>NC_134353.1:641411625-642747466 GCF_048569485.1 Anomaloglossus baeobatrachus | reverse complement strand
CCAAAGTGCATTAACAACTGTCTGCAAGCATTTTTTGTTATGGGATGGTTATTCATTGAAGGCCACTGCTGCTTTTTTGGCCTCTGTAAATTAAAGCATGAGTGCTCCGCTTGTGGTGGAGCACATGGAGCAGCCAAGTGCACTTGTCCATCTGCAAAATTGCCAGCAAAACCATCCAACACGCCGAACGCTGCTGTCCCACCCTCCCTTCCCCTTTGTTTTATGTTATATTGTTTTAAGTTACAGCGGTCAGTGGTTGAAAATGGTGGATGTTAAGCGAAGGCTGATTGCGACGGGAGTCTGGCCTGGCATTACGCCTCGTTTGAAATGGTATATCCGGTTGGATAATTACACATGTTAATTTTAAGCAGTGACTGACCCTAACCCAACAAAAGATGAGAGTTTGTATATATATTTGCTTATCTCTCCTTAAAAAGTTTATTTGGTCTACTACAGTTGTGTGTTTTCGGGCATTGGATATTGGTGCTGTGGTGGGTCTCAGCAGTACTATACACCATAACAACAGAAGCGAAGAAAAGGAGGCCATTGCTACATTACAATCGAACGCAGACTTGATTTTCAGACAAGCTGATAATGGCGGTTCAATTGTCTTATTGGACGCAGGACTTTACAATAAAATAAATTTGGATTTGTTGGGAGATTCATAAATTCAAAAATATACCAGAAGCTGAGCTTTAACACCACAAAAAAAATTTCAAAAAGAATTATACCAACTTTTGGAGGATGGCGTTAATCAGGGCATATTTACAAAAAAAAAATGACAGATAGCTTATATGTCGAATTTCCTGTTTATCCTATATTTAATTCTCTGACAAAAGTCTATAAAAATTCTTTACCACCAGCCATGAGACCTATTGTAGATGGCATTGGCAGTATGGGAAAAAAGGTCAGTTCCAGGTTAGATCTCTATCTCCAACTCTTAGTTATTAAATTGTCAGGACATATAAGCGGCACCAAGCATGTGGCTAACATGTGATGTCACAAGCTTATATCTTTCCATTCCCCATCATCTGGCATTGGATTTACTCTGTTCCCACCTGGCCAAATATAACACGAGGGGCTGATGATTAGAGATGAGCAATGTTTGAGGTTCGAAATTTCATGTTCGAGTGATTTTGGGGGGTGCTCGAGATCGAACTCGAACTCGAGCTTTTTGCTAAAAGCTCGACAGTTCGAGTTACGTTCGAGAACGGTTCGATCACTATAAACGTGGCTTTTCACAGTAAGGCTATGTGCACATGTTGCTATCTGCATGCGTCCTGCGTCCTCAGCACAATCCCTCTCCCTTTCCTACTCACCGATCACGGGCACCTCGCTCCATGTCAGTCACAAATCTGCTGTGTCTTTTCCTCTTTAGAAAATAGCTGCCGCTTCATTAGTCAATTAGTTATTCTGTTCTTTCCCCGCCCACCGGCGCCTATGATTGGTTGCAGTCAGACACGTCCCCAAGCTGAGTGACAGCTGTCTCACTGCAACCAATCACAGCCGCCAGCGGGCGGGTCTATATCGTGCAGTAAAATAAATAAATAATATTAAAAAAAAAAATGCGTGTGGAAACACGGGGCTCAGTGGGTGCTCTCGTCCTCTGGCCCAGACGCCTTTAGAAAGACAGCGTGGCTCAGGGCTCATCCCAACTGAACGCACAACCTCCTTAACCGTGGGCGGAACACTACTCAGACAATACAGGGTGAAGGAACCACAATAATTAGACTTTATTGGATCCCCAAAATAAGTAACAGCACATAACACATAACCAGCAAAACACACAAATGTAACAGGCAACAGAGTCTCACCCTTCCGCTGGCTCACCAGGGATTTCGAATGTCCATGCGTCAGATGTTCCAGGGCTAATTACTCCAATCCAGCAGCACCCCTCTTTCGGCGGGCACCCACCGTGACTGGAATAACGCCAGATTTAGGAAGCTGGCTGAGGTCTGCAAAGTCTGTACCAGGTGACCGATTTGTCCCAACCTGGGTTTCCTCCTTAAGAAGTCTCTGGTATGATGATATAATCCTGGCAGCTGGAGTCGAAATCCCTAGACTGTGGATATGGTCTTCAATCGGAACCGAAGTCCCTAGATTGAAGCCACAAGGTATCCTGATCCTCTAGCCAGCTCCTAAGAGCTTAGACTGGATCACTGCGTCCTTATCGGATTGGTTGGATAAGATTGCTTCTCCCATTGGATGAATTTCAAGCTGCATGGATAATGTTCATTTAAATGATGTGCATAGAAAGACTGAGGATATCTACATGAAGTCTGCAAGTCACAGACTCGACAGTGGCTACTAAGGTAATTTACATTAGATTAGCAATATACAACTACATTACAATGATTGCTCCGAAGGGTCTGGTCCCAAACAATAGTTTAGCAAACATGAGTTAACACAAAAGAACAATACGTCTGGTTGAATGTTAAGAAACTTTAACCCATGAGAGTCCATGTCATCACAATGCGGTTTCCCCATATTTGATACCAGCCAGGATAAAGCCACACGGCTGGAGGCTGGTATTGTCAGGATGGAGAGCGCCACGGTATGGGGAGCCCTCCAGCCTAACAATATCACCCAGCAGCCGGCCAGAATAGCCGCATCCATTAGATGCGACTGTTATGGGGGACTCTACTCAGCTCATCCTGAATTGCCCTGGTGCGGTGGCAATCGGGGTAATAATGAGTTTAATCATGCCAGGCGTCTCCCCGAGATACCGTCCATGATTAAACTTAAAGTGAAAGTAAAGAAACACACCACGAAAAATCCTTTATTTGGAATAAAAGACAAAAAATCACCCTCTTTCACCCCTTTATTAACCCACAAATACCCCTCCAGGTCCGACGTAATCCACACGACACTGTCAGCTCTGCTACAGAACACGAGTGCTTAGTTATCAGCTCCACGTAGCAATAAAGTGAATCGCGTGGTCAGCAGAGACTTCAGCAATGCAGAAGTCAAGATTACCAAATCCACCTATGTTTATCATTAGAAGCAATAGACTAGTGGATAGAGCGCTCGCATGAGGTCGCGAGTTCTAGTCCCAGTAAAGATTTTTTTTTTTATTTTTAAATTATAATTATTATCTATTTATAAAGTGAAAGTAAATAAACACACATAAAAATCCTTTACTTGGAATAAAAGACAAAAAACACCCTATTTCAGCATTTTATTAAAATCCTCCAATACCCCTCCAGGTCCGACATAATCCACACGACGCTGTCAGCTCTGCTACAGAACACGAGTGCTCTATCAGCTCCACGTCCCAATCAAGTGAATCACGTGGTCAGCTGAGACTTCAGCGATCCAGACTTCAAGATTACCAAATTACTGCCTAACTTTATCATAAGAGGCAGTAGCTGAGTGGATAGAGTGCTTGCCCATGAAGCATGAGGGCGCGATTTCTAGTCCTGGTAAAGAATTTCTTTTTTTTTTTTATTTTAATTATATTTATGATATATTTATAATATATTTATAATTATAATTTAATTATGCACTGAGGGGAGGAGCCGGACATCAGCTGTGAGCTCTTTCTCTCTCTCTCTCTCTCCTTTCTTTCTCTCCTTTTTCTCTCTCCTTTCTTTCTTTTCTTTCTCTTCTTTCTCCTCTTTCTCTCTTCTTTCTCTCTCTTCTTTCTCTCTTCATTCGCTCTTTCTCTCTTCATTCGCTCTTTCTCTCTCTTCTTTCTCTCTCTTCTTTCTCTCTTTCTCGCTCTCTTCTTTCTCTCTTTCTCGCTCTCTTCTTTCTCTTCTTTCTCTCTCTTTCTCTCTCTCTTCCTTTCTCTCTTCTTTCTCTCTCTCTCTTTCTCAGACCTGGCGATTATCAGCTGATGCGGTCACCTGACGGAATCAGCTGACACTATAAGTCGAGCGGTGAGGCTGGCTTTTTACCGCCTGGCTGGCTAAACTATCAGCTGATGCTGTCGGACAGGATTCTGCAGTAAAGTGTGTAGTTTTTTTTTGCACTGATGCATCAGCTGATTGTATAAACGCCGTTTATACAATCTGCTGCTGTGTCATGTGATTCAGGCCCTTGAACCTGACACATCATCTGATCGCTTTGCCTTCCAGCAAACCGATCAGATGATATTCGATCCAGATTGGACGGCGCGGGACTCTTGACCCACGATTACTGCGGAGGGGGGTTCTTTATTTCAATAAAGATGGAGTCACTAATTGTGTTGTGTTTTATTTATAATAAAAATATTTTTCGGTGTGTTGTGTGTTTTTTTATCGGCACTATAAATTCATGGTGGCCATTTCTAATATTGGCGTGACACCATGAATTTCGGGCTTTGGGCCAGTTGATAATATACAGCTATCCCGAACCCCATTATTACCCAGCGAGCCACCCGTCACCAGGGCAGCTGGAAGAGTTGGATACAGCGCCAGAAGATGGCGCTTCTATGAAAGCGCCCTTTTCTGGGGTGGCTGCGGACTGCAATTCGCAACAGAGGGGCCCAGAAAGCTCAGGCCAACCTGTTCTGTGGATTACAATCCCCAGCTGCCTAGTTGTACCTAGCTGGACACAAAAATATGGCGAAACTCACGTCATTTGTTTTTTAATTATTTCATGTAATAAGTGAAATAATTAAAAAAAAAAAGGGCTTCCCTATATTTTTGGTTCCCAGCAAGGTACAAATAGGCAGCTGGGGGCAGCCTGTAGCTGCCTGCTGTACCTGGCTAGCATACAAAAATATGGCGAAGCCCACGTCATTTGTTTTTTAATTATTTCATGACATTCATGAAATAATTAATTAAAAAAGGGTTTCCCTATATTTTTGGTTCCCAGCCGGGTACAAAATAGGCAGCTGGGGGTTGGGGGCAGCCCGTAGGTGCCTGCTGTACCTGGCTAGCATACAAAAATATGGCGAAGCCCACATAATTTTTTTGGTGGGCAAAAAACTCCTGCATACAGTCCTGGATTGAGTATGCTGAGCCTTGTAGTTCTGCAGCTGCTGTCTGTCTGTATGCAGGAGAGCAGACAGCAACTGCAGAACTACAAGGCTCAACATGCTCCATCCAGGACTGTATGCAGGAGTTTTTTGCCCACAAAAAAAAAATGACATGAGCTTCGCCATATTTTTGTATGCTAGCCAGGTACAGCAGGCAGGCACGGGTGCCCCCAACCCCCAGCTGCCTATTTGTACCCGTCTGGGAACAAAAAATATAGGGAAGCCCTTTTTTTAATTATTTCATGAATTTCATGAGATAATTAAAAAAAAAAAATCGACATGAGCTTCGCCCCATTTTTGTGTCCAGCCAGGTACAACTAGGCAGCTGGGGATTGGAATACGCAGCACAGGTTAACCCGAGCTTTCTGGGCCCCTCTGCAGAGAATTTCAATCCGCAGCTGCCCCAGAAAATGGCGCTTTCATAGAAGCGCCATCATCTGGCACTGTATCCAACTCTTCCAACAGCCCTGGAGCCGAGTGGCTTGTTGGGCAATTATGAGTTAATACTAGCTTTGTTTTACTAGCTAGTATTAAGTCAGAGATTCTTAATGTCAGGCAAGTTTTTCCTGGCCATTAAGAATCTCGAATAAAGGGTTAAAAAAAAAAGACACCACAGAGAGAAAAAATACTTTAATAGAAATAAATACACAGACACACTTAAAGACTCCATGTTTATTACTCCATCTTATCCCTCCACGATCCTGCTCTTCTGTTTTCTTTCTCCTTCAACCCATGCAGCTCTGCTACATCAGCAGCGCTGCATGGGGGAAGACGCTGCTGTTCCCGTGCAGTCTTTTCACTCCGTGAGTGACCATAAGCTGCTGCCTGTAAGCGGTGACGTCACCGCTGACAGGCACGTTGCTATAGCAACGGTGATCTCCGTTATTGACCGCCTGTGGCAGCCGGTGAATAACGGAACGGGGAAGCAGAACGGGGAGTCGACCGTGTGCCAGAGCATGTCGCCGGTACACGGAGTTACACAAACGATCACCGCATACTGGAGAGATGCACTGACAGGTCCTAGCATGATGTCAAAGCCATGTGACCAGTCTGTAGCCAATGAGATAATAGACACGTGACTGGTCACATGGCTATTTTGACGTCACGATAGGTCCTATGCTGGTGCTGGTTACCGGGAGGACACAGCGATTATCGGAAGGAAAAGCGGCGGGAGACAGAGTGCAGGACGCATCGCGGGGACAGGTAAGTGTTATGGCAATGTTTATTAACTGTATGTGTACATTTATAATGTGTTTTTATGTGTTTGTGTTTGCCTCCCATTGGTTTCAATCGGGTTCGAGAGGTTTGTCGAACGGCTCGCCGAACCAAACTCGAATGCAACCTCCGTTCGACGAACCAAGTTGAATTCGAGCCTCTAGAGGTTCGCTTATCTCTACTGATGATATGTCTTTGGCTTTACCCAGAAAGAAACGAGATAGGATGATGAAACCTTACATTTATTCCATATACTCTCCACTGATGTCAGCACACTTCTTACATCGGTATTCCAAGTTCTGTAAGCCTTGCAAAAAGAAGGATTTCGGTTGTGCCTCAAACCAGGCATCCGTACCAGCCATGGGATTAGAAATGGTATGAAATTTGGTGTCCTTGAGGTGTTTTATCAGGTTTGGAAACAGATGATAGTGGGAGGAAGCTAGATCTAGTGAATAAAGTGGGTGGTGAACCAGCTGGAAGCCCAGTTCTGCCAGGTTTGCTGTGATTGCTTGTGCAGTGTGAGAGGAGGCGTTGTCTTGCAGGAACAAGATTCCTTTGGACAGCTTGCTGCACTTTTTGGCCTTCAGAGTTGCCTTCAATTGGTCCAAAAGTTCAATGTAATACCTTGCATTGATGGTGGAACCCTTTTGAAGGTAGTCCACTAGCAGCACACCCTCCTTATCCCAGAACACAGGTGCCATCAACTTAGTGGCTGATTTTTGCACCCTGAACTTCTTTCAACGAGGAGAACCAGTGTGCCTCCACTCTTTTGATGGCTCCTTGTATTCAGGGCCATAGAAATAAATCCAGGTCTCATCCATAATGACCATTCGATCCAGTAAGTTCTTATCAGTCTGGAAACGCTGATAAATGGACCGGGAAGTTTTAACTCGCATGCTTCTCTGATCTGTTATCAAACATTTGGGGACCTACTTTGCAGATAGCTTCCTCATGTCCAAATGTTCATGGATAATGACAAAAACTCGTTCATGGGAAATCCCCATCATGTCTGCTATTGCTTTAGCTAAAATTTGTCGATTCTCCAGTATAAGGTTGTGTACAGCATCAACGATCTCCGAAACAACAACCACTCTCGGTTGTCCAGGACGTTGCTCATCGTTGGTGCTGAAGTGGCCCGTTTTAAATTGGTGATCCAGTTCTTAACTGTGGAATATGAAGGGCAATGATCCCCCAATGTCTGCGATATATCACCATGAATATCCTTCGCGGACGTTCCTTGCAGAAACAACAATTTTATCACTCCTCTTGTCTCAGTTGCTGTGCATATTGCATTAGACTCCGCCATTTTGTTTTCCTGCGTGCGTAGAACACTGTTGCCATAAGCAACAAACACAACATTTTGAAAACATATTTGACACATAAGGCTGTCATGTGATGTAACATTTGTTACCATAGAAACAAAAAAAGATCACAAAACCAAAGACCTCTTTCTTACCTAATATTAGTTCAGTTTTCAATAATCTTTTTTTTTTTTACAAAAAAGAGGAGCTTCAATGGGAGTGGGTTTCTCGCTCTCCATTGCAAACCTCTATATTGCAGCTTGGGAAGAAATTTTCATTTTTTCCAAGCAGAATTTCTTCTCATCCAATATCAAGTGGTTTGGTCGCTACATTGACGACCTATTCTTGATATGGGATGGGGATGTCACTTCCATGTCAGAATTCATCAATGACAATTATATGAATTTTCAATTCACATATAATGTCCAAAAGGATTCCATAGACTTTTTGGACATTTCACTCCATATTGATGATAGGGGTAAAATTCAAATATCTCCTTTTATAAAAATAATGTCAGCAATACTACATTATTGGCTATTTCGTGTCACCAAAAACAGATGATCAAAAACATTCCTATTAGTGAAATGATACGAATTAAAAGAAATACCTCATCAGAAATAACATTTGAAAAAAAATTTAGTCTTGTGGAGAATAGATTAAAATAAAGAAAATATCCAAGGTGGATGATCAACAGAGCACATAAAACTGTTGAGAATTTGCATAGGCAAGAAATATTAGCAAAAAGTATGAAAACACCAGAGGTTCAGAACATAGTAATGTGGGCTTTTTTACAACATACAGGTGCATCCCAATAAATTAGAATATCATCAAAGTTAAGTGATTTCAGTAATTCAATACAAAAAGGGAAGCACATATATTATTGAGTCATTACAAACAGAGAAATCTATTTCAAGTGTATTTATGTTAATGTTGTTGATTATGGCTTACAGCCAATAAAAGCCCAAAACTCATTAGCTCAGAAAATTAGAATAATTACACAAAACAACTGCAAAGGCTTCCTAAGCATTTAAAATGGTCCCTTAGTTTTTTCAGTAGGCTACACAATCATGGGGAAGACTGCTGACTTGACAGAAGGCAGTCATTGACACACTCCACAAGGAGAGTAATTCACAAAATGTAAAGAAGCTGATTGTTCACAGAGTTCTGTATCCAAGCATATTAATGGGAAGTTTAGCGTAAGGAAAAAGTGTGGTAGAAAAAGGTGCACAAGCAAACGGGATAACCTCATCCTTGATAGGATTGTTAAGAAAAGGCCATTTGAGGGAAATTTGGGGGAGATTCACAAGGAGTGGGCTGCTGCTAGAGTCAGTGCTTCAAAAGCCACCACACACAGGCATATCCAGGACATAGGCTACAACTGTCGCATTCCTTGTGTCAAGCCACTCATGATGACCAATAGACAATGCCAGAAGCACATAAGTAAGCCACAAAAGGTCATTGCTAAAGAAGCTGGCTTTTCACAGAGTATTGTATCCAAGCAAATTAATGGAATGTTGAGTGGAAGGAAAAAGTGTGATAGAAAAAGGTGCACAAATTCCAAAGGAATGAAACATAGGAGTAGCACTCACTGTCCTTGTTAATATAAGGTTTTTTCTTTATTTATAAATTCATCTTAAAAGTATGAATACAGGGAGTAGCTGGAACATAATGGACAAAGGCCATTTTGTGTGCCTGAAAACCCTTCAACAAGTCCCTCCTTTCAAAATGTTGTGGTCGCTACTTCCTTTTGTAGCAACCTCCATTTAGCATGTCATATAATCACCATATACAGTGGGTATGGAAAGTATTCAGACCCCTTTAAGTTTTTTACTCTTTGTTTCATTGCAGCCAGTTGGTAAATTCAAAAAAGTTCATTTTTCTCATTTATGGACACTCTGCACCCATCTTGACAGAAACCCCCCCCCAGAAATGTAGAAACGTTTGCACATTTTTTAAACATGAAAAACTGAACTATCACATAGTCATAAGTATTCAGAGCCTTTGTTCAGTATTAAGTAGAAGCACCCTTTTGAGCTAGTATAGTCATGAGTCTTCTTGGAAATTATGCAACAAGGATTCACACCTGGATTTGGGGCTCCTCTGCCATTCTTCCTTGCAGATCCTCTGCAGTTCCATCAGATTGGATGGTGAACATTGGTTGACAGCCATTTTCAGATCTCTTCAGAGATGCTCAATTGGGTTTAGGTCAGGGCTCTGGCTGGGCCAGTCAAGAATCGTCACAGAGTTGTTCTGAAGCCACTCCTTTGTTATTTTAGCTGTGTGCTTAGGGTCATTGTCTGGGAAGGTGAACATTTGACCAAGTCTGAGGTCAAGAACATTCTGGAAGACGTTTTCTTCCATTATATCTCTGTACTTGGCCACATTTATCTTTCCTTCAATTGTAATCAGTTGTCCTGTCCTTGAAGTTGAAAAACACCCCCATAGCATGATGCTGCCACCACTGTGTTTCACTGTTGGGATTGTATTGATCAGGTGATGAGCAGTGCCTGGTTTTCTCTACTCATACTGCTTAGAATTATCACCAAAAACATCTCGTTCATCTCATCAAACCAGAGAAACTTATTTCTAATAGTCTGGAAGTCATTAATGTATTTTTTTGCAAACTCTATGTAGGCTTTCCTATCTCTTGCATTGAGGAGAGGCTTCCATCGGGTCACTCTGCCATAAAGGCTCGACTGGTGGAGGGCTGCACTGATCGTTGACGTTGTAGAACTCTGTCCCATCTCTCTACTGCATCTCTGGAGCTAAGCCACAGTGATCTTGGGGTTTCTCCCACAATTGCTCAGTTTGGCTGAACAGCCAGGTCTAGGAAGAGTTCTGGTGGTCACAAAATTCTTCCATCTAAGGATTATGGAGGCCACTGTGCTCTTAGGAACCTTGAGTACTGCAGAAATTCTTTTGTATCCTTGGCCAGATCTGTGCCTTGCCACAATTCTGTTTCTGAGCTCCTTGGGCAGTTCCTTTAACCTCATGATTCTCATTTGGTCTGACATGCAGTGTGAGCTGTGAGGTCTTAAGGTCCAGTCACACTAAGCAACTTACCAGCGATCCCAACAACGATAGGGATCGCTGGTAAGTTGCTAGGAGGTTGCTGGTGAGATGTCACACTGCGACGCTCCAGCGATCCCACCAGCAACCTGACCTGGCAGGGATCGCTGGAGCGTCGCTACACAAGTTGCTGGTGAGCTCACCAGCAACAAGCCCCCAGCGCCGCGTGGAAGATGCTGCGCTTGGTAACTAAGGTAAATATCGGGTAACCAACCCGATATTTACCTTGGTTACCACTGCACGCAGCTACACGTGCAGAGAGCAGGGAGCAGCGCACACTGAGCGCTGGCTCCCTGCTCTCCTAGTTACAGCACACATCGGGTTAATTATCCGATGTGTACTGCAGCTACATGTGCACAGAGCAGGGAGCAGCGCACAATGCTTAGTGCTGGCTCCTTGCTCTCTTAGTTACAGCACACATCGGGTTAATTAACCCGATGTGTGCTGCAGCTACATGTGCACAGAGCAGGGAGCAGCGCACAATGCTAGCGCTGGCTCCTTGCTCTCCTAGTTACAGCACACATCGGGTTAATTAACCCGATGTGTCCTGCAGCTACATGTGCACAGAGCAGGAGCCGGCACTGACAGTGAGAGCGGCGGAGGCTGGTAACAAAGGTAAATATCGGGTAACCAAGGACAGGGCTTCTTGGTTACCCGATGTTTACATTGGTTACCAGCCTCCGCAGAAGCCGGCTCCTGCTGCCTGCACATTTAGTTGTTGCTGTCTCGCTGTCACACACAGTGATCTGTGCTTCACAGCGGGACAGCAACAACTAAAAAATGGCCCAGGACATTCAGCAACAACCAACGACCTCACAGCAGGGGCCAGGTTGTTGCTGGATGTCACACACAGCAACATCGCTAGCAATGTCACAAAAGTTGTTCGTTAGCAGCGATGTTGCTAGCGATGTTGCTTAGTGTGACGGGGCCTTTATATGGACAGGTTTGTGCCTTTCCAAATCAAGTCCTATCAGTTTAATTAAACACAGCTGACTCCAGTGAAGGAGTAGAACCATCTCAAGGAGTGTCACAAGGAAATGGACAGCACGTGACTTAAATATGAGTGTCTAAGCAAAGGGTCTGAATACTGATGACCATGTGATATTTCAGTTTTTCTTGTTTAAAAAATTTGCAAATATTTTGATATTTCAGTTTTTTCTGTCACGATGGGGTGCAGAGAATACATTAATGAGCAAAAAACTTTTCGAATTTACCAAATGGCTGCAATGAAACGCAATGCAAAGAAGAATTTTAAGGGGTCTGAATACTTTCCCTACCCACTGTACATATAAACAAAAGCAAAAAAATAAACAATTTTTTGTTAAATGAAATAATTAAGCAGTAAAAAAATTTGAGAAGCACTAACCTCTAACTTACAAGAAGACACATCAATCTTCTCATTTAATAAATTTACAAAATTTCCCAATACAAAATGTGATTATATAAAAAATTATTAAAACACACACACATTAATGTGCAATATACAAGACACACTAAAACATATATATAGACAGTGCAATCCTCAGCTAATAATGCAAAAGTTCAGCTTAACAATTCATAGACAGTTATAGAGTTCTGAACTCAAGGGTATATGGAAAATCCACCCCATTTAAGCCACCCTTCCAACATATGGGCCCCAGTATTTATGATAACCAATATACCTAGATGTATAATTTAATATATAGAACTAGTTATCCAGTGGCCCCAAATATATTACAGAAGGCAGGGTTGAACAGAAAAACAGATTTACACCACATTGGCCATATTCACAGGAGGACATATACTGTAGTGTATACCATTAATAAAGAAATCCTCAATGAGCAATACTTAGCATCATATAATAAAGAAAGTCCTTGATATATATCATGTATACACTAGGCGAACCGACGCAATCCAATATTCAGCGTTTCTGTGGACATCTACACCAGTGGTAGTCCATTTGCTGTATGGAAAAGGTCCGCTTCAAAAGTTCTCTTTAATGTGATTGTAGCCATTAAACACGTTTCCTCATTATATGGTTCATCAGGAGGCTATAAAAATAACATAGAATCCATAAAATACCATCCAAAATCTATTACATATATGCATTACAATAGTGTGAACAATAGGCATATAGCGTTCAAGTACATACCCCAAGATAGACAGAATTAAAAACTGAATGTCCAGATGCAGAGTCCCATAGTGTGCACCACCCGGGAGAGCAGATAATACCTGGTCACAGACAATGCTGCAATAACATCAGTCAGGCATCACACAGGAAGGAGGCACTATGGGAATGAGCGTCGGAAACACCCTATTTATACCCCACCAGCCAAAGTGATTAAACACAGGTGTCACCAATGATGGACACATTAACCTAAATTCCAATGTGCAGGTACCGTTAGTATAATCTTTTTTTTTTTTTTTTTTTTTTACTAGCAGTCCTACCTTCATTAAGTATTTAAAACATCAATATTTATTAGATTAATTTAAAAGTACAAAATAATCCCACACCGTGAGTGAATACACACAACAAAAACAAAACAAAAAAATCGGACACAATGAGGCCACAAGTGGGGACCCCCTTTTATATACGGAGTTTTTGTGGAAATCTCGGTACTGTTTATCTAGATTAGGGCAACAGGTTTAAATGCACCCTAAATCTGTCTGTCCGCTACCTGTCAATGGAGATAAAACTTATGTTACACGCACCCTAAAGTTAAAGAGGTGCCCCCATTCCACGACGGCTAGCCCTTAGTAGCTGCCCCTAAGCTCCCTCACTAGTACAGATACAGGTAGCTTAGATGTTCAAATAATTAGTTCAATAGAGAGGTCACTTATCTTAAATACTCTCGCGGCAGCTTAATACATGAGTGTTACGAGGGGGACCCGGGGAAGCGTGCCAAGATGGGGAATGGACAGCTTCCGCCGGTCAAGGTCCACTGTGCGGTGTAAGGGACCGCTGCTATGGTGGGTGAAGAGTGAGCGGGTTGCTGCTAGCGATCGTCTGGAATGTCACAGACGATCTATGTACACCGGTCTGCCCTAACCCGTGAGGGTTGTATGGCAGGGATCACACGGTTCGGTGTACCTGTTGCACGGGGAAGCACAGAGGTGCCCACGCACGTGTGCCAGTGGAAGTCACGGGAATATGGCACGAGGGTAGCACAGAGGTGCCCACGCACGTGTGCTTTCAATAACCAGGTGAGTCCGGTGGAGACTCGAGGATAAACCTGGAACAGGAACACGGCCTGTCAAAGGAGCTACTGCCGGAGCAGCAAGGCAGGGACACGGCCTGCAAACCAGGTGCTGCCGGAGCAGCAAGGGCCAAGCCCACAGAAGACGATAATGCCTGAGCAGTGGCGTGGCAGCACGCTGCCAGACATCCAAACATAGAAGGACGGTCGCGCGCCGCCATGATGGCAGGAGGAGCTTTTAAGGAGGTGTAGCTCCAGCCAAGGGCGGGCGCGAGGCGGAGATGACGGACTTGACCCAATCAGGATCCACGACATCCCAGCCTGGCCAGTCAGGATTCACCACGTCACCAGCCTTGTCATCAAGCCGTGTGACGTCAGTGGGCGAATCAGGATCCACCAAGCATAGCACATGCTCACCCTCCTGCCTCTGGGAAATAGAGGCGGGATCCTCGGTCTCATAATGTGTAGAGATAACGGGAGTCTCACTGCTTCCCTGAACAGCAAACCTCTGCACATTGCGTAACCTCACAGACCTTCGAGGCTGCTGAGCAGGAGGAGCTGCGGCAGGCAAGGAATGGGAGACCGCCTCATCTCTTGCAACAGGAGTACCACTAGGTGTCACTCTCGTGCTGCCTCTCTGAGGAGGTTTCTCCTGCACACTGCGCAGTCTGGCAGACCTTCGGCGCTGTTGAGCAGGAGCGCTCGTGGCAGGCAAGGAGACTGTCTCATTCCTTGCCACAGGAGAGCCACAAGGTGTAACACATGAGCACAGTCCGAAAAAAACCTAATGAGGCCACAATTGGAGACCTCCACATTTATAGAACTATCAGTACTGTCTATTCAGATTAAGGTAACGGAGTCTAAATGCACCCTACCTCAAACTGTCCGCTACCTGTCAATGGAGATATAACTTTCGTTACACGCACCCTAAAGTTAAATAGGTGCCCCCATTCCACGGCGGCTAGCCCTTGGAAGCTGTCCCTAAACTCCCTCACCAATTCAGGTATAGGCAGTTTATAAATATAGATAATTATCCAAGATGGTCACTTATCTTATCTTATGTTCTCATGGCAGCCTTTCCACATAAAGATACAGTCCGCAATATGTCCAAAGAGAACTCGACCCGTTTCCCCCCACTAATATATATTGGGGTTCATCAGGAGTTTCAAGGCACAATCGCCATTCTGATGTCCAGCTGCATGTATGGCAGCAAATGTCCCTCAAAAGACGGTGCTTGTGGCAGAGCTTAGGGGCAGCTACTAAGGGCTAGCCGTCGTGGAATGGGGGCACCTCTTTAACTTTAGGGTGCGTGTAACATAAGTTATATCTCCATTGACAGGTAGCGGACAGACAGATTTAGGGTGCATTTAAACCTGTTGCCCTAATCTAGATAAACAGTACCGAGATTTCCACAAAAACTCCGTATATAAAAGGGGGTCCCCACTTGTGGCCTCATTGTGTCCGATTTTTTGTTTTGTTTTTGTTGTGTGTATTCACTCACGGTGTGGGATTATTTTGTACTTTTAAATTAATCTAATAAATATTGATGTTTTAAATACTTAATGAAGGTAGGACTGCTAGTAAAAATTTGATATACTGCCTCCAAACAAAAAAAATTTTCTAGTTTAAAAACCGTTAGTATAATCGCCACAGCGCATGCGTTACCAAGGATATAATGTGTGAAGAGATTGTCCCAAATCTGAGCATCATGTTAAATCACATGACCCCCACATGATGTGCGCTACTGCACACGCATCACTATTAGTACCATAGAGACACTACAAACAACAACAAACACACACATCACCGGGGGCGTACACCTCAGCGCCATGTTAAATCACATGACTCACATGTGACCCACACCACCGTGGGTGTGTCTCAAATTACACCTAAGGGAAAGATAAATACTACAGCACCCCAGAAGCGTGAGAGAGGGCGTACACACCAATCACCACCACGCATGCCACCCCAGCAGCAAAATGGGGGAAACAGATTCAGCGGCATGTTAATGTGCGTCATTCCAATGACAGACATCGTCCCTTATATACCACAGATGGCATATGGGTACATAAGTATCGCAATAGACCATATATGCCATAGGGGCCCAAATATCAACCATCACAGGACAGATGCAATAAAAATGGAAGATAATCACATAGTGTCAATTACATATTGAATGAATATTCATACATGTAGACTACAAACTGTCACGCAGGTGTCCAAATGTACATAAATCACAGATCTAAAAAACTGATGATGAAATATTCTCAATTAACAAAGTTCGAGGTACCCATTCATTCTATATAAATATTTTAATACCGACAGGTACCTCCTTAATATATAGATAGTAGGACAGTAATAATAGATACTTCAGATCCCATTATTGAATACATGTACGAATATTTAATATGAATAATAAATATATCAATTATAGGGGTAATGCAGTAGATAAATAACATTATTATCCATAAATATCGATTTTTCCAAAACCGGAAAAAGTTCACTTGGAGCATGGAAACCACGGATCAAATCATCAGGACCAGAACAACATTCTAGGTAGGAAGGAAACACGAAAAAGACAATTGCTCATTTAATCCTCCAGGGGCCATTGATTTCAACCATGCAGCTTCCTTCTGTAACAAAAGCCTGTCAGTCACCCCCCTTATATTTGGTTTCACCAGTTCAACCATGGCGAATTTAATTTGCCTAGTGTCGCCTGAATGTACCAAATTGATGTGTCGCGCAAAGGGGGTAGCCCTTCCATTGCAAATGTCGGATAGTTGCTTACCCACCTATTTTTAACTCCCTTAAGGTTTTCCCTATATAATCGAGGGGACAAGTACAGGTTTCTCTATATATCATTCCTGATGTCTTGCAATTACCAAAATCCCTTAAGTAATAAGTCCTTCCTGTAATTGACCAGTTGAAGGAAGGACTTACACTGATCCACAGAACAGCAAACCGTGAAGCCCCCACATCTAAAAAAACTGCACGTACGTCTGTCCAGCCATCTACCAGGGGATTTTGGATCCTGATATAGACTATGCACCAACCAATCTTTAATAGATCGCCCCACCTATAAATCACACTTGGCTTTTCAAGGACAAAGCTGGCTAGACCTGGATCGGCCCTCAGAATGTTCCAGTGCTTTTTGATAATATTCTAAACACGTGTAGACTGTGTATCAAAGGTACTAATAATACGTAAGAAATTACTATCCGAATCCCTAACCTTAGAAGTCAAAAGAGCTTTTCTGTCCCTACCACTTGCAAAGCCAAGAGACTGTTGAAGAAGCTGCCTGGGGTCAAAAGCTTGATCCCTGAAATCCCCTTCCTTAGAGCAGTTCCTGCATAGACGCAAGAACTGCCCTTTGGGAATTCCCTTCTTCAAGGGTAAAGGATGATGACTACACCATTGTAGCAGGGAATTAGTGGCCGTGGGCTTCCGATAGGATGTGGTACATAGTCTACCTGAGTCAGCCCTAGAAATAGTGAGGTCCACTATAGAAGATAAGAGGGAGGCTATTCGCAGAGCTCAAGAGAGGGCAGCATTGCTGGAGAGGAGGCTCACTGTGAAAGCAGCTAGAACCTCCAGACAGACTGTACCCACAGTACCTACCATGAGGGAATTCCCCTGAGTGTCCCGCAAGGACTTTAAGCCGTTTAATGAGGCTGCAGATGACATTGAGGGCTTTTTCCAGGACTTCGAGCATCAGTGCTGGTTGATGGAAGTCTCAGAAAGGGAGCGAGTCAGACACCTGGTTGGGCTCTTAGAGGGTGGAGCTGCTGAAGCTTATAAAACTATAGACTGTCGGTGGAACTGCAATTATAGAACCATTAAAGAAACCATATTGGAACATTATGCCATGACCTCAGATACATACAGGACTCAGTTCCGTACTTTAGCCTGTGATGGAGCAGGGTCTTTCAAAATGTATGCCCATAGATTCAGACAAGTATGTCATCGCTGGCTGGAGAGAGAGGGGCCTTAACTTGGGAGACCTTCTTCCAGGTCATCCTAAAAGAACAGTTCTATGCCAAGTGCCCTGCTGAGATCCGGGAATGGGAGCGTGAGAGGAGACCAAAAACAGTAGAACAAGCTGCAGCTCTAGCTGATGAGGTGCTCACTATCAAGCCTCAGTGGAAGAATCTGCTAGTGGAGGGAGAAAAAATGACCAGCACACCAACACCAGAGGTTTCTTATCCTTCAGTACCCAATGGTCCTCGACCTCCTAGGTCACCATCTCATGTGGATACCCCTGTGAATGTGCCTCCAAGTGCTCCTACCACATTTTCTGGAATGCGACGAGGAAAGAAAGTAGAAGAGCGAAGATGTTGTAGCTGTGAGCATCCCAGGCATCTGTAGGCCACATGCCCATCTATCCAGTGGAGTCATCCTCCAAATCGACAACCACCTCCAGAACCTCCACATCCATATCAGTCACCAAGTTCTCCTACCTACTTCTCTAGAATGCAAACTGGAAGAAGTGAGACGCAGTGCAGATGTTATCGATGTGGGCAGCCTGGCCATCTAAAAGACACTTGCCCAGCTTGTCAACAGAGAAATGACCCTGCACCAAATCGACCTGTTAACTATCTACAGCCAAGTACAATGAGGGAAGAGGTGTCACCCCTTCAAGTTGACTTGCCTAATGACTCAGACACTCATGTTCGACCACTAGGTGTTTATGGTGTGCGAGTCACAGCTCCGAGTTCTTCTTATCATCCAGGAAAGCACTTACTGGAGGTTGTACTGGATGGACAAAGAGTTCTTGGTTTTTGTGACACTGGGGCATTTATCACAATGGCTGATCTCTGAGTGGTTCAGCCAGAGGCGATACAGCCAGTACCAGGGTTTAAAATTGAATTGGCTGGAGGACAAAGGAGAAATATCCCAAAAGCAAGTGTAGAACTGAACTTTGGCTTTGGGGTCAAGCAATGTGTGGTTGGGGTGATGAGCAACCTGCCTGCACATATTCTCCTAGGCAATGATGTGGGAGATCTACAATGCCGATTTGTGGGTGCAGGAATCAGAGTTTAAGTCACGGAGGATACAGACTGGACCCCGACCCTTAACCTCTACACCTCCACCATACACTAAAGAAGATGGAGCAAACACCATAATGGAGATGGATTGCCCAGGCAGGAGGAGCCCTTAGTCAGGTCCGCCATGTTTACGTGTACTTGACAAGCGACCTGTTGAGGTCATTATTCCGTACACAAACTGAGGGGGAAGGGGTTGTAACAGCATGTCCCTCCCCCACCTGTGATCATGGTATAATAGTCTGTCCCTCCTTGACTGTCCTGTATGTACTACTTCTGGTGGGATAGTTTGTTCTTCTCAGCATAGGACTCATCCACTACTTGGTAGACAGAAGAGAGCCAGGACGTCTAGAATCCTTCCATGTATCAAATGTCCAGGGGGAGGTGGGCTCTTCTGCCCACCTAAGGGGCTGATCCCAGGAGAAGAGAACAATGAGACCCATGTTAGTCAGTTAGTTGGATCTCGGCTGGAGAAGGACTAGGATCTATAGCTGAGGCTAGATCCTAGTGCCTGTGTATGAACGGTTACAGATTGGAGATCAGTGGCCACGTGAGATTGTGTTTTGTTGTTCATCCTGTTGGACTCAAGGAACTCATATAAGGACCATTGCCATATTTTCCCTGGCGTCGGAATACCAGGAGGCACCCCCTGATCTGTTGTTTTGTTGTGGACTCCTTGCAGACTTTAAGGATTTATATTCATGTTTGGAGCTTTATCTTTGTGGTTCCAATAAAGCTCTTTGGATTGTTCCATCTAACAGTGGTTTTAGTGAAGACTCTGTGGCTGATCCAGTTCGTTCCTCCAGGCCTGTGATTGGTATCTTCGGTCCAGTGGATCTACTAATTCCATGCTTGCTTAGCGAGCATAAAAGGCATGTACACCAGCTCCTCTCATTTTCCCCCTTAGAATGCAATCACAGCTGTCGGAATGCCATGGCAGCCATGGATCTCCAGAAAATCCCCATTGCTGCCAAGCTTCCTATAAAGCCTAACACCATAAACCAAGGTGCAGGAGTATGACATTTCACTCAATAAGGACTCTTCAAGAGTTGCCCATGTTGTCTCCGGTTATCATTGCGTCTAAGATAAAAGCGAATCTCATTGCATTAGAGAATAGTCCTCCATTGTGTTCTTGCTCTACATCATGATACCCTTTGAGAGCGGTGGAATGAGGTTAATGGAACACCTGTAGATGGATATCTGGCTAATAGCCATTGTTGTGCAGACGGTTTCTGATGATTTGTGTAAACAGTGTAACACCATAGACTTGGTGTGTCATGGCTAGCTTTACTTTGATGTTCAATTTCCAATTCTTTGTCCAATTTTACAGAATAGATCAATCATGGAACTAGTGGTGCGACTATTTCTCCAAAGTGTCCCAGGAGCCGTTTTTCAACATGGCAATGCGTGTTACCAGTGCTTCTTTGAGCAGCCTTCTTGCTTCAATCCTACTGTCATGACCTGCAGCATTTCCAGATTTGTCTACCATCACTTTATATACCCCAAGATGCTGAGCTCAGTGATTGGCTGCAGCACTGTGAACATGCTGGCACCACTGCAGCCAAACAACACAGCGTTAGAGTCAGGAAAGGAGAAGTGTTGCACTGTTTGTTTTGTCTTAATTTTTTTTTGTACGCTAATAAAGCCTTTGGATAAAAGTATTCTGAAAGTGGACAACCCATTTAAGAAGACGGTGATCAGGGCGGCCTTCCCTTTTTCCGGTTGCTCCTTAATTACTTCTGTCTTTAGACACAAGAAAATGAAAAATAATTAAGCACAAAATGTTGGCAGCAGCTTCTGTTCTGTACATTGTTCTCTATCATAGATGTCTGACTGTACTCTGTTTGTGGCTTTTATATAAACATAATATGAACCGGAGATATTAGTATGAGCTGAGGAGTAATATGAGCACTGTGTGGTTCCCTCGCACAGTAATAAACAGCAGCATCTTCTAACTGAACATCACTTATATTCAGGTAAGCCATGTTCTTATTATCATTATCTGTCCACATATTAAATCGTCCTCTAAATGATTCTATGAGATAATTATTTCCACTCGTAGGAGACATAAAAGCCACATACACAGGCTGATTTTTTGGAACCTGTTTGAACCAAGCAATCCAGTAATCAGTAAACTCATATCCAGAAGCAGAACATGATAACCGGACTTGTGCCCCATATTGTACAGATACTGATTGAGGCTGAAGAAGCTGAACCTCAGCTCTGACTCCTGAAATTACAGAGAAATAGAAAAATAATGAGTGTATTATAATCATATCTGCCCTCACATCACATGTTCTCTTACCCAAGTAATGGAGCAGAAGAAAGCTGCCGAGAATAAGCCTCATCTTTTCTGTTACCACACAGCATTTCCTCTCTATATATGTGACTGTTAGAGGTCGGACCTGTACAGGGTCATGTGGCCAGAATATCTTATATATTTATGATTCACATATACGGTGGCATTGTTCATGCTGTGTTCCTGTAAGGGTACTTTCACACTTGGATTTTTTTCCTTCCGTCACAATCCGCCCTTTTGGAAAACAGCGGAATCCGTTAACGGATTCCACTGTTTCCCATAGACTTGTATGGATGACGGATTGTGCCAAAAGTAGCTGCGTTGCTTCCGCTGGCCGACGCTGCGTTGCTTCCACTGGGCGGAAGGAACGCAGCATGTAACGTTTGTTTGAGCAGCGGAATCCGTAGGATTTCACTGCGCATGCTCTCTCTGGCTCCCTGCACCCGTAACCAGGGTACACCTCGGGTAACCAAGCAAAGTGCTTTGCCTAGTTACCTGATATTTACCCTGGCTACATGTGCAGGGAGCCTGAAACTTCCCCGCTCGGCTCTGCCCCCTCCCGCAGTCCGCATGTACACACACACACGTACACGCGCACACACACTCACCTGTCCTCAGCGCCATGGCTCCGCTTGGCAACACCCACCCCGCCCCCTGCACAAATTCTCGGCGGCCGAACGATCAGCTGATCACCCGGCGACCAGCTGCTGTGAGTGATCAGCTGATCACCCGGCGACCGGCTGCTGTGAGCGATCAGATGAGCGACCGGCAGCCGGGTGATCAGCTGATCGTTCACAATAGTCTGCCGCCGGTGAAACTGTAAAAAAAAAAAAAAAAAAGCTGATTCCGTTGTTTTGTACGATCCGTTGCATCCGTTGTGCCACTATATGTAACACATCCGTTGCACCCGTCACACAACGCAATGCAACGGATGCCGTTCAACGCAAGTGTGAAACTAGCCTAATCCCTTCCCTCCAAGTCATTTTCTTTTCTGTTGTGATTTTTTTTTCTTCCCCCTTTTCCAAGAGCCTTAAGTCACTTATAAAACTTATTTTTTTCCATCAACTTAGTGATAAGATAATTTTAATTTTACAGCTATTTTTGCAGCTGTGAATGACTCTATGCAATTTACTATCTATTGTACAGAAAAACAAAAAAAATGTGTGGTGAAATGGTGCAAACAAAAAGACATTTCTACCATTGTTTTTTGGGTATAGGTTTTTTTTGTGTTTACATTATGATCATCCAGGTCAGTATGATTACGGTGGTACTAAACTTGTACAGTTTTTTTTTTAAGGCAAGAAACAAATCCAGGCAGGAGTAAATAAAAACACCATTTATTTCTTCTTTAAAAGTCCTTAACAGATGGCATCCAACAAAAAACAAGACATGAGATCCAACATGCTTCAACAGAAAAAATATTGCTAAGTCTTATTCATGGATCTATGAAAAAATTCCCTGGAGATTGGGAAAGATAGAAAGAAACAACGCGGCGCCAATCTGAGTGAAGTGAGGTTTTCTATATATAAAGGTGTTGAAATAGTGGATTTATCACCTGGTTCAGAGGTTAGAAAGCCTGGAATAATCCAAGAGGAGTTGATCCACTTTCCGATAGGATTATGGTGCAGTATGCAGCAATCGCACTGGATACTATAGAGGAGCTCTCCAGCAGGTCCACTTAGTGAAAGAAGTTCCAAAGGCAATTACCAGTCTTACGGCGCTCCTGCTACCAATGGTGGAACATATTGGATAATTTTCGGTCACATGACTAGACCAATATACAAATAAGTAAACAGATATTTTATTTGTACATTAAAACATGGTTAACTATACAACGCGTTTCGGCTCAGATGATTTATCCTTCAGCCTTCTTCAGGTATAATTGAGAGAAAAAAGATGTATACATTTAATTATACCTGAAGAAGGCTGAAGGATAAAACATCCATATTTTAATGTACAAATAAAATATCTCTTTACTTATTTGTATATTGGTCTAGTCATATGACCGAAAATCATCCAATATGTTCCACCATTGGTAGCAGGAGCGCCGCAAGACTGGTAATTGCCTTTGGAAACATGCATCTATGAATAAGACTTAGCAATATTTTTTCTGTCGAAACGCATTGGATTTTATGTCTTGTTTTCTTCCCCTGACAAAGCTTTTCACAGCGATACGTGTGGTTCTTCTCCACGACCCCCTCCTCACACTGATGATCCGCTATCATTACCTCCAGCTGATACCCTTGGGTGGTTTTGGCATTCCAACAGGCATGATCTTGGTATACCCAGTATTTTAGTGTTGCTACAGACCATTTAATATACTTATTATGGTCTCCTTTGACTTCGGCATGCTCACTTTGCTGCCCCTTGTGGGCAGAATTATATAGAGGTCTAGACACATTTCTCTTTACATCTTGTACAGGGGCGTACATAGAAATCATGGGGACCCATAGCAAAAGTATGAATGCCCCCCAACAAAAAAAACAAAAAACAATAAAATACACACGTTACTGGGGGCAGGTTATAGTCAGAAATAACACATACTACATAGTGTTGCTGAACAACACCCACCGTACCAAGACCAATAATACATTGCAAAATAATGCTACTACTCCATGACCAAATATCACCACATAGAGTCTGAAAATAAACACCGTCCTGTTACTGAGCAAAGTCCACTGCACCAAGACCAGTGGGATCACACCGCAAATCCCCAAACATCTGCAATATGTGAACTTGGCCTAAAGTAGCGATGTCCTCCTTCGTGCCCCTCACCACACACAATGTAAATTTTCACATCTGTCTCCCCCATATAATGGTAACAATTATGACCCTCCTCATAGCCTAAGGCGGGCTTTACACGTTGCGACATCGCTACCGATATATTGTCGGGGTCACGTCGTTAGTGACGCACATCCAGCGCCGGTAGCGACATCGCAATGTTTAAATCCTAGGTGCGACGATGAACGAGTGCAAAAGCGTAAAAAAATCGCTGATCTGTGTCACGTCGTTCAATTCCATAATGTTGTTGCTGCTGCAGGTACGATGTTGTTTGTCGTTCCTGCAGCAACACACATCGCTGTGTGTGAAACCGCAGGAACGACAAACATCTCCTTACCTGCGTCCACCGGCAATTCGGAAGGAAGAAGGTGGGCGGGATGTTATGTCCCGCTCATCTCCGCCCCTCCGCTTCTATTGGCTGGCCGCTTAGTGACATCGCGGTGACGTCGCTATGACACCGAACGCATCTCCCCCTTGAAGGAGGGATTGTTCGGCGGTCACAGCGACGTCGCCGACCAGGTATGTGCATGTGAAGCTGCCGTAGCGATAATGTTTGCTTCGGCAGCAAGCACCACATATCGCATGTACGACGGGAGCAGGTGCTATCGTGCTCGACATCGCTAGCAATTGCTAGCGATGTCGCAGCGTGTAAAGCCCGCCTTAGGATCTATGGTAAAACTCTGCAAAGTACAGGGATAATACACACACACACACACACACACACACAGATGGCACAGCACATGGGCAACACACAGATGTCACAGAACATGGGCAACACACACACACACACAAACAGTGATGGCACAGCCCAGGAGCAACACACACACAGTGATGGCACAGCACAGGGGCAACACACTCACAAAAACACACACACACACATACACACACACACACACACACAGTGATGGCACAGCACAGGGGCAAAACACACACACACACACACACACACAGTAATGGCACAGCCCAGGAGCAACACACACACACTCACACACACACACAGTGATGGCACAGCATAGGGGAAACACACACACACAGTCATGGCACAGAACAGGAGCATTACACACACACACACACATACACAGTAATGGCACAGCACTGGGGTAACACACACACACAGTGATTGCACAGCTCAGGAGCAAAACAAACTCACACACACAGTGATGACACAGCACAGGGGCAACACACACTCACACACACACACACACACACAGTCATGGCACAGCACAGGAGCAACACACACATACATAGTGATGGCACAGCACATGGTGCAACACACACAGTGATGGCACAGCACCGGAGCAACACACACACAGTGAGGGCACAGCACAGGGGCAACACACACACACAGTGATGGCACAGCACAGGAACAACACACACATACACAGTGATGGCACAGCACAGGGGCAACACACACACACAGTCATGACACAGCACAGGAGCAACACACACATACATAGTGATGGCACAGCACATGGGGCAACACACACAATGATGGCACAGCACTGGGGCAAGACACACACAGTGAGGGCACAGCACAGGGGCAACACACACACACAGTGATGGCACAGCACAGGAACAACACACACATACACAATGATGGCACAGCACAGGAGCAATACACATGCACACATACATACACACACATACACACACAGTGATGGCACAGCATGGGGGCAACACACACACACACACACAGTCATGGCACAGCACAGGAAAAACACACACATACACAGAGATGGCACAGCACAGGGGCAACACACACACACACACACACAGTGATGGCACAGCCCCGGAGCAACACACACTCCCACACACACAGTGATGGCACAGCATAGGTGCAACACACAAACATACAGTCATGGCACAGCACAGGAGCATTACACACACACACACACACACACACATACACAGTAATGACACAGCACTGGGGTAACACACACACACACTCACACACACACACACACAGTGATTGCACAGCTCAGGAGCAAAACAAACTCACACACAGTGATGGCACAGGGGCAACACACACACACACACACACAGTCATGGCACAGCACAGGAGCAACACACACATACATAGTGATGGCACAGCACATGGGGCAACACACACAGTGATAGCACAGCACCGGGGCAAGACACACCACAGTGAGGGCACAGCACAGGGGCAACACACACACACACAGTGATGGCACAGCACAGGAACAACACACACATACACAATTGTGGCGCCCTGGACTAGCCAGGTCGTCACAGGTACTACAACATACACCCCCGCCCCGAGACAGGCACATCAGCCAGACACAAAATCCTTGTTGCCTCCCTCCAGGGGCTGATGTCCACACCAGGTGGGATGGAGCCAGGCGGTTGGCCCCACCCACTGAGGAGTTCACAGTCCTGGAGGCGGGAAAAGGAAGGGAGTTCAGTTAGGGAAGTGTAGGAGAGAGGAGTGAAGAAGTGGTAGTGGAGGAACAAACTGACCGTGTCCGGGTGTGTGGCCCGGGCACTAAGAGCAAGGTTGGCAGACGGTGGTGGCCATCTGCAGGAGAGGCAGATGAACGCGGAACCGTAGGACCGGGGTCGGGCGGTGGCCCGCCGGTACCAAACCGTGGAGCGAAGTGAAGCCAGCACACAAAGGCAGGGTCTACGGACCCCGACCAGGCTTGGAGCCGCCATTAGAGGTCAAATCCGTCATTGACCGGAACCCCAGGGGTTTCCTAACAGCCAAGACCCGATTGAAGGCAACCGTCCAACCAGCAAAAGGAAATACAGCTACCGCCACAGCTAGAGTTCCAAGGGCCAGAGCCTGCGGGCAAAAGGGTTCCTCTGGCACATATACACGCTGGGGAGTGGGTTACCGGTGGGAATCCATCGGGACCGAACATACACACAGGTGCAGGGAAAGGCAGCCACCACCAACCGTCCAGGAGACACTACAGTAGCCGGCTGCGGGACCCGTCCATCCAGCCGTTTGGTTTACCAGAGACTTTGCGTACATTTGTGGCTGAGTGAGTATCACCATGCCATCCGGCATCGCGCTGCGCAGTCCAAGCGACCCTGCACCTTCCCGACCCTGCCTCTCCATCACCTCACCGGGCCCCGGGACAAAAACCCCCTACCCATGGAGGGGGAAACAACATCCCAGTTGCTCCCTGCCATCGCTCCCGGGATCCCCATCACCAGCAGCGGTGGTGTCCCAACCTCACCACAAACCGTGGGTGGCGTCACAGACCAAATCCCCAAATCAAACTACCCCTTTTCACTCACGGGCGAGGAGCGCCGCTCGAGTCCCTGGATCCGGCCCACCGCTCGAGCCACCGAGCAGCAGCAGCAGCAGCGCCGGACCCGAGCGTTAGCGAGTGCAGCGGCGGCGGCGCCCCACCCGCCCGCGACACAATGATGGCACAGCACAGGGGCAATACACACGCACACATACATACACACATACACACACAGTGATGGCACAGCACGGGGGCAACACACACACAGTCATGGCACAGCACAGGAAAAACACACACAAACGGAGTGATGGCACAGCACAGGGGCAACACACACACACACACACACACAGTGAAGGCACAGCACAGGGGCAACACACACACAGTGATGGCACAGCACAGGGGCCACACACACTCAGTGATTGCACAGCTCAGGAGCAAAACAAACTCACACACACAGTAATGACACAGCACAGGGGCAACACACACACACAGTCATGGCACAGCACAGGAGAAACACACACTTACATAGTGATGGCACAGCACAGGGTGCAACACACACAGTGATGGCACAGCAGCGGGGCAACACACACAGTGAGGGCACAGCACAGGGGCAACACACACACACACACAGTGATGGCACAGCACAGGAACAACACACACATACACAGTGTTGGTACAGCACAGGGGCAACACACACACAGTCATGGCACAGCACAGGAGAAACACACACATACTTAGTGATGGCACAGCACATGGGGCAACACACACAATGATGGCACAGCACTGGGGCAAGACACACACAGTGAGGGCACAGCACAGGGGCAACACACACACACACAGTGATGGCACAGCACAGGAACAACACACATACACAATGATGGCATGGCACAGGGGCAATACACACGCACACATACATACACACACATACACACACAGTGATGGCACAGCATGGAGGCAATACACACACACACACACAGTCATGGCACAGCACAGGAAAAACACACACATACACAGTGATGACACAGCACAGGAGCAACACACACACACAAACACAAACACAGAGTGATGGCACAGCCCCGGGGCAACACACACTCCTACACACACAGTGATGGCACAGCATAGGGGCAACACACACACATACAGTCATGGCACAGCACAGGAGCATTACACACACACACACACACATACACAGTAATGGCACAACACTGGGGTAACACACACACACACACACACACACACACACAGTGATTGCAAAGCTCAGGAGCAAAAAAAACTCTTACACAGTAATGGCACAGCACAGGGGCAACACACACACACACACACACACACACAGTGATGGCACAGCACAGGAACAACACACACATACACAGTGATGGCACAGCACAGGGGCAACACACACACACACACACACAGTCACGGCACAGCACAGGAGCAACACACACATACATAGTGATGGCACAGCATCGGGGCAAGACACACACAATGAGGGCACAGCACAGGGGCAACACACACACACAGTGATGGCACAGCACAGGAACAACACACACATACACAATTGTGGCGCCCTGGACTAGCCAGGTCGTCACAGGTACTACAACATACACCTCCACCCCGAGACAGGCACATCACCCAGACACAAAATCCTTGTTGCCTCCCTCCAGGGGCTGATGTCCACACCAGGTGGGATGGAGCCAGGGGGTTGGCCCCACCCACTGAGGAGTTCACAGTCCTGGAGGCGGGAAAAGGAAGGGAGTTCAGTTAGGGAAGTGTAGGAGAGAGGAGTGAAGAAGTGGTAGTGGAGGAACAAACTGACCGTGTCCGGGTGTGTGGCCCAGGCACTAAGAGCAAGGTTGGCAGACGGTGGTGGCCGTCTGCAGGACAGGCAGTTCAACGCGGAACCATAGGACCGGGGTCGGGCGGTGGCCCGCCGGTACCAAACCGGGGAGCGAAGTGAAGCCAGCACACACAGGCAGGGTCTACGGACCCCGACCAGGCTTGGAGCCGCCATTAGAGGTCAAATCCGTCAGTGACCGGAACCCCAGGGGTTTCCCAACAGCTAAGACCCGATTGAAGGCAACCGTCCAACCAGCAAAAGGAAATACAGCTACCGCCACAGCTAGAGTTCCAAGGGCCAGGGCCTGCGGGCAAAAGGGCTCCTCCGGCACATATACAAGCTGGGGAGTGGGTTACCGGTGGGAATCCATCGGGACCGAACATACACACAGGTGCAGGGAAAGGCAGCCACCACCAACCGTCCGGGAGACACTACAGCAGCCGGCTGCGGGACCCGTCCATCCAGCTGTTTGGTTTACCAGAGACTTTGCGTACATTTGTGGCTGAATGAGTACCACTGTGCCATCCGGCAACGCGCTGCGCAGTCCAAGCGACCCTGCACCTTCCCGACCCTGCCTCTCCGTCACCTCACCGGGCCCCGGGACAACAAATCCCTACCCACGGAGGGGGAAACAACATCCCAGTTGCTCCCTGCCATCGCTCCCGGGATCCCCGTCACCAGCAGCGGTGGTGCCCCAACCTCACCACAAACCGTGGGTGGTGTCACGGACCAAATCCCCAAACTAAACTACCCCCTTTCACTCACGGGCGAGGAGCGCCGCTCGAGTCCCCGGATCCGGCACACCGCTCGAGCCACCGAGCAGCAGCAGCAGCGCCAGACCCGAGCGTTAGCGAGTGCAGCCGCGGCGCCCCACCCGCCTACGACACAATGATGGCACAGCACAGGGGCAATACACACGCACACATACATACACACATACACACACAGTGATGGCACAGCACGGGGTCAACACACACACACACACACAGTCATGGCACAGCACAGGAAAAACACACACAAACGCAGTGATGGCACAGCACAGGGGCAACACACACACACACACAGTGATGGCACAGCACAGGGGCAACACACACTCAGTGATTGCACAGCTCAGGAGCAAAACAAACTCACACACACAGTGATGACACAGCACAGGGGCAACACACACTCACACACACACAGTCATGGCACAGCACAGGAGAAACACACACTTACATAATGATGGCACAGCACATGGTGCAACACACACAGTGATGGCACAGCAGCGGGGCAACACACACACAGTGAGGGCACAGCACAGGGGCAACACACACACACACACACACACACACACAGTGATGGCACAGCACAGGAACAACAAACACATACACAGTGTTGGCACAGCACAGAAGCAACACACACACACACAGTCATGGCACAGCACAGGAGCAACACACACATACATAGTGATGGCACAGCACATGGGGCAACACACACAATGATGGCACAGCACTGGGGCAAGACACACACAGTGAGGGCACAGCACAGGGGCAACACACACACAGTGATGGCACAGGAACAACACACACATACACAATGATGGCACAGCACAGGGGCAATACACACGCACACATACATACACACACATACACACACAGTGATGGCACAGCATGGGGGCAACACACACACACACACACAGTCATGGCACAGCACAGGAAAAACACACACATACACAGTGATGACACAGCACAGGGGCAACACACACACACACAGTGATGGCACAGCCCCGGAGCAACACACACTCCTACACACACAGTGATGGCACAGCATAGGGGCAACACACACACATACAGTCATGGCACTGCACAGGAGCATTACACACACACACACACACATACACAGTAATGGCACAGCACTAGGGTAACACACACACACACACACACACATACACACACAGTGATGGCACAGCACGGGGGCAACACACACACACACACAGTCATGGCACAGCACAGGAAAAACACACACAAACGCAGTGATGGCACAGCACAGGGGCAACACACACACACACACACAGTGAAGGCACAGCACAGGGGCAACACACACACACACACACACAGTTATGGCACAGCACAGGGGCAACACACACTCAGTGATTGCACAGCTCAGGAGCAAAACAAACTCACAAACACAGTGATGACACAGCACAGGGGCAACACACACTCACACACACACAGTCATGGCACAGCACAGGAGAAACACACACTTACATAGTGATGGCACAGCACATGGTGCAACACACACAGTGATGGCACAGCAGCGGGGCAACACACACACAGTGAGGGCACAGCACAGGGGCAACACACACACTGATGGCACAGCACAGGAACAACACATACATACACAGTGTTGGCACAGCACAGGGGCAACACACACACAGTCATGGCACAGCACAGGAGCAACACACACATACATAGTGATGGCACAGCACATGGGGCAACACACACAATGATGGCACAGCACTGGGGCAAGACACACACAGTGAGGGCACAGCACATGGGCAACACACACACAGTGATGGCACAGCACAGGAACAACACACACATACACAATGATGGCACAGCACAGGGGTAGAACACATGCACACATACATACACACACATACACACACAGTGATGGCACAGCATGGGGGCAACACACACACACACACAGTCATGGCACAGCACAGGAAAAACACACACATACACAGTGATGACACAGCACAGGGGCAACACACACACACACACACACACACACACACAGTGATGGCACAGCCCCGGAGCAACATACACTCCTACACACACAGTGATGGCACAGCATAGGGGCAACACACACACATACAGTCATGGCACAGCACAGGAGCATTACACACACACACACATACACAGTAATGGCCCAGCACTGGGGTAACACACACACAGTGTTTGCACAGCTCAGGAGCAAAAAAAAACTCTGACACAGTGATGGCACAGCACAGGGGCAACACACATACACACACACAGTAATGGCACAGCACAGGAACAACACACACATACACAGTGATGGCACAGCACAGGGGCAACACACACACACAGTCATGGCACAGCACAGGAGCAACACACACATACATAGTGATGGCACAGCATCGGGGCAAGACACACACAGTGAGGGCACAGCACAGGGGCAACACACACACACAGTGATGGCACAGCACAGGAACAACACACACATACACAATTGTGGTGCCCTGGACTAGCCAGGTCATCACAGGTACTACAACATACACCCCCACCCCGAGACGGGCACATCAGCCAGACACAAAATCCTTGTTGCCTCCCTTCAGGGGCTGATGTCCACACCAGGTGGGATGGAGCCAGGCGGTTGGCCCCACCCACTAAGGAGTTCACAGTCCTGGAGGTGGGAAAAGGAAGGGAGTTTAGTTAGGGAAGTGTAGGAGAGAGGAGTGAAGAATAGAGATGAGCGAACTGGTCGTGGTTCGGCTCGAGTTCGGTTCGCCGAACGGAGGTCTCGTTCGAGTTCGGTTCCGCGAGCCGGTTCGGCGAACCACTCGAACCGCATAGGAAACAATAGGAGGCAATCACAAACACATAAAAACACATTATAAATGTACAAATACAGTTAATAAACATTACCATAACACTTACCGGTCCCCGCGATCCCTCCTGCACTCTGTCTCCTGCCGCTATTCCATCCAATGATCGCTGAATCCTCCCGGTAACCAGCACTGCTAGCAGTGATGCAGGACCTATCGTGACGTGAAAAATAGCCATGTGACCAGTCACGTTGCAGCGGCACCGGAATCACGTGATCGGAGCAGCGTTGCTATGGCAACCCATGCCACCGCTTACAGCCGGGAGCCTGTGGTCACTCTCACAGAGTGATTTCTGCACGGAGCACAGCGTCTTCCCCCATGCAGCTGTGCTGTCTGATGGAGCAGACAGAGCTGCATGTGTTGAAGGGGAAAGAAGACAGAAGAGCAGGATCGTGGAGGGGTGACAGGGGGTAATAAAGATGGAGTCTCTAATGTGTCTGTGTATTTATTTCCATTAAAGTATTTTTTCTCTGTGTGGTGTTTTTTTTCATCCCTTTATTGGAGATTCTTAATGGCCGGGTCAAACGTGCCTGACATTAAGAATCTCTGCCTTAATACTGGCTAGTAAAACAAAGCCAGTATTAACTCATGATTACCCAACAAGCCACCCGGCTACAGGGCTATTGGAAGAGTTGGATACAGCGCCAGATGATGGCGCTTCTATGAGAGCGTCATTTTCTGGGGCGGCTGCGGACTGCAATTCGCCGCAGAGGGGCCCAGAAACCTCGGGCTGGTCTGTGCTGTGGATTCCAATCCCCAGCTGCCTAGTTGTACCCGGCTGGACACAAAAATGGGTCGAAGCCCACGTTGTTTTTTTTTGTTTTTTTTTTAATTATTTCATAAAATTCATGAATTAATTAAAAAAGGGCTTCCCTATATTTTTAGTTCCCAGCCGGGTACAAATAGGCAGCTGGGGGTTACGGGCAGTCCGTACCTGCCTGCTGTACCTGGCTAGCATACAAAAATATGGCGAAGCGCACGTAATTTTTTTTGTAGTTTTTTCGGCAAAAAAAAAATAAAAAATGCTTCCCTGGATTTTCCATTGCCAGTGAAGGTAACACCAAGCAGTGGGGGTTAGCAGCCAGCAGCTGCTTGGATTACCCTTAGCTAGCAATACAAAAAATAACAATAACAAAAAACAAAAAGGGCTTCCCTGTATTTTGATTGCCTGACATGACAGTGCTGTAGAAATAAATCTTTAAAAAAAATGACGTAGCGCTCCGCGGTATTTTTGATTCTCAGTGCAGATAAAGCAGACAGCTATGGGTTGCCACCCCCATCTGCCTGGCGTTACCTTGGCTGGCAATCAAAATACAGGGAAGCCCATTAATTTTTTTTTATTTAAAAAATAGTTAAAAAAAAATGATGTTGGGTCCCCCCATTTTTGATAGCCAGCTAGGGTAAAGCAGACGGCTGTAGCCTGAAAACCACAGCTGGCAGCTTTACCGTGGTTGGGGATCCAATGTGGAGGTCACCCCAGGCTCTTTTTTTATAATTATTTTTTAAATAATAATTACAAAAAAAAAGTAGGGTCCCCCCCAAATTGGATCACCAGCCAAGGTAAAGCGGACAGCTGTGGTCTGGTATTCTCAGGGTGGGAAGGTCCATAGTTATTGGGCCTTCACAGCCTAAAAATAGCAGGCCACAGGCACCCCGGACGTGGCGCATCCACTAGATGCGCCAATCCTGGCGCTTCACCACAGCTCATCCCGTGCCCTGGTGCAGTGGCAAACGGGGTAATAAATGGGGTTGATACTAGTTCTAAAGTCACCTGACATCAAGCCCAGCAGTTTGTGATGTCATGGTGTCTATCAGATACCCCACATCACAAACTGTCAGTACTAACAAAAAAAATAGACAGAAAAAATTTATTTGAATGAAAACTCCCCAAAACATTCCCTCTTTCACAAATTTATTGTAAGGAAAAAACGGGAATGTATCCCCCATTTTCTAGGAGTGCAGACCCTCCATGTGAGGAGTGTGGGTGCAATGAATCTGCACCCACTCTCCCCGGGTCCACAGCAGCAGAGTCCATGTCGTAACGGTTGCTACCAAAGCTGCAATGCCCTGCTCATGAGGTAAGGGCATGCCTAATCAGGAGAACTATTCTACATTTCCAAATATTGGTATTTGCTGATATTATTGCTATTCCACCTACTATATATTGGGGATAGGATCTTGGAGATGGAATACCCCTTTAAGTCCAGTTATCCAGCTGAGTGAATACTAAACAACAGAGCTCGCTATTTAGATGTGTTTTCTTGTGGTGTATAACGGACTCTCATGTTTGGTAGTCGTTCAGCAGGGCAACTATAAAATCAAATCCCTCCATTTGGAAATGTAGTATATAGCTCTCCTGATCAACTATGTTCCTTACCTTATGAGCAGGGCATTGCAGTAATAATAATAATTTATTCATTTATATAGCGCTATTAATTCCACAGCGCTTTACATATATTGGACACACTGTCTTCATTGGGGTTCACACTCTAAATTCTCTATGTGTATGTCTTTGGAGTGTGAGAGGAAACCAGAGTACCCGGAGGAAACCCACACACACACAGGGAGAACATGCAAACTCCTTGCAGATGGTGTCATTGGTGGGAATTGAACAAAGGACTTCAGCGCTGCAAGACTGCAGTGCTAACCACTGAGCCACCGTGCCACCCTTTTAGCTTACAGATGCATAACCACCACTCACTGTGTCTGAACACAGGAACTTGAGCTGACAGCCGCTCTGTGCATGCGGCAGCATCTATTGTGAAGGAGAGGGCCGCGGGTGATCAACGCTGCACAGGTACCGTGGGACACCGGGGAACACCGGTGGGGTTATAGGGGGCGACCTGGCAGGGCCTGGGGAGGAGTTTTCTGTCGCATGTGTCATGGCACATGCGACAGAAATCAGAGGAGTAGGGTGAATGCGGCCATCTTGGATTTCTGGGAGGGCATCAGGGGGGGCACTTTGACGACACCGGGGGACCGGAGGGGACCGGGTAGGAGATTTATCATGTTTGTTCATGCCAGATGGGAGATAAATAATTTTTTACCGACACTGTCATTTACTGTAACGTGATCATCGGTGTACGGTGTATACCTGTGATCACGTGAGCGGGGACCGGAAAAACCGTCCTGAATCAGGATCTCCAGGGTCTCAGCTACGCCTGAAACCCCGGAGATTTTCTGACGCTGGGGGGCGCTATTCACTTATTTCTGCCTGCTGTTTATAAACGGCAGATCAGAATAAGGCTACATTAAGACGACCGATCCATTTTTGCGGTCTGCAAAAAACAGTCCGTTTTTTTTCACGGGTGCATCCGTGTGGCATCCGTTTCCGTTCCGTAGACGGTCCGTATGTCATCTGTTTGTCATCCGTGTGCCTTCTGTTTTTCTTGCGTACTGCAAAAAAACTGAAGGAGGGAAAATACATAAATTTACCCAGGATCCATAGCTTCAACCTACATGAGGCGGTCACATGTTCACTCCAGTGCCATTTTCTACTGCTTTTCACAGCGTAGAGCGCTCTGGTGATTTTCCTGTGCTTGTACACTTCATATCAGTCTTTTCTGTCATTATAATGGCAGAAAGACACATAATGTCCCACTCTCCTGTATTTTGTAATTTTGCACCCTTTGGTGCCTTTCATGTGGCACTAAGGGGTGCTTAGCTTTGTATTTAGCCAAAAAAAATGAAAAAAAAAAAATGACGTAGGGTTCCCCCTATTTTTGTAGCCAGCTAGGGTAAAGCAGACGGCTGCAGCCTGCAGACCACAGCTGGCAGCTTCACCTTGGCTGGTAATCCAAAACTGAGGCACCCCACGCTGTTATTTTAAATTAAATAAATAATAATAAAAAAAAAAACACGTAGGGGTCCCCCCAAAATTGGATCACCAGCCAAGGTAAAGCAGACAGCTGGGGTCTGATATTCTCAGACTAGGGAGGTCCATGGTTATTGGACTCTCCCTAGCCTAAAAATAGCAGGCCGCAGCCGCCCCAGAAGTGGCGCATCCATTAGATGTGCCAATCCTGGTGTTTCGCCTCAGCTCATCCCGCGCCCTGGTGCGGTGGCAAACGGGGTAATATATGGGGTTAATACCAGATGTGTAATGTCACCTGGCATCAAGCCCTGGGGTTGGTGAGGTCAGGCGTCTATCAGATACCCGACATCACCAACCCAGTCAGTAATAAAAAAAAATAGACGACAAACATATTTTTATTTGAAAAAACACTCCCCAATACATTCCCTCTTACACCAATTTATTAGAAAGAAAAACAAATCCAGGTCTGGTGTAATCCAAGGGGTTGCCACGACGATCCACACTGTCCCAGTCAATGAAGAGCAGGATGTTCCCCATTGGCTGGGAGAGCAGTGCAGTGACCTGAGCTAACATCAATAGGTCAGCCCAAGTCACTGCAGGGGAGGACAAGTGCTGCTGTCAGCGAGGTACATTACCTACGCTGATCTCCTGCACACTGACTTCAATCATCTTCACAGCCAAGTATCGCGAGCGGCCCGTGACGTCACCGCTAGCCAGTCTCTGGTCGGAAGCGAGAGAAGGTGATGTGACAAGCGGCGGCCATGGAGGACAGTGACAGCGCTGAGGTCGGGACTTCATCACCGCAGGTAAGCCGAGCGGGACCATGTGTGCAGAGTGCCAGGTGGGCAGAGCCTAGCGAGGTAATGTGTGCAGAGTGTCAGGTGGGCAGAGCCTGGCGGGACCATGTGTGCAGAGTGCCAGGTGGGCGGAGCCTAGCGGGGTAATGTGTGCAGAGTGCCAAGGGGCGGAGCCTAGCAGCGCCATGTGTGCAGAGTGCCAGGTGGGCGGAGCCTAGCGGGACCATGTGTGCAGAGTGCCAGGTGGGCAGAGCCTAGCGGGGTAATGTGTGCAGAGTGCCTGGTGGGCGGAGCCTAACAGGGTAATGTGTACAGAGTGTCAGGTGGGTGGAGCCTAGTGGGACGATGTGTGCAGAGTGCCAGGTGGGCGGAGCCTAGCAGCACCATGTGCGCAGAGTGCTAGGGGGGCGGAGCCTAGCGGGGTAATGTGTGCAGAGTTCCAGGTGGGCGGAGCCTAACGGGGTAATGTGTGCAGAGTGCCAGGTTATCGGAGCCTAGCGGGGTAATGTGTGCAGAGTGCCTGGTGGGCGGAGCCTAGCGGGGTAAAGTGTGCAGAGTGCCAGGTGGTTACCAGCTTCTGGCAGGCTACCAGCGATGGCTCCAGCACACTGTAGCTGTAAAAAGCCCTGCTTTTTGCTGCTAGAACCGTTCTCGAACATAACTAGAACTATCGAACTTTAGCAAAAAGCTCGAGTTCTAGTTCGATCTAGAACACCCCCAAAATCACTCGAACCGCGAACTGGAGAACCACGAACCGCGCTCAACTCTAGTGAAGAAGTGGTAGTGGAGGAACAAACTGACCATGTCCGGGTGTGTGGCCCGGGCACTAAGAGCAATGTTGGCAGACGGTGGTGGCCGTCTGCAGGAGAGGCAGATCAATGCGGAACCGTAGGACCAGGGTCGGGCGGTGGCCCGCCGGTACCGAACCGGGGAGCGAAGTGAAGCCAGCACACACAGGCAGGGCCTACGGACCCCGACCAGACTTGGAGCCGCCATTAGAGGTCAAGTCCATCAGTGACCGGATCCCCAGGGGTTTCCTAACAGCCAAGACCCAATTGAAGGCAGCCGTCCAACCAGCAAAAGGAAATACAGCTACCGCCACAGCTAGAGTTCCAAGGGCCAGAGCCTGCGGGCAAAAGGGCTCCTCTGGCACATATACACGCTGGAGAGCGGGTTACCGGTGGGAATCCATCGGGACTGAACATACACACAGGTGCAGGGAAAGGCAGCCACCACCAACCGTCCAGGAGACACTACAGCAGCCGACTGCGGGACCCGTCCATCCAGCCGTTTGGTTTACCAGAGACTTTGCGTACATTTGTGGCTGAGTGAGTATCACCGTGCCATCTGGCACCGCGCTGCGCAGTCCAAGCAACCCTGCACCTTCCCAACCCTGCCTCTCCGTCACCTCACCGGGCCCCGGGACAACCAACCCCTACCCACGGGGGGGGAAACAACATCCCAGTTGCTCCCTGCAATCGCTCCCGGGATCCCCATCACCAGCAATGGTGGTGCCCCAACCTCACCACAAACCGTGGGTGGCGTCATGGACCAAATCCCCAAACCAAACTACACCCTTTCACTCACGGGCGAGGAGCGACGCTCGAGCGTTAGCGAGCGCAGCGGCGGCGGCGCCCTCCCCGCCCGCGACACAATCATGGCACAGCACGGGGGCAATACACACGCACACATACATACACACACAGTGATGGCACAGCACGGGGACAACACACACACACACAGTCATGGCACAGCACAGGAAAAACACACACATACGCAGCGATGGCACAGCACAGGGGCAACACACACACAGTGAAGGCACAGCACAAGGGCAACACACACACACACAGTGATGGCACAGCACAGGGGCAACACACACAGTCATGGCACAGCACAGGAGCAACACACACATACACAGTGATGGCACAGCACAAAGGCAACCCACATGCACACATACACACACACAGTGATGGCACGGCCCAGGAGCAACACACACACACGCAAACACACACAGTCATGGCACAGCACACACACATACACACACAGTGATGGCACAGCCCAGGAGCAACACACACACACACACAAGCACATACACACAGTCATGGCACAGCACAGGAGCAACACACACATACACAGTGATGGCACCGCACAGGGGGAACACACACACACACACACACACACACACACACATACACACACACAGTGATGGTACAGCACAGGAGCAAGTGGGGTAGGCGGGCGGAGCCTAGCGGGGTAATGTGTGCAGAGTGCCAGGTGGGCGGAACCTAGCAGCGCCATGTGTGCAGAGTGCCAGGTGGGCGGAGCCTAGCGGGGTAATGTGTGCAGAGTGCCTGGTGGGCGGAGCCTAGCGGGGTAATGTGTGCAGAGTGTCAGGTGGGTGGAGCCTAGTGGGATGATGTGTGCAGAGTGCCAGTTGGGCGGAGCCTAGCAGTGCCATGTGTGCAGAGTGCCAGGTGGGCGGAGCCTAGTGGGGTAATGTGTGCAGAGTGCCAGGTGGGCGGAGCCTAGCGGGACCATGTGTGCAGAGTGTCAGGTGGGCGGAGCCTAGCAGTGCCATGTGTGCAGAGTGCCAGGTGGGCGGAGCCTAGTGGGGTAATGTGTGCAGAGTGCCAGGTGGGCGGAGTCTAGCGGGGTAATGTATGCAGAGTGCCAGGTGGGCGGAGCCTAGCGGGGTAATGTGTGCAGAGTTCCTGGTGGGCAGAGCCTAGCGGGGTAATGTGTGCAGAGTGTCAGGTGGTTGGAGCCTAGCGGGACCATGTGTGCAGAGTGTCAGGTTGGCGGAGCCTAGCAGTGCCATGTGTGCAGAGTGCCAGGTGGGCGGAGCCTACCGGGACCATGTGTGCAGAGTGCCAGGTGGGCGGAGCCTAGCGGGACCATGTGTGCAGAGTGCCAGGTGGGCGGAGCCTAGCGGGACCATGTGTGCAGAGTGCCAGGTGGGTGGAACCTAGCGGGGTAATGTGTGCAGAGTGCCAGGTGGGCGGAGCCTAGCGGGGTAATCTGTGCAGTGTGACAGGTGGGCGGAGCCTAGCGGGGCAATGTGTGCATAGTGCCAGGTGGGCGGAGCCTAGTGGGACCATGTGTGCAGAGTGACAGGTGGGTGGAGCCTAGCGGGGTAATGTGTGCAGAGTGTCAGGTGGGTGGAGCTTAGCGGGACAATGTGTGCAGAGTGCCAGGTGGGCGGAACCTAGCGGGGTAATGTGTGCAGAGTGCCAGGTGGGCGGAGCCTAGCGGGGTAATCTGTGCAGTGTGACAGGTGGGCGGAGCCTAGCGGGGCAATGTGTGCATAGTGACAGGTGGGCAGAGCCTAGCGGGGTAATGTGTGCAGAGTGTCAGGTGGGTGGAGCTTAGCGGGACAATGTGTGCAGAGTGCCAGGTGGGCGGAGCCATATGTGCTGGCGGAGGAGTGCGAAGTGGGTGGAGCCTAGCGGGGCCATGTGGCTCTGAGGATGTCAGTGTCATGGACTGCATGGCTGGGGACAGGTGAGTGTGAGTGTGAGTGTGTGTGTGTGTGTGTGTGTGTATGTATGTGTACATGCCGCGTGCAGGAGGGGGCGGAGCGAGTTGAGCGGGGAAGTGTCGGCTTACTGCACATGTAACTAGGATAAATATCGGGTTACTAACCAAAGCGCTTTGCTTGGATACCCGATGTTTATCCTGGTTACCAGCTTCTGGCAGGCTGCCAGCGATGGCTCCTGCACAATATAGCTGTAAAAAGCCCTGCTTTTTGCTGCTAGAACCGTTCTCGAACGTAACTAGAACTATCGAACTTTAGCAAAAAGCTCGAGTTCTAGTTCGATCTAGAACACCCCCAAAATCACTCGAACCGCGAACTGGAGAACCACGAACCGCGAACCGCGCTCAACTCTAGTGAAGAAGTGGTAGTGGATGAACAAACTGACCATGTCCGGGTGTGTGGCCTGGGCACTAAGAGCAATGTTGGCAGACGGTGGTGGCCGTCTGCAGGAGAGGCAGATCAATGCGGAACCGTAGGACTAGGGTCGGGCGGTGGCCCGCCGGTACCGAACCGGGGAGCGAAGTGAAGCAAGTACACACAGGCAGGGCCTACGGACCCCGACCAGGCTTGGAGCTGCGATTAGAGGTCAAATCCATCAGTGACCGGATCCCCAGGGGTTTCCTAACAGCCAAGACCCAATTGAAGGCAACCGTCCAACCAGCAAAAAGGAATACAGCTACCGCCACAGCTAGAGTTCCATCGGGACCGAACATACACACAGGTGCAGGGAAAGGCAGCCACCACCAACCGTCCAGGAGACACTACAGCAGCCGGCTGCGGGACCCATCCATCCTGCCGTTTGGTTTACCAGAGACTTTGCGTACATTTGTGGCTGAGTGAGTATCACCGTGCCATCCGGCATCGCGCTGCGCAGTCCAAGCGACCCTGCACTTTCCCAACCCTGCCTCTCCGTCACTTCACCGGGTCCAGGGACAACCAACCCCTACCCACGGAGGGGGAAACAACATCCCAGTTGCTCCCTGCAATCGCTCCCGGGATCCCCGTCACCAGCAACGGTGGTGCCCCAACCTCACCACAAACCATGGGTGGCGTCACGGACCAAATCCCGAAACCCGACTACTCCTTTTCACTCACGGGCGAGGAGCGCCGCTTGAGTCTCCGGATCCGGCCCACCGCTCGAGCCACCAAGCAGCAGCAGCAGCGCCGGACCCGAGCGTTAGCGAGCGCAGCGGCGGCGGCGCCCTCCCCGCCCGCGACACAATGATGGCACAGCACAGGGGCAATACACACGCGCACATACATACACACACACACACACACAGTGATGGCACAGCACGGGGGCAACACACACACACACACAGTCATGGCACAGCACAGGAAAAACACACACATACGCAGTGATGGCACAGCAAAGGAGCAACACACACACACACACACACACACAGTGAAGGCACAGCACAGGGGCAACACACACACAGTGATGGCACAGCACAGGGGCAACACACACAGTCATGGCACAGCACAGGAGCAACACACACATACACAGTGATTGCACAGCACAAAGGCAACCCACATGCACACATACACACACAGTGATGGCACAGCCCAGGAGCAACACACACACACACACACACACACAGTCATGGCACAGCACATACACACACAGTGATGGCACAGCCCAGGAGCAACACACATACACACACACACACATGCACACACACAGTGATGGTACAGCACAGGAGCAACACACACATACATAGTGATGGCACAGCACATGGGGCAACACACACAATGATGGCACAGCACTGGGGCAAGACACACACAGTGAGGGCACAGCACATGGGCAACACACACACAGTGATGGCACAGCACAGGAACAACACACACATACACAATGATGGCACAGCACAGGGGTAGAACACATGCACACATACATACACACACATACACACACAGTGATGGCACAGCATGGGGGCAACACACACACACACACACAGTCATGGCACAGCACAGGAAAAACACACACATACACAGTGATGACACAGCACAGGGGCAACACACACACACACACACACACAGTGATGGCACAGCCCCGGAGCAACATACACTCCTACACACACAGTGATGGCACAGCATAGGGGCAACACACACACATACAGTCATGGCACAGCACAGGAGCATTACACACACACACACATACACAGTAATGGCCCAGCACTGGGGTAACACACACACAGTGTTTGCACAGCTCAGGAGCAAAAAAAACTCTGACACAGTGATGGCACAGCACAGGGGCAACACACATACACACACACAGTAATGGCACAGCACAGGAACAACACACACATACACAGTGATGGCACAGCACAGGGGCAACACACACACACAGTCATGGCACAGCACAGGAGCAACACACACATACATAGTGATGGCACAGCATCGGGGCAAGACACACACAGTGAGGGCACAGCCAAGGAGCAACACACACAGTGATGGCACAGCCCAGGAGCAACACACACTCCCACACACACAGTGATGGCACAGCATAGAGGCAACACACACACACACAGTCATGGCACAGCACAGGAGCATTACACACACACACACACAGTAATGGCACAGAACTGGGGTAACACACACACACACACACACAGTGATTGCACAGCTCAGGAGAAAAACAAACTCACACACAGTGATGGCACAGCACAGGGGCAACACACACATACATAGTGATGGCACAGCACATGGGGCAACACACACACTGATGGTACAGCACCGGGGCAACACACACACAATGAGGGCACAACACAGGGGCAACACACACACACAGTGATGGCATAGCAGAGGAACAACACACACATACACAGTGATGGCACAGCACAGGGGCAACACACACACACACACAGTCATGGAACAGCACAGGAGCAACACACACATACATAGTGATGGCACAGCACATGGGGCAACACACAGTGATGGCACAGCACCGGGGCAAGACACACACAGTGAGGGCACAGCAGAGGGGCAACACACACACACACAGTGATGGCACAGCACAGTAACAACACACACATACACAATGATGGCACAGCACAGGGGCAACACACACAGTCATGGCACAGGGGCAACACACACACACAGTTATGGCACAGCCCAGGAGCAATACACACTCACACACACAGTGACGGCACAGCAGAGGGCAACACACACACACACAGTCATGGCACAGCACAGGAGCAACACACACATACACAGTGATGGCACAGCCCAGGAGCAACACACACACACACACAGTGATGGCACAGCACAGGGGCAGCACACACACACACACACACACACACACACACACTGATGGTACAGCACAGGGGCAACACACGCATACACAGTGATGGCACAGGGGCAACACACACATACACAGTAATGTCACAGCCCAGGAGCAACACACACGCACACACAGTGATGGCACATCGCAGGAGCAACACACACACACACACACACACAGTGATGGCACAGCCCAGGAGCAACACACACGCACACATATACTCAGTGATGGCACAGCACAGGGCAACACACACACACACACACACAGTCCTGGCACAGCACAGGAGCAACAGTCACACACATACACACAGTGATGGCACAGCCCAGAAGCAACACACACACACAGTGATGGCACAGCACAGGGGCAACACACACACACACACACACAAACATACACACACACACACACACACACACAGTCATGGCAGAGCACAGGGGCAACACACACACATACATACACACACACACACACAGTGATGGCACAGCCCAGGAGCAACACAAACTCGCACATACAGTGATGGCACAGCACAGAGGCAACACACACACAGTGAGTGCACAGCACAGGGGCAACACACACATACACAGTGATGGCACAGCACAGGGGCAATACACACACGCACACATACACACACACAGTGATGGCACAGCCCAGGAGCAACACACACACACACAGTGATGGCACAGCACTGGGGCAACACACACAGCACACAGTCATGGCACAACACACATGTTGTGGGTGGGGGCCGCTGCCGTTTCTCTCGGGGGCCTGCTCGGATCTGGGTTTGATGCTGCAGCTCGAGTGGTGACTGGACCCGGGCTAGCACAGCCACCCGTCCTCACAACAGTTGGAAAGGGGATATTTACAGGGGAGGTGTTGTGTCTGTGATGCCACCCGTGGGTTGTGGTGAGGGATGGTGGCACCGCCGCTGCCTGGTGATGGGGTGCCCAGGGCTGATGGAGCAGGGCAGCAAGGTGGGATCCCCTCCACGAGTAGGGGAGGTGTAGTCCCGGGGCCCGTGGTCTGAACATGGGAGTGATGGCTGCTGGAGATGGCGCGCTTGGCTGGACCGGGGGTCAATGGTGTACTCACAGTTCAGTAATTTCATACAAGTCCAATGGTAAACCAAGTTGCCAGTGGCCGGCTGCCTTTGGAGGGTGTATTCGAGTCCCACACCCAGGTTAATGAACAGGTGTCCCTTCCTTCTGCACTCTGTGTTTGTCTTTCCTTTTGGACGACTTTGCATGGAGCGGAGAAGTCCACTCCTGATTCTGTGTGTCTTTGGGAGCTGTGGCCCACGAAAGCTGACCCTTGGGATCTCAGTGGGTTCTGACGGACACCCTATCCCCCGCATTGAACTTCCGTTTTGCTCTATCTGGGCAATTAACGGGACAAAGACTGGAACCTTGTCCCCAGCTGGTTAATTGGAGAGGGACTTGCAACCTTCCTCACCCTAGGGTCCAGGCACCCCGAATGTGCATGGCCTCCGGACCGGATTCCCGCTGTCGGCACCGGCGGGCTACAACCTTCTCCCAGTCCACTTAAGGTTTTCCGCAACTGGATCTCCGTCGCCTGTGGCCCTGTTTACTGTCTGCCACCTAGCCAGGTAGTCCAAGGGCTTCTCACTTCAACTGTCAACTCTCTTCTCTTCAACTTAACTCTACTCAGATTTCAACTTGAACTGTCTGATTCCCGCCTCTGACACCTCAGGACCCCTAGGTGGGCGTTCTCATCCCGCCCACTGGTGTGTCCCTATTATCATGAGGGGCTGGCTAGGGTTTAATAGCTGTGTGTTATACCTGAGTGTGGGTTTCTGGTGGTAACAAGGAGGATGTAAAACTTTAGTGACTACCTGGTTTGCTGGGGCGTCACATTAAGGCTGGAATAAGCATAGTGGTGAGGTTGGGGAGGAGGTGGGATGGGATGAGGTCAAGTGTGCAAGTGGTGAGGTGTGCTTTCGAGAGTTGATGTGCAAGCTCTCCTTCGGTGATGGTGGGGAAAACGTATATGGGGGAGGGGCAGTGGTCTATTATATGAAGGGGTTGTGTTGATTGAACAGAAAAGACTTGCCATGTTTGGTCTATCTTTTCTTTGAAATATGTGGCAAAGTCGTCTGCGGAGATGAGGGAGTTTGGAGGGGGCAGTGGTTGGCGGAGGAGGGAGTTAAAAGTAGGGAATAACTGTTTGGGGATGTGTGTTAAAGAGGATATGAGGGTTCTGAAGTAATCGTGTTTAGCAGAGGAGAGGGCCGAACGAAATGTGTGAACTGCAATTTTGAATGTGATGAAATCTTCCTGGGAGTGCGTTTTCTTCCACCGCCGCTCAGCATCTCTAGACACTTGCTGAAGATTTTTAGTGAGGCTGCTGTGCCAGGGTTGTCAATTGATTTGTCTCACTCTGTCATGCATGAGAGGGGTGACTGAATCAATAACTCATGTGAGAGTGGCGTTGTAGATAATGGTGGCACTGTCTGTGTCATGGAGTGAAGATATGGACAACAGTGGTAGAATAAAGTCAGAGAGCGTGTGCATGTTGAGATGTGCAAGGTTTTTGTGGGGGTGTGCTAGGTGATGGACGGGGGGGGGGGCAGGTGAGGAGGACAGGGCTGAAAAGATCAGTAGGTGGTGGTCAGATAGGGGGAGAGGGGAGGTTGTGAGGTCAGATAGAGAGCAGAGACGGGTGAAGATAAGGTCTAGTATGTGTCCATTTTTATGGGTGGCAGAGGTGGACCACTGAGATAAACCAAAAGATGAAGTGAGGGACAGGAGATTGGAGGCTGTCAACTGGTGGGTGTCAGTGGGGTTGTTGAAGTCACCCATGATGATAGTGGGAATGTCAGCAAAGAGGAACTGGTAGAGAACTGACTTCTACTGAAGGCAGTGGTAGGGCCTGGGGCTCTGTATATGATGGCCACTTGGAGGTTGGAGGTAGAATAGATGCAGACAGAGTGCACTTCAAAAGAAGACAAGACAAGGGAGGGTAGAGGTGGGATTGGGTTAAAGCTGCAGTTGGTAGAAAGAAGGAGATCCACTCCTCCACCCTGTTTATTGCCAGGGCGAGGAGTGTGGGTGAAGTGAAGGCTACCGTTGCACAGTGCAGCAGGGGAGGCAGTGTCGGAGGGTGTCAGCCATGTTTCGGTGAGGCCCAGGAATGATAGATTGCTAGAGGTAAAGAGGTCATGAATGCCCGCTAGGCCACGCCCCCCACATGCGATGCCCCTAGGCCACACCCCCTTACACAATGCCCCATAGGCCACACCCCCTTACACGATGCCCCCATAGGCCACACCCCCTTACACGATTCCCCCATAGGCCACGCTTCCTCACACTATGCCCGCTAGGTCACACCCCCTCACACTATGCCCGCTAGGTCACACCCCCTCACACTATACCCGCTCGGCCACGCCCCCTCACACTATGCCCGCTTGGCCATGCCCCCCGTACACGTTGGGCACCTGTACACCTCCCCCCCAGGACAACTCCTCCCATTATACTCCTCTTTCCCCAGGACTACTCCTCCCATTATACTTCTCCTATTATAATCCTCCTATTGTACTCCTCTCTGAGGGGTGAGCAGCATGAGGGATGGAGCACGATGGGGAGTGCAGCATGGGGGATGGTGCACGATGGAGGGTGCAGCATGGGGGGTGGACCCCGATGAGGGGGTGCCCAGAATGGGGGGATGGAGCACGATGGGGTTGCGCACGATGGGGGTTGCGCAGCATGGGGGATGGAGCACGATGGGGGGTGCGCAGCATGGGGGATGGAGCACGATGGGGGGTGCGCAGCATGGGGGATGGAACACGATGGGGGATGCGCAGCATGGGGGAAGGAGCACGATGGGGGGGGTGCTGCATGGGGGGTGCAGCATGGGGGGTGGACCACGATGGGGGGTGCACACCTCCCCCCAAAACACACACACACCGCCACACATGCACCGCACAACACACCACACACACACTGGGAACCACAAACACCGCCCTACACAGACACCCACACACACACAATGCTGCACACACACAACACACAAACACCGCGGCTCACACAAATATATGCACATACCGCGCAACACACACATTGCACAAAACATACCTCTCCCCAAAATACACACACGCACCCCACACACACACACACACACACACACATGCCTACACACACACACCCACACAAACCGCGCAACACACACAGCACCACACACACACAACGCTACAGACACACATTGCTCCACAAACAATGCAACACACAACGCAACACACAAACAACACCACTTTCACCCCCCCCACCCAGACAACACCCAGAACATTTACAGCGCCCTACACAAACACTTGGCAACTACACACAACAACATCTATATATAACAAAAATCATACATTAACTACACAATACGTAAATTCTAGAATATCCGATGCGTTAGAATTGGGCCACCTTCTAGTATATATATATATATATATATATATATATATCTCTTGCCATGTATGTGTAGACGTATAAGTGCAGGGGTTTAAGGAACGATATGACCATTCTGGAGAAGACATAAACCAAAGAAAGGAAAAAATACAAAGGTCTAACAATTATTAATAATGTTTATTGTAAATAATGTCAAAAAAAGCTGTCTGGAAAAATCTGGGCATCACAAAAAAGTGCAAAACCGTATAGAAAGTACTCAGTATCAGGGAGTATCAGTTTCTATAAGCATAATTCAGCTATGCAAAAATCAGCCACTAAGGTGGTGGCGTCTGTGTTCTGGGATAAGGAAGCCATGCTGCTAGTGGACTACCTTCAAAAGGGTTCCACCATCACTGCAAGGTATTATATTGAACTTTTAGACCAACTGAAGGCAGCTCTGAAGGCCAAAAGGCGTGGCAAGCTGTCTAAAGAAATCTTGTTCCTGCAGGACAACGCCTCCACTCACACTGCACAAGATAGCAGAGCTGGGCTTCCAGCTGGTTGAGCACCCACTTTATTTACCAGATCTAGGTCCCTCCGACTAACATCTCTTTCCAAACCTGAAGAAACACCTCAAGGGTACTAAATTTCACATCATCTCTGATGCCACAGCTGTCAAGGATGCCTGGTTTGAGGCACAGCTGAAATCTTTCGTTTTGCTAGGCTTACAGAACTTGGGATACCGATATAAGAAGTGTGTTGACATCAGTGGAGAGTATGTGGAATAATTGTAAAGTTTCATCATCCTATCTTATTTCTTTCTGGGTAAAGCCAAAGACTTATCAGCAGCCCCTCATATAAGTAGTGTCGCGGGCGGGGAGGACGGCGTCGCTGCTGCGCTCTCGCTAACGCTCGGGTCTGGCGCTGCTGCGATGGCTGCTTGGTGGCTCGAGCGGTGGGCCGTATCCGGGGACTCGAGCGGCGCTCCTCACCCGTGAGTGAAAGGGGTGATTGGTTTAGGGGATTTAGTCCGTGACGCCACCCACGGGTCGTGGTGAAGATGGGCACCACCGCTGCTGGTGACGGGGATCCCGGGAGCGATGGTAGGGAGCAGCTGGGATGTTGTGTTCCCCCTCTGTGGGTAGGGGTCGGTGGTCCCGGGGCCCGATGATGTGATGGGGAGGCAGGTTCGGTGAGGTGCAGGGTTGCAGGGACAGCGCGGTGCGGTGCCGGATGGCACGGGTGTACTCACTCAGTAAGAAAGGTAAAAGTCCTCTGTAAACCAAACGGCTGGATGGACGGGTCCCGCAGCCGGCTGCAGTGTCTCTCCCGGATAGGTGATGGCGGCTGTCTTTCCCTGCACCTTGATGTTCTCGTTGACTACTATAGATTCACAATGGTAGTCCGCTCCCTGGTGTATGGGTACCGGAGGAGCCCGTTCTACCCGCAGGCACTGGCCCTTGGGTCTCTAGCCTTAGGTGGTAGCTGTATACCCTCACGGTGTGGGCGGTTGCCTTCAATCAGGTCTTTGGCTGCTAGGAAACCTCTGGGGTTCCGGTCGCACTTGGATTTGACTATTGTCGGCGGCTCCAAGCCTGGTCGGGGTCCGATGGCCCTGCCTGTGTGTGCTGGCTTCACTTCGCTCCCCGGTCGTTACCGGCGGGCCGTCGCCCGTGCCCGGTCCTATGGTTCCGCATCGATTCACCACTCCTGCAGACGGCCACCACTGTCTGTCGACCTTGCTGTCAGTGCCTGGGCCACAAACCCAGACACCCAAGTGTTCACTCCTCTCACTTCAAACTCTACAACTGAACTGTCACTTTTCCCGCCTCCAGGCCTGTGAACTCCTCGGTGGGTGGAGCCAACCGCTTAGCTCCGCCCCACCTGGTGTGGACATCAGACCCTGGAGGGAGGCAACAAGGGTTTTGTGTTTGGCTGGTGTCCCTGTCTAATGGGGGTGGGGTGTTTGTGTGTTATCTGTGACAACCTGGCTAGGCCAGGGCGCCACATTAGTATTACCCTTTGTCTGTATATCAAACATTAGTGGTTGCCCAGTACATAGATAAGCATATGCTCCAAGATAAAGATCAAAGAGCAGCTTTTACCACAAAACACCAGCAGGTTAATGCACATGACGCCTACCCCAATGTGTGTTTGACGCCGCCTTCTTTAGGGGTGGGGTCATCAAGAAGAAGCCAGTCATATTTACAGGGTGTCAGCCAATGATAGCAAATATTGAGCACATGCGCAGAGGTCAGCATACTTGATGTGATGGAGGAAGGGTCATGACAAGTTGAGTCATGTGGGAACGAGGGAGGCACCCACCCCAAACAGGCCAATCACATCATGTGACCGGCCAGGTTCTGGAAGGGTGAAGCATCTTTAATCACACCCACTGACATCACAGTGCGGCCAAAGTAGGAGGCACAGATGTGCACGCCAGAGAAGTGCCGACCATGCCCATATCCAATCACAGAGAGACACAGGATGTGCATCAGGCTGGATGGATGGGGGAGAGGAGGGGCACCATCTCCAGCACTCTCATATGCCCCATCAAAATACACAAGGCCGCACCAAGGAACACCGCATTCACCCCCATGCCCGACAACGGCCGAGCACATAAAGTGCATCAGAGCGGACAGGCAGGGAAGATGCTGCTCCCGGCAGGCCACCATACATCAATTGGACAGCACCACCAAAAGACATAGAAAAAGCATAGGTAAAGAGTAGCAGGTCTCAAAGAAGCATGGAAGAACCTAAAAATAGATAAATAGTTCAAAACTATAGTCCATTCTAAGTGTGCATAGAGGAGCTTTGTATCATGTAATAATTGTAAATGACAGGAGGATAGCCACAAGTTAACAATTAAATTGAACTTACATATATACAGTATGTATACTAATGTAATATAATATAATGCCATATAGTGCAATAATATGCAATAATGAGTAAAAGGATATGTAACATAAAAATAAGTATAAAGATTGTGTATGTGTGTGTGTATAAAAAAGAATAATGGAGAATGTTTGTATGTGATGGGTAAATATGGTGATGAATGAAGCTAAGTACCTAAAGATTGATTTAATCAAAAAGTGTGTTTGTATCAAAAAAAGTGGGGTAAGTTAGTTAATGACTAAGAAGAATAGTGCATATGAAGGTAAAAAAAACCTTATTAGGTATAATAAATAATGAATATAGTATATAGTGCAAGGTAAGGGATGTGCAAAAATTGTGAGGAAGGGATAGATGGGACAAGTGAGGGAAATAGTGTAAATGATATGTATACAGATACCTATAATCTAGTGAGTTGTAACAAGCAGTCATTTCAAGAAAGTGCGAATATTGCACCTCCACAAAAATGTGTATTAATAAAGTCATATACACATGTTATCATTGTTAAAAAAAAATAAAAAGGATCAAAAAGTAATAGGTACACAATTATAAGTGTGGATGGAACTACATATATTTGTGCAAAAAAGATTAATAGTGTAAAAACTACATATTACTGTATATGTGTGAATATGAAAAATATATATGTAGGCAGTTGGGAAGAGTAATGTATGATCAACATAACATATGTGGAATAGAACATACAATTTATAGAAAAATAGAATATGTGATGAATTCATCTTTACTAGATTAACACGGTAAACCTAGTATATATCCATATGTGGAAAATTCTATTATAGCCATATGAAAAAAAAAAAGAGACAGAATGAATTATTGTCTGACAAATTCCCAAAAAATATCATATCCGTTACTGTGAAGGAGGAAATATGTCAGAGATGACCATAATGGAAGTCCAAGACAGGCATCCAACTGGCCGCTGTTACCATAAAGAAAAGCGACCAAGAGAATCTCCACCAAAGAAGGTGTGTCCAAGAGAAGATCACAGAAGAGTAAAGCCTGCTTTACACGTTGTAATTTCGCATACAATTTTGTATGCGATTTGCAACGCCCCCCTCGTATGTGAGGCATGTTCAATTTGTTGAACGTGATGCACATACGAGTAACCCCCCGTCACACATACTTACCTTCCATACGACCTCGATGTGGGCGGCGAACGTCCACTTCCTGGAGTGGGAGGGACGTTTGGCGTCACATCGACGTAACGCAGCAGCCGGCCAATAGAAGTGGAGGGGCGAAGCTGAGCGGGACGTAAACATCCCGCCCACCTCCTTCCTTCCGCATTGCTGGCCGGGAGACGCAGGGGGCAGGTGAGATCTGTTCATCGTTCCCGGGGTGTCACACGCTGAGATGTGTGCTTCCCGGGGTACGATGAACAATCTGACGTGCAATTTTAGAGACAGGTACGATGTGTATGCGATGAACGTTTTACCGTTCAATCACAATGGCACGTACCTGTCACACACTGTAATGTACCTTACGATGTCGGATGTGCGTCACTTACGACGTGACCCCGCCGACACATCGTAAGATACATTGCAGCGTGTAAAGCAGGCTTAACACTTAACATGGAGGTAGATATGTATGATGAAAGGATTTTTTTTCTTTTTCTCTTTTTTTCTCGTGTAGAGATGGAAGATAATATCGGGCAATCAGTGGAAGCCATATGAATGCACCCACATATAGAAAGGTGGTAGATATAAGAACATCCAACCAACAAAGCTGTAGTGGATGTAGGAAATTCATGCTGGAAGCCATGACAACAACCTCTGCTGACAGGATGGTATATACCAGGTTGTTTCAAAGTCTATAAAGATTAAAAACGGTTAGATAACAATATAAAAGAGAATAAATAGTTAAAAACAAATAAAATCAGGTATGCATATAGGTATAATTCCATGTCCTAAAGATACATACATGCAAAGGCATGATAACCAATGCTGTGGCTCACGAAAATGGAACAAAACTTATGTTCTCCTTCAAACCCAGTGAAGAAACAGTGTTCAGAGTCCATATCCATTTTGTCTCGAGTCTCACTAATTGTTTTTTTATATTAAAGCCTCTAATGTGTGGAATGATATGATCTATCCCTATTCTGCCACCGATATATGTGGATGAGATGTGTCTGAGAGATGTGGTCACGGATCTCTATATAAACAATGGCGGATAGTGTTACTCACTAATCTGTGCTCCTAGGCCTCAACAACTGCGCATGGTGGTAGGAAGGATGATGCAGTTGTCGCGGGCGGGGAGGAGGGTGTCAGCACACCGCGCTCACCCCTTCTGCTCGGGTCCGGCGGCTGCTGCTCAGTGGTGGCTCGAGCGATGGACCGGATCCCGGGGGTTTCTCGAGCGGCGCTCCTCGCCCGTGAGTGAAAGGGGGTTGTTGGGTGTGGGGATTGTTTATTGTCCGTGACGCCACCCACGGTTGTGGTGATTTCACCACCGCTGCTCAATACGGGGATCCCGGGGATGGTGATGCGGAGCAGCCAGGTGTTGGGTTGCCCCTCCGTGGGTAGGGGTTGGTGATCCCGGGGCCCGGTGACGGCTTGGGAGGTGCAGGGCCTGGTGGGCGCAGGGACGCGGGGGCAGCGCTGTGCCTTGCGGCACTGTGGTACTCACTCAGCCTGAGACGTTGACACAGTTTGTACGGTAAACCAAACGGCTGGTAAGACGGTCCCACGGACGGCTGCAAATGCTCTCCCAGTAGGTGACGGTGATGTCCCTCTTCCTTGCACCTCTGTGTACTTGTTGGTTGCGATGGGTCCCCACCGGTAACCCGCTCCCCGGCTTCAAGCTGGACCGGGGGAGCTCTACTTTTTGCCCGCAGGCGCTGGCCCTAAGAAACTGGTGCCTTGGCGGTGGCGGTGTCTCTTTTACACTGGCTGGGCTGTTGCCTTCAATCGGGACTTGGTTGTTGGGGGATCTACGTCCCCTTCACTGACGGATTCGGCAAATTATGGCGACTCCAAGCCTTGCCGGGGTCCGAGAGGCCCCTGCCCTGGTGCTGACTGTCCTTCGGAACACTGCTCCAGACCGCCGGGCACACAGCCTACGGGGTCCTTCCAGGAACTTCCAAACGGTCCCCCTCCAGACAGTCACCGCCGTTGCTGACCTTGCTGACCTGTCCTGCACACAGCTGGACTACTTCAGGCTTTGCACACTCCTTCTGTTCTGTCACCACTCTTGCTTTCCTCCTTTACTACTTTTCTTTCCTTCACTTGCACTTAGTTGTTTACTCCTTTCTAGCCCTCAGCTAGACTTCACTCTTGCCCTGCCTGGGCTAATCTGCTGTTTACTCTCTCATGTCCCTCACTGGACTGCCAGGTACTTCCCGCCTCCAGAGCTGTGATCTCCTCGGTGGGCGGAGCCAACCGCCTGGCCCACCCCCTGGTGTGAATCATCAGCCTCTGGAGGAAGGCAACAAGGATTTTTGGTTAGCTTTGGTGTTCCTAACTGGGATGTAGGGTGTGGTGGTGTGTGATCTGTGTCCCCTGGCTTGCCCAGGGCGACACACAGTTATAAGTCAACAGTCTTTATTTACAATACCTTGAAGAAGTGAGATGTCACAGAGATGATGAAAGGATGAAGAGGAGATGGTAGTTAGCACTGTAGAAAGCTGTTATAGGCACACCAGATTAGAGGTAACAAGTAGAGTTGAGCGCGGTTCGTGGTTCGTGGTTCTCCAGTTCTAGGCTCGAGTGATTTTGGGGCATGTTCTAGATCGAACTAGAACTCGAGCTTTTTGCAAAAGCTCGATAGTTCTAGAAACGTTCGAGAACGGTTCTAGCAGCCAAAAAACAGCTAAATCATAGCTTGGTTTCTGCTGTAATAGTGTAAGTCACTCTGTGAATCAAGCTATTATCACATTTCAGTGTATAGTGTGCGTGAACAGCGCCTTCAGATCACTGCTGTTTCTATAATGGCGATCGCCATTTTTTTTTTTTTTCTTGTCTTCCTTCCCTAAGCGCGCGCGTCTTGTGGGGCGGGCCAGCATGTCAGCCAATCACAGACACACACACAGCTAAGTGGACTTTGAGCCAGAGAAGCAACGGCATGTGTGATAGGATCTGCATGTCACATGTCCCTGCATTATAAAACCGGACATTTTCTTCACGGACGCCATTATCTGCCTTCTGCGTCTTTGGTGTCAGACATCACTGTCGCAGCTCCGGCCTCCTGAGTCCTATAGCCGATACAGCTGTATGCGCTGCATACACAGCGTTAGACAGCTTAGGGAGAGCACTTTATAGCAGTCCTTTTAAGGGCTCAAACCGGCAGGGTCAGAGAGCCATAGGTGACAGGTCCTGCAAACAGCAACAGCGTCTGTGTAGCCAAGGTCAGGGATTTCCTCCCTGCATTTCACCATTAGGAGGGAATAGAAAGGCAGGCTTCCATTCCTCTACCCAGAGCACCACAATCCTGCCACTGTACCCTCCTGTCCTCTGCACACTCCAACTCATTATAACTAAGCCATTATACTAGCAAACATTCAGTGTACCTAGTGGCATCCTAAACGTGGCTATTGGACTTTGCTATAGTCCCACTAGTGCAAAGACATTTGCAGCACGTCTGCCTGCATTGCACACTACAACTCATTGTTACTAAGCCATTATACTAGCAAACACTCAGTGTACCTAGTGGCATCCTAAACGTGGCTATTGGACTTTGCTATAGTCCCACTAGTGCAAGGACATTTGCAGAGCACGTCTGCCTGCATTGCACACTACAACTTTTTTAAACTAAGCAATTTTACTAGCAAACACTCAGTGTACCTAGTGGCATCTTATCTGTGGCTATTGGACTTTGCTATAGTCCCACTAGTGCAAAGACATTTGCAGAGCACGTCTGCCTGCATTGCACACTCCAACTTTTTTAAACTAAGCCATTATACTAGCAAACACTCAGTGTACCTAGTGGCATCCTAAACGTGGCTATTGGACTTTGCTATAGTCCCACTAGTGCAAAGACATTTGCAGAGCACGTCTGCCTGCATTGCACATTACAACTCATTGTTACTAAGCCATTATACTAGCAAACACTCAGTGTACCTAGTGGCATCCTATACGTGGCTATTGGACTTTGCTATAGTCCCACTAGTGCAAAGACATTTGCAGAGCACGTCTGCCTGCATTGCACACTCCAACTTTTTTAAACTAAGCAATTTTACTAGCAAACACTCAGTGTACCTAGTGGCATCCTAAAGGTGGCTATTGGACTTTGCTATAGTCCCACTAGTGCAAAGACATTAGCAGAGCACATCTGCTTGCATTGCACACTCTAACTTTTTTAAACTCAGCCATTATACTAGCAAACACATAGTGTACCTAGTTGTATCCTAAACGTGGCTATTGTACTTTTGTCAATTCACAGTATTGGAACGTTATTTGCAGCACGTCTGCCTGCATTGCACACTCAAACTTTTTTAAACTCAGCCATTATACTAGCAAACACTCACTGTACCTAGTTGTATCCTAAACGTGGCTATTGTACTTTTGTCAATTCACAGTATTGGAACGATATTTGCAGCACGTCTGCCTGCATTGCACACTCAAACTTTTTTAAACTCAGCCATTATACTAGCAAACACACAGTGTACCTAGTTGTATCCTAAACGTGGCTATTGTACTTTTGTCTATTCACAGTATTGGAACGTTATTTGCAGCACGTCTGCCTGCATTGCACACTCAAACTTTTTTAAACTCAGCCATTATACTAGCAAACACTCAGTGTACCTAGTGGCATCCTAAACGTGGCTATTGGACTTTGCTATAGTCCCACTAGTGCAAAGACATTTGCAGAGCACGTCTGCCTGCATTGCACACTACAACTCATTGTTACTAAGCCATTATACTAGCAAACACTCAGTGTACCTAGTGGCATCCTATACGTGGCTATTGTACTTTTGTCTATTCACACTACTGCAAATCTATGTGCAGCACCTCTGCATGACAACCTCGTGCTCTGTTTTTAATAAGCTATAATGATAGCACAAAATACTGCCATTTTGTGGCATCATAGAACTGGCTGTTGTATTCCATTAGTGCCCCACTGGTGACAAGCTATTTCTAGCACCTCTACATCACACCCTCATGCACATTTTGCTACGCTAATGTTATAGCAAACTCATGGAATTCATTGCTGCATTTCATAATTCGGAGGGATAGAAAGTCAGGCTTCCTTTAGCTTTTCCTTCTGTTCATAGACAGCATCTCCAAGACAAATTTCCCCTCCACGTCTAAGTGTGGAGAGGCAGCTAGTGCGCATGCGTGTGCCGATGTACCCCAGCTGCAGCATAATTACAGTGTTTCGCCTAGTGAGTATGCTCAGCCTGACTGTGCCATTCCTGACGCTAAGTCTTCATTTCGGGATACAGCGCATGCTCCCACACTAAGTGTGAAAAGCCTCTTTGCACAGGTGCTTGCATTCCGTGCCGGGTCTAAGTCCTGTTTTGTGCCTAGACACCATGCTAAAGCTGATAGTCTTTTTTCAGAGACTGTATTTCATGCTACTGAGCATGCTCAGGCACTTCCTGCATCAGAGACTAGGTCCGGTAATGAACTCTTTGGCCCTGGCCCTGATGTGGGGGTCCCATATAGACCACAGGGCATCAGGTGTCCTCCCAAATGGCTTGCAGAGGCCCACACCTATGACTTGTCACCGCATTATTGATGCACAGACGATGACTGGTGAGGTGTTTGGGTCATGACAGCCATGAGGTCATCATTGAAGTTGCGTTTCCAAATAGGACGCTAGTTATGCCACTCATGACGTGTCACTCTACTTTTGTCTCCAGGAGGTGCATTGTGGTTCACCCTGGTTTGGGGCGGACCCAGGTTATAAAAGGGGCTGGAGCCAACAAGGAGGTGCGCAGTCTTCTATTATGCTCCGAAAGAGCACACCTCCATGTGTTGAACCCATTGCGGCTTTAGGCCAGAGGTAGGCAGGGATAGGGTGGTGGATGCAGGCCACCACCACAGTTGGTAACGCAGAACGGTTAAGACCAGCTCCTGTCCTAACAGTCCTGCTTGTGCAGCCCAGTGGCATTAACAGGCCTACTGCTGCTGATGCGCCTGCTGTCCACAGGTGTGGCCCCTACGCACACGGTCAGCGTACTCAATGGCCCCTGTGTTGTTAACAGGGAGTTCCTGGGCTGGGTGGGCATGTGGACCCTGTGACGCTAACAGGGCTCACAGTCTCCAGATCCGAATGGCGTCTAACTCGGTTCAGGCTACTATTAGTTTCATAGCCACACAGCTCTGTATCCTCCACCAAACCTTCAAGTTGCCAACCTCTCCTTTTCCAACTGGGAGCACGGTGGACACTGACTGCTGATGGGGATATCTACCTTTCTCTTTCTTTTCTTATTAATTTTCGTTATATAGCGGTCACAGATTATATACCACTTTATCCAAATCTGCCAGTCCCACTGTAACAGATGTTGTTTCTTCAGCAAATGTTACAGTTGCTTAACCACCAAATCCACGGACCAAAATTTTTTTCCCCTTTCCAACACACCTGTTCCCCTTTTCAACAGCATCTGTCCTTTTTCAACTCATTTTGGGATATGACCAAAAGTGCAACTGTGCAGGGACACCGTACTCAACGCCATCTCAGCACAGCAGCCATCCCTCGGTCCCTCCGATGTGGACAAGTAAAAGACCATTTCCTCCTATCCATGACAAAGCGTTGAGATTCACTCTGTGCAGCACTGGTGTTTAGTGGAAAAGTAGATCTAAGATTGCGTACCACATTCTGCAGATACTCCTGTATACGTGCGTCTATTTCTATGGCAGGAATTATTTCGCCAAATTTTGTCTTGTACCGGGGATCTAACAGTGTGGCAACCCAGTATTCAGGATTACTTCAAATTCATACAATCCGAGGGTCATGTAGGTAGTGCAGCAAGAAGGCGCTCATGTGTCTTGTGCATCCAGGAGGACCAAGTCCTTGGTGTGTTGGTAGCAGAGAGGTGAGAATCGTGCATCCTTCCTCTGCCCTCTACCCACAACCTCGCACAACCGAAATGTGAGCAAGCTCTCACTCATCTGCTGAGTCTTCCATGCCCATCGCCAGTTCGTCCTCCATTTCTTCATGAGCTCCTGCACTTTCATCAACACTTTTTGCTGATACTATGCGCCCTTGTTAATCCCTCTCCCTCACCATGACTGCCGCATAGGTGCCGCTGACCATCTGGACCTCGTAGATCTTGTTATCCCTTCCGCATATGACTCCTCCTGTACTTCCTCCCCTTCCTCTTGTCCCAACACCTGACTCTGAATAATAATTACAGTGTGCTCCATCATGTAGATGACCAGAATTGTCACGCTGAGAATGACATTGCCAGTGCTAAACATCTTCGTCGACATTTGTGAACTGTGTAGCAGGGTGCATAGGTCCTTGATCTGACACCACTCCAGCAGCGTGATCTGCACCACCTCTTGATCAAGTTATCCCAGGCTATATGTCATACCGTATTTCAGCAGGGCTCTGCGGTGCTGCCACACACGCTGCAACATGTGCAGATTCAAATTCCTGCGTGTGGGCACATCGCATTTCAGGCGTTTAACCACCAGACCTAAAGACTTCTGTAAAGACGAAAGTTGTTGAGCTGCTGTGTACGCACGATGGAAGTGAGCACATAGCGAGCGTGCACGCTGCACAAGGCCATGTAGGCCGTGATGGTGTTTTAAAAATTGCTGGAGAATTAGGTTCAACACGTGAGCCATACAAGGCACGTGTGTCACATTGCCCTGACGATGGCCCGCAGCCAGGTTTGCATCATTGCCGCACACGGCTGTTAAGTCACCAACGGAGTCCGCTCCGTCAATTTGTACTCCGGTCGCCAGGTGACAACGTGTTCCTTTCATGAATATTGCTGATGATGGGAGAGTAGTCGATGCCAGCGGCGCAGGTGGACGCAGGTTATGCTCACCCACTGGGCTGCATTACCTTGACAGATGCAGAATCTCTGGCTGAATGTAGCTGGTGGGTATCTCACAGATGAAATACCATCATTCAGCTACAACCAATGGGAAGACACCACACCCTTTTTTATGCCCATCCTGTCTGCAGACCACTGCCAGACATAGCTATGAACCTCTGGTTAATTTTACCCCCAGTTCAGTTTTATGATTTTGTGTGCTTGTTACCTGACTACGTTTCCTGCTTGCTGTTTATGTACCTTGTTGGCCGATACGCATTTCACCTCTGCTTGTTTTCTGATTAAGTCCTGGCCGTCCCATTCTGTTCCTGTTCCTCAATTAATGTTTTGACCCTGCCTGACTACTATTCTCTGTAATAGCGGTGTGACTCACATTTCCCATACATTTCAAAGTAAAACTTTGACCGCCTGATGGCATTGAGCTCTGCTGCCAGCATAGTAAGGAGGTGTGTGGTAGTCCTTGTGCGCAGTTGCAAGGAAGGGTGGCCTGCCCACACAGGGTTTGCGCCAAGGTAGAGGACCCACACGAGGTTGAAGAGGCAGAAGCAGTGTATTAACTTCTACATACAGAACAAGGATTGAAACAACTCGTGGGGACGGCAAGACTTGTACAGCAGACCCTTCTCCATCTCTCACCATAGTTTGCCAGTGCCCAGTCAGTGACATGTAATGACCCTGTCTATGCTTACTGGTCCAAGTATCTGTGTTGAAATGCACCCTGTCGCACACAGATTTTCTCAAGGAAGTGGTGATGTTGTGTGCGACATGCTGGTGTAGCGCGGGCATGCTTTTCTTGGAGAAGCAGTGGTGATTGGGCATCTGGTACTGGGGCACAGCGACAGACATAAGGTCTGTAAAATCCTGTGTGTCCACTACGCGTAAAGGCAGCATTTCGGTAGCCAACAGCTTACAGAGGGATAGAGTCAACCACTTAGCTTTGTCATGGGTCGCAGTAAGTGGCCTTTTATTTGACCACATCTGAGGGACAGAGATCTGGCTGCTGTCTGTAGACGGTGTTGAGTAGGGTGTCCCTGGAAAAATGCAGGTTTGTGAGAAAAGTGCAGGCGGAGACATGATGTTGCCTTCATCTTGCCTTCAGATCTGTTCATCTTGTATCATTTTTAAAAAACACAGCAAGCAAGGGTTACTCCAAGCGGAGTCTACCTTTTTTCCCAAAATTGGGCACACAGACACCCCATCAGTGGCAGCACTTGTGCCCTAGTTGCAAACAGGATGTTTTGATTTGCATCAAGCACATTCCAAATCCACAAGCATTTACTCTCCCCAGGATGACACAGGGGTAGTAAATTCCTTCTGGATCCATGACTTGTTCATTTTGATGAACGTCAGTCTGTCCACATTGTCACTGGACAGACGCGTGCGCTTATCTGTCAGCACACACCCAGCAGCACTGAAGACACGTTCAGAGACAACGCTGGCAGCTGGACACGACAAAATCTTCAAGGCGTAACTGGAGAGCTCTTGACATTTTTCTAGATTTGAAGCACAAAAGGAGCAAGGCTCCATTTGCAAAGTCATTGCATCGATGTTCATTTGGAGATACTCCTGTATCATCCTCTCCATCCGTTGACTATGTGTCAGACTTGTTGTCTCTGGTGGCCTTGCAAAGGAGGGTCTAAAAAAATTATGAAAAGATTCCATAAAATTGCTGTTACCAGCACCAGATACGGTCCTACTGGTACGGGTAGACTGTTGAAGATGACGAGGCCGTCCCATGTTTGTCAAGTTACAACTGGGAGAATCACTCCCTTCACCTGCACGGTTGTTTGGTGGAAAAGCCGAGCTAAGATCGAGTAACAGCTTCTGCTGATACTCCTGCATACGTGCGTCCCTTTCTATGGGTGGAATTATGTCACAAAATTTGGACTTGTCCGGGGGATCTAATAGTGTGGCAAGCCAGTAGTCATCATCACTTCTAATTTTGACAATACGAGGGTCATGTTGGAGGTAGTGCAACAAGAAGGCACTCATGTGTCTTGCGCAGCCATGCGGACCAAGTCCACGCTGTGTTTGTGGCATAGAGGTGCTAACCGTTCTTTCTTCCTCTGTCATCTCCCCCCAACCTCTTTCAACTGAAATTTGACCAAGGTCCCCCTCATCTGCTGAGTCTTCCATGTCCATGGACAGTTCGTCCTCCATATCTTCATGTCCTCCTGCACCTTCCTCAACATCTCGCCTGCTACCATGCGCCCTTGTTGATCCCTGTCCCCCATGGTCCCATGCCTGCCGCGTTGGTGATGATGAACGTCTGGACCTTGGTGATGTTGTTGTGTCTTGCGCATATGAATCCTCCTGTAGTTCCTCCCCTTCCTGTTGTCCCACCCCCTGACTACGAATAGTGTTTAGCGTGTGCTCCAGCATGTAAATGACTGTAATCGTCATGCTGATAATGGCATTGTCAGCGCTAAACATATTCGTCGCCATGTCGAAACTGTGCAGAAGGGTGCATAGGTCCTTGATCTGAGATCACTCCATCAGGGTGATCTGCCCCACTTCTGCATCTCGTTGGCCCAGGCTATACATCATGGCGTATTGCACCAGGGCTCGCCGGTGCTGCCACAGTCGCTGTAACATGTGGAGAGTTGAATTCCAGCGTGTCGCCACATCGCATTTCAGGCGATGAACCGGCAGGCCGAAAGACTTCTGGAGCGATGCAAGTCCCTCAGCTGCGGCGCTTGAACGGCGGAAGTGAGCAGACAGTTTTCGTGCCCTGTTCAGAAGGCCATCTAGGCCGGGATAGTGTGTTAAAAATTGCTGGACGACAAGGTTCAACACGTGAGCCTTACAAGGTACGTGTGTCACCTTGCCCAGGCGAAGGGCCGCACCCAGGTTTGCAGCATTGTCGCACACGGCCTTACCAGGCTGCAGGTTGAGTGGAGACAACCATTTATTAAACTCGGACCGCAGAGCTGACCACAACTCCTCAGCTGTGTGACTCTTATTCCCAAGACATGTCAAGCTAAAGACCGCCTGATGCCGTTGCGCTCTGCTGCCAGCATAGTAATGAGGGTTGCGTGATTCCTTCTGCGCAGTGAGAACGCTGGTGGCCTGACCAGGCAGGCTTAGGGCGGAGGTGGAGGACCCAGATGAGGTGGAGGATGCAGAAGCAGTGGCGGAACTTGGACAGACAGAGGATTGACACACAAGTCGTGGGGACGGCAAGACTTGTGCAGCAGACCCTTCACCATCTATCACCATAGTTACCCAGTGGCCAGTCAGCGACATGTAACGTCCCTGTCCATGCTTACTGGTCCAAGTATCGGTGGTGAAATGCACCCGTTCACACACAGAGTTTCTCAAGGAAGCGGTGATGTTGTGTGCGACATGCTGGTGTAGCGCGGGCACACCTTTCTTAGAGAAGTAGTGGCGACTAGGCATCTGGTACTGGGGCACAGCGACAGACATAAGGTCTCTAAAATCCTGTGTGTCCACTAGGCGGAAAGGCAGCATTTCTGTAGCCAACAGCTTACAGAGGGATAGAGTCAACCTCTTCGCTTTGTCATGGGTCGCAGGAAGTGGCCTTTTATTTGACCACATCTGAGGGACAGAGATCTGGCTGCTGTGTGTAGACGGTGTTGAGTAGGGTGTCCCTGGAAAAATGCAGCTTTGTGAGGAAAGTGCAGGCGGAGACATGATATTGCTTTCATCCAACGTTGGTGCTATCGATGTCTGAGAGAGCTGTACACACTCACTTGTTTCCCCTTCCAAACCAACTGACGACCTACCAAGCAAACTGCCTGTTGCGGTTACAGTGGTGGAAGTTGTGGGTGGAAAAACAGGTGTGACAGCTGTCCCCACAGTCCTAGAAGATGACGAGCGCGCGGATGCCCTGGAAGGGGCAGGCGGTGGATGGTTGGCTCCACTATGCCGCATTGCAGCACGGTGAGCTTCCCACCAGGCCATATGATATTTATTCATGTGACGATTCATGGAAGAAGTTGTCAAACTGCTGAGGTTTTGACCTCTACTAAGATAACCATGCCAAATGTTACAGATCACATAATTTGGGCGATCTTTTTTTATGTCAAAAAAGGACCAGGCTAGGCAAGGCTTAGAGGCCATGCGACCTGTTGATCCACCCCGAATAATGCTCAGAGGCAGAGTGGTGGCTGAGGATGCAGTTGTAGACGTGCTACCAGTGCTCCGACTGTGTCCAGGAAGACGCCAGGTTACTTCGACGTCGGTTGCATCCTCCTCCACCGCCTCTGTTGACCTCCTCGAGTGTCTGACTGTGGGTTGACAGTAGGTGGGATCTAGAACTTCATCATCAATTGTTGTGTTTGCACTCCCCTCCCCCTCAGACCGAGTTTCTTCTTGCCCTGACCGAATATTTAAGTTGTCATCCCAATCGGGTATCTGCGTCTCATCTTCATCAGTATGTTCCTCATTGCCTATAACCACAGTTGTTGGAAAGGCTGACCCAGGGGAAGAAAAGTCCTCTAAGAGCCATGACTTGTTCATCTTGGTTCTTTTAGAGACACAGCAAGGGGACTCCAACCACAGTCTCCCTCGTTTCCACTAACTGGGCCACACACACCCCACTTGACTGGCATCGGTTGAGCCCCCTTTTGAAAAAGAAAAAGATGCTTTGCATGAAGCACTCTCAAAAATACGCGTGCCTTTCCCGTCCCCTGGCTGACCCAGGGGAAGAAAAGTCCTCTGAGAGCCATGACTTGTTCATCTTGGTTCTTTTAGAGACACAGCGAGGGGACTCCAACCACAGTCTCCCTCGTTTCCACTAACTGGGCCACACACACCCCACTTGACTGGCATCGGTTGAGCCCTCTTTTGAAAAAGAAAAAGATGCTTTGCATGAAGCACTCTCAAAAATACGCGTGCCTTTCCCGTCCCCTGGCTGACCCAGGGGAAGAAAAGTCCTCTAAGAGCCATGACTTGTTCATCTTGGTTCTTTTAGAGACACAGCGAGGGGACTCCAACCACAGTCTCCCTCGTTTCCACTAACTGGGCCACACACACCCCACTTGACTGGCATCGGTTGAGCCCCCTTTTGAAAAAGAAAAAGATGCTTTGCATGAAGCACTCTCAAAAATACGCGTGCCTTTCCCGTCCCCTGGCTGACCCAGGGGAAGAAAAGTCCTCTGAGAGCCATGACTTGTTCATCTTGGTTCTTTTAGAGACACAGCGAGGGGACTCCAACCACAGTCTCCCTCGTTTCCACTAACTGGGCCACACACACCCCACTTGACTGGCATCGGTTGAGCCCCCTTTTGAAAAAGAAAAAGATGCTTTGCATGAAGCACTCTCAAAAATACGCGTGCCTTTCCCGTCCCCTGGCTGACCCAGGGGAAGAAAAGTCCTCTAAGAGCCATGACTTGTTCATCTTGGTTCTTTTAGAGACACAGCGAGGGGACTCCAACCACAGTCTCCCTCGTTTCCACTAACTGGGCCACACACACCCCACTTGACTGGCATCGGTTGAGCCCCCTTTTGAAAAAGAAAAAGATGCTTTGCATGAAGCACTCTCAAAAATACGCGTGCCTTTCCCGTCCCCTGGCTGACCCAGGGGAAGAAAAGTCCTCTAAGAGCCATGACTTGTTCATCTTGGTTCTTTTAGAGACACAGCGAGGGGACTCCAACCACAGTCTCCCTCGTTTTCAATAACTGGGCCACACACACCCCACTTGACTGGCATCGGTTGAGCCCCCTTTTGAAAAAGAAAAAGATGCTTTGCATGAAGCACTCTCAAAAATACGCGTGCCTTTCCCGTCCCCTGGCTGACCCAGGGGAAGAAAAGTCCTCTAAGAGCCATGACTTGTTCATCTTGGTTCTTTTAGAGACACAGCGAGGGGACTCCAACCACAGTCTCCCTCGTTTCCACTAACTGGGCCACACACACCCCACTTGACTGGCATGGGTTGAGCCCCCTTTTGAAAAAGAAAAAGATGCTTTGCATGAAGCACTCTCAAAAATACGCGTGCCTTTCCCGTCCCCTGGCTGACCCAGGGGAAGAAAAGTCCTCTGAGAGCCATGACTTGTTCATCTTGGTTCTTTTAGAGACACAGCGAGGGGACTCCAACCACAGTCTCCCTCGTTTCCACTAACTGGGCCACACACACCCCACTTGACTGGCATCGGTTGAGCCCCCTTTTGAAAAAGAAAAAGATGCTTTGCATGAAGCACTCTCAAAAATACGCATGCCTTTCCCGTCCCCTGGCTGACCCAGGGGAAGAAAAGTCCTCTGAGAGCCATGTCCACATTGTCAGTGGACAGACGCGTGTGCTTATCTGCCAGCAGACCCCCAGCAGCACTGAATACAGGTTCCGAGAGAACGCTGGCTGCAGGACACGACAAGATCCCCAAGGCGTACGTGGCGAGCTCAGGCAATTTATCCAGATTGGAAGCCTAAAATGAGCAGGGCTCAAGTTGCACAATAATGGAATCGATGTTTCCTTGCATATACTCATATATCTGTGTGTCCTCCTCTTTTTCCTTGTCCAGCTCTTTTGTTTTCGCATGAGTATATGTCCTTGTCACTTTCCCATGTGTTTGTGTTGTGTTGTGAGTTGTTTGTCACCTTTTGGACACCTTTGAGGGTGTTTTCTAGGTGTTTTTATGTGTTTGTGAATGCCTGCCATTGTTTCCTATGCAGTTCGAGTTCGGTTCGTCGAACGTTCGACGAACCGAACTCGAACGGGACCTCCGTACGGCGAACTGACCTCGAGCCGAACCAGGACCGGTTCGCTCATCTCTACTAACAAGAGAATCCTTTCTCCAGTCCTGAAGCATGAAGTTCCAACGAGGCAAAGAAAACCCCACAACAGGAAGCTAGGCCAGAAGAGAGGAGGGCTTATCGCCCAAAGGTATTATGGGAAAGTACAATAACATAAAATTACAGAGTAATACAAACAATGACCAGAAGATGGCAGCAAAGGATAGCAGATGCAAATGATGAGAGTAATATATAACATTACAAATGTCCATGTATGCCTAAAAATCAATCGATAGGCGGAAGCAGCACACTCCCCGTCTGAAATCCTTGGATTTCACTATATGAACAGTCCGTATTTGGTGTATGTACCTGGAGTGCACGAAGCAATACTTCAACCTGTAAGATAAAGAAAAACAATGCATACAATGCAACGATAACCAAAATATAACAAGGTGGACGAATGTATGTAACAAGTTCCAGAAGTAGTCCGAAGGATAACCCCATCTTCGGATTAAAGAAGTCGCACTAGGCCAAACTGTCTCCAACCCAATTGTAATCCAAGCCTAAGTTACTTGGAGGAGTTCCCTTTGTTTGAATGCATAATTAATCCTCAACCGGTATGAGAAGGATAATCTCTGATATCGGGTCTAATAAAGGATTTGGGTTTGCCTTGCTTGGCAACTGTCACTTCGACCTTGCGCACTTTGCCATCGTCACTTGGAAAGGTTTTCGATACAAGTCCCATAGGCCATGCGTTTCTTTCCTCATTCTGATCTTTCATGAGAATAACATCTCCTATTTGTAAATTTGGTTTTACTTGTTGCCACTTTCTTCGTTTTTGGAGGAGTGTCAGGTACTCCTTCTTCCATCTATTCCAAAAGCAACTCGCCAGATGTTGGACATATTTCCACCGTCTTTGGTAATTGTTACCGGACACAGAGTGTTCAGGCGGGTTAGGGACGGTACCAAGTTTCTGAGTTGGAGAGAGTTGCAGGAGTGAGAATGACGGGAGATTCTGGGTCCATAGATATGGGAACAAGAGGTCATGAGTTTACTATAGCAGATACCTCTGCTAAGAAAGTGGTCAAGGTCTCATGTGTCAATCTTGAAAGATTTGAGTCCTTAAACATAGATTCCAGTATCCGCCGAGTAATGCCAATCATTCTTTCCCATGATCCGCCCATATGAGAGGCGTGAGGAGGGTTGAAGACCCAGGAACAGCCATTGGTCGTCAGGAAGTCCTGGACCGTTGTTGAATTCAGTTGTAATTCTCTACAGGCGCCTACAAAATTTGTTCCACAGTCGGATCTTAATTGTTTCACCGGTCCTCTGATGGCGAAGAATCGTCTTAAGGCGTTAATGAAACTGGAGGAATCCATGGATTCTACGACTTCTATGTGTATTGCCCGCACACTCATACACGTGAACAACACTGCCCAACGTTTACTTTCAGCATGTCTGCCTCTGGTCCGACGTGCAGCGACTGCCCATGGGCCAAAAACATCCAAGCCAACATAGGTAAATTGTGGCTCTGTACTTGTCCTATCAACAGGCAAATCGGACATCTGTTGTTGTTGCAGTTTTCCTCTTGTCTTACGACACTGAACACAATGATGAATTACATGGGAAACTTGTCTCTTTGTTCCCACAATCCAGAGGCCTGCAGCTCTTAAGGCACCTTCGGTGAAGTGTCTACCTTATTGTTTGATTTTTTTCATGATAATGTCATATTAGTAGAGTGGTGACATGATGATGGCCAGGAATAATTTGAGGATTCTTTTCCACTTCGTACAACTTAGCCTTGTTTTAACGACCACCGACTTTCAGTAAACCCCTCTCGTCCATTACTGGGTTTAAAGGGGGCTTTACACGCTGTGACATCGCTAATGCGGAGTCGTTGGGGTCACGGAATTTGTGACGCACATCCGGCCGCATTAGCGATGTTGCTGCGTGTGACACCGATGAGCGATTTTGCATCGTTGCAAAAACGTGCAAAATCGCTCATCGGTGACATGGGGGTCCATTCTCGATTATCGTTACTGCAGCAGTAACGATGTAGTTCGTCGCTCCTGCGGCAGCACACATCGCTATGTGTGACGCCGCAGGAACGAGGCAGCTCTCCTTACCTGCCTCCCGGCCGCTATGAGGAAGGAAGGAGGTGGGCGGGATGTTACGTCCCACTCATCTCCGCCCCTCCGCTGCTATTGGGCGGCCGCTCAGTGACGTCGCTGTGACGCCGCACGGACCGCCCCCTTAGAAAGGAGGCGGTTCGCCGGTCACAGCGACGTCGCTGGGCAGGTAAGTATGTGTAACGGGTCTGGGCGATGTTGTGCGCCACGGGCAGCGATTTGCCCGTGTCGCGCAACAGATGGGGGCGGGTACCCACACTAGCGATATCGGGACCGATATCGCAGTGTGTAAAGTAGCCTTAAGTCGACAATGGGGCTGTTTTTAGGAATCTCTTGTTTGTTACGTATACATTCCAGTTCCTTGTGAAAAATATTTTGCTGCACATTGCGTATCACAAATAGTTCACTCGGAGCAATATCTTCTGCAGAAAGAGGCTTATGACAGATATGCCAACCACGGCAATCAGTGTTACTGTCCTTATTGCGGTAGCATTGTACTATGTAGACTAACCATGCAATGGTACGAACCAGCCTTGTCCATCTTGAGAACCACTCAAATCGCCGACAGTCCAAGCCAACCTTCTCCTTGTAATTGGTGATGAAGGTGTTGACATCAGGACGACTCTCTGGGTCGACATCTGGATCCTGAATGCTGAAGCTGTCTTCAACGGCAGTCTTTTCGCACTGGTTGTGAAGGAACTCTGGTCCGGTTAACCAAAAAGAGTTTTCGAAGGCACCAGCAGACACTGGTCTGGTAGCGAGGTCCGCAGGGTTCAGATGGGATGGAACGTGCTGACATTGCTGAGGTTTGGAGGATCTCCTTATTCTTTCGACGCGGTTACTGACGTAGACGTAGAAGCGTTTTGTCTGGTTGTATATGTAACCCAGAACTACCTTACTGTCTGTGTAGAATCTTGTGTTGTTCACGTGAATAGCTAGTTCATCTTGTATGAAGTCTGCAATCTCTATGGCTAGTACAGCCCCACAGAGCTCGAGTCTGGGTATAGTGAGCCCGGGTTTAGGTGCCAGTTTGGCCTTCCCAAATAGAAATCCAACATGGGCTTCATTGTTAGAGTCCGTAACCTTCAAATAATCAACGGCTGCAATAGCTTCAGTGGAGGCATCAGCAATTACATGAATCTCCTTCCTATGACTCGTAGAAAGGGATGTCGGAATGTAACAGCGTGGTATGCAGACCTTATCCAAGGCATAAAGAGATTCTCTCCACGACTTCCACTTTATTTGTTTGTCCGTAGGGAGTGGTACATCCCAGTCCTTAATGGATTCTGAGAGTTGTCTCAGCAGAAGCTTGCATTGTATAGTCAGGGGTGCGACAAATCCAAGTGGATCATATAGACTGTTCACCACCGACAGAACCCCACGCTTAGTAAATGGTTTTTCGGCGCCATTGACCTGAAAGCTGAAGGAGTCCTTTAACAAGTTCCACCTCAGGCCCAGACTTCTCTGTACTGGTGGATTGTCTGAGCCTAGATTCACGTCCCGGAACTCTGTGGCATGGTCATTAGGGGGAAAATCCTTCATGACAACAGCACTATTTGAGGCGATTTTATGCACTCTTAGATGAGCTTTAGAAAGCATACCTTGCGTCCGTTTAAGCAGATCTATGGCTTCTTCCGTTGTGGGCAGGGATTTAAGTCCGCTGTTCACATAGAAGTCCTTTTCAACAAACTGTTGGGCGTCCTTCCTGAACTCTGTTTCGCCGTCGGAGGCAGTCCTACGTAGGCCATATGTAGCAACTGCAGAAGAAGGACTGTTGCCGAACACATGCACCTTCATGCGGTATTCGACCATTTCCTTATTGGTGTCATTGTCTTGGTGCCATAGGAAACGGAGATAATTTCTGTGGTTTTGTCGCACGATGAAACAATGGAACATTTGTTCGATGTCAGCGGTAATGGCGACCGGTTCCTTTCTGAATCTCATGAGCACTCCCACTAGGTTGTTAGTCAGGTTGGGACCAGTGAGGAGAACGTCATTCAGAGATACACCGTGATGTTTGGCGCTTGAATGAAACACCACTCTGATTTGTTTTGGCTTTCTTGGATGATATACTCCAAAGGAAGGTAGGTACCAACATTCTTCATCGGCTTGCAATGGCGGAGTTGGCTCTGCGTGGTCATTGCTAAATATCTTGTCCATAAAGGCTATGAAATGTTCCTTCATTTCAGGCTTGTTCTTTAATGTTCTCTGCAGTGAGATGAACCTAGAGAGGGCCTGTTCACGATTGTTAGGAAGCTTAGTCCTTGTAGGGTAAGGGAGCAACCCAGTGGCCAGATTCATTTTTGAAGAATCCACTGTCCATTATTTTAAGAAACTCCTTGTATTCTATGGATAAGGCGACCTTGTTGTCATCCTTTGTCATGTGAAACACTGTTCTCCCTAAGCCATCGCCGTAGGGGGTGGGAATGATGTCAGGCTCCAGGATGCAATCTGAGAACCTTTCTTTTCCTTCGTAGTGACGAGGGCATGGCTTAAAGTGAGTTGTGCGACCATTTTGGAGCACGTACGTTTTACAGGCGTTCACTTCGGATGTCTCGTGACTTCTATCCAGACATACGTCGCCCACGATCACCCAGCCTAGATCGAGTCTTTGGGCATATGGAGCATCATCTGGGCAGTTGCATTGTTGGCGCACTTTGTGAACCTTCAGAATGTCCCTCCCGAGTAAGATTAGCATTTCAGCATTCATGTCCAAAGGAGGAATTTCCTTAGCTAGGTGCCTCAAGTGGCGATGATGAAGGGCGGCTTCCGGAGTGGGAATTTCCTCCCTGTTATCAGGTATCTGGTCACATTCAATTAGGGTTGGCAAGGGTATATGCACGTTTCCTTTGACTGAAGAGACTATGTACCCAGAGGCTCTCCTTCCAGAAGTCTCAACACGACCAGAGCAAGTATTGAGGGTGTATAGGCTCTTTTGTCCCTTTATGTTGAAGATCTCAAAGAGTTTGGGCCTTGCTAGAGACCGGTTACTTTGTTCATCTATTATGGCATACATTTTGGAGGCCTTGTCTGGCTGTCCTTCTGGATAGACCTTGACCAGACACACCTTGGCACAGCATTTAGGTCCAGTCCCTTTTCCACAAACCTCAATGCATGAGGAGGTGATGGCGGTTGCAGTTGGGTTAGGAACCTGTGGCTCCCCGCCATGCTTTTGAGCAGGATTGGATGCGTAAGGTTGGGAGTTGTGTGGAGCTGGTGTGGGATGCATAGATGTACCGTGTTCGTCACTACTGCATTCTGTGCACTTAATGACGGCCTTGCAGTCCCTTGCAAGGTGGTCTGAAGAGGCGCAACATTTATAACAAATTCCGAGCTCCTTGAGGGTATTTTTACGCTCTTGCAAGGTTCTTGCTCTGAATCCACGGCATTCCTTTAGTGGGTGAGGCCTTTTGTGGATAGGGCACATACGGTTATTGTTCTCAACTGCAGGAGTAACATAATTTGTTTTAGTGAAGGCTGATTCAATAGGTGGAACATCGGTCTTTCTCACGGACACTGTGTTCCTTGACTCGCTGCGATTGGCGATGTTATCATACCTTGTAGAAGTTGATGATGCTGGTGGAGTAGGTTCAGTGAAGTCGAAGCTGGGATCGTTCTTTTTCCGAGCTTGGTCATTGATGAACCTGGAAAAATGTGAAAAGGGGGGAAAGGACACATTATACTGCCTTTTGTATCGTGAGCCATGGTCTGTCCATTTATCTTGCATGCCATGTGTTAAGGCCTAAGCCACACGGCGAGAAAAACAGTGCGAGTGGAGTGCGATTCCATCGCATTCCCCTCGGACCAATTCTAGCCTGTGTGAGCACACATGAGCGATTATTTTCTCAGCCCTAATCGGACTGAGAAAACAATCGCAGCATGCTGCGATTGTAATGGAAGACTCTTTCTCTCGCACCCATTCAAGTGAATGGGGCGAGAGAAAAATCGCACTGCACTCGCGGTACACCGGTGTACCGCTAGTGCAGTGCGAGAATGGCAATAGCCGGCTACGCAGGAGAGAGGTAGAGAAATCCCTCCCTCCCCTCCTGAGTGCCGGCCCGCCCCCCGCAGCTGAGGTCTGCTCGCACGAACGGACCTCAGTTGCAAGGACACACGCATGACACTCGGCTCTGCTGTAGTGCCAGCACGAGCCGAGTGTCATGCAAGGGGATCGCAGTAGTGCCCCGTGTGGCCCCAGCCTAATTTGGACACTATTGGATTAACGCCATGAGCAGTATCTAGGTAGCTCAGTCCTGAAAGGCGTGGGTCTAATTTTGCCAATTCTATTTCCTTTAGCAGATCGCTTAGATCTTGAAGTTTTCTATTGTCCTTGTTCGTTATCCTTGGGAAGGTTTGCAGTCTCTTAAATAAGGTACATTCTATAGCTTCTGAGCTGCCGTAGGCTTCTTCTTCTCCCAGGCTGCAATAAGGCCTGCATCTGAATAGTCCACATGAACTGCCCTTATTGTCTTGATGCACTCTGCTGATTCAGGGCCTAACCAATTAACAAGCAAATCCAGTTGTTCCTTGCCGGTGAGGTTAAGATCTTGGATCACTGCTTGAAAGGTCGATTTCCAGGCTCTATAATTCTCGGCACGGTCGTCAAACTTTGAGAGACTGATATTTATTAACTCTCGGCGAATCATGTATCTGGCGAAGTCAGACATGTCCGATCTCCCGGTCATTGCTGCAGGATGAACTTGTGATATCTGTGGGGAATGTAAGTTCTCTGGTTTATATGACTGCGACAAATCAAGACGAAATGATGCAACATAAGGGTTAAGCTGCGGTTTGGTCTCTAATGGGTCTGCTGACTGCAGCCTAAATTGTGAGTTACTGCTGGAAGTTACCTTGTCAACAGTAGGTGGCGACATCTCTTGGCCTGCCAATGCATCCGTGTTAAGAAACGGAGGTGGTGCTGAAGTAGTTGTTAAATGTCTTAGCACGTAGATAGTAGTGCGTTCAACTGAGTCCTCCATTTCTCCTGGAATAAGACAGTCCGAATTATGATCTCGTCCCAGCGCTTGTTCAAGGATCTTCAGTTTAGCAAGGGCTGTTGCTTCTTCCTTTTCTGCTTGGAGTATTTTTTAATTTCTTTTGAGTTTCCATCTTGTTTCTCTGAGCTTCCATTTGGGCTTCTGCATCCACTTCAGCCTCCTTCTTAGCAAAGGAGCTTTTTACTCTAGCTTCCTCTGCAGCGGCACAGAACTCCAGTAGCTTGTCGGACAATATCGACTTCCTGGAGTGAGATGATCTGGAAGACCGAGACGTGACTTTGGTCGACATTGTACGACATGACCTGGCCTCTTGGAGGTGGGCGATGCGGACCTCTGCCTTATTCTGCGCGTCTCGCACTAATGAGGCCCTTTCTTGGAGAAGAGCTTCCCTTTTGTCTATTTCTGCTGGGGCATTTTCCATGTCATAAGTACTCAAGAATGTGATGTACCTTGCCGACAATCTTTGGTAGCCGTCATAGGCGGCAGATAAATGATTCAATGTGGCGGTTAACTCTGCGGGGTCACTGTTGGAGCGTGGAAGAGCTGCTAAATAGTGATCAACTTTGCCCCATAGATGTTCTAGGTTATCATGGAACTCGTCTCTAGTCGTCTCAAGATTCTCTCTGACCTTTTGTGTCGGCTTAGATACACATTTGGGTCATATATCCTGCTCTGCAGTAAGTGTGGACTCTGCTCCTGCAGCATCTTCGGTGTCAGGAACATGATGCGTTTCACTTGCAGATGGGTTCACGGTGCTTTTTGTGGACATTCTTTAGGTAAGATGGTGCACGGTAAAGACTTGCTAGCAGACGATGTATATGCATACGGACACTTTAGGCATAGGTCTCTTGTTACTATTCTGCCACCGATATATGTGGATGAGATGTCTCTGAGAGATGTGGTCACGGATCTCTATATAAACAATGGTGGATAGTGTTACTCACTAATCTGTGCTCCTAGGCCTCAACCTTGCGCATGGTGGTAGGAGGGATGATGCAGTTATAAGTCAACAGTCTTTATTTACAACTAGCTGTACTACCCGGCTTCGCCCGGGTTAATAACTGCTGTTAACAAAATAGAATGTATTAACAAAAATGTATTCTGCACACAAAAACCACAAAACAAATAGATAGAAATGTAATTATTAAAAGGCAACAACTAAGCTAATAGAATTTCACAACATATATTTCAACACCACAGATATTCCACACAGATTTAACATCCTATGACCTCACACATACTGAGAATGTCCTTTGTTGCCTATATTAACCAATCAGAGCTCAGATTAATTAACTGTAGCAAAATAGAAGCTAAGCTGTGATTGGTTGCTATTGGCAGCCTGATAAATCTCCAGGCAACAGAAAGCCCTCCCCCTGACAGTATATATTAGCTCACACATACACATATAGACAGATCATGTGACTGACAGCTGCCGTATGTCCTATGTGGTACATGTGCTGTTCTTGTAGTTTGGCTGCTTATTAATCAGATTTTTATTTTTGAAGGATAATACCAGACTTGTGTGTGTTTAGGGTGATTATGTGGCGAGGTTGGTGTATGTGTGGTGAGATGTGTGCTGAGGGTGGTATATGTGTTCAAGCACGTGGTAGTGTGTGGCGCATTGTGTGTGTGTTCATACCCCCGAGTCCGGTGAGTATCCCATGTCGGGGCCCCACCTTAGCAACTGTACGGTATATACTCTTTGGCACCATCGCTCTCATTCTTTAAGTCCCCCTTGTTCACATCTGGCAGCTGTCAATTTGCCCCCAACACTTTTCGTTTCACTTTTTCCCCCATCATGTAGATAGGGGCAAAATTGATTGGTAAATTGGAACGCGCGGGGTTAAAATTTCACCTCACAACATAGCACCCGGCGCTGCCCGGGATAGTAACTGTCTCTCTGTTTCTCTCCCATTCTCTGTCTGTCTCCCCCTCTGTATATCTCTCTCTCTCTCTCTTTGTCTGTCTGTCTCTCTCCCTGTCTGTCTCTGTCTCTCCGTCTGTCTCAATCTCTTTCCCTGTCTGTCTATCTATCTCTTTCCCTGTCTGTCTATCTATCTCTGTCTCTTTCCCTGTCTGTCACTTTCCCTGTCTGTCACTCCCTGTCTGTCACTTTACCTGTCTGTCTCTTTCCCTGTCAGTCTGTCTCTTTGTCTGTGTCTGTCTCTTTGTGTCTGTCTCTTACCCTGTCTATGTCTGTTTCTTACCCTGTCTGTGTCTGCCTCTTTCCCTGTCTGTGTCTGTCTCTTTCCCTGGCTGCATTGTGACATGCCAACATTCCATATAAGGGCGTGGCTGCGCATTCTTCTGAAGTTCCTGCTGCACTGTGGCTCCCAGCTCCATTCACTTTAATGGAGGCAGTTTTTTTGGTGAATAACTGTAAAGAGCGGGGTTAAAATTTCCCCTCGAAACATAGCCTATGACGCTCTCGGGGTCCAGAAGTGTGAGTGTGCAAAATTTTGTGGCTGTAGCTGCGACGGTGCGGATGCCAATCCCATACACACATACACACACACATACACACACACACACACACATTCAGCTTTATATATTAGATATATATATATATATATATATACATATATACATATATGTGCATTACCCCCTACATATACTCCGCACCCACTCTGGCCGCAGCTGCAGGGCCCACTGGCATCGCGTCACACACTCCCCCTGATGTCATTACACCTATCTTGGGCCCACAGCTGCAAAGCAAGGGCGAAATGGAGAGCCAGTGGCCATCTGCTCCTCAATAGTGTTCAACTATGCATTCGATGAAATAGCAATGGGCCCCATCACCCACAGAGCCCAGTCATTTTGCCACTGCATAAATTACATCATATATATCCTAAGTCATATGCAAAGGATTGTTAAAAATCCACATTTGACTTTTAGGATTGCTACTTCCAATAGGTGGCGCTGCGCTAGAGTTTGTCTCCTTTCCTGGATAGACAATTTGACCATATACATGACACACATACAGTAGATACTATATAAAAGATAGATGGATGCAGGGTCGGACTGGGGTGTCTGGGGTCCACAGGACCCTATAGTCCGCTCCCCGGTGTATGGGTACCGTAGGAGCCCTTTTGCCCACAGGTGCTGGCCCTTGGATCTCTAGCCTGTGGCGGTGGCTGTATATCCTCATGGTGTGAGCGGTTGCCTTCAATCAGGACTTGGTTGTTAGGGAACCCCTGGGGTTCCTGTCACACTCGGATTTGACTATTGTCGGCGGCTCCAAGCCTGGTCGGGGTCCGATGGCCCTGCCTGTGTGCTTAGCTTCAGTCCATTCCCCGGTCCGGTACCGGTGGGCCGATGCCCGACCCCAGTCCTTACGGCTCTGCGGAGTTCCACCCACTCCTGCAGACGGCCACCACCATCTGCCAACCTTGTCTGTCAGTACCTGGGCTCCTACCCAGGCACGCGCAGACGTTTCATTCCTCTCACTTTCACCTCCAAAACTAATCTGACACTTTTCCCGCCTCCAGGCCTGTGAACTCCTCGGTGGGTGGGGCCAACCGCCTAGCTCCGCCCCACCTGGTGTGGACATCAGGCCCTGGAGGGAGGCAAAAAGGGTTTTTTGTCTGACTAATGTAACTGTCTGGGGTGTGTGTGTGTGTGTGTGTGTGTGTGTTTTGTCTGTGGCTACTTGGCTAGTCTAGGGCGCCACACTTTCCCAAGGTGTTCTGAGGAAAACTGTCTGTTTGTAACTCCCTCCTGCATGGTTCCACACTAGAGATGAGCGAACCGGTCCCGGTTCGGCTCGAGGTCGGTTCGCCGAACGGACCTCCCGTTCCAGTTCGGCTCGTCGAACGTTCGACGAACCGAACTCGAGCCAATAGGAAACAATGGCAGGCAATCACAAACACAGTAAAACACCTAGAAAACACCCTCAAAGGTGTCCAAAAGGTGACAAACAACTCAAACACATTGGAAAGTGACAAGGACATATACTCATGCGAAAACAAAACAGCTGGACAAGGAAAAAGAGGAGGACACACAGATATAGGCATGGCACGCCATTCTAAAATCATGTAAAACACCGCAAGGTGCCTCCAAGCATAGTCTCCCTTTTTTTCCAAAAATTGGGCCCCACACCCACCCACCCATTCAGTGGCAGCAGTTGGGCCCCAGTTGTACAATTCACAGCTAGATTTGCAGCAAGCACATTCAAAAATACGCCATTCTTATCCGTCCCCAGGATGACACCGGGGTAGGTAGCAAAGTCTTTCCTGATCCCAGCTCTGTTCATCTTGGCTTCTTTTAAAAACACAGCAAGCAAGGGTTACTCCAAGCGGAGTCTCCCTTTTTTTCCAAAAATTGTGCCCCACACACACCCACCCATTCAGTGGCAGCACTTGTGCCCTAGTTGTACACTTCACAGCTAGATTTGCATCAAGCACATTCAAAAATACGCCATTCTTATCCGTCCCCAGGATGACACCGGGGTAGGTAGATAAAGTCTTTGCTGACCCATGACTTGTTCATCTTGGCTTCTTTTAAAAACAATGTAAGCAAGGGTTACTCCAAGCGGAGTCTCCCTTTTTTTCCAAAAATTGTGCCCCACACACACCCACCCATTCAGTGGCAGCACTTGTGCCCTAGTTGTACACTTCACAGCTACATTTGCATCAAGCACATTCCAAAATACGCCATTCTTATCCGTCCCCAGGATGACACCGGGGTAGGTAGCAAAGTCTTTCCTGATCCCAGCTCTGTTCATCTTGGCTTCTTTTAAAAACACAGCAAGCAAGGGTTACTCCAAGCGGAGTCTCCCTTTTTTTCCAAAAATTGTGCCCCACACACACCCACCCATTCAGTGGCAGCACTTGTGCCCTAGTTGTACACTTCACAGCTAGATTTGCATCAAGCACATTCCAAAATACGCCATTCTTATCCGTCCCCAGGATGACACCGGGGTAGGTAGATAAAGTCTTTGCTGACCCATGACTTGTTCATCTTGGCTTCTTTTAAAAACAATGTAAGCAAGGGTTACTCCAAGCGGAGTCTCCCTTTTTTTCCAAAAATTGTGCCCCACACACACCCACCCATTCAGTGGCAGCACTTGTGCCCTAGTTGTACACTTCACAGCTAGATTTGCATCAAGCACATTCCAAAATACGCCATTCTTATCCGTCCCCAGGATGACACCGGGGTAGGTAGCAATGTCTTTCCTGATCCCAGCTCTGTTCATCTTGGCTTCTTTTAAAAACAATGTAAGCAAGGGTTACTCCAAGCGGAGTCTCCCTTTTTTTCCAAAAATTGGGCCCCACACACACCCACCCATTCAGTGGCAGCACTTGTGCCCTAGTTGTACACTTCACAGCTAGATTTGCATCAAGCACATTCAAAAATACGCCATTCTTATCCGTCCCCAGGATGACACCGGGGTAGGTAGATAAAGTCTTTGCTGACCCATGACTTGTTCATCTGCTTCTTTTAAAAACAATGTAAGCAAGGGTTACTCCAAGCGGAGTCTCCCTTTTTTTCCAAAAATTGGGCCCCACACACACCCACCCATTCAGTGGCAGCACTTGTGCCCTTGTTGTACACTTCACAGCTAGATTTGCATCAAGCACATTCCAAAATACGCCATAATTAACCGTCCCCAGCATGACACCGGGGTAGGTAGCAAAGTCTTTCCTGATCCCAGCTCTGTTCATCTTGGCTTCTTTTAAAAACACAGCAAGCAAGGGTTACTCCAAGCGGAGTCTCCCTTTTTTCCAAAAATTGGGCCACACAGACACCCACCCCATCAGTGGCAGCACTTGGGCCCTAGTTGCAAACAGGATGTTTTGATTTGCATCAAGCACATTCAAAAATACGCCATTCTTATCCGTCCCCAGGATGACACCGGGGTAGGTAGCAAAGTCTTTCCTGATCCCAGCTCTGTTCATCTTGGCTTCTTTTAAAAACACAGCAAGCAAGGGTTACTCCAAGCGGAGTCTCCCTTTTTTTCCAAAAATTGGGCCCCACACACCCACCCATTCAGTGGCAGCACTTGTGCCCTAGTTGTACACTTCACAGCTAGATTTGCATCAAGCACATTCCAAAATACGCCATAATTAACCGTCCCCAGCATGACACCGGGGTAGGTAGCAAAGTCTTTCCTGATCCCAGCTCTGTTCATCTTGGCTTCTTTTAAAAACACAGCAAGCAAGGGTTACTCCAAGCGGAGTCTCCCTTTTTTCCAAAAATTGGGCCACACAGACACCCACCCCATCAGTGGCAGCACTTGGGCCCTAGTTGCAAACAGGATGTTTTGATTTGCATCAAGCACATTCAAAAATACGCCATTCTTATCCGTCCCCAGGATGACACCGGGGTAGGTAGCAAAGTCTTTCCTGATCCCAGCTCTGTTCATCTTGGCTTCTTTTAAAAACACAGCAAGCAAGGGTTACTCCAAGCGGAGTCTCCCTTTTTTTCCAAAAATTGGGCCCCACACACACCCACCCATTCAGTGGCAGCACTTGTGCCCTAGTTGTACACTTCACAGCTAGATTTGCATCAAGCACATTCCAAAATACGCCATTCTTATCCGTCCCCAGGATGACACCGGGGTAGGTAGATAAAGTCTTTGCTGACCCATGACTTGTTCATCTTGGCTTCTTTTAAAAACAATGTAAGCAAGGGTTACTCCAAGCGGAGTCTCATTTTTTTTCCAAAAATTGGGCCCCACACACACCCACCCATTCAGTGGCAGCACTTGTGCCCTTGTTGTACACTTCACAGCTAGATTTGCATCAAGCACATTCCAAAATACGCCATAATTAACCGTCCCCAGCATGACACCGGGGTAGGTAGCAAAGTCTTTCCTGATCCCAGCTCTGTTCATCTTGGCTTCTTTTAAAAACACAGCAAGCAAGGGTTACTCCAAGCGGAGTCTCCCTTTTTTCCAAAAATTGGGCCACACAGACACCCACCCCATCAGTGGCAGCACCTGGGCCCTAGTTGCAAACAGGATGTTTTGATTTGCATCAAGCACATTCAAAAATACGCCATTCTTATCCGTCCCCAGGATGACACCGGGGTAGGTAGCAAAGTCTTTCCTGATCCCAGCTCTGTTCATATTGGCTTCTTTTAAAAACACAGCAAGCAAGGGTTACTCCAAGCGGAGTCTCCCTTTTTTTCCAAAAATTGGGCCCCACACACCCACCCATTCAGTGGCAGCACTTGTGCCCTAGTTGTACACTTCACAGCTACATTTGCATCAAGCACATTCAAAAATACGCCATTCTTATCCGTCCCCAGGATGACACCGGGGTAGGTAGCAAAGTCTTTCCTGATCCCAGCTCTGTTCATCTTGGCTTCTTTTAAAAACACAGCAAGCAAGGGTTACTCCAAGCGGAGTCTCCCTTTTTTTCCAAAAATTGGGCCCCACACACACCCACCCATTCAGTGGCAGCACTTGTGCCCTAGTTGTACACTTCACAGCTAGATTTGCATCAAGCACATTCCAAAATACGCCATTCTTATCCGTCCCCAGGATGACACCGGGGTAGGTAGCAAAGTCTTTCCTGATCCCAGCTCTGTTCATCTTGGCTTCTTTTAAAAACACAGCAAGCATGGGTTACTCCAAGCGGAGTCTCCCTTTTTTTCCAAAAATTGGGCCCCACACACCCACCCATTCAGTGGCAGCACTTGTGCCCTAGTTGTACACTTCACAGCTACATTTGCATCAAGCACATTCAAAAATACGCCATAATTAACCGTCCCCAGCATGACACCGGGGTAGGTAGCAAAGTCTTTCCTGATCCCAGCTCTGTTCATCTTGGCTTCTTTTAAAAACACAGCAAGCAAGGGTTACTCCAAGCGGAGTCTCCCTTTTTTTCCAAAAATTGGGCCCCACACACCCACCCATTCAGTGGCAGCACTTGTGCCCTAGTTGTACACTTCACAGCTAGATTTGCATCAAGCACATTCCAAAATACGCCATAATTAACCGTCCCCAGCATGACACCGGGGTAGGTAGCAAAGTCTTTCCTGATCCCAGCTCTGTTCATCTTGGCTTCTTTTAAAAACACAGCAAGCAAGGGTTACTCCAAGCGGAGTCTCCCTTTTTTCCAAAAATTGGGCCACACAGACACCCACCCCATCAGTGGCAGCACTTGGGCCCTAGTTGCAAACAGGATGTTTTGATTTGCATCAAGCACATTCAAAAATACGCCATTCTTATCCGTCCCCAGGATGACACCGGGGTAGGTAGCAAAGTCTTTCCTGATCCCAGCTCTGTTCATCTTGGCTTCTTTTAAAAACACAGCAAGCAAGGGTTACTCCAAGCGGAGTCTCCCTTTTTTTCCAAAAATTGGGCCCCACACACACCCACCCATTCAGTGGCAGCACTTGTGCCCTAGTTGTACACTTCACAGCTAGATTTGCATCAAGCACATTCCAAAATACGCCATTCTTATCCGTCCCCAGGATGACACCGGGGTAGGTAGATAAAGTCTTTGCTGACCCATGACTTGTTCATCTTGGCTTCTTTTAAAAACAATGTAAGCAAGGGTTACTCCAAGCGGAGTCTCCCTTTTTTTCCAAAAATTGGGCCCCACACACCCACCCATTCAGTGGCAGCACTTGTGCCCTAGTTGTACACTTCACAGCTAGATTTGCATCAAGCACATTCCAAAATACGCCATTCTTATCCGTCCCCAGGATGACACCGGGGTAGGTAGCAAAGTCTTTCCTGATCCCAGCTCTGTTCATCTTGGCTTCTTTTAAAAACAATGTAAGCAAGGGTTACTCCAAGCGGAGTCTCCCTTTTTTCCAAAAATTGGGCCACACAGACACCCACCCCATCAGTGACAGCACTTGGGCCCTAGTTGCAAACAGGATGTTTTGATTTGCATCAAGCACATTCAAAAATACGCCATTCTTATCCGTCCCCAGGATGACACCGGGGTAGGTAGCAAAGTCTTTCCTGATCCCAGCTCTGTTCATCTTGGCTTCTTTTAAAAACACAGCAAGCAAGGGTTACTCCAAGCGGAGTCTCCCTTTTTTTCCAAAAATTGGGCCCCACACACCCACCCATTCAGTGGCAGCACTTGTGCCCTAGTTGTACACTTCACAGCTACATTTGCATCAAGCACATTCAAAAATACGCCATTCTTATCCGTCCCCAGGATGACACCGGGGTAGGTAGCAAAGTCTTTCCTGATCCCAGCTCTGTTCATCTTGGCTTCTTTTAAAAACACAGCAAGCAAGGGTTACTCCAAGCGGAGTCTCCCTTTTTTTCCAAAAATTGGGCCCCACACACCCACCCATTCAGTGGCAGCACTTGTGCCCTAGTTTTACACTTCACAGCTACATTTGCATCAAGCACATTCAAAAATACGCCATAATTAACCGTCCCCAGCATGACACCGGGGTAGGTAGCAAAGTCTTTCCTGATCCCAGCTCTGTTCATCTTGGCTTCTTTTAAAAACAATGTAAGCAAGGGTTACTCCAAGCGGAGTCTCCCTTTTTTCCAAAAATTGGGCCCCACACAGACACCTTATCAGTGGCAGCACTTGTGCCCTAGTTGCAAACAGGATGTTTTGATTTGCATCAAGCACATTCCAAATCAACAAGCATTTACTCTCCCCAGGATGACACAGGGGTAGTAAATTCCTTCTGGATCCATGACTTGTTCATTTTGATGAACGTCAGTCTGTCCACATTGTCACTGGACAGACGCGTGCGCTTATCTGTCAGCACACACCCAGCAGCACTGAATACACGTTCAGAGACAACGCTGGCAGCTGGACACGACAAAATCTCCAAGGCGTAAGTTGCGAGCTCTGGCCATTTTTCTAGGTTTGAAGCCCAAAAGGAGCAAGGCTCCAGTTGCATAGTCATGGCATCGATGTTCATTTGGAGATACTCCTGTATCATCCTCTCCAGCCGTTGACTATGTGTCAGACTTGTTGTCTCTGGTGGCCTTGCAAAAGAGGGTCTAAAAAAATTATGAAAAGATTCCATAAAATTGCTGTTACCGGCACCAGATACGGTCCTACTGGTACGGGTAGACTGTTGAAGATGACGAGACCGTCCCATGTTTGTCAAGTTACAACTGGGAGATTCCCTCCCTGCACCTGCACGGTTGTTTGGTGGAAAAGCCGAGCTAAGATCGAGTAACAGCTTCTGCTGATACTCCTGCATACGTGCGTCCCTTTCTATGGCTGGAATTATGTCACAAAATTTGGACTTGTACCGGGGATCTAATAGTGTGGCAATCCAGTAGTCATCATCACTTCTAATTTTGACAATACGACTGTCATGTTGGAGGTAGTGCAACAAAAAGGCACTCATGTGTCTTGCGCAGCCATGCGGACCAAGTCCACGCTGTGTTTGTGGCATAGAGGTGCTACCCGTTCTTTCTTCCTCTGACATCTCCCCCCAACCTCTTTCAACTGAAATTTGACCAAGGTCTCCCTCATCCGCTGAGTCTTCCATGTCCATGGACAGTTCGTCCTCCATTTCTTCATGTTCTCCTGCACCTTGCTCAACATTTCGCCTGCTACTATGCGCCCTTGTCGATCCCTGTCCCCCATGGTCCCATGCCTGCTGCGTTGGTGATGATGAACGTCTGGACCTTGGTGATGTTGTTGTCCCTTGCACATATGAATCCTCCTGTAGTTCCTCCCCTTCATGTTGTCCCACCCCTTGACTCCGAATAGTGTTTAGCGTGTGCTCCAGCATGTAAATGACTGGAATCGTCATGCTGATAATGGCATTGTCAGAGCTAAACATATTTGTCGCCATGTCGAAACTGTGCAGAAGGGTGCATAGGTCCTTGATCTGAGACCACTCCATCAGGGTGATCTGCCCCACCTCTGCATCTCGTTGGCCAAGGCTATACGTCATGACGTATTGCACCAGGGCTCTGCGGTGCTGCCACAGTCGCTGTAACATGTGGAGAGTTGAATTCCAGCGTGTCGCCACATCGCATTTCAGGCGATGAACCGGCAGGCCGAAAGACTTCTGGAGCGATGCAAGTCGCTCTGCTGCGGCGCTTGAACGGCGGAAGTGAGCTGACAGTTTTCGTGCCCTGTTCAGAAGGCCATCTAGGCCGGGATAGTGTGTTAAAAATTGCTGGACGACAAGGTTCAACACGTGAGCCATACAAGGTACGTGTGTCACCTTGCCCAGGCGAAGTGCCGCACCCAGGTTTGCAGCATTGTCGCACACGGCCTTACCAGGCTGCAGGTTGAGTGGAGACAACCATTTATTAAACTCGGACCGCAGAGCTGACCACAACTCCTCAGCTGTGTGACTCTTATTCCCAAGACATGTCAAGCTAAAGACCGCCTGATGCCATTGCGCTCTGCTGCCAGCATAGTAATGAGGGGTGCGTGATTCCTTCTGCGCAGTGAGAACGCTGGTGGCCTGACCAGGCAGGCTTGGGGCGGAGGTGGAGGACCCAGATGAGGTGGAGGATGCAGAAGCTGTGGCGGAACTTGGACAGACATAGGATTGACACACAAGTCGTGGGGACGGCAAGACTTGTGCAGCAGACCCTTCACCATCTATCACCATAGTTACCCAGTGCCCAGTCAGCGACATGTAACATCCCTGTCCATGCTTACTGGTCCAAGTATCGGTGGTGAAATGCACCCGTTCACACACAGAGTTTCTCAAGGAAGCGGTGATGTTGTGTGCGACATGCTGGTGTAGCGCGGGCACACCTTTCTTAGAGAAGTAGTGGCGACTAGGCATCTGGTACTGGGGCACAGCGACAGACATAAGGTCTCTAAAATCCTGTGTGTCCACTAGGCGGAAAGGCAGCATTTCGGTAGCCAACAGCTTACAGAGGGATAGAGTCAACCTCTTAGCTTTGTCATGGGTCGGAGGAAGTGGCCTTTTATTTGACCACATCTGAGGGACAGAGATCTGGCTGCTGTGTGTAGACGGTGTTGAGTAGGGTGTCCCTGGAAAAATGCAGGTTTGTGAGGAAAGTGCAGGCGGAGACATGATGTTGCCTTGATCCAACGTTGGTGCTATCGATGTCTGAGAGAGCTGTACACACTCACTTGTTTCCCCTTCCAAACCAACTGACGACCTTACAAGCAAACTGCCTGTTGCGGTTACAGTGGTGGAAGTTTTGCGTGGAAAAACAGGTGTGACAGCTGTCCCCACAGTCCTAGAAGATGAAGAGCGCGCGGATGCACTGGAAGGGGCGGGCGGTGGATGGTTCGCTCCGCTAGGCCGCATTGCAGCACGGTGAGCTTGCCACCGGGACTTATGATATTTATTCATGTGACGATTCATGGAAGAAGTTGTCAAACTGCTGAGGTTTTGACCTCTACTAAGAGAATCATGACAAATGTTACATATCACATGATTTGGGCGATCTTTTTCGATGTCAAAAAAGGACCAGGCTAGGCAAGGCTTAGAGGCCATGCGACCTGTTGATCCACCCCGAATAATGCTCATAGGCAGAGTGGTGGCTGAGGATGCAGTTGTAGACGTGCTACCAGTGCTCCGACTCTGTCCAGGAAGGCGCAAGGTAACTTCGTCGTCTGTTGCATCCTCCTCCACCGCCTCTGTTGACCTCCTCGAGTGCCTGACTGGGGGTTGACAGTAGGTGGGATCTAGAACGTCATCATCAATTGTTGTGTTTGCACTCCCCTCCCCCTCAGACCGAGCCTCTTCTTGCCCTGACCGAATATTTAAGTTGTCATCCCAATCGGGTATCTGCGTCTCATCTTCATCAGTATGTTCCTCATTGTCTATAACCACAGGTGTTACAGTTTGTGACAAAGGGTCAACATTATGCTCAGAAACTTGGTCCTCACGGCCTGAATCAGAGTCACAAAGGTTCTGGGCATCACTGCAGACCATTTCCTGTTCTGTACTCACTGTAGCTTGGGAGCAGACCTCTGATTCCCAGGCTATAGTGTGACTGAACAGCTCTGCAGACTCAGCCATCTCAGTTCCACCATACTGTGCAGGGCTGATGGAGACTTCAGAGCTAGGAGAAATCAAGTGTGATTGGGATGACAACTCAGAGGACTGGTGTTTTTTGGATGCGGTACTTGAAGTGGCTGAGAGGGCACTTGTTGGACCACTTGAGATCCATTCAAGCATTTTCCTTTTTTGCCCATCATCTACCTTTCTTCCTGTTGTTCGTGTCCGTAAAAAAGGGAGCACATCGGATTGTCCACGGTAAGTAGTAGACATCTTACTTTTGCTGGTAGATGGTCTATCTTCAGCAGATGATAATGGAGCTTTGCCACCTTCCCCACGGACAAAACCTTTTTTGCCTTTTCCACCACGCCTCTTCCCCTTTCCACCAGCATCTGTCATTTTGCCACTCATGTTGATTGCGACAAGATTGTGGACTGAAAATGTGGTAGTAAAAATTGAGAGGTGGTGAAGATTGCAGTGGTGGTCTAGCTTTATTAACAGCAGAATAATAAAGAATAAATATCCCTGACAATGCAACTTAGTTATAATTAGTTGGAGTGTGCAATGCAGGCAGATGCGCTCTGCAAATGTCTTGGCACTAGTGGGACTATAGCAAAGTCCAATAGCCACGTATAGGATGCCACTAGGTACACTGAGTGTTTGCTAGTATAATGGCTTAGTTATAATTAGTTGGAGTGTGCAACGCAGGCAGATGCGCTCTGCAAATGTCTTGGCACTAGTGGGACTATAGCAAAGTCCAATAGCCACGTATAGGATGCCACTAGGTACACTGAGTGTTTGCTAGTATAATGGCTTAGTTATAATTAGTTGGAGTGTGCAACGCAGGCAGATGCGCTCTGCAAATGTCTTGGCACTAGTGGGACTATAGCAAAGTCCAATAGCCACGTATAGGATGCCACTAGGTACACTGAGTGTTTGCTAGTATAATGGCTTAGTTATAATTAGTTGGAGTGTGCAACGCAGGCAGATGCGCTCTGCAAATGTCTTGGCACTAGTGGGACTATAGCAAAGTCCAATAGCCACGTATAGGATGCCACTAGGTACACTGAGTGTTTGCTAGTATAATGGCTTAGTTATAATTAGTTGGAGTGTGCAACGCAGGCAGACGTGCTGCAAATGTCTTGGCACTAGTGGGACTATAGCAAAGTCCAATAGCCACGTATAGGATGCCACTAGGTACACTGAGTGTTTGCTAGTATAATGGCTTAGTTATAATTAGTTGGAGTGTGCAACGCAGGCAGATGCGCTCTGCAAATGTCTTGGCACTAGTGGGACTATAGCAAAGTCCAATAGCCACGTATAGGATGCCACTAGGTACACTGAGTGTTTGCTAGTATAATGGCTTAATTATAATTAGTTGGAGTGTGCAACGCAGGCAGATGCGCTCTGCAAATGTCTTGGCACTAGTGGGACTATAGCAAAGTCCAATAGCCACGTATAGGATGCCACTAGGTACACTGAGTGTTTGCTAGTATAATGGCTTAGTTATAATTAGTTGGAGTGTGCAACGCAGGCAGATGCGCTCTGCAAATGTCTTGGCACTAGTGGGACTATAGCAAAGTCCAATAGCCACGTATAGGATGCCACTAGGTACACTGAGTGTTTGCTAGTATAATGGCTTAGTTATAATTAGTTGGAGTGTGCAACGCAGGCAGATGCGCTCTGCAAATGTCTTGGCACTAGTGGGACTATAGCAAAGTCCAATAGCCACGTATAGGATGCCACTAGGTACACTGAGTGTTTGCTAGTATAATGGCTTAGTTATAATTAGTTGGAGTGTGCAACGCAGGCAGACGTGCTGCAAATATCTTGGCACTAGTGGGACTATAGCAAAGTCCAATAGCCACGTATAGGATGCCACTAGGTACACTGAGTGTTTGCTAGTATAATGGCTTAGTTATAATTAGTTGGAGTGTGCAACGCAGGCAGATGCGCTCTGCAAATGTCTTGGCACTAGTGGGACTATAGCAAAGTCCAATAGCCACGTATAGGATGCCACTAGGTACACTGAGTGTTTGCTAGTATAATGGCTTAGTTATAATTAGTTGGAGTGTGCAACGCAGGCAGATGCGCTCTGCAAATGTCTTGGCACTAGTGGGACTATAGCAAAGTCCAATAGCCACGTATAGGATGCCACTAGGTACACTGAGTGTTTGCTAGTATAATGGCTTAGTTATAATTAGTTGGAGTGTGCAACGCAGGCAGATGCGCTCTGCAAATGTCTTGGCACTAGTGGGACTATAGCAAAGTCCAATAGCCACGTATAGGATGCCACTAGGTACACTGAGTGTTTGCTAGTATAATGGCTTAGTTATAATTAGTTGGAGTGTGCAACGCAGGCAGATGCGCTCTGCAAATGTCTTGGCACTAGTGGGACTATAGCAAAGTCCAATAGCCACGTATAGGATGCCACTAGGTACACTGAGTGTTTGCTAGTATAATGGCTTAGTTATAATTAGTTGGAGTGTGCAACGCAGGCAGATGCGCTCTGCAAATGTCTTGGCACTAGTGGGACTATAGCAAAGTCCAATAGCCACGTATAGGATGCCACTAGGTACACTGAGTGTTTGCTAGTATAATGGCTTAGTTATAATTAGCTGGAGTGTGCAACGCAGGCAGATGCGCTCTGCAAATGTCTTGGCACTAGTGGGACTATAGCAAAGTCCAATAGCCACGTATAGGATGCCACTAGGTACACTGAGTGTTTGCTAGTATAATGGCTTAGTTATAATTAGTTGGAGTGTGTAACGCAGGCAGATGCGCTCTGCAAATGTCTTGGCACTAGTGGGACTATAGCAAAGTCCAATAGCCACGTATAGGATGCCACTAGGTACACTGAGTGTTTGCTAGTATAATGGCTTAGTTATAATTAGTTGGAGTGTGCAACGCAGGCAGATGCGCTCTGCAAATGTCTTGGCACTAGTGGGACTATAGCAAAGTCCAATAGCCACGTATAGGATGCCACTAGGTACACTGAGTGTTTGCTAGTATAATGGCTTAGTTATAATTAGTTGGAGTGTGCAACGCAGGCAGACGTGCTGCAAATGTCTTGGCACTAGTGGGACTATAGCAAAGTCCAATAGCCACGTATAGGATGCCACTAGGTACACTGAGTGTTTGCTAGTATAATGGCTTAGTTATAATTAGTTGGAGTGTGCAACGCAGGCAGATGCGCTCTGCAAATGTCTTGGCACTAGTGGGACTATAGCAAAGTCCAATAGCCACGTATAGGATGCCACTAGGTACACTGAGTGTTTGCTAGTATAATGGCTTAGTTATAATTAGTTGGAGTGTGCAACGCAGGCAGACGTGCTGCAAATGTCTTGGCACTAGTGGGACTATAGCAAAGTCCAATAGCCACGTATAGGATGCCACTAGGTACACTGAGTGTTTGCTAGTATAATGGCTTAGTTATAATTAGTTGGAGTGTGCAACGCAGGCAGATGCGCTCTGCAAATGTCTTGGCACTAGTGGGACTATAGCAAAGTCCAATAGCCACGTATAGGATGCCACTAGGTACACTGAGTGTTTGCTAGTATAATGGCTTCGTTATAATTAGTTGGAGTGTGCAATGCAGGCAGATGCGCTCTGCAAATGTCTTGGCACTAGTGGGACTAAAGCAAAGTCCAATAGCCACAGATAGGATGCCACTAGGTACACTGAGTGTTTGCTAGTATAATGGCTTAGTTATGAGTTGGAGTGTGCAGAGGACAAGAGGGTACAGTGGCAGGATTGTGGTGCTCTGGGTAGAGGAATGGAAGCCTGCCTTTCTATTCCCTCCTAATGGTGAAATGCAGGGAGGAAATCCCTGACCTTGGCTGCACAGACGCTGGCGCTGTTTTCAGGACCTGTCACCTTAACTCTGACCCTGCCGGTTTGAGCCCTTAAAAGGACTGCTATAAAGTGCTCTCCCTATGCTGTCTAACGCTGTGTATGCAGCGCATACAGCTGTATCGGCTATAGGACTCAGGATGACGGAGCTGCGACAGTGATGTCTGACACCAAAGACGCAGAAGGCAGATAATGGCGTCCGTGAAGAAAATGTCCGGTTTTATAATGCAGGGACATGTGACATGCAGATCCTATCACACATGCCGTTGCTTCTCTGGCTCAAAGTCCACTTAGCTGTGTGTGTGTCTGTGATTGGCTGACATGCTGGCCCGCCCCACAAGACGCGCGCGCTTAGGGAAGGAAGACAAGAAAAAAAAAAAAAAATGGCGATCGCCATTATAGAAACAGCAGTGATCTGAAGGCGCTGTTCACGCACACTATACACTGAAATGTGATAATAGTTTGATTCACTGAGTGACTTACACTATTACAGCAGAAACCAAGCTATGATTTAGCTGTTTTTTGGCTGCTAGAACCGTTCTCGAACGTTTCTAGAACTATCGAGCTTTTGCAAAAAGCTCGAGTTCTAGTTCGATCTAGAACATGCCCCAAAATCACTCGAGCCTAGAACTGGAGAACCACGAACCACGAACCGCACTCAACTCTATTCCACACCTAAGGAATGTTCTCTCTGGCTGTGTGTGAGGCTGTGTGAAGCAGAAAATGAAACTTACTAAGATTTTAACCTCTCCCTGCCCAAGGTGGACAGATATTATAAAATACATAAAAATGCAATACCCTGTAGTACCCAGTCTCAGGGGCGCTACATGGCAGTCACGCTGCTCCAGCTGCACAGCAAAAGAGGGAAAAGGGTGCAAAATCATAACAGATGGCCCCTATCTTATCTGTCAGCTGTTATTGCCCACCATGCTGACTGACCGAGCACACCAAAGGAAACTCAAAAGGAGCTCCCTGATGTGGCACTTCTTCAGGCGTATTGCTAACAACAAGACTCTATTGGTTTTCACGCTGTGCTGTCAGAGCCCGAAGCGAGGCATACATTTTCTTAACCTGAGCACAACCTGTATGATGAGTCATCTGAATGTAAAGCATGTGCTGCTGTGGAGTACTCCTGCTCCCTCTTCTGCCGCGGTGTTGGCCTCTTTTTCCCCCTCCCAAGCAACAGGACCACCTGGCTCCCCACAAAGAGAGGATGTGACCACCACTAACAGTGTTTCCTAGCATCTCCACACTATCCCCTGGAAGCATTCAGCTGTCCATTCTCCCAAATCACTTGTGAGAAAGTGTAAAGCCTGCTTTACACGGGATGACCGATCGTGCGATGAATCGTACCCGCCCCCGTCGTTTGTGTGTCACGGGCAAATCGCTGCCCGTGTCACACAAAGTTATGAAACCCCCGTCACACGTACTTACCTGCTGAGCGACCTCGCTGTGGGCGGCGAACGGCCACTTCCTGAATGGGGAGGGACGTTCGGCGTCGCAGCGACGTCACACAGCCGCCGGCCAATAGAAGCGGAGGGGCGGAGATGAACGGGATGTAAACATCCCACCCACCTCCTTCCTTCCACATAGCCGGCGGGAGCCGTGGGATGCAGGTAAGCAGAGTTCATCGCTCCCCTGTTGTCACACGGAGCGACGTGTGCTGCCACGGGACCGATGAACAACCGGCACAAGTAAAAATAAACGATATTATGAAACTGAGCGACGAGTACACGACTCACGATTTTTGAGCGGTACTGCGTCGCTCAGAGGTTTCACACGAGACGACGTCGTGTATGATGCCGGATGTGCGTCACGAAAACCGGGACCCCGACGACGCATCACACGATCCGTCGTCTCGTGTAAAGCACCCTTAAGTAGTATTTACTTACCCATCCAGGAGCCCTCGTCCTGAATGGAAGCATTTCCAAATTCCTGGCCTATGAAATGTGGCTTTTCCGGCTGGTGGAGACAGACACATTAAAATAACTTACGTTGGTGACTGTCCCACAGTATTTGGTTTCACTTCTTTTCTAGGTGGGCCATGCCTGCCCTGTATGAACAACAAAATCATGTCTGCACTGCCAGGGCCGGCCTTAGCCTGAATGGTGCCCTGTGCAAAACTGCCCTTTGGTGCTCCTCCTACTGATTTTTTACCCAATTTCCCAGGAAACAAACGAGGACAGGAGGCCATTTTTTTTATATATCCTAATAAAATTGATCTCTTCAAATGTACAATAAACTCCAAATTTGTGCTGGAGAATCTGCACCTCAAATCCACCACGTTTGATCTCGTTTTGTTAGAGGTCTTTCGATTTCAACCATTTGTGCTGTATCCCTGGATAGTCCATCATGGATGGTACATGCGGATCTCACCTATGAGGTGCACATGTGTCTGGAGATTGAGGCGCTGCCGCTCTTCGTAGAGAGATGATATAAATTCCTATACACTTGGAGCGGCGCAGGTCGTGGCCCCATTGGTGGCATCAGCATCTACTATACAAATCCTGAGGAGAAAAGTACAGGATGATGCCAGACAATGCACGATGGAGCCTGCTGCGTGTATGTCACGGGCGGAGGAGGGGACGCTGCGCTCTCCCACTGCTCGGGTCCGGCTGCCGCTGCTGCTGCGGCCTCCACTGCTCGGTGGCTCGAGTGATGGGCCGGATCCCGGGGACTCGAGCGGCGCTCCTCGCCCGTGAGTGAAAAGGGGTTTGGTTTTGGGGATGTATTGTCCGTGACGCCACCCACGGTTGTGGTGATTGTGTGGACACCACCGCTGCTCTGTATGGGGATCCCGGGAGCGGTGACAGGGAGCAGCTTTGTTGTTATTTCTCCCCTCCGTGGGTAGGGGGTTGGTTGTCCCGGGGCCCGGTGATGGGGTAGGGGTGGATGGCAGGCCGGGTGCGGGGCCTGGTGAGGTGCAGGGTCGCGGGGGCAGCGTTGTGCCGTACGGCACGGTGGTACTCACTCAGCCTGAGACGTTGACACAGTTCTCGGTAAAACACACGGCTGGAAAGACGGTTCCCACGGACGGCTGCTGTTGCTTTTCCCCGGTAGTTAACGGTGACTGTCTCTTTCCCTGCACCTTGTGAAATGTTGGTAGCGATGGCTTCCCACCGGTAACCCGCTCCCCGACTTGGATATGGGCCGGAGGAGCCCCTCTTTGCCCGCAGGCCCTGGCCCTGAGAAACTGGTGCCTTGGCGGTGGCGGTGTCTCTCTCATATGGTTGGACTGTTGCCTTCAATCGGGACTTAGTTGTTTGGAGACCCGGAGGTCCCCTTCACTGATGGAATTGGCAAATTCACGGCGACTCCTAGCCTTGCCGGGATCCGAAAGGCCCCTGCCAATGGTGCTGGCTTCTCTTTGTATCTGGTACCGCCGGGCCACCACCCGTCCACGGTCCTTTCAGCAACCTCCGATCAGCCTCCACTGCAGACGGTCACCGCCGTCTGCTAACCTTGCTGTCTCAGTCCGGGGCACACACCCGGACCAACTTCAGGCTCTACTTCTGTCACTTTCCTCCTCACACTTGCTCCTTTACCACTCAACTCCTAAACTCATCTGCCTGGTTTTCCCGCCTCCAGGACTGTGAACTCCTCGGTGGGCGGAGCCAACCGCCTAGCCCACCCCCTGGTGTGGACATCAGCCCCTGGAGGAAGGCAACAAGGATTTCTGGTCTAGCTTAGGTGTACCTAACCGGGGTGTAGGGTGTGGTGATGTCATTACCTGTGACCCCTGGCTTTTCAGATGGTCCCGGGAAACCGTGGCCAAAGTGCCCCCTTGGTCACGACTGATCTGGTAGGCCTTCCCATCTTCCCATCCTGTGGGCTGTATGACGTATGGGGTTTGTTCCCATTGATCATCCAGCTTGTGGGTTTTCCTCTTCCGCTTCAACACCACATCTCCAGGCTGGAAAGGGCCAGCAAACGCCTTCTGGTTGAAGCGCCGCTCCTGTTGTTCCCGACTCCGACTTAAATTTTTCTCCACATATTCCTGAATCTGTCGGTACTGCACCCTCCGCCGGGTGTCCCATTCAGCCGTCGAGGGGAGTGTTTCTGGGGCTTCCAGTCCCATTTCCAGGTCCACCGGCAGTCGGCCGGGGCGAGCCCTCATCAGATATGCTGGGGTGCACTTCGTTGAGCTGGACGGGATATTGTTGTACATATTGACCAAGTCAGGCAGCTTCTCCGGCCACAGGTTCCGCTCTTCTAGTGGCAACGTCTTGAGGAGGCCAAGGATCAAATGGTTCATCTTCTCACACATACCGTTGGTTTGGGCATGGTAAGGCGTGGTCCGGATCTTCTTGCAGCCGTACAGCTGACAGAACTCATGGAACACCTCTGCTTCAAAGGGTGGGCCTTGGTCAGTAAGCACCTTCTCAGGGTATCCATGTGGTCGACAGAAGTAAGCTTGGAACGCTCTAGCGGCGGTACAGCCGGTTAGGTCTTTGACCGGAACAACCACCATGAACCTTGAATAATGATCTACTATGGTCAGAGTGTAGGTGTACCCACTTCGGCTGGGGGTGAGCTTTACATGGTCCAAGGCGACCAGCTCCAGCGGCTAATGTGTAACGATCGGGTGTAGGGGCGCCTTCTGGCTAGCTTCGTCCTTCCTCCTCAGCGAGCAAGGACCGCACTCTCGACACCAGGCCTCCACAGTCTCCCGCATCCCACTCCAATAGAACCGCTCTCTCAACAGCATCTCTAGCTTCTTCCATCCGAAGTGTCCGGCACCATCGTGGTATGCTTGTAGAACGGTGGGTACATTAGCCTGGGGAATCACCAACTGGTGGATTTTCTCATGAGTCTTCGGGTTAATCAGCTCACGGTACAACTTCCCTTGGTGTAAACACAGCCGAGTCCGTTCCTTCCACAAGCGTTGGGCTTCAACTGGGGCGGCAGGGTCTATTCCAGCAGCGCCTCGCTCCACCAGGGTCTTGACTAGGCGGACAGCGGGCGCCTGGTTTTGAGCTTCCTGCCACTCCTGACTTGGCAGCGGGTCCAGGTTCACCCGTTGTTGGTGGACATGTACCTTCTCAGTTGGCGGCTGGTGAAATGCAGGCAACTCGATCTCTTCAAGGTCGTCATCTTCGCACCCTTCTTCTGACAAATGGAGCATCCGAGAGAGTGCATCAGCATTAATGTTGACATGACCGGCCCTGTATTTAATTGTGAAGTCATAGTTGGCTAGCCTGGCCACCCACCGCTGCTCCAACGCGCCCAACTTGGCCGTGTCCAGGTGAGTCAGTGGATTGTTATCCGTGAAAGCGGTGAATTTTGCTGCGGCCAAGTAGTGGTGGAACCGCTCGGATATAGCCCATACCAGTGCCAGGAGCTCGAGCTTGAAGGAGCTGTAGTTCTCAGGGTTCCTTTCAGTCGGCCGGAGCTTTCAACTAGCATAAGCAATCACTTTTTCCTTCCCGTCCTGGACCTGGGATAGGACTGCCCCTAACCCCACATTGATGGCATCAGAGTAGAGGATGAATGGGCAGCTGTAATCAGGGTACGCTAGGACCTCCTCTCCGGTCAAGGCCGCTTTCAGCTGGCGGAAGGATTCCTCATGCCTTTCTTCCCACACCAGTGGGGCTCCGATGGGTCTACCACCTTTGGTCTGTCCCACGAGGAGGTCTTGCATGGGGGCAGCCATCTTCGTGTACCCCTTGATGAAACGTCGGTAGTACCCCACCAGACCCAGAAACTGCCTTACTTCTCTCATTGTGGTTGGTCTCAGCCAGTCTTGGATGGCAGTAATCTTCTCGGGGTCGGGGCGAAACCTTCTGCACCCACCACATGCCCCAGGTACTGCACTCTGGGTTTCAGTAAGTGACACTTAGAGGGCTTCAACTTCATCCCGTATTTGGCAAGGGACGCGAACACCTCTGCCAGGTGCTCCAGATGGCCTTCATACGTCTGGGAGTACACAATCACATCATCCAGGTATAACAGGACGGTTTCGAAGTTTAGATGCCCCAGACAGCACTCCATCAGCCGTTGGAAGATTCCAGGGGTGTTGCACAGCCCGAACGGCATACTATTAAATTCACAGAGCCCCATTGGGGTGGTGAAGGCAGTTTTCTCCCGGTCCTCCGGTGCCACCGCCACTTGCCAGTACCCGCTGGTGAGGTCAAGGGTAGAGAAGTAATTCGCAGTTCTCAGTGCAGCCAAAGACTCTTCAATACGGGGCAGTGGGTAAGCATCTTTATGCGTTATCTGGTTAATCTTCCGGTAATCCACACACATCCGCATGGTGCCATCCTTCTTCTTGACCAGTACCAACAGGGCGGCCCAGGGACTACAGCTGTCCCTAATAACCCCTGCCTCTTTCATGTTCCTCAACATGTCTTTGGCACATTGGTAATGCGCAGGGGGAATAGGCCTGTACCTCTCTTTGATAGGGGGGTGTTCACCGGTGGGGATGTGGTGTTGGATCCCTTTGATCTGCCCAAAGTCTAGTGGATGTTTGCTAAAAACTTGCTCATACTCCCGTACCAACCTGTATATCCCTTCTTTGTGATGTGTAGGGGTATCGTCAGTGCCCACGTGTAGCTGTTGGTGCCACTCGTCTAACTCCCCTTGGGGCGGGTGAGTGCTGGTAGCAGGTGGGGAAACTGGAGGAGCTGCCCCGTGGATGGTGTGGGGATCCAGGGTGAGCAACTTGGCAAGGGTAGCATACCGGGGAAGCCTGACTTCTTCCTCCCCACAGTTCAGCACCCTCACGGGCACTCTCCCCTTCTTTACATCTACCACCCCTCGGGCGGCCATTACTGTGGGCCAGTGCTCGGAGGGCATGGGCTCTATCATGGCAGGGTAGTCACGCCCCTGAGGCCCTACTGCTGCTCTACACCAAATCATCATCTCACTCCTAGGGGGCACAATCAATGGAGCAGCATCCATCACTCTCACCCCACCAATCTCTCCTCCTGTTGAGTTTACATGCTGGCGGTACATCAACGCTCGGATCTCACGCTGCACAGCTCTCTCTCGGCTCCCCGCCGCCGTGGCGGCCAGCTGCTGCAGTAGGGCCAACACATCACTCATACAGTGCTCCATCACATTGGTTCCCAGCACTATCTTCGGGTTATGATCACTGGGTTCATTCATGATCACAATTATACCCTGGTGTTGCAGTTCAGTTCGCCCCACTGTCATAGCCACTTGTTTATACCCCACTTGGGTCAGTGGGAGTCCATCAGCAGCAATCAGTGTTATACTAGTATCTGGGGGAGCCAGCTCGTCTGTCCCCCAATACCGTTGGTACAATGTGTATGGTATGGTGGTTACCTGTGATCCAGTGTTCAAGAGAGCCATCACCGGTATGCCGTCCACAGCCACGGGGATGATGGGCCGGGCCCCGATATACCGGTCCTGCCAGTCTGGGGGGCCACGGGGTTCTACTCCTGAGGATTGGCCCGTGGCCCCAGGGGTTGCTCGTTTAACGGGCACTGTCGGAAGTAATGGCCAGGCTTGCTGCACCTGTAGCAGGTTGGAGGTCTGTTCCGCGAGTTGTTAGCACTTCTCTGCTGCATCCAGGGAACATCCTCCGGGCAGGAGGGAAAAGCAAGCGCAGGAAGATGACCAGGGAAGGTACACTTAAGAAAGGTGAAACGGACTCAACCTCCAAACTACACGGGATCGGTTGGAGCCCATCACGTCACTGGCATGTCGTGTTACCTTCGAACCTACTACAGTGAGTAAAAAAAACCAACTTGATACTGCATCTCTGTGTTGCTCTGTTATTTGCCTGCGCATCCAGCCCAGAAACTCCCGCCATCGCCCACTACTACCCCCATCCACCCTGGGGCTTAGCTCTGCCTGTGGAGAGCCGCACCATCTAAGCTGCATCCCCATCCGCCCCAGAGGTCCCCCGATCCCGCAGCGGCTGCACCTATCTTGCCGCATACCACAGGTGGCATCACGAATAAACTGTCATCATCCCATTCTTATTCCCTAAACGACACTGGACCTCGCCACCGCAGCATCCCAGGAGCAGAACCACTGCCCGGTAATGAGACACCCCATGCCCCGATGGAGGCGTGTCACAAACACCTGCAAGAAGCATGCAGCAGAGGTTTTTAGGGTTTTGTCTTGTGCTGCTCGGTAGGGGGATAAGGCTTTGGCCACATTGGCAGTTGGTCTGTATCATTTTACCAGCAATGAGAGTCATTAATAAACTATAAGTTGTTCTCTGTGGGGTGCTGGCTCTCATAGTTCACATAAAGGACCAGATTCTTTATGCTCATCACTATCGCACATGTCTTTTTTCAAGCAAAATACATGGTTCACTGGAAATCAATTTCATATTTATTTAGATATAATATATAAAAAGCGCAGTAAATTGCTTTTATATTCAGTGGAGTCCAGAAGAAGCTGCTGGTTATATTATTCCATAAGCTGATTATGTAAAGGCAAATAAAGCCCTGGATCAGTAAATTCTCCCACGGCCACACACAGGTGTCTGCAAAAAGAAAGAATCAACAGTATTAGGTCAGGTTTACACAAGCATATTTTAAGTGTTGACTGACTGCAATGCCCTAAAGGGGCTTTACACGGTAGCGATATCGCTAGCAATTTGTAGCAATAGCGAGCGTGTAAGTACCAGCCCCCATCGCGCATGCAATTGTTTGTGATCGCTGCTGTAGCGAACATTATCGCTACGGCAGCGTCACACGTACTTACCTGGTCGGCGGCGTCGCTGTGACTGCCGAACAATCCCTCCCTCAAGGGGGAGGGACGTTCGGCATCACAGCAACGTCACCGCAATGTCACTAAGCGGCCGGCCAATCAAAGCGAAGGGGCGGAGATGAGCAGGACGTAACATCCCGCCCACCTCCTTCCTTCCGCATTGTGGCCGGCGGCAGGTAAGGAGACGTTTCTCGCTCCTGCGGTGTCGCACACAGCGATGTGTGCTGCCACATGAGCGATGAACCACCTGGATAAACAACCCTTACCGATTTTTGAGTTTGGGACAACCTCTCCATGGTGAACGATTTTCACCATTTTTGAGGTCGCTTAAGGTCGCTGGTCAGTGTTACATGCTGCGATATCGTTAATGACGCTGGATGTGCGTCACTAACAACTTGACCCCGACGATAAAACATTAACGATATCGTAGCGTGTAAAGCCCCCTTAACTATGGATCTCTGGACATTCACTTACAGCCTCATAGACCCATATGAAGCTGTGAGTTTGAGTTGAAAACCCACTGCCAGACCAATCATTGCAGTCTGTATATGGACCGTGGAACACATTTATATAAAACAAAGACAAGTGCATCTCAATAAATTATGATATCATCAAAAAGTTAATGTATTTCAGTAATTCACATTACAAGAAGGCAAACACATAATGTATACTACATAGAGTCATTACACACAAAGTGATCTATTTCAAGTGTTTATTTCTGTTAATGTTGATGATTATGGCTTACAGCCAATGAAAACCCCAAAGTCATTATCTCAGAAAATTAGAATATTATATAAGACCAACTAAAAAAATTATTTTAAACTCAGAAATGTTGGTCTACTGAAAAGTATGTACACTAAATGCAGTTGACACGCCTGCCCAAGGGCAGGGGGAATCAGAACCGGGCCGGACTAGTCCGGAGACGTCAGCAGTGGCGGAGTCCGGCTCCGTGACCCTGGCGGTCTTTTAAATTAGAAAGGGGTTTAAATAAAATAAAATAGTTTTTTCTCGACTACGCCACTTACGGTGTGTGGCCAGGTTTTTTGGGGTCACAGCTGCAGGTTTCTGCTGGGGCTGATGGAGTGATGCAGCCTGGATGGTTTGAGCCCTCCGCAAGCAGGGACAGGCCCCAGCAATGGATGATGGGGGTTGTAGTGGAAAAACATTCTATGTGAGTGCACGCCGTCAAGGAAACAGTTCAAACCAGTATTGCAGTTTAGCTTGCCTTGTTTACTTTGCTGTGGTAGTACCAGGACCAGCAGATGCCGGTCCCAGGTGTATCCGCTCCCCTTGTTATCCGTGCCAGCTCTGACCTGGGTTGGCTGTCCTCTGTGTTGTTGATGGGCTCCCGTGGCCTAGGGCTACTTGGGAACCCCTCTGTTTCTGTCTTGGTCGTATTGCAGGCAGCCTGGACTATTTACAGTGTTCAATCCCCGGTCCCCTCTATGCTGCTTGTGCTTAAGACTTTTTAGGTTGGCTATGGACCCTGGAGATCTTCTCGCCCGGCAGAGTTAACAGCTGACCATAAAGTGTCCCACTGTCCTAGTGTCTGCACCCCGCCTTGTGTTGAGTCCCGTGAGCCTTGGTTCCGAACTTCCACAGACCCTCCGTGGTACCTGGAGTCTGCTGCTTCAACAGGTAACCCACGGTGCCTGGAGTTCCGTTCCGTACTCCACAGTTCTCACTCCTTTTACAGCACTCCGTTCTCACTGCAGGTCTTTTCAGTACTTTCCACTTTCTACTACATCTGACTACTACTCCTCTCCTCCTCTCCTCAGACTAACTACTTCCTTCAACTCTCCCTAACAGACTACTTCTCTCCGACTTTCCTGACAGACTGCACACCACTTCCTCCCACCTTTTCCAACTGACCACTGGCCCCTCCCCCTCTCTGGGTCTCTCCCTCAGGTTGGGTGGCTATTATCCAATCAGTTCCCTCCCCTTTTACCTGTTACTAGGCAGTCTCCCAGTTTGGTGTTGGGGTTGTGTGTGTGGCCTGAAGTTGCTGGTGTGTTGACTCTGGCACGGATATTCCAGTGTTTGGGTTTTCCACAGGTTACATGTGTGGCACCTGGTACCTCAGGGGTGCTACACTCTCAGTACTTGATCGGGGCTTCTTTTGCATGACTTACTGCATCAATGCGGCGTGGCATGCAGGCGATCAGCCTGAGGCACTGCTGAGGTGTTATGGAAGCCCAGGTTTCTTTGATAGCTTCCTTCAGCTCATCTGCATTGTTAGGTCTGGTGTCTCTCATCTGTCTCTTGACAATACCCCATATATTCTCTATGGGGTTTAGGTCAGGCGAGTTTGCTAGTCAATCAAGCACAGTGATACTATAGTTATTAAACCAGGTACTTTTGGCAGTGTGGACAGGTGCCAAGTCCTGCTCGAAAATGAAATTTCAATCTCCATAAAGCTTGCTGACAGTGGAAAGCATGAAGAGCTCTGACATTTCCTGGTAGACAGCTGCACTGACTTTGGTCTTGACAAAACACAGAGGACCTACAGTATCTGATGACATGGCTCCCAAAACCATCACTGATTGTGGAAACTTCACACTAGACCTCAAGCAGCTTGGATTGCGGCTTCTCCACTCTTGCTCCAGACTATGGGATCTTGATTTCCAATAAATGTAAAATTTACTTTCATCTGACAACAACACCTTGGACCACTGAGCGACAGTCTCTAGTTCTTTTTCTCCTTGGTCCAGGTAAGACGCTTCTGCCTCTGTCTATTGGTCATGAGTGGCTTGACACAAGGAATGCGACAGTTGTAGCCCATGTCCTGGATATGTCTGTGTGTGGTGGCTCTTGAAGCACTGACTCCAGCAGCAGTCCACTCCTTGTGAATCTCCCCCAAACTTTTGAATGGCCTTTTCTGAAAAATCCTATCAAGAGAGCAGTTATCCCAGTTGCTTGTGCACCTTTTTCAACCAAACTTTTTCCTTCCACTCAAATTTCCATTAATATGCTTGCTTACAGCACTCTGTGAACAGCCAGCTTCTTTAGCAATTACCTTTTGTGGCTTACCCTCCTTGTGGAGTGTGTCAATGACTGGCTTCTGGACATCTGTCAAGTCAGCAGCCTGCTGATCCAAACTAAGGAACCATTCTAAGTGCTTAGAAAGCCTTTGCAGGTGTTTTGTGGTAATTACTCTAATTTTCTGAGATAATGACTTTTGGGTTTTCAATGGCTGTAAGCCATAATCATCAACATTAACATAAATAAATAAAGACTTGAAATATATCACTCTGTGTGTAATGACTCTATATAATGTTTCCCTTTTTGTATTGAATTACTGAAATAAATTAACTTTTTGATGATATAATTTATTGAGATGCACTTGTATATGCTGCATTGCAATCCCCTCCCTCACCAAATACATTGGTCGTGAACCATATAGCGATAACTGCATGATATTTGTTCTAAACTGAATGATTTTAATTAGTAATCGATAACTTGCTGTATCATTGCAATGGCATGAAATTTACTATTGTATTTCTCTGATCATTTTATAAATTGTATTTATTATAATATCCCCAAAAGTTAAAGCTTATTTTATATGATGAATCTTGTTATTGGTAGTGTTTCAAAAATGCTCAAAATCATCATCAACAATCATTATCCTCATAAATATTACATCATTTCACTTTGCATATGAGACGCCCTTGGACTAGTCAGGGCGTCACAGCGTACTGAATGCTCTTTACCTTTAGTGCAGGACTCAACACCTCTTGATTCTGGGTTCCCAACCTATAGTACTGCCTCCATCGGCATCCAAAATCCCAACCACACTTCACACCGCACCCAGTCAGACACACCAGTGGGCTGCTGAGCTGGAATAAGGCCTCCCACCTAGTGGTCAGGCAGACTGGTGGGAGGTAACAAGTGAGTCGGCTCCAGGGGAGCAAAGTGAGAGGAAGGGAAGTAGTAACTCTCAAAGGGAGAGGAATCTGGGAGTTGGAGCTCCCAGGGAAGTTGAGTTAAAGGTTGGGTTGCAGACGGTGGTCTGGGCCCGGAGGAGTCGGAGACTCGGTCGCGGGATATTGGGACTGGGTGCCCAGACCTAGTCTTGGAGGACGATCAGCAGCTCGAGTTCAATAGCTAGTCCGGGACCGAAAGCACGGCGGGGTAGCTTCAAGCAACCCGGCAATTAACCTGCGGAGAATAGTGACTTTATGAACTGTCCCCACGAAGCTCAGAGATCAGGGGCACTAGCGCAACGAGGGGGATAGGGCTTTCCAACCCATGCAGCCCATAGAAATCCCAAGTGTGAGCCCTTGAGAGCACAGATCCACTGCCAATAGTAGGGAGCGGGGCCTGGATAGCTTTATGCCTATGGGCCACCCGAACACTTCTAAATTTGTGCACGGAGGCAGGCTCTGGACCATCAGGCAGTACTGTAGGGGACGGATACGTGGACGGGCTCCCCCAAGAGGGCAGTGGCACCCAGAGACTCGGTTTACCTTGTTGTCAGAGTCTGCTTTTCATCACTGACGCTGTCTGAATGAGTACATGGTCCTCCCATGCTACCACCAAGCCCTGCGCTCCCCTGCACCCCACTATCCAGAGTCCCAGGTCCTTCCCTACCCATGGAGGGGAAACGTCATCTAACTGCCCCCATTCCATCTCACTGGGCACTTCCATCGGCAGCGGCGGTAGTCCCCGTTACTGCACACCACGGGTGGTGTCACAAACTATCTCTCCCCTGTAAATAGCCCCCTTTTCATTTGAAGTGGCCGCAAGCCCCCGGGTCCGGAGACCCTCGAGCCACAGCAACCCCCGGATCTGAGCGGTTCGACCGCTGCTGGGGCGGCACACCTCAGTTTTGAAATGGAGGTGCACAGAAAAAATAAAACTGTTCCAGGTCAGGGGCCATCAAAAAATCAGCCTAAAAATAAAATTATGGTAGGGTGAAGAAAAAGGTACACAAGGTGGCAGCGCATAATAACAAGAGGAGATGAACGGGTCAAAGATTGGATTTTACGCTTTCAAAATGGCTATTTTTTGTGTAAATAGGTTTTGTTTCCAGGTCAGTGGAGCACTAAGTAGAGGACGAGATTAAATAAAAAAAATTCCTGTGAAAGGTCCTCTTTAAGAACAGGCCTTTAAGAATAAGTGATGGAAGTTGTCTTAGAAGGCCACATGACAACTACTTTCTATATTGAAGTTGGCTTCATTGTCATCTCCTGCAGAGAAGATGTAGTGTTATGTGGTGGCCATAGATGAGCTGTGAGTACTGCTATTTGCTAATAGAGCTCCCCCCATCCTATGATACCCATACGACCACAAAAGACAAAGGGACAGGAGTTGTGTGAATAAGAAAATCTCTTTAAAGGAAAACTCAGTAAATGATACATTTGAGGAGTTGTTCATGACTTATCAATTAAAGGGAATATGTCACCAGGTTTTTGCCACCTAATCTGAGAGCAGCATAATGTAGAGACAGAGACCCTGATTCCAGCGATGTGTCACTTACTGGGTTGCTTAGTGTAGTTTTGATAAAATCACTGATTAACCCTAGCACGCATACCTGGGGCCTCGCAGGCCTGCTAGGTTACTTGTTTCCTATGGTAGATTGCTATGGTTGCGCGTTCTAGGGTTAATCAGCAGATTATCATTAGAGGACTACTTGGCCTGCTGCAGGTAGTCCAGCATGTTCAAGAGCTCTGTATAACTGCTAGATCTGCAGCAGAGAAACAGTGATTTTATAAAAATGACAGCAAACAGCCCAGTAAGTGACACATCCCTGTAAGTGTGTGAAACATCGCACTGCACTCGCATGTAATCCGAGTAGAGTGCAATGTACGTGGAGACAGACAGCAGAGGAGATTAGGAGAAAGTGCTCCCTCCCTCTTCTCTGCAGCTGTGATATGATCACAATATCGCATCACAGTCGCATGACCCTTGGCTCACACTTGCAGCGGAGGGTCATTAGCATATCGATTCCTTTTGAGATACATCAGCAGTGGTTAAGTCCTGGCTAATCACTTTAATATTCTACTTGTTATTATTTAACATCTGGCTTTGAACTTCTGTTTGCAGGGAGAATATGCTGTTGCTTGTTCCAGGTTTGGCCAAACTGTTTGATGAAACCACAGCCACATACTGCTGCATGTGGTATAGCAATTTATTCTTGGAACATGGCAGTGTGACTCGCCCACCCCAGGGCCTTAGGTGACTCGGTGTCGGGCCGGACTAGTCCGGGATAGTCAGCGGTGGCGGGGCCCGACTCCGTGGCCCTGGTGGAGTCAATTAATGTGGCGGTATTGGAGGTGATGATAGTGTTAAAGTTTATATCAGATTCGTGACGCCACCTGTGGTAATTTGCAGCTATGGAGCCACAGCTGCTGGAAGGGACCTCCGGGGCTGATGTTATGGCAGCTAAGGTGTTTCTTGCTCTCCACAGGTAGAGCGGGTACCCCGGGGCAACCTTTGGTGCTTGGTAAAGTCTATAATATTTGTGGACGAGGTGCAGGGCCGACAGGGCAGTATAAAGGAACAGACACAGGCTTGCAGTTCAGATGTTTTACTCACTGTTCAGTTCAATTCGGCCGCGGACCGGTTGCCCACGGCGTGCAAGGATCCGCTGTCAGGGGCTGCCGCCGATCCCGGGTAGTTCAGAGGTCAATATCGGTGCACCCCTCCTGTGTCTCTTTCCTGACTGACTTCCTAGCCTTGACCGTTGTAGCTGAGCTGGTCTTGGCCTCCACCACAGGGTCTGAACAAAGGGGGCTAACCGCAGTTGTATCTTGCCCACTTCACAGGGGATCTGTGGCAGGTTGTGTCCCTGGGCGCTTGCAACCACCCTAGGCCTTCGGTGTTACTTTTGAGGAATTGTCTTTCTTCCCTCTGTCTGGGGACCGTCCCCGAATGCAGCCAGATCCCTCCACCCGATCTTCCAGTGGAACAGGCCACGAGGCAATATGCCCTTCCGTGGCCCTGGAATCCTTTCTTTCTTTAGGTGTCACCTGGGCCTAACTAGACCCCAGGATCTCCACCAGGAACTTCGTTCTGTCACTTTCTCTTCTATCTGCTGTCCTTTCCTGACAGCCCACCTCCTCACTCCTTCTCTCTCACTGCCTGACAGGCTGACTGACTGAACTTGAACTTCCTGGTTCCCTTATCTACTCACACTTTCTGACTCCTCCCACACACCCATTGACTAGGTCTCACACTATTGGGACCAGAAATGGGACTTATGGCCCCATGAATACATCTATGGGGGTGGCTGCCACTATCTCTGACCCAGTGTATGCCTACCAATTGGTGTGTGCAAGTTTTAGTCTGTGGACCGGCATATGACCTCATTCTTACCCAGGATGGGACATCACACCTCTGGCTGAGGTGCAATATCTCTGTGGCGACGGAAGCCTCAGGGGCGCCACAAGTGCAACTGACTGAGCTCTGGTGCCCTGCACTTATACTTAAGGGCCATTTACACGCTGCAACATCGCTAACGATATATCATCGGGGTCACGTTGTTTGTGACGCACATCCGGCGTCATTAGCGACATCGCAGCGTGTAACACCTATGAGCGACCTTAAACGATCGCAAAAGAGGCAAAAATGGTTGGTCTGTGTTACGTCGTTTATTTACCAAAAATCATTGTATGGTCAGTAGCGAGGTTGTTTGTCATTCCTGCGGCAGCACAAATCGCTATGTGTGACACCGCAGGAACGAGGAACAACCTCGTACCTGTGGCCGCCCACAATGAGGAAGGAAGGAGGTGGACGGCATGTTCTGGCCGCTCATCTCCGCCCCTCCGCTTCTATTAGACGGCTGCCCTGTGACGTCGCTGTTATGCCACACAAACCGCCCCCTTAAGCGGGCTTTACACGCTACGACATCACTCAAGCAATCTCGTTGAGGTCACGGAATTTGTGATGCACATCCGGTCGCTTTAGCGATGCCGTTGCGTGTGACACCTATGAGCGATTTTGCATCATCGCAAAAACGTGCAAAATCGCTCATCGGTGACATGGGGGTCCATTCTCAAATATCATTACTGCAGCAGTAACGAAGTTGTTCCTCGTTACTGCGGCAGCACACATCGCTCCGTGTGACACCACAGGAACGAGGAACCTCTCCTTACCTGCCTCCCGCCCTCAGTGACGTCGCTGTGACGTCGCTGAAACGCTGATTGAACCGCCCCCTTAGAAAGAAGGCGGTTCGCCGGTCACAGCGACGTCGCAGGGCAGGTAAGTAGTGTGACGGGTCCGGGCGTTGTTGTGCGACACGGGCAGCGATTTGCCCGTGTCGCACAACCGATGGGGGCGGATACGCATGCTGGCGATATCGGTACCGATATCACAGTGTGTAAAGTACCCTTTAGAAAGGAGGCGGTTCGCCGGCCACAGTGACATCTCAGGGAAGGTAAGTCCGTGTGACGGGTGTAAGCGATGTTGTGCATGTTGCCCGTGATGCACAACAGACGGGGGCGGGTACGCTCGCTAGTGATCTCGCTAGCGAGATCGCAGCATGTAAAGCACCCTTTAGGCCAAAATAAAGTTCATTGTGTGAAGAAAGGGCAAAAGGGTACAGGGTACTATACACAAATGGGCTGTCTGAACCTCTTGTGTTCACTGACATATTGCTCTGCAGCACTTAGTTGTAGCACCCCTGAAGTACCAGGTGCCACAAATGTAACCCGTGGAAACCCCAGAATACCCGTGCCAGCAAGTACACCCACCAGCAACTTCACACCACTTACACAACCCCAACACTAGACTGGGAGACTGCCTAGTAACAGGAAAAAGGAGAGGGCACTGATTGGATAGTAGCCACACAACCTGAGGGAGAGATCCAGCGAGGGGGAGGTGCCAGTGGTTAGTTGGAAGTTGGCGGGAGGAAGTTGTGTGCAGTCAGTCAGAAGGAGTCTACAGTGAGACAGAGAGGGAGACAGAAGTCTTCAGGAGTGAGGAAGTGAGAAGGAGAGGAGTGAAGTAATAGAAAGTGGAAAGTACTGAAACCGACCTGAAGAACCACTGGAGTGCTGTAAAAGGAGTGAGGGACTGTGTGGAGTATGGAACCAAGACTCCAGGCGCCGTGGGTTACCTGTGGAAGCGTCAGACTCCAGGAACCACGGGACGCCTGTGGAAGCCTGGAACTAAGGCTCACAGTACTCAGCACAAGGCGGGGTGCAGACCCTAAGAAAGTGGGACACTTTATGGTCAGCTTTTAACTCTGCTGAGTGAGAAGATCTCCAGAGTCCATCGCCAACCAAACAAGCCTGAAGCACAAGCAGCAAAGAGGGGACCGGGAACTGAACCCCTTAAATAGTCCAAGCTGCCTGCATTAGGGCCAAGGCTAAAGAAAAGGGATTCCCAAGTAGCTCCAGGCCACAGGAGTCCAACTACAACGAGTGTGCACGGAGGACTGCCAACCCAGGTCATAGCTGGCACGGAGAACAAGGGGGGCAGGTACACCTAGGAACGGCCCCCTCGGGTTCAGGTACCATCGCAGCAAAGTAAAGACAAGTGGAGACTGCAATACCGGTGTGGACTGTGTTCTTGATCACCCCGTGCACATACACAGACTGTTCCCCACTAAAATCCCCATCATCCACTACTGGGGCCTAGCCCTGCTTGCGGAGGACCCACAACACCTAAGCTGCACTACTCCATCAGCCCCAGCAAAACCCTGCAGCGGCGGCTTCAAATAACCTGGCCGAATACCGTGGCGTAGTCGACAAAAACTCTTATTTTATTTTCTTTTCTTTTTACCCCTTTCTATTTTGGACCAACCCCCGGGGTCACGGAACTGGGCATCGGCCGTGACCATGACTATCCCCTGCTCTGCACGCCCGGGACCGAGTACCCCACAACCCTGGGGCGGCACATAGTCTTGGCATAAATTGCCAGCTTATGGAAGGTGACAAGGAAGATATATATAAGGCAGTGTGACAGGTCAGAAGCAGTACAGGCATCTGTGCTTTAGAGAGGGAAGAAAAATTCCGAAAGATTATATACATAGGAGAGGGAAAGTAAATTGTCGGCCTCCTTTTCCTCGAACTGCTACAAAAAAGAAAAAAAAAAAAAAATCTCATACTTACTTACTAGTTGCTATATTGTCCATTTCCATAACCTTACTCACTATCTATGCTGCTCTCTCTCTCCAATAGGGGCCTCCCTATCCATGCTTAACCTAGCCCAAAACAACATGGTGGATCCATTCATGGAAATCTGGATGGCTGAATAAAATGGTAATGAAAGTGACTATAATGATAGAAAACCTCATATATAACTTATTGAATATAAATTGTAAATTTCATTTATTTTAGGTCACTGCTGGTGTGGCGCCCTGGACAAGCCAGGGCCCACAGAGAACAACACCCACACACCCCACACTCCCAGCAGGCACACCGAGGTCAGACACAAAACCCTTGTTGCCTTCCTCCAGGGGCTGATGTCCATACCAGGGGGTGGGCCAGGCGATTGGTCCCGCCCACCGAGGTGGCGGTGAAAGTGGAAGGAAGTAGAGTGGTGGTGGAGCAACTAACTGACAGCGTCCGGGTGTGTGGCCCGGGCGGTACAGCAAGGTTGGCAGACGGTAGTGACCGTCTGCAGGAGTGACCGTTTGGAGTCTACCGTAAGGACCGTGGATGGGCGGTGGCCCAGCGGTACCGGACCGGTACACAAAGAGAAGTCAGCACCATCTGGCAGGAGCTTACGGACCCCGGCAAGGCTAGGAGTCGCCGTGAATTTGCCAAATTCGTTAGTGAAGGGAACTGACTCGCCCACCCCAGGGCTATGGGACACCCGGTGCCGGGCCGGACTAGTCCGGTGGTAGTCAGTGGTGGCTGGGCCCGGCTCCGTGGCCCTGGTGGGTGTCAGTTGAATATGTGGCTTAAGTTAAAGTTTGTGTTCGTGACGCCACCTGTGGTATGCGGCTATTAAGCCGCCGCTGCTGTGTGTGGCCACCGGGACGATGCTATGGCAGCAATGTTGGTACTGCTCCCCACAGGTGGAGCAATGCCCGGGGCACTGTTGGTGCTTGTGAATGTCTATGCAGATGAAATAACTGAGGCAACTTCAGAGGTGCAGTTCAAGTTCTTTACTCACTGTTCTTGTCAGGTAGCAGGACCCTCAGACTGCTGGAACCACTGTCAGGGACCTCCGCCGTTTCTGGATGATTCAGAGCGTGAAATCCGGTACCCTCTCTCTTAGTGTCTCTTTCTCTGCTGTCTTCACTAGCCTCGCCTTAGGTAGATGGACTTGGCTTGGCCTCCATTACAGCCTCCAGGCTGGGGGGTCACCTGTCGGCTGATTACCCCTTTTCTGAAGGACTGCTCTGGGTTCTGGCCCTGGGAGCTTGCAATTCCCTGGGCCTCGGTTTTTACTGTCTGGAGATTGTCTTTTCACTCCTCCAGTCTCTAGGGACCGTCCCCTGTCGCAGCTAATCACTCCACCGATGTCACTGTGGAACGGGCCACCGCAGCCTGCAGCTACCCGTAGCGCCTCTGGGCCCTCGGCGTCGGTACCCAACAAGGACTGCTCGTGGTACCTTACAGGACTACCCGCGGCCCTGCGACCCTTTCTTTCCTTCTCTTCTTTCTCCTCCTTGCCTGCCTCAGCAGGCCTCCTCCTCCCTCCTTTCTCTCGTTCTTCTCCTCCAACTACATGCTGCTTCTCTCACTCCCTGAGGTAAACTGAAACTAACTTGACCTTCCTTTCTCTATCTGCTCTCTGGTGGCTCCTCCCACCTCCCCAGTTGCTAAGCTACCTCCCTATGGGAGCAGGGATGGGTCTTACAGCCCCTCTCAGCATGCAGCATGGGAGGGTTGCCTGCCACTTTCCCTGGTCCCAGTATGTACCTAACAATGGGTGTAGTGTGGATTTACCAGGGGACCGGAGTTCACTCTCTTCCTCTCCCAGAATGGGGCATCACACCGCTGGTGGGGTGCAATGACCTGTGGCGACGGAAGCCTCAGGGGCGCCACAGAACCTCCTGGGTTTCCCAACAGCCAAGTCCCGACAGAAGGCAACAGTCCAACCAAGTGAGGGAGACACCGCCACCGCCAAGGCAACCGTTTCTCAGGGCCAGCGCCTGCAGGCAAAAGGGGCTCCTCCGGCCTATATCCAAGCCGGGGAGCGGGTTACCGGTGGGAAGCCATTGGAACCATCTACTGTATCTAGGTGCAGGGAAAGGCAGTCACCATCAACCTGCCGGGAGAAAACAACACCGCAGCCGTCTGTGGGACCCGTCCATCCAGCCGTGTGTTTTACCGAGAACTGTGTCCTCATCATTGGCTGAGTGAGTACCACCGTGCCGTGCGGCACAGCGCTGCCCCGGCGACCCTGCATCCTGCCAGGCACCGTAACCCGCCTGCCATTCATCCCTACCCCATCACCGGGCCCCGGGACAACCAACCCCCTACCCACGGAGGGGAGAACTAACAACAAAGCTGCTCCCTGTCACTGCTCCCGGGATCCCCGTCCAGAGCAGCGGTGGTGTCACCAATATCACCACAACCGTGGGTGGTGTCACGGACAATAATAAAAAACCCCCACAATCAAAATCCCCTTTTCACTCACGGGCGAGGAACGCCGCTCGAGTCCCCGGGATCCGGCCCACCGCTCGAGCCACCAACCGAGCAGCAGCAGCAGCGGCCGGACCCGAGCAGTGGGAGAGCGCAGCGTCCCCTCCTCCGCCTGCGACAACTTGGCGTCACGAACAGGATCCTACCGTTCTACCGACTGGTGGAAGTGCGCCTTGTGTGACCGCCGGAGGTGTCCGACCGTAAAATTTGAAAAGCCGCCATCTTGGGCGCGAAGAATTCCCGCTCGAGCGTCTCCTCGAATAGTGAAGGTGCGAAGGCCTAAGCCCCGCCCCGATAGAGGAGGAGCGGGAAAGAGGCTAAGGGGGACGAAATGGCGACTGGTCGCATGTGAGCGCGGCTATAAAAGCAGGGACGCCAGGACCCTGCGGCGATCTTGTTCCTGGGAGAGGCCGCCAGCAAGATGTACATGCCGTCCCGAAGCACCGTAGCCTCCGCGCCAGGAACCGCGGCATGGGTGGAGATCCGGACCGTGCAGCTCCAACAACGGCTGCAGGTCAAAATGCAGCTCCTCTTGGAGGAGTGGGAGACCGACATGGCGGAAGTCATAGCGACCGTGCGGAGACGCGAGGAGGAAGTTGCGGAAGGGAGGGTGAGTGACCCACGCCCCGATACCCCTAGTGGGTCGGTCATCGCGGCTGCGGGACCCGGTCTGAACCCCCTCGCCCTACTGCCTCCCTCGCCACCAGTCCCAGCTGCCGTGACCCCGCCACTAGGCCCGCTACCCCCGCAACCTGTAGCGATACCCCGCATGTCCGACCAGGCGGACCGACCTGTAGCCGGAGCCCGTGGCCGACCGGAGGTGCTACCGTGGAAAGCCCCGAAGCCTGAACCAGAGGTATCCCCCGAGAGATTCCCCAAGCCAGAGCTGACAGACCGCTCCGTGCTGAAGGCCCAGCGGAGGAAAGCCCCTGTGCCCATCCCCCACACCTCGGCTGAGGTTGCGCCGGGTTGTCGCTGCAAGGCGGCGTCCAAGGCCAAGTCACTGCGGGACCTTCTGCCCAGATCACCGGCAGTGGGCAGTGTCCAGAAGGTCTCGCGGGGCCCGACCCGTGCGCTGGAGCTCGCAGCAGCACCGTATTGGGACAGGGAGCCAATACCGCTGGGCCCGGAGATTGCAGAGAGGGAAAGGAAGAAGGCGGAGATGGTGGCCCGTGCAATACGGGAGAAAGAGAGCCTCCGCCAAGCGACCTTCCGTGTCCGGGGCCCCCTGTATGAAGGGCAGGTGAGGCGGTTTGATGTCCGCCGGGGCTATGGCTTCATATACGAACCGGGCCTGGAGCCCGAAGTATTCATAGCCCGGCGGGATGTTAATGCCCACCTGCCGGAGGAGCACCCAGGCCGTAACCTGATGCCGGGCGACCTGGTGCAATACACCCGGCACTGTGGGGAGAGGGGGTGGTTCGCGCTGGATGCCAAGCTGAGGGGCAGCCAAGAGGCCCGGGTGTCCACCGCATCCCCCCCAGCAGACACCGAAGAGTCGGAGTAAGGGCAGCGCAATGCCGTTGTTACCGTCCCCCATTGGGACCACCAACATTGTGTGTTAAAAATGCAGTTTGAAAAGTTTGAAAATGAATGATAAGTGAATAATCTACCGATGAAGTCATCTGATTTGCTACCTGATTGTCAGCCTGCTTGAAACCGGTCGTTGCCGGCAACTGGTACCCGTTGGGACCCCCCCTTCACCATTTTGCATAAGGGACTCCTTATGAACAGGCCCGAGAACTAGCAGGGCAACCACAAACTAGTGGCATGTAAATAATGTTGTTGTGGCTTTCACCGTTACCGCCTCCGGAGAGGCAGATTGGAGGAAGGGCCCGCAGTGGAGCAGGCTGGGGCCCAGCCACCACCGGAACCGGTGGCGATCCTCTGGGGGTTTCAGGGGTTCCCCATGGACGTGGGTCCCCTGGAAAGGACAGAACCCGCTCGGGCAACTTGTGCAGGACTGGGGTCAAGAGGTGCTGCCTGTTTGCTTAGGGGCAGCATCAGGGCCAGGTTGCTTGGGTGGGAGAGAGCGGAAGCCGTAACCGTAACGTTTAAGTAAGAGTACCTCCCGATGTGGGAAGAAGTTATTATAATTGTATGTGTGTTACCGTTTTTTATATTTTTCAGTTGGTGAAAATAAAACCGGTGATGGACGGGCAGCCCGCGGACGGTCTGCATTTAACTAAGGGGGAATGTGGCGCCCTGGACTAGCCAGGGGCCACAGAGAGCAACACCCACACACCCCACACTCCCAGCAGGCACACCGAGGTCAGACACAAAACCCTTGTTGCCTTCCTCCAGGGGCTGATGTCCACACCAGGGGGTGGGCCAGGCGGTTGGTCCCGCCCACCGAGGAGTTCACAGTCCTTGAGGCGACAAAACCAGACAGATTCGTTTTGGAGGTTAGAGTGGAAGGAAGTAGAGTGGTAGTGGAGCAACTAACTGACAGCGTCCGGGTGTGTGGCCAGCAAGGTTGGCAGACGGTGGTGACCGTCTGCAGGAGTGACCGATTGAAGTCTACCGTAAGGACCGTGGACGGGCGGTGGCCCGGCGGTACCGGACCGGTACACAAAGAGAAGTCAGCACCTTACGGACCCCGGCAAGGCTAGGAGTCGCCGTGAATTTGCCAAATTCGTTAGTGAAGGGAACCTCCTGGGTTTCCCAACAGCCAAGTCCCGACAGAAGGCAACAGTCCAACCAAGTGAGGGAGACACCGCCACCGCCAAGGCAACCGTTTCTCAGGGCCAGCGCCTGCGGGCAAAAGGGGCTCCTCCGGCCTATATCCAAGCCGGGGAGCGGGTTACCGGTGGGAAGCCATTGGAACCATCTACCATATCTAGGTGCAGGGAAATGCAGTCACCATCAACCTGCCGGGAGAAAACAACACCGCAGCCGTCTGTGGGACCCGTCCATCCAGCCGTGTGTTTTACCGAGAACTGTGTCCTCATCATTGGCTGAGTGAGTACCACCGTACCGTGCGGCACAGCGCTGCCACTGCGACCCTGCACCCCGCCAGGCCCCGTAACCCGCCTGCCATTCATCCCTACCCCATCACCGGGCCCCGGGACAACCAACCCCCTACCCACGGAGGGGAGAACTAACAACAAAGCTGCTCCCTGTCACTGCTCCCGGGATCCCCGTCCAGAGCAGCGGTGGTGTCACCAATATCACCACAACTGTGGGTGGCGTCACGGACAATAATCAAAAACCCCCACAATCAAAATCCCCTTTTCACTCACGGGCGAGGAACGCCGCTCGAGTCCCCAGGATCCGGCCTACCGCTCGAGCCACCACCGAGCAGCGGCAGCCGGACCCGAGCAGTGGGAGAGCGCAGCGTCCTTTCTTCCGCCCGTGACACTGGATTCCCTGGTTAAGTAGCAGTTTTTTGCTATGTGTTTCTGAGTGCAGCAGGATGTGAGAGCTAAGACCCTGATTCCAGGGTTGTGTCACTTACTGAGCTGTGTGTTTCTGTCTCAATAGTCTGTTTTCAGTGTTTAATCAGCAGATTATCACTATCTGACTAGCTGTTGCATGCCTCCTGGTAAAACCATGCCCACACCAATGATTAGCAGCGCTCTGCCAATATACATTGTACACAGAAAGCTGACAAGAAGTTGTGTAGGTTACACAGGGCTCAACATTCCAAGCTCTGCTAAATTTGCAGCATAGAAAACTTTTATTCTGTCACAACTGCTGCACCCAGTACACAGCTAGAATAAGGGTCTCTGCCTCTACATTATGCTGCTGTCAGATTACATAGCAAAAACCTGCTGACAGATTCTCTTTAATGTACTGAGCTTGATCTTGTTATCGTATTTACATACTAAGCTTGATCATTGTAACAAATCCATGATCTAAAATTGTTTTTGGTGACTTATATATCTATTGAGTTTAATTGTGGCATGCTTATGCTTATGTTGAATTCTCACCTTACAGTATGAAGACCTTTGCACTCAGGAGCAGGTTGAAGGCCAGCATTTTGGCAAACAATGCTCTCATCCCCTCTACAGTTAAGGAGAGCATATTGATTTGTTCTATGTTGTGAACTTGAAGAAAGAAAGAGAAGTGTTTAATGAAGAACAAGGCAAGAATAGCAATCCTTCTAAACATTTTCCCGAGGGGCCACAAGAGAGACCCTGACTGTTTGGGATGGCTGAACCAATAGGCTGAAATTAATTTGGCTCAATATTAATATTAGCATATTAATTATAATTATTGTTCTATATTAATATATAATATATAATATTGTATCATTCAATATTCATCAGAATTAAGTATGCTGACATCCCCCATATACAGTATAGCCCCCATATAGAGTTTGAGCCCTCACATAGCCCCTTTATACAGTATGAGCCCCCACACAGCCTCCTATATACAGCAGGAGCTCCCACATAGCCCTTATATACAGTATAAGCCCACTCACAGCCCCCCATACACAGTATTAATCCTCACATAGTTCCTTATATACTATGAGCCCCACCCCATCTATACACAGCATTAGCTCCCACATAGCCCCGCCATACAGTATGAGCCTTTACATATCCTTTCTACCTTGTTTCCCTGAAAATAAACCCTAGCAGGAATTTTCAGCCTTTTTGGTGTAAGGCTTACATATAAGCCCTACCCCGAAAATAAGCCCTTGTTGCAGGTCAATTATGAAGTGTCCATGCAGCTAAAAAGTTAAATACTACTGCAGGACACTTCATTATATAAAGCAGACACCCCAAAAACAGAAAAGAAAGAAGACAGAAGACGTCACAATCATACTCACCAGACCTTAAATGGGAGAACCTGCAGTGGAACGCATCAAGAACCTGCGGTGGAACGCACACATACACATACATACACACACACACACACACACACACACATCAGATCACTCCCAGGTCCTCATGCAACCCCCAGCAGGCGTTGCCAGCAGGTATGCTCCACAGCGGTCCTCCTATGCATCCAGCCAGCACTCACACACACATCAGATCACACACACCTCATATTGCACACACACATACATCAGATCAAACACACAATCAAACATCAGAACGCACACACACACACACAACATCCAGTGATACCTATTTCTTCTGGCCGACAGAAGAACCTGAGAAGCAGTGCATTGCAGGGCGAATACCTGAGGTGGAATGCATAGATGCAGTGGCGTAGCAAAGGGGGGGCGGAGGGGGCAGTCTGCCTCGAGTGGCACGTGTCAGGGGGGCGGCATTTTGGGGGTAAAAAATAAAGAAATCCAAATTTGATTTCAACACCGCACATACCCCGTGAACGGAATCCTGTGAAAAACACATCCGTTGCGTCAGTTGACATCTAGAAAACGACGGATCCGTCACTGACGGACCTGACGGATTTAAAACAACGAAAATGTGAACCTAGCCTAAGATAACCGTGAGCTCAAACAGTCTTTTCCATAGACAACTACACTGTAAACCTGACGTCTTTGAAGTTTAGTTTTCAAGCTTGGGAAGATTGATATCAGCGTGTTAAAATGGAGACTGTGAATGTTCAGTTTTGCAAATTAAAGCTCATTTGTCTTTCTCTATATTTTTGTTGTACATATAATTATTGCTTTGCTGAACTTTATGTAAGGTATTTTTAATTTTGCTGAATATAATGCACAAGAAATAAAATTGCAACATGTCACCGTGAAGTTTATAAAAATTGTGTAAAAGATGTAACACAACCTTTACCATGTGAAGTAGTCATTCCCTGCTTACTACATAATGAAGTTATGATCTGCACGGTGTCGTACAAGTGTAAAGGCCCCGTCACACACAGAGATAAATCTTTGGCAGATCTGTGGTTGCAGTGAAATCATGGACATATTGTTCCATTTGTACACAGCCACACACCTTGCACTGATTGTCCACAATTTCACTGCAACCACAGATCTACCACAGATCTACCACAGATCTGCCACAGATTTATCTCTGTGTGTGACAGGGCCTTTAGGCACAGAATACCATCAGAATGTCGCTATTATTCCAGCATTGCTATAATAATAAAGCACATACTATAGTGGAGGATATAAAATGTATAGCTGACCTTCAGTGCCATCTGTCCTCTCACATTGCTCGCCTTCTTCCTTTTCATAGGATTCTTGAACATCTGCAGAAAAGTATTTACAGCTGAAACCACTCCTCAGATTTTCAAGATGCCAAGCCTAATCTTGTTGTTCCTTTGCCACTTTTGACATGTAAGATGTGGCATAATATCCCTTAGATTACATTTTAAAGTAACGTATATCGACAAACTAAAGCTGTTTTAAGCCTACGATGTTCAGTACTAGTACACGCTACATCGTCTACGATTTCATTGTTACTTTATTTGCTTCAAAAACAATTTGTATTTGTCAAATGTTAATATAATGTGTCAGGACCGGGAGGACTGGTAGACCCAGGAGGTGGATCCGCTGGACCGAGCACCCCACCGGGGGGCAGGGTACACGGCAGCCGGAGCACTGGCGTGGCTGGGACAGGAGCCGCGTCCCACAGGGGACGGGAAGAACAAAGTCACTGGGGTCACGGGGTTCCTAAGAGACAGTGCAGGACACTGGTACAGGTGCCGGGTAGTAAAGACAGGCAGTAGTACAGGACACGGCACAAGGGGACCTGAGCACCTAGCTCACAAGACAAGGCTTCAAGACACGTTGATCAGGCACTGCCCACATGGAAAGGCTAGTCTTATATACCCAGCACAGCCTCATGTCATTTCCTGCTGCAGGTGTGCTGGGCCTATAAGACCAGGAGAGTGGGCGCGGCCTGGTCCTATACAGAACCATGTGGCTAACACTCAGAGTCAGACTCATAAGACCAGGAGCAGGACACAGGAGAGCACGAGCGGGAGCGGCAGCCATGACCGGTGGACACGTGGACTGGATCAGTGAGCACGTAGCGGTGGTGCGATGCAGGTGCGACTGGATTAGTGGGTACGGAGCGGTGGTGCGATGCAGGTACGACTGAATCAGTGGGTACGGAGCGGTGGTGCGATGCAGGTTCGACTGAATCAGTGGGTACGGAGCGGTGGTGCGATGCAGGTATGACTGGATCAGTGGGTATGGGGAGCGGTGGTGCGATGCAGGAACCGGCTCAGTGGGTAAGGAGGGCTGCCGGGACACCGGGAGCGTGACATAATGTCAATAAATATTACTTCAGACTCTTTCTGGCTATTTTATGTTTATCATTTATAAAAATATGATAGATGTGAATGGTTTATTTGTGCCTATATTTGCCAAGGCTTTGACGAGTTCCCATTTCTCTTTTTTTTTCCCCTTTTCCAAGAACCACACATGTTTTGAAATTTTCATTGATTTAGCTACATGAGGGTTTGGTTTCTTTGATAGCCGAATTATAGATTTGAATAAATGAATAAATGTGGGGGGGGGGCTTCTTTTCTGCAAGACGAGTTATAGAATTTTTTTTTACCATTTGAGTACACGTGACTTTTTGATAACCTCTTATTACATTTTTTGGGGAGGTGAGGTGGATGATTTTTCTTTCTTATGGTGCTTACTGTATAGATTAAATAAGTATATATCATGATACACCTGACATTTGCTAATGTTGTCATACCATATCTACAGTCTTTTCTTTATATGACAAAATGTGGGATTGATTTAAACTATTGCTACATATGTTTAATAGTTTTTTTAACTTGCACTCCCCTTTCCCTAAGGCCTGCGACACACATCTGTGCCGCCGGCACGTGTTTGTCATTTTTTTCACGTATCGGCGGCACGGAGACACGTTAAGCAATGCTACCCTATTGTAGCAGGCACACACACGTAAAACCACACGGAACGTGTGTCCGTGTGCGTTTGTACGTGTGTGCGTTTTTCAAAGCGCTGACATGTCAGTGTTTTCTCACGCAGCACGGGTGTCACACGGCCCGCACCCGTACCACACGGGTGTAGTGTGGATGCGGTGTGACATGCGCCGGAGAAAACACACGTGTCAGTGAAAAAAAAACAAAAAACATTTACTCACCTTCTCCAGCCCTCCTGTCTCTGCCGCTGCTGCCTCTTGCTGTCGACCGCCGCTCATTATTCTCATTTAATATTTACTTCACTGCCTGGCAGCAGCAGCAGCGGGGAGACGGGAGGGCTGGAGACCGAGGATCAGCACCACGGACAGCAGCGCGGACAGCAAGAAGGACCAGGTGAGTATGTAAATTACCGGTTATACGTGTGCTATCGTGGATAGCACACGTAGAACACACGTGGCCCACACGTACCAGAGACACGTACTTACCTGCATGCAACACGCAGGGGAAATACGTGTCTCTCGGCACGTGCGTGATTTTCACGTGAGTGTGACAGAGGCCTAAGGCAGTGTTCCCCAACTCCAGTCCTCAAGAGCCACCAACAGTGCTTATTTTCAGGGTTTCCTCAGTATTGCACAGGTGATAAATTAATCACTTGAACAGGTGAGGATTCCACCACCTGTGCAATACTAAGGAAATCATGCACTGTAGGTGGCTCTTGAGGACTGGAGTTGGGGAACACTGCCCTAAGGGGTGACGGGAACTTATGGTCACTTGTACAAAAAAATTCTGTAATATTTGAACATTGCACTATATTGTTAAGTTACCCATTTCTTATGAAGTACAGCCATAGTTGGAAATGGGGGGCCTCCAGCAGATTAATGGCTGCAATAATAAACCCCATCAGTACCTCGCAATTGCATCTTAGAGGTGGAGGGGCCTATGGGAAACATAACCTATCAGCCTAGATCAAACCTCTTAAATTCATCTCTAACCAAATAATAATGGCATCTATATGGTTAACTACATCAATTAGAACATCACATGTGGGCATGGGGATAATACATATACTATTTATTGGGCCTCCTGCCATCAATTAAAGATATATTGTTAGACTATGCCTTTACATCCTGATTTAATGTAGTGTGTCTCGATCCTTATAATATTGTCAATGAATGTGTTAGAGTACTATTTAAAGGGGTTCTTGCCTTCCATGAAATCTTTGTTCTCAGCTATAGGTTAATATAAAGAAACAAACCATCTGTACTCACCATCTCGGGTCCACCGATGAGTCTCACTGCTGCTCCTGGTGACTGGTCAGTGAGGTGGGTGGCTCTGAGTGGGGCCTTCCTTCTACACAGACAAGGATTTGGGCCTAGAGCTAGAGCAATTCCCGTTTAAATTACATTATACCTGAAAATCCCCATGCATAATTTACTAAACAATTGTACATCTTTGGATAAAAACACCACAAAAAAGTCAAAGTACCTTAAGTTAAGTATGTATACAACTGTACAGCAAAAAAAAAAAAAAAAGAAGAAATGTTGAAATGCGAACTTCATGCAGACATGTTTCTTGCAATGTTATTTAGAAAAATCTAAGATCATTTCTCACCTTCAAAAGTTGCATTCTGGCTCTGGTTTAGCCTGACCTCACATGTAAAGTCCTCATACTTCCAATTCTGAACACTGACCGCACTGTACAATCCCTCATTAGATAAGATTGTACTAATATCACCTTGTATGATATTATTAAAATAAATTTCAATATCCTTGGGGTAGAAATCTTTTGCCAGGCAGGCGATGGAGGAGGCATCCCCTTCAGTTTTTAACTTAAACACCTGAGGAGTTGTGATATTCTTCTCATCTGGGAAAACATGAAAACCAGAGATCTATTGAGGGGAACGTCATTGTACTCCTTCATAAATCCAATTTATGTCAGGTTTCACATGTTTGACATTTATGGCCCAAGTACGAACACACATCCGATATTTAAGGTCTGAGTATGGACCACAATTTGTAGGCAGACAGTGGGTATCTTGAACTAAACCACCTCATATATGCCTATGAATCAATTGAGTCCAGGTAAGGAAATCCATGGCCAGTCTAGAAATCGTGGTCCATACTCAAACAGTAAATGTTGAGCAGGTTAAATTGGCCTAAAATGGAGTTTCAGATTGAATGTTATATTTTGGTTGATCTAAAATGGATAAATTGTTGAGATGTCAATAATAATAATAATAATAATAATAATAAAAAATCTTTATTTCTATAGCACTAACATATTCCGCAGCACTTTACAATTAAGAGGTTCATATACAAACAAGTAACAGTTATAGAAAATACAATAATTAGAAAAAAGAAAAGGACAACCCTGCTCAATAGAGCTTGCAATCTACAATGAGGTGGGGGGGACAGAATACAAGTGCTTATTTACAATGACAATCCAGCCATCTCAAAGAAATGAGGGATAGATAATTGCTTCCTGGACCAGTCAGCCAATCTTTGAGATGCTTTTGGATGTGGTGGAGTTTGATGGGGAGTTATGTTCTGAGAAGTTGTGGAGGGACTATGTGAATTTAGTTTGGCTAGGGAGTGTGATAGGCCACCCTAAAAAGATGTGTTTTTAGGGAGCGTCTGAAGCTGAGTAAGTTGTGATTCATCTTAGCTTCTTGGGGTAGAGTATTCCAGAGGTTTTGTGCAGCTCGGGAGAAGTTTTGTATACGGGAGTGGGCAGTTCGGATTAGTGTGGATATTAGTCGAACGTCATTTGCAGAGCATTGAGAACAGGGTGGGTGATAGACAGAGACGAGGGTGGAGATGTTGGTTGGTGCCGCACTGTGGAAAGCAAGAAGGAATAGTTTATTTGGGTCTAACAAAAAGTTATTTAGGGTAGAGTGGATAAAATACATGCATGCATACATTTGACTTTTGCATCCTTAAAATGTATGCCTCAGAATGGATATGTATTTTTTAGTAATTAATAAGACATTAATAGTTTATGTTCTGACTTTGAATAGTTAACTAAAATGTTTACATCTTGAAGTTTAGCATTAAAGAGGTCTTCAAGATTTAGAATATTGATGCCCTATCATTAAGACTCAAGTAAAGTTATAATACTAGATGCAATGAAATAATGTCTTTAACAAAGTTTACATTTAAAGTGAACCTGTCACCTTGAGAACATAGTCCAATCTACAGGCACCAGGTTATGGTGGAGATGGACTTGAGCAGATTGATATAAAGTTTGTGAGAAAAGATTTAGTATAACCTGTATATTCATCATTTAATCCTATTCTCTTTCTTGGAATATTGTATCAGTGACTGATAGCTTTCTTTGTAGGTGCATAGAGATATAGCTGTGAATAACTGATAGGACCACCCACTGGATCAAAAATCCCAGAAAGAGCAGAGTAGTCAACTCCCCCTGCTCTATAACATGAGGCCTGCAGATTGGACTACATGTTCATTGTGACAGGTTCCCTTTAAATTTGTGAAAATATCACATACTGTATATTGCTAAGGAATTCCTTTTTATTAGTAATATTAGTGTCCTAATGATAAAGATGGCTGTAGACATTAGGCTTTTGTTGTAAAGATTCACCAATAATATCATGTTTATGGGACTGCCATATAGCATCAGTTGCCAGATTCTATGCAACTCCAGTGGTAACCAGAAGATGTTTGTCTCATTTTTTAATACGTTAAATATTATCCATATTAACCCCTTCCCAACATATGACAGACCCATTACATCATGGTCGGATAGGGGTTACTGACCAAGAACGTATATGTCATGGTGATTACGGGGGCACAGAAGCTGTACCCGTGTGATCGTTGCCAGGTCTTTGGCTTTTCTGACTCCTAAAACCTGGCTCTCACAGCCAGGAGCTGTGTCTGCACCAACCTTGGCTGTGCAAACCCTTAAATTCTGTGACCAGTAGTGATCACAGCATTTAAGGGCCGAGAGAGGGAAAGAACTCCCTTTACATGCAATTGTGACCCCAGCAATTTGATCACAGGGGCCTGATCATTGCTATGGCGACCTGAAGTCACCAAGCTATACAAAGCTTCTGGGGCCATGCAAGGAGCATGTGTAAAACGGACAGGTATAATCCATTACAATGCTGGCATACTCAGTTGAAATTAAAAATTTAGGGCAAAAGCAACATGTTTTGGGAAAAACATTTTTTTTTTCATTCTCACTGCTCAAAGTTATAAAATTCTATGAAGGACATAGGGGTTCAAGGTGCTCATAAAACATATAGATACATTTCTTGATGGGTCTAGTTTACAAAATAGGGTCACACGTGGGGAGTTCCACTGTTTAGGCACATCAGAGTCTCTCCAAATATCACCAATTTTGTGTTCAAAAAGTCTAAGGCGCTTCTTCATTTCCAAGCCATGCCGTGCACCTAAACAGTAGTTTTCCACCTCACATGAGATATCAGTGCACTATGGAGAAATTTCAGAGAAAATGTTATGGTATTTTTTCTCCTATTACCCTTGCAGAAATGGAAAATTTGGGGCTAAAGAAACATTTTTGTGGGAAAAAGTAAATTTTTCTTTTTTTCATTCCACATTGCTTTAGTTACTTTGAAGCACCTGAAGAGTTAATAAACTTCTTGGATGTGGTTTTGAGCAGTTTGAGGGGTAAAGTACAGGAATCAAGGATCGGAACTTATTGGTGATCTAAAAGCGAGAATGACATCAATGCAAGAACAGCTGAAGCATCTCAAACATAACCTTGAAAGAGTAGAAATGGATAGGAAAGATGCACTGGATCTGCTGCACAAGTCATAAAAAGAAAAGAACTATTTAGAAATAGAGCTGAACTGTCAGCTGAAATCTTTGCAGCAGCAAATGGACCAGTAGGTGAATGAACATAAAGTGGCAAAGACGAGACTGAGTGACAAACTCCAGTCCTTTGAAGAAGAGAAGTCAGTGGCTATGTGTGAAATTGAAATAAAAGTGTAAAAGTGGTGTCAATTTTGAGTATTTACTGCCACAAAGGCCAATTAAAGTCACTTCAAATATGATGTGGTCTCTAAAAAAATGGTTTGGTAAACTTTGTTGAGACATTGCTGATAAAGTTTTAACCCTTCTAACTTTTTAGTAAAGGATAATTATGTTTCCAAAATTGTGTGAATGTAAAAGTAGATATGTGGGGAATGTTATTTATTAATTATTTTGTGTGACATTACACTCTAGTTTAAGGGCAAAAAATTTAAAGTTTGAAAATTGCAAATTTTTTTTAATTTCTGCCAAATGTACGATATTTTCACAAATAAAAGCAAAAAATATCATCTTAAATTTACCAGTAATATGAAGTACAATGTGTCACAAAAAACAGTATCAGAATCACTGGGATCCGTTGAAGTGTTCCAGAGTTATAACCTCGTAAAGAGACACTGGTCAGAGTTGAAAAAAAATGGACTGGTAATAAATGTGAAAGCAGGCTTGGGGGGTGGGGATGGGGGGGTTTAAGTTTCGCCAAATATGTATTTTACACTACACTCACATGAACATAATTCAGTTACATTTTTATGACTAGAACAAAAAAACAAAAAATTGTTGATGTAATAATCTCATAAGCTTAAGTAACAAATTGGTCACAGGGTGCTAGAACTGAGAGCAGTTGTTCATCAACAATACATTTTCTACTATATAAATTTTAAGACAATTTTCAGATATTTTTGTTAAAACGCAAGTTTTACTGAAGCTAGGCGTATACACCAAAATTAACTTTGCACAATTACAATGTAATCATATGCCCTTCATCCAAAATTCCCAAACTGTGGTATAAATCGTATATCCAAGGGTTACTGCTTTTATAATAATGTGATGATAAGCCAAGTAGTTTTGTGATACAGAAGGTGTGGGACACTTGATTTAGAAACATTAAGAAAAAATATTTTAACTTATTCAAAATAAGCTTTCAAAACTAATTTTAAGGAGACCACTGAAGATCTCATGAAACGTAGTATAATTCATGTATAAGATAGATTTTATATATATATATATATTTATATATGTATATATATATACATATATATATATATATATATATATATATATATAAAATGTCTCTCTGTGTTTGCTGACATAAAATTAATGTATACTGATGGGAAAGTTAGAATTTTGAGATAGGAGCGTGTTTCATATTTTATATTTTGGAAAAGCAGTATTATTTTCCCTTTTATCTATTATTTTCTTTATCACTTTCTACCGTTAAAAAGAAAAAAAATGTGTTTTATACATTTTATAACAATTTATACTCTATTTTTGAAAAGGTTGAAATAGAATTAAGGAATTCAAGAGTTTCTTAACTATACAATAGGATGTCATAAAATATATGTTTATCTACTTTTTGGTTTCAGGTTTATATATCTATATATATATATATATATATATATATATATATATATATATATATATATATGTTGTTATTACTTTTATTACTATTACAAAATTAAATAAACATTACAAATTAAAAAAATACCATTAATTGAATGCAAAAGGTAAATAAAAAAGCATAAATTTAATATAAAGATTACAGTCACTTACTTGGTATGACAAAAAGTTGTGTTCCACTTCCAAAAATCAATCCTTCAGTAGTTAGTCACTGTGAAATATACACATTCAAAAACTCCTGCACAATAGACTGTAGTTTACTGTATGCAGGCGGGATCTCCAGTCTTTGAAGTTCATATGCTCTTCATGAATATAAAGTACTATTAAATTTAACCTTGATAACATGCAAGAGAGAAAAAAAGATTATAATTAGAGGATGTTTTCTGAAAATAGAATTTGCAAACATTTGTTGTTTTTTTGCTCCTGCTGACCTCTAGACCCCTGGACATTCCACCTCCATACACCCTAAAAACATTTTTAGAGCAAATTTGGTGCATTGGTTTCGGCATTAAAATTTGTTAGTATTGCTACGGTAGTACGTTCTTTTGCATCTTCTGTCGCTTTAACAGAACGTTTAAGTATAGCAGGCTATGCTATTTTATTCCATTAAAATAACCAACAACCTAAAGGCAACCCAGCAGGTCCCATGTTAGTCGATGAGGTCACTGACATATGACGCCAAGAACAGAACAGAAAAACAGAACTCCGAAATCTAGTGTGAACTTAGCTATACCTGAGCCAATGTGCTAATAGTTACAGTAGCAGTCTTACGGCCCCATTTCTCCACTATTAGATACATGCATTGTACATGTAAAGTAGATTGCTGACATGTAAGCACTGTATGCACTTTTTAAGAACTTTTGCTTTACATAGTATTAATTTAAGCAAAGTGACAATTAGGAAAAATATAGAATCCCCAACATTGGTCTCTGCACAGTCTCAACATAATATAGCAGCAGACAGAAGAGTAGAAGAAAATTGAGCAAATCTCAGCTACATGCTCCACATGCTGTATTGATTTTCTAAACTGAAATGGTCCTGTGGTGCACATTTTGTAACCTGCCATATGTCACTGATGAACCCAAAATAAGAAAGTATGGAGAAAACAAGTTGTTTTTTTTACCATATAATTGGTAGGTTGTTGTACTTGATCTTTATTTTAGCATTCAGTATTTGGTACTTTATAGTATTTTGTCATTGATAGGTAAATTATTGGTAATAAATAGTGATGAGCTAGCAAGCATAGCACTGCTGGGCACTTGAACGAGCATTGAGGTGCACAAGACACAATTGAGCATTCTGCTATTCGGACGCCACAGCTTTTTTTCAGTCACTAAACATGTGGGGATTGCCTGCCAATCATGGTAAAGTCATAGCCTTGATGGCTTCTGGCATTACTCTGACTGGCTGGCCACATAGTGTCATGGGTCTGTATAAGACCCATTGATGCTATGCTTGCCACACTGTACACAAAAATAGTGTAGGGAGAGGTTCTTCTGGAGAAGGGACAATGTGTTATAGCATTATATTACAGGCTGGTGCAAATTAAACAGACAACCTTTTTTAGGGTTAATTGAAATTTAAAGTAGGGATAGTATTAGTGGCATTTAGGCAGGGATTCTAGCCTTACAGACCTTGCAGCTGATATAAATAAAAAATAATTTCTCTAATAATACCACTGTTGGCTACATTTATTTTAGGGCAAGCTACTGGAGTAGGGATAGTGTATTGGAGGCCTGTAGGTAGGGATGTAGGTAAGAATTTTAGCCTTACAGACCGTGCTGCTGCTACCTACAAAAATCAATTCTATTCTCTACTAATACTGCTCTTAGCTACATTTAGTGTAGGGAAAGCTGATGGAGTAGGGATAGTGTATTAAAGGCCTGTAGGTAGGGATTCTAGCCTTAAAGACCATGTTGATTTTCCTAAAAAAAAATGTTTTCTCTAATATTAATGCTCTTAGCTGTATTTAGGATAGGGCAAGCTGATGGAGTAGGGATACTGTATTAGTTACCTGTAGGCAGGGATTCTAGCCTTACAGACCTTTCTGCTGCTACCCAAAAAATCTATTCAATTTTCTAATAATGTCACTCTTTGCTGCATTTAGTGTAGGGTAAGCTGCTGCAGGAGGGATAGCGTATTAGAAGCTTGTAAGTAGGGATTTAACCTTATAGACCGTGCTGCTGCTGCTACCTATAAAATCTATTCTATTCTCTAATAATACTTCTACTATCTGCATTTAGTGTAGGGCAGGCTGCTCTAGTAGGGATAATATATTTAAGGCCTGTAGGCAAGGATTGTAACCTTACAGACCAAGATGATGCTACTTTAAATTACGAAATGCCTTTGGTAAGGGACGTAAAAGTCGATATCTTGCTGATGGTCGTGTACGCAGTGGCCATGGCCGTGAGCCAGGGCAAACTGGGTCTGCTTCAAGAGCTAAATAGTAGAAATTTCAGCTCACCCATATGCAGTCTTCAAGGCGAAGGTAGATGCCCGCAGTCCACGGACAGGCCGGTCTGTGATTCAGAATGGATGTAGAGAAAAGGACCATATGGGACTCAGCACCAATGCAGTAATTACTTAAATACTTACTGCATTGGTGCTGAGTCCCATACGCTCCTTTTCTCTACATCCATTCTGCTTCAAGAGCACAGCAAACACACTTATCATCTAGATGTAGCTACCTGTCTCGTTTTGCTGGGAGGTGTGGGACACCCCTGTTGAAGCCATAACAGTGCAAGGAGATTATGTGTTGGATGGTAAATAATGCTTCCAATGATATAAGGATAGAAACTAACTCTCAAAAAATGGGGGGTCCACTAGCCCTGGGTGTGGAAGGTTAATTATGAAAAAGGAGTAAAGGATATATAAGACACTAATAAAATATTTTTTGTATGTATAAAAATATATATATATATTAAATGTGATGATAAAAAAATGAAAAAGCTTATAGTGTCGGTATCTGTGAAAAACAGGAGGGAATGCTGGGGAGACAGGGCGCAAGTGGCGGCGGGGAGGTTAGGATAGGGCTAACAGTGGGGGGCTGCAGGTAGTTGGCAGGCTTTGCATACAGCCAGTCTATATAATTAAAAACAGTAATATTTGGAGACAACCGAGCTCACTAGATGCAAGGGGTTCGGGATAAGTAGTTATGCCTGGGTTGAGATATATGAATGTATAAACAAATTAAACACCTGAGACTTAATTGTATTAAAAACATATCTATTTTATTTTATAATGAATAAAAAAATTAAAAAGCCTCTCAAGAAGATGCATTGGTTTGGATACCCAGATGGGGATCTGTAAAACCGGATTGGTATGCCTGAGACCTGTTAAAAAATGTAAAAATAATCAGGAGTGAATGTAGGTGTACTGGTACTACCAAAGGTTCAGGGGGTCTATAATAAATCAACTTTTACCTAAAGGTAGCAGTTTTGTTTGAAGGGGGTGTCAAATTTGGAGAGGTGGTGAGGAGAAGAAAAATTACTCCAGCTGTTACACCTGAGGAGGGTACCTAAAAGTAGAAGGCGTGCAGGTTAGTCTAAGTTGCTTAGAGACTACACAAAGTAGAATCTCCAGGAGGACAACCTACCAGTAGGTGTCTTTGCACAGAACTCAGGAGGGCTTATAAGCTGGTGACTTGAATGGGAAGGATGTTAACCACTTAATGACCACGGGCAGTAATATTATGTCACTACAATCATAGTGTTAATCCCCACCTGCTGCTGCGGGCTGCAGGCGGGGATCAGCGCACATGTCAGCTGATTTGTACAGCTGACGTGTGCCTGGCAGGTACGAGTGGAATCGCTATCCATCCGTACCTGTTAACCCCTTAAATATTAATATTAATTTATTAATGGCAATAGAGGAAGTTTACTCACCACCCAATACCGGAAGTCACGTGACATGATCATGCGATTCGATGGCTGTCATGGTAGCACAGGGTCATGTGATGACTGCTGTTGCTCACATGACTCAGGTCCTTTAACCAGCAGTCGAGTATGAGAGATCATCGAGAGATGATCATTTCTTCTGGTCTGAGCAGTGCTGCTCTGATCGGGAGAAATGATGAGCAATCAGACAACTGATCCTTATAGCCCTCAAGGGGTACTAGTAAAATAAAAAAAATTTTAGAAATTAAAAAAAAATAAAAAAACCCTAAAAGTTCAAATCACCCCCCTTTTTACCTATTGAAAATTAAAGGGTTAAAAAAATAAAAAATATACATACATTTGGTATCGTCCTGTTCAGAAATGCCCTATCTATCGAAAAAATAAAGTCAATTAATCTGATCGGTAAACAGCTTAACGGCAAAAAAACTCCAAACGCCAAAATTACATTTCTTGATCGCCACAAATTTTGTGCAAAATGCAATAACAGGCGATCAAAAATTAGCATCTGCGCAAAAATTGTACCGTTAAAAATGTCAGCTCGAGACGCAAAAAATAAGCCACAACTGAGCCATAGATCCTGAAAAATGAGAATGCCATGGGTCACGGAAATGGCGCAAAAAGTATGCCACTTTTTTCAGACAAACTTATGATTTTTGTTATCCCCTTAGATAAAAGTAAGCCTATTCATGTTTGGTGTCTACGAACTCGCACCAATCTCAGGCATCACAGCGACACATCAGTTTTATCATATTGTGAGCACAGTGAATAAAATATCTCAAAAACAATCATGCAATCGCACTTTTTTTTGCAATTTTACCGCATTTGAATTTTTTTTCCTGTACACTATGTGGTAAAACTCATGGTTTCATTTAAAACTGCAGCTAATTCTGCAAAAACGAGCCCTCACATGACCATATTGACTGAAAAATAAAAAAGTTACGTCTCTTGGAAAAAGAATGGCGAAAAATCCCCAGAAAGTTCAAAATCGGCCAGTTGTGAAGGGGGTAAAGTACCCTGGAAAAAGTGGTAAATTTGGGTTATTCACAGTAATTGTACAAAATAAAGAAACTAGTCCTGTCTGTAAGAACAGATACCTGATGTAGTATTTATCCCGTATGTATATTAAGGATAATGGGTAGGTGTTCACAGAGCTAGTTTTTCAAGTCACCAGCTTGTCTGTTGCTGTGTGTATTACAACCCTCCTTGGAATTCTAGATAGTCCTTGCAATTAGTGCACAGGATGTACCAGGTTAGGAGTCTGAATCCTTTTAGAATTGACACAAAATTAGTCAGTCGCACTTCTCTCCGTCTCTTGCTCCATGTACAAGCCCTCCTTGGAATTCTAGAAATATTTAGGTGTGACAAACATTGAAAGAATAAGAAAGGGGCAAAGACTTTTTCACACTACTGTAAATCATATAGGAAATGCTGAGGCTGGGGATTTCAGTCATGGCCAAAAGTGTTTGCATCCTTTAAATAGTTCCAGAAAATGAAAAGAAAAAAGTTGTTATCCGGCTCACCTGCTTGAATGGAGACCCATATACTGTGGACCGTGCATGGAATTGAAAAGTTTGGCAAATCCTTGTAGTTAGTAGTAGAAGGGGAACTTGATCCAAGCAGAAATTTCTTTAAAATTTAGATTTCTTTATTTAAATACATGTTAAAAAGTCCATGTTAGGGTAAGTAGACGCCCATGATAGAGAGGATGCGTTTCAAACAATTTGTTCTTAGTCTTAGAGACAGACTAAGAACTAATTGTTCGAAACGCGTCCTCTCTATCATGGGCTTCTACTTACCCTAACATGGACTTTTTAACATGTATTTAAATAAAGAAATCTAAATTTTAAAGAAATTTCTGCTTGGATCAAGTTGCTGGAATTTTCCTCCTTCTACTACTTCCAGAAAATGAAGTATTTCTTCCATAGAATTATTGCAATTACACATGTTTTGTTATAAATGTCTTTATTTCCTTTGTTTGCATTGTAACATCACAAAAAATTGAGGAAAAAAAGCAAATTTGACATAATTTCACACAAAACTCCAAATATGGGCCAGAAAAAAATTCTTGGTATATTCAACTTAATATTTGGTTGCATACCCTTTGGAATAAATAACTGCAATAAATTGCTTCATATAACCATCAACAAGCTTCTTACACCTCTCAACTGGAATTTTGGACCACTCTTCTTTTACAAACTGCTCCAGGTCTCTCATATTTGAAGGGTGCCTTTTCCCAACAGCAATTTCAAGATCTCTTCACAGGTATTCATTGGAATCCAGACCAATTTCTGGCCATTTCAGAACTCTCCAGCACTTTGTTTCCATCGTCTGAGTGCTTCTTGATGAATGTTTGGGGTCATTGTAACGCTGGAAAAACCATGTCCTAGGCTGCAAACCCACCTTTCTGACACGGGGCACTACATTGCAACCCAAAATCCTTTGGCAAGCTTCAGATTTCATAATACCTTGCACACAGTCAAGACCCCCAATGTCAAAGGCAGCAAAACAAATACAAACATATTTGAATCTCCACCATCTTTGACTGTAGGTACTGTGTTCTTCTCTTTGTAGGTCTCATAACATTTTCGATAAACAGTAGAACAATAAGTTTTACCATAAAGCTCTTTCTTGGCCTCATCTGTCCACAAGATGCTTTCCCAGAAGAAATTTTTCTTACTCACGTACATTTTGGCATATTGCAGTCTAGTCTAGCTTTTTTCTGCCTCTGTGTCAGCAGTGGGGTCCTCCTGGGTCTCCTGCCATAGCGTTTATTTAATTCAAATGTCAACAGAAAGTTTGCGCTGACACTGATGCACCGTGTGCCTGCAGGACAGCTTTAATTTCCTTCAAACTTTATTGGGACTGTTTATCCACCATCTGGACTATCCTGCATGCCAACCTTTCATCAATTTTTGTCTGCCAGCTACTTACAGGGAAATTAGCTTCAGTGCCATGGATTGTAAACATCTTGATTATGTTGCGCACCATGGAAAAAGGCACATGAAGATCCCTGGTGATGGACTAGTAACCTTGAGACTGTTTACATTTTTCAATAATTTTGGTTCTCAAGTCCTCAGACAGTTCTCTTCTCCTCTTTCTGTTCTCCATGCTTATTATTGTGGCTCACTCAAACACACAATATAAAGATTATCAACTTCTAACCATTTAATCTGATTTCAGGTCTGATTTTCATATTGGCCACAACTCTGACTTGCAATAGGCGAGTGTAAATGAGCATCACATGCTTAAAACAAAGTTATTTACCCACAATTTTTGAAAGGCATCCGCAATATTGCCTGGCTCATTTTTGGAGTTTTGTGGGAACTTATGTCCAATTTGCCTTTTTTCTGTGTTTTTTTTGTTCCATTATGCACAATGGAAATAAGCATGTGTGTAATAAAACGGGTAATTGCAATACATTTCTGGCAGAAATACTTCATTGCCTGGAACAAATTCAGGGGTGCCAACACTTTTGGCCATAATTGTATACATCACAGGAGATGATGTGGTATATGCATCACAGGAGATACTGGGGCATATACATCACAGGAAGACTATGTGGCATGTACAACACAGGAGACGCTGTGGTACATACATCATAGGAAACACTGTGGCATATATATCACAGGACTTGCAGATCCTGTGGCATATACATAACATGGAAGACACTGGGACTGGGGCATATACATCACAGGAGACGGTAGGGCATATACATAAAAGAGATGCTAGGGCTGGGGCATATACATCACAGGAGATTGTGGGGCATATACATCACAGGAAACACTGAGGGCATGTGCATCACAGGGGACGCTGTGGCATATACAGTACAGACCAAACGTTTGGACACACCTTCTCATCTCTAGAACAACTATTAAGAGGAGACATTGTGCAGCTTGCCTTCATGGTAAAATAGCTGCTAGGAAACCACTGCTAAGGACAGGCAACAAGCAGAAGAGACTTGTTTGGGCTAAAGAACACAAGGAATGGACATTAGACCAGTGGAAATCTGTGCTTTGGTCTGATGAGTCCAAATTTGAGATCTTTAGATCAACCACAGGGTCTTTGTAGGAAAGGTGAACAGATGGACTCTACATGCCTGGTTCCCACCGTGCAGCATGGAGGTGGAGGTGTGATGGTGTGGGGGTGCTTTGCTGGTGATACTGTTGGGGATTTATTCAAAATTGAAGGCATACATAACCAGCATGGCTACCACAGCATCTTGCAGCAGCATGCTATTCCATCCGGTTTGCGTTTAGTTGGACCATCATTTATTTTTCAACAGGACAATGACCCCAAACACACCTCCAGGCTGTGTAAGGGCTATTTGACTAAGAAGGAGAGTGATGGGGTGCTACACCAGATGACCTGGCCTCCACAGTCACCAGACCTGAACCCAATCGAGATGGTTTGGGGTGAGCTGGACCGCAGAGTGAAGGCAAAAGGGCCAACAAGTGCTAAGCATTTCTGGGAACTCCTTTAAGACTGTTGGAAAACCATTTCCGGTGACTACCTCTTGAAGCTCATCAAGAGAATGCCAAGAGTGTTCAAAGCAGTAATCAAAGCAAAAGGTGGCTGCTTTGAAGAACCTAGAATATAAGACATATTTTCAGTTGTTTCACACTTTTTTAAGTATTTCATTCCACATGTTTTCAGTCATAGTTTTGATGTATTCAATGTGAATCTACAATTTTTAGAGTCATGAAAATAAAGAAAACTCTTTGAATGAGGTGTGTCCAAACTTTTGGTCTGTACTGTACACCACAGGAGATGCTGGGGGCACATACATCACAGGACATACTGAGGCTGTGTGCTGATGCTGTCTTCACCAGTAGGACAGGAATGCAGAGCTCGCTGACTCCACCTACAAGGTACATCCTTATGCTGCCACTGAGTCAGGATATAATCTCCTTCACTACATTCACTGCAGCGTTCATTAGTAAATACTGCGTATGCATTCTTGTGCTGTAAGGCGCATTTAAGCGGCTGGCGGATGGCATTTAGGAGGCTACTTGTCTGAGTATTGCGGTTCCCAGGAATCTGCAAAGGGGCCAGAGTAAAGGTTTCCCAGATCTAATTTACAGGAAACATTGTAAGGCTATGTGCGCACGTTGCGTAAATTCATACAGTTACGCTGCGCTTTGCAGCGCAGCGTAACTGCATGCGTCCTGCGTCCCCTGCACAGTCTATGGAGATTGTGCAGGGGCCGTGCGCACGTGGCGTCTCAGAGCGCAGCGCTTCGGCTACTGCCGAAGCGCTGCGCAAAAAGAAGTGACATGTCACTTCTTCCGTGCGCTTTGCCGGCAGCTCCTGCTCTGTCTATGGCAGGAGTTGCAGGCAGAGCGCATGGAATTGGATTTTTTTTTTTTTCACTGCGGACATTTCTGCAGCGATTTAAAGAGCACATGTGCTCTTCAGATCGCTGCAGAAATTTCTGCAGTGAAGTACGCAACGTGCGCACATAGCCTTACACCAAGTATATTATTTTTTATCACCTTCTAGGAGTATTAAAAGAAGATTGCCACAATGCAGACTTCTAAAGCCCGCTACACACGCTTCAATATATCTCACAATCTGTCGTTGGGGTCAAGTTGTAAGTGACGCACATCCGGCATCGTTTGTGAGGTATCTGCGTGTGACATCTACTTGCGATCAGGATTGAACGCAAAACCGTTGATCGCAAACACATCGTATCATTCTCTAGAATTGAGTGTTTTGTTGCACGAACCTAGTCAATTGTAACGTGTGACATCCCTCATACGATTTTGGTGTCTGATGCTATGTGCGCAGGTGTGCGCTCTGCACCGCAGCTTAAAAAAGGTCCGCTTCAGAGCGCAGCTGAAAAGCTGCGTTCTGAAGCGCTTCACAATGTCTGTCAGTCACTAATCTCTGTCAGTCGGTCACTATCTCTGTCCCTCACTCTCTGTCCATGTCAGTCTATCCACCTCTCTCATATACTCACCGATCCCCGATCCCCGGCGCTGCACGGCGTTCACACTGCTCCGGCGGCTTTTACTGTTTTGAAAAAGCCGGCCGCCCATTAAACAATTTCGTATTCCCTGCTTTCCCCGCCCACCGGCGCCTATGATTGGTTACAGTGAGACACGCCCCCACTCTGAGTGACAGGTGTCACACTGCACCCAATCACAGCAGCCGGTGGGCGGGTCTATACTGTGTAGTGAAATAAATAATTAAATAATTAAAAAAAACGGCGTGCGGTTCCCCCCAATTTTAAAACCAGCCAGATAAAGCCATACGGCTGAAGGCTGGTATTCTCAGGATGGGGAGATCCACGTTATGGGGGGCCCCCCAGCCTAACAATATCAGCCAACAGCCGCCCATAATTGCCGCATACATTATATGCGACAGTTCTGGGACTGTACCCGGCTCTTCCCGATTTACCCTGGTGCGTTGGCAAATCGGGGTAATAAGGAGTTATTGGCAGCCCATAGCTGCCAATAAGTCCTAGATTAATCATGTCAGGCGTCTATGAGACACCCTCCATGATTAATCTGTAAATTACAGTAAATAAACACACACACCCGAAAAAATCCTTTATTAGAAATAAAAACACAAACATATACCCTGGTTCACCACTTTAATCAGCCCCAAAAAGCCCTCCTTGTCCGGCGTACTCCAGGATGCTCCCGCGTCGCTTCCAGGGCTGCTGCATGGAGGTCACCGGAGCTGCAGCAGACACAGCCGCTCCGGTCACCTCCACGCAGGTAATGAAGACAGCCGCGCGATCAGCTGCTGTCACTGAGGTTACCCGCGGCCACCGCTGGATCCAGTGACAGCGGGTAACCTCAGTGACAGCAGCTGATCACGCGGCTGTCTTCATTACCTGCGTGGAGGTGACCGGAGCGGCTGTGTCTGCTGCAGCTCCGGTGACCTCCATGCAGCAGCGCTGGAAGCGACGCGGGAGCATCCTGGAGTACGCCGGACAAGGAGGGCTTTTTGGGGCTGATTAAAGTGGTGAACCAGGGTATATGTTTGTGTTTTTATTTCTAATAAAGGATTTTTTCGGGTGTGTGTGTTTATTTACTGTAATTTACAGATTAATCATGGAGGGTGTCTCATAGACGCCTGACATGATTAATCTAGGACTTATTGGCAGCTATGGGCTGCCAATAACTCCTTATTACCCCGATTTGCCAACGCACCAGGGTAAATCGGGAAGAGCCGGGTACAGTCCCAGAACTGTCGCATATAATGTATGCGGCAATTCTGGGCGGCTGTTGGCTGATATTGTTAGGCTGGGGGGCTCCCCATAACGTGGAGCTCCCCATCCTGAGAATACCAGCCTTCAGCCGTATGGCTTTATCTGGCTGGTTTTAAAATTGGGGGGAACCGCACGCCGTTTTTTTTAATTATTTAATTATTTATTTCACTACACAGTATAGACCCGCCCACCGGCTGCTGTGATTGGGTGCAGTGTGACACCTGTCACTCAGAGTGGGGGCGTGTCTCACTGTAACCAATCATAGGCGCCGGTGGGCGGGGAAAGCAGGGAATACGAAATTGTTTAATGGGCGGCCGGCTTTTTCAAAACAGTAAAAGCCGCCGGAGCAGTGTGAATGCCGTGCAGCGCCGGGGATTGGTGAGTATGAGAGAGGGCTGCTAACTTCAGTAATTTAGGAGATTAGCGGTCACCGGTGAGTCCTTCACTGGTGACCGCTAATCAGGACGCGACACAGACAGAGCCGCAGCATGACAATGAAGTCGGGTGAAGTTCACCCGAGTTCATTCTGACAGTGCGGCTCTGTCTGTGTCTGCTGTCATCTGCCATTCAGCTCTGCTACATGGCTGTCTGTGTCTGCTGTCAGCGGCCATGTAGCAGAGCTGAATGGCAGATGACATAGTAAAAACACATCCCTACACATTACACACGCTTGGCAAGTCAATAAATAAAAAAAAAAAAAAAAAGGTGCCCAATGCATACGTCACAGATCACATGATCTAAAGGATCGCACATAACATTGATCAATTTAACATAGACTACTAACGCTCGTGTGACAGCAAATGAACGACCAACGTGAAATCTCATAGATCCCGTATGCAACCTGGGCGTGTCACATCGCAAATGCGATTGTACAACTAATTGCAACGTGTAAAGTGGGCTTAAGGGATACTCTAGAAACAATATTTTCTAAAACAGAAATGTGAGGACTGGAGAGCTGACAGTTTATCTTTTGTCAATATGTTAAGATTTTTACAGGAAATCTGTTGACTTTTATCACTGTGATGCGATAGACCCACAATGATACACAATGCAGCAAAAACTGAACTACATAAACACATTGGTTATACAGGAAGTCTAATTGTGGTTTTGAAAAATATGCAGAAAGAAGTTTATCATCATAAAATGACAAATTGTCACTATTTGTGTATGTGACATGCAGGGCCGACCTTACACTGACAGGTGTCCTGTGCAGACTTGGTCTTTGGTGCTTCCAACTCAGTGTTTTTAAACTGTTTCACCAAGACACATGGAAAGACATAAGGCTACCTTTTCTATCCTAGGAAAATTGATTTTAGGAATCTGCACAAATTGTCTTTAAAATGCCAGTGCATATGCCAAGATTTTTGCAGCAGTTCCGCTTCCAACATTTTTCTCTGTACATTATACAATAGCTAATGCCTAGTGGAAACAATCTGAAGAAGACATTTTTAACATTGCTGTGCATTACGTTCATTTCTCACAACGGTTTCTTAGCAGTTTTTCAGGAATCCGCTTGAAAAACACATCTGCATATACTTTTTGGCTATCTTCATTCAAAGGCCCCCGATTCAACTCAAAAAAATGTAGTGAATTAATTTATGAAAAGAAAAAAAAAAAAGCTAATTATTTAGAAATCCACAGCAATATATACATGTAATGTACATGCCGAATCCTACATGCATGTAATACAGTTAGGTCCAGAAATATTTGGACAGTGACACAATTTTCGTGAGTTGGGCTCTGCATGCCACCACATTGGATTTGAAATGAAACCTCTACAACAGAATTCAAGTGCAGATTGTAACGTTTAATTTGAAGGTTTGAACAAAAATATCTGATAGAAATTGTAGGAATTGTACACATTTCTTTACAAACACTCCACATTTTAGGAGGTCAAAAGTAATTGGACAAATAAACCAAACCCAAACAAAATATTTTTATTTTCAATATTTTGTTGCGAATCCTTTGGAGGCAATCACTGCCTTAAGTCTGGAACCCATGGACATCACCAAACGCTGGGTTTCCTCCTTCTTAATGCTTTGCCAGGCCTTTACAGCCGCAGCCTTCAGGTCTTGCTTGTTTGTGGGTCTTTCCGTCTTAAGTCTGGATTTGAGCAAGTGAAATGCATGCTCAATTGGGTTAAGATCTGGTGATTGACTTGGCCATTGCAGAATGTTCCACTTTTTTGCACTCATGAACTCCTGGGTAGCTTTGGCTGTATGCTTGGGGTCATTGTCCATCTGTACTATGAAGCGCCGTCCGATCAACTTTGCGGCATTTGGCTGAATCTGGGCTGAAAGTATATCCCGGTACACTTCAGAATTCATCCGGCTACTCTTGTCTGCTGTTATGTCATCAATAAACACAAGTGACCCAGTGCCATTGAAAGCCATGCATGCCCATGCCATCACGTTGCCTCCACCATGTTTTACAGAGGATGTGGTGTGCCTTGGATCATGTGCCGTTCCCTTTCTTCTCCAAACTTTTTTCTTCCCATCATTCTGGTACAGGTTGATCTTTGTCTCATCTGTCCATAGAATACTTTTCCAGAACTGAGCTGGCTTCATGAGGTGTTTTTCAGCAAATTTAACTCTGGCCTGTCTATTTTTGGAATTGATGAATGGTTTGCATCTAGATGTGAACCCTTTGTATTTACTTTCATGGAGTCTTCTCTTTACTGTTGACTTAGAGACAGATACACCTACTTCGCTGAGAGTGTTCTGGACTTCAGTTGATGTTGTGAACGGGTTTTTCTTCACCAAAGAAAGTATGCGGCGATCATCCACCACTGTTGTCATCCGTGGACGCCCAGGCCTTTTTGAGTTCCCAAGCTCACCAGTCAATTCCTTTTTTCTCAGAATGTACCCGACTGTTGATTTTGCTACTCCAAGCATGTCTGCTATCTCTCTGATGGATTTTTTCTTTTTTTTCAGCCTCAGGATGTTCTGCTTCACCTCAATTGAGAGTTCCTTAGACCGCATGTTGTCTGGTCACAGCAACATCTTCCAAATGCAAAACCACACACCTGTAATCAACCCCAGACCTTTTAACTACTTCATTGATTACAGGTTAACGAGGGAGACGCCTTCAGAGTTAATTGCAGCCCTTAGAGTCCCTTGTCCAATTACTTTTGGTCCCTTGAAAAAGAGGAGGCTATGCATTACAGAGCTATGATTCCTAAACCCTTTCTCCGATTTGGATGTGAAAACTCTCATATTGCAGCTGGGAGTGTGCACTTTCAGCCCATATTATATATATAATTGTATTTCTGAACATGTTTTTGTAAACAGCTAAAATAACAAAACTTGTGTCACTGTCCAAATTTTTCTGGCCCTGACTGTATGCACACTGTTAGGATTCAGCTTTTCTTGTCAGTTTGAGCAGTCTTTACATGACATAGGATGTACATACTTGTGGTCGCGTAGCACCTAATTTCTCTTCCTGCTTCAAGCAATATTCTATGTCCTATTGAAAGGTGAATGAGAAATCAGTCGATATGTTACCACATGTCAAATGATCCAGAAAGCAGAACCAAATCTTAACATTGTGTATAATATACACCTTTAAATTTTGACCTGTCAATATCAACTTGCAGAATTACTAACATATAAATAATATTTATAAATATTACACATAATTAGGGATGAGCAACCACTAAAATAGTTGAGTGCTGGGTACTCGAATCGAGCAGGTTGGACGCTCAGATGGGCTCAACTTGAATACCGATTATAATGGAAGTCAGTGGGAAAACTCAAACATTTTTCTGGAAGACCTTAACAGGAAGTCTGGGGAGGCAGGAAAATCACTGAAATACATGAAAATAGCACTCCAATGGAATGGGAATAGGGAAGATGCCTGGATGCATCTCTGGCTCCCAAGTCACTGCTTGGAACAATGTTGTCAGAGCATTACTCCATTTTTACGGACTGATAATAAAACATACAAAACTGTAGAAAAAAATGGATTTTGCAGGAAAAAAAAATTGGAAACATTCTTTCATATATAATGACATGTAAATAAGTCAAAATAAGAGAAAGAAGAAAAAAACAAAATGTTTTGTACACCCCTTCATAGCTGGGCTATCTCTTGTAAGCCGTGTACAGGGTGGGCTCTCCAGTATCATCAAAACCACGCACCAGGAAAGCGACTCTATGCAGTTGAATTGATGAATGATTGCTTTACTTTAGCAAAAGAAAAAAGGCATCCATAGACCAGAACAAAAGAAATACAAGGCCAAAGTCCAACACTCCTATGCTGCGCCTCCCGTAACGGCTATTTTTCACCTTCTCACGAACCTTTGCCTAACCAAGAGACTGTCTAAACCAGTGTTTCTCAACTTCAGTCCTCAAGACCCAACAACAGATCATGTTTTCAGGTTTTCCTCTATATTAGACAGGGAATAATTCCATCACTTGTGCAACATTAAGGAAATCCTGAAAACCTGATAGAGGAAAACCTGAAAACATGATCTGTTGGTGGTTCTTGAGGACTGGAGTTGAGAAACACTGATCTAAACAGTCACCTAATATCTAGTAATCCCTCTGGGAAGCAGGAGTAATTGTATGTGTGTAGCACCCTTGGGCTTCAGGCGCCACAAGGTATTACACCACTTTTATGGGGTAATATCTATCCTGGGTCAGGAGGGGGTTAACCTGCCGGTGCCTTCACAAGACACACACAAACAACAGCAGGTGCTTACTCACAGGAGGTTGGACTAGGGCAGACATGGGAGCCAGCCATCACGAAGCATGGGACTTCCCAGTCGCTAGTACAACTAATGGGGGCGGGCACCACATGGGGTAGAAGTAGGCGCAACCACCACACTTCAGAGAGAACCTTCCTGGGCACAGCTTGGGATAACATTAGCACTGACAACTAGAGTTAGTGTTCCTCTCTCTTCGTGGGCCCGTGTTTTGGAGCAGGAGTCTCAGCCTGGGTTCCGCACAGCAACTGAGGGACACTTCACTAACAAACTTTCACGGGCACCGGCGGTGACCGCCGACTATCCGGGATTGGCTGGAGCCCATCGTGGCAAAGAACAGTACCTCGGGCAGCGCTTGAAGGACTTGTGAGTAAAAACACTTGGAGCTGCAGCCCCTGCCTCTGCCTCTCCTTTAACCGGCACCGACGCCCAGCACTGCGGCGCCAACGGGGACTATCACCAAACCCCCTCCATCCTCCCGCAGTAATTCTGCTCAGCCTGTGGGGAGTGGCACCATCCCGGCTGCACCCAGCATCTTCCCCGGTGAGAGACCCTGTAGCGGCGGCCCTATACCTGGCCGCGTACCACAGGTGGCATCATGATCTTAATAGACTTTCCTAAACCTTACTACTACCTCCATCCTCCCTGCCACCCTCCAATCCTCTTTCCTGTATGCCTCGGGTCAACGGAACCATGCCAGGCCACCCCGTGACGACGCAGAAGAATCTGCACCAGCGACGAGTAGGTTAAAAACACCTGCTCCGTGGGGCGCTACATGTGCATGAACACGCCCTACCAGGAGTTTACAACTTATTCACCTAAACACAAACAAATCCCTTAAACCTCCTGAATATCCTTAATTGCTGAAGCCTCACAGAGAAGGCAGATGGTAAGTGGGAAGGCAAACCACACAGCTCAGAAACTTTCCTGAAAATCTTACAGAGCAAATGTCAATGCAAACATGTGGTGCTGTCCCTTTAAGATTTTAAATATAACTGCAAACTGACACAGTAAAGCCAGCAAGTCTTACTGTGTGTGTGTGTGTGTGTGTGTGTGTGTGTGTGTGTGTATATAGTTAGCCTAACTAGAACAGATAGGTGTTTTGTTACCAAAACATAAAGTGTAGCGTGCACGCAGTCCTGGGCCCAGCCTACCATACTCGGGCACTTAAGAAGAGACTTGGAGATCTTCTCAGGTGAACCAGAATAGCCAGCACCTGTAGAATGGTGAATCTCCGGCACAGGATGCTGCTGACAAGTGTTTCTGTGGCATACCTCTCACTTTCCCTGCAGCTCACACACACCGCCTCCTCAGCCCATGAAGTGCAGTGGAGAAGTCAATTGAGATATTGCTGTAGTAACCAAACAGTTGAATGCAGATGCAAAACAGCAGCCTTTTGTGGCTGGTTAGTATCAATGCATACAATGAACAGTAAATAAGCGTTTTGCAGCAGTTCGCAGTGGATAAAAGTTACTAATATACTCTCACCCTCTCAAATGCTACCCCACTTGAGGTTGGCGTCTCCAACACAACTCCCTAAATAAACTCATACTGTGCAGAGCGCTGTGGAGGAACACCCGCTGAAGACCTAGTGGTCCTTCACAGCGGTGGAACACCTGCTCTGGGACATTATCTGTTGAGAGAACCATGTATGATACAATGCTTTTTCTTGGGGGCAAGACCACGGTCATGAGGTTTTCAGCCTGTGGAGGACTGGGTACAGGGCCGGTTCCAGGTTTTTGTGGGCCCTGGGCGAAAAAGTCTCAGTGGGCCCCAACCACACATAGATATGCACAGATACTGTAATTACACATATAGGCATACGTACACATACTTATTTAAAGAGAAATTCACAAAAACACATATAAATAGACATAAATCTATACACAGTCATGTACACTGACATACATAGATACACATCATTCATGCAAACACACATTATTTTTATATATTTATACTGTATATATATTTCTAATATTGGGAAGCCGGCAACGGCCTCATTCACCTACCCGCTTGTCTAACAGACATGGCCGCAAATAGAGCACAGTAACACTGCTGTATATACATCACAAGAGAGGCTGGGGACATACACATTACTGGGGGGGAATACATATTACTGAAAAGGTATACAGCAATAGGGGGCATACAGCTCTAGAGGAGGACAGTGACTCTGAGGTGTGGGGACAAACAGCTGTGAGGTGGGGGGTTACATTCAGCTCTGGGGGTATACAGCTCTGGGGTGGGGGGACATACAGCTCTGGGGAGATTTACAGCACTGGGGTGGGGGGACATACAGCTCTGAGGGGGTATACAGCACCTGGGTGGAGGGGACATACAACTCTGGGGGTAGAGTAGTATGCAGCCCCCATATTCCTCCATATAGTGTTATGAAGCCCCCATTGTCCTCCATATAGTATTATGTAGCCCCCATATGCACTATGCAGCCCCCATATAACATTAAGCAGCCCCCATATAGCACAATTCAGACCCATATAGCATTAGGCACTTTCATGTAGTATACAGCCCACATATAGCACAATACAGACCCAGATAGCATTAGGCACCCTCATGTAGTATACAGCCCCTATATACCACATTGCAGAGCCAGATATCATTAGGCACCCTCATGTAGTACACAGCACCTATATAGCACAGTGCAGACCCAGATTGCACAGTGCAGAGCCAGATAGCAGTAGGCACCCTCATATACTATATAGCCTGTATATAGGAGAGCCTGTATACGGCACAGTGTAGAGACAGATAGCAGTAGGCACCCTCATATAGTATATAGCCTGTATATAGGAAAGCCTATGTACAGCACAGTGCAGAGCCAGATAGCAGTAGTCACCCTCATACTGTATAGTATTTAGCCTGTATATAGGAGAGCCAGATAGCACAGTGCAGAGCCAGATAGCAGTAGGCACCCTCATGTAGTATACAGCCTGTATATAGCACAGCTTGTATATAGCACAGTGCAGAGCCAGATAGCAGTAGGCACCCTCATGTAGCATATAGCCTATATATAGGAGAGTCTGTATACAGCACAGTGCAGAGCCAGATAGCAGTAGGCACCCTCATATAGTATATAGCCTGTATATAGGAGAGTGGTATACGGCACAGTGTAGAGCCAGATAGCAGTAGGCACCTTCATATAGTATATAGCCAGTATATAGCACAGCCTGTATATAGCACAGTGCAGAGCCAGATAGCAGTAGGCACCCTCATGTAGTGTACAGCCTGTATATAGCACAGCCTGTATATAGCACAGTGCAGAGCCAGATAGCAGTAGGAACCCTCATGTAGTATACAGCCTGTATATAGCCCAGCCTCTATACAACACAGTGCAGAGCCATATAGCAGTAGGCACCCTCATGTAGTATACAGCTTGTATATACCACAGCTGTATACAGCACAGTGCAGAGCCAGAGATAGCAGTAGACACCCTCATGTAGTATACAGCATGTATATAGCACAGCCTGTATAAAGCACAGTGCAGAGCCAGATAGCAGTAGGCACCCTCATGTAGTATACAGCCTGTATATAGCCCAGCCTCTATACAACACAGTGCAGAGCCATATAGCAGTAGGAACCCTCATGTAGTATACAGCTTGTATATACCACAGCTGTATACAGCACAGTGCAGAGCCAGAGATAGCAGTAGACACCCTCATGTAGTATACAGCATGTATATAGCACAGCCTGTATATAGCACAGTGTAGAGCCAGATAGCAGTAGGCACCCTCATGTAGTGTACAGCCTGTATATATCACAGTCTGTATATAGCACAGTGCAGAGCCAGATAGCAGTAGGAACCCTCATGTGGTATACACTGTATATAGCACAGCTTGTATATAGCACAGTGCAGAGTCAGATAGCAGTAGCCACCCTCATGTAGTATACAGCCTGTATATAACACAGGCTGTATATAGCACAGCGCAGAGCCAGATAGCAGTAGGCACCCTCATGTAGCATACAGTGATTAATACTCACTTCTCCTCGTTCCCTCGCTGCTCCAGTCTCCTCGGTGCGTCCACTGCTTTCGCTCGTTCTGACCTCTCAGCAGGCGCGCAGTGATGACGTCACCGCGCTCCGCTGCAGAGCTGTCAGAGTGTCGACAGTCACAGCGAGGAGAATGATAAGAGAGGGAACACGCTCTCTCATCATTGCTCTCAATTGCATCGGCAACTGCGATGCCAATACAATTGAAATCGCAATCCTTGGCGGGGGAGGGAGGGCGGTGACAGAGCAGGCACCGGGCCCCCCTGAGTAGCGGTGCACCACGCCTGCCACCGCGAGTGGGTCCCCCCGGCATTTGATCGGGTTTGCCGGGTGATGGCGCCGGCCCTGACTGGGTATAGCCCCCCCCAGTCAGCATCCACAGGCGGTTCTACTCCCATCACTTCAGGGTTAGGTGTTGCCTCTGCAGGTGCGGGATCCTGAAATTCACACCTTCAAAGCATGTTACTATGGAGATTTATGGTCGAACCCACAGTTCCCACTGGTTCCATACACAGGAATATCAGGTCCTACCTTCCTCTTTACCACATACGAGCAGTACTACCTCCCATTGATCATATAGTTTTCCAGACCATCTCTTAGTCCTAACCAGTACCCTTTCTCCTTGAACAAACACGTCCTCCTATACTGGTCCCAGTTGAGGGTGTTCAATATGTCTCAATCGGTCACCTACCATCCTATGCACTGTTCTTAACTGGCATCGGTGCTTCTGCGCCCATGTGGTGATGGCCTGGAGAGGGTCAGCCACGGGGTCAGGCATGTGTATATCCTTAATGTCTCTACCTGCCCTCCTGAACATTAGCATGTGGGGTGAATACCCTGTTGTGCTATGTATTTGGTTATTGTATGCCCACATGAGCTCAAGCAGGTATTCTGGCCAGCATGCTTTTTGACCATCTTCTAGAGTCCGTAGCATCTGTAGAAGTGTGTGATTGAAACGTTCACACACTCCATTGCCTTGTGGATGATAGGGTGTTGTCTGAGATTGTTCAATTCCGTACAGATGGTAGAGCTCCTTAATCAAGGCACCCTGGAAACATGCTCCTTCGTAAGAGAGGACACCCAAATACCTGAATGAAATGACGACATTCTGCCTCTGCGGCTGACTCCGCGGTCTGGTCTCTAGTCTGTACTGCCACCGCATATTTGATAAAATGATCAGTTATCACCAAGCAGTTAGAAAGGTTCTGAACTGGAGTACCCTCTTTGTACATAGTCTATCACGATCAACTCCAGTGGGGCTGACGTCTTAATGATTTGCACAGGAGCCTGCTGTTTGACACTCTTACTCAATCAGCAGGTTCGGCAAATTTGACATGCTTGCTTTACCATGCTTTCCATTGCCCCGGGCAATACAAGAGCCAATGTAACCACTGGTAAGTCTTTTCACTATGAATGTGAGTGCCTCTTTTATAGGCCTCTCGAGCGATCACGGGACTCACTGTCTTTGGAATCACAATCTACTGACGGTACTGCAGCTCAGATTGCAAGTAGATCTTGCTACACAGTAGGTCTTGTACCCCACTCAGCTTATCCCGTTGGCGCAACAATTTCTGACCCTCTGGAGATAGATTCTCCCTTTCTTCTGGCTGGAGCCAAATGTTTGTCTGGACTCAGTGCTTCAAAAGCCACAACTCTTTGTTTTCATTCTGGGTCCGCACCCAGTCTGTGGGAGTTTTTCAAACACCATGTGAATCCCGGTAGCCACCCTATTTGAGTGTGCCAGGTTTCAAAGGGAAGGCAGTCGACCAAGGTCCGGAGTCTCAGTATCCTCTAGTTCATCGTCGACACTGCAAGCTGCTAGCCCCGTTTGTACTTGAGATAGCACATCCGTGTTACCATTTTCTCTTCTTGATTGGATCTTAATCCGGTAATTACATTTAGACAGACCACCTTTGCTCTAGCGCCCCCAACTTAGCATTCTCAAGGTGAGTCAGATGGTTATTATCTGTCACTACCACCACTTCAGCCCCATCAGGAACTCTGCATAGCGCTCAGTCATGGCCCAAACCAGCGCCAATAGCGCTAACTTAAAAGAGCTGTAGTTGTCAGGATTACGTTTGGATTCCCTCAAGGAGCGACTCGCATAGGCGACTGCATGCTCCTGTCCATCCTGCACTTGGAACAGTACCGGTCCTAGGCCGTGCAAACTTCCGTCTGTGTGGAGCAGGAACGAGGTGTCAAAGTGAGCGTAGGCCAGAATCGGTGAACTGGTTAGGGTGACCTTCAAATCCTCTAAGGCCTTTTGTTGTCGTGGACTCTGCCGCAACTCGTTCAAGGGACCCACCCAATGGGCAAACTTTGGAATGAATCGCCGGTAGTATCCAGCCAGTTCCATGAATGTTTCCACCTCCCGTATCGCACGCGGTGTGGGCCACTCCACTTTACTGATGACTGGTTGTACCCCATCAGAGGTCACCACATACCCTAGGTATTCTATACGTCTTCGGAACAATTGACATTTTTTCAGCTTCATCTTGAGCCCGTGATCTCAGAGTCGTTGCAGCACCTGCTGAAGCTACTGCAGTTGATCTTCAAACGAGGTAACGAAGACCACCACCTCATCCAGGTACCTTAATACGGTCTCAAAGTTCATATCTCCAAGGCAATGTTCCATCAGCCGCTGAAAGGTTCCAGGTGCATTTGAGAGGCCAAATGGCAACCTAATGAACTAGTAGAGTCCCATTGTTAGAATGAATGCTGTCTTTGCTCTTTCCTTGGCAGCCACTGGCACTGACCAGTACCCACTGGCTAGCTTGAGGGTGGAAAAGTATTTAGTGAATCCCAAAGCAGATAGCAAATCTTCAATCCAGAGGAGGGAATGGGAATCCCGTACCATGTTGGCGTTCAATTTTCTGTAGTCAACACAGAACCTGAGGGACCTGTCCTTCTTGCGTACCAGGACCACTGGGGCTGCTCAAGGACTCTGACTCTCTTGGATAACCTGATTGTCCAACATGTTAGTCACTATGTTCTTTACTTTGTGGTATATCTTCAGAGGAATTTACCAGTAGTGTTCCCATATAGGGGCTGTGTTGGGATCTCATGTTCGATTAAAATCTTGCACCCGAAATCTTCATCATGATGTGATAAAGCCTCCTGAAATTCCCACAGGGCATCTTCCAGAAGCTTTTGCTGAGCAGGAGTTAGTTCCATTATGACTTGTCCACACCGTTCTACCATCGGAGTCTCAATTCTGACTGCTTCAACCGCATAGGACCATGATAATCCCTGGATGGTTAGAGAGTGAATCCCTTTCTCCTGAATATCTTTCCATCAGGCATGTAGACCTTGGCCAGCAAAGGTACCTCCTGGGATGCTGGCCTCACTTTCCAGCATGTTGATACAGCGGACAGGCACATACCCATTTCTCAACTTAGCCAGGGCATGGGTCACCAAAGGCCTCGTCGGGGCATCTTTGTCCTTGGGGATTGGTTAAATCAGTAATTCCAGACCATTCAAATTCTGGCTAGCTCCCACTGGCAGCATTAAGATCCGCTGTCTCTTGGGAGTGATTATCAGTGGTACATGCGGGGGTATCCTGATCAGGGCTACAGGACAGCCTAATAGAGCACATTTTTGTAATCTGCAGCTCCTTACCATCTGCTGAAGGACTTTCTGGGTTGCCGGTGGATAGCAGTGCTTTGCCAATATCGTGGGCCCTCCTTCATGAACAGGCAGTGGTTCAAGTCCCGTAACACATTCATCCCCAAAGTCACATCCATACTCCTTCTGGGGGAATGATCCACCAGAACAACTCCTTTTGTGCCAACGTCCTCATATCATGATCCGCATCCACACAATCACCTTTGTGGTTATCTTCCCATTAATAGCGGCAGTAAGGCGTATGACACTCCTGTCATTGAGTTCCATCATATGACCGTAGTATGTCTCAAAGACTTGTAGTGACATAATGGTGCAGCCAGATCCAGTGTCCCCTAAACACTTCATCTTCCACCCCTCAAAGTTGGCCTCTAGCATCGACTACAAGCATATTGTGTTTTCCATATTGTGGGCTTCGTGAATCAGACCCCAATGCAGAATACCCAGCTACTGCGGTGGTTGGTAATTTAAAGCCGGTGGAACCATCTCAGACTCAGTCTTGGCATTACAGTCTCTAGCTAGGTGTCCATACCATCGACAAGCCCAGCAGAGTGGTCCTCTATATCCTTGCATGTTGGTTGAGCCCGTTTTGATGGGCCCCCAAATCTGGGTCATAATGTGTGGAAGAACGCGGGGGGGGGGGGGGGGGGTCGGAATAATTTCCAGAGCCTGAGTCAGCATTCAGGACACTTCCAATCAAGGTCTCTCAACACTGCTCGCTGGGCCTGGACCACATCCTTTAAGGTCTCAGAGTCTTCGGGCCCCGATTGACTCCTTGTCACTTGGGTGCTGTTTATCGCTTTTACAGCCGTGGGCATGTGTTCCTCTTCTCTCACTACAGCAGCCAGGTAAATCTTGTAGAATGTGAGGTCAGCCATTGTCCAGGTCATTTCCTGCAGCTTGTCCTGTAAGAATTTGTTAGCTATCCCAGCAATGAACTAATCCCGCAATAGTCAGTCCACCTCCCAGAAGGATCCCATGGCTTTTGGATCTTGCCATTGTACTTTGTACAATATCTCCTGCAGGGTATTGTAGTATTGCATTAGAGTCTCGCCTTTCCTCTGTGATCGGTTAAAGAAACAGCTTCGTAGTTGTGTTACTTTGATTTTTCCTCCTTGAGCTTCTTCCAGCAGAGTGAATATTTTTTTTAGGGTCTCCCTCTTGGACTCGGCCGTTCCATTACTGTCTGTCTAACATTACCCATTCAACGCTACCTCGGAACACAGCTCGGGGGGCAGGTTTCACATCTTAACTACGCTTCGCACCCTTTCAGTGCAGTCCTGTAACGTCATATTTGTGACATTAAATTTGTTGGAAGATGTTGCAACAGTGCCCCCACAGGAATGTACCTTGTCTGAGCTAATACCGGAGGTGTCAGCGGACTTGGCACATTGGGCGGGACTACTGGTGCCATGGCAGTTGCTGTATCCTGCCAACTATGCCAAAATTTAAGTCATGAACAGGGTGGGCTCTCCAATATACAGCAAAACCAGGAAAGTGACTCTAGGCAGTTGAATTGATGAATGATTGCTTCACTTTACAAAAACAGAAAGGCATCCATAAAACAGAACAATATAAATACAAAGCCTAAAGGCTACTTTACACACTGCGATATCGGTCCCGATATCGCTAGTGTGGGTAGCCGCCCTCATCTGTTGCGCGACACGGGCAAATCGCTGCCCGTGCCGCACAACATCGCCCAGACCGGTCACACATACATACCTGTCCGGCGACGTCGCTGTGACGGGCGAACCGCCTCCTTTCTAAGGGGGCGGTCCGTGCGGCGTCACAGCGACGTCACTGAACCGCCGCCCAATAGCAGCGGAGGGGCGGAGATGAGCGGGACGTAACATCCCGCCCACCTCCTTCCTTCCTCATAGCGGCCGGGAGGCAGGTAAGGGGAGTTTCCTCGTTCCTGCGGCTTCACACGCAGCGATGTGTGCTGCCGCAGGAACGAGGAACAACCTCGTTACTGCTGCAGTAACGAGATTTGAGAATGGACCCCCGTGTCGCCGATTAGCGATTTTGCACGTTTTTGCAACGATGCAAAATCGCTTATCGGTGTTACACGCAACGGCATCGCTAATGCGGCCGGATGTGCGTCACGAATTCCGTGACCCCAACGAGTTCGCATTAGCGATGTCGCAGCGTGTAAAGCCCGCTTAAGGCTAAGCACCCCTGTGCTGTGCCACCCGTAACAGTGATTTGTTGCCTTTTCACCAACCTTTGCCTAACCAAGGGAATGTCTGAACAGTCGCCTAATACTTAAAAATCCCTCTGGGAAGCTGGAACAATTGTGTGTGCATGAACATACCCTACCAGTGGTGCAGCTCAAAAGTATACAACTTATCCACCTACACATAAACAAATCCCATAAAACCCCAGAATACCCTTAATTGCTGAAGCCTCACAGAGAAGGCAGATGTTTGGAATTTGGAAATTTGGAGCAATTGCCGCATGATGATGATGTGGATAAGTGTGGAGGAGAAGGAGGAGAAAAAAAAAGAAGAAACCATGAATCGTATACCATTTTTTACGTGAAAAGGGGTGCAGGGGAATACACCAGAAGGAACATTTGAATTGGGTTTAGGTTCTGCTGCTATGTGAAAGGGTTGAGAAGTCTGGGCTAATCCACCTCTTGTTCATTATGACAAGAGTCAGCCTGTCAGCATTTTCAAAATGCTTGTGGGAGGGCAGGCCGGCCCCTACAAGGTGTAGAGAGACAGTTCATGCTACATGTCTAGATTTGATACCCAGTAGATGTACAGCACAGAGGAATGATGGAGGATGCTAGTACAGTCAACTAGGTACTCCTTCCCGAAAACTTTTCTCTCCTTGTCAAACTACCTCACACATCTGGGCCTGAGTATAGGAAGGGCCTAATGAAACTGTCCCAGACCTTTGATAATGTTTACCTGTTCTGTTTGACCTGGTGTGTGTTTCCCTCGTCTCTCCTCCTTGGTTGCCCAGGGAACTATGACCTCTGTCACCAGCATTGTCATATGGGAATTTTTTTTACTAATTGTTCCACTAGCTCCTTATGATATTTTACCTTTTTTCTAGCCCTCTTCACAGCAGAAAGAAAAGATACGATGTTCCCATTGTAGCGTGGGTCGAGAAGGGTGAACAACAAGAAATCAGTGTTGATCAAAATGCATATAATGTGAGGGTCATGGGAAAGACAGAGGGATATGAAGTCAGCCATGTGTGCCAAACTCCTAACTGGCAAGGCTTCCCTGTCCCCACCAAGAGGATGACTCTCCATATCCTCATCCTCCCTCTCCTCCTCCTCTTCAGCCCATCCACGCTGAACAGACGGGATGACGCTGGTGTCAGTAGTACTATCTGTAGCACAGAATAAAATATCTCCTGTTCCTCCTCGTCCTCCACCTCCTCCTCATTATCATCCAGTCCATGATGAGAAGATGAGATGAGGCTGGGTTGGGTAGTGTCACCCTGTGCACTTCCATCCTCCATCCTCACCTTGTTCACATGCAAAACTTCCTGTTTAACTGTGAGCAGAGAGTGATTAAGTAGACACAGAAGCGGGATGGTTATGCTGATTATGGCATCATTGCTGCGCACCATCTTGGTTGATTGCTCAAGTTTTGTAGAACCTCACAGATGTCAGACATCCATGATCATTCGTCGTTCATATGTGAGAGGTTGACCGGAATACCGACAGGGCTGTTGCTGTTATTCAACTACAGCCCTATGTTGCTCACAAAGCCTTGCCAACATGTGTAATGTGGAGTTTCTATCCTCGGTGTCGGTAGAAAGTGTGGCATCCCAGGGTTCAACTTGGTTTTGGCACCTATAAGGTTCACCCAATATGCCATCAGAGAAACGTAGCGTTCCTGGCCACAATCACTGTGTTGGTCATTACGTGAACCTTCCCAGTAACTGTATTGGTCAGAGCAGGGGTGATGTTATGGGACAAGTTCTGCTGTAAGGTTGGAATGGCACAAAGGGAAAAATAATGGCAGTTGGGGACCGAGTACCGAGGGAAGGCTGCGGCTATGAAGTTCCTGAAAGCCAAAGCCTCAGTATCCATAAATCTAAACAGCAATATTTCCAAGGAAAGCAGTCTGAAAATTTCCCTGTTTAGTGTTTGAGCCTTCGGGGGGCTTTACACGTTGCGACATCGCTTCCAAAATATCGATAGGGTCACGTAATTTGTGACGCACATCCGGCGCCGGTAACGACCTCGCAACATGTAAATCCTAGATGCGTCGATAAACGATCGCAAAAGCGTCGAAAATCGGTGATCTGAGTAGCGTCATTCATTTCCATAATGTCGGGCCGACCGCAGGTACGATGTTGTTTGTCGCTCCTGCGGCAGCACACATCGCTGTGTGTAAACCCGCAGGAGCGACAAACATCACCTTACCTGCGCCCCGACGGCAATGCGGAAGGGAGAAGGTGGGCGGGATGTTATGTTTGGCTCATCTCTGCCCCTCCGCTTCTATTGGCCGGCCGATCAGTGACGTCGCGGTGACGTCGCCGTGACGCCGAACGCACCTCCCCCTTGAAGGAGAGATTGCTCGGCGGTCACAGCGACGTCGCCGAGCAGGTATGTGCGTGTGAAGCTGCCATAGCGATAATGTTCGCTACGGCAGCAATCACCACATATCGCATGTGCGACGCGGCGGGTACTATCGCGCTCGGCATCGCTAGCCGATGCTAGCGATGTCGCAATGTGTTAAGTACTCCTTTGTGTGAGTGGCTGGGTGTTTATATTTGCATAGCAAGGCCTGGGGTAGGGACAGTTGATTATTGCCCTGGGACAAAGAATCAGAAGTGGTTGCTGATAATTGTGAATGTACAATAACAGGTGCAGGATGGGAGGCTTCTGCACCTGCATCCTGGAAAGGTGACTGCCAAGCATCTAGCACAGAGAAAGAGGCAATGATATCCCTCATGGACACTGATTGTGGACCCAGGCGTTTGACCCACCCAGTCAGATGCTTTGATGATGTACCTGAGTATGCTGGTGGTGGTGAGTCTGGTAGTGGTCAGGCCCCTGCTGATCTTGGTATGGCACAGGACACTCTTTTATTGTGCATACTTTAAAAAGCACCAGACTGGCGAACACCTAATCCTTGACCTGGGAACTTGCCGCATGCGGGTGCCATGGGGAACAGTTCCCTGCCTTCTCCCTCTGGCCACCCCACTGCACATTTCTGCCTGTTGTAGTGTTATGGTTTTCTCCCTCTCTACGCTACTGTGCTTGCTTTGTGGCACCTTGCCAGGTTGAGTCAGTAACTTAATTGTCCACCACCTTGTCTTAAGGCCTTGTCACACACAGAGATAAATCTGCGACAAATCTGTGGTTGCAGTGAAATTGTGGACAATCAGTGCCAGGTTTGTGGCTGTGTACAAATGGAACAATATGTCCATGATTCCACTGCAACCACAGCTCTGCCAAAGATTTATCTCTGTGTGTGACGGGGCCTTTACTCTTCCACACTCTAGTCCTCCTGACTTGACTTAGAAACATCACTTCTTGGCAACTTTGTCTCATCATCATCAACTGCTTGAGACATTAATTGCTGCTCCCCACAGTTGTCTTCTTCTGACTGTGGCTGCTCATATATTTGGGCAACACTATATACAATCTCCTTATGTCCCTCTTGAAATGTACAGTTCAAGAGGCCAGAATTACTAAATGCAGAGCTCCTTGGAGTATATGAGTATGGGATCACTTTTCTCCTGGGGCTCGCTATGGTGAAGGAAGGAAAAGCAGCATGAGGATTATGTGGTCCAGAAGCTAGTGACACTAAGCCAGTGATGCCAGTGATGCTGGGAAACATACTGGAAGCATTATTTGACATCCAACCAACCACCTGTTCACACTGTTCTTGCTTTAAGAGTGGTGTCTCGTGCCCTCTTGCAAAGTGGGTCAGGATGTTAATTCTTGTGGATGAGCGTGTTTATTGAGCTACCGCAGCAGTCACAGTTTCACCTTACCCATGGCCTTGACCGCTAAGTGCACCATCACCAGCACTTCCACTTTCCCATCCCTTACCTCCCTCCTTGTACATTTTAATTTAGGTGTATAATATATATGCCTGCAAACTTTTCGGTATTAATAAGGTAAAGAAAATATGTAGCCCTGAAAAGGACTTTTGTTTTTAGGTTGCAGCAGCAGTATACCTTTAGAAGGACTGTGAGACAATAAACCCTGCCTATATGCCTCTAATCCAAAATGATCCCTCTTCCACCATCTATCACTACACCGAATGCAGGTAACAGCTGTTTTACTAGAGAAAGGACAGTATGTAGCCACAAGACTTTTGTTTTAATTGTGAAGCAGAGCTATACAACTACTGCATTATGAATTAAACACTGCCTATATGCCTGCTCCAATCTAAGCTCTCCCTACTAGATCAACTTTCCCTGAACTGCTTCCAGAAGGGAGTCTGCCAAGCATTGCGTCACCAGGTCTTATATAAGCCCCAATGACGCATTGTGGTCAGCCAATAACAGTACTGCCAGGAGCCAATATGGCTATGACATGACCATGTATGGCACGCAATCTTCGCTTATTGATTGGCTGTCTAACTGCAGTGAAACTTGATGGGCAGGTCTTGAGCATTGTGCTCAAGCACCCGCCATATTCAATCGAATATCGAGCAGCGGCAAGCTCGCTCTTTCATCACTACATAATACATATATTGCATGTCATATACAGTATATATATATATATATATATATATATATATATATACAGTACTGACCAAAAGTTTGGACACACCTTCTCATCTCTAGAAAAACTATTATGACGAGACTTTGTGCAGCAGGCCTTCATGGTAAAATAGCTGCTAGGAAACCACTGCTAAGGACAGGCAACAAGCAGAAGAGACTTGTTTGGGCTAAAGAACATAAGGAATGGAGATCTTTGGATCCAACCACCGTGTCTTTGTAGAAAAGGTGAATGGATGGACTCTACATGGCTGGTTCCCACAGTGAAGCATGGAGAAGGAGGTGTGATGGTGTGGGGGTTCTTTGCTGGTGACACTGTTGGGCATTTTTTCAAAATTAAAGGCATACTGAACCAGCATGGCTACCACAGCATCTTTCAGCAGCATGCGTTTCCATACAGTTTGCGTTTAGTTGGACCATCATTTATTTTTCATCAGGACAATGATCCCAAACACCATTGCTGCCATATCATCACCCCGGAGGCCTCACACAGCAGCGGCGGCTTAATAGCCGCATACCACACGTGACGTCACAAACACAAACTTTATTCAAACCCCAAGTCACCAGCCATATTTAACTGACACCCACCAGGGCCACGGAGCCGGGCCCCGCCACCACTGACTACCTCCGGACTAGTCCGGCCCGGCACCGGGTGTCCCATAGCCCTGGGGTGGGCGAGTCAATTTTGGCGTCACGAACAGGATTTCGTGCCCGGCACCCACTGGGTACTGTGCGCCTTTGAAAAGACTGTGTGTTTACTGTTTAAGGACTGCCGCCGCCATTGGCTTTGCTGAGTGCAGGAAGAAGGGGGGTGTGCCCGAAAAAGAGCGCGAAGGGAGCGCGCCATCAGAGCGGAGGGTCGTTAACCCCGCGCTACCCGGAAGAGATTGTAAAAAGAAAGCGGAGCCTGGTAAGGTTCACTAAGGGGGAGGAAGATGTCCGACACCGAGGGAGAGCCGGTGGCTGTAGTAGTTCAAGACGCAGCAGCACCGGCCGATGTAATCCCAGTCGCCGTCGCCCCAGCCCCCGCGGTACCGCCGGTAATGCCGATCACAATGCCGTACATCCCGGGAGCAGAATGGCTGCCGCAGTACTCCGGGGAGTCACATACCCTGAGCGACTTCAGAGAAAGGCTGCACAGCTTGTTCCGGGTGTATCCGCTGACTGAGAGCCAGAAGGTGGGCATATTAATGGGGCAGCTAGAAGTGAACGGCCCAGTGTGAAGTGAAGTCCTGGCCTGATACAGATAAAGGGACAGCAACCCAGATACTGGCCAAGTTAAAGAGTACTTTTGACACCCGCACCGCAGCAGAAATAAAGATGAGATTCTTTGGGTGCAAACAACGGGCCACAGACAGCATACGGGACTATGCCTTAAACTTGCAGGAGGCCCTGAGAGCAATTAAACAGGTGGACCCAGAGAGTGTGCGTGAAGAAGACAAGCTCCTAACTGAGCAGTTCATAGAAGGGCTCCTGTCAGATGCCCACAGGACCCAGCTGCGTATCATGGTCCTGCAGAACCCTGCTCTGGACTTTGCAAAGTTTAAGGACCAGGCCATCCGGGTACTGAGAGAATCTACACCGAATGACCCAGTACCCCTCCGGTCTCTTGCTATCATGTACCCCGGGGTGGTGCCTGCAACACGAGCCACTGCAGGGGCTGAGGCGCAGTCCCTGGATAAGGATCCCGCTGCAGAGCTCAGACAGCAGATCCAGGAGCTGACCAAGACTGTAGCTGCCCTTGCCAAGACCGTGCAGTCTCTACAAGTGACCCCATCGCCTGCAAGAATCGAGTTGGCCTCCAGCCCAGATGACGTCCCATGGATGCAACAGAGGAGGATTCCGCCGACCCGAGGAAAAGACACAGACCGGTATGATTCAACGGGACAACCGATCTGCCGCTGCTGCAGCCAGGCGGGCCATATTGCAAGACACTGTCCTTTAAATGGGCCGAGCCTGGGGCCAGGAGCCGACCCCCAGGTGTAAGGAAGCCCGGCTCAACCCCCAGTCACAGCAAGTATGTGGGAGGACGCCCTTCCTATTGTGCTGGATGGGATCCCTTTGAATGCCCTCCTGGATACGGGGTCCCAGGTAACAACCATCCCTTATAAACTGTACAAAAGATATTGGGCTGATTCAGACATTGACCATGGCCCAGATGATGATTTAACAATTGTGGCCAGTAATGGTCAGCCCTTGCCTCAAATTGGGTATAAATAAGTAACCATTAAAGTTCGGCGGGTAGAATTGCCATGTCAGGGGATGATAATTGTAGATATTGATCGCAAAGAATCTGACCCACTGCTAACCATTGGTACAAATGTGATAGAAAATTGTATTGCCGAAGTGATAATTTTGTTGCAACAGGCGTCTGAAACTGCCAGCTCCGGGCAGCAGCGTGCCCTACAGAGGGAAATCCAAGCCCTGATGAGGAGGCAGCAGGTAGAGCTAGCCGGAGGAGAAATTGGCAGTGTAAGGGTAAGTGACCCCCTTCCCCTTGCAATACCCCCAAGAAGTGAAATGTTGATATGGTGTCGGGCAGCAATAGGCCTCAAGGGTCAGGATTACCAGGCCTTGGTAGAACCGGTGTATTCAGACAGTAGGCCTGGAGTCCTGATAGCCAGAGGGGTAGCAGACGTCCGCAAGGGAAGAGTGCTCGTCCGTGTCCTGAATTGTGGGGAGGAGGAAGCCAGATTGCCCCGGTACGCCACTGTAGCAAAACTGTACACTGTCAGTAACAATACCATCAAAGCAGTGGAACCCTTGATCCCGTCCGACCAGGCGGAAGACAATGGCTCCAAGGGACAGCTGGAAGACTGGTGCCAAAAATTACATGTGGGCACCGACTCCACCCCCTCACACCAAAAGCATGGGGTTTACCGGGTGGTACAGGAATATGAGCGGGTCTTCAGCAAACACCCCCTAGATTTTGGGCAGGTAAAAGGGGTTAAACATCAAATCCCCACGGGTGATCATCATCCCATTAAAGAGAGATACCGCCCTGTACCCCCAGCACAGTATCATCGTGCTAAAGAAATGTTACGGGAAATGAAGGAGGCTGGGGTTATCAGAGATAGCTGTAGCCCTTGGGCAGCTCCACTAGTGCTCGTAAAGAAAAAAGATGGTACAATGAGAATGTGCGTAGATTACAGACAAATTAACCGCATTACACATAAAGATGCTTATCCACTACCCAGAATAGAAGAGTCACTAACGGCCTTAAAATCAGCTAATTATTTCTCCACCCTGGATCTCACCAGTGGGTATTGGCAGGTTCCCGTGGCAGAGGCGGACAAAGAGAAGACTGCATTCACGACACCAATGGGTCTCTGTGAGTTCAATTGTATGCCGTTCAATGCCCCAGGGACATTTCAGAGATTGATGGAGTGCTGCTTGGGCCATCACAACTTTGAAACCGTGCTATTGTACCTGGATGACGTCATAGTCTACTCCAAGACCTACGAAGATCACCTGAGGCACTTAGCAGAAGTGTTTGAGTCCCTGTCGGAGTATGGCCTGAACATAAAGCCGTCCAAATGTCACCTCTTGAAGCCAAAGGTACAGTACCTGGGTCATGTGGTCAGCGCAGAAGGTGTGGCACCTGATCTGGAGAAAGTCACCGTAATCAAGGACTGGCCAAGACCCACCACGGTAAAGGAGGTACGGCAGTTCCTTGGGCTGGTGGGCTACTACCGAAGGTTCATTGATGGTTTCACAAAGATAGCAGCGCCTCTTCAAGATCTCCTGGTGGGCCAGCCAAAGCAGGCCAAGAAGCAGAGCCCTCCATTTGAATGGAACAGCCAAATAGAAACATCTTTTGTCCGGCTGAAAGGGGCTCTCACGGGAGAAGAAATTCTGGCCTACCCTGACTACAGCCAGCCGTTTGTACTGTATAGAGACACCAGCAACGTGGGACTGGGAGCAGTTCTGTCCCAGGTGCAGGGAGGCAGAGAGAAGGTGATAGCTTACGCCAGTAGGAAGCTTCGGCTCACAGAAAGGAATCCAGAAAACTACAGTTCCTTCAAGCTAGAGTTCCTTGCTATTGTTTGGACAGTGACTGAACGCTTCAAGCACTATCTGGCATCGGCCAAGTTCACTATCTTCACGGACAACAATCCGTTGACACATCTGGCAACAGCCAAGTTAGGTGCGTTGGAACAGCGATGGATGGCCCGGCTGTCTAACTTTGACTTTACCATCAAGTACCGGGCTGGCAAGAAGAATAACAATGCTGATGCGCTGTCCAGAATGCCTCACTTACCTGAGTCTGGAGAAGACCTGGATGAACTCGAAGAGATAGAGTTACCGGCTTTCCATCACCAAGGTGTTTCCCAGTGTGAGCATGCTGTAGGAGTGAAGCGCTCGAGCCAGCACGAGGTCTCGGTCAACCCATTACTCCACCATAATTGGGAAGAGACACAGAACGGTGACCCGGCCGTGCGATTGGTCAAAGAAAAGCTAGCACAAGCTGAGACCCATCTCGGTCCAGACGCTCCACAAGAAGCCCAGCAGTTGTGGAAGGAGAGGGGACGACTGTTCACCTACCAAGGCAAGCTCTGCAAGAGATATGTCAACTGGCGAACGAATGAACTCGTCTGGCAGATAGTGGTCCCACAGAGGGATGCTCCAATGGTCCTAGCAGCTTACCATGATAAAGCAGGACACTTCGGGTGGAAGAAGTTGGAGACCCTACTCCGCGATCGGTTCTACTTGGTGCACATGAGAAAGATGATCGAGAAGTGGTGCCGAGACTGTGGTCCGTGTAACCTGAGGCGGAAGGATGATGCCAGCCAGAGGTCTCCCCTACAGCCAATTGTCACGAAGCAGCCCCTGGAGTTGGTGGCCCTGGACCACGTGAAGTTAACACCAAGGCGGTCAGGCTATGTGTACGCCCTCACCATTGTGGACCATTACTCTCGTTTCCTGGTAGTAGTGCCTGTGAAGGACCAGACAGCCAGAACAGCAGCTAGAGCGTTCCAGGCATACTTTTGTCGGCCTCACGGTTATCCGGAAAGGGTACTGACTGATCAAGGTCCTGCATTCGAGGCCGAAGTGTTCCAAGAGTTCTGTAACATGAACGGCTGTAAGAAAATCCGAACAACACCATACCACCCCCAAACCAATGGATTGTGCGAGAAGATAAACCATGTGGTTATTGATATGCTGAAGACTCTACCTCTGGAAGAAAGAAACCAATGGCCAGAGAAGTTACCAGATCTGGTAGACCTGTACAACCATATCCCAGTAAATTCGACCAACTGCAGCCCTGCTTACCTGATGCGAGCAAGACCTGGCAAGTTACCTGTAAACTTTGAGATGGGGACTGTGTCACCTGAAGCGGTTCAGGAGATAGAAGATTGGGATACAGAGCGACAACAGAAGTACCGCAAGGTCCAGGAATGCGTAGAAAGGAGCCTGTCCCAAGCAATAACGAGACAAGAGCAGAACTACAATCAAACAGCCCCAGCAACTCCCTTAGCACCTGGAGAACAGGTCCTCAAGAAAAAGCAGAGGGCGCATCAATTAGATGATCAGTGGGAGAATGAACCCTACACCATTATTCCCTCCAACTTTGACAATAGTAAGGTATGCCTCATAAGCAAAGATGAAGGCAAGACCTATCAAGCAGTTTCTCGAGACCGCCTGAAAGCGTGCCCTGAACGGTGCAGAACCCAAAAAGAAGTAGAAGAAGTACAAGAAAGTCCCCAAAGTCAAGAAAAAGAGGAAGAGATGATCCAAACAATCCTTGGAAAATTCCCCAAAACTTGGACCCGAATAAACAATGCCATAGTGGTACCAGTCTTGACGTTCCCGCAGTTGGTCGAGCCAGAAACAGAAGAGGTTCCAGATCCACCTAAAGAACCGTCCGCTCCAACACAGGATGACACGCCAGCAGTAGGACAGGAGGCTCAACCCCCTGCCAGTGGTGAACCTGCCGTACCCTTGGCAAATCTGAGACCCCGTAGGCAACCAACATGCATCTGTCACGCTCCCCGGGTCCTCGGATCCCCTCCCCGAGTCCCCTGCTCCGATCCCCGGGTCCTCAGCTCCGCTCCCCGGTTCACCTGCCACGCTCCCCGCTCTCCAGCCTCCGGTGCCCGCACTTCCCAGGCCCCCTGGTCTCCGCTCCCGGCGCCCGACGGCTTCCCAGTTCCTGGCCGGCTCCCCTGCGTCCTCCCTTCAGCTTCCTGGCCTGGCTTCTGGCACCCGGGCCGCGCGCATGCGCATTAGGGCGCGCGCGGTCACTGAACCTTTCTTAAAGGGCCAGTGTCAATTAACAGGAAATGATGCACTCAGGTACAGGGTATATAGGGGGTTAATGTCCAAGGGAGCGGGGCCTGTTCTTCGTGTTTTCCCAAGCTAGGAGTCAGGTCTCCTTGTGTTCTATGAGATACTTACCTCTCTGTCTTCTAGAGCCGATCCTGCATCGCCATCCGGTCCTGCGGTACCTCGAACCCCGAACGCTGCCCATCTGCCATCCTGACAGTCCGTACCATCTCGGATCCCTGCGGTGACCCGTCATCTCACTCCAACGGTTCCGGACCCTGCCTGACACCATCACGGCTTCCGAACCTGAGCTCTGTCACCCGGACCACCATCTGTGACCTCGTGGTCCCAGGGACTTCTCCATTTGCTCTCAGTGCACGGACTGTCCTGCTACCTACAGTGCTCCGGCTACCGGACTCCTTTCCCTCATCCGGGAGTTCGGCCCAGTGGATCCACCTCCCGGGTCTGCCCGTCCATCTGGCCCTAACAGTAAGAACAGGCCATGGATCCCACCGAAGCACTAGCGGCCTTGCATGAGGAACTCCAATGCCAGCGTGAAGTCCAGACCCGCATGCTGAACTTTATGACTTCCGTGGACACCCGACTGACCACGCTACAAGCGGCAGTCACGTCTTCGACATCCCGAGCCTCCACTAGTCAAGCCACGACCCCCGCTCCCGTGGCCGCCTCTTCGGATGCTTCCAGACTGCGTTTGGCCTCACCACCCCGGTACGCCGGAGATCCCAAGACCTGCAGGGGGTTTATAAACCAATGCTCCCTCCATTTCACGCAGCTGCCACATCTGTTTGCCTCCGACCAAGCCAAGGTCGCCTTCATCATGTCTCACCTAGAGGGCGAGGCACTGGCGTGGATGAACCCCTTGTGGGAGAAGGAGGAACCTATGACCAAGAACCTCCAGGAGTTCCTGCAGGCCTTTCGCAGCACTTTTGACGAACCCGGACGCGCCTCCGCGTCTGCGTCATCACTTCTCCGGTTACGTCAGGGAACACTGACGGTGGGTCAATACGCCATCCGTTTCCGCACCTTGGCTTCAGAACTCGGGTGGAATAACGAGGCCCTAACCGCCGCCTTCTGGGAAGGACTATCGGGTCGAATCAAAGATGAGCTGGCTGGACGTGATGTACCGTCCACTCTGGACGCCCTGATTACCCTAGCGACTCGAGTGGACATACGCTTTCAGGAGCGGTCCAAAGAGCTGTCCCGTGAGAGACGTCCGGTAAGGCATTCCTCTCCTCCACCGAAGCCCACCGTACTCCAGTCAACGGCCTCTGGTGTCTCCGTCCATGAGCCCATGCAGATCGACCGTGTGCGACAGTCGGAACAACGTCGAGCAGAGCGGCTCGCCAAGGGTCTCTGCTTTTACTGCGGAGAGGGCACACACCTGCTACGCGCCTGTCCAGAGAGGCCGGGAAACTCCAAAGCCTAGGGTTGGTAGGAGAGGCCACCCTAGGTGCTGGGACTCTCTCAGACCCAGTTACATGGACTGTGCAAGTGACAACGGGAGAGACGCGGTTTACGGCTGAGGCGTACCTCGATTCTGGGGCAGCAGGCAATTTCATCCAGCAGGCCACGGTGGACAAGTACCAGGTGCCTGTTACTCCACTCGACAAGCCACTAGTGATTGCCTCTGTGGATGGGAGACCCCTCTCTGACACCATCTCCTGGATCACCAAGCCGCTTGAACTGCGTATCGGTGCTCTGCACACCGAGAACATCGCTCTCTACGTCCTCCCACATATGTCACATCAAATCCTGCTGGGACTTCCCTGGTTGCGGACACACGAGCCTTCAGTCAGCTGGGGCACTGGCGATATCACTCGATGGGGGTCTTCTTGCCATCAGAGATGTCTGAAGACCATACAACCCATCCGGCGACCTCCGGTTCCCGAGTCCCTACCGGGACTGCCCTCAGCCTATTGGTCCTTCGTGGACGTCTTTGATAAGAAGGAGTCCGAAGTACTCCCGCCACATCGTCCTTACGATTGTGCCATTGACCTGCTCCCGGGAACTACACCACCTCGAGGACGGATATATCCACTATCTCCAGCCGAAACAAGGGCCATGTCTACATTAGAGTTGAGCGCGGTTCGCGGTTCGTGGTTCTCCAGTTCTAGGCTCGAGTGATTTTTGGGCTGTTCGAGATCGAACTAGAACTCGAGCTTTTTGCTAAAAGCTCGGTAGTTCTAGATACGTTCGAGAACGGTTCTAGCAGCAAAAAGCAGGGCTTTTTACAGCTACAGTGTGCAGGAGCCATCGCTGGCAGCCTGCCACAAGCTGGTAACCAAGATAAACATCGGGTATCCAAGCAAAGCGCTTTGGTTAGTAACCCGATGTTTATCTTAGTTACGTGCAGGAAGCCCACACTTTCCCGCTCAGCTCGCTCCGCCCCCTCCTGCCCGCGGCATGTACACACACACATACACACACACATACACATACACACACACACACACACACATCCCCCCCCCGCTCGGCTTACCTGCGGTGATGAAGTCCCGCCATCCCGACCTCAGCGCTGTCACTGTCCTCCATGGCCGCCGCTTGTCACATCACCTTCTCTCGCTTCCGACCCGAGACTGACTAGCGGTGACGTCACGGACCTCTCGCGAGACTTGCTGTGAAGGCGCCGGTCATTGACCTCAGTGACAGGGGCTGTCAGTGTGCTGGAGATCAGCGCAGGTAATGTACCTCGCTGACAGCAGCACTTGTCATGCCCTGCAGTGACCTGGGCTGACCCATTGATGTTAGCTCAGGTCACTGCACTGCTCTCCCAGCCAATGGGGAACATCCTGCTCTTCATTGACTGGGACAGTGTGGATCGTCATGGCAACCCCTTGGATTACACCAGACCTGGATTTGTTTTTCAATCTAATAAATTGGTTAAAGAGGGAATGTTTTGGGGAGTGTTTTTTCAAATAAAAATGTGTTTGTCGTCTATTTTTTTTTATTACTGACTGGGTTGGTGATGTCGGGTATCTGATAGACGCCTGACCTCACCAACCCCAGGGCTTGATGCCAGGTGACATTACACATCTGGTATTAACCCCATATATTACCCCGTTTGCCACCGCACCAGGGCGCGGGATGAGCTGGGGCGAAGCACCAGGATTGGCGCATCTAATGGATGCGCCACTTCTGGGGCGGCTGCGGCCTGCTATTTTTAGGCTGGGGAGATTCCAATAACCATGGACCTCCCTAGTCTGAGAATATCAGGCCCCAGCTGTCTGCTTTACCTTGGCTGGTGATCCAATTTTGGGGGACCCCTACGTGTTTTTTTTTTTAATTATTTATTTAATTTAAAATAACAGCGTGGGGTGCCCTCAGTTTTGGATTACCAGCCAAGGTGAGGTTGCCAGCTGTGGTCTGCAGGCTGCAGCCGTCTGCTTTACCCTAGCTGGCTACAAAACTAGGGGGAACCCTACGTCATTTTTTTTTCATTTTTTTGGCTAAATACAAAGCTAAGCACCCTTAGTGCCACATGAAAGGTACCAAAGGGTGTTCCACTTTTTCTCCATTTTTTTCTCCACTTTTTTTCCACTTTTTCTCCATTTTTTTCTCCACTTATTCTCCACTTTTTCTCCACTTTTTCTCCACTTTTTCTGCACTTTTTCTCCTCTTATTCTCCACTTTTTCTCCACTTTTTCTCCACTTTTTTCTCCACTTTTTCTCCTCTTATGCTCCACTTTTTCTCCACTTTTTCTCCTCTTATGCTCCACTTTTTCTCCACTTTTTCTCCTCTTATGCTCCACTTTTTCTCCACTTTTTCTCCACTTTTTCTCCTCTTATGCTCCACTTTTTCTCCACTTTTTCTCCTCTTATGCTCCACTTTTTCTCCACTTTTTCTCCTCTTAATCTCCACTTTTTCTCCACTTTTTCTCCACTTTTTCTCCTCTTATGCTCCACTTTTTCTCCACTTTTTCTCCTCTTATGCTCCACTTTTTCTCCACTTTTTCTCCTCTTAATCTCCACTTTTTCTCCACTTTTTCTCCACTTTTTCTCCTCTTATGCTCCACTTTTTCTCCTCTTAATCTCCACTTTTTCTCCTCTTATGCTCCACTTTTTCTCCACTTTTTCTCCACTTTTTCTCCACTTTTTTCTCCACTTTTTCTCCTCTTATGCTCCACTTTTTCTCCACTTTTTTCTCCACTTTTTCTCCTCTTATGCTCCACTTTTTCTCCACTTTTTCTCCACTTTTTCTCCACTTTTTCTCCTCTTATGCTCCACTTTTTCTCCACTTTTTCTCCACTTTTTCTCCACTTTTTCTCCTCTTATGCTCCCCTTTTTCTCCACTTTTTCTCCTCTTATGCTCCACTTTTTCTCCACTTTTTCTCCACTTTTTCTCCACTTTTTCTCCTCTTATGCTCCACTTTTTCTCCACTTTTTCTCCACTTTTTCTCCACTTTTTCTCCTCTTATGCTCCACTTTTTCTCCACTTTTTCTCCTCTTAATCTCCACTTTTTCTCCTCTTATGCTCCACTTTTTCTCCACTTTTTCTCCTCTTATGCTCCACTTTTTCTCCACTTTTTCTCCACTTTTTTCTCCACTTTTTCTCCACTTTTTCTCCTCTTATGCTCCACTTTTTCTCCACTTTTTTCTCCACTTTTTCTCCTCTTATGCTCCACTTTTTCTCCACTTTTTCTCCACTTTTTCTCCACTTTTTCTCCTCTTATGCTCCACTTTTTCTCCACTTTTTCTCCACTTTTTCTCCTCTTATGCTCCACTTTTTCTCCACTTTTTCTCCTCTTATGCTCCACTTTTTCTCCACTTTTTCTCCTCTTATGCTCCACTTTTTCTCCACTTTTTCTCCTCTTATGCTCCACTTTTTCTCCACTTTTTCTCCTCTTAATCTCCACTTTTTCTCCACTTTTTCTCCACTTTTTCTCCTCTTATGCTCCACTTTTTCTCCACTTTTTCTCCTCTTAATCTCCACTTTTTCTCCTCTTATGCTCCACTTTTTCTCCACTTTTTCTCCACTTTTTTCTCCACTTTTTCTCCACTTTTTCTCCTCTTATGCTCCACTTTTTCTCCACTTTTTTCTCCACTTTTTCTCCTCTTATGCTCCACTTTTTCTCCACTTTTTCTCCACTTTTTCTCCTCTTATGCTCCACTTTTTCTCCACTTTTTCTCCTCTTATGCTCCACTTTTTCTCCTCTTATGCTCCACTTTTTCTCCACTTTTTCTCCACTTTTTCTCCTCTTAATCTCCACTTTTTCTCCACTTTTTCTCCACTTTTTCTCCACTTTTTCTCCTCTTATGCTCCACTTTTTCTCCACTTTTTTCTCCACTTTTTTCTCCACTTTTTCTCCACTTTTTCTCCACTTTTTCTCCACTTTTTCTCCTCTTATGCTCCACTTTTTCTCCACTTTTTCTCCTCTTAATCTCCACTTTTTCTCCTCTTATGCTCCACTTTTTCTCCACTTTTTCTCCACTTTTTTCTCCACTTTTTCTCCACTTTTTCTCCTCTTATGCTCCACTTTTTCTCCACTTTTTTCTCCACTTTTTCTTCTCTTATGCTCCACTTTTTCTCTACTTTTTCTCCACTTTTTCTCCTCTTATGCTCCACTTTTTCTCCACTTTTTCTCCTCTTATGCTCCACTTTTTCTCCACTTTTTTCTCCACTTTTTTCTCCACTTTTTCTCCACTTTTTCTCCACTTTTTCTCCACTTTTTCTCCTCTTATGCTCCACTTTTTCTCCACTTTTTCTCCTCTTAATCTCCACTTTTTCTCCTCTTATGCTCCACTTTTTCTCCACTTTTTCTCCACTTTTTTCTCCACTTTTTCTCCACTTTTTCTCCTCTTATGCTCCACTTTTTCTCCACTTTTTTCTCCACTTTTTCTCCTCTTATGCTCCACTTTTTCTCTACTTTTTCTCCACTTTTTCTCCTCTTATGCTCCACTTTTTCTCCTCTTATGCTCCACTTTTTCTCCACTTTTTCTCCTCTTATGCTCCACTTTTTCTCCACTTTTTCTCCACTTTTTCTCCTCTTAATCTCCACTTTTTCTCCACTTTTTCTCCACTTTTTCTCCACTTTTTCTCTTCTTATGCTCCACTTTTTCTCCACTTTTTCTCCTCTTATGCTCCACTTTTTCTCCACTTTTTCTCCTCTTAATCTCCACTTTTTCTCCACTTTTTCTCCACTTTTTCTCCTCTTATGCTCCACTTTTTCTCCACTTTTTCTCCTCTTATGCTCCACTTTTTCTCCACTTTTTCTCCACTTTTTCTCCTCTTAATCTCCACTTTTTCTCCACTTTTTCTCCTCTTATGCTCCACTTTTTCTCCACTTTTTCTCCTCTTAATCTCCACTTTTTCTCCTCTTATGCTCCACTTTTTCTCCACTTTTTCTCCACTTTTTTCTCCACTTTTTCTCCACTTTTTCTCCTCTTATGCTCCACTTTTTCTCCACTTTTTCTCCTCTTATGCTCCACTTTTTCTCCACTTTTTCTCCACTTTTTCTCCTCTTAATCTCCACTTTTTCTCCACTTTTTCTCCTCTTATGCTCCACTTTTTCTCCACTTTTTCTCCTCTTAATCTCCACTTTTTCTCCTCTTATGCTCCACTTTTTCTCCACTTTTTCTCCACTTTTTCTCCACTTTTTTCTCCACTTTTTTCTCCACTTTTTTCTCCACTTTTTCTCCACTTTTTCTCCACTTTTTCTCCACTTTTTCTCCGTTCTTTTTCTCCGTTCTTTTTCTATGGTCAGTCTACCCATTAGCTCTGCCATGCATACTGTAGCTCTACACCTACTGCACATGTTACTTTATGATTGACATCTCTTTCGTACCAGAGCTGTCTAAGCCTACTCTGACCCCATATTTGTCATTACTATATTGTCCTTGTACTGTATTATGACATTTGTATCATGTGTTTCATTTCTTGCTGTGTTGCAATTTTTTTGCTGCATCCCAATTGTACCTCTACATTGTTCGAGTTTATGTTATTGTTCTCTCACTCTTATGTGATACTGATTATTGTCATTTTTCATGATTACATGCAGATAAGTCCAATCTGACGAAGGCTCAGGCCGAAACGTCATTTGTAACTTGTTTTGGACAAAAACATATATGCTTATGAAAAAATTTTTTTCTTAATACGGACCAATAAAGAGTGATTTTGCATTACTATCCATTGTGACTTACTGACTTAGTCTGGGAGATATAGAGTGCCGAGGTTACTCACTAATTTTATCTATTATTACCTCTGAGCACCTATATACCAGTGAGCAGAGCTTCCTCTACAGTAGTTCTCCTGATTAGGCATGCCCTTACCTCATGAGCAGGGCATTGCAGCTTTGGTAGCAACCATTACGACATGGACTCTGCTGCTGTGGACCCGGGGAGAGTGAGTGCAGATTCATTGCACCCACACTCCTCACATGAAGGGTCCGCACTCCTAGAAAATGGGGGATACGTTCCCTGAGTGTCTCCCCCCCATATTCTAGACGGTCCAGAGTCGTCGTGGGACCCCTTTATTTTTTTTCTTACAATAAATTGGTGAAAGAGGAAATGTTTTGGGGACTGTTTTTTCAAATAAATTTCTTTTGTCGATTTTTTGTTTTTGTTAGTACTGACAGTTTATGATGTTGGGTATCTAATAGACGCCATGACATCACAAACTGCTGGGCTTGATCTCAGGTGACTTTACAGCTAGTATCAACCCGATTTATTACCCCGTTTGCCACTGCACCAGGGCACGGGATGAGCTGGGGTGAAGCGCCAGGATTGGCGCATCTAGTGGATGCGCCACGTCTGGGGTGCCTGCGGCCTGCTATTTTTAGGCTGTGAAGGCCCAATAACTATGGACCTTCCCACCCTGAGAATACCAGACCACAGCTGTCCGCTTTACCTTGGCTGGTGATCCAATTTGGGGGGGACCCTACTTTTATTGTGTAATTATTAATATTTATAAAATAATTATAAAAAAGAGCCTGAGGGGACCTCCACATTGGATCCCCAACCACGGTAAAGCTGCCAGCTGTGGTTTTCAGGCTACAGTCGTCTGCTTTACCCTAACTGGCTATCAAAAATGGGGGGACCCAACGTAATTTTTTTTTTTTAACTATTTTTTAAATAGAAAAAATTAATGGGCTTCCCTGTATTTTGATTGCCAACCAAGGTAACGGCAGGCAGATGGGGGTGGCAACCCATAGCTGTCTGCTTTATCTGCGCTGAGAATCAAAAATACCGCGGAGCGCTACGTCATTTTTTTAAAGATTTATTTTTACAGCACTGTGATGTCCAGCAATCAAAATACAGGGAAGCCCATTTTATTTTTAGTTATTTAAATAAATAATTAAAAAAAATATATATGGGCTCCCGCTGCATTTTTTGTATTGCTAGCTAAGGGTAATCCAAGCAGCTACTGGCTGCTAACCCCCACTGCTTGGTGTTACCTTCACTGGCAATGGAAAATCCAGGGAAGCATTTTTTATTTTTTTTGCCAAAAAACTACAAAAAAAGGACGTGAGCTTCGCCATATTTTTGTATGCTAGCCAGGTATAGCAGGCAGGTGCTGGAAGAGTTGGATACAGCGCCAGAAGATGGCGCTTCTATGAAAATGCCATTTTCTGAGGTGGCTGCAGACTGCAATTCGCAGCAGTGGGGCCCAGAAAGCTCAGGCCAACCGGTGGTGCGGATTCCAATCCCCAGCTGCCTAGTTGTACCTGGCTGGACACAAAAATGGGGCAAAGCCTACGTCATTTGTTTTCTAATTATTTCATGAAATTCATGAAATAATAAAAAAAGGGCTTCCCTTTATTTTTGGTTCCCAGCCGGGTACAAATAGGCAACTGGGGGTTGGGGGCAGCCGTACCTGCCTGCTGTACCTGGCTAGCATACAAAAATATGGCGAAGCCCACATAATTTTTTCAGGGGGCAAAAAACTTCTGCATACAGTCCTGGATGGAGTATGCTGAGCCTTGTAGTTCTGCAGCTGCTGTCTGTCTGTATGGAGAAGAGCAGACAGCAGCTGCAGAACTACAAGGCTCAGCATACTCCATCCAGGACTGTATGCAGAAGTTTTTTGCCCACCAAAAAAATGACGTGGGCTTCACCATATTTTTGTATGCTAGCCAGGTACAGCTGGCAGCCACGGGCTGCCTCCAACCCCCAGTTGCCTATTTGTACCCGGCTGGGAACCAAAAATATAGGGAAGCCCGTTTTTTTTAATTATTTCACTTATTTCATGAAATAATTAAAAAACAAATGACGTGGGCTTCGCCCTATTTTTGTGTCCAGCCGGGTACAACTAGGCAGCTGGGGATTGGAATCCGCAGCACAGGTTAGCCCGAGGTTTGTGGGCGCCTCTGCTGCGGATTTCAGTCCGCAGCCGTCCCAGAAAATGGCGCTCTCATAGAAGCGCCATCATCTGGCGCTGTATCCAACTCTTCCAACAGCCCTGGAGCCGGGTGGCTTGTTGGGTAATCATGAGTTAATACTGGCTTTGTTTTACCAGCCAGTATTAAGCCAGAGATTCTTAATGTCAGGCACGTTTGACCCGGCCATTAAGAATCTCCAATAAAGGGTTAAAAAAAAGACACCACACAGAGAAAAAATACTTTAATAGAAATAAATACACAGACACATTAGAGACTCCATCTTTATTACCCCCTGTCAGCCCTCCACGATCCTGCTCTTCTGTCTTCTTTCTTTCTAGTGTAGTAGTAGTGACGATTGTAGTGAGGAAGGATGAGATTCACCAGCTCATCACTTGGGGCTGGGGAACCTCCATCCTCACTACAATGCTCACTACAATCGTGAAGCAGCGTGCAGCCTTCACTCCGTGAGTGATCAGTGCTGGCTGCTAGCGGTAACGCTGACAGACGCGTTACCATAGCAACGGTGCTCTCGGAGCCGCGGTTAGCGGTGACGTCACCGCTAACTGCATTGCTATGGCAACGGTGATCTCCGTTAATGACCGGCTGTGTCAGCCGGTCCCTAACGGAACGGGGAGTCGACCGTGTGCTACAGCATGTCGCCGGTACACGGCGATACACATATGTGCACCGTGTACCGGAGAGATGCACTCGCAGGTCCTACATGACGTGTCATAGTCATGTGACCAGTCTGTAGCCAATGAGATAATAGCCACGTGACTGGTCACATGGCTATTTTGACGTCACGATAGGTCCTGCTTCTCTGCTGGCAGTGCAGGTCACCGGGAGGATTCAGCGATCATCGGATGGAATAGCGGCAGGAGACAGAGTGCAGAAGGGATCGCGAGGACCGGTAAGTGTTATGGCAATGTTTATTAACTGTTTGTGTACATTTATAATGCATTTTTATGTGTTTGTGATTGCCTCCCATTATAGCCTATTGGTTCGAGTTCGGTTCGTCGAACGTTCGACGAACCGAACTCGAACGGGACCCCCGTTCGTCGAGCCGACCTCGAGCCGAACCGGGACCAGTTCGCTCATCTCTAGTCTACATACATCACAGAGAGCCTGGCTAAGGGATTCATCCGGAGATCCTCCTCTCCTGCTGGAGCAGGCTTCTTCTTCGTAAAGAAGAAAGAGGGTGACCTACGCCCATGTATAGACTACCGGGGATTGAACCTAATCACCGTGAAAAACAAGTACCCCCTGCCGCTCATCCCCGAATTGTTTGATCGGCTCAGAGGAGCTCGTGTGTTCACCAAGTTGGATCTTCGGGGTGCCTACAACCTGGTCCGTATCCGCTCAGGGGATGAATGGAAGACCGCGTTCAACACTCGCGATGGGCACTATGAATACTGCGTGATGCCCTTCGGCCTGTGCAACGCACCAGCAGTCTTCCAAGAATTAGTGAACGATGTGTTTCGGGACCTTCTCTACGTCTGTGTGGTGGTATATCTGGATGACATCCTTGTCTTCTCTCCGGACCTCCAGACCCACCGAGAGAACGTGCAACTGGTTCTACAACGACTGAGAGAGAATCGTCTGTACGCCAAGTACGAGAAGTGCGTCTTCGAACAGTCTTCTCTCCCCTTCCTGGGGTACCTCATCACCGATACCGGACTGCAGATGGATCCCAAGAAGGTCTCCTCCATTCTCAACTGGCCTCCTCCTTCTGGACTGAAGGCAATCCAACGTTTTCTGGGATTCGCTAACTATTACCGCCAGTTCATTCCTCACTTCTCGGCTCTGACTGCTCCTCTCTCCGCCTTGACCAAGAAGGGGGCTAATCCAAAGGACTGGTCACCTGCGGCCGACGCCGCGTTTGGCGCTCTAAAGCGAGCCTTTGCCTCCTCTCCTGTACTCCACCGTCCAGAGTTAAACCGCCAGTTCACCTTGGAGGTGGATGCCTCCTCCTCGGGAGCCGGAGCAGTGCTCATGCAGAAGTCCTCCTCCGGGAAGATGGTGACGTGCGGTTTCTTCTCCAAGAGCTTCTCTGCGCCTGAACGCAATTACACCATCGGTGACCGAGAGCTATTAGCGGTCAAACTGGCTCTGGAGGAATGGCGCTATCTTCTGGAAGGAGCAGTGTACCCTGTCATTGTTTACACGGACCACAAAAACCTGGAATACCTGCGGACTGCTCAGCGACTGAACCCACGGCAAGCCAGGTGGTCCTTGTTCTTTGCCCGGTTCGACTTCCAGCTTCATTTCCGACCCGCGAACAAGAATGTACGCGCTGATGCCTTGTCTAGGTCTTTCGTGCCCCTGGAACAGGAGGAAGAGACATCTCAACCCATCATCTGTCCAAGTAAGATTATTCCGGTGGCTCCTGTCACCCTGGCCCAGATACCACCTGGGAAGACTTATGTCTCTGAGGCTGACAGGCAAAAAGTGTTACACTGGGGCCATGCCTCGAAAACAGCCGGTCATGCAGGTCAGAAGAAAACATGGAGCGCTATTGTACGTCATTACTGGTGGCCATCCCTGCGCACGGACGTCGCCTCTTTTGTCTCTGCCTGCTCCTCCTGTGCCAGGAACAAGACACCCAAACACCTGCCATACGGCCGTCTTCTGCCTCTGCCCATACCCTCAGTTCCCTGGCAACACATAGCGATGGACTTTATTACGGACTTGCCATTATCCTCCGGACACACAGTCATATGGGTCGTGGTGGATCGGTTCTCTAAAATGGCCCATTTCGTTCCTATGGCTGGACTGCCCTCTGCTCAGGAACTCGCGGACGCCTACATACAGCACATCTTCCGCTTGCATGGCTTTCCATCACACATAGTGTCCGACAGAGGAACTCAGTTCACCTCCCGCTTCTGGAGGGCTCTCTGCAAACATCTGGGAGTGACTCTGGACTTCTCCTCAGCCTACCATCCTCAGTCGAATGGCCAAGTGGAACGGATCAATCAGATATTGACCTCTTTCTTGCGTCACTAAGTGAACGCCCATCATGACGATTGGTCCACGCTTCTTCCTTGGGCTGAATTCTCCCATAATCACCACGTCAGTGAGTCCTCCTCCAGTTCTCCCTTCCATGTCGTCTACGGACTTCAGCCGTCTGTCCCATTGCCTGTATCCTCTTCCTCGGACATCCCTGCTGCTGATGCAGTACTCCGTGACTTTACATCCATTTGGGACTCTGTTAAGGCCTCCCTTGCACGTGCCTCCCTGCGGATGAAGAGACATGCGGACAAGAGACGTCTGGATCCTCCGTGTTTCTCTCTGGGAGATCTCGTCTGGCTTGCTTCCAAATACATCCGACTGAAGATACCATCCTACAAGCTGGGACCTCGCTACATCGGACCGTTTAAAGTCCTCGGCAAGATCAATGAGGTCTCCTACAAACTGCAGCTCCCGGCCACGATGAGAATACCCAACTCCTTTCACGTCTCTCTGCTCAAGCCGGTTGTCCTTGGTCCCTTCTCCGCTGCCGCCAGTCCGGCCCCTCCTCCTATTGCTGAGGACGACATCTATGCGGTAAGAGATATCGTGGCCATGAAGACCGTACGTGGTCGACAGTTCTTCCTGGTGGACTGGGAAGCGTATGGTCCTGAGGATAGATCCTGGGAGCCCAGGGAGAACGTGGGCACTCCTCTGATCCGTGCCTTCCTGTCCCGGTTGCGGGGAGGGGGGCGTGGGGGGGGGTACTGTCACGCTCCCCGGGTCCTCGGATCCCCTCCCCGGGTCCCCTGCTCCGATCCCCGGGTCCTCAGCTCCGCTCCCCGGCTCACCTGCCACGCTCCCCGCTCTCCAGCCTCCGGTGCCCGCACTTCCCAGGCCCCCTGGTCTCCGCTCCCGGCGCCCGACGGCTTCCCAGTTCCTGGCCGGCTCCCCTGCGTCCTCCCTTCAGCTTCCTGCCCTGGCTTCTGGCACCCGGGCCGCGCGCATGCGCATTAGGGCGCGCGCGGTCACTGAACCTTTCTTAAAGGGCCAGTGTCAATTAACAGGAAATGATGCACTCAGGTACAGGGTATATAGGGGGTTAATGTCCAAGGGAGCGGGGCCTGTTCTTCGTGTTTTGCCAAGCTAGGAGTCAGGTCTCCTTGTGTTCTATGAGATACTTACCTCTCTGTCTTCTAGAGCCGATCCTGCATCGCCATCCGGTCCTGCGGTACCTCGAACCCCGAACGCTGCCCATCTGCCATCCTGACAGTCCGTACCATCTCGGATCCCTGCGGTGACCCGTCATCTCGCTCCAACGGTTCCGGACCCTGCCTGACACCATCACGGCTTCCGAACCTGAGCTCCGTCACCCGGACCACCATCCGTGACCTCGTGGTCCCAGGGACTTCTCCATTTGCTCTCAGTGCACGGACTGTCCTGCTACCTACAGTGCTCCGTCTACCGGACTCCTTTCCCTCATCCGGGAGTTCGGCCCAGTGGATCCACCTCCCGGGTCTGCCCGTCCATCTGGCCCTAACAGCATCCCTGTCAGGGTTAGGCCTACCAATAACACGGGGGGGGGCAGACACTCCAAGTAGTCAGGGACAAACCCCAGAGCTACGCCGGTCCCAACGTAGCACTCGGGGACAGCCCCCTCCAAGGTATAGAACATAGAAAGTAAAATACCTAACAGAGTGTAAATAGTTATGTGAAATGTCTGTAATGTTGTGTATAAAATGTTTTTTTTATGACTAAGTAAATGGACAATTGGGTCACTGGACTATAAGTGGCCAACACTTTAATTGTACATAGTTAGCACCAGTGTGCTCCACACCCCTGAAGAAAAACCCGTCCGGCGTGCATAGAGTGGGGTCATCAATGCTCTGACGCACGCCCAGAGCCTACGTTGGGGATTTGATCGCGGCGGGTCCCCCATGGAGCAGTGTAATGGACACCCGGCAGGGAGCCACACTGGACTCTTATAGTAGTGTTTAAGTTTGTAACGTTTAAGTAATGCGCCTCCCATAATGGGATGAAATGTTCTAACATGTTATGTTTTGTTTCTGCAGTCCGGGAGTACTGAATTTAACTAAGGGGGAGTGTGGCGCCCCAGGACCTGGTCGCCACAACAGCATTGCCCTCCCAAAGGGTTAATGCTGAGCCTGGAGGTAATTGGGTGGTCCATTGGCCAGTAAGTTTAACATCCAACGCAGTTCTCCCTCCGGCCAGCAGGGGGAGCTCTGAACCTGGAATTCCAGGAAGCATTCCTTAAGTCTGACCTGAGGGAGGAAGTAGTGTTCAGTCTGTAGAGAGAAGTGATAGCAAGCAGACGCAGAGTGTGCTGTCCTGTGGATCTGGGGCCTAGAGCTGGAGCAGCTTGGCCCAGGGAAGCAGGAGTAGCAGAGAGGCAGAGAAGAGACTCGGACATTGGAGTCTGTGGCCACCAGGGCTTAAAATACTCCCTGGTAGCCGAATCCGAAGGGCAGGAGAGCTGCAAGCACCTGGCCCAGAAACAGCCCGAAGGTACGGCTGAATCATCAGGGCCCGGTGTGGACTCCAGCAGAGAAGCACCAGAGAGGGCCTGCGCAGCCTACCACAGAGGGAAAGGGACGTACCACCAGTCCCAGCAGCAAGAGGGCCATTGCTAGATCCAGAGAGCAGGGTCCTATAATAGTAAAGAAAAGAACAGGAGTAGGCCTCATACTCAGCTGGCCAAAAAGATCACCCCAAGTACTTCCAGGCTGACCGGATCCCCTTCACCACCTGTGACGGTCTCCCAGGACTGGACTGTTCTTAAAGTAAAAGAGGAGAAGGTAAAGAGACTGTTGTTTGTGCCTGGTTCTTTCATTGCCTGTCGGCCCTGCACCGTGTTATCCACACAACACCATAGACTTTCACGAGCACCAACTGTGCCCCGGGGCACCGCTCCACCTGTGGGGAGCAGTATCACCATTGCTTCCATATCATCACCCCGGAGGCCTCACACAGCAGCAGCGGCTTAATAGCCGCATACCACAGGTGACGTCACAAACACAAACTTTATTCAAACCCCAAGTCACCAGCCATATTTAACTGACACCCACCAGGGCCACGGAGCCGGGCCCCGCCACCACTGACTACCTCCGGACTAGTCCGGCCCGGCACCGGGTGTCCCATAGCCCTGGGGTGGGCGAGTCACATGCTCGGTTGCAAAAAATGGAATCCCACGATGGATCCGTCATTTGACGGATGACGACGGATCCTGCGCCTGTAGGCTTCCATTACACCAAGTGACGGACAGCGACGGATCCGTCGCTGTCTGTTTCTTCACGCACAGAAAAAATGTTACTGTGGACGTCATCTCCGTCCAACGGATATACATTTTTAGACGGATCCATCGTACCACAAATGAAACGTGAGGCCATCCGTCGCAATCCATCGCTAAGACAAGTCAATGAGAAAAAAGCTGATCCAGTGCTGGATCCATTTTTTTCACAATTCGAGGGATTGTGACTGATGGCAAAAAACGGATGTGTGAAAGGCGCCTAAGGGTCCCAGCGATTGGATCCCAATCAGAAAGTTATACTTAATCTGTATTTTGGGTATAATTTTAAATGTAATATTTCACTTAGCAGAATCAGAGTGATTAATTTATTTATATAATGCACATGGCGGGATTTATACAGGAAGCCAGCAGATGTTTGGCACTGTGCTCCGTAGGTAACACAGTGATTCATAACGCTGCAAAAACTGAATGTAATAACCTCATCACATTGATGAATTTTTGGATTTGCCATATGGAAGACATATATGTGATGCTTACATGTGATTTATCTTCATTTGTGATGGATGCTTTGCTCCTGTTCAGCTCTGCTCCAATTACATCTATTCTATGAGGACAAAGTGATGATTACTGTTAAAGATATCAAATAATTGGAGGAAACACGGCACTCCTGGAAGGTTGTGTCCTGATAGTGAATTTATATATTGGTGGTCCAGTAGAAAATGTGTAACACATAACATTTTGGTCAAAGACTTTTACTTACATATAGGTGGCGTGACCACATGTATAGATTTAGGAGGTCGCAACCATCATTGCTGTGTTGTACAGTGCCAGATTTTTTCTTATACTGTACTGTTAGAGGAAGGATCACACTTGTTTGGGGCCTATGTTAGGAGAGAGTGCCAGTTCTACCAGAAAAAAGAGCCACGTTACAGCTACACAAATGTAAACCAAACGGGCCCCACTAAATTCATTAGCATCTGTCTGGGGCTGTTTGAGATCCAGTTTTCTGGTCCTATAAAAAACCTCTGAAAAACTTCTGCGCATATTGGTGTCTTGGTTTTGTTTTTATAAGATCCATGATTAGCCTTTGTTTAAATCTACACTTTACGGTTCATTAGGCTAAGTTCCCATGATAAGCTTTTGGTAATTTTTGATGTTGCAGATATTCTGCAGCATTTCTGCACCTATTATGTAAATTACTTTTTTTTACATGATTTTTGTTCTGTTTTTGATGTTGTATTTTTTGTTTCGTTTTGGTATGTCATGTTTTAAATAAAGCTGTTTTCTTTTTGATACTTCCTGGCATTTGGCGTTGATAAAACTGTACTGATACACTTAGGTGTGGATTGCAGGTATTTTTTATTTGTTTTTGCAACATAAAAGCACTAAAACATTTGTTTTTTATCTCACATTTTCTGCAGCTAATGCAAGTCTATGAGAAAAATCTGAACATAAGGCTGGAGTCACCCTTGTGTGATACTCGCATGACGATCATCTCGCATCACCTAGACCGGCCACTGGCTTTCCTGAAAGAAGCATGTCAGGTTCATGTATTTCTATGTAACTGACATGCTCCTGTCAGGAGAGCCAGGGGCCAGTCTGGGTGATGTGATGCGATCCTCGTGCGAGTCACACGCAAATGTGACTGCAGCCTTAAGCTCAGCATACCTCCAGGAAAATTCCATGTTACAGATTCAAAACAAGCATTGCAGGTCAGTTTACACTGAGTAAAAAAACAAAGTGGGCATAATATTCCTATACATCCCATCCACTGTACTGGAACTGAAAGACAGTGTCTTTTTGACGCACCAAAATTATGCTGCATCAAAAAATCACTAAAAACTCATTGTTGGCACACAGTATAAGGCCCCCTTCACACGTCAGTGAAAATCACGCACGTGTTTCACGGACGTGTGCAAAGGTGCATTTTACCCTCCGTGTGCCGTGTTTATGGCACTACGTGTGTTCTCCGTGTGTTATCCGTGATAACACACAAAGAACGAGAACTTTCTGCTCACCTGTCCCTGGCGTCGCTGTCCATGGTGCTGAACTTTGGTCTCCAGCCCTGCCGACTCCCCCGCTGCTGCTGCTTCCGCCGCAGTGAAGTGAATATTAGAGTATAATGAGCGGCGGTCGGAAGCAAGTGACAGCAGCGGCAGAGACAGGAGGGCTGGAGAAGGTGAGTAAAGATTTGTTATTTGTTTTTCTGACACGTGAGTTTTCTCCGGCGCGTGTCACATGGGGCCGCATCCACACTACATCCGTGTGGTCCGTATGCGGGCCGTGTGACACCCGTGCTGCCGGAGAAAAACGGACATGCATCCATGTGGAGCACACGTAAGCTCCACATGGAGGCACAGGCCAATGGCTGCACACGTGCGTGCACATAAACCCATTGATTTTAATGGGTTTACGTGTGCCGATGTGTCTCTGGTACATGCGGACACGGACCTAACACGTAGCGGAGACACGTGCACGTGAAGGAGGCCTTATAGTCATTAGGGCCCTTCTTCTTTTTGGATCCTTTAAATATTGGATCAATATTCCACATAAATTCCGTTTGTTCCCAGTACAGAACGTAGAAATAGGACTTAAGAACGCAGAGCTTTAGTTGGATTCAAAGCGGCCTATTAGCATGTATACTCAACAAAAATAGAAACAATCACTTTTGTTTTTGCTCCTGTTTTCTAGAGCTGAACTCAAAGATATAAAGCGGGCTTTACACGCTACGATATCGCTAGCAATTTCTAGCGATATCGAGCGTGTAAGTACCTGCCCCCGTCGCACATGCTATATTGTGTGATCACTGCCGCAGCGAACATTATCGCTACGTCAGTGTCACACGCACTTACCTGGTCGGTGGCGTCGCTGTGACTGCCGAACAATCCCTCCCTCAAGGGGGAGGGACGTTTGGCGTCACCGCAACGTCACTAAGTGGCCGGCCAATCAAAGCGGAGAGGCGGAGATGAGCGGGACGTAACATCCCGCCCACCTCCTGCCTTCCGCATTGTGGCCGGCGGCAGGTAAGGAGACGTTCCTCGCTCCTGCGGTGTCACACACAGCGATGTGTGCTGCCGCATGAGCGATGAACAACATGGATAAACAACCCTTACCGATTTTTGAGCTTGGGACGACCTCTCCATGGTGAACGATTTTCACCATTTTTGAGGTCGCTTAAGGACGCTGGTAAGTGTCACACGCTGCGATATCGTTAATGACGCCGGATGTGCGTCACTAACAATGTGACCCCGACGATAAAACATGAATGATATCGTAGCGTGTAAAGCCCCCTTAAGACTTTTTATACAATATTTACACAAAAGGTCCTTTTCTCTCAATATGGTTCACAAATTTGTCTAAATCTGCGTTAGTAAGCACTTTTCCTTTGGTGAGATAATCCATCCACCTCATAGGTGTGTCATATCAAGATGCTGATTAGACAGAATGATTATTGCACAGGTGTGCCTTAGGCTGGCAACAATAAAAGGCCACTCTAAAATTTGCAGTTTTATAGTATTGGGGGTGTCCAGGGCAGGATCCATCTGTGAAGAGAACACCTCTCCAACATACCAGACACCATTGAATGTGAGCATTTGCTCACTCAATCTGGTCATGATGATGAGCTGCAGTCAGGTGGAGACCCTGATGAGGACGACGGACATGCAGATCAGCTTCCCTGAGATGTTTCTGACAGTAAATGCATAAATTCTTTGCTTACGCAAAATGATTGTCTGGATGTCTCAGATGATCTTGGAGCTGAATATGCTGGATATTGAGGTCCCTGGCTGTTGTGGTTACACGTGGTCTGTAGTTGTGAGCCTGGTTGAATGTACTGCCAAATTCTCTGAAACGCCTTTGGAGATGGCTTATGGTAGAGAAATGAGCATTCAATTTATGGCAACATCTCTGGGGAACGTTCCTGTAGTCTGCATGCCAATTGCGCACTCCCTCAAATCTTATGACATCTCTGCATTGTGCTGTGTGATACAACTGCACATTTTAAAGTGGCCTTTTATTGTGGCCAGCCTAAGGCACACCTGTGCAGTAATCATGCTGTCTAATCAGCATCTTGATATTCCACACCTGTGAGGTGGATGGATTATCTCAGTAAAGTAGAATTGCTCACTAAAACAGATATTGACAAATTTGTGAACAATATTTAAGAGAAAAAGGCATTTTGTGTCCATAGAAAAAGTCTTCTTTGAGTTCAGCTCATGAAAAATCGGAGAAAACCCAAAAGTGTTGTGTTTATATTTTTGTTCAGTATATTTTCCTATTACAGTTAGACTTACGGGCGGGCCTGTCTGGGCTTTTTTTTTTATACTAGGTAAAGTTTTGCAGACTGCAATGTTTTTTTCTGATGGAAACTGAAGCATAAACTGAGCCTAAGGTTTTATTTACAGCAGAGGTATAGAGCACATCCTGTACCAATACCACTACTGCACTAACAAAAATCATAGGAGATGCTAAATTGGAATTGCAGGTTCCCCATGAAATTCAAGAGTTTAAAAATGCTCAAGTAAAACAAATAGGATCAATTCTTCAATAATAAAAAATTACAGAACTCCCTCAAAATATTCCTAAAATCTCCATCATACCAATGTTTACAATTCTTAAAAAAGCACTTATGTGTTTTATAACTTCTAGGAACAAATGAGTAGGAATCTTTCCCTATTTTTGAATGATTTAGGATCCACTCCCGACTTTGACTAAAAAACACATCCAAAACTACCTGTGTGAATCTGGTGTAAAGCTAAATGTGTGTGATGTCATCTTTCATTAGAAATATTGCCATAGCAAATGCCATATTGTAATGACTGTTTTGTGCGGATTTTAACCTGGTGGGCTATGAATAGAAACTTGAATGGGCTTTCTGGGTATATAAAAAAAATAACTAAAGGAATTCTCATTATAAATAATCTTTTTTTTATTATATATATATATATATATATATATATATATATATATTTACTTTGCAAATTACAGTTGTTTTATCTAGGTAGGTGATGACTATAGGAACACGTGCTCCCCAAATATGGCTGGAGATATCAGGGATGCAGAGGTAAGAAGAGGCCACTAAAGCTGGTTTCACACTAAGCGAAAGCGACAATGACGTCGCTGTTACGTCACCATTTTCTGTGACGTAACAGCGACCTTGTAAAGCTGGTGTCACACACAGCGACAACGACGTCACTGCTACGTCACCATTTTCTGTGACGTTGCAGCGACGTCCCGTCGCTGTCGCTGTGTGTGACATCCAGCAACGACCTGGCCCCTGCTGTGAGGTCGCCGGTCGTTGCTGAATGTCCAGCTTCATTTTTTGGTCGTCACTCTCCCGCTGTGACACACACATCGCTGTGTGTGACAGCGAGAGAGCGACGAAATGAAGCGAGCAGGGAGCAGGAGCCGGCGTCTGGCAGCTGCGGTAAGCTGTAACCAGCGTAAACATCGGGTAACCAAGGGAAGACCTTTCCCTGGTTACCCGATATTTACCTTCGTTACCAGCCTCCGCCCTTGCTGCCCGTGCCGGCTCCTGCTCTGTGCACATGTGGCTGCAGTACGCATCGGGTAATTAACCCGATGTGTACTGTAGCAAGGAGAACAAGGAGCCAGCGCTAAGCAGTGTGCGCGACTCCCTGCTCTCTGCACTGTGACATGTAGCTGCAGTACACATCGGGTTACTTAACCCGATGTGTACTGTAGCTAGGAGAGCAAGGAGCCAGCGCTAAGCAGTGTGTGCGGCTCCCTGCTCTCTGCACTGTGACATGTAGCTGCAGTACACATCGGGTTACTTAACCCGATGTGTACTGTACCTAGGAGAGCAAGGAGCCAGCGCTAAGCGCGGCTCCCTGCTCTCTGCACATGTAGCACAGCGACGCTATGATCGCTGCTGCGTCGCTGTGTTTGACAGCTAAGCAGCGATCATAATGTCGCGGGCGGGGAGGAGGGTGTCAGCACACCGCGCTCACCCCTTCTGCTCGGGTCCGGCAGTTGCTCCTGGTGGCTCGAGCTGCGGGCCGGATCCCGGGGTGTCTCGAGCGACACTCCTCGCCCGTGAGTGAAAGGGGGGGTGTTTGTTGGGATTATAGTTCGTGACGCCACCCACGGTTGTGGTGATGGCACCACCGCTGCTCAGTGTGGGGGTCCCGGGGATGGTGATTGGAGCAGCCAGGTGTTGTGTTGCCCCTCCGTGGGTAGGGGTTGGTGATCCCGGGGCCCGGTGAAGAGATGGGAAGTGTAGGGCCTGGAGGGCGCAGGGACGCGGGGGCAGCGCTGTGCCTTGCGGCACTGTGGTACTCACTCAGCCTGAGACACGGACACAGTTTGTACGGTAAACCAACGGCTGGTAGGACGGTCCCACAGACGGTTGCACCTGCACTCCCGGTAGGTGACGGTGACGTCTCTCTTCCTTGCACCTGTTTGACTGATGGTAGCGGTGGATTCCCTCCGGTTACCCGCTCCCCGACTGCAATCTGGGCCGGAGGAGCTCTACACTTTGCCCGCAGGTGCTGGCCCTGGGGAAACCGGTGCCTTGGCGGTGGCGGTGTCTCCCCGGTAATGGTCGGGCTGTTGCCGTCAATCGGGACTTTGTTGCTGGGGGATCTGCGTCCCCTTCACTGACGGATTCGGCAAATTGGGCGACTCCTAGCCTTGCCGGGGTCCGAGAGGCCCCTGCCCTGGTGCTGACTGTCCTTCGGAACACTGCTCCAGACCACCGGGCACACAGCCAACGGGGTCCTTCCAGGAACTTCCAAACGGTCCCCCTCCGGACAGTCACCGCCGTCGCTCACCTTGCTGTTCTAGCCCTACACACAGCTGGGCTCTCAGGCTCTGTGCACTCTCTGCGCTCTCTCCACTTCTTGCTTTCCTCCTTTTCCACTTTCCTTTCCTTCACTTTCACTTCTGGTTGTTTACTCTAGCCCCTGCCTGGGCTACTCCTCACTCCTTCCACTTCCTCCTCCCTGACTAGACTCAAGCTCTTCCCTGAGCTTTCTGCCTGGTTACTTCCTGCCTCCAGAGTTGTGAGCTCCTTGGTGGGCGGAGCCAACCGCCTGGCCCACCCCCTGGTGTGCATCAACAGACTCTTGGAGGAAGGCAACAAGGGTTTCTGGTTAGCAGGTGTGCCTACCTGGAGTGTGGGGTGTAGTGGTGTTGTTATCTGTGTCCCCTGGCTTGCCCAGGGCGACACATTCCCCCTTAGCAAAATGCAGACCGTCCGCGGGCTGCCGTCCTACACCGGTTTTATTTTTCTGTAAAAAGGGGGTAACAGGGTTAAACAAACAATAATAACACTTTTAATAACTTCTTCCCAAGACGGGAGGCACATTTTACTTTTAACGTTGCAACGGTATACGGTTACGGTTTCCGCTCTCTCCCACCCAAGTAACCTGGCCCTGATGCTGCCCCTAAAGCCCAGGCAGCACCCCTTGACCCACAGTCCAGCACACGGTACCCGAGCGGGATCTGTCCTTCCCTCCAGAGGGTAGCCACCGGTTCCTTTGGTGGCTGGGCCCTGGCCTGCTCTGCTCAGGGCCCTCCCTCCAACCTGCCTCTCCGGAGGCGGCATTGCGGAAACGGTAACGGTAACCAACATATTTACAAGCCACTAACGTTTGTGGTTGCCCTGCAGAGTTCACGGGCTTGTCCATGGCTAGCTCCCATGCATTTTTAAACTTTGAACGGTCCCCACGGGGACAACGGTGCCGGCTCCAGCCGGTTGCTAATCACACGGTGAATCAGGTGAAAACTCGGATAATCATCTTTCATTTTTGGCAAAACTTTTCAACTTTTTCAAACAAACTCAAAACACTCTTTTACATTTGCGGGCCCCTCTTACTCATAGAACGGTCTCCCTGTACCTAAGTGGGGGTCTACCTAGGTTGGAACGGGTGGACCTCCGGGACCCGGTGTCAGTGGTGCTAGACAGTGGGGTAGAGGGAACAATCGGTTCCTCCTCCCTGCTAGAGTGTGGGGCAGGCGGAGGTGCAGGGGGGCTGGGTACAGGTTCATCCCTGGGCACTGGCACTGGTTCTGGCTCACGGTTAACCGCTTCCACTACTTCTTCATCCACGGGTTGTGGGAACAGTATCACTGGAAGTATCACCGCGCCGTTCTGTGTAGGCCAGTTTGCTGGGAAGTCACCCATGACAGTGTGGATTACCTCTGCTGCCTTTTCCACCGGTGGAGGAATCGGTACTTCAGCCTCTGCTTTCAACGCTGGGGGGCATTTTTTTAGATGGTCCCGAGAAACTGTGGCCAGGGTGCCCCCTTGGTCACGACTGATCTGGTAGGTCTTCCCATTGTCCCACTCGGTGGGTTGTACGACATAAGGGACTTGCTCCCACTGATCATCCAGTTTGTGGGCTTTTCTCTTCCGTTTCAGCACCACATCTCCTGGCTGGAAAGGACCTGCAGGCGCCTTCTGGTTGAACCGGTGCTCTTGCTGTTCTCGACTTCGACTGAGGTTTTTCTCTACATACTCCTGGATTTGCCGGTACTGGGCCCTCCTCCGACTTTCCCACTCTGCCGTTGAAGGGAGTGCTTCCGGAGCCTCCAACCCCATCTCCAGATCCACCGGTAGGCGGCCAGGCCGGGCCCTCATCAGATACGCTGGGGTGCACTTCGTCGAGCTGGATGGGATATTATTGTACATGTCGACCAAGTCGGGTAACTTTTCCGGCCACATGTTCCGTTCTTCCAGCGGTAGCGTCTTGAGGAGCCCCAGGACCAAGTGATTCATTTTCTCGCACATGCCGTTGGTCTGGGCGTGGTACGGAGTGGTCCGGATCTTCTTGCAGCCGTACAACTGGCAGAATTCGTGAAACACTTCTGCTTCAAAAGCCGGGCCTTGGTCAGTCAGCACCTTCTCGGGGTACCCATGGGGTCGGCAGAAGTAGGCCTGGAACGCTCGGGCAGCGGTTCGACCAGTCAGGTCCTTAACGGGGACTACCACCATAAATCTTGAGTAGTGGTCTACCATGGTCAATGCGTAGGTGTACCCACTTCGGCTAGGGGTGAGTTTGACATGGTCCAGGGCGACCAGCTCCAGCGGCTGATGGGTGACTATGGGATGTAACGGTGCCCTCTGGCTAGTCTCGTCCTTTCTCCTCAGTGTACAAGGACCGCACTCTCGGCACCAGGCTTCCACCGATTCACGCATCCCACTCCAATAGAACCGCTCCCTCAACAGCATCTCCAGCTTCTTCCACCCGAAGTGGCCAGCACCATCATGGTATGCCCGCAGGACAGTAGCAACCTCGGCCTGAGGAACGATCAACTGGCATATTTTCTCATGGGTCTTTGGGTTGACCAGCTCACGGTACAGCCTCCCTTGGTGTAGGTAGAGCCGTTTCCGTTCTTTCCACAAGCATTGGGCTTCGGCTGGAGCGGCAGGGTCTATTCCCATAGCACCCTGTTCCACCAGGGCCTTGACAAGGCGGACAGCCGGCGCTTGGTCCTGGGCGTCCTGCCACTCTTGACTGGGCCGCGGGTCCAGATCCACCCGTTGCTGACATACTTGCACTCTCTCAGTAGGCGGCTGGTGAAATGCAGGCAACTCAATCTCCTCGAGGTCGTCATCCTCACACCCCTCTTCCGACAAATGGGGCATCCGGGAGAGTGCATCTGCATTGATGTTGACACGACCAGCTCGGTACTTTATGGTGAAATCATAGTTGGCTAACCGGGCTACCCACCGCTGCTCCAGCGCGCCCAACTTGGCCGTGTTCAGGTGAGTTAGCGGATTGTTGTCCGTAAACGCGGTGAATTTTGCCGCCGCCAGGTAGTGGCGGAACCGCTCTGTGATAGCCCACACCAACGCCAATAGCTCGAGCTTGAAGGAGCTATAGTTCTCAGGGTTCCTTTCGGTCGGCCGGAGTTTTCGGCTGGCGTAGGCAATCACCTTCTCCTTTCCATCCTGGACCTGGGACAAGACCGCTCCCAGCCCCACGTTACTGGCGTCCGTGTCGAGGATAAACGGGCGCCCATAGTCAGGGTACGCCAAGACCTCTTCTCCGGTCAAGGCCGCCTTCAACTGGCCAAAGGACTCCTCCTGCTTGTCCTCCCACAACAGTGGGGCTCCAATGGGTCTACCGCCCTTGGTCTGTCCCACGAGGAGATCTTGCATGGGAGCAGCCATCTTCGTGTACCCCTTTATAAAGCGCCGATAGTACCCCACCAGACCCAGGAACTGCCTTACTTCCCTCACTGTGGTTGGTTTCGGCCAGCTCTGAATGGCAGTGATCTTCTCAGGGTCGGGGGCGACGCCATCCGCACTCACCACATGTCCCAGATACTGCACCCTGGGTTTCAGCAGATGGCACTTCGAGGGCTTCAACTTCATCCCGAACTTGGCAAGGGACGCGAACACCTCGGCCAGGTGTTCCAGATGGGCCTCATACGTCTGGGAATAAACAATCACATCATCCAAATACAGCAGGACGGTCTCGAAGTTTAAATGTCCCAGACAGCATTCCATCAACCGTTGGAAGGTCCCGGGGGCATTGCACAGCCCAAACGGCATGCTATTGAATTCGCAGAGCCCCATCGGGGTGGTGAAGGCGGTCTTCTCCCGGTCCTCGGGGGCCACGGCCACTTGCCAGTATCCGCTGGTGAGGTCAAGGGTCGAGAAGTAGTTTGCAGTTCTCAGTGCAGCCAAAGATTCTTCAATACGAGGCAATGGATATGCATCCTTATGGGTTATCTGGTTGATCTTCCGGTAGTCCACACACATCCGCATGGTACCATCCTTCTTCTTGACCAGTACCAACGGAGCGGCCCAGGGACTACAACTGTCCCGAATAACCCCTGCCTCCTTCATATTCTTCAACATATCTTTGGCACACTGGTAATGTGCAGGGGGAATAGGTCTATACCTCTCTTTGATAGGGGGATGTTCACCTGTGGGAATGTGGTGTTGGACCCCCCTGATCTGCCCAAAGTCTAGGGGGTGCTTACTGAAAACCTGCTCGTATTCCTGCACTACCCTGTGTACCCCTGCCCTGTGATGTGTAGGGGTATCATCAGTGCCCACATGTAGCTGTTGGTGCCACTCCTTGGTGTCCCCCTGGGTTGGGGAAGTGCTGGTGGTAGGTGGGAGTGTGGATGGACGGGCTTCCTGGATAGTGTGAGGGTCTAGGGTGAGCAGTTTGGCAATGGTGGCATACCGGGGAAGCCTGACCTCCTCTTCCCCACAGTTTAACACTCTCACAGGCACTCTCCCTTTCTTCACATCTACCACCCCTCGGGCGGCCACTACAGTGGGCCAGTGCTCAGAAGGCATGGGCTCCATCATTGCAGGGTAGTCACGCCCCTGAGGCCCTACTGCTGCCCTACACCAGATCATCATCTCACTTCTAGGGGGCACAGTCAATGGAGCAACATCCATCACTCGCACTCCACCAATCTCCCCTCCGGTTGAGCTTACATGCTGGCGGTACATCAGGGCGCGGATCTCACGTTGCACAGCCCTCTGCCGGCTCTCCGCCGCCGTGGCGGCTAGCTGCTGCAAAAGGTTCAGCACATCAGCCATGCAGTGTTCCATCACATTGGTCCCCAACACTATTTTCGGGTTATGATCACTAGGCTCATTCATGATCACAATCATACCCTGGTGTTGCAGTTCAGCTTGCCCCACTGTCATAGCCACCTCTTTATACCCCACCTGGGTCAATGGAAGTCCATTAGCGGCAATCAAATTTATACTATTGTCTGGAGGCGCTAGCTCGTCTGTGGCCCAATATCGCTGATACAATGTGTACGGTATGGTAGTTACCTGTGATCCAGTGTCCAAGAGAGCCATCACGGGTATGCCGTCCACAGCCACAGGGATGATAGGGCGGGCCCCGACGTATCGGTCTCGCCAGTCCGGGGGGCCACGGTGTTCTACTCCTGAGGATTGGCCCGGGGCCCCAGGGGTTGCTCGTTTAACGGGCACTGTCGGTAAACATGGCCCGGCTTACGGCACTTGTAGCAGATTGGAGGTCTGCTCCGCGGGTTGTTAGCGCTTCTCTGCTGCATCCAGGGAACATCTTCGGGACTGTCAGCAAGCTGTATCTGCGCTGGGGGCTGAGATCTGGTCAGAGGTTGTAGTGCAGCAAGGATTTTGGCAAGGTCTCCATCCAGGCGACGGACCTGGGCTGCCAGTTCTTCCACTGTGCTGCTCGAGGCTGCAGGTAGTAAGGAGGTTGGTTTGGCTGGGGCCGCCACAACAGGAGCTGTCTCGACGGGCCACGGGACGGGTTCCAGAACTTCAGCAGCTGGGGGCTGTAGTGCTTTGATAGCTCGCTCCTTTAACACAGCAAAGTCCACATCAGGGTGTTCCAGAGCCCACAGCCGGAGTTGTTTACGATCCTCAGGGGACCTCATCCCCTGCGCGAATTGCTCCACTAACATCTTGTTGCTATCCGCCTCATTAATAGAGTTCACCCGCTTTAGCGTGCGGAGGGCGGTCTGCAGACGTAGAGCATAGTCCCGAATGCTATCCCCAGCTCGCTGCCGGCACTGGTAAAACTGCATCCTCAGCTCAGCTTCAGTCCGGGTCTCGAAGGCAGTCTGTAGCTTCTCGAAGATGGTGGCTACAGAGAGCCGGTCCCCCTCGGCCCAGGTCTCCGCTTCCTGCTCCGCCGCACCGGTTAACTGGCCTAGCACTATCGCTGCACGTTGCTTATCAGTCAGGGGGTACAGCTCTAAAAACGGGTTAAGCTTTTTCCGGAAGGCCTGCAAGGCATCCGGTTTCCCGTCATACTGCGGTAGCCAGGCAGCTCCGGGTGCATAGGGCAAGGAAAACGGCATGACCTGAGCAAGCGCGGGGGCCGCGGCACCTCCCGCCAGTACGGCCGGGACCTGGGCAGGCCCATTCCCATCCGCGGGTGCCGCTGCGGCTGCGACCACCGCTCTTCCAGCGGCTCCGTCGGGCGCAGACATCTTGTTTCCGTCCCCCTTAGCTCTTTCCGGCCCCTCCTCTCTCGGGGCGGAGTTTTGGCCTTCGCGCCTCTACTGCTCGAGAAGACGCTCGAGCGGGAACTTTTCGCGCCAAAGATGGCGGCTTCTGAAATTTTTCTGCCGGATACCTCCGGCGGTAACAAGGCGCACCTCTACCAGACGGCAGAGCGGTAAGATCCTGTTCGTGACGCCAAGTTGTCGCGGGCGGGGAGGAGGGTGTCAGCACACCGCGCTCACCCCTTCTGCTCGGGTCCGGCAGTTGCTCCTGGTGGCTCGAGCTGCGGGCCGGATCCCGGGGTGTCTCGAGCGACACTCCTCGCCCGTGAGTGAAAGGGGGGGTGTTTGTTGGGATTATAGTTCGTGACGCCACCCACGGTTGTGGTGATGGCACCACCGCTGCTCAGTGTGGGGGTCCCGGGGATGGTGATTGGAGCAGCCAGGTGTTGTGTTGCCCCTCCGTGGGTAGGGGTTGGTGATCCCGGGGCCCGGTGAAGAGATGGGAAGTGTAGGGCCTGGAGGGCGCAGGGACGCGGGGGCAGCGCTGTGCCTTGCGGCACTGTGGTACTCACTCAGCCTGAGACACGGACACAGTTTGTACGGTAAACCAACGGCTGGTAGGACGGTCCCACAGACGGTTGCACCTGCACTCCCGGTAGGTGACGGTGACGTCTCTCTTCCTTGCACCTGTTTGACTGATGGTAGCGGTGGATTTCCTCCGGTTACCCGCTCCCCGACTGCAATCTGGGCCGGAGGAGCTCTACACTTTGCCCGCAGGCGCTGGCCCTGGGGAAACCGGTGCCTTGGCGGTGGCGGTGTCTCCCCGGTAATGGTCGGGCTGTTGCCGTCAATCGGGACTTTGTTGCTGGGGGATCTGCGTCCCCTTCACTGACGGATTCTGCAAATTGGGAGACTCCTAGCCTTGCCGGGGTCCGAGAGGCCCCTGCCCTGGTGCTGACTGTCCTTCGGAACACTGCTCCAGACCACCGGGCACACAGCCAACGGGGTCCTTCCAGGAACTTCCAAACGGTCCCCCTCCGGACAGTCACCGCCGTCGCTGACCTTGCTGTTCTAGCCCTACACACAGCTGGGCTCTCAGGCTCTGTGCACTCTCTGCGCTCTCTCCACTTCTTGCTTTCCTCCTTTTCCACTTTCCTTTCCTTCACTTTCACTTCTGGTTGTTTACTCTAGCCCCTGCCTGGGCTACTCCTCACTCCTTCCACTTCCTCCTCCCTGACTAGACTCAAGCTCTTCCCTGAGCTTTCTGCCTGGTTACTTCCTGCCTCCAGAGTTGTGAGCTCCTTGGTGGGCGGAGCCAACTGCCTGGCCCACCCCCTGGTGTGCATCAACAGACTCTTGGAGGAAGGCAACAAGGGTTTCTGGTTAGCAGGTGTGCCTACCTGGAGTGTGGGGTGTAGTGTAATACTATTGTACGTTCTGAGGATTTCGATAGCGTTAGGGCAATGACAACCAGAGACGAGTTCTTGGTACAAGATGTTTACAATATGTAACCACGGTAGATACACAACGGAACAAACACAGTACACACGAAATACCTTCCCGAAACGGAGCGAAGGGGATTCCCGGGGCCACGCACCGGACTCCCCCAGGGAGACCACCAGAGCGAACCCCTATACAGGGACTGTCCGGCAATCACCCCGAAAGGCCTAAATGCGCAGCAGCCGGGAACACAAGGGGCAAGTGGTAAAGTCCAGAAGTGTCCGTACGGGATGATAGTCCAGAGTGGTTACGAACCAGAAGGAACCGGGCAGAAGTGCTGACCAAAGACGGCAGACGGAGTCCGGGCACAGCTTGGAGAAACCGGGTATGGTCCAGAGCCGATCGGTAGTCTTTCAGAGGGATCCAAAAGGCAATCAGGAAGTAGAAGCAGCAAAGCAGGAGCACACAGCAAGCAGTATACTCAGGCACTGGACTAGGCTTAGAGGCGGCCTTTTAAGCAGCTGGACAGGAAGTAGGGCAACAGAACATTAAACTCCATGTTAACTGAGGGCAAGCTCTTTCAAAAGAGAACTGGAAAACCCGGAAACCTGACATCTAGTGGTGTTGTTATCTGTGTCCCCTGGCTTGCCCAGGGCGACACAATAACAGCGACTTACAAGGTCGCTGTTACGTCACAGAAAATGGTGACGTAACAGCGACGTCGTTGTCGCTGTCGCTTAGTGTGAACCCAGCTTAAGTCGCTGTTATGATCGCTGCTTAGCTGTTAAACACAGCGACGCAGCAGCGATCATAACGTCGCTGTGCTACATGTGCAGAGAGCAGGGAGCCGCGCTTAGCGCTGGCTCCTTGCTCTCCTAGGTACAGTACACATTGGGTTAATTAACCCGATGTGTACTGCAGCTACATGTCACAGTGCAGAGAGCAGGGAGCCGCGCACACTGCTTAGCGCTGGCTCCTTGCTCTCCTTGCTACAGTACACATCGGGTTAATTACCCGATGCGTACTGCAGCCACATGTGCACAGAGCAGGAGCTGGCGCGGGCAGCAAGGGCGGAGGCTGGTAACGAAGGTAAATATCGGGTAACCAGGGAAAGGTCTTTCCTTGGTTACCCGATGTTTACGCTGGTTACAGCTTACCGCAGCTGCCAGACGCCGGCTCCTGCTCCCTGCTCGCTTCATTTCGTCGCTCTCTCGCTGTCACACACAGCGATGTGTGTGTCACAGCGGGAGAGTGACGACCAAAAAATGAAGCTGGACATTCAGCAACGACCGGCGACCTCACAGCAGGGGCTAGGTCGTTGCTGGATGTCACACACAGCGACAGCGACGGGACGTCGCTGCAACGTCACAGAAAATGGTGACGTAGCAGCGACGTCGTTGTCGTTGTCGCTGTGTGTGACACCAGCTTTAGACTGCTTTGTACCCTGTCTTGAATAACAATTTATGATAAAGGTTATCTCCAGGTCACAGGAAAAGAGTTTCCGCTGCACATGCTCAGTGGCACCTGTGCTAATATTCTAGGACAAGGTTCTCTCTCCATGGCAGCCATTTTAACTTTATACTGATTGAATCCATAGACAAAAAAACTGTACTACTTTTTCTACTTAAGAGTATTTAGGAATTTTTATAATGACATTTTCGTTAGTTTGTTTTTTTTCTTTTCCCATAAATCCACTTTAAGTCTACCCTGGTTTTATTTATCATGTGAGGCCTGAAGTGGATTTGTAAGGTCTCATGGCCTTCATGGTATCAGGTAGACCAACAGCCTCTTTAACCCACTGCCTACACTATACCCAGGGTTCAAGTGGCTTAGGCCAAATTATACCCTGGATATATTATGGCCTAGGCCAAACTATGCCCCAAGATATAAATTTGCCTAGTTCAATTTATACTCCTCCAAGCCAGAATATACCCCATGGCGTGTAAAGTAACCTAGGCTCAACTGTACCTAGACTATACCCTTCCAGGCCAGAACATTGGTGTGTTTTTGCTGCTGTAGATCAGATTTTTCTCTACCACATACACGCTATATATATATATATATATATATATATATATATATATATATATATTATATAAAGCTGAGTGTAAGTATATGTGTATGTATGTATGTATGTCCGCTAAAGGAATCCGCACCGTAGCATTTACAATCACGAAGTTTTGCACAGACACCCCATGTGATTTAGGGAATTTCATAGACTATGTTTTGACCGAAAAATGTAACCCTGCGCTTTACAGTTTCTCTCCAAAAACCTGCCTCCATTAAAATGAATGGAGCTGGGAACAGGTTATTAATAGCAGCTGTGATTGGTTGCTATAGGAACGAAAGACATTCATAGTATAAGAAGCTTATGTGTGAGGTAATATGATGTCAGTGGAGAGACAGACACAGACAGACATAGACTGAGAGACAGACAGACAGAGACAGACAGACAGATACAGACAGAGAAAGAGACACACAGGGAAAGAGACAGAGGCAAACAGTGACAGACAGAGACAGATAGGAAAAAAAAGCCAGACAGACAGAAAGAGACAGACAGACAGACATACGGGGAAAGAGACAGACAGAGGCAGACAGGGAAAGAGACATAGAGACAGACAAGGAAAGAGAGACAGAGAGACAGACAAAGAGAGAAGGTGAAATAGACAGACCTGGAAAGAGACAGACCTGGAAAGAGACAGACTGGGAAAGAGACAGACGGGGAAAGAAATGGACAGAGACAGGCATAAATTGAAAGAGACAGAAAGCAAAAGACACAGACAGAGAGACAAAGACAGACAGGGAAAGAGATGGGGAAAGAGACAGACAAGAAAAGAAACAGACAGGGTGTAATACTACTGTATGTTCTGAGGATTTCGATTGCGTTAGGGCAATGACAACAGAGACGAGTTCTGGGTACAAGATGTTATATAATATGTCACCACAGTAGATACACAACGGGAATAAACACAGTAAAACAACACACAAAACGGAGCGAAGGGGATTCCCGGGGCCACGCACCGGACTCCCCCAGGGAGACCACCAGAGCGAACCCCTGTACAGGGACTGTCCGGCAATCAACCCCGGAAGGCCTAAATGTGCGGCAGCCGGTACACAAGGGGCAAGTGGTATAGTCCAGGAGTGTCCGTACGGGATGATTGTCCAGAGTGGTTACGAACCGGGCAGAGTGCTGATCAAAGACGGCAGACGGAGTCCGGGCACAGCTTGAAGAAAACCGGGTATGGTCCAGAGTCGGTCGGTAGAGTTTCAGGAGAATCCAAGGCAATCAGGAAGTAGAAACAGCAAAGCAGGAGCACACAGCAAGCAGTATACTCAGGCACTGGACTGGGCTGAGAGGCGGCCTTTTAAGCAGCTGGACAGGAAGTAGGGCAACAGAACCTTAAACTCCATGTTAACTGAGGGCAAGCTCATTCAAAAGAGAACTGGAAAACCTGGAAACCTGACATTACTCCCCCCCCCAGAGACGGCCTCAGGACGGATCAGGGCCCGGCTTGTCCGGGAACCGTCGATGAAACTGAGCGATCTTCCGGGGTGCCCGAATGTTACCCACCGGTTCCCAGGAATCGTCCTCGGGGGCGTACCCCTGCCAACGTACCAGATATTGAAGCCGACGACGATGGAGCCGGGAGTCAATAATGTCCTCAACCACGAACTGCTCCTCGCCGTCGACCATCACAGGCGGAGGAGGAGGCACAACACGACCACGAAACGTATTAGGGGAGACAGGTTTGAGGAGAGACACATGAAAGACCGGGTGTACCTTTAGATGGTGCGGCAACCGTAGCCGACAGGCCACAGGGCTCACGATCCCGGTGATCTTAAACGGACCGATGAATTTTTGTCCCAGCTTCTGCGAAGGAACACCCAATCTCAGGTTTTTGGTGGATAACCATACAGAGTCCCCTACCTTGTACATGGGTGCCGGTTTCCGGTGAGTGTCTGCCGACCTCTTGTAACGCTCCTGGGCCGTAGCCACAGTGTCCTTTAGAACCTCCAGATTCTGTCGAAGCTCTGTCAATCTGTCCTCCACCGCCGGCACCGAAACCGCAACCGGTGACCTAGGCAAAACATTCGGATGATAACCCAAGTTAGCAAAAAAGGGCGTTACCTTAGTGGAGCTGCTCTGAGTGTTGTTATAGGAGAACTCCGCCAACGGAAGCATCTTCAACCAATCGTCTTGGAGATGGCTGACATAACATCGAAGGTATTGTTCCAGGGTTTGATTCGTCCGTTCGGTTTGCCCATTTGTCTGAGGATGGTATGCAGAAGACAAACAGACATCAATCTGGAGTGCCGTACAAAAGCCCTTCCAGAACCTAGACGTGAACTGCACGCCCCGGTCAGAGATGATCTCGTCTGGTACCCCATGCAATCGGAATACGTTCTGGATAACCAAATCCACTGTCTCTGCGGCTGAGGGAAGACCGGTACACGGAATGAAGTGAGCAGCTTTAGTCAATCGATCCACCACCACTAAGATGGTATTGTGCCCGCCTGAGACTGGCAACTCCACAATAAAATCCATGGAGATAGACCCCCAAGGGCGAGATGGCACGGGTAACGGTTGGAGGAGTCCCGTAGGAGCCACACGAGGGACCTTGCACCGGGCACAAACCACGCATGAGTGGACATAGTCCTTCACATCCTTTAGACAGGTAGGCCACCAGAAAAAACGGCTCAGAAATTCCTGCGTCTTCTGTACCCCCCTATGACCAGCCAACACGGAGTCATGGACCAACTTGAGAACCCGAAGTCTTACGGCCTCCGGGACATAAATGCGTCGCTCTCTCAACCACACACCATTCCGAAGAACAAGAGTTACATCATTCGGGGGGGCAGCAAGAAATACGTCACCATCATAGGCCAGCTTGATGTCCTTCCACAAGTCCTGGTCCTGGATTACTCCAACGAAATTGGCATCCGATAACACGGTCTGAGACGGGGTTCCAGGCACGGAGTCCACGGCGTGGATTCGGGACAAGGCATCGGCTTTCCCATTACGTGAACCTGGACGGTATGTAACGACAAAATTGAATTGGTTAAGAAATAGGCTCCAACGGGCTTGCCGTGGAGACAGGCACCTGGCAGACTTAAGAAATTCCAGATTACGATGATCTGTGAGTACTATCACTTGCTGCGCGGCTCCCTGTAAGTGGTGTCTCCATTCCTTGAAAGCGGAAATAATCGCTAACAATTCCTTGTCCGCAATGTCATAGTTCCTTTCTGCAGGGGACAACCGGCGGGAAAAGAAAGCACACGGATGTAAGAGACTCTTGTCCCCGGTCCTTTGAGAAAGGATGGCCCCTAATGCGTAGTCGGAAGCGTCGACTTCCACGATAAAGGGAAGTGCGGGATTCGGATGTACCAATATAGGCGCTGAGGTAAAACAAACCTTGAGACGATGGAAGGCTTCCTGGGCCTGGGCGGACCACACAAACTTCTGTCCTTTCTTGGTTAACAGAGTGATGGGACGAACGATCTCTGAAAAATTACGGATAAAACGTCGGTAAAAGTTGGCAAAACCGACAAAGCGTTGTACCTCTTTGACGTTACCCGGTTCCGGCCAGTCCAGAATTGCTTGTATCTTGCCAGACTCCATGTTCAGTCCCTGAGGAGAGATGACATACCCTAAGAATTGTATCTGTGAGCAATGGAATTCGCATTTCTCCAGTTTAATGTACAGGTGATTTTCCCTCAGCCGGGTAAGTACGGTCTTGACGTGCTCCTGGTGTTCCTGTAAGGAATCAGAAAAGATTAGGATATCGTCCAGATAAATCACCATGAATTGGTCCATGATATCCCTAAAAATATCGTTAACTAGATGTTGGAAAGCCGCGGGAGCGTTACAAAGTCCAAAAGGCATCACTAGGTACTCAAAATGTCCGTACCGACATCGGAACGCGGTCTTCCACTCGTCTCCGGGACGTATGCGAAGTAGGTTATATGCCCCACGGAGATCCAATTTGGTGAATATTTTTGCCTGTTGGACCCTCTCCAATAGCTCAGGAATCAACGGTAACGGATACCGGTTCCGGATGGTTATTTTATTCAGTTCCCGGTAGTCAATACAGGGTCTCAGAGTCCCCTCTTTCTTTTTCACGAAAAAGATGGGTGCCCCTGCTGGTGAGGTAGATGGGCGAATAAATCCCTTGGCTAGGCTCTCATCAATGTATTCTTTTAGTGCTTCTAGCTCAGGTGCCGCCAACGGGTAGACATGGCCAAACGGAATCTCCGCCCCTGGAAGTAAGTCTATGGGGCAATCATACGGTCTATGCGGGGGAAGCCGATCGGCTTTTCTTTTGTCGCATATGTCAGCAAAGTCATCATAAACCGGGGGTAGAACAGGTACCTGTACAGTGCCCTCCGCATTCGGTGTTACTGGAACCGGAACAGTTGGACTAATGGTCGGACCACTCTGCGGTGGGAAGGTTATTTCCTTAGTTTCCCAATCGATGACCGGATTCGTAGACCGTAGCCACGGAATACCTAAAATAATCGGAAAATGAGGAGAAGAAATTATCATGAAAACAAGGGTCTCCTGCTGACCTGGCTTCATCACGCATTCTAGCGGTACTGTTTCCCGATCCACTGGTCCAGAGCTTAACGGAGATCCGTCTACCGTCTCCATGGTAACCGGTGAGGATCTTTGCTGAGTCCGGATACCGTGTTTCCTGGCAAAAGAGGAGTCCATGAAATTTCCCCCTGCCCCAGAATCTATCATTGCAGAGGTAGGTATTAGATGCCCCTCCCACCGGATCTGAATGGGGAGCGAGCAATGGGTATATTTCCCTTCTGAGTCCTTCGGTGAGGTTGACATTACAGTCAAGGGAAATACCGCATCCAAGTGCCCACTTGCCTCAGAGATATCGGACTCTGCGTCCGTGTTGTCACACTCTGCCATGGCTGCCAATACCTTATTTGGGCGATTCGGACGTTTCGGGCAGTCGATCAAGAAATGATCCGATTGACCGCAATAGAAACACAAACGCTCACGGAGCCGGTGTTCGCGACGTTCGTTGGTCTCTCGCTTTTGCAGAGAGTCCACTTGCATAGGAACGTCCTCGGCCTCCCGTGGCGTCCTGAGAGCGGGTTCTCTGGAAGGAAACGCAAAGTTGTTTACACGGTTTACAGCTGCCCATTTTTCCTGTCTACGCTCCGTCAAGCGGGTATCAATACGCACACAGTGCTGGAGAAACAGTTCAAACTCCCCTGGAGATTCGGAACGAGCTAACTCGTCCTTGATGGTACCGGACAAACCTTTTCTGAATACAGACAATAATGCATTGTTTCCCCAGTCGGTGTCTACCACTAACCTCTTGAACTCAGTGGCGTATTCAACGACAGAACGCTTTCCCTGACGTAAGGAAAGGAGAGCCGATTCAGCGGTAGCACGGCGATTCGGATCATCAAACATTTGCGCCATTGCGTTCAGAAAGTCATCCAGGTGATTTAAACGGATGTCCCGATTCTCTATCATAGGATTAGCCCAAGCCAGTGCTCGTGAGGTTAATAACATGATTATACATAACACTTTGGACCGGTCAGAACGGTAATAATCAGCATGTACATCAAAAAACAGTATACATTGGTTCACAAATCCACGAAACTGACTACGATCACCATTGAAACGGAATGGGGGTAACCTAGGCATACCGGCAGCTGATACGGACGTAGTGGGGACGGCTTCCTGAGCCTCCACTCTGACTTGCAAATCCTGAATAGCCGGACCCAGTACCTGGTGATCATGGCCCAGCTGTGCCTCCACATCTCTGAGTTTAGTTTGCACCGCCTCCATCTCCTGCTGCAAGGAGTTGATCATGGAAAAGAGCTGATCTACTCGTGTCTCAGTCATTGCCCCAGTGAAATCCTCTTAGTGGCCTGAGTATAATGTAATACTACTGTATGTTCTGAGGATTTCGATTGCGTTAGGGCAATGACAACAGAGACGAGTTCTGGGTACAAGATGTTATATAATATGTCACCACAGTAGATACACAACGGGAATAAACACAGTAAAACAACACACAAAACGGAGCGAAGGGGATTCCCGGGGCCACGCACCGGACTCCCCCAGGGAGACCACCAGAGCGAACCCCTGTGCAGGGACTGTCCGGCAATCAACCCCGGAAGGCCTAAATGTGCGGCAGCCGGTACACAAGGGGCAAGTGGTATAGTCCAGGAGTGTCCGTACGGGATGATTGTCCAGAGTGGTTACGAACCGGGCAGAGTGCTGATCAAAGACGGCAGACGGAGTCCGGGCACAGCTTGAAGAAAACCGGGTATGGTCCAGAGTCGGTCGGTAGAGTTTCAGGAGAATCCAAGGCAATCAGGAAGTAGAAACAGCAAAGCAGGAGCACACAGCAAGCAGTATACTCAGGCACTGGACTGGGCTGAGAGGCGGCCTTTTAAGCAGCTGGACAGGAAGTAGGGCAACAGAACCTTAAACTCCATGTTAACTGAGGGCAAGCTCATTCAAAAGAGAACTGGAAAACCTGGAAACCTGACATTGGGACAGAGAGAGACAGACAAGGAAAGAGACAGACAGAGACAAAGACAGACCGGGAAAGAGACAGATATGTTTACTAGTTTCTGTGCTTAATTGCTGGAATTGCACTTAAGGGTGTTTTTGCTTATTCCATTTTGTTCTGTGTTTTGGTTTCTCGTTTGCAAGGATCTGTCTCTCTGCTTTTTGTGAGCAGGGCAGTTCCTCCAGCAAGAAAAGGAGCTTGCTCCTTGTTCTTGTTTGGATTTTTTACACTTTGGAATATTATTTGTTCTGTGATTTTGTTTTTTCCCATTTTATCTGCAGTTCTGTTTAAAGTATCTGGCATAAGAGTACCTGATATAGTGGGGGAGAGACTGTGTGGTCTTATGATTTTTATTTATCAGGAGTTTGGTATTTTTTGCAGGGTTTTTTACTGGCTGCAATCAGTTATCTTTCCTATCCTGTTGTATCTAGTAAGTCAGGCCTCACCTTTGCTAATCTATATTTTCTGTGTATTTTGTTTTCTTACATCACCGTCGTTGCATGTAGGGGGCTTGCTATTTCTTTAGGGATTTCTCTGAGGCAAGTTAGGATTTCTCATTGCTATCTTTGAGGTGTAGCACGTTTCTCAGGCAGTGACGAGGTGTCTAGGTGTGTTAGGAACATCCAACTGTTACTTCTAGTGTTGTCCGATAGATAAGGGATTGCGGTCAGCTTAGTTTCCAAATACACTTGTGGTTTTGATTTTTCCTGATTAATGGGATTTTTTGTGATCGTCCATAGTTACCAGTTCATAACGGGCTTCCCACTTCTCTTTCTACTCTGTTTAGAGCCTGTGTGTGCTCTCTGAAGAGAGTAATACACACCATTGTAGGAAATCTTCAGTTTCTTGGCAATTTCTTGCATGGAATATCCTTCATTTCTAACAACAAGAATAGACTGTCGAGTTTCACATGAAAGTGTTCTTTTTCTGGCTATTTTGAGAGCTTAATGGAACCAAAGAATGTAATGCTCCAGATTCTCAACTAGCTCAAATGAAGGTCAGTTTTATAGCTTCTCTAACCAGCAAAACTGTTTTCAGCTGTGCTAACATACTTGCACAAGGGTTTTCAAGGGATTTCTAAACATCCAATAGCCTTCTGGCACAGTTAGCAAACAAAATGTACTACTAGAACACTGGAGACGTGGTTATTGAAAATGGGCCTCTATACACTTATGTAGATATTGCATTAAAAAACAGACGTTTGCAGCTAGAATAGTCATTTACCATATTACCAATGTATAGAGAGTATTTCTGCTTAATTTACTGTTAGCTTCATTAAAAAAAAGTGCTTTTCTTTCAAAAATAAGAAAATATGTAAGTGACCCTAAACTTTTGAATTGTAGTATATATACAGTACAGACCAAAAGTTTGGACACACCTTCTCATTCAAAGAGTTTTCTTTATTTTCAGGACTCTGAAAATTGTAGATACACATTGAAGGCATCAAAACTATGAATTAAAACATGTGGAATGAAATACTTAAAAAAGTGTGAAACAACGGAAAATATGTTTTATATTCTAGGTTCTTCAAAGTAGCCACCTTTTGCTTTCATTACTACTTTGCATACTCTTGGCATTCTCTTGATGAGCTTCAAGAAGTAGTCACCGGAAATGGTCTTCCAATAGTCTTGAAGGAGTTCCCAGAGATGTGTACCGCCCCGCGGCCTCGGCTGCGACCACCGAGCCGCTCGGGTCCGGGCTCACGTGTGTCGGTGGCTCAAGCGCCTCCGGACCCGGGGGTCACGTCTCTCTGGAAGGGTGTTGGCGTTACACACGGGGGATGCAGGTATCTGGTTTTTGGAATTATTGTTCATGACGCCACCCACGGGTTGTGGTGATGGTGAGCACCACCGCTGCGGTGAAGGTACGGGGACTCCCGGGAGCGGTGAAGTGACGCAGCTAGGTGTTGACCCCTCCGTGGGTAGGGGATGTTGGTCCTGGTCGGGCTGTGGGCAGGGGTGCAGGGCGCAGTGTTGCGGTGCAGCGCGGTGCGATGCCTGATGGCACTGTTGTACTCACAATTAAACCACACAGAGTCACTGGTAAACCAAACGGAGGAATGAATGGGGCCCGCAGCCGGCTGCAGCTTCCTAGTCGGGTTGGCAATGTCCGCCTTTTTCCTGCACTTATGTTTGTAGTGTGACCACTGTGCTGGGCACTGGTAGTCCGCTCCCCGGCGTGTATGTGTCGTAGGAGCCCCTTTTGCCCGCAGGCACTGGCCCTTGGATCTCTGGCCTCTGGCGGTGGCTACTATCCGGACGGGTTGGGCTGTTGCCTTCAATCGGGACTTTGGTGGGAATGAACCCCTGAGGTTTAGACCGCAATCAGTTAATTCGACTATGGTGGTGGCATATAGCCTAGTTCGGGGTCTGAGTACCCTGCCTGGTGCTCCGGTATCCAGTTAGCTCCCCGGTTCGGTTCCGGTAGGACACTACCCTGTCCCGGTCCCTCACGGTTCTGCAGGTCATATTCCCGGTCTCCTGCAGGTGGTCACTGCCGTCTGCCTGCCTGACTGATCTGGGGTCCTAGGCTCCAGCCCAGGCCCCAAGCAGAACTGTACTCCACTACTCTCCACTCCGCTGTACTGTACTGAACCGTCTGTCTCTGTCTTCCTGCCTCAGACCAGCAGACTCCTCGGGGGGCATGTCTTTCCGCCTGACTCCGCCCACCTGTTGTGCCTGTCTGACACTGAGGGAGGCAATCAGGTCTTTGTGGTTGACTGGTGGTACCTTTCTAGTGTGGGGGTGTATGTGGTGAGTGTTGTGACCTGTGACCCCTGGGGTCCAGGGCGTCACAGATGCTTAGCCCTTGTTGGCCTTTTTGCCTTCACTCTGCGGTCCAGCTCACCCCAAACCATCTCGATTGGGTTCAGGTCTGGTGACTGTGGAGACCATGTGGCGTAGCACCCCATCACTCTTCTTCTTAGTCAAATAGCCCTTACACAGCCTGGATGTGTGTTTGGGGTCATTGTCCTGTTCAAAAATAAATGATGGTCCAACTAAACACAAACCGGATGGAATAACACGCCACTGCAAGATGCTTTGGTAGGCATGCTGGTTCAGCATGCCTTCAATTTTGAATAAATCCCCAACAGTGTCACCAGCAAAGCACCCCCTCACCATCACACCTCCTCCTCCATGTTTCACGGTGGGAACCAGCCATGTAGAGTCCATCCGTTCACCTTTTCTACAAAGACACGGTGGTTGGATCCAAAGATCTCAAATTTGGACTCCTCAGACCAAAGCACAAATTTCCACTGGTCTAATGTCCATTAGTTGTGTTCGGCTGCTTTCACACCTCCGTTTTTTGCTATGCGGCACAATCCGGCACTTTGCAGGAAAAACGCAACCGTTTTTTTTTTTGCTGCCGGTTGCGTTTTTCCTGCATAGACTTTAATTAGTGCCACATTGTGCCACATGGCCTTGCGTTCCATCCGTGTTTTGCCGCATGCGGCAGATTTAGCCGATGCGGCGGCCGGATGGAACGTTGCCTGGCACGTTTTTTTGTGCGGCCGATGCAGCGCTTTTCTCAATGCATCCCTATGGATGCCGGATGCGGCGCGATGCGGCAAAAACCGCATCCAGCCGCCGCATACGGTTTTTGCCACTGCTCATGCTCAGTAGCATGCCGCAAGCGGCAAAAACCGGACGGGCCGCATGTCCTATGCAGACACACTTCCTCTAGAAAAAGCGTCTGCGAAACGGCTGTTGGAGGTCTAATTTTGCCTCCAGAGCCAGCCCCACTCACCACTAGGTAATGCAGCGGCTCAATTTCATTAAAAGTGCGGGGTGTTTACCGTCCACATGCACACTTTCTCTGCTTCTTGGCTTTATTATTGTTTCTAAGTTTGGTACCGTTTCACAGCCACTAAGCAGATTTGTGCCTACTGTTCATGGTTCTCACCTTGTCACTTTTTTCCACCATGCTTTTTTGAGGGGGCACATGTCCATTTATATGCCTGATTTCAGGTACACACATAATTATTTATATATGGCTTTTTACGTGTGCCCCCATATTTTGAGCCGTTGCACCTGCTAAGTGTTGGTGTTTTTTTACATCAGTTATTGGTACTTGTGCGGGTTACTTTACCTACACAGGTACATTACAATACCTTTTGGCCTGGTTCTGTCCGGCAATCACTTCACCCCCCAACCTATTACATAGGAATATTTTTTCTTACCCACACCATAGTTACCTTCTCCAAGTTTTTGCATGTTTTTTACTATTTTGTATTGTCTTTTAACTATTAATAAAAATTTGTCAATACTTTTGTACATCAATTATGCCTCATCTCCTTTTTCTCCTTTTTTTGACATGTTTTCCGGAGTCGGCACCTTCCCCAAGGGATATCATTTTGTTAACCACTCGGTGTATTAGTTATGGCCAATTTATTGTATCTATATAGTGAAGAATATGTAGGCTTTCTATTTCTTCCCTTACGGGAGGCACATCAGTTTAAACGTTGCAAAACATTTTTAATAAAAATGGGTCCATGTCCTTCCGCTTTCCCACCCAAGCAACCTAGCCTTGATGCTGCCCCTAAGAAGTGGACAGCACCCCTTTTCCCCAGTCCAGATCAGGAACTTGGCCAGGCAACCCAAGCGGAAACGGGTACGGTGCTTCGCACCCGGCAGTCACTCAGAGGCCCCACGTCCAGGGGACCCCTGACCCGGAGGATGGTCACTGGTTCCTGTGGTGACCGGACCCCAGCCTGCTCTGCTGCGGGTCCTCCCTCCAACCAGCCTCTCTGGAGACCGGCAGTTGTGGGAAGGGCAATAAGGGCACTATTTACAAGCCCAAAAGTGTTTGGGTGGCTTGCTAGTTCTCAGCCATGTTCATGATATCTCATGTGGAACAAACAGGGGGCAACAAGAGTCCCAACAGGGACGGCACTTCAGTAGCTGGTCCGCTACCATAAACATTGGTCCCAACGGGGACTTTAACTTTCTTGTGAATCTGGTGATGCCTCGGGTGATTAGTGCTCATTCATTCTGCTATTTACACAATCAACACATCGCACCCCTAAATGGCAGTTTCCCTGTACCTAAGCGGGGGCCTACCTAGGTTAGGGAGTGTGGACCTCCTGGGCCCAATGTCGTCAGTGGGAGGCAATGGGACAGAGGGAACAACTGGTCCCTCTTCCCGTGTGTCAGGTATGGCAGGTAGAGACCTACGGGGTCGTAGTATGGGTGCATCCCTGGACGTTTGTTCGGGTGGCTCGCTGGCGGGTGTCTCCGTCTCTCTCTCTTCCACGGGTTGTGGGAACGTTATCACGGGTACAATCACCACGCCATTCTGCATAGGCCAATACACTGGGAAGTCGCCCATTACGGTATGAATCATTTCCGTCTTCTTTTCCTCGCTCGGCATGGGAGCCGGAGTCTCGTTTACCAGCCTTAGGGGGTCTGGGCATCTCTTCAGGTGGTCCCTGGAAATGGTAGCCGTTGTCTTCCCCTGGTCGCGACTGATCAGATAGGTCTTCTCATTTTCCCATCCAGTGGGCTGTATGACATATGGGGTCCTTTCCCATTGATCATCGAGCTTATGCGTCCTCCTCTTGCGCTTTAATACCACATCCCCGAGTTCAAAGGGGGCAGCCAGAGCCCGCTTGTTGAAGCGCTGCTCTTGCTTTTCTCGGCTCTGGCGCAGATTCATTTCCACATACTCCTGGATCTGTCAGTACTGCATTTGCCGCTTGGTTTCTCAGTTGTTGGTGAAGGGAAGGGCTTTGGCTGCCTCTATGTCCATTTCCAGGTCTACGGGCAGCCGTCCCGGTCGGGCTCTCATCAAATATGCAGGTGTGAACTTGGTGGAACTGCAGGCGATATTATTGTACATGTCCACCAGGTCAGGCAGCCTCTCCGGTCACAGGTTCCTTTCCTCCAACGGTAGTGTCTTGAGGAGGTTCAGGACCAGGTGATTCATTTTCTCACAAATCCCGTTAGTCTGAGCATGGTATGGTGTTGTCCGGATCTTCTTACACCCATACAGGTGACAGAACTCTTGAAACACCTCTGCTTCAAAGGCCGAGCCCTGGTCTGTGAGCACCCTCTCCGGGTAGCCATGTGGTCGGCAGAAGTAGGCCTGGAAGGCTCTAGCTGCAGTACGGCCCATCAGATCTTTAACAGGAACAACCACCATGAACCGGGCCTGTGAACTCCTCGATGGGTGGAGCCAACCGCCTGGCTCCACCCCCCTGGTGTTGATATCAAACATGGAGGGTGGTGACAAGGCTTTTAGTTTGACTGCTGTTACCTAACTGGGAAGGGGGAGTGTGTAGTGTTGTTGTGTCTACCTGGGACGACCTGGATAGTCCAGGGCGTCACACACACACTGTAAGAACACTCCCAGCAGGCCTGTGGGCCTTGTGCAGCAGGGAGCAGGGAAAGATAAGTCACCACTAGGTGGCCGGGAGGGTGAGAGTGCCCAAGTTCCCACCAAGTGAGGGGCGCAGGGCATCGTGAGGATGCTGGTACATGCGTTACATCTGTTAGCTACTGTTTAGCAAATAAATTTAAGTGGAATTGAATTCTACTCAAATTTTCCAACAATCCCCCTTTGCCAAAAGGAGGATTGTTTTGTAATTCTCTTCCGTGCAGATTCAGCAAAATGTCAGCCTCCAGTTTTATGAACCATAAAGAGCCATCAAAAGGTTCAAAAAAATTTAAAAAAATCCTTATACTCACCTTACCTTTACCCTATCTGGCCCCTTCGCTAGGCATTATTACATGTTCAGTCTCCGCCGTATCTTCTAAACTTTAGGACTCCCACGTTGAGTCTAGACTTCTGAATTTCATGGAAGATTCTGCGGAGGTCATGCGGTGACCTCCTGCATTTGTGTGGAGCCATCCTAAACTCTATGAAATCCAGAGGGCCTAGGGATTCCAGCTAGAGCGGAAGGGGGGGGTTGTCAGAAAATGCATTGAAGATTAGACAGGTGACTGCGAGTAGCGTAGGGACCGGAGAAGTAAGCGGTAAGGTGAGTATATAAATTTATTTCTATAGTTATCACGTTTGGTATTATTGTCATGTAGATCAACCCTGTCTGATAATAGGCCCATAGTGTACCATGTACAATTATAAATGCGCAGAAGTTTTTTGTTTTGTTTTTTTTAAACCTGTCAACACGATTTTGTAATGTAAAGTGAAGATATGGATGTAATGGTGCTGTAATAATGATTAAATGTATACCTTTGCTGAAGAAATCCTCTTTGTTGTTCTTCTTTAATCATCATTTGAAATTTATGCTAATTAGATTTCATTGCACAGTGGTTGATCTGTGCCCTGGGATCTGTCATTCAGAGAACAGAGGAAGGCAAAAGGGCTGGGGAACCACAGACAGGTGCTGAGTTCTATTTCTAAGAACAAAAGTTAAAGACTGGGCAACTTTCCTGGTAACTGCAAACAACGTTTATCATAAGGTTGGCAGCATTATACATCTACTCTGTAATTTGTGCCCAACCACAGATATCAGTACCTCTTTTTGTGTTAGTTATGTTGATGTACAGGTGTAAGGAGGAGAATGACTTAGTTGAATTTATGGAGAAGCCTAAGTAAACCAACACTGCCATCTAGTGACTGGAGAGTATAAGCAAGCAGGAACTAAAAAGGTGAATGCGCATTGCTGGGTAGGAAGAAGTGTCGCAGTTCAAAAGCCTGTGTCAGGTCAGACGTGCAGTGCTAAGAGACAAAATATAAAAAGCCTGTGTCAGGTCAGACGTGCAGTGCAAAGAGACGAAATATAAAAAGCCTGTGTCAGGTCTGACATGCATTGCTAAGAGACAGAATATAAAAAGCCTGTGTCAGGTCAGACGTGCAGTGGTAAGAGACAAAATATAAAAAGCCTGTGTCAGGTCAGACGTGCAGTGCAAAGAGACAAAATATAAAAAGCCTGTGTCAGGTCAGACGTGCAGTGCTAAGAGATAGGGGAATGGCAAGACGAGATCCCTTGCTCGAAATAAGAAGCCCAATTAACAGAGCGTAGGACCGTGCAGGTGATGTGGTAGTTCAGTTGACTATGTGAGCAATTAAATGGTTACAGACAGCCCAGTCAGGGGCAGAAGGGATATGAACGAATGAGGAGGCTATTACCAAATAGGTCGAATGTATGAGATGAAGAGGCAGAGTTACTGGAGAAGTTGAATGTGTTAACTAAGGAGGCCAAAATGCCAAGTTACCGGAGAGGTTGAGCATGTGAGCTGGGGAGGCTCAGTATAAAGCTGTCGGTATCCCTGCATGGTTCCCCACCCTCCTCCTGGCATGTATGCCATCATATCCTCTTTCCAGGCCCCCCTGCTGCGTCTTCCTGTCCCTGGGGCCTGTGCAGAGCGCATAGGTCTCCCAGGTGCATGCTTAAGGTGCCTGCACCCTGACAATTAGAGGGGACGCATGACTGAGAGACACTGGGTACTTAAGTAATTCTCCCCCCTAAGAAGGTGCCTTAGGGCAGCACGATGGCTCAGTGGTTAGCACTGAAGTCTTGCAACGCTGGGGTCCTGGGTTCAAATCCCACTAAAAACAACACGTGCAAGGAGTTTGTATGTTCTCGCCGTGTTTGCGTAGGTTTCCTCCCACACTCCAAAGGCATACTGATAGGGAATTTAGATTGTGAGCCTAAATGGGGATAGTGTTGCCAATGTATGTAAAGCGCTGTGGAATCAATAGCACTATATATGTGAATAAATATTATTATATATTATTAGCTGCCTGAGCAACATGCTAGTCAGCCTGTTCACCTATTTTTGATTCCTGCTGGTGTACCTGTAACCTGCTCCTGAATCCCAGTACTGCCTGTGTTCCTGAGGGTCCTATATACCTGCACCTGTGTTCCTGCACCAGTACTAGTCCTGTGAACCAATGTCCATGTTCCTGTCCTGTCTGTACCAGCTATCCTGCCCAAGGCATTACAACCGTGAATGGTGTAGGGGGCCCGGTGAAGAGGGAGGGCCCGGCCATGCCCGGGATAATCACTTAAGCAATGGCCAGGCCGCCCCTCTTCACTGAGCCCCAGTCACAGCCACAGTATGGGGACCCGGCAGTGTCGTTTCAGCCACTACATTTGACTACAGTGCATGTGAAGTCCATCTAGGGCATTGCTTGCAAATTAGCCATGTGGCCAGAAGCAACGCGAGTGGAGCAGAGCTGTCATCATGCAGCCCAGCGTTATGATGTCATCACACTGCACCCCATCACAGTGCTGCGGGCAACGCAGAGGTGGTGAGGACGTGGCATCTGGCGGGGACAGGTAGACGCTCCAAGAGCTGAAGATCACCGAGGTGGTGGGGGGCCCGTAGTCCCCATCCCCTGCCTTGCTTTAGCTGGATGCGTGTCGGACGGTGCACATCCAACCCAAATGCATGGTGGCTGAGAGAGGACGCTGCGCAATGTGGGAGCCAAGGAGGGTGAGTAATATGTTTGGGATTTTTCTTTTTGTGGCATACAAATATAAAAGGGGATGTATACAAGGAGGGCATATATACCAAAAAGGGGACAAAAACCAGGATGGGGATGACATACCAGAATGTGCCCAGGAGAGGGATATATATGTATGCCAGGAGGGGCCCTGGAGGGGACATATATACAAGAATGAGGTCATAGATACAAGGAAGGGTGTAGTACTTATCCTGGGTCCAAGGAAGGTCGGTACCAGTTTCCACTCACACATACATACAGTAACACTGGGTTGCCCTCCCCAATGGGGACCGGGCCAGGGTCGAGTCACAGTAGGGGGTCACTACAGCGGCGGAATTACAGGACACCACTGCACCAGGGGCTCCCAGATCCATTGGCACCGAGGACTCAGGGTTAGGGAGAAGCAACCACCAAGGAGAGTCAGGAGCACACAGTGGGAAAAGCAGGTTGACATAGTGAGAGTAGTGAACTAGCCTGTGGTATCGGCTGGGGACAACAGCTTGAAACACACAACACAACTACAACAGAGGGAGAACAGCTACAGACACAGAGCAGAGAGGATGTGCCGCAAGCAGCTCTGTGGGCCAAGGCGTTCAACACAGTCGATGGGGAGAAGCAGGCGGCTGGTTCTACAGTACCGGCGCTGTCGGGGTACAGAACCCTAGGGCAGGCATACTTCGCATTGTCTACCAACTCTGCAAGGGTAGCGGGGAATGGCTAGAACAGTCACCAGACCCATCCCACCGAGTCTGCAGCCAAATAGCATATAGGATCTGGGGCTGAGGTCCTCAACCGGCCCCACATCGGAACCGCGCTCTCAGCATACAGAACGGGAAACTTTACTGACACTGGGATCCCCAAGTGCTTCACGCCACGGGGATCTGTTACTTAGCGCATCAAAGCAGGAAGGGCACATAGACTGACACACACTGGATCTGACCTTCCACGGATTTGGGATCGGCTGGAGCCCATCGTGGTGGAGACCGGTACTCTTGGACAAGTAAAAGTCCTGAAACCGCAGCCCCTGTCTCTGCCTCTCCTTTACCGGCGCCGGCGCCCAGCACTTTGGCGCCAACGGAGACTACCACCAACCCCGTCCATCCTACATCATCCTCCCCGGGGTAAGCTCGCTCCACCTGTGGGGAGCGACACCACCCCAGTTGCGACCCTCACAATCAGCCCCGGAGAGCAGCACCCGCAGCGGCGGCACATCCCTGGCCGCGTACCAGAGGTGGCGTCACGATCATAAAAAGACTTTCCTAACCGTCACTACCACCTCCATCCTCCATCCTTCATCCTGCCTCCCGTCCACCGCCTTCCCTCTCTTCTGTACATCTCGGGTCATGAAACCGGGCCAGGCCAGCCTGTGATGATGCATAGGATCTGCACCCCCTGGTCCGGCGACGTGTCAGGTGAAAACCCCTCGATCCCGGGGTGTTACACATACATGATAGGAAGGGCCCAGGATAGGGACATGCACACCAGAAAGGGGTCAGGATGGGGACATATATACCAGGATGAGGACATATATACCAGGAAGGTGACATATATACCAGGAGGATATTATACAGATGAATAATGTGTGTGTGAGGGGATAATATACAGAGGAGCAGTGTGTGTGTGAGTATATATATATATATATATATATATCTCTTCTCGGACTGCAATTCGCAGCAGAGGGGCCCAGAAAGCTCAGGCCAACCTGTGCTGTGGATTCCAATCCCCAGCTGCCTAGTTGTACCTGGCGGGACACAAAAATATGGCGAAGCCCACGTCATTTGTTTTTTAATTATTTGATGAAATAATAAAAAAAGGGCTTCCCTATATTTTGGTTCCCAGCTGGGTACAAATAGGTAGCTGGGGGTTGGGGGCAGCCCGTAGGTGCCTGCTGTACCTGGCTAGCATACAAAAATATGGCAAAGCCCACGTCATTTGTTTTTGAACTATTTCATGAAATTCATGAAATATTTAATAAAAAAAAGGGCTTCACTATATTTATGGTTCCCAGCCGGGTACAAATAGGCAGCTGGGGGTTGGGGGCAGCCCGTAGCTGCCTGCTGTACCTGGCTAGCATACAAAAATATGGCGAAGCCCAAATAATTTTTTGGGGGGGCAAAAAGTCCTGCATACAGTCCTGGATGGAGTATGCTGAGCCTTGTAGTTCTGCAGCTGCTGTCTGTCTGTAAGGAGGAGAGCAGACAGCAGCTGCAGAACTACAAGGCTCAGCATGCTCCATTCACTAATTTATGCAGGAGAGCAGACAGCAGCTGCAGAACTACAAGGCTCAGCATCCTCCATCCAGGACTGTATGCAGGAGTTTTTTGCCCACCAATAAAATGACGTGGGCTTCGCCATATTTTTGTATGCTAGCCAGGTACAGCAGGCAGCTACGGGCTGCCCCCAACCCCCAGCTGCCTATTTGTACCCGACTGGGAACTAAAAATATAGGGAAGCCCGTTTTTTTTTAATTATTTCACTTATTTTATGAAATAATTAAAAAACAAATGACGTAGGCTTTGCCATATTTTTGTGTCCAGCCAGGTACAACTAGGCAGCTGGGGATTGGAATCCACAGCACAGGTTAGCCCAAGGTTTCTGGGCGCCTCTGCTGTGAATTGCAATCCGCAACCGCCCCAGAAAATGGCGCATTCGTAGAAGTGCCATCATCTGGCACTGTATCCAACTCTTCCAACAGCCCTGGTGATGGTGGCTTGCTGGGTAATAAGGGTTAATACTGGCTTTGTTTTACTAGTTAGTATTAAGCCAGAGATTCTTAATATCAGGCAAGTTTGACCCGGCCATTAAGAATCTCCAATAAAGGGTTAAAAAAAGACACCACACAGAGAAAAAATACTTTAATAGAAATAAATACACAGACACATTAGAGACTCCATGTTTATTACTCCCTCGCATCCCTCCACGATCCGGCTTTTCTGTCTTCTTTCTCCTTCAACACATGCAGCACTACTACATCAGTGCTACATAGGAAGAAGGCATTGCTATTCCCCGAGCTGCTGCTTGTGAGCGGTGATGTCACCACTGACAAGCGCGTTGCTATAGCAACGGTGATCTCCGTTATCGACCGGCTGTGGCACGGGGAAGCAGACCGGGAACCTGACCGCATGCCAGAGCATGTCCCCGGTACGCGACGATACACAAACGATCACCGCGTACTGGATAGTTGCACTCGCAGGTCCTACATGACGCGTCATAGTCATGTGACCAGTCTGTAGCCATGAGATAACAGACACATGACTGGTCACATGGCTATTTTGACGTCACAATAGGTCCTGCATCACTGCTGGCAGTGCTGCTTACTGGGAAGATTCAGCGATCATCGGATGGAATAGCAGCAGGAGACAGAGTGCAGGACGCGTCTCGGGGACCGGTAAGTGTTATGGCAATGTTTATTAACTGTATGTGTACATTTAGAATGTGTTTTTATGTGTTTGTGTTTGCCTCCCATTTTAATCTATGGGTTCGAGTGGTTCGCCGAACCGGTTAGCTGAACTGAACTCGAACTAGACCTCCGTTCGACGAACCAAGCTCGAGCCGAACCGCGACCGGTTCGCTCATCTCTAATGTTGAGGTATATTAAACAGAGGGGTAGTGTGTTTGTCAGGGATATTATACAGAGGGCAGTATGTGTGTGTGTGGGGATATTACACATGTGGTCAAAATTGTTGGTACCCCTCGTTTAATGAAAGAAAAACCCACAATGGTCAGAGAAATAAATTGAATTGGACAAAAGTAATAATGAATAAAAAAAAAACTATGAAAATGAACAAATGAAAGTCAGACATTGCTTTTCAACCATGTTTCCACAGAATTTAAAAAAAAAAAAAAAAAAATAAAAAACTCATGAAATAGGCCTGGACAGAAATGATGGTACCTTTAACTTAATATTTTGTTGCACAACCATTTGAGGCAATCGCTGCAATCAAACGATTCCTTTAACTTTCTGCACCTCTCAACAGGTATTATGTCCCAATCCTCAAAAGCAATCTACTCCAGTTTTCTCCTGTTTGAAGGTTGCCTTTTCTAGACAGCATGTTTCAGCTCTTTCCAAAGATGCTCAATAGGATTTAGGTCAGGGGTCATAGAAGCCCACTTCAAAATAGTCCAATGTTTTCCTCATAGACAATTTTGGGTGTTTTTAGCTGTGTGTTTTGGGTCATTATTCTGTTGCCGGACCCATGACCTGTGACTAAAGCCTGCTACACACGCTTCAATATATCTCACAATCCGTCGTTGGGGTCAAGTTGTAAGTGACGCACATCCGGCATTGTTTGTGAGGTATCTGCGTGTGACATCTACGTGCGATCAGGATTGAACGCAAAACCGTTGATCGCAAACACATCGTATCATTCTCTAGAATTGAGCGTTTTGTTGCACGAACCTAGTGAATTGTAACGTGTGACATCCCTCATACGATTTTGATGTCTGAGGCTATGTGCGCAGGTGTGCGCTCTGCACCGCAGCTTATAAAAGGTCTGCTTCAGAGCGCAGCTGAAAAGCTGCGTTCTGAAGCGCCTCACAATGTCTGTCATTCACTAATCTCTGTCAGTCCGTCACTATCTCTGTCCCTCATTCTCTGTCCATGTCAGTCTATCCCCCTCCCCCCCTCTCTCATATACTCACCGATCCCCGATCCCCGGCGCTGCACTGCATTCACACTGCTCCGGCGGCTTTTACTGTTTTGAAAAAGCCGGCCGCCCATTAAACAATCTCGTATTCCCTGCTTTCCCCGCCCACCGGCGCCTGTGATTGGTTACAGTGAGACACGCCCCCCATGCTGAGTGACAGGTGTCACACTGCACCCAATCACAGCAGCCGGTGGGCGTGTCTATACTGTGTAGTGAAATAAATAATTAAATAATTAAAAAAAACGGCGTGCGGTTCCCCCCAATTTTAATACCAGCCAGATAAAGCCATACGGCTGCAGGCTGGTATTCTCAGGATGGGGAGCTCCACGTTATGGGGAGCCCCCCAGCCTAACAATATCAGCCAACAGCCGCCCAGAATTGCCGCATACATTATATGCGACAGTTCTGGGACTGTACCCGGCTCTTCCCGATTTATCCTGGTGCGTTGGCAAATCGGGGTAATAAGGAGTTATTGGCAGCCCATAGCTGCCAATAAGTCCTAGATTAATCATGTCAGGCGTCTATGAGACACCCTCCATGATTAATCTGTAAATTACAGTAAATAAACACACACACACACCAGAAAAAATCCTTTATTAGAAATAAAAAACACAAACATATACCCTGGTTCACCACTTTAATCAGCCCCAAAAAGCCCTCCATGTCCGGCGTAATCCAGGATGCTCCAGCGTCGCTTCCAGCGCTGCTGCATGGAGGTGACCGGAGCTGCAGAATACACCGCCGCTCCGGTCACCTCCACACAGCTAATGAACACAAGCGAGCGATCAGCTGCTGTCACTGAGGTTACCCGCTATCACTGGATCCAGCGGTGGCCGCGGGTAACCTCAGTGACAGCTCAGCTGATCGCGCTACTCACCTCAGTTGCTGCGTGGAGGTGAGAGGAGCGGCGGTGAGTAGCGCGATCAGCTGAGCTGTCACTGAGGTTACCCGCGGCCACCGCTGGATCCAGTGATAGTGGGTAACCTCAGTGACAGCAGCTGATCGCTCGGCTGTGTTCATTAGCTGTGTGGAGGTGACCGGAGCGGCGGTGTATTCTGCAGCTCCGGTCACCTCCATGCAGCAGCGCTGGATGCGACGCTGGAGCATCCTGGATTACGCCGGACATGGAGGGCTTTTTGGGGCTGATTCAAGTGGTGAACCAGGGTATATGTTTGTGTTTTTTATTTCTAATAAAGGATTTTTTCTGGTGTGTGTGTTTATTTACTGTAATTTACAGATTAATCATGGAGGGTGTCTCATAGACGCCTGACATGAGGCTGCCAATAACTCCTTATTACCCCGATTTGCCAACGCACCAGGGCAAATCGGGAAGAGCCGGGTACAGTCCCAGAACTGTCGCATATAATGTATGCGGCAATTCTGGGCGGCTGTTGGCTGATATTGTTAGGCTGGGGGGCTCCCCATAACGTGGAGCTCCCCATCCTGAGAATACCAGCCTGCAGCCGTATGGCTTTATCTGGCTGGTATTAAAATTGGGGGGACCGCACGCCGTTTTTTTTAATTATTTAATTATTTATTTCACTACACAGTATAGACCCGCCCACCGGCTGCTGTGATTGGGTGCAGTGTGACACCTGTCACTCAGCATGGGGGGCGTGTCTCACTGTAACCAATCACAGGCGCCGGTGGGCGTGGAAAGAAGGGAATACGAGATTGTTTAATGGGCGGCCGGCTTTTTCAAAACAGTAAAAGCCGCCGGAGCAGTGTGAACGCCGTGCAGCGCCGGGGATCGGGGATCGGTGAGTATGAGAGAGGGCTGCTAACTTCAGTAACTTAGGAGATTAGCGGTCACCGGTGAGTCCTTCACTGGTGACCGCTAATCAGGACGCGACACAGACAGAGCCGCAGCATGACAATGAAGTCGGGTGAAGTTCACCCGAGTTCATTCTGACAGTGCGGCTCTGTCTGTGTCTGCTGTCATCTGCCATTCAGCTCTGCTACATGGCTGTCTGTGTCTGCTGTTAGCGGCCATTCAGCTCTGCTACATGGCTGTCTGTGGCTGCTGTTAGCGGCCATGTAGCAGAGCTGAATGGCAGATGACATAGTAAAAACACATCCCTACACATTACACACGCTTGGCAAGTCAATAAATAAAAAAAAAAAAAAAAGGTGCCCAATGCATACGTCACAGATCACATGATCTAAAGGATCGCACACAAAATTGACCAATTTAACATAGACTACTAACGCTCGTGTGACAGCAAATGAACGACCAACGTGCAATCGCATAAGATCCCGTATGCAACCTGGGCGTGTCACATCGCAAATGCTATTGTACAGCTAATTGCAACGTGTAAAGTGGGCTTAAGACCAAGCTTTCTGACACTGTGCTGCACATTTCTCTATAAAATCTCTTGGAAGTCTTGAGATTTCATTTTACTCTGCACAGATTCAAAGCCCCCTGTGCCACATGTAGCAAAGCAGCCACAGAACACAACAGAGTGTCCTCCATGTTTCAGAGTAGGGACAGTGTTATTTTCTTGTTATGCTTCATTTTTCTGTCACTGAACATAAAGCTGATGTGCCTTGCCAAAAAGTGCCACTTTTTTCTCACCTGTCTAAAGGACATTCTCCCAGAAGCTTTTGTGGCTTGTCAACATGTAGTTTGGCAAATTTCATTCTGGCTTTTTTATGATGTTTTTTCAACAATGGTGTCCTCCTTGGTCATTTCCTATGAAGTCCACTTTGGCACATACAACGACGGATGGTACGATCTGACACTGATGTTCCTTGAGCTTGAAATTCACCATTAATCTCTTTAGAAGTTTTTCTGGGCTCTTTTGTTGCCACTCATTTTATCTGTCTTTTTGATTTGTCCTCCTGCGGCGACGTCTAGGGGGATTGGCTATAGTGCTTTGCTTAGTTACCCGATATTCCCTAGCTACGTGTGCAGGGAGCCCGACACTTCCCCGCTCGGCTCCGCCCCCTCCCGCACTCCACTCCACATGTACACACACACACACACACACATACTCTCACTCACACTCACCTGTCCCCAGCCTTGCATTCCTTGCTGCACTGACGTTCTCAGCACCATGGTCCCGCTCGGCTCCACCCACCCTGCACTCCGCTCCCTCACACATTCTCGGCGGCCGAACGATCAGCTGATCACCCGGCGACCGGCTGCTGTGAGCGATCAGCTGATCACCTGGCGACCGGCTGCTGTGAGCGATCAGCTGATCACCCGGCGACCGGCTGCTGTGAGCGATCAGCTGATCACACAGCGACCGGCTGCTGTGAGCGATCAGCTGATCGTTCACAATAGTCTGCCGCTGGTAAAACTGTAAAGAAGAAAAAAAAAAGATTCCGTTGTTTTGTACGATCCGTTGCATCCGTTATGCCACTAAATGCAACACACCCGTCACAAAACGCAATGCAACGGATGCCGTTCAACGCAAGTGTGAAACTAGCCTTACATGTGGCAATTTGAAAGAAGAAACGGAGTTAACCGCATATGTGGCACCCCTGAGGCATCAGAAGCCACAGGGCATTGCATTTCATTTATGGTGCAAAGCTTGCACTCGGGTGATGAAGGAGTTAATCACTGGTGCTGTTTTTCCACTTACACAAAACATCTAGCTATGAGTCCCCACTTACACAGGAAGCTGGACAGTCTGGGGAATTCCAGGTTTCCAGGGCATCAGCCACTGAGTCATCCCAAGGGTGGGGGCACTGAGTGAGTAAGAGAGACACAAACAGTTTTGACTTCAGAACAGGCTGAGACAGCAAAGGAACAACAGGTCTCCTGGGGGGAGTGCTACACTCAGCTCCCCTCAGGGGGACCGCCCAGGATGTATGCTTAGGAGCTATCGCAGGGAAGGAGGAGAGAGTGCCAGCACATCATGTGACTTGTAGTACCACGGGTACTATAGAGAGTGCTTCACAGAGCTTCTATAGCTATGACCAGCCAGACTGGAAGAGGGGAAGAGACAGAGGCGACCGGTGGAGATGGTGTGACAGAGGAGACATGGCAGCTGAGGGGGAGCTTAACCGCTTCCACAATGTCAGCGCAGTCGGGGTGCAGAACCCTCGGTTGGGGACACCTTCATGGACTTAAACAAATCTGCAGGGGTTAGGGATTTCATGTCCGATCGCCCACCACTCACTTTCCTGGAGCACAGTGACATATAGGATCCAGGGTCGGGTTTACAACCAGGCCCCACGGCGAGGACCCGCAACACCTGCATATGGGACGGGACACTTAATACGGACAGCTGAGTCCCCAAGTTGCTTCAGGCCACGGAGAGCTGCGAGACAGCACAAGAAAGAAAGTCTCACACATTTCCACAGACACCGGTGATTGTCTCTGATTCACCCGGGACCGGCTGGAGTCCTTCCATGGCGGCGGAAAGCGGCACCCCCGGGGACCTTTAAGAACTGGGAGTAAAAAGAACTTTGAACTGCTGCACCGGTGCCGTCCTTGTCATTGCCGGCGCCACCACCAGCCATACCCATCATCCTCATCCTACCTGGGGCTCGCTCCACCTGTGGGGAACTGGACTATCTGGGCTGCGTTAACATCAGCCCCGGAGGAGAGCAACATCTCACAGAGCCGGACGATTCCTGGCCGTGCACCACAGGTGGCGCTGCAAAGCATACCTCACTCCCATCCAACACCGCTCCTGGAAGAGAAGTCACAGGAAGGGTCCGCGGCAGAGGAGGCTGGGATCCCCGTCACCGCTGCAACTGATGACACACTTACCAGGGACCCTACACCCTCCTGCCATCCCCCTCTATACTGGACACCCGCTTGTTTGTCCCTTTCATGTAGCGGACGGGGCCACGGAGCCGGGTCAGGCCAGTCACAGCAACCCCACAAAACCACTGGCCTCATGACGAGTAACCCCTGAGGCCCCGTGGGGCGCTACTCATATGCAGCAATAAAGGCCCCCCTAATTAATACATGGTTGCACACCATTTGGCATTGATTACAGCATGCAATAGTTTCTTGTAGCCATCTATAAGCTTCTTGCACTTTTCAGCTGGTATTTTCTCCCACTCTCCCTTGGCAGTTTGTTCAAGGCCTTGAATCTTTGCAGGTTTTTTTTTTTCCCAATTGCAGATTTCAGCTCATTTTCAATGGGATTGAGGTCAGGACTAGAGATGAGCGAACCGGCCGTGATTCGGCTCGAGTTCGGTTCGCCGAACAGAGGTCTCATTCGAGTCCGGTTCGGCGAACCACTCGAACCGCATAGGAAACAATGGGAGGCCATCACAAACACATAAAAACACCTAGAAAACACCCTCAAAGGTGTCCAAAAGGTGACAAACAACTCACAACACAACACAAACACATGGGAAAGTGACAAGAACAAATTCTCATGCGAAAACAAAACAGCGTTACAAGGAAAAGGGGATGAGACACAGATATAGGCATGGCATGTACTTCTAAAATCATGTAAAACACCGCAAGGTTACTCCAAGCGGAGTCTCCCTTTTTTCCAAAAATTGGGCCACACAGACACCCACCCCTTCAGTGGCAGCACTTGTACCCCAGTTGTACATTTCACAGGTAGATTTGCATCAAGCACATTCAAAAATACGCCATACTTAACCGTCCCCAGGATGACACCGGGGTAGGTAGCTAAGTCTTTGCTGATCCCAGCTCTGTTCATCTTGGATCATTTTTAAAAACAATGTAAGCAAGGGTTACTCCAAGCGGAGTCTCCCTTTTTTCCAAAAATTGGGCCACACACACACACCCACCCCTTCAGTGGCAGCACTTGTGTCCCAGTTGTACACTTCACAGGTAGATTTGTATCAAGCACATTCAAAATCCACAAGCATTTACTCTCCCCAGGATGACACAGGGGTAGTAAATTCCTTGTGGATCCATGACTTGTTCATTTTGATGAACGTTAGTCTGTCCACATTGTCACTGGACAGACGCATGCGCTAATCTGTCAGCACACACCCAGCAGCACTGAAGACACGTTCAGAGACAACACTGGCAGCTGGACATGACAAAATCTCCAAGGCGTAAGTGGAGAGCTCTGGCCATTTTTCAAGATTTGAAGCCCAAAATGAGCAAGGCTCCATTTGCAAAGTCATGGCATCGATGTTCATTTGGAGATACTCCAGTATCATCCTCTCCAGCCGTTGACTATGTGTCAGACTTGTTGTCTCTGGTGGCCTTGCAAAGGATGGTCTAAAAAAATTATGAAAAGATTCAATAAAATTGCTGTTACCAGCACCAGATACGGTGCTGCTGGTATGGGTACACTGTTGAAGATGACGAGACCGTCCCATGTTTGTCAAGTTACAACTGGGAGATTCACTCCCTGCACCACGGTTGTTTGGCGGAAAAGGTGAGCTAAGATTGAGTAACACCTTTTGCTGATACTCCTGCATACGTGCGTCCCTTTCTATGGCTGGAATTATGTCACAAAATTTGGACTTGTACCGGGGATCTAATAGTGTGGCAAGCCAGTACTCATCATCACTTGTAATTTTGACAATACGAGGGTCATGTTGGAGGTAGTGCAGCAAGAAGGCGCTCATGTGTCTTGCGCAGCCATGCGGACCAAGTCCACGCTGTGTTTGTGGCATAGAGGTGCTAACCTTTCTTTCTTCCTCTGACATCTCCCCCCAACCTCTTTCAACTGAAATTTGACCAAGGTCTCCTTCATCCGCTGAGTCTTCCATGTCCATGGACAGTTCGTCCTCCATTTCTTCATGTTCTCCTGCACCTTCCTCAACATTTCGCCTGCTACCATGCGCACTTGTTGATCCCTGTCCCCCATGGTCCCATACCTGCCGCGTTGGTGATGATGAACGTCTGGACCTTGGTGATGTTGTTGTCTCTTGCGCATATGAATCCTCCTGTAGTTCCTCCCCTTCCTGTTGTCCCAACCCCTGACTCCGAATAGTGTTTAGCGTGTGCTCCAGCATGTAAATGACTGGAATTGTCATGCTGATAATGGCATTGTCAGCGCTAAACATTCGTCGCCATGTCGAAACTGTGCAGAAGGGTGCATAGGTCCTTGATCTGAGACCACTCCATCAGGGTGATCTTCCCCACCTCTGCATCTCTTTGGCCCAGGCTATACATCATGACGTATTGCACCAGGGCTCGACAGTGCTGCCACAGTCACTGTAACATGTGGAGAGTCGAATTCCAGCGTGTCGGCACATCGCATTTCAGGTGATGAACCGGCAGGCCGAAAGACTTCTGGAGCGATGCAAGTCGCTCAGCAGCGGTGGTTGAACGGCGGAAGTGAGCAGACAGTTTTCGTGCCCTGTTCAGAAGGCCATCTAGGCGGGGATAGTGTGTTAAAAATTGCTGGACAACAAGGTTCAACACGTGAGCCATACAAGGCACGTGTGTCACCTTGCCCAGGCGAAGGGCCGCACCCAGGTTTGCAGCATTGTCGCACACGGCCTTACCAGGCTGCAGGTTGAGTGGAGACAACCATTTATTAAACTCAGTCTCCAGAGCTGCCCACAACTCAGCCGCTGTGTGACTCCTATTTCCAAGACATTTCAAGCTAAAGACCGCCTGATGCCGTTGCACTCTGCTGCCAGCATAGTAATGAGGGGTGCGTAATTCCTTCTGCGCAGTTAGAACGCTGGTGGCCTGACCAGGCAGGCTTGGGGCGGAGGTGGAGGACCCAGACGAGGTGGAGGAGGCAGAAGCAGTGGCGGAACTTGGACAGACAGAGGATTGACACACAAGTCGTGGGGACGGCAAGACTTGTGCAGCAGACCCTTCACCATCTATCACCATAGTTACCCAGTGCCCAGTCAGCGACTACTAACGTCCCTGTCCATGCTTACTAGTCCAAGTATCGGTGGTGAAATGCACCCGTTGACACACAGAGTTTCTCAAGGAAGCGATGATGTTGTGTGCGACATGCTGGTGTAGCGAAGGCACACCTTTTTTAGAGAAGTAGTGGCGACTGGGCATCTGGTACTGGGGCACAGCGACAGACATAAGGTCTCTAAAATCCTGTGTGTCCACCAGGCGGAAAGGCAGCATTTCGGTAGCCAAGAGCTTACAGAGGGATAAAGTCAACCTCTTAGCTTTGTCATGGGTCGCAGGAAATGGCCTTTTATTTGTCCACATCTGAGGGACAGAGATCTGGCTGCTGTGTGTAGACGGTGGTGAGTAGGGTGTCCCTGAAAAAATGCAGGTTTGTGAGGAAAGTGCAGGCGTAGACATGATGTTGCCTTCATCCAACGTTGATGCTATTGATGTCTGAGAGACCTGTACACACGCACTTGTTTCCCCTTCCAAACCAACTGACGACCTACCAAATAAACTGCCTGTTGCGGTTACAGTGGTGGAAGTTGTGCGTGGAAAACCAGGTGTGACAGCTGTCCCCACAGTCCTAGAAGATGAAGAGCGCGCGGATGCACTGGAAGGGGCAGGCGGTGGATAGTTTGCTCCGCTAGGCCGCATTGCAGCACGGTGAGCTTCCCACTGGGACATATGATATTTATGCATGTGACGATTCATGGAAGAAGTTGTCAAACTGCTGAGGTTTTGCCCTCTACTAACAGAATCACGACAAATTTTACAGATCACATAATTTGGGCGATCTTTTGCTATGTCAAAAAAGGTCCAGGCTAGGCAAGGCTTAGAGGGCATGTGACCTGCAGATCCACCCCGACTAGTGCTCAGAGGCAAGGTGGTGGCTGAGGATGCAGTTGTAGACGTGCTACCAGTACTACTCCTCTGTCCAGGAAGGCGCAAGGTAACTTCGTCGTCAGCAGCATCCTCCTCCACCGCCTCTGTTGACCTCCTCGAGTGACTGACTGTGGGTTGACAGTAGGTGGGATCTAGAACTTCCTCATCAAGCGTTGTGTTTGCACTCCCGTCACCCTCAGATCGAGCCTCTTCCTCACGTGAACCAATATTTAAGTTGTCATCCCAATCTGTTATCTGTGTCTCGTCGTCATCAGTATGTTCCTCATTGTCTATAACAACAGGTGTTACAGTTTGTGAATAAGGGTCAACATTATGCTCAGAAGCTTGGTCCTCACGGCCTGAATCAGAGTCACAAAGGTTCTGGGCATCACTGCAGACCATTTCCTGGTCTGTACTCACTGTAGCTTGGGAGCAGACCTCTGATTCCCAGGCTATAATGTGACTGAACAGCTCTGCAGACTCAGCCATCTCAGTTCCACCATACTGTGCAGGGCGGATGGAGACTTCAGAGCTGGGAGAAAGCAAGTGTGATTGGGATGACAACTCAGAGGACTGGTGTTTTTTGGATACGGTAGTTGAGGTGGCGGAGAGGGCACTTGTTGGGCCACTTGAGATACATTCAAGCATTTTCTTTTTTTTGCCATCATCTACCTTTGATCCAGTTGTTCGTGTCCGTAAAAAAGGGAGCACATCGGATTGTCCACGGTAAGTAGTAGACATCTTACTTTTGCTGGAAGATGGTCTATCTTCAGCAGATGTTAATGGAGCTTTGTCACCTTCCCCATGGACAAACCCTTTTTTTCCTTTTCCAACACGCCTCTTCCCCTTTCCACCAGCATCTGTCATTTTGCCACTCATTTTGATTGCGACAAGATTGTGCACTAAAATGTGGTAGTAAAAATTGAGAGGTGGTGTAGATTGCAGCGGTGGTCTATCTTTATTAACAGCAGAATAAACAACAATAACTATCCCTGAAAATGCAACTATGGCCCTTAAACTGGCAGCATAGTTTGCTATTAGAATGGCTTAGTAACAATGAGTTTGAGTGTGCAAAGCAGTGGTGCTGCAAATAGCTTTGCACCACTGGGACAATACTGAAGTCCAACAGCCACTTTTAGGATACCACTAAGTTTCCGCAGTGTTTGCTAGTAGAATAGCTTAGTAAAAATGAGTTTGAGTGTGCAATGCAGCGGTGCTGCAAATAGATTTGCACTGTTGGGACACTAATGGAAGTCTAACAGCCACTTTTAGGATGCCACTAAGTTTCCTCAGTGTTTGCTAGTATAATGGCTTAGTAACAATGAGCCTGAGTGTGCAATGCAGAGGTGCTGCAAATAGATTTGCACTAGTGGGACAATAATGAAGTCCAACAGCCACTTTTAGGATGCCACTAAGTTTACTCAGTGTTTGCTAGTATAATGGCTTAATAACAGTGAGCTTGAGTGTGCAATGCAGAGGTGCTGCAAATAGATTTGCACTAGTGGGACACTAATGGAAGTCCAACAGCCACTTTTAGGATGCCACTAAGTTTACTCAGTGTTTGCTAGTATAATAGCTTAGTAAAAATGAATTTGAGTGTGCAATGCAGTGGTGCCGCTAATAGCTTTGCACTAGTGGGACAATAATGAAGTCCAACAGCTACTTTTAGGATGCCACTAAGTTTCCTCAGTGTTTGCTAGTATAATAGCTTAGTAACAATGAGCTTGAGTGTGCATTTCAGAGGTGCTGCAAATAGATTTGCACAAGTGGGACAATAATGGAACTCCAACAGACACTTTTATGATGCCACTAAGTTTCCTTGGTGTTTGCTAGTATAATGGCTTAGTAACAATGAGCTTGAGTGTGCAATGCAGAGGTGCTGCAAATAGATTTGCACTAGTGGGACACTAATGGAAGTCCAACAGTCACTTTTAGAATGCCACTATGTTTCCTCAGTGTTTGCTAGTATAATGGCTTAGTAACAATGAGTTTGAGTGTGCAATGCAGTGGTGCCGCAAATAGCTTTGCACCAAAGGGACAATAATGAAGTCCAACAGCCACTTTTAGGATGCCACTAAATTTTTTCAGTGTTTGCTAGTATAATGGCTTAGTAACAGTGAGCTCGAGTGTGCAATGCAGAGGTGCTGCAAATAAATTTGCACTAGTGGGACACTAATGGAAGTCCAACAGCCACTTTTAGGATGCCACTAAGTTTACTCAGTGTTTGCTAGTATAATGGCTTAGTAACAATGAGTTTGAGTGTGCAATGCAGAGGAGCTGCAAATAGATTTGCACTAGTGGGACACTAATAGAAGTCCAACAGCCACTTTTAGGATGCCACTAAGTTTCCTCAGTGTTTGCTAGTATAATGGCTTAGTAACAATGAGTTTGAGTGTGCAATGCAGTGGTGCTGCAAATAGCTTTGCACTAGTGGGACAATAATGAAGTCCAACAGCCACTTTTAGGATGCCACTAAGTTTCCTCAGTGTTTGCTAGTATAATGGCTTAGTAACAATGAGCTTGAGTGTGCAATGCAGAGGTGCTGCAAATAGATTTGCACTAGTGGGACAATAATGAAGTCCAACAGCCACTTTTAGGATGCCACTAAGTTTCCTCAGTGTTTGCTAGTATAATGGCTTAATAACAGTGAGCTTGAGTGTGCAATGCAGAGGTGCTGCAAATAGATTTGCACTAGTGGGACACTAATGGAAGTCCAACAGCCACTTTTAGGATGCCACTAAGTTTACTCAGTGTTTGCTAGTATAATAGCTTAGTAAAAATGAATTTGAGTGTGCAATGCAGTGGTGCCGCTAATAGCTTTGCACTAGTGGGACAATAATGAAGTCCAACAGCTACTTTTAGGATGCCACTAAGTTTCCTCAGTGTTTGCTAGTATAATAGCTTAGTAACAATGAGCTTGAGTGTGCAATTCAGAGGTGCTGCAAATAGATTTGCACTAGTGGGACAATAATGGAACTCCAACAGACACTTTTATGATGCCACTAAGTTTCCTTGGTGTTTGCTAGTATAATGGCTTAGTAACAATGAGCTTGAGTGTGCAATGCAGAGGTGCTGCAAATAGATTTGCACTAGTGGGACACTAATGGAAGTCCAACAGCCACTTTTAGGATGCCACTAAGTTTACTCAGTGTTTGCTAGTATAATAGCTTAGTAAAAATGAATTTGAGTGTGCAATGCAGTGGTGCCGCTAATAGCTTTGCACTAGTGGGACAATAATGAAGTCCAACAGCTACTTTTAGGATGCCACTAAGTTTCCTCAGTGTTTGCTAGTATAATAGCTTAGTAACAATGAGCTTGAGTGTGCAATTCAGAGGTGCTGCAAATAGATTTGCACTAGTGGGACAATAATTGAACTCCAACAGACACTTTTATGATGCCACTAAGTTTCCTTGGTGTTTGCTAGTATAATGGCTTAGTAACAATGAGCTTGAGTGTGCAATGCAGAGGTGCTGCAAATAGATTTGCACTAGTGGGACACTAATGGAAGTCCAACAGTCACTTTTAGAATGCCACTATGTTTCCTCAGTGTTTGCTAGTATAATGGCTTAGTAACAATGAGTTTGAGTGTGCAATGCAGTGGTGCCGCAAATAGCTTTGCACCAAAGGGACAATAATGAAGTCCAACAGCCACTTTTAGGATGCCACTAAGTTTTTTCAGTGTTTGCTAGTATAATGGCTTAGTAACAGTGAGCTCGAGTGTGCAATGCAGAGGTGCTGCAAATAAATTTGCACTAGTGGGACACTAATGGAAGTCCAACAGCCACTTTTAGGATGCCACTAAGTTTACTCAGTGTTTGCTAGTATAATGGCTTAGTAACAATGAGTTTGAGTGTGCAATGCAGAGGAGCTGCAAATAGATTTGCACTAGTGGGACACTAATAGAAGTCCAACAGCCACTTTTAGGATGCCACTAAGTTTCCTCAGTGTTTGCTAGTATAATGGCTTAGTAACAATGAGTTTGAGTGTGCAATGCAGTGGTGCTGCAAATAGCTTTGCACTAGTGGGACAATAATGAAGTCCAACAGCCACTTTTAGGATGCCACTAAGTTTCCTCAGTGTTTGCTAGTATAATGGCTTAGTAACAATGAGCTTGAGTGTGCAATGCAGAGGTGCTGCAAATAGATTTGCACTAGTGGGACAATAATGAAGTCCAACAGCCACTTTTAGGATGCCACTAAGTTTCCTCAGTGTTTGCTAGTATAATGGCTTAATAACAGTGAGCTTGAGTGTGCAATGCAGAGGTGCTGCAAATAGATTTGCACTAGTGGGACACTAATGGAAGTCCAACAGCCACTTTTAGGATGCCACTAAGTTTACTCAGTGTTTGCTAGTATAATAGCTTAGTAAAAATGAATTTGAGTGTGCAATGCAGTGGTGCCGCTAATAGCTTTGCACTAGTGGGACAATAATGAAGTCCAACAGCTACTTTTAGGATGCCACTAAGTTTCCTCAGTGTTTGCTAGTATAATAGCTTAGTAACAATGAGCTTGAGTGTGCAATTCAGAGGTGCTGCAAATAGATTTGCACTAGTGGGACAATAATGGAACTCCAACAGACACTTTTATGATGCCACTAAGTTTCCTTGGTGTTTGCTAGTATAATGGCTTAGTAACAATGAGCTTGAGTGTGCAATGCAGAGGTGCTGCAAATAGATTTGCACTAGTGGGACACTAATGGAAGTCCAACAGTCACTTTTAGAATGCCACTATGTTTCCTCAGTGTTTGCTAGTATAATGGCTTAGTAACAATGAGTTTGAGTGTGCAATGCAGTGGTGCCGCAAATAGCTTTGCACCAAAGGGACAATAATGAAGTCCAACAGCCACTTTTAGGATGCCACTAAGTTTTTTTAGTGTTTGCTAGTATAATGGCTTAGTAACAGTGAGCTCGAGTGTGCAATGCAGAGGTGCTGCAAATAAATTTGCACTAGTGGGACACTAATGGAAGTCCAACAGCCACTTTTAGGATGCCACTAAGTTTACTCAGTGTTTGCTAGTATAATGGCTTAGTAACAATGAGTTTGAGTGTGCAATGCAGAGGTGCTGCAAATAGATTTGCACTAGTGGGACACTAATAGAAGTCCAACAGCCACTTTTAGGATGCCACTAAGTTTCCTCAGTGTTTGCTAGTATAATGGCTTGGTAACAATGAGCTTGAGTGTGCAATGCAGAGGTACTGCAAATAGATTTGCAACAGTGGCACACTAATGGAAGTCCAACAGCCACTTTTAGGATGCCACTAAGTTTACTCAGTGTTTGCTAGTATAATGGCTTAGTAACAATGAGTTTGAGTGTGCAATGCAGAGGTGCTGCAAATAGATTTGCACTAGTGGGACACTAATAGAAGTCCAACAGCCACTTTTAGGATGCCACTAAGTTTCCTCAGTGTTTGCTAGTATAATGGCTTGGTAACAATGAGCTTGAGTGTGCAATGCAGAGGTACTGCAAATAGATTTGCAACAGTGGCACACTAATGGAAGTCCAACAGCCACTTTTAGGATGCCACTAAGTTTCCTCAGTGTTTGCTAGTATAATGGCTTGGTAACAATGAGTTTGAGTGTGCAATGCAGTGGTGCTGCAAATAGCTTTGCACTAGTGGGACAATAATGAAGTCCAACAGCCACTTTTAGGATGCCACTAAGTTTCCTCAGTGTTTGCTAGTATTATGGCTTAGTAATAATGAGCTTGAGTGTGCAATGCAGAGGTGCTGCAAATAGATTTGCACTAGTGGGACACTAATGGAAGTCCAACAGCCACTTTTAGGATGCCACTAAGTTTCCTCAGTGTTTGCTAGTATAATGGCTTAGTAACAATGAGCTTGAGTGTGCAATGCAGAGGTGCTGCAAATAGATTTGCACTAGTGGGACACTAATGGAAGTCCAACAGACACTTTTAGGATGCCACTAAGTTTCCTCAGTGTTTGCTAGTATAATGGCTTAGTAACAATGAGCTTGAGTGTGCAATGCAGAGGTGCTGCAAATAGATTTGCACTAGTGGGACACTAATGGAAGTCCAACAGTCACCTTTAGAATGCCACTATGTTTCCTCAGTGTTTGCTAGTATAATGGCTTAGTAACAATGAGTTTGAGTGTGCAATGCAGTGGTGCCGCAAATAGCTTTGCACCAGTGGGACAGTAATGAAGTCCAACAGCCACTTTTAGGATGCCACTAAGTTTACTCAGTGCTTGCTAGTATAACGGCTTAGTAACAGTGAGCTTGAGTGTGCAATGCAGAGGTGCTGCAAATAGATTTGCACTGGTGGGACACTAATGGAAGTCTAACAGCCACTTTTAGGATGCCACTAAGTTTCCTCAGTGTTTGCTAGTATAATGGTTTAGTAACAATGAGCTTGAGTGTGCAATGCAGAGGTGCTGCAAATAGATTTGCACTAGTGGGACACTAATGGAAGTCCAACAGCCACTTTTAGGATGCCACTAAGTTTCCTCAGTGTTTGCTAGCATAATGGCTTAGTAACAATGAGCTTGAGTGTGCAATTCAGAGATGCTGCAAATAGATTTGCACTAGTGGGACAATAATGAAGTCCAACAGACACTTTTAGGATGCCACTAAGTTTCCTCAGTGTTTGCTAGTATAATGGCTTAGTAACAATGAGCTTGAATGTGCAATGCAGAGGTGTTGCAAATAGATTTGCACTAGTGGGACACTAATGGAAGTCCAACAGCCACTTTTAGGATGCCACTAAGTTTCCTCAGTGTTTGCTAGTATAATGGCTTAGTAACAATGAGCTTGAGTGTGCAATTCAGAGGTGCTGCAAATAGATTTGCACTAGTGGGACAATAATGAAGTCCAACAGCCACTTTTAGGATGCCACTAAGTTTCCTCAGTGTTTGCTAGTATAATGGCTTAGTAACAATGAGCTTGAGTGTGCAATTAAGAGTTGCTGCAAATAGCTTTGCACCAGTGGGAGAGTAATGAAGTCCAACAGCCACTTTTAGGATGCCACTAAGTTTCCTCAGTGTTTGCTAGTATAATGGCTTAGCAACAATGAGCTTGAGTGTGCAATGCAGAGGTGCTGCAAATAGATTTGCACTAGTGGGACACTAATGGAAGTCGAACAGCCACTTTTAGGATGCCACTATGTTTCCTCAGTGTTTGCTAGTATAATGGCTTAGTAACAATAAGTTTGAGTGTGCAATGCAGTGGTGCCGCAAATAGCTTTGTACCAGTGGGACAATAATGAAGTCCAACAGCCACTTTTAGGATGCCACTAAGTTTACTCAGTGCTTGCTAGTATAATGGCTTAGTAACAATGAGCTTGAGTGTGCAATGCAGAGGTGCTGCAAATAGATTTGCACTAGTGGGACACTAATGGAAGTCTAACAGCCACTTTTAGGATGCCACTAAGTTTCCTCAGTGTTTGCTAGTATAATGTCTTAGTAACAATGAGCTTGAGTGTGTAATGCAGAGGTGCTGCAAATAGATTTTCACTAGTGGGACACTAATGGAAGTCCAACAGCCACTTTTAGGATGCCACTAAGTTTCCTCAGTGTTTGCTAGAATAATGGCTTAGTAACAATGAGTTTGAGTGTGCAATGCAGTGGTGCTGCAAATAGCTTTGCAACAGTGGCACAATAATGAAGTCCAACAGCCACTTTTAGGATGCCACTAAAATTCCTCAGTGTTTGCGAGTATAATAGCTTAGTAAAAATGAGTTTGAGTGTGCAATGCAGTGGTGCCGCAAATAGCTTTGCACTAGTGGGAAAATAATGAAGTCCAACAGCCACTTTTATGATTCCACTAAGTTTCCTCAGTGTTTGCTAGTATTATGGCTTAGTAATAATGAGCTTAAGTGTGCAATGCAGAGGTGCTGCAAATAGATTTGCACTAGTGGGACACTAATGGAAGTCCAACACCCTACTTTTAGGATGCCACTAAGTTTCCTTAGTGTTTGCTAGTATAATGGCTTACTAACAATGAGCTTTGAGTGTGCAATTCAGAGGTGCTGCAAATAGATTTGCACTAGTGGGACACTAATAGAAGTCCAACAGACACTTTTAGGATGCCACTAAGTTTCCTCAGTGTTTGCTAGTATAATGGCTTAGTAACAATGAGTTTGAGTGTGCAATGCAGAGGTGCTGCAAATAGCTTTGCACCAGTGGGACAATAATGAAGTCCAACAACCACTTTTAGGATGCCACTAAGTTTACTCAGTGTTTGCTAGTATAATGGCTTAGTAACAATGAGCTTGAGTGTGCAATGCAGAGGTGCTGCAAATAGATTTGCACTAGTGGGACACTAATGGAAGTCCAACAGCCACTTTTAGGATGCCACTAAGTTTCCTCAGTGTTTGCTAGTATAATGGCTTAGTAAAAATGAGTTTGAGTGTGCAATGCAGAGGTGCTGCAAATAGATTTGCACCAGTGGGACAAAAATGAAGTCCAACAGCCACTTTTAGGATGCCACTAAGTTTACTCAGTGTTTGCTAGTATAATGGCTTAGTAACAATGAGCTTGAGTGTGCAATTCAGAGGTGCTGCAAATAGATTTGCACTAGTGGGACACTAATGGAAGTCTAACAGCCACTTTTAGGATGCCACTAAGTTTCCTCAGTGTTTGCTAGTATAATGGCTTAGTAACAATGAGCTTGAGTGTGCAATTCAGAGATGCTGCAAATAGATTTGCACGAGTGGGACAATATTTAAGTCCAACAGACACTTTTATGATGCCGCTAAGTTTCCTCAGTGTTTGCTAGTATAATGGCTTAGTAACAATGAGCTTGAGTGTGCAATGCAGAGGTGTTGCAAATAGATTTGCACTAGTGGGACACTAATGGAAGTCCAGCAGCCACTTTTAGGATGCCACTAAGTTTCCTCTGTGTTTGCTATTATAATGGCTTAGTAACAATGAGCTTGAGTGTGCAATTCAGAGGTGCTGCAAATAGATTTGCACTAGTGGGACAATAATGAAGTCCAACAGCCTCTTTTAGGATGCCACTAAGTTTACTTAGTGTTTGCTAGTATAATGGCTTAGTAACAATGAGCTTGAGTGTGCAATGCAGAGATGCTGTAAATAGATTTGCACTAGTGGGACACTAATGGAAGTCCAACAGCCTCTTTTTTTGGATGCCACTAAGCTTCCTCAGTGTTTGCCAGTATAATAGCTTAGTAACAGTGAGCTTGAGTGTGCAATACAGAGGTGCTGCAAATAGATTTGCACTAGTGGGACACTATCGGAAGTCCAACAGCCACTTTTAGGATGCCACTAAGTTTCCTCAGTGTTTGCTAGTATAATGGCTTAGCAACAATGAGCTTGAGTGTGCAATGCAGAGGTGCTGCAAATAGATTTGCACTAGTGGGACACTAATGGAAGTCGAACAGCCACTTTTAGGATGCCACTATGTTTCCTCAGTGTTTGCTAGTATAATGGCTTAGTAACAATAAGTTTGAGTGTGCAATGCAGTGGTGCCGCAAATAGCTTTGTACCAGTGGGACAATAATGAAGTCCAACAGCCACTTTTAGGATGCCACTAAGTTTACTCAGTGCTTGCTAGTATAATGGCTTAGTAACAATGAGCTTGAGTGTGCAATGCAGAGGTGCTGCAAATAGATTTGCACTAGTGGGACACTAATGGAAGTCTAACAGCCACTTTTAGGATGCCACTAAGTTTCCTCAGTGTTTGCTAGTATAATGTCTTAGTAACAATGAGCTTGAGTGTGTAATGCAGAGGTGCTGCAAATAGATTTTCACTAGTGGGACACTAATGGAAGTCCAACAGCCACTTTTAGGATGCCACTAAGTTTCCTCAGTGTTTGCTAGAATAATGGCTTAGTAACAATGAGTTTGAGTGTGCAATGCAGTGGTGCTGCAAATAGCTTTGCAACAGTGGCACAATAATGAAGTCCAACAGCCACTTTTAGGATGCCACTAAAATTCCTCAGTGTTTGCGAGTATAATAGCTTAGTAAAAATGAGTTTGAGTGTGCAATGCAGTGGTGCCGCAAATAGCTTTGCACTAGTGGGAAAATAATGAAGTCCAACAGCCACTTTTATGATTCCACTAAGTTTCCTCAGTGTTTGCTAGTATTATGGCTTAGTAATAATGAGCTTAAGTGTGCAATGCAGAGGTGCTGCAAATAGATTTGCACTAGTGGGACACTAATGGAAGTCCAACACCCTACTTTTAGGATGCCACTAAGTTTCCTTAGTGTTTGCTAGTATAATGGCTTACTAACAATGAGCTTTGAGTGTGCAATTCAGAGGTGCTGCAAATAGATTTGCACTAGTGGGACACTAATAGAAGTCCAACAGACACTTTTAGGATGCCACTAAGTTTCCTCAGTGTTTGCTAGTATAATGGCTTAGTAACAATGAGTTTGAGTGTGCAATGCAGAGGTGCTGCAAATAGCTTTGCACCAGTGGGACAATAATGAAGTCCAACAGCCACTTTTAGGATGCCACTAAGTTTACTCAGTGTTTGCTAGTATAATGGCTTAGTAACAATGAGCTTGAGTGTGCAATGCAGAGGTGCTGCAAATAGATTTGCACTAGTGGGACACTAATGGAAGTCCAACAGCCACTTTTAGGATGCCACTAAGTTTCCTCAGTGTTTGCTAGTATAATGGCTTAGTAAAAATGAGTTTGAGTGTGCAATGCAGAGGTGCTGCAAATAGCTTTGCACCAGTGGGACAAAAATGAAGTCCAACAGCCACTTTTAGGATGCCACTAAGTTTACTCAGTGTTTGCTAGTATAATGGCTTAGTAACAATGAGCTTGAGTGTGCAATTCAGAGGTGCTGCAAATAGATTTGCACTAGTGGGACACTAATGGAAGTCTAACAGCCACTTTTAGGATGCCACTAAGTTTCCTCAGTGTTTGCTAGTATAATGGCTTAGTAACAATGAGCTTGAATGTGCAATGCAGAGGTGTTGCAAATAGATTTGCACTAGTGGGACACTAATGGAAGTCCAACAGCCACTTTTAGGATGCCACTAAGTTTCCTCAGTGTTTGCTAGTATAATGGCTTAGTAACAATGAGCTTGAGTGTGCAATTCAGAGGTGCTGCAAATAGATTTGCACTAGTGGGACAATAATGAAGTCCAACAGCCACTTTTAGGATGCCACTAAGTTTCCTCAGTGTTTGCTAGTATAATGGCTTAGTAACAATGAGCTTGAGTGTGCAATTAAGAGTTGCTGCAAATAGCTTTGCACCAGTGGGAGAGTAATGAAGTCCAACAGCCACTTTTAGGATGCCACTAAGTTTCCTCAGTGTTTGCTAGTATAATGGCTTAGCAACAATGAGCTTGAGTGTGCAATGCAGAGGTGCTGCAAATAGATTTGCACTAGTGGGACACTAATGGAAGTCGAACAGCCACTTTTAGGATGCCACTATGTTTCCTCAGTGTTTGCTAGTATAATGGCTTAGTAACAATAAGTTTGAGTGTGCAATGCAGTGGTGCCGCAAATAGCTTTGTACCAGTGGGACAATAATGAAGTCCAACAGCCACTTTTAGGATGCCACTAAGTTTACTCAGTGCTTGCTAGTATAATGGCTTAGTAACAATGAGCTTGAGTGTGCAATGCAGAGGTGCTGCAAATAGATTTGCACTAGTGGGACACTAATGGAAGTCTAACAGCCACTTTTAGGATGCCACTAAGTTTCCTCAGTGTTTGCTAGTATAATGTCTTAGTAACAATGAGCTTGAGTGTGTAATGCAGAGGTGCTGCAAATAGATTTTCACTAGTGGGACACTAATGGAAGTCCAACAGCCACTTTTAGGATGCCACTAAGTTTCCTCAGTGTTTGCTAGAATAATGGCTTAGTAACAATGAGTTTGAGTGTGCAATGCAGTGGTGCTGCAAATAGCTTTGCAACAGTGGCACAATAATGAAGTCCAACAGCCACTTTTAGGATGCCACTAAAATTCCTCAGTGTTTGCGAGTATAATAGCTTAGTAAAAATGAGTTTGAGTGTGCAATGCAGTGGTGCCGCAAATAGCTTTGCACTAGTGGGAAAATAATGAAGTCCAACAGCCACTTTTATGATTCCACTAAGTTTCCTCAGTGTTTGCTAGTATTATGGCTTAGTAATAATGAGCTTAAGTGTGCAATGCAGAGGTGCTGCAAATAGATTTGCACTAGTGGGACACTAATGGAAGTCCAACACCCTACTTTTAGGATGCCACTAAGTTTCCTTAGTGTTTGCTAGTATAATGGCTTACTAACAATGAGCTTTGAGTGTGCAATTCAGAGGTGCTGCAAATAGATTTGCACTAGTGGGACACTAATAGAAGTCCAACAGACACTTTTAGGATGCCACTAAGTTTCCTCAGTGTTTGCTAGTATAATGGCTTAGTAACAATGAGTTTGAGTGTGCAATGCAGAGGTGCTGCAAATAGCTTTGCACCAGTGGGACAATAATGAAGTCCAACAGCCACTTTTAGGATGCCACTAAGTTTACTCAGTGTTTGCTAGTATAATGGCTTAGTAACAATGAGCTTGAGTGTGCAATGCAGAGGTGCTGCAAATAGATTTGCACTAGTGGGACACTAATGGAAGTCCAACAGCCACTTTTAGGATGCCACTAAGTTTCCTCAGTGTTTGCTAGTATAATGGCTTAGTAAAAATGAGTTTGAGTGTGCAATGCAGAGGTGCTGCAAATAGATTTGCACCAGTGGGACAAAAATGAAGTCCAACAGCCACTTTTAGGATGCCACTAAGTTTACTCAGTGTTTGCTAGTATAATGGCTTAGTAACAATGAGCTTGAGTGTGCAATTCAGAGGTGCTGCAAATAGATTTGCACTAGTGGGACACTAATGGAAGTCTAACAGCCACTTTTAGGATGCCACTAAGTTTCCTCAGTGTTTGCTAGTATAATGGCTTAGTAACAATGAGCTTGAGTGTGCAATTCAGAGATGCTGCAAATAGATTTGCACGAGTGGGACAATATTTAAGTCCAACAGACACTTTTATGATGCCGCTAAGTTTCCTCAGTGTTTGCTAGTATAATGGCTTAGTAACAATGAGCTTGAGTGTGCAATGCAGAGGTGTTGCAAATAGATTTGCACTAGTGGGACACTAATGGAAGTCCAGCAGCCACTTTTAGGATGCCACTAAGTTTCCTCTGTGTTTGCTATTATAATGGCTTAGTAACAATGAGCTTGAGTGTGCAATTCAGAGGTGCTGCAAATAGATTTGCACTAGTGGGACAATAATGAAGTCCAACAGCCTCTTTTAGGATGCCACTAAGTTTACTTAGTGTTTGCTAGTATAATGGCTTAGTAACAATGAGCTTGAGTGTGCAATGCAGAGATGCTGTAAATAGATTTGCACTAGTGGGACACTAATGGAAGTCCAACAGCCTCTTTTTTTGGATGCCACTAAGCTTCCTCAGTGTTTGCCAGTATAATAGCTTAGTAACAGTGAGCTTGAGTGTGCAATACAGAGGTGCTGCAAATAGATTTGCACTAGTGGGACACTATCGGAAGTCCAACAGCCACTTTTAGGATGCCACTAAGTTTCCTCAGTGTTTGCTAGTATAATGGCTTAGCAACAATGAGCTTGAGTGTGCAATGCAGAGGTGCTGCAAATAGATTTGCACTAGTGGGACACTAATGGAAGTCGAACAGCCACTTTTAGGATGCCACTATGTTTCCTCAGTGTTTGCTAGTATAATGGCTTAGTAACAATAAGTTTGAGTGTGCAATGCAGTGGTGCCGCAAATAGCTTTGTACCAGTGGGACAATAATGAAGTCCAACAGCCACTTTTAGGATGCCACTAAGTTTACTCAGTGCTTGCTAGTATAATGGCTTAGTAACAATGAGCTTGAGTGTGCAATGCAGAGGTGCTGCAAATAGATTTGCACTAGTGGGACACTAATGGAAGTCTAACAGCCACTTTTAGGATGCCACTAAGTTTCCTCAGTGTTTGCTAGTATAATGTCTTAGTAACAATGAGCTTGAGTGTGTAATGCAGAGGTGCTGCAAATAGATTTTCACTAGTGGGACACTAATGGAAGTCCAACAGCCACTTTTAGGATGCCACTAAGTTTCCTCAGTGTTTGCTAGAATAATGGCTTAGTAACAATGAGTTTGAGTGTGCAATGCAGTGGTGCTGCAAATAGCTTTGCAACAGTGGCACAATAATGAAGTCCAACAGCCACTTTTAGGATGCCACTAAAATTCCTTAGTGTTTGCGAGTATAATAGCTTAGTAAAAATGAGTTTGAGTGTGCAATGCAGTGGTGCCGCAAATAGCTTTGCACTAGTGGGAAAATAATGAAGTCCAACAGCCACTTTTATGATTCCACTAAGTTTCCTCAGTGTTTGCTAGTATTATGGCTTAGTAATAATGAGCTTAAGTGTGCAATGCAGAGGTGCTGCAAATAGATTTGCACTAGTGGGACACTAATGGAAGTCCAACACCCTACTTTTAGGATGCCACTAAGTTTCCTTAGTGTTTGCTAGTATAATGGCTTACTAACAATGAGCTTTGAGTGTGCAATTCAGAGGTGCTGCAAATAGATTTGCACTAGTGGGACACTAATAGAAGTCCAACAGACACTTTTAGGATGCCACTAAGTTTCCTCAGTGTTTGCTAGTATAATGGCTTAGTAACAATGAGTTTGAGTGTGCAATGCAGAGGTGCTGCAAATAGCTTTGCACCAGTGGGACAATAATGAAGTCCAACAGCCACTTTTAGGATGCCACTAAGTTTACTCAGTGTTTGCTAGTATAATGGCTTAGTAACAATGAGCTTGAGTGTGCAATGCAGAGGTGCTGCAAATAGATTTGCACTAGTGGGACACTAATGGAAGTCCAACAGCCACTTTTAGGATGCCACTAAGTTTCCTCAGTGTTTGCTAGTATAATGGCTTAGTAAAAATGAGTTTGAGTGTGCAATGCAGAGGTGCTGCAAATAGCTTTGCACCAGTGGGACAAAAATGAAGTCCAACAGCCACTTTTAGGATGCCACTAAGTTTACTCAGTGTTTGCTAGTATAATGGCTTAGTAACAATGAGCTTGAGTGTGCAATTCAGAGGTGCTGCAAATAGATTTGCACTAGTGGGACACTAATGGAAGTCTAACAGCCACTTTTAGGATGCCACTAAGTTTCCTCAGTGTTTGCTAGTATAATGGCTTAGTAACAATGAGCTTGAGTGTGCAATGCAGAGGTGCAGCAAATAGATTTGCACTAGTGGGACACTAATGGAAGTCCAACAGCCACTTTTAGGATGCCACTAAGTTTCCTCAGTGTTTGCTAGTATAATGGCTTAGTAACAATGAGCTTGAGTGTGCAATTCAGAGATGCTGCAAATAGATTTGCACGAGTGGGACAATATTGAAGTCCAACAGACACTTTTATGATGCCGCTAAGTTTCCTCAGTGTTTGCTAGTATAATGGCTTAGTAACAATGAGCTTGAGTGTGCAATGCAGAGGTGTTGCAAATAGATTTGCACTAGTGGGACACTAATGGAAGTCCAGCAGCCACTTTTAGGATGCCACTAAGTTTCCTCTGTGTTTGCTATTATAATGGCTTAGTAACAATGAGCTTGAGTGTGCAATTCAGAGGTGCTGCAAATAGATTTGCACTAGTGGGACAATAATGAAGTCCAACAGCCTCTTTTAGGATGCCACTAAGTTTACTTAGTGTTTGCTAGTATAATGGCTTAGTAACAATGAGCTTGAGTGTGCAATGCAGAGATGCTGTAAATAGATTTGCACTAGTGGGACACTAATGGAAGTCCAACAGCCTCTTTTTTTGGATGCCACTAAGCTTCCTCAGTGTTTGCCAGTATAATGGCTTAGTAACAGTGAGCTTGAGTGTGCAATACAGAGGTGCTGCAAATAGATTTGCACTAGTGGGACACTATCGGAAGTCCAACAGCCACTTTTAGGATGCCTGTTGTGAATGTTAGTTATGTCTTGGCTGCTGGGAGGCTCCCTCTGGTGGCCAGGAAGGGTTTGGACAGAGACCAGGTGGGTTGTGCAGTGGGTGTTTCCTTTCCTAACTCTCTGCTTATTTAAGTCCTGGTCTGATTGCAGGCTGTTGCCGGATGTCAGTTGTTCTTTGTATCTCTAGCCTGCTTAATCCTGCTCTACATCACATCCACACCAGATAAGTTCTTGCTCTTTATTTATTGCCTTGTTCTTTTGATTATCTGGGTTTGTCATTTGTTGTGGTTGGTTTCAGTTTATTTCCTTCCAGGGATTTTCCCCCTCAGTGGATTGCTGAGGAACTCCCTGCAGTTCTGTGTGGAGTATAGCTCCTTTGGGTTCATGTGTTTATGGCTTGTTGAATTTGTTATAATTCTTGTTTTCTGTTTATTGGTATGACAAGGGCACCTGGTATAGGACGGAGTTCAGATCGAGCAATCTGAGGGCCTTTTTGTACTATCAGGAAGTTGGTATTTTGCAGGGTTTTTCTCTGGCTACCATCAGTCCCTTTCCTGTCTTTTCCTATTTTAGTCAGCGGGGGCCTCACCTTTTGCTAATCCTGTCATCTACCTGTGTATTGTGTTTTTCCTATATCACCGCACTCTTTGAATGTGGGGGGCTTGCTATTCTTGTCTATTTTCTGAGGCAGAGAGTTATTCATCTTTCCTACCTTTAGGATAGTTAGTTCTCCGGCTGGGTTCGCGGTGCACAGGATGTTGTTTCACCCCTCGGCTACTTCTAGTTGTGTTGGTTAGTAAGGGGATGGCGGCCAGATTAGTTGCCAATGCTCTTGTCACCTTTTTGCCAATGATTTGTGGTGATCTTCCATGGTTCCGGATCATAACAGTACATCCGGCCAAACAAATTTAAAGGGTACTCTTAAGAAGGAAAAAAAAGAAGAAGAAAAAAAAAAAAAGCCGCTGAGAAAATTTTTTTTTTTGGGTGTTTTTCCTCTTCTTCTTTGGGTTCTGTGGAAGATTTCTTTTCTCTAGCATGGATGAATTGGGTGAGCGTGTTGCTCATCTTGATGCTAAGGTTCGTCGTATAGAGTCTTATCTTGCACAGACTCCCCTTGCAGAGCCTAAAATTCCCGTTCCTGAATTTTTTTCGGGAGATAGGTCGAGATTTTTGAGCTTCAAAAATAATTGTAAATTATTTTTTGACCTGCGCCCTAAGTCCTCAGGGAATCCCGTACAGCAGGTTAAGATTGTCATCTCCTTGCTGCGTGGTGACCCTCAGGACTGGGCCTTCTCTTTAGCGTCTGATGATCCGATTCTCAATGATGTGGACTCCTTTTTTCAGGCCTTGGGATTATTATATGACGAACCCAATATTGTGGACCAAGCAGAAAAGGTCTTGTTGTCCTTAACTCAGGGTTTGGATTCTGCAGAAACGTTTTGTCAGAAATTTCGTAAGTGGGCGGTCCTTACCAAATGGAATGATGATGCGCTTGCGGCTCTTTTTCGCAAGGGTATTGCGGATGCTGTGAAGGATGTAATGGTAGGATTTCCCGTCCCTTCTGGTCTTGATGCCTCTATGACCTTGTTCATTCAGATTGATAGGCGTTTACGTGAGCGCAGGAAGATACCTGCTGGTTTTGTGCCTGTGGAACAGCCTTTGGGGCCTATGGAGTGTGATAGGGTCCTTTCTAATGCTAGTCGGCAGGGGTTCAGACGGAAGAATAGACTGTGCTTCTATTGTGGAGACGCTTCTCATAACATCTCTGTCTGCCCTAAATGTGAAAGGAGATTGGCTACTTCTGTTACTGTAGGTTCTTTGCAACCAAAGTTTCTATTGTCTGTCACATTGATTTGCTCATTTTCTTCCTTTTCTGCATTTGCCTTTGTGGACTCAGGGGCAGCGCTCAATTTGATGGATTTTGGGTTTGCTAGGGATTGTGGTTTTCCCATGGTTCCTTTGCAAACTCCTATTCCTTTAAGGGGCATTGATGCTACCCCTTTGGCAGAACATAAACCCCAATTTTGTACCCAGGTGCCTATGAGAGTTGCACCAGCGCATCAGGAAACTTGTACATTTTTAGTATTGCATAATCTACAGGATACCTTGGTACTGGGATTTCCGTGGTTGCAGACCCATTATCTGGTTCTTGACTGGAGATTCTTGTTGGTAGCTAGTTGGGGTTGTCAAGGTTTGCATCAGGACCTTTCCGTGTCGTCCACGTCTGCTCAGGCAGTTGATGTTCCGGCTTTCTTGTCTGATTTCCGTGATGTATTTAATTACCAGGAATCTGATTCTCTGCCTCCACACCGGGACTGTTTCTGTGCCATTGAGTTGGTGCCCGGTTGTAAATTTCCCAAGGGGCGGATTTTCAACTTGTCTGTGCCCGAACATGATGGCATGCGGTCATACATCAGAGAATCATTGGAAAAGGGGCACATTCGGCCCTCATCTTCTCCTTTGGGTGCTGGCTTCTTCTTTGTTGCTAAGAAAGATGGTTCGTTGAGGCCTTGTATTGATTACCGTCTTCTTAATAAAATTACAGTCAAATATCAGTACCCTTTGCCTCTGATGTCTGATCTGTTCTCTAGAGTGCAGAGTGACAAATGGTTTACAAAACTGGATCTCAAGGGTGCGTATAATCTCATCCGTATTAAGGAGGGTGATGAATGGAAGACGGCTTTTAATACTCCTGAGGGGCATTTTGAGTACCTAGTGATGCCTTTTGGGCTCATTAATGCACCCTCCGTCTTACAGGCCTTCATGAATGATATTTTTCGGGACCTTATTGGTAAATATTTGATTGTGTATTTGGATGACATCTTGATTTTTTCTGATGATTGGGACTCTCATGTGGGGCAAGTACGGGATGTTTTTCAGATACTTAAGGATAATGCACTGTATGTTAAGGGGTCAAAGTGCCTCTTTGGGGTGCAAAGGATTTCCTTTTTGGGCTTCATCCTGTCTCCCTCCGCTATTGAAATGGACCCGGTTAAGGTTCAGGCTATTTACGACTGGGTGCAACCGACTTCTCTAAAATCCCTGCAGCGGTTTTTGGGGTTTGCTAATTTTTACCGTAAATTTATAGCCAATTTTTCTGCCATTGTCAAACCTCTGACAGATTTGACAAAGAAGGGAGCTGATGCTGAGCATTGGACCCCTGAGGCTATTGTGGCCTTCCAGGAGCTTAAAAGGCGATTCACTTCTGTCCCAGTTCTGCAGCAACCTGATGTGTCTCGCCCATTTCAAGTTAAGATCGATGCCTCAGAGATCGGAGCAGGTGCTGTTCTGTCTCAACGAGACGCTACTTCGGGTAAACTTAAGCCCTGTGCCTTTTTCTCTCGGAAGTTTGCTCCTTCTGAACGGAATTATGATGTGGGGAACCGGGAATTATTGGCTATGAAGTGGGCATTTGAAGAGTGGAGGCATTGGTTGGAGGGGGCTAGGCATCAAGTTGTGGTGGTTACGGACCACAAGAATCTCATCTATCTGGAATCGGCCAAGAGGTTGAATCCTCGGCAGGCCAGGTGGGCTTTGTTTTTTACCCGGTTCAATTTTGTGGTCTCTTTTTTGCCGGGCACCAAGAATGTTAAGGCCGATGCTTTCCAGGAGTTTCTGCACTGACTCTTTGGAGGTTGTCGAACCGTCTACTATCCTGAATGATGGTGTAGTTTTCTCGGCTATTTCGCCTGATCTGCGGTTGGCACTGGTGGAACTTCAGGGGGATAAACCTGAGAGATGTCCTACAGGGAAACTGTTTGTCCCAGACCAATGGAGAGACCGAGTTGTCTCTGAGGTTCATTGCTCTGTTTTGGCGGGTCATCCTGGGATTTTTGGTACTCGGGATCTTGTGAGACGCTCTTTTTGGTGGCCTTCCCTGTCCCGAGATGTCCGTCGTTTTGTGCAGTCGTGTGGAGTTTGTTCTAGGTCCAAGCCTTGTTGTTCACGTTCTAGTGGCCTATTATTGCCTTTGCCTGTACCTAAGAAACCTTGGACGCACATCTCTATGGATTTTATTTCAGAGCTTCCCGTCTCTCAGAAAATGACTGTGATTTGGGTGATCTGTGACAGATTCTCCAAGATGGTCCACTTGGTTCCCCTATCTAAGTTGCCGTCTTCATCAGAGTTGGTGCCTTTGTTTTTGCAACATGTTGTCCGTTTGCATGGTATTCCAAAAAACATTGTTTCTGACAGAGGGGTGCAGTTTGTATCCAGGTTTTAGAGGATTTTTTGCTCCAAATTGGGTGTTTAGCTGTCTTTCTCCTCGGCGTTTCATCCTCAGACCAACGGTCAGACTGAAAGGGCTAACCAGACCCTGGAGACCTATTTACGGTGTTTTGTTTCTGCGGATCAGGATGACTGGGTTTCGTTTTTGCCTTTGGCTGAATTTGCCCTTAACAATAGAGCTAGCTCTACCACGTTGGTGTCCCCCTTTTTCTGCAATTTTGGGTATCACCCTAGGTTCCTCTCAGGGCAGCTTGAGGCGTCTGACTGTCCGGGAGTGGATTCGGTGGTCAACAGAATGCAGCAGATTTGGGGGCAGGTAGTGGATAAATTGTTTCAGTCCCAAGAAACTGCCCAAAAGTTTGCCAACCAGCATCGGACTGTTGGTCCCCGGTTTAAAGTAGGGGACATGGTGTGGTTGTCCTCTTAAAATATTCCTATGAGAGTTCCGTCGCCTAAATTTAAGCCCAGATTTATTGGACCTTATAAGATTTCGAAGATTATTAATCCTGTATCTTTCCGTTTGACTCTGCCTGCGTCATTTAAGATTCATAATGTCTTCCATAAGTCCTTGTTGAAGAAACATGTGGAGCCGGCAGTTCCTGTAGCAGCGCCTCCTGACCCTGTTTTGGTACAAGGGGATCTGGAGTATGAGGTTGAAAAAATTCTGGATTCCCGTCGCAGTAGGCGTCAGCTTCAGTACCTTGTAAAATGGAAGGGTTATGGGCAGTAGGATAACTCTTGGGTTGTGGCTTCTGACATTTATGCGGACAGGTTGGTTTGCGCCTTCCATTATGCTCATCCCGAGCGAGCCAGTGGCGTGGGTGAGGGTTCGGTGACCCCTCCTCAAGGGGGGGGTACTGTTGTGAATGTTAGTTATGTCTTGGCTGCTGGGAGGCTCCCTCTGGTGACCAGGAAGGGTTTGGATAGAGACCAGGTGTGTTGTGCAGTGGGTGTTTCCTTTCCTAACTCTCTGCCTATTTAAGTCCTGGTCTGATTGCAGGCTGTTGCCGGATGTCAGTTGTTCTTTGTATCTCTAGCCTGCTTAATCCTGCTCTACACCACATCTTCCCCAGATAAGTGCTTGCTCTTTATTTATTGTCTGGTTCTTTTGATTATCTGGGTTTGTCATTTGTTGTGGTTGGTTTCAGTTTATTTCTTTCCAGGGATTTTCCCCCTCAGTGGATTGTTGAGGAACTCCCTGCAGTTCTGTGTGGAGTATAGCTCCTTTTTGGGTCCATGTGTTTGTGGCTTGTTGAATTTGTTATAATTCTTGTTTTCTGTTCATTGGTATAACAAGGGCACCTGGTATAGGATGGAGTTCAGATCTGAGGGCCTTTTTGTACTATCAGGAAGTTGGTATTTTGCAGGGTTTTTCTCTGGCTACCATCAGTCCCTTTCCTGTCCTTTCCTATTTTAGTCAGCGGGGGCCTCACCTTTTGCTAATCCTGTCATCTACCTGTGTATTGTGTTTTTCCTATATCACCGCAGTCTTTGAATGTGGGGGGCTTGCTATTCTTGTCTATTTTCTGAGGCAGAGAGTTATTCATCTTTCCTACCTTTAGGATAGTTAGTTCTCCGGCTGGGTTCGCGGTGCACAGGATGTTAGTTCACCCCTCGGCTACTTCTAGTTGTGTTGGTTAGTAAGGGGATGGCGGCCAGATTAGTTGCCAATGCTCTTGTCACCTTTTTGCCAATGATTTGTGGTGATCTTCCATGGTTCCGGATCATAACAGATGCCACTAAGTTTCCTCAGTGTTTGCTAGTATAATAGCTTAGTAAAAATGAGTTTGAGTGTGCAATGCAGTGGTGCTGCAAATAGCTTTGCACCAGTGGGACAATAATGAAGTCCAACAGCCACTTTTAGGATGCCACAAAGTTTCCTCAGTGTTTGCTAGTATAATAGCTTAGTAAAAATGAGTTTGAGTGTGCAATTTACTGGTGCCGCAAATAGCTTTGCACCAGTGGGACAATAATGAAGTTCAAGAGCCACTTTTAGGATGCCACTATGTTTACTCAGTGTTTGCTAGTATAATGGCTTAGTAACAATGAGCTTGAGTGTGCAATGCAGAGGTGCTGCAAATAGATTTGCACTAGTGGGACAGTAATGGAAGTTAAACAGCCACTTTTAGGATGCCACTAAGTTTCCTCAGTATTTGCTAGTATAATGGCTTAGTAACAGTGAGCTTGAGTGTGCAATGCAGAGGTGCTGCAAATAGATTTGCACTAGTGGGACACTAATGGAAGTCCAACAGCCACTTTTAGGATGCCACTAAGTTTACTCAGTGTTTGCTAGTATAATGACTTAGTAACAATGAGCTATGGCTCTGAGCCTGCTGTTATTAGCCCTTACAAGGGCTAAAAGAAACTTCTATCCCTATTCTGTATAGCGCTGTGTGTAGAGCGTACACAGCAGTATCGGAGACAGGAGCTACGCCAGCGGTGACTAACACCCAGACGGCAGTTAATGGCGTCCTGACGGGCAGATACCCGTTTTTATAATGCAGGGACATGTGACATGGACATCCTATCACACATGCCGTTGCTTCTCTGGCTAAAAGTCCACTTAGCTGTATGTGTGTCTGGGATTGGCTGACATGCTGGCCCGCTCCACTACACGCGTGCGCTTAGGGAAGGAAGACAAGGGAAAAAAAAAAATGGCGATCGCCATTATCCCAGCAGCAGTGATCTGAATGCGCTGTTCCCGCACACTATACGCTGAAATTTCATAATAGTGTGAGTCACAGAGTGACACACTATTACAGTGGAAAGCCAGCTAGTAATTAGCTTGGCTTTTTGCTGTTAGAACCATTCTCGAACGTAAATAGAACTATCGAGCTTTAGCAAAAAGCTCGAGTTCTAGTTCGATCTAGAACAGCCCCCAAAATTACTCGAGCCGCGAACTGGAGAACCGCGAACCGCGCTCAGCTCTAGTCAGGACACAGTGCTGGCCATTTTTAAACAGACAATTACTTCTTTTTCAACACATTTCTAAAAATTAAGGTCAGGCAACAGGAAAAGTGCTAACAATTGGCACAGATTAAAAATATTGGAACACCACAACACGAATGCTCAGGATCGGCCCTGTAACAAGGTCTTAACCAACATTGCTACCTGCACCAGAGATAGCAAGATGACAGACAGACATAGGTCTCTTGCTCCCAGAACCCTGACACTACACCTTCGCCTAGTCTGCACAGTCTGGGACTGGGGTGGCAAAGTCATTGTACATTCAAGACATGTTTATGAAAGTTAGGCAATCTATGCTTTCAGGGAACAGACCGATGCGCTTATCCATCAATATACTGCCAGCAGCGCTGAAGACACATTATGAGAGAACGCTGGCTGCGGGCAGGCCGAAACTTCCAAGGTTTGACTAGCGAGTTCAGGCCACTTTTCCATTTTTGAAGACTAAAATGCCAAAGGGTCCAAATCCCCCTTTATGGCATCAATATTGAGCTCTTGATACTCCTGCACCATCCTCTCCATTCGTTCACTATGTGTCAGACTTCTAATCTGTTCTGCTGGTTCATGTGTGGCTCCCCTGACTGTCAGGTGCCACAGGGCACTACATCCAACTCCAGATTCCTGGAAGTCCAGTGCTGGTAATTTACACAACACACACACAAACCCCGCCCTTTCCACCCAGACTAGGCTAGGAATGCAACTGACGGGTGGTCACCTATTGGCTGGGACGCATCCAATCCACTAGTCAGAGACCTGGGAGGATGAGGGGCTAGTCAGTAGAGTGGACGGACGGACATCTTGTGAGAGTTGAAAAGTAACCAGACACCAAGTCAGTCAGAAGTTGACGTGCTGACGGGAAAGTATACCGTGACTTGTTGAGTAAAAAGGAGTACAGTCGCTGGGAGAGTATGTGCGAGTTCTCACAGTACTGAGCACTGACGGGGCACAGCGCCCTAGCCCAGGAATGTGTTACAGGCGTGCCTGACAAATATCTGCATGGTGAGGGGACCATCAAGGACTTTACCAACATTAGTGTCCGGGGCACAGCAGCAGAGAGGGAACCTGGGGACAGTGACAGAGGTCAGACCCATGAGAGGTTCAAGCTGCCTGCCATATGGGCCAGGACAGAGACAACAGGCGGGGACCCCAAAACTGCTCCACGCTACGGGGACCCACCAACTACAAACTACAGAGTGAATGGAAGTAAAGCTCATCAGTTCACTACACCGGCACTGGAACAAAGAGAATACTGTATTGGTAAAGACCAGCACAAACTCCTAAACTAGTTTGTGCAGCAACTCCTAAACCAGTGAGTAAAGCACAAGTTAACCCACAGTGCCTGTGTCGTCTGAGTTCTTCGTACACATCTGCACTCGTATACTACAACCACCAACATCCTCCCCTGGGGCCTAGTTCTACTTGCAGAGAGCCATTAAATATAAGCTGTCCAATACCACCAGCCCCAGCAGTGAGAGACTTTGTAGCGGCGGCTTTCCCAATATAGACGTACACCGCAAGTGGCGTCATGAAAAACTATTTTTATTTTATTAATTTTCCCTTATACAAATTCCCCTTTTAAGCGACCCCCAGGGTCACAGAACCGGGCAACAGCCACCCAGTGAACTGTCCCAGTAAATGTACTGACCAGCACCGAGTACCCCAAAGCCCAGGGGTGTGTTACATGCAATGGTCTAAAAATTGTGTGCCAAACCTCACAGAAATGAATTCTGCCACTTGAGCTGCTGCTGCTAATGTTTCTGCATTGATGACGCGATATTCCCGTGGCTGGAATTCTAGAATGCATACTGTGTGCCTCACTGCTGTCTTGTGGAAAACTACTCTAAAGGCTACTTTACACACTGCGATATCAGTCCCGATATCGCTAGTGTGGGTAGCCGCCCCCATCTGTTGCGCGACACGGGCATATCGCTGCCCGTGCCGCACAACATCGCCCACAGCCGTCACACATACTTACCTGTCCGGCGACGTCGCTGTGACCGGCGAACCGCCTCCTTTCTAAGGGGGCGGTCCGTGCGGCGTCACAGCGACGTCACTGAAACGTCACTGAACCGCCGCCCAATAGCAGCGGAGGGGCGGAGATGAGCGGGACGTAACATCCCGCCCACCTCCTTCCTTCCGCATAGCGGCCGGGAGGCAGGTAAGGGGAGCCTCCTCGTTCCTGCGGCGTCACACGCAGCGATGTGTGCTGCCGCAGGAACGAGAAACAACCTCGTTACTGCTGCAGTAACGAGATTTGGGAATGGACCCCCGTGTCGCCGATTAGCGATTTTGCACGTTTTTGCAACGATGCAAAATCGCTTAACGGTGTCACACGCAATGGCATCGCTAATGCGGCCGGATGTGCGTCACGAATTCCGTGACCCCAACGACTCCGCATTAGCGATGTCGCAGCGTGTAAAGCCCGCTTTAGGCCCGTTTCACTGGCGTGTAAAACACGCACATGTCCCTCCGTGTGCCGTGAATCACGGCACACGTGGGTTGTCTAAGTGCAATCCGGGCTCCGTTCTCCGTGGCCCGTGATTGCACTTAGAGATTAACTCACCTGTGCCCGCTCCCGCTCTCCATGGTGCTGATTGCTCCCGCGGTGCAGCATCCGGCCGGTGCTGACCCCCGCAGCAGCTGCTTCCGGGTCGGCTGTGTCGTGCATCATTAATATGCCGGCTCAGAAGCAGCAGGGAGAACAGGCTGCAGAGAGCGCAGCTGAAGCCGGGTGAGTTAAAATGTTTTTTATTTTAGAAGCACGTTTTTTTCTGGCACGTGTTTCACAGAGCACACCACTGCGTGGTCCGTGGGACATCAGTGATGCCAGAAAAAAATGGACATGTCTCCGTGCGGCAATCACGCACACGTGGGTACGCCGCACGGAGACACGTGCAGTGAAAAATCACTGACGTGTGAGCAGACCCATTGATTATAATGGGTCTGCGTATGTCAGTGATTCTGGTACGTTTAAAAAAAAGCACAAACGTACCAGAATCACTGACGTGTGAAAGGGGCCTTAGGCTGTGTGCACACGTTGTGATTTTTCATGCGTTTCCGCAGCATTTTGAACTGCAGCGTTTTAATGCAAAAATGCATGCATTTTGATTTTCAAGCAAAGTCAATGGAAAATAGGGCTTTCTTGTGCGCACAATGCTTTTAAAAATGCAGCGTTTTAGTTGCAGAAAAATTGTCAAAATCTCTGCGTTTGAAGAAGCAACATGCCAATTGTTTTTGCCATTTTGACAGCGTTTTGCTAACATTAAAGTCAATGAGAACTCTCAAAACACATCCTAAATCAAAATCCTAGCGTTTTACATGCTTTTTTTGATGCAGAACACCTGCTTTTTTTGACAAAATAAAAGCATGCGTTTTTGACATTATAGTGAAGTCATGACATCTCCTTTTTCACACACATATAGTTGGACTATAAAAAAAAAGTGAAAAACAATAATATAACGTTATTTTATACATAAATATTATATCACATTCATCTTTTTATTAAAATTAACTATTTTGTTTCAAGCATGATATTTATCATTTTTTTCCTTTTTTTTCATAGTGTTTGAATGTTTAAACTTTATTTAGTAGCGTATTTGTATTTAAAACGCATCTGTCTTTAAGCACAGAAAATGCATGTACAGTTAGGTCCAGAAATATTTGGACAGTGACACAATTTTCGCGAGTTGGGCTCTGCATGCCACCACATTGGAATTGAAATGAAATCTCTACAACAGAATTCAAGTGCAGATTGTAACGTTTAATTTGAAGGTTTGAACAAAAATATCTGATAGAAATTGTAGGAATTGTACACATTTCTTTACAAACACTCCACATTTTAGGAGGTCAAAAGTAATTGGACAAATAAACCAAACCCAAACAAAATATTTTTATTTTCAATATTTTGTTGCGAATCCTTTGGAGGCAATCACTGCTTTAAGTCTGGAACCCATGGACATCACCAAACGCTGGGTTTCCTCCTTCTTAATGCTTTGCCAGGCCTTTACAGCCGCAGCCTTCAGGTCTTGTTTGTTTGTGGGTCTTTCCGTCTTAAGTCTGGATTTGAGCAAGTGAAATGCATGCTCAATTGGGTTAAGATCTGGTGATTGACTTGGCCATTGCAGAATGTTCCACTTTTTTGCACTCATGAACTCCTGGGTAGCTTTGGCTGTATGCTTGGGGTCATTGTCCATCTGTACTATGAAGCGCCGTCCGATCAACTTTGCGGCATTTGGCTGAATCTGGGCTGAAAGTATATCCCGGTACACTTCAGAATACATCCGGCTACTCTTGTCTGCTGTTATGTCATCAATAAACACAAGTGACCCAGTGCCATTGAAAGCCATGCATGCCCATGTCATCACGTTGCCTCCACCATGTTTTACAGAGGATGTGGTGTGCCTTAGATCATGTGCCGTTCCCTTTCTTCTCCAAACTTTTTTCTTCCCATCATTCTGGTACAGGTTGATCTTTGTCTCATCTGTCCATAGAATACTTTTCCAGAACTGAGCTGGCTTCATGAGGTGTTTTTCAGCAAATTTAACTCTGGCCTGTCTATTTTTGGAATTGATGAATGGTTTGCATCTAGATGTGAACCCTTTGTATATACTTTCATGGAGTCTTCTCTTTACTGTTGACTTAGATACAGATACACCTACTTCACTGAGAGTGTTCTGGACTTCAGTTGATGTTGTGAACGGGTTCTTCTTCACCAAAGAAAGTATACGGTGATCTTCCACCACTGTTGTCATCCATGGACGCCCAGGCCTTTTTGAGTTCCCAAGCTCACCAGTCAATTCCTTTTTTCTCAGAATGTACCCGATTGATTTTGCTACTCCAAGCATGTCTGCTATCTCTCTGATGAATTTTTTCTTTTTTTTCAGCCTCAGGATGTTCTGCTTCACCTCAATTGAGAGTTCCTTAGACCGCATGTTGTCTGGTCACAGCAACAACTTCCAAATGCAAAACCACACACCTGTAATCAACCCCAGACCTTTTAACTACTTCATTGATTACAGGTTAACGAGGGAGACGCCTTCAGAGTTAATTGCAGCCCTTAGAGTCCCTTGTCCAATTACTTTTGGTCCCTTGAAAAAGAGGTGGCTATGCATTACAGAGCTATGATTCCTAAACCCTTTCTCCGATTTGGATGTGAAAACTCTCATATTGCAGCTGGGAGTGTGCACTTTCAGCCCATATTATATATATAATTGTATTTCTGAACATGTTTTTGTAAACAGCTAAAATAACAAAACTTGTGTCACTGTCCAAATATTTCTGGACCTAACTGTAAAACGCACTAAAAACGCGGCAAAAACGCAAGAAAAACGCATGCGTATTTCCTGCATTTTTGTGGTCAAAACCAAATATGACTTTGACAAATTCTGCCAGAGGATGCGTTCATTTCTGCAAGGTACTGGACGCAACGTGTGCACATGGCCTTAAGATGATGAAGGAAGCTTCTTGCTAAATTTACTCCTGTACCATGGATTTAACAGAGTGGCAAGCCAGTAGTCAGCCCTATTTCTAATACTAATGTAGCCCCCTTGAGACTGGTCTCTACAGGGTATACTATTATATCCTTCTCAAGCAGGTCAAGATGTTAATCTGGTAAGTTTACACACACCTCACACCACCATACAGTAGGGGGAAGCAGTCACGAGGAAAGGGTTAACAATGTTTCTACAAACACAGTCAGGAAGTGACTTAGCCAGTTCCTAGTAGACCCAGGTTGCCATACCAACTTGCAAAAGTGGGGGCATGAGCAGTTAGGAGTAGAAAACGGTTTCCCTTTACCTCAGAACAAGCTTGGACATGAGACAGAGCAGATGCACGGTGTGCAGCTCCCTAAAGGGACGCTGTCAGGCCTTCAGGGAGGCAGAACAGAGCTATCTGGATGTAACACTGAACAGACAGCACAACCAATCTGGGGCCAGTAACACCTAGAGAGAGACGGGACCCAGCACTTGTAATCGTGGACTAAAAGAGAGTTGCCGCCAGAGCATGGGACTGAACACAAGAGAAGGTATAGAGCCCTAGTTCGGGTGGCTGCGGCGCAGCAGCAGAGAGGGAGCCTGAGAGGGGGATAGAGGTCCAACCCACGAGAGGACCAGGCTGGTAGCCGTACGGACCGAGACCGGGGAATAGTACAGAGTTGTGCATGGAGGAGAAAGGCTACAGATTACAAAACCGGATCCAGCCTCTGACCTGCCCGGAAAGCAACCGGAGTCTCTGATGGCGAGAATCAGCACCCGGTGTGCGATATCAACTGAGCCAGTAAATAAAGTGAATGGAACCCGCACCTGGTGACTCTGTGAATAACTGCTGCCACCCTGCGCTCCAGCGCTCCCGTGGACTGCCGCCCCCATTCTCACCAACCTACCGGGGTACCCTGCTCCGCTCATGTGGAGCGATACCATCCCGGCTGCACATAACACCTGCGCCGGAGAGAGACTGTGCAGCAGTGGCTAGTTCCTGGCCGCATACTGCGGGTGGTGCTGCAAAGCATCCTCACTACCCATCCAGAACTGCCCTTGGGAAAGGACTAGTCGCAGGAAGGGTCGGCGGCGGAGGAGGCCGAGAACCCAGTCACAACTGCAACCGGTGACATGCTTCCTAGGGACCCATCACCCTCATTCCATCCCCATATGTACTGTTTGTTTGTTGTTCTTGTTTAACATGTAGCCGACAGGGTCACGGAACCGGGTCAGGCCAGTCACAGCTACCCCAAGGAACCACTGGCCCAGTGATGAGTACCCTAAGGCCCCGTGGTACGCTACACTAACAATATGGACATCGTGTTGCAGATATTGCAGCAAGAAAGTGCTCATGTGTTGGAGCTTCCATGATGTGGCCTGGCATTTTCATTTTAAAAGTCAAAAGATTCATATCAAGAGGTTCTCCCAGAACCCTTGCAATACAGACAAAAGACAACTTGGAGAACCATATTGGAGTATTGATGTTTAACAGCATTGCAGGCAGACAGAAGGACAGTGACATCAATCCCCTCCCCCCATTTCCCCATAATATGTTTGCACACCAGGAAAGTATGGTACAATGAACACACAGAATGTGGGCTGGCATTTTAATTTTAAAAACAATCAAGAGATGCATGAGTGACAAGCATAGGCCTCTTGCTTCCAGAACCCTGGCACTACAGACAAAACACAACTTGGAGAGCCATATTGGAGTCTTAATCTTTAAAAACATTGGAGGCAGACAGCAGGACAGTGGCATCAATCCCTCCCCCATTTCCCCATAGAGTGTTTGCACAGCAGAGAGGTATGGTCAAAATAGAACTTCCCACATGTGCATCAACAAAATCTCACCTATTCATTCTACCACCATAACCTCGTTGTGATTTACCACTCTTGGTTGATGTACCATTCCCCTTTCAAACAGATGTTTCACAACCCTATAGCCACACCTGTCAGACACCTGACACAAAAGATTAACCCCTTAATGACCGTGTAGTGCCCCTGACTATATCAGGGTGCTACAGGGAACTGCATCCTTTCCCAAGGCTGCAGGGCCTACCCTCCATGGTTCCAGGTTCCGAACAATCAGTGTCACTTCCATCAGCACCACAAATCACAATCACACCTCACATCATGACTGTCAGACAACCAGTGGGTTGGTAAAGCTGGAATAGAGCCACCCACCTAGAGGTCAGCCAGATTGGTGGGAGGGAGGAAGTAGTTAGTTGAGTGAGAGCCCTCAAAGAGGGAGGAACTAGAATGTTCGCTCCCGAGGAGCTAGACCGAGGTTGGGGTGCAGATGGTCGTTCGGGACCAGAGGAGTCGGGGACCGGTAGCAGTGACATTGGAAAAGGGCGCAAAGGACATAGTCTAGGAGGACTGTCGGCATCAGAAAAGCCAAAAGAACTGACCGGTACCGAGCATGACGGGGTACAGGACTCTGGGTCAGGAACCGATTCAACGTCCTGATAATTAACCTGGGAGGGAGAGTATCTTCACGAACTTCCCTAAGAGCTCAGAGATTGAAGGCATCAGCACAACGCGGGGGATAGGGTTTTCCAAATAAAGCAACCCACTGAAATCCCAAGTACCAACCATCAAGAGCACAGCTACACTACATATAGTGAGCAGGGTCCTAACAGCTTCACGCCAAGGGGCCACAACAGACAACTAAATTGTGCACGGAGGCAGGCTCTGGATTACCAAGCGACATCGGTGGAAGCGGACACCTGGACGGGCTCCCCGCAGTGGCAGTGGTACACAGAGACTTTGGTTTACCTGCAGTGTGTGTGTCTACTTTATAAACCTCATCCAACACAACGACTACCACAATGAGTACCCTGATCCCTGCATCCTGCCTTCTCAAATAACATCTCTTCCTGAGCCCCGGGGCCTTCCCTACCAGTGGAGGGACTAACAGGCTGCTAAACTCCCCGGTACTCCTTACAGCAGCGGCGGTACTCCCATTACTGCAACCCACCAGTGGCGTCACGAACTACTACCCTGTAAATATCCCCTTTCATGGATCAAAGTGTCTGCCAAGCTGGGTCCAGACGACCCCCTCGAGCCATGATCCCGGACCCGAGCAGCCCGACCAACACCGGGGCGGTACACCTTGAATCTTACTTCGCGTCACGAACAGGATAAGGACTTATAAAAATTATACATACATTTGGTATCGCCGTATTCAGAAATGCCCAATCTATCAAAATATCAAATCAATTAATTTGATTGGTAAATGGTGTAGCGGCAAAAAAAAATCCAAACTCCAAAATTACGTTTTTTGGTTGCTATAAACTTTGCGCAAAATGCAATAACAGGCGACGAAAATGTAGTATCTGTACAATAATGGTACCGTTAAAAACATGAGTTTGAGATGCAAAAAATAAGCTGTCACTGAGCCATAGATCCTGAAAAATGAGAACACTATGGGTTGCAGAAAATGGCCCAAAACGTCTGTCATGTTTTTTGGACAAACGTCTGATTATTTTTAACCCCTTAGGTAAAAGTAAACCTATACATGTTTGGTGTTTGCGAACTCGCAACAACGTGGGACATCACACGAATTCATCAGTTCACTACAGTATATGGTAAATATAGTGAACACACACAGTGAATAAAATATCTAAAATACAATTGTGCAATCGCACTTTTTTTTGCAATTTTTCCGCATTTGGAACTGTTTTGCAGTTTTCTAGTACAATATATGGTAAAACTCATTATTTAATTTAAAAGTAAAACTCATTCCACAAAAAATGAGCCTTCATATGGCTATATTGATGGAGAAGTAAAAAAGTTACGGATCTCAAAATAAGGGTTGCGTAAAAAAAAGTGGAAAGCGCAAAATTGGCCAGTCGTTAAGTGGTTAATTATTTATTTCCTGCCTGAATTGGCAATATTGTAAAGGCACTAAAAAGTACCAATAACTAGAAATGTGGCTCGGTGTGTAATTTTGAGCAGACACTGAAAAGTGGCAAGTCCTTCTTACCTAGTTAACTAGCAAATTGACAGAAGGCAGAACTGACTAACAGTACCTACAAATGTAATTGACTGCGTAATTTTGACCATGCAATAAAAACTGCCAAGTTTTTTACCTAATTAACTAGCAAATTTAAAGCAGGCAGTACTAACAAACAATACCTAGAAATGTGATTGACTACGTAATTTTGAGCAGGCAATGAAAACTGCCAAGACCTTTTTACCTAGTTCACTAGCAAACTGACAGCAGGTAGTGCTAAATAACAATGCAGAGGAAGAAAAAAAGTGAAGATCTAGCACCATTTTAAAATTCCTTATTCCTTCTTTATTTTTTATTGATTAAAAAAACACACAAAAGGGGATTACACCATCTCTATATTAAAAGTGTAACACAAGATGCGTTTCGAACATCTTAAGGCCGCTTTACACGCAGCGATATAGCTATCGATATCGCTAGCATGCGTACCCACCCCTGTCAGTTGTGCGTCATTGGCAATTCGCTGCCCGTGGCGCACAACATCTCTCGGACCCGTTACACGTACTTACCTGTCTAGTGACGTCGCTGTTGCCGGCGAACCACCTCCTTTCTAACGGGGCGGTTTGTTTGGCGTCACAGCGACGTCACTAAGCGGCTGCCCAATAGAAGCGGAGGGGCAGAGATGAGCGGGACAAATATTCCGCCCACCTCCTTCCTTACTTCCTCATTGCGGCCTGCCGCAGGTACGAGGTTGTTCCTCGTTCCTGCGGTGTCACACATAGCGATGTGTGCTGCCGCAGGAACGACAAACAACCTGCGTCCTGCTACAGCAACGATATTTGGGAAATGGACAGCGTGTCAACGATTTACAATACGGTAAGTACAATTGCTCGGTAACGGTCGTTCATGCATTTCACACGCAACGACGTCGCTAACGAGGCTGGATGTGCGTCACAAATTCCGTGTTTCATGTAAAGCGGCCTTAAGTGTTCTTGATTACATGTAAAACAATGCTGAATAAGGGAGGTATATATGCAAGTAACCCTTAATGGATATGACATGTCTAGAAAGAAATGGGAGGAGGAGGGAGGAGGAAAGGGGGAGGGAAAGTGGGAAAGGGAGAGGAAGAGGTGAAGCAAGTAGGATGTTTAGCACCTATGAGAAAAAAGTAGGTTTGGAAGTATAGGGAATGAAGTTAAGCCAAATACACACAAGTGCGGTTTCATCACCCACGAACCGCAGCACAAAAACAGCACATTGGCAATAAAATTTTCACAATTCTTTATGCACACAATTTAACAATTCAAAGTAATCAATAAAAAATATAGAATTTATCTTGTATGAATTGTCTCCTTCATTATATTTTAATAATGGGAGATGGGACAACAGAGAACGGCCCTGTTTTTTTAGTGTATATAAATATGAATATATGTATATACAGTCATATGAAAAAGTTTGGGCACCCCCATTAATGTTAACCTTTTTTCTTTATAGCAATTTGGGTTTTTGCAAGAGCTATTTCAGTTTCATATATCAAATAACTGATGGACTGAGTAACATTTCTGGATTGAAATGAGGTTTATTGTACTAACAGAAAATGTGCAATCCACATTTAAACAAAATTTGACTGGTGCAAAATACAGCGCCAGAAGATGGAGCTTCTATGAAAGCGCCACTTTCTGGAGCAGCTGTCGACTGCAATTCGCAGCGGAGATGCCCAGAAAGCTTGGGCACTCTGCGCTGTGGATTCCAATCCCCAGCTGCCTAGTTGTACCTGGCTGGACACAAAAATTATGCGAAACCCACGCCAATTTTTTTTAAACTATTTCATAAAATTCATGAAATAGTTAAAAAAAAGGGCTTCCCTATATTTTTTGTTCCCAGCCGGGTACAACGGGTTGGGGGCAGCCCGTAGCTGCCTGTTGTACCTGGCTAGCATACAAAAACATGGCGAAGCCCACGTAATTTTTTGGGGGGGAAAAAAAGTCATGCATACAGTCCTGGATGGAGTATGCTGAGCCTTGTAGTTCTGCAGCTGCTTTCTGCTGTCTGTCTGTATGGAGGAGAGCAGACAGCAGCTCCAGAACTACAAGGCTCAGCATCCTCCATGCAGGACTATATGCTGGAGGGAGAGGCAGGGGGAGCAGAACTGCAAGGCTCAGCATACTTCATCCATTAGTGTATGCAGGAGTGCAGACAGCAGCTGTAGAACTACAAGGCTCAGCATGCTGCATCCAGGACTGTATGCTGGAGGAAGAGACAGGGGGAGCAGAACTACAAGGCTCAGCATGCTCCATTCACTAGTGTATGCAGGAGAGCAGACAGCAGCTGCAGAACTACAAGGCTCAGCATACTCCATCCAGGACTGTATGCAGGACTTTTTTGCCCACCAAAAAAATGACGTGGGCTTCGCCATATTTTTGTATGCTAACCAGGTACAGCAGGCAGGTACGGCTGCCCCCAACCCCCAGCTGCCTATTTGTACCCGGCTGGGAACTAAAAATATAGAGAAGCCCTTTTTTTTAATTATTTCATGAATTTCATGAAATAATTAAAAAAAAAAAACGACATGGGCTTCACCCCATTGTTGTGTCCAGCCAGGTACAACTAGGCAGCTGGGAATTGGAATCTTCAGCACAGGTTGGTCCGAGCTTTCTGGGCCCCTCTGCTGCGAATTGCAGTCTGCAGCTGCCCTAGAAAATGGCGCTTTCATAGAAGCGCCATCATCTGGTGCTGTATCCAACTCTTCCAGCTGCCCTGGTGATGGGTGGCTCTCTGGGTAATAATGGGTTAACGCTAGCTTTGTTTTACTAGCTAGTATTAAGCCAGAGATTCTTAATGTCAGGCAAGTTTGACCCGGCCATTAAGAATCTCCAAATAAGGGTTAAAACAAAGATACCACACAGAGAAAAAATACTTTAATAGAAATTAATACACAGACACACTTAGAGACTCCATGTTTATTACTCCCTCTCACCCCTCCACGATCCTGGTCTTCTGTCTTCTTTCTCCTTCAACCCATGCAGCTCTGCTACATCAGACAGCACTGCATGGGAGGAAGACACTGCTGCTCCTGTGCAGTCTAATCACTCAGTGAGTGTTTACAATGTACTGACACTCATGTAACCTTGTTTTGAGTACATACATACTTTGACTTTTTCACCTCTCTATAGGTGACCAACCCAGGGTTCTCTTTTTCACTTGCATTTTCTTCACCTTTTTATTCTCTTTATTTTTCTCCTTTTTGTTTTAAAATATTTTTTCAATAATAAAAATTATTGCTTTTACAATAATATGTGTTTCAGTATTTTTTCTGTAGGCGGTAATGTATATGTATACTGGAACCACTAATATGGTTTTCTGCATATTGAGACACTCAGTGAGTGAGCAGAGGCGGCGGGTTGTAAGCGGTGACGTCACCGCTGCCACCGTTGCTATAGTAATCTGACAGGTGGGTTACTATAGCAACGGTGATCTCCGATCACCTGATTCCCGGTGCCGCTATTCACCGGCTTTGGCATCCAGTCCTTGCATGTGGGCTGACTCTGTAAAGAGCGCCAACATGCAGGAACGGGGAGCTAAGCATGTGCCCAAGCATCTCACCAATACACGGAGATGCTAAAACGAGCACCGCGTACCGGAGAGATGCACTGACAGGACCTAGCATGACGTCTAGCCATGTGACCAGTCTGTAGCCAATGAGATAATAGATACATGACTGGTTACATGCTATGACAACGTCACGGAAGGTCCTATCATCAGTGCTGATTATCGGGAGGGCGCAGCGATGATCGGAAGGAAAAGCGATGGGAGACAGAGTGCAGGACGCGTCGCGGGGACCTGTAGGTATAATGGCAATGTTTATTAACTGTATGTGTATATGTATAATGTGTTTGTATGTGTTTGTGTTTGCCTGACATTGTTTTCAATGGGGTTCGAAGGTGTTCGTCGAATTTTCGTCGAACGTTCGCTGAACTAACCCACTGTTCGACGAACCGAACTCGAACACTACGGGGTGGCTCAACACAAGTGGCCATATAGATAATGTGTGTACTTTCACAATTAATCAAACATTTAATGGAAATACTTTTATTACTTTTATTATTATGGAAACAATCTGCTTGATTTGATATATCTACGTAACTTACACTAGGATTTTCTACATCTAAAACAGCCTTTATATCTTAGCCATGCTGATTCATCTTTAGGTCGCATAAGGAAAAGACTGGGAGAAACATAATTATATTTTTTGATCTGCAAGCCACACACTGAATACTATTGTTCAGGATTTTAGCTAATGTTTCATCATGGTGCAGAATAGGGAAAAAAATTGACAATACAGGAGGCTATTTTTTCACTAATTTTAGAAATATTTTGTCTTTTTGATGTATGATTGCTACTTAGATAAGTAAATAACAAATTTTATCGACTGACAACCATTGGTGAATGACAACATGGGACAGATGGGGACCTGGACAAAATGGGAGGGCAAGCTCAAGAAAACCTCACCCTATCTGAGGCGGAGCTGCACAACTGTCCATCTGGGGTTATGTGGGCAGCCCCATTTTGCGGGAGAAAGTTGGAGAGGAAGAGAGACTTTGAAATGGCGGAGAGACAACTACCCAGCTGTACAGCCGAGTCGAGGCCTTTTCCTCAAGAGACCATGGAAGGAGAGGAGGATATGGAACTGTTTTGGCCCCTGGAGGTAGCTGAGATCTGTCCTGGGCATGAAGAGTAGGGTAAGTCTGTCCCACTGTGGAGCACAAAAGGAGTGGAGCCCTTTAACATTGCTGCTGGAATAAAGCCACAGGGCTAAGTTGCTGGAAATGCTTCCCGTCAAAACACCAGTGGGTTTCCCTCCTTACTCCAGAAATGTTCCTCACCTCTGAAACTTTAAATGTTGTCCTGTTTGCAAAGAAGGACTGCTGAATGTGAGCTCTTGTGAACATGGGGGTTGTTGTAACCTGTGAATTATGCCTCCAATTTTATGAATGTTTCGTTAAGAACTGTTCCCCCATCTTAGGTTTTGATGGGTGATAAGGACAAAAACCATGTAGTTGGGACTTATTTTCTGATGCTTTACCAAACAAACTATGCCCTCGGACTTAAAACACAAATTACTATTCACCTTTGGGTCCTTGTAGAATATATTTGGACACTTGGTTCCAGGGTCCAAAGCAAGTGGGACCAGAGTTATTGCAGGCGGGGGCCTCTGCCGCTTCTGGGGCCGCTCGGATCCGGGTTCGCTGCTGCGGCTCAAGTGGTAACCAGACCCGGGCTCGCATGTCCGTCCGTCCTCACAACCATCGGAAGGGGATATTTACAGGGGATTTGGTGTGTCGGTGACGGCACCCGTGGATTGTGGTGAGGGATGGTGACACCGACGCTGCCTGGTGAAAGGACGCCTGGGGATGATGGAGCAGGGCAGTAAGATGGGATCCCCTCCTTGGGTAGGGGAGGTGTAGTCCCGGGGCCCTGTTTCGGTACATGGGAATAATGGCTGCTGGAGGTGGCGTGCCGGGTTGGACCGGGGATCAATGGTGTACTCACAGTTCAGTAATCACACACAAGTCCAGTGGCAAACCAAGTTGCCAATGGCTGGTCGCCTTTGGTGGGTGTATTTGGGTCCCACACCTGGGTGTAGCAAACAGGGGTCCCTTCCTCCTGCACTCTGTGTTTGTCTTCTGTGGGACAACTCCACATGGAACGGGGAAGTCTACTACCGGTACTGTGTATGTTGGGAGCTGCGGCCCGCGAAATCTGACCCTTTGGATTTCTATGAGTTCTGACGGACACCCCATCCCCCACATTGGACTTTCGTTTTGCTCTCTGGGCTTCTGGAGAACAAGGCCTGAAACCTCCTCCTCTGCTGGTTTATTTAACAAGGGGCATGCAACCTTCCTTGTCCTAGGGTCCAGGCACCCCATCTGTGCACGGCCTCCGGACTGGATTACCACTGTTGGCACCGGCGGGCTACAACCCTGCCCCGGTTCACTTTAGGTCTCCCGTGACCAGATCTCCGTCGCCTGTGGCCCTGTTTACTGTCTGCTACCTAGCCGGGTAGTCCAGGGGCCCCTACCCCTGACTCCACTTCTCTGTCTGCACTTCACTACTGTCAGCTTGAACTCTCCAACTTGAACTCCTCTACTGTTCAAACTCAAACTTGATCTACTGTGTTCCCGCCCCTGACACCTCAGGACCCCTAGGTGGGCATTCTCATCCACCTGATCCCACCCACTGGTGTGCCCTTATTATCATGAGGGGGTGGCTAGGCTTTAATGGCTGTGTGTTGTACCTGGGTGTGGGTTTTTGGTGGTATCAAGGAGGGTGGACTACTTTTGTGACTACCTAGTTTTGCCAGGGTGTCACAGAGTCATGCTAACCCAAAAAAGTGGAAGACATTGTTTGCTTGCCGGACCTGGAATGTTGTTTTTGTGTTTCATGTGGTGGTAGGGACGTGCTGGTGTATTTCAGGGTCATCCAATGGTCGGGGACGACCACTGTTAAAAAGTGGAGTAATATAAATAGGTATACAAACAGGAGGAACCGAGTATATAGGGTGCAAAATTATAACAAAGTTTATTAAAGTGCATAGATAAAAAGACTCACAAACAATCAGGGTCATTTTGTTTATTTGGCAGGGCACGACAGGGCAGCTCGAGGATTTTATGAGATCATTGAACATCAATGACTATAACATCAGGCTGACTTTTAGGCATAACAGCAGTAGCATTGATTTTTTGGACTTCAAGATAGAGGTCGGAGATGATCATATGGTACAAACAGATGTCTTCCGTAAAGATACTTCTGTCAATGCTCTGCTGCATGCCTCCTCAGCCCACATGCCCTCTACTATAAGAGCCATCCCCTCTGGTCACTTCCTACGGATGCGACGAATCTGCTCTTCCAGCGATAAGTTTGAGGCCCAGTCGGCCTATCTCAGACGTCGTTTCCAGGATCGGGGTTACAGTGGCAGGATGATCAAGAGGGGATATCTTAGAGCAAAAAACACACCCAGGACACAACTCCTCATTTGTAGGCCCAAAAAAAGTCCCACAGAAGGTGACCTTAGGTTCATTGGAACCTATAATCATGAGTGGGGTACGATGAGAGAAATACTTTACAAAAATTGGCCGATCTTAACATCTGATCCGGTACTTTCAGGTTTGATCACCGATACCCCACTCATGACTGCTAGACGGGCCCCTAGCATTAGAGACATAGTAGTGAGGTGTCATTATGTGCCAAATATACAGAACCCCTTTAGTAATCGTGATCCACTTGTTGTTTTAAATGTGGACACTGTCTAGCCTGTAATAATATTATCTGCAGCAAGACCTTTACCTCTTCGGATGGCAGAAAAACCTATACCATCCGCAAATACATCTCGTGTGGCACCACACACATGGTGTATTTTGCAACATGCCCATGCTCCCTGATCTATGTGGGGCTTACTTCCCGTGAGCTCCGCGTCAGGGTCAGGGAGCATGTGCGAGACATTACAGCAGCTGCATCCGTTGAAGATTGGTCTTTGCTGAAAACCCTCCCCCGCCATTTCAAAAAATATCATGCATGTGATGTCACACTCCTTCAAATACGTGGCATTGATTCCATTAATGGAGGATCTAGAGGTGGGAATTTAAGACGATTATTGGCCCAATGTGAAACCCGATGGATCTCCACCCTCGACACCCTGGTCCCTAAAGGGTTAAACAAAGCCATCAGCTTTGTTCCCTTTTGTAGGTCACCTCTCCCAATTTTTTCATATTGATACTATTCCTTCGTTCCTTTTCACCTCCACTTGTGACCTTTTTATCCTGTTTTTAAACATATATCCACATATCTTATATGGTCTTATCAATTGTATTTATATATATTTATTCCATGTTCATAATCCATGTCCCATTCCTGTTTTCCCTGTGTTGGCTGCTCTGCAAAATTATGGCTACTAATCATATATTTTTTCAATCATATTTACAGCTGATAGTTGTACTAATACACTCTCAATAAGCAGATCAAGTGCGGTATCTGTAATTTGGACACATTCTCCATTTTTTCTGATGTCACCATATATGGACTTAATGAATCTACATGTTATGAGGAGACCCCACTTTCACATACCATATGGATCACAGTAATCTACTAAGTATGGACTTTTCAATATGTTTACCTTGGCAACGGAGAACACAGGAACGTCTTATTGTTATTGCCCCTTTTTCCGTCATGTGATCCTTACCTCATTCTATTCTGTCACCTGATCTCCCCGTTCACCACCCCCTTACCGCGATCCGCGGCCGTGTCTGCTCTCTTCATCTCCGTGATCGCGGTCAATCCTGACCATGGCGTCAGCGTGGGACATGGGTGACGCGTCCCCACTCCCCCGCTTGTACTCCTAGGTCTGACGGCGCTCGCGGTGGTGTTTTGGGGCGAGCCCAGTCTCGGCGCGCGTCACCAGGGGGGCGGTGCACCCGGAAGTCAATGGCTGACGGCATTATTTAATACAGCCTTCCCATGCCAAACATATCGCCTATTCCTGATGAAGCTGGAGCCACTGTGACCATATTATCAAGCAAAACGTACGTTGAAGGATGGCTTTAGGGTAGATTGGGTGGTATTATCCTTTTGGGAGCTCTCTCTGCCTTTGACAACACTTCTTTATTAGGGTAACTGCCTTATCACTATTGCCCATGATATTTATCATTGCTATGATTCAGCACATGCACTTTAATAGTGATAGTATTTACTCCATGATGTTTAAATGAGCAATGATTTTTCTATACTGAATGTGTTATTTATTGTTCCATGGGTAGTTTATGCCCTTGCAATTCCATAATCAGTGTTTTCCAAGGCACTTTGAGCCCCACAGAACATTTACCCCTCTATGTGGTCTTAAATTGTTTTAATCATGGCCTTGATTGTTTGTGTGTCATTTTAACTATGCACTTTAATAAATTTTGCACCCTATATACTCGGTTCCTCCTGTTTGTCTATGTATTCCAACGAGTAGGTGTTCACCACAGAGCCCCTCACTTGAGGTGGTCTCTGATGGTTATATAGCATCGTATTGGTTATGAGGTCTCTTGTTTTTCTAATATAAGGAGGTAGACTTGTGGCGCCCCTGAGGCTTCCGTCGCCACAGGAACATTGCACCCCAGCCAGAGGTGTGATGTCCCATCCTGGGTAAGGAAAGGAGTGAACGCCGGTCCACAGGCAAATCTGCACTACACCCATTGTTAGGTACACACAGGGACCAGGGACAGTGGCAGCAACCCTCCCATGCTGCATGCTGGGAGGGGCCGTAAGATCCATCTCTGCTCCCATAGGGTGGTAGCTTAGCAACTGGGTGGGTGGGAGGAGTCAGCCGAGTGTAGAGTAGACAAGGAAGGTCAAGTTTTAGTCAGTTGAAGTTAGAGAGAGAGACGAAGTGGAAGTGGAAGGAGAAGGAAGGAGTTCTGCGGGAGGCAGAGGAGTGAGAAGAGTAGTGCTCTAGTCAGTCAGGAGCAAGAGAAGAAAGTAACGCTTCCTGGTGAAGACCCTGGGACCCAGAAGGTCCAGGTGACACCAAGTAGAGAAAAGAAGGGATTCCAGGGCCACAGATAGCTTTCAGGCTCGTGGCCTGTTCCACAGGAACATCGGTGGAGGGATCAAGCTGCACACAGGGGACGGTCCCTAGAAACTGGAGGAGGAAAAGTCATCTCCAAAAGTAAAAACCGAGGCCCAGGGAAAGCTGCAAGCTCCCTGGGCCACAGCCCACAACAGAACCTCTAGAAAGGGGGTAAATTACCGACAGGCAAGCCCCTGGCCCGGAGGCTGTAGTGGAGGCCGAGCCAGGTTCAGCCAACAAGGGCAAGGCTTAGGCTATGTGCGCACTTACCGGATTTTGCCGCGGATTTTCCGCGGATTTGCTGCATGTTTCGCTGCAGAAAATGTTCATAACATCTCTGCAGTGAATCACCAGCAAATCCTATGGAGAAAAAAAATCCTGTGCGCACTGGGCGGAATTTGACAGCTGCATGTTTTGCTGCGGGAATCCCGCAGCAAAAACAAGTGCATGTCACTTCTTTTCCGCACATCGCTGCGGGATTTCACTCCATTGACTCAATGTTAATCATGAAATCCCGCAGGGAATAACGCAGGCAGCAAATTCTGTGCGGTTCACTGCGTTTTCCTGCGTTATTCCCTGCGGTATTTCGCGGTTTACCTCCGGTAATGTGCATCGCTTGTCTGCGGTTTTGCAGGGAAGTGATGTCATTACAGGAAGAGGAAGCCATGCAGAGTAAACACACACAGATCACAGACACAGACACATCACAGACACAGAACACATAGACACAGACACATAGAACACACATAGAAAGAAAACGGAAATATAGGAGAAAAAGAACGTGGGCTCCGCTGCATATTTACCTTCCAGCCAAGGTAAGCACACAGCGGCGGCCCGGTATTCTCAGGCTGGGGAGGGAGAGGGGCAGGGGTAATGTCCCCCGCCTCACTCCCCCTCCGGCAGCCGAGAATATCAGCCGCAGCTGCCCCGGCACTGTCGCATGCAATATGCGGCACTACGGGAGTGTCCTCGGCTCTTCTTGCCACCGTGTAGCAGTGGTGGCAAGGTAATACAAGGGGTTAATGGTGATGGGGGACCACCGCCATTAACCCCAGGCTTGATCATGGCAGCGTCTATGTGACAGCTGACATGATCAACCCGTAAGTAAAGTGAAAAAAACACACACACCGAAAAATCCTTTATTTTAAATAAAACCAACAAGCCTCGTTCACCATTTTATTAACCCCCCCCAAACAAAGCTCCGGCGTAATCCACAGCTCCGGCTCCGACGTCCTGCGCTGCTTCCATCCAGCTGCAACTGTCACAGACACAGCGCTGAATGAAAGCAGCAGACAGCAGAGGTAATTACCGGTCATTTCCCACGGCCGGTAATGTGAACTCACTGCCGACCATGGGAAATGAAGCGATCTGTCCTCTATCTATCCCTCTATCTATCTGTCTATCTATCTATCCCTCTATCTATTCTTCTGTCTATCTACTATCAGAATTAAATGTATTTTTTTTTTTTTTTTCTTCAATGTGCTTTATTGCATTGAATGCAATAAAGCACATCCCAACCCGCACGCGGCAAAACCGCGGCAATACCGCGAACAATACCGCGGTAAAACCGCAGCAAACCGCGGCAAACCGCATGCGGTTTTCGGGTGCGGTTTCCCGCGTTTTTTTACCGCGGGTGCGGTAATCTTTGAGAGCATGCGGGATTTACGCAAGGAAATTTAATTTCCCAGTGCGCACAGAGCCTTAAGGAGTCAGCTGAAGAAAGGAACACATAGAGGGGTGCACCGGCTTTCATTCCAGGATCTACTCAGGATCGGCGGAGGTCCCTGACAGTGGGTTCCAGCAGTCCAAAGGCACCAGTGTGCTGCAGCCCAGGAACTGTGAGTAAACATCTTGAAATTGCACACCCTGGTGTTGTCTCTGTTATTCCGCCTGCACTATTCCAACACTGCATAGACACTTACAAGCACCAACAGTGTCCCCGGGGCACCGCTCCACCTGTGGGGAGCAGGACCACCCAAGCTGCCATTCCACCAGCCCCGGAGGCCTCATACAGCAGCGGCGGCTTAATAGCCGCAAACCACAGGTGGCGTCACGAAAATAAACTTTACTTTAATCACCCCCAACACTGAAGCCATATTAATTGACCCCACCAGGGTACGGAGTCGGGCCCCGCCACCACTGACGACCCCCGGACTAGTCCGGCCCGGCACCGGGTGTCCCATAGCCCTGTGGTGGGCGAGTCAGACTGATAGTCAAGTTCATCGCTGAATGTATTATAATGTGATATTTCCATGTATAATGATAATGTATAATGATATGTGTTAATAGATATAAGGTAATATAATATAAGATGTGACAGAGTTGTATATAAGGTGTACTGGACTGTTTCATAGGAATATTATGTAGGAAAATAGGATAGATAAGATAGGATTGTTATGTAAGATACAGTATATGATAAGTATAGAATGTTTGCTAAAGAAGCCATGCCCAGCAACTAACTGTAGGGCAAGAATTACTTGTATTGGGGCTAGCCCACAATGGGAGTTGCTAGTCTCTAGTGTAACTGCTTCCTGAACAACTTTGGACAGGGTAGATGCTTGACTGTATAGGCTCCTTCCAGGTATGAAATTTCTGTCACCTGACGGAATAAACATTTTTTAAGTCCACGTGGTCTTGTAGTTGTTTATAATAGAAGCAGGGATCTGGGGGGTAAAACCACCAGGTGGGGGCATGTGCAGGGGAGGGCAAAGCCCCCTTGCATAATTATATTGGACGGGAGGAAACATCGCCACACTTACCAACCAAGCCAGTCACGCCCACTAACCTGGAAGCAGTCCTTACATTCTAGGCTCAACCCTTTGGATATGGCCCTACTGGTGACAGATACGGAGGTGATAGTCAGACAGGTCATCAAAGCCCTATGTAGTGGGAGACACATAGCACCTGAAAAATAGTGACTTGAAGTGAGATTGCATGAGTCCTTGGTATGACTGCAGTATCAGAGGAGAACAAGTGAAGGGCTAGAAACTTGCCTTTGGACAAGTTGCTCTACACTGAAGAAGCCAGAGTACAGACTAGTGGCCCCAAAGCCATCAAGGTATGGAGTTATAGCATGCTGTCTTCAGATTATATGGATCATGGCTGATATATTACTGATATTTAAGAGAGGTAGGAGATGGATCCAAGCAACTACTATCTGACAAATTTGACACTGACATCAGTTCAACTTTCCCGAGCGGGTTTCTTTCTGGGGACTGCGAGTCTAATGTGGGCTTTACATGCTACGATATGGTTAAAGTTTTATTGTCGGGGTTACGTCGTTAGTGACGCACATCCGGCGGCATTAACGTTATTGCAGCGTGTGACACTTATGTGCGACCTAAAACGATCGCAAAAGTGGCAAAAATCGTTTACCGTGGAGAGGTCGTTGTAAAACCAAAAATCGGTCACCTCTCATTAGCGATGTTGTTCCTCGTTCCTGCGGCAGCACACATCGCTGTGTGTGACACCGCAGGAGCAAGGAACATCTCCTTACCTGCCTCCACCGGCTATGCGGAAGGAAGGAGGTGGGCAGGATGTTACGTCCTGCTCATCTCCACCCCTCCGCTTCTATTGGCCGACCGCTTAGTGACGTAGCGGTGACGTCGCTGTGACGCCGAACGCACCTCCCCCTTGAGGGAGGGATTGTTCGGCAGTAACAGCGACGTCGCCGACCAGGTAAGTGCGTGTGACACTGCCGTAGCGATAATGTTCGCTGCGGCAGCGATCACACGATATCGCATGCACGACGGGGGCGGGTGCTTTCACGCTCGATATTGCTAGCAATATCACAGCGTGTAAAGCCCCCTTTAGGCTGTTTGCCGGCACTATTGTAAACCCTTTAACCACCTCTCCTATGGGGAGAAGAGACCTTCACCTGGAAGTGTCTGGGAGCCTGCTACTCGATTCCTGCCACAGTGATCCGACCCCCTGGAGCCAAGGCTATGTGAGAGAAGGCGATGTGGGTCCACTGAATGGGAAAGTGACTGTCAGAGACTGTGCTGTCATGCTGAGCTGTGTTGTGTTAGAACTCACAGGTCCAGAAAGATTGGGAACCCGGCGGAAACTAGAACTATGTCTGATATTATGCTGTGTAGCTGAAACTGTGATTAAGTTATGTGCCTGCCATCTCATATGTAGAGTTGTAACTAAGGAATTGAGGAAGCTGTTACGTAAATAACTGTTGGTTAAAGAGAACTGTTGGTCTCTGTGTCAGTCTACACTTCTTTTTGATCCTGGCCTGCCAAAGGCATTGGTGACATGCCTGCTAAGTGGTATGACCTGCACCACACAAGTTCATGTACCCAGCCAGGACCACAGTTTTTATGTAGCGTGCCAGGTCATTCAGAGTCAATCCCTCACTCATGACTACTGGCCTGCGCCATGCTACAACTTAGCATTATGTTTGGTGATGTAAAGCTTCAACGCAGCTGAGGCAATTACTCTCCCTACTAATTGGTCAAAGCCTTATTGTCATATTAGCATTATTATTTAATAAATGTACGCCACTCTAGGCATTTCTGCTGTAACCAAATGGAACAATATGCATTTTTCCTCTAGTTGAATCGTCTCATTAAATCAATGACCCTCAGATACAGCCGATAAGATGGGCAGTGAGCCCCATAGGGGTGAACAGGCCCATGACGATCGGGAGGGTTAGGGTAGGAAAGAGTTAAGTGCTAAGGTTGGAGGTACATAGGGGCTGCCTGATTGGTGGGAGAGTAGGGAAAAGGGATTGGGTGAGGGACAAGATATGGGAGGGTTGGTGTGGTGGGTATAAAGGGGGCTGTGCAGAGGTCACTGCCCCATTTTGACCTACAGACAGCGTGTCCCCCCCTGCGCTGCTGCATCCCTGACTGCACAATGGCGGACTTAGCAGCGCTGCTGCAGCTGGTGCGGGGGGCATCTGAGGCCATCGGCGTGGACGTGATGCGGGAGCAGCTGAAGGCGGTCTGCGGGGCTGGAGCGGCTATCTCTGCTCCTGCGCCCGGACCTGCGCTGCGCGCTCGCCGGGTGCGACCGCCGGAGCGCTACTCCCCCGGCGGGGGGGAGTAAACAGATTTAGGAGCCCCTTCGGGGACCCTCCGGGGCAGCGGAGCCCACCTCACCTGTCAGACGTGTCTCCGGCCGCCGGGAGGAATCCTCGCCGGAGATCCCACAGGCCGGGGGTGGGCGGAGCTTCTGTGAGGCCTACTTCCGGTCCGCGGCCTGCATGGCCACGGACCAGAGCAGCGGCAGCCCCCAGTGAGGTGCGGGCTGGGGGTGGCGCCCGGCACCACGGAGCGGACGGGGAGACTCCCTGCAGTCGGCAGGGGAGAGAGCATGGCTGGAGGGGCGGCGCGGATCGGAGCGGTAGTCGGAGGGGGCTGGTGGCAGGGTCCTGCAGTCCGCAGGGCCCTTGCTGCGGTCCGTTGTCACGGTACCTCCCAGCAGGGATCAGGCTGGGGGGTGTTCCCGGCATCCGGACGGAGAGGCACGGCCTTCCTGCAGTCGGCAGGGAGGGGGACCACCGGGAGCTACGGAGCTTACAGCGGTGCAGCAGGAGGGGGCAGCAAAGAAGGACGGCGGCAGGACGCCGTGTCGCGGCAAGAGAAAGAGGACATGCAGGAGGCGCACGGAGGAGCAGGGTGCGGTGACCGTGGGGGTTGACGGCCGCCAGGTGCGGGCTGTCCCCTCGCTGGTCCCCCCAGCGGACTCTAGCAGCTCTTCTTATTCGGGCGAGGAAGAAGGACCGGAGGAGGCGGCAGGACGGATGGAACGGCAGCAGGATGTTCGTGGTACGGCTGCTCCGGATTCGGTTCAGAGGCAGCCCGGTGAGAGGACAACCAATATGTTTAATGTTGTGGGTAGTGTTAGCGGGGGCCGGGGTTCCACCGCGGGGGAGTGGTTTGCCGGGGGTTAGTGCGGTCGGTCAGTCGGGGTTACCTGGGGTGGAGTTTTGGGGGCAGCGGCTAGGGGTGTTGCAGGGGTTGTCGGCTGAGCGGTCAGGTCGAAGCGGGCCTGGGTCCCTGGCGGGGGCGTGGGTGGGTCCCACGGTCGGGGTGCTGCCGGTGGTACCGGTGCGCAAGGTAGAGGCTTAGGAGGTTGTGCCGGTGGTCGTTGCGGGTCAGGCGGACGGCGCGGCGGCCGTGGCGTTGGTTAGCAAGGACGTGGAAAAGGAAAAGGATGATGAGGTTGTGCGTTTGGATGATAGGGCACGGAGCGAAGTTACGGGTGCTTTGAGAGTCCGTTAGGGGTGCATTTGAAAAAGGAGGTGAGGGAGAAGATAAGGAAAGGGGAGTATGTGGAAATTTTCCCTGCTTCCCTTGGAAAAGTTTAACTTGGATAAAGTGAAGCCAAGTGACTCTAAAAGAAGAAAAGGAGGATGAGGAAAAAAGGAGGTGTAGGTTGATCCCGAGGACGTTTGCTAACTGGCTGCAGGCCTTTGCAATATTAGCCAGTGTGGTTGGGGAAAAGGAGCCGGAGCATTGTTCCGTCTTTTCGGTCATATGGACTTGATCGGCGAGGCATACAGGGTGGACGGTGGTTTAGGCTGGCTGCGATATGACGAGCAGTTCCGGCAACGGAAGGCTATGCGGCCTGGCATCCGGTGGGACCACAAAGATATTTCTCTGTGGATGCGTTTGATGACGGCTCCGGCGCAGCCCTTTCGAGGGGGTGCCAGGGGCCCGGGTGCGAGTGGCGGGTCTTCGGCTGGACAAAAGAAAGGGGCGTGTTGGCAATTTAATGAGGGGCAATGTAAGTTTGGGGCAACGTGTCAGTTCAAACACGAGTGTTCCGGCTGTGGAGGTTCCCACTCTTTGGCCAGGTGTTTCAAAAGGGGAAAGAAAAGTCGGGGGAAGGTTTTGGAAACAGGGAGGACGCCAGTGAGGGTCGAGGCGATGCTTCCCTATTTAAATAGATATCTGGATGATCGGGCGGCGGAGCTGTTTGCGACGGGTTTTACGGAAGGTTTCCGGATTCCGTTTGAATTTGGGGCGCCGGTGTTTCGCCCGGGTAATTCGAGGTCCGCGACAGAACATCCGGAGGTGGTGACGGAAAAGCTGCAGAAGGAGGGGGAGTGGGGAGGATGGCGGGTCCGGTTAAGGACCCGCCACTCCCCAACTTGAGGTTTTCGCCGCTGGGAGTGGTACCCCAGAAGGAGCCGAACAAGTTTCGGCTCATTCATCATCTCTCTTACCCGGCTGGGTTGTTGGTGAACGGCGGGATTTCACCCAAGTTGCCGGCGGTCTGTTATGTATCGTTTGACAAGGCGTTGGAGTTAGTGCGGGTAGCCGGGCAAGGAGTCCTGATGACCAAGGCAGACGTGGAAGCAGCTTTACGGTTACTTCCGGTGCACCCGGAGAGTTTTCACCTTTTGGAGTGCATGTGGATGGGGAATACTATGTGGATCGGTGCCTGCCCATGGGTTGTTCTATTTCGTGCGCTTATTTTGAAGCGTTTGGTTCGTTTGTGGAATGGGTAGTCAGGGATGTGGAGGGTGTCCACTCAGTAATACACTATTTGGATGAGTTCTTTTGCGTGGCCCCAGCAGGTTCCTCGGTTTGTTCCTTGCTGTTATTTACATTAGAACGCATTGCAGGAAGCCTGGGCATTCCGTTGGCACAGGAGAAAACAGAAGGGCCAGTGACGTCCCTGTGTTTCCTGGGCATTGAAATTGACACGGTGGCTATGGAATGCCGATTGCCGGAGGACGAGCTGCGTGATTTGATGGCGTCGGTGCAGTTGTTGCACCGGGCTAAGAAGGTGCGGTTACGGGATTTCGGTCGGTCCTTGGGAAGTTGAATTTTGCCTGTCGCATTAGGCCGATGGGGCGCATATTTAACAGGCGTCTGGCGAGCGCGACGGCAGGGGTGATTGCTACAAATCATTTTGTCAGAGTGACAATGACGATGAAAGGAGATTTGCTGGTGTGGGGCTGCATTCCTTGAACGATACAACGGACGGACGTTATGGATGAGCAAGGCAGTAGCAAATAGTCAGCTGGGACTGTTTATTGATGCGGCGGGGGCATCAGGTTTTGGGGCAATTTTCGGATGCATTGGGGTGTTGGCAAATGGCCACGGCTTTGGGTGGAAAAGGGGTTGGTGACGAATTTGGCGCTGCTGGATCTGTTCCCCATCATAGTGGCGGTGGAGTTGTGGGGCCCAGAATTTGCGGGCAAGAAGCTTTGCGTGCATTGTGATGACATGGCAGTGGTGCATTCGATCAATTCATTGTCGGCAAAATCGCCCTTCGGTAGTGTGGTACTTGAGACATCTGGTGTTGCGTTGCTTAGAACTCAACATGTGCGTGGTGGTGCAGCATGTGCCCGGAGTGCAAAATGAAGTGGCTGATGCGCTCTCTCGGTTTCAGTTCCACAGGTTCAGGCGACTGGTGCCAGGAGTGGACAAGGATGGAGAACTATGCCCGGCATGGCTGTGGGACCTGGCGTCGGTGTAGCATTTGAGGGACTCAGGAGACCGGTGGCTGAGGCTACTTGGTGCCGATACCAGGCTGTGTGGCAGGAATGGGAGGAATTGGAGAAGGCGGATTTTATGGAGCTTGGTTAGACAGGCCGAGTGCTGGGGGTTTTGTCATTGGTTAGCTGGGATTTTTCAGCAGGCCGGTCTGTTGCGGTGATGATTACAAGTTGGCGGTGTTGGCCTTCTTGTTTAAAATGCAAGGGGTTCGGGACGTGACAAAGGATTTTCTGGTGCGGCAGGTGATGAAGGGTTTTCGAAAGGGTGCGTGGTCGTGAGACAGGAGACGGCCAATATTGTTTCCATTGTTGGTTCGTTTGGTGAGGTGTTTGGGGGATATATGCTCATCCGATTATGAACGAGCCTTGTTTACAGTTGCCTTTGTATTGGCATTTTTTGGGGCTTTCCGCATCGGAGAATTGGTTAGCCCTGCCAGGCATGCAGTAGGCAGGCTGTTATTGGAGGATGTTCTAAAATTGCCTACAGGCAGTTGGCAGCGCTTAACCCAAAAAACCTGTTTTATTCTTGCAGCTTGGTTCTAATGGTAGAGAAGCCCCTTTACTCTGCCAGGTTTTAATAAATTATATAGGGGATTTTATATAAAAATCCACAAGGAACCAGCGCTAAATGGGTTTTTTTTATATATTTTTATTAAGATAATTTTGCTATCCTTGTTCCAAGGCAGAGTATTTAATAGTACACAATACACTGAATATTAAATCCAAGAACCACATAAAAACAAAAAGGACATAGAATAAATAAAAATAAAAATAAATCAAAAAAAAAAAAATCACATAAAAGGTTTTGGTATTTAACCAGTTTCCTCAGAGGTGATACAATATTCACAATAATTTGATTCTAACTAATCTAACGTAATGCCCCGGCCGGTGGCATATACTCGATTTAGTTAATTATTTGGACTGATAACATAAAGGTGTACCACACCACCTCTGACTAACTTGCAAGCCTATTTTGCACACAACAAGCTTTGCGGCGTTATATTTGCCCCCAGATGGGGAATTAAACCTCAATAAACTATTGTAGAGCACAAAATACCCCTGATCCACAATGTGAAATCAGCAGGATTTGCCAGCAGATTTTGGTCTGCAGTAAATGGACCGGATTCCTCCGTTGATTAAGCTGAAGCCGTTGTGATTGCAGGGTTAACCTGTTAGACTTCCAAAGCAACCACTTGGAGGCAAGTGGCCGTGATCAGTACTGGTTTTGGAGAAGATGTTAGGTTACCAACGTCCCTCTTAGCCAGAGTCTCTAGACCACTTTACGGTGCCACGATCAGACGGTCCCGTATTGTCCCAATTATACTTCCAACAACAGCTATATACAGCCGCTGGAAGCACCAATTGCTTGCTGCAAACAGAAAGTAAGATCAGCGGTTTTACTCAACCTCTCCAGCGGGCAGTCCGAACTGTGTCCAGTGTGAGCTGACTGAATCCACGCACAGGAGGAATTTACTTGGCAAGTTGTCACCACACAGGTGAAGTGGACAATGCAAGGTCCCGATCCACTTCCAATGCGAACAATGAATAACCGCAGGAGGCACCACTGGATGATGGTTGCAGACAAGAGAAATATCAGCGGTAACTTCTCAACCTTTCCAGCAGACAGTCCGGACCGTGTCTGCAACCATCATCCAGTGGTGCCTCCTGCGGTTATTCATTGTTCGCATTGGAAGTGGATCGGGACCTTGCATTGTCCACTTCACCTGTGTGGTGACAACTTGCCAAGTAAATTCCTCCTGTGCGTGGATTCAGTCAGCTCACACTGGACACAGTTCGGACTGCCCGCTGGAGAGGTTGAGTAAAACCGCTGATCTTACTTTCTGTTTGCAGCAAGCAATTGGTGCTTCCAGCGGCTGTATATAGCTGTTGTTGGAAGTATAATTGGGACAATACGGGACCGTCTGATCGTGGCACCGTAAAGTGGTCTAGAGACTCTGGCTAAGAGGGACGTTGGTAACCTAACATCTTCTCCAAAACCAGTACTGATCACGGCCACTTGCCTCCAAGTGGTTGCTTTGGAAGTCTAACAGGTTAACCCTGCAATCACAACGGCTTCAGCTTAATCAACGGAGGAATCCGGTCCATTTACTGCAGACCAAAATCTGCTGGCAAATCCTGCTGATTTCACATTGTGGATCAGGGGTATTTTGTGCTCTACAATAGTTTATTGAGGTTTAATTCCCCATCTGGGGGCAAATATAACGCCGCAAAGCTTGTTGTGTGCAAAATAGGCTTGCAAGTTAGTCAGAGGTGGTGTGGTACACCTTTATGTTATCAGTCCAAATAATTAACTAAATCGAGTATATGCCACCGGCCGGGGCATTACGTTAGATTAGTTAGAATCAAATTATTGTGAATATTGTATCACCTCTGAGGAAACTGGTTATATACCAAAACCTTTTATGTGATTTTTTTTTTTTTGATTTATTTTTATTTATTCTATGTCCTTTTTGTTTTTATGTGGTTCTTGGATTTAATATTCAGTGTATTGTGTACTATTAAATGCTCTGCCTTGGAACAAGGATAGCAAAATTATCTTAATAAAAATATATAAAAAAACCCATTTAGCGCTGGTTCCTTGTGGATTTTTATATAAAATCCCCTATATAATTTGTTATTGGAGGATGTTATGCTTGGAAGGGATAGTCGAGTGCCGGCTACGGTTTTCAAAGACAGATCAAATAGGTCAGGGACGTCTGGTGATATGGTTTGAATTGCCAGGGCACCACCTATGCCCAGTGGTTCAGGTGACAGAGTTCTTGCAGGTGTGGGGTGGCTACCCCGGTGTTTTCATTAGGCATGTGGATGGATCTGCCTTATCGCGATTCCAGTTTATGGCAGTGCTGAAGATGGCTTTAGTACGGGCGGGGGGAGGAGCCAAGGGATTACGGGTCCCACTCCTTTCGGATTGGGGCAGCGACCAAAGCGGCTAAGTGGGGGGCTGAGTGAGGATTGGATCCGGCGGATTGGGAGCTGGGAATCCTCCAGGTTTCGTTTGTATATTAGAACACATCTGTTTAGGTGATGTTTGGTGACAGGGGGGTACTTTATTGAGTATGGCTTGGTGGGCAGTTTCTTCGTGGACAATTGTTGTTGTATTCAGGGTCTTTATATTTTGTAGGACCATGCCTCGTGTGATTTCTCGGGCATTCCTTTGTGTTTTGGGGAGCTTTGCGGGTGGATGTTCGCTGGGACGGTCGGCAGCTCAGAGCGGCGATGTAGGAAGCCCGTGGGAAATGGCTCGGAATTCGGGGCATGACTTGGAGTAGAGTTCGCCCTGAATTGGCGTGTTATAGCCGGATGACAGGGAACCTGATGTTTTAATGCTGCATGTGGGGGGGGGAATGACCTTGGAGTGAGGACGGCGAGAAAGTTAAAAGGGATATCAAATTGGACTTACTTCATTTGTGGAGGGCGTTCCCTGGCATCGTGATTGTGTGGTCCGATATCGTAGACCGGATGCAGTGGCGTTTTGGGAGGGCGGTGGATCGGATTAACAGGGCCCGGGTACAATTGAACCTGGCGATTGGCAGGTTTGTAGCGCGGAATGGAGGTTTGGTGGTTCGCCTTGAGGAGTTGGAGGAGTCCACCGAGCAGTATTTGAGGCGTGAGGAGGTCCATCTCACGGTGTCGGTTTGAATTTGTGGATGTTGGGTTTGAGGGATGGATTGGAACAAGCATTGGGGGTGTGGAGGGCCCAGCCCAAGTAAGGTGTCACTTGGCCGGTCTGTGGCGGGGTGATAGGTCCGTTCAGAGAGGTTTGGTGTACCGACAGTAGGTTTCTTGGTATGAAGCCACTCAGGGGGAGTGGCTTCGAGTTGGATGGAAACTTGTAGGCGGAGGTCCTGCAGGTTCTGGGGAGGGGTAATTAACGATGGAACGTTAATTACCCTACACCTCGGGTCGGTTGGTCACGGCCGAGGTGGTCCCCTGGGCGGGTTGGAGGTTACGGCCGGGGGATAGGAATGATGGTTGCCATCTCGGATGGACCTATCAGGTGTCATTTTGTGGAGAATATGTATATATGTACAGGTTCAGGTGTTAATGGGGTGGCATGTTGAGCCACAAGTGTGGTACATATATATCCCTTATAGATACGTCAAGATGGGCAGTGAGCCCCATAGGGGTGAACAGGCCCATGACGATCGGGAGGGTTAGGGTAGGGTAAAGAGTTAAGTGCTAAGGTTGGAGGTACATAGGGGCTGCCTGATTGGTGGGAGAGTCGGGAAAAGGGATTGGGTGAGGGACAAGATATGGGAGGGTTGGTGTGGTGGGTATAAAGGGGGCTGTGCAGAGGTCACTGCCCCTTTTGACCTACAGACAGCTGTCCCGCCCACCCGCCCTGCAATAATGTAAAAAAAAAAAAGTCTATAATAAAAAAAAAAAAAAAAAAAAATAAACAGGAAATATAAAAAAAAAAAAAAAAAAAAAAAGGATGTTGTTTTCTTTTGAGTTTGTTGTCACAGCGGGGTGATAGGTCCGTTCAGAGAGGTTTGGTGTACCGACAGTAGGTTTGTTGGTATGAACCCACTCAGGGGGAGTGGCTTCGAGTTGGATGGGAACTTGTAGGTGGAGGTCCTGCAGGTTCTGGGGAGGGGTAATTAACGTTGGAACGTTAATTACCCTACACCTCGGGTCGGTTGGTCACGGCCGAGGTGGTCCCCTGGGCCGGTTGGAGGTTACGGCCGGGGGATAGGAATGATGGTTGCCCTCTCGGATGGACCTATCAGGTGTCATTTTGTGGAGAATATGTATATATGTACAGGTTCAGGTGTTAATGGGGTGGCATGTTGAGCCACAAGTGTGGTACATATATACTGTTTAATAAAGCTGTGGCCATTCAGCAATAAAGTCGTAGTCTGTGTCGTTACTACTATATTTAAATTAAGGGGAAGTTTGTCACTGGAGACCCGCTTATCCCTTATAGATACGTCAAGAATATGTATCTGTTCTCCCCGTGTTTGTGTGGGTTTCCTCCGGGTTCTCCGGTTTCCTCCCACACTCCAAAGACATACAGATAGGGACTTTAGATTGTGAGCCCCAATGGGGACAGTGTTCCTGATGTATGTAAAGCGCTGTGGAATATGTTAGCGCTATATAAAAATAAAGATTCAATTCAAAACACAGTGGGGCTGACAGTTGTATAATGCCCAGATTTATCATAGTGGCTTGGGTTGCTTGATAGCCTTGGTGTATCTTTAGAGTGTTTAATCTAAGTATATAATTTATTAGTTTGCTTACTTTGTGTGGAAAATGGAAAATTTTGCTTCCATTTTTTTTTTTGGCATATGGACTTGAACATAACACTATGCAGTTTTTACGTGATCCGACCCCCTCTTTTCAGATAAACCACGGAAAATTTCTAAAATACATAAGACTGACGTGACGTGTAAACCATTTTCTTGTGGCACATTGGCCATAATATTAAATCTCCCTCAAAGCCATTTAGTCTCCTTTTATTTATTTATTTTGGGGGGGTCCCTATTTTAAAAGATAAAATCAATAGTGAATAATGAAAACTATAGTTATCTAAATATTTCAGCTAGACTTATCCTCATTTTTTCAAGAAATAAGTCTAAAGATAAAAATCTACGTTTGGTAGAAGTGAACACCTGCTTTGTTTGTGGTGCCGCATTACCTTGGTCTTTACCATTTGTGGCTGTGATGAATACAATGTGTACAGGAGATATTAGTATGAGCTGAGGAGTAATCTGATCACTGTGAACCTCGAGCACAGTAATAAACGGCAGCATCTTCCAACTGAACATCACTTATATTCAGATACAGAATGTTCTGACTATTTTCTGTCCATATATTAAATCTTCCGCTAATTGATTCAGTCAATTCACTTTCTCCATAGTCAGGATATTTATGAACCATGATCACAGGTTCTTTTTTCGGAACTTGTTTGAGCCAAGCATGTCGATACTGTCTATACACATATCCAGTAGCATTACATGATAACGAGACTTGTCCCCCATATTGTATAGATACTGATTGTGGCTGAAGAAGTTGAACCTCAGCTCTGACTCCTGAAATCACAGAGAAATAGAAAAGTAATGAGTGTATTATAATCATATCTGCCCTCACATCACATGTTCTCTTACCCAAGTAATGGAGCAGAAGAAAGCTGCCGAGAATAAGCCTCATGTCTTCTGTTACCGCACAGTATTTCCTCTCTCTGGAAATATATGTGAATCAGAGGTTGTACCTCATGGTCAAAATCAGCGTCCTCTGTAGAGTTGAGCGCAGTTCGTGGTTCGTGGTTCTCCAGTTCACGGTTCGAGTGATTTTGGGGGCTGTTCTAGATCGAACTAGAACTCGAGCTTTTTGCTAAAGCTCGATAGTTCTAGTTACGTTCGAGAACGGTTCTAGCAGCAAAAAGCCAAGCTAATTACTAGCTGGCTTTCCGCTGTAATAGTGTAACACTAATAGTGTTCACACTATTATGAAATTTCAGCGTATAGTGTGTGGGAACAGCGCGTTCAGATCACTGCTGCTGGGATAATGGCGATCGCCATTTTTTTTTTTTCCCCTTGTCTTCCTTCCCTAAGCGCGTGCGTGTAGTGGGGCGGGCCAGCATGTAAGCCAATCCCAGACACACACAGCTAAGTGGACTTTTAGCCAGAGAAGCAACGGCATGTGTGATAGGATGTCCATGTCACATGTCCCTGCATTATAAAAACGGGTATCTGCCAGTCCTGACGTCATTATCTCTTCTGCGTCTGGGTGTCAGTCACCGCTGGCGTAACTCCTGTCTCCGATAATGCTGTGTGCGCTCTACACACAGCGCTATACAGAATAGGGATAGAAGTTTCTATTAGCCCTTGTAAGGGCTAATAACAGCAGGCTCAGAGCCATAGGTGACAGTCAAGTCCGTGGAAACAGATTTTAACAGCTACAGAAGATAACAGCGTCTGTGTAGCTAAGGTCAGGGACTTCCTCGCTGCATTTCCCTATTAGGAGGGATAGAAAGTGAGGCTTCCTTTCCTGTACACTGACCCACAACCCTGGCACTGTACCCTCCTGCCCTTTGCACACTCAAGCTCATTGTTACTAAGCCATTATACTAGCAAATACTGAGTAAACTTAGTGGCATCCTAAAAGTGGCTGTTGGACTTCCATTAGTGTCCCACTAGTGCAAACCTATTTGCAGCACCTCTGCATTGCACACTAAAACTCATTGTTACTAAGCCATTATACTAGCAAATACTGAGTAAACTTAGTGGCATCCTAAAAGTGGCTGTTGGACTTGCTTTAGTGTCCCACTAGTGCAAATCTATTTGCAGCACCTCTGCATTGCACACTCAAACTCATTGTTACTAAGCCATTATTGTTGTGAATGTTAGTTATGTTTTGGCTGCTGGGAGGCTCCCTCTGGTGGCCAGGAATGGTTTGGACTTGGACCAGGTGTGTTGTGCAGTGGGTGTTTCCTTTGCTAACTCTCTGCTTATTTAAATCCTGGTCTGATTGCAGGCTGTTGCCGGATGTCAGTTGTTCTTTGTATCTCCAGCCTGCTTAATCCTGCTCTACACCACATCTTCCCCAGATAAGTGCTTGCTCTTTATTTATTGTCTGGTTCTTTCGTTTATCTGGGTTTGTCATTTGCTGTGGTTATTTTCAGTTTATTTGCTTGCAGGGATTTTTCCCCTCAGTGGCTTGTTGGGGAACTCCCTGCAGTTCTGTGTAGAGTATAGCTCCTTTGGGTCCATGTGTTTGTGGCTTGTTGACTTTGTTATGATTCTTGTTTTCTGTTCATTGGTATGACAAGGGCACCTGGTATAGGACGGAGTTCAGATCGTGCGATCTGAGGGCTTTTTTGTACTATCAGGAAGTTGGTATTTTGCAGGGTTTTTCTCTGGCCACCATCAGTCCCTTTCCTGTCCTTTCCTATTTTAGTAAGCGGGGGCCTCACCTTTTGCTAATCCTGTCATCTACCTGTGTATTGTGTTTTTCCAATATCACCGCAGTCTTTGAATGTGGGGGGCTTGCTATTCTTGTTTATTTTCTGAGGCAGAGAGTTATTCATCTTTCCTACCTTTAGGATAGTTAGTTCTCCGGCTGGGTTCGCGGTGCACAGGATGTTAGTTCACCCCTTGGCTACTTCTAGTTGTGATGGTTAGTAAGGGGATGGTGACCAGATTAGTTGCCAATGCTCTTGTCACCTTTTGCCAATGATTTGTGGTGGTCTTCCATGGTTCCGGATCATAACACATTATACTAGCAAACACTGATTAAACTTAGTGGCATCCTAAAAGTGGCTGTTGGACTTCCATTAGTGTCCCACTAGTGCAAATCTATTTGCAGCACCTCTGCATTGCACACTCAAACTCATTGTTACTAAGCCATTATACCAAACACTGAGTAAACTTAGTGGCATCCTAAAAGTGGCTGTTGGACTTCCATTAGTGTCCCACTAGTGCAAATCTATTTGCAGCACCTCTGCATTGCACACTCAAACTCATTGTTACTAAGCCATTTTACTAGCAAACTATGCTGCCAGTTTAAGGGCCGTAGTTGCATTGTCAGAGATAGTTATTGTTGTTTATTCTGCTGTTAATAAACATAGACCACCGCTGCAATCTACACCACCTCTCAATTTTTACTACCACATTTTAAGTGCACAATCTTGTCGCAATCAAAATGAGTGGCAAAATGACAGATGCTGGTGGAAAGGGGAAGAGGCGTGTTGGAAAAGGAAAAAAAGGGTTTGTCCATGGGGAGGGTGGCAAAGCTCCATTAACATCTGCTGAAGATAGACCATCTTACAGCAAAAGTAAGATGTCTACTACTTACCGTGGACAATCCGATTTGCTCCCTTTTTTACGGACACGAACAACTGGAATAAAGGTAGATGATGGTCAAAAAAAGAAAATGCTTGAATGGATCTCAAGTGGTCTAACAAGTGCCCTCTCCGCCACCTTAACTACCGCATCCAAATAACACCAGTCCTCGGAGTTGTCATCCCAATCACACTTGCTTTCTCCCAGCTCTGAAGTCTCCATCCGCCCTGCACAGTATGGTGGAACTGAGATGGCTGAGTCTGCAGAGCTGTTCAGTCACATTATAGCCTGGGAATCAGAGGTCTGCTCCCAAGCTACAGTGAGTACAGACCAGGAAATGGTCTGCAGTGATGCCCAGAACCTTTGTGACTCAGATTCAGGCTGTGATGAACAAGTTTCTGAGCATAATGTTGACCCTGAAACTGAAACACCTGTTGTAATAGACAATGAGGAACATACTGATGACGATGAGACACAGATACCAGATTGGGATGACAACTTAAATATTGGTTCACGTCAGGAAAAGGCTCGGTCTGAGGGTGAGGGGAGTGCAAACACAACACTTGATGAGGAAGTTCTAGATCCCACCTACTGTCAACCCACAGTCAGGCACTCGAGGAGGTCAACAGAGGTGGTGGAGGAGGATGCTACTGACGACGAAGTTACCTTGCGCCTTCCTGGACAGAGGAGTAGTACTGGTAGCAAGTCTACAACTGCATCCTCAGCCACCACTCTGCCTCTGAGCACTAGTCGGTGGGGGGGGGGGGGGGGGCTCAGCAGCTTGCATGCCCTCTAAGCCTTGCCTAGCCTGGACCTTTTTTGACATAGAAAAAGATCGCCCAAATCATGTGATATGTAAAATTTGCCGTGATTCTGTTAGTAGAAGGCAAAACCTCAGGAGTTTGACAACTTCTTCCATGAATTGTCACATGAATAAATATCATATGTCCCAGTGGGAAGCTCACCGTGCTGCAATGCGGTCTAGCGGAGCGAACCATCCACCGCCTGCCCCTTCAAGTTCATCCGCGCGCTCTTCATCTTCTAGGACTGTGGGGACAGCTGTCACACCTGAGTTTCCAAGCACAACTTCCACCACTGTAACCGCAACAGGCAGTTTGCTTGGTAGGACGTCATTAGGTTTGGAAGGGGAAACAAGTGCGTGTGTACAGCTCTCTCAGACATTGTTAGCATCAACGTTGGATGAAGGCAACATCATGTCTTCGCCTGCACTTTCCTCACAAACCTGCATTTTTTCAGGGACACCCTACTCACCACCGTCTACACACAGCAGCCAGATCTCTGTCCCTCAGATGTGGACAAATAAAAGGCCATTTCCTGCGACCCATGACAAAGCTAAGAGGTTGACTTTATCCCTCTGTAAGTTCTTGGCTACCGAAATGCTGCCTTTCTGCCTGGTGGACACACAGGATTTTAGAGACCTTATGTCTGTCGCTGTGCCCCAGTACCAGATGCCCAGTCGCTACTACTTCTCTAAGAAAGGTGTGACTTCGCTACACCAGCATGTCGCACACAACATCACCGCTTCGTTGAGAAACTCTGTGTCAACGGGTGCATTTCACCACCGATACTTGGACCAGTAAGCATGGACAGGGACGTTACATGTCTCTGACTGGGCACTGGGTAACTATGGTGATAGATGGTGAAGGGTCTGCTGCACAAGTCTTGCCGTCCCCACGACTTGTGTGTCAATCCTCTGTCTGTCCAAGTTCCGCCACTGCTTCAGCCTCCTCCACCTCGTCTGGGTCCTCCACCTCCGCCCCAAGCCTGCCTGGTCAGGCCACCAGCGTTCTAACTGCGCAGAAGGAATCACACACCCCTCATTTCTATCCTGGCAGCACAGCGCAACGGCATCAGGCGGTCTTTAGCTTGAAATGTCTTGGAAATAGGAGTCACACAGCGGCTGAGTTGTGGGCAGCTCTGGAGACTGAGTTTAATAAATGGTTGTCTCCACTCATCCTGCAGTCTGCTAAGGCCGTGTGCGACAATGCTGAAAACCTGGGTGCGGCCCTTCGCATGGGCAAGGTGACACACGTGCCTTGTATGGCTCAAGTGTTGAACCTTGTTGTCCAGCAATTTTTAACACACTATCCCGGCCTAGATGGCCTTCTGAACAGGGCACGAAAACTGTCTGCTCACTTCCGCCGTTCAACCACCACTGCTGAGCGACTTGCATCGCTCCAGAAGTCTTTCGGCCTGCCGGTTCATCACCTGAAATGCGATGTGCCGACACGCTGGAATTCGACTCTCCACATGTTACAGCGACTGTGGCAGAATATGTGTATGTGAACATCAGACATTTAATAATTTTTATGATACAATAATCAAGATATTTGGATAGAACATAAAATATATTTATTGGAATACAACTTTAGAACACAAAAAACTGTAATAAATTGTAAATATGTAATACACTATGTAATATACAGTAGATTACATATATATCTTGTGTGTGTGTATATACACTGTATATATATATATATTATATATATTACATATTTACAATTTATTAGTTTTTTTGTGTTCTAAAGTTGTATTCCAATAAATATTTTATGTTCTATCCAAATATCTTGATTATTGTATCATAAAAACAATTAAATGTCTGATGTTCACATTGTACTACAATAAATTTTTCACTTAAATATAAGCATTATACTAAATGTTGTTATTTAGTAAAATATTCAGCACATTCTGCATTGCACTCCTGTCCCCAATTTATTATATATTTTAGGAGTCGGAGTCGGTGCATTTTATACCGACTCCGACTCCGACTCCACCAAAATGAGCTCCGACTCCGACTCCGACTCCACGACTCCGACTCCGACTCCACAGCCCTGGGCAGCACCATCGAATCCTGGTGCAATACGTCATGACGTATAGCCTGGGCCAACGAGATGCAGAGGTGGGGAAGATCACCCTGATGGAGTGGTCTCAGATCAAGGACCTATGCACCCTTATGCACAGTTTCGACATGGCGACGAATATGTTTAGCGCTGACAATGCCATTATCAGCATGACAATTCCAGTCATTTACATGCTGGAGCACACGCTAAACAGTATTCGGAGTCAGGGGGTGGGACAATAGGAAGGGGAGGAACTACAGGAGGATTCATATGCACAAGACACAACAACATCACCAAGGTCCAGACGTTCATCATCACCAACGCGGCAGGCATGGGACCATGGGGGACAGGGATCAACAAGGGCGCATAGTAGCAGGCGAAATGTTGAGGAAGGTGCAGGAGAACATGAAGAAATGGAGGACGAACTGTCCATGGACATGGAAGACTCAGCGGATGAGGGAGACCTTGGTCAAATTTCTGTTGAAAGAGGTTGGGGGGAGATGTCAGAGGAAGAAAGAATGGTTAGCACCTCTATGCCACAAACACAGCGTGGACTTGGTCCGCATGGCTGCGCAAGACACATGAGCGCCTTCTTGCTGCACTACCTCCAACATGACCCTCGTATTGTCAAAATTAGAAGTGATGATGACTACTGGCTTGCCACACTATTAGATCCCTGGTACAAGACCAAATTTTGTGACATAATTCCAGCCATAGAAAGGGACACACGTATGCAGGAGTATCAGCAGAAGCTGTTACTCGATCTTAGCTCGGCTTTTCCACCAAACAACCGTGCAGGTGCAGGGAGTGAATCTCCCAGTTGTAACTTGACAAACATGGGACGGTCTCGTCATCTTCAACAATCTACCTGTACCAGTAGCTCCGTATCTGGTGCTTGTAACAGCAATTTTATTGAATCTTGTCATAATTTTTTTAGACCATCCTTTGCAAGGCCACCAGAGACAACAAGTCTGACACATAGTCAACGGCTGGAGAGGATGATACAGGAGTATCTCCAAATGAACATCGATGCCATGACTTTGCAAATGGAGCCTTGGTCATTGTGGGCTCTCAAATCTTCAAAATGGCCAGAGCTCTCCATTTACGCCTTGGAGATTTTGTCGTGTCCAGCTGCCAGCGTTGTCTCTGAACGTGTCTTCAGTGCTGCTGGGTATGTGCTGACAGATAAGCGCACGCGTCTGTCCAGTGACAATGTGGACAGACTATCGTTCATCAAAATGAACAAGTCATGGATCCACAAGGAATTTACTACCCCTGTGTCATCCTCGGGAGAGTAAATGCTTGTGGCTTTTGAATGTGCTTGATGCAAATCTACCTGTGAAGTGTACAACTAGGGCACAAGTGCTGCCACTGAAGGGGTGGGTGTGTGTGTGGCTCAATTTTTGGAAAAAAGGAAGACTCCGCTTGGAGTAACCCTTGCTTGCTGTGTTTTTTAAAAGGAGCCAAGATGAACAAGTCATGGTTCAGCAAAGACTTTGTCACCTACCCCGCTGTCATCCTGGGGACGGTTAAGTATGGCGTATTTTTGAATGTGCTTGATGCAAATCTAGCTGTGAAGTGTACAACTGGGTCACAAGTGCTGCCACTGAAGGGGTGTGTGTGTGTGTGGCCCAATTTTTGGAAAAAAGGGAGACTCCGCTTGGAGTAACCCTTGCTTACATTGTTTTTAAAAATGATCCAAGATGAACAGAGCTGGGATCAGGAAAGACTTAGCTACCTACCCCGGTGTCATGCTGGGGACGGTTAAGTATGGCGTATTTTTGAATGTGCTTGATGCAAATCTAGCTGTGAAGTGTACAACTGGGTCACAAGTGCTGCCACTGAAGGGGTGGGTGTGTGTGTGGCCCAATTTTTGGAAAAAAGGGAGACTCCGCTTGGAGTAACCTTGCGGTGTTTTACATAATTTTAGAAGGGCATGCCATGCCTATATCTGTGTCTCCTCCTCTTTTTCCTTGGCCAGCTCTTTTGTTTTCGCATGAGTATATGTCCTTGTTACTTTCCCATGTGTTTGTGTTGTGTTGTGAGTTGTTTGTCACCTTTTGGACACCTTTGAGGGTGTTTTCTAGGTGTTTTTATGTGTTTGTGATTGCCTCCCATTGTTTCCTATGCGGTTCGAGTGGTTCGCCGAACCGGTTCGCCGAACCGAACTCGAACGAGACCCCCGTTCGGCGAACCGAACTCGAGCCGAACCACGACCGGTTCGCTTATCTCTAGTCCTCTGTACCAATTATTATTGAAATGCTAATCAACACAAGCTCTAGCCAGTGTTGGACATTAGGCATTGGACATTGGGCCCAATATGGTAATTTGTTCTGAGGATTCAATTTGGTCCATTGGAACAAAAAGCAGTAGAATTCCAGCGAAGAACGGCAGGCAAGGAAATATATAAAAGTCCAATTTATTGTTATTTGGTTAAAAACTTCAACCACACAGGCTACTGTCAGAACACGAGTGAATGAAACCAACGCGTTTCGGCGATTTATGCCTTTATCATGGTTTAACAGCAAATACTAAACACTCAAACACATAAAGCATTGCGACTACATGTCCTCCAACCTTCCATGTGAATCAGTTAACAAATACAGTGGAACCTTGGATTACGAGCATAATTCGTTTCGGGAGTGTGCTCTTAAACCAAATTACTCTTATATTAAAGCGAATTTTTCCATAGGAAATAATTGAAATGCAGACAATTCGTTCCATATCCCAAAATTATTTACTGTATTTATACAAACCAATTACAGTAATACAAAATAATGTACTGCAGTCATATAAATTACAATACATTAATAGAAAATACAGTACAGTACAATAAAAACATATTAAACAAATTAAACTGCACGTTAGCTTACAAAAGAATTGTTGGTGTGCGGGAGGTACAGTATAGAGAGAAAAAAAATGATGTATAACTATGACAACCTCCCCAAACTAAGGCCAGAACTAAGCCAAATGTGGGGTAGGAATACTGCTCAGGCAATTACATTACAGTACAAGCTATGTGCTGCACTAGATAGCAGAGAGAAAGTACAATACTGTATCCACAAATGCAAACTGATAGACATGCTATAGTATATACTGTGCTGTACAATGGTATACTGTATATAGTAAAACAGTACATATGTATAGAAAGTTACCTCCAGAGCAGGTCAGAGCGTGGTGAAAGGACAGAACCAGACGTGTGCACGGTGAGTATTTGCTCTTATTGCAAATCATTGCTCTTAAACCAAGTTACACATTTTTAAAAAGCTTTGCTTGTATTTCAAAACACTCTCAAACCAAGTTACTCTTAATCCAAGGTTCCAATGTAATTAAATAAGCAAATGTCGAACACTCCTTAACTCTCACAGCATAAAAAAAAAACAGAAGCGGTGCAAAAATGCAAATAATATGAGCAACAAAAGTATAAGTAGTAAATTAAATAAGATTAGACAGACAGTCTCAAAATTTCAAGACTATTGCAAAATCATGTCCTGTCTAATATTAAGACCATCAGGGGACCTAGTATGTAATTTAAAGATCCAATATGACTCACAGTTTAAAATTTTTCTCTTGAAGTCTCCCCCTCGAGCAGGTGTATAAACTTCTTCTATAGCTCTGAATTTGAGACCGGAGGTGTCTCCATTATGTTTATACTGTATAAAAGAGTTTGACACTGCCGAGATATTGAAAGCACCTATCTTTTTTACAGTCTGCTGACCTTTTTTCCAATTCCATTATATAGTTGGCTTTGGTTTGGTCTTGCTCACAGGAGTAGACTTTTATGTTTTATGAAACAAGGCGCATATTACTGACATTAACAGTGTTAAACGGATATGGATAATTACAGCAGCAGGCTTGATAAATTTGGGCATATTTTTGATTGCAACTTGGCACATGGTAATGGTAATAACGGTACCGCAAACCCGCCTGATTTTAACCTTCTTACTGTCGTTAAGAATCTGGAGCATAAGAAATCAAAAGAAATTAAGTTATGGTGGAATGCTAAATCATTAAAATCATGCATTCCGAGTGGTTTGCGGATCCTCAAAACTGCAACTTCAATTTATTCAAGCTCTTTTTCAGAAGAATAGATTCAAATACTTTCATCATGGAGCTTATTGTAAAATACAATAAGATGGAAATAAAGTCAAAACAGGGCATTGATAGAAACATGCTAGGTGGTTTAGATAAGCTGGCCGATTTAATGAAAATAAAGGAAAAGATGGATGCTAATCTAAATTTAATGGAGGAAAAGCTTGCGGATCTCAAAAGGATCCAATATGAAAGATATCTTAATGCCTACAGAATGGTTAGGGTTTATACTTGGAAATTTTTTAAACACAGAGGTTACATCCTGAAAGACCCCGAATGATCCTTCAACCTCTTTGCAACATTGGAAGTACTGGGTAAGTCATGAGTGTAGGTGCGTTGACGACCAAGGAAGTACCCATTATGTCAGGGGGCGATTGCGGGGGTTCAGGTGACTTGCAGCTGAGACCCGGCTCTCACTGCCAGCAGCGGAGCCTGATCAATAGTAATTACAGCATTGAGGAAGCATGGAGAGGATCGCGCTCCTCTCCTGAGCAATTGGGTCCCTGTAGTGCGATCACATGGACCCGATCACTGCCATGGTAACCCTGGGTTGTCACCATGACAATCTATGTGTCACTCTGCTATGGAGAGCCTCACACACCATGCCAGATCCATGGTGCGAGAGGCAAACTGTCAGTGCTGTGAGTGATTGAATATTGCAGTGAATTAAATCAGTGATCAAAATAGTAAAAAGTAATGCCCCATAAAGCGACAAAGTAAAAAAGTTAAGAAAAAAATAAAGAAAATTGGTAAAAATATAAAAAAAATCTGAAAATAAGGTAAAAAAAAATGTAAAAATTCCAATAACTATGTAAATTTATGTAAAAAACCCCTAAGAAACAAAGAATAAATATTTGTTATCCCCAAGTCCGTAACAACTTGATATATAAAATTGTCACATCAGTTAACCCTTTCTGTGAATATAGTAAAAAAAGTAGCAAAATCTATGTTTTCATCATACAGCTGATAAAAAGGTTGAATAAAACGCAATCAAAAAGTCATATATAAATAAAAATGGTAGCGCTGAAAACATAATCTTGTCTTGCAAAAAACAAAGCTGCCATACAGCTCTGACAGCCGAAAAAAAAAAAGCTAAAGCTTTCAGAATACAGCAATGCAAAAACTTTTTTATTTTCTACAAAATTGTTTTAATGGTGTAAAAGCGGCAAAACATAAAAAAAAAATATTGGTAATACTGTAATAGTACTGACCCGAAGAATAAAGCTATCATCACTTTTATGACAAAGTTAACGGAGCAAAAAAAACAAACAAAAAACTATTCCTGAATTGCTGTTTCTGTTTTACTCTGAGGTCAGTCCTGGTTTCATTACATTAGACACTCAAATACACACCAGGTTGCCCTGTTCCCACAAGGGAATGGGCTAGGGTAGGGTAATAAAAGGGTCGCAGAAAAAAAGAGGATGTCCAGCTCATCAGGCAAAGAATCACGTCTTTATTTCATCATGCAGACACAGAGAATGACATGACAGGCACTACGCGTTTCAGGTGAAAACACTCACCCTTAATCATGATGCTGGAGAGACGGCGCTACAGAGTTTATATGCAACTGCTAACTAGCAGAACAGATGTTTAAATCACTTAAGCACTTTACATATTCGAAAATAAAGTTACCAAGAAAGTTATTACATGTAAAATAAAATACAATATAGGTATCAATAGTTTTCTGGACTAAGTTAGGAATGTATATAAATTCTGACATATCAATTGTGGTGCACAAATATACATATGCAGATATGACATCTACAAGTAAGTGCACATAAAATATATGCAAATGCATGACTATATACATGAATGAATCTGCACATATATGAGGATGTACACAGGAATTTTTTATGTGCATAGCTACAATATTTTTTTTAAAAATGTATTTATCTCCCCCTCATGTGCTATTGAAAAATCATGCTACCTTTAATTACAATTTTGGGTGCAAAATGACCAGAGTTGCCTAAAATTACCCATTTTTGTGCAAACGCTGTACTCCAATGAATTTTTAATAATTTTTTTTTGGGAAAATTTAAAAAAATAAATAAATTATTTTTTTTATTATATAGAATTTTTTTTCCCGGTTTATTAATTTAGGCTGTACCCAAATAAGTAAGATGAAAATATATATTGTGTTCAAGCAGAGGCCACCAAATCGTATTGTGAGTTATAATTATCTGTCAGATAATACTGACAGAATAACGAAACTCTAAAAGTGCCACAACTGGATTTTGCAATGCATTCATTTCTGATTACAGCATTTGGGATTAAATTTCAACAATTTCAAGAGGAACTAAAATGCACCCTGCGGCTAACATGCATTCCAACCAATATGAAAGAATCCATGCGCCGAAGACAAGGCAAAGAAAATCGCATTGTGGCTGAGCAGACATAACACACAGAAACCACACAAGCCGCACATAGTGTGAATTAGGATCACATTGATTAAAAGTGAATTTTTTATGTTGTGAGTGACTGAATTACCTATAAATATTTTCAGACCTAATGCTCATGCATCTGGTCAGTGTTAATGAATATATAATTACCAATAGATTTATAAGATGCGGAGATTTTTTCGCCACAATATTACACTAAAACAGACCTTCACTATTTTTTTTATTTAATAGAAAATCATGAGGTCTCTGCGAAGATTCAAGCCATGAGGAAAAGTAGTTCCCAGCTTGAATATCCACCAGGCCTCTCTTTTACGCAAAAGTTTTTCCATGTTGCCCCCTCTATGCGACCTGTGTACCCTCTCTATGCCATATACCCGCAGAGTGTCAATTGTACCCTGATGTTTATCAATAAAATGTTTTGATAACTGTGAGGTGCCTCTGGAGGTTTTTTTATGTGTTATATCATATAAGTGTTCTTTGATGCGTATGTGAAGTTCCCGTTTAGTGCTTCCGATATATTTTAAAGTGTTTTTTCACTACAACATTACGAACAAATTTGTTAATGTCACATAATGTACCAAACAAATCAAAATTAGTAGTTGGTGCAAAATTTAAACCTAAGGCAAAAAGTGCTCTCTGTGTTTCCGATATATTATATGAAGACAAATTGATAACATCAAAATTCACATTAGAGTCTAAGTCCTTTTGGGACGCAGGGTATAGCGTTTTAGACTTGTGCTTCCTACCTCCTCTTCTACATTTCTTTTGAAATTTTTCTGTTTTTTGTAGTAGTTTTTTGAAGGTTGAAATGTTGATTCAGCAGATGATTCATCTGTAGTGTATCCCATAGAAGTATCCAGATCAGAGGAGCCAAATGAGACTTTGGATTTCATTCTGGGAGTCTTTAATATGGAGCGTGGACTTTTCCATTTATTAGTGTTTTCCCATCTGCCCCATTCATACATTTGGTTAGATGAGTAATCATGTAGGTCCCTATTAAATTTGCGTTTTTTCATGTCCATGATGCTTGATTCAATTTTGTCGACCGATGTTTGTATACGATTTATCGTTTCCAAATAATCTTCTTCAGAAGTGATTGATTTCAATGTGGATTTTGCTTCATCCAGATTTGTCTGGGTTTCCTTGAGTGAAATTTCCTCATGTTCAATGATTAGGCCCATAAGTTTCAGGGAGCACGAGGATAATGTGTCATTCCATTTAGAAACAAAGTTCTCAGAGTAGATTGTATTGGGAATTTTTTTTCAGGCGTAAGCCCCTTGGAATGATGGATTTTTCCATGTAATTTTTTAAGGTGGTTACATTCCACCAAATTCTATTCTCTTTCTCTGCTGATTTTTGCAATGTTTTAACAGATTCATCACTTGTTGAAAAAGTTGCAGGTGTATTCATATCAGTGGCTCCAAATAGCAGTTTTGCTTTATTTAAGCGTTGAATACAGCCATACATTACCCACAATGCGGGTAATTACATATTCATTAACACTGACCAGATGCATGAGCATTAGGTCTGAAAATATTTATTGGTAATCTAGTCACTTACAACAAAAAAATTTTCCTTAATCAATGTGATCCTAATTCACACTATGTACGGCTTGTGTGGTTTCTGTGTGTTATGTTTGCTCAGTCACAATGCGGGTAATTACATATTCATTAACACTGACCAGATTCATGAGCATTAGGTCTGAAAATATTTATAGGTAATTCAGTCACTCACAACATAAAAAATTCACTTTTAATCAATGTGATCCTAATTCACACTATGTGCGGCTTGTGTGGTTTCTGTGTGTCATGTTTGCTCAGCCACAATGCGGGTAATTACATATTCATTAATACTGACCAGATGCATGAGCATTAGGTCTGAAAATATTTTTTGGTAATCTAGTCACTTACAACATAAAAAATGTATCCTTAATCAATGTGATCCTAATTCACACTATGTGCGGCTTGTGTGGTTTCTGTGTGTTATGTCTGCTCAGCCACAATGCGATTTTCTTTGCCTTGTCTGCGGCGCATGGATTCTTTCACATTGGTTGGAATGCATGGTTAGCCGCAGGGTGCATTTTAGTTCCTCTTGAAATTGTTGAAATTTAATCCCAAATGCTGTAATCAGAAATGAATGAATTGCAAAATCCAGTTGTGGCACTTTTGGAGTTTGGTTATTCTGTCAGTATTATCTGACAGATAATTATAACTCACAATACGATTTGGTGGCCTCTGCTTGAACACAATATATATTTTCATCTCACTTATTTGGGTACAGCCTAAATTAATAAACCGGGAAAAAAAATTCTATATAATAAAAAAAATAAAAATAAACTCTGTAGCGCCGTCTCTCCAGCATCATGATTAATGGTGAGTGTTTTCACCTGAAACGCGTAGTGCTGGTCATGTCATTCTCTGTGTCTGCATGATGAAATAAAGACGTGATTCTTTGCCTGATGAGCTGGACATCTTCTTTTTTCTGCATTTCATTGGGCTGTGGCAGTGCCTGTCCGTGCTCCAGGACGGAATCGGGATTGAGCTTTTATACGGTGAGCTGATTCATACAAATTGGATAATAAAAGGGTCACCAACAGAGTGGCATTTACACGATGCCCTCAAACAGGGGCCCCAGTCCCTCTAGCTTAGGACCTGGGAGGGGAGAGGTGCAGCCAGCAGGGGGAGTTTGGAGTCACACAACAGTTAATAAAACTAGTGAGCCAGCCACACTCAGGCAGTCAGTCTATAGGAGTTCTCCAGCAGGAGAGCAGCGGAACAGACGTGTTTACAGGTGTTCCGGTGGGAAGGAGGAGAAGTTCACAACGGTTTCTGTGGGGAGAGTGATCTCTGCTCACGGAACCGACACCACACAGGGCAGCAGGACCCTACGGAAGATCATACTTCACGTTGGTTTTCCAGAATCTGCCTGGACGGGGAAGGTTTTAAGCTTCTGTGACGCCCTGGACTAGCCAGGTAGTCACAAACATACCAACATACACACCCCCACCCTAGGCAGTTACAACAGTCAATCAAAAATCCTTGTTGCCTCCCTCCAGGGTCTGATGTCCACACCAGGTGGGGCGGAGCCAGGCAGTTGGCCCCACCCACCGAGGAGTTCACAGGCCTGGAGGCAGGAAAAGTGTCAGATCAGTTTTGGAGGTGAAAGTGAGAGGAGTGAACACTTGAGGTGTTTGGGTAGGAGCCCAGACACTGACAGCAAAGTTGTCAGACGGTGGTGCCGTCTGCAGGAGTTGGTGGAACTCCGCAGAGCCGTAAGGACCGCGGTCGGGTGTCGGCCCGCCGCTACCGGAACGGGGAACGGAGTGAAGCTAAGCACACAGGCAGAGCCATCGGACCCCGACCAGGCTTGGAGCCGCCGTCAATAGTCAAATCTGAATGTGACAGAAACCCCAGGGGTTTCCTAACAGCCAAGTCCCGATTGAAGGCAACAGTCCACCCAGAGAGGATACACAGCCACCGCCACAGGCTAGAGATCCAAGGGCCAGCACCTGCGGGCAAAGCGGGCTCCTATGGCACCTATACGCCGGGGAGCAGACTACCAGTGGGCAACCACAGGAGTCAGAACATTTCTACAAGGTGCAGGGAAAGACAACCACCATCAGCCGTCCGGGGAGAGGACAACAACAACACTGCAGCCGGCTGCTGGACCCGTCCATCCGGCCGTTTTGGTTTACCAACGACTCTGTCAGTGATTGCCTAAGTGAGTACACCAGTGTCGTCCGGCACCACGCCCCAGTCATCCGGCCTCGCCGTTACACCACCGGGCCCCGGGATCACCAACCCCCCTACCCACGGAGGGGACAACATCCTAGCTGCACCCTACCATCTCTCTCGGGAACCCCGTTACCAGCAGCGCTGATGCCCTCATCACCACGTCCCGTGGGTGGCGTCACGAACAATCTCCCTAAACCTACTACCCCCTCTTCACTCACGGGTGAGGAGCACTGCTCGAGTCCCCGGGTCCGGCCCACCGAGCAGCAGCAGCAGAAGCTCCGGACCCGAGCGTGGTGAGCGCGTCCCCTCCGCTCACGACAACTTGGCATCTGCGAACAGGATAGAACCGATCTACTTACCAGTAGAAGTGCGCTTTGTGGTCTCCGCCGGCGGCGTCCGGCGGAAAAATTTTGAAGCGCCGCCATCTTTGGCGTGACGATTTCCCGCTCGAGCGTCTTCCCCGAGCAGGGAAGGTGCGAAAGTGAAGCCCCGCCCCAAAGAGGAAGTGCTAGAAAGAACCAAGGGGGGGCGGGTGAAAGCCTGCCTAATGTAGTCGAGGGCATAAAAAGCGGGGACGCCAGGACTCTGCAACATATCCGGTTCCTGAAAGCCTGCCAGCAAGCATGTCCGTCCCGTCTGGTGATGCCGAAATTCCCGAGCCCACGCCAGGAACGGCGGCGTGGGTAGAAGCCCGGACCGCACAAATGTGCTGCCGCCTTCAAACCCAGGTCCGGTTCTTGATGGAGCGCTGGGTGGCCGAGATGGAGGAAGTGGCGGCGGCCGTGCGGAGACGCGAGGTGGAGGCAGTGTTGGAGGAGTGGGAAAGCGACCCACGCCCCTGTGTCCGAGAAGGACCGGTCGCTGCGGCTGAGGGGCCTGGCCTGCGTCCACTCACCCTCCTGCCTCCCCCGCCATCCGTACCGGTTGCTGTTGCCCCTCCACTCGGTCCGCTACCCCCAACATCGGTAGCGGAATCAAACCCATCCGCCCTAGAGGACCATCCTGGGGGCGTTGTCTGTGAACAGCCCCCATCCCTCCTGCTGCCATGGAAGATCCCGCGGGAGGTGGCCGTCTTCGACAAGAAGCCATCGGCCGCGGAAGTGGCCGCACCCGAGACCGTCCCGGCCCCGGTAGTCCGCCCGGTCGTGGAAGAACTGGCTGCTGTGGGCCCAAAGGCCCAACCGGTGAGGCCAGCTGTCCCTGAATCCCACGCCTCGGCTGAGGCTGCGCCGGGCCGCCACTGCAAAGCAGCAGTCCAGGCCACGTCACCGCAGGACCCCCACAAGAGAGTACCTGTTGTGGCCGGTGTGGGCGCGGTCCAGCGAGGCCCGACCCGAGCGCAGGGGTATGCCAACGCCCCTTACTGGGACAGGAAGCTAAGCCAGTTGGGCCTAGAAATTGCCGCCAGGGAGCAGCAGAGGGCCGAAGTGATGGCGCGAGTTATCAAGGAGAAAGATGCTCTCTGCAATGCCACCTTTTGGGTGCGGGGCCTGGTGTATGAAGGCCAAGTCAGGAAGTTTGACCCGCAAAGGGGGTTTGGCTTTATTTATGAACCGGGCCTGGAGGCCGAAGTACAGTTAGGTCCAGAAATATTTGGACAGTGACACAATTTTCGCGAGTTGGGCTCTGCATGCCACCACATTGGATTTGAAATGAAATCTCTACAACAGAATTCAAGTGCAGATTGTAACGTTTAATTTGAAGGTTTGAACAAAAATATCTGATAGAAATTGTAGGAATTGTACACATTTCTTTACAAACACTCCACATTTTAGGAGGTCAAAAGTAATTGGACAAATAAACCAAACCCAAACAAAATATTTTTATTTTCAATATTTTGTTGCGAATCCCTTGGAGGCAATCACTGCCTTAAGTCTGGAACCCATGGACATCACCAAACGCTGGGTTTCCTCCTTCTTAATGCTTTGCCAGGCCTTTACAGCCGCAGCCTTCAGGTCTTGCTTGTTTATGGGTCTTTCCGTCTTAAGTCTGGATTTGAGCAAGTGAAATGCATGCTCAATTGGGTTAAGATCTGGTGAGGTGATTGACTTGGCCATTGCAGAATGTTCCACTTTTTTGCACTCATGAACTCCTGGGTAGCTTTGGCTGTAAGCTTGCGGTCATTGTCCATCTGTACTATGAAGCGCCGTCCGATCAACTTTGCGGCATTTGGCTGAATCTGGGCTGAAAGTATATCCCGGTACACTTCAGAATTCATCCAGCTATTCTTGTCTGCTGTTATGTCATCAATAAACACAAGTGACCCAGTGCCATTAAAAGCCATGCATGCCCATGCCATCACGTTGCCTCCACCATGTTTTACAGAGGATGTGGTGTGCCTTGGATCATGTGCCGTTCCCTTTCTTCTACAAACTTTTTTCTTCCCATCATTCTGGTACAGGTTGATCTTTGTCTCATCTGTCCATAGAATACTTTTCCAGAACTGAGCTGGCTTCATGAGGTGTTTTTCAGCAAATTTAACTCTGGCCTGTCTATTTTTGGAATTGATGAATGGTTTGCATCTAGATGTGAACCCTTTGTATTTACTTTCATGGAGTCTTCTCTTTACTGTTGACTTAGAGACAGATACACCTACTTCACTGAGAGTGTTCTGGACTTCAGTTGATGTTGTGAACGGGTTCTTCTTCACCAAAGAAAGTATGCGGCGATCATCCACCACTGTTGTCATCCGTGGACGCCCAGGCCTTTTTGAGTTCCCAAGCTCACCAGTCAATTCCTTTCTTCTCAGAATGTACCCGACTGTTGATTTTGCTACTCCAAGCATGTCTGCTATCTCTCTGATGGATTTTTTCTTTTTTTCAGCCTCAGGATGTTCTGCTTCACCTCAATTGAGAGTTCCTTAGACCGCATGTTGTCTGGTCACAGCAACAGCTTCCAAATGCAAAAACACACCTGTAATCAACCCCAGACCTTTTAACTACTTCATTGATTACAGGTTAACGAGGGAGACGCCTTCAGAGTTAATTGCAGCCCTTAGAGTCCCCTGTTCAATTACTTTTGGTCCCTTGAAAAAGAGGAGGCTATGCATTACAGAGCTATGATTCCTAAACCCTTTCTCCGATTTGGATGTGAAAACTCTCATATTGCAGCTGGGAGTGTGCACTTTCAGCCCATATTATATATATAATTGTATTTCTGAACATGTTTTTGTAAACAGCTAAAATAACAAAACTTGTGTCACTGTCCAAATATTTCTGGACCTAACTGTATTTGTGGCTCGCCACGACGTGAACTCGCACCTCCCAACGGGCCACCCAGGTTGTGATCTGTTGCTGGGCGACCTGGTGACCTACACCCGACACTACGGGGAGAGGGGCTGGTTCACCCTGGACGTTAAACAGAGGGAAAGCCACGGTGTACAGATGCGGCCCCAGCCCCCTCCTCCACCGTGCTGTCCGGATATTGAGCTGGAGGAGGTCCTTGATGAGTGCGACCTCAAGTAGTGGCAGCGGTCCTCCGTTGCAACCAAGTTATCCCCGTTGGGACCCTCAGCACTTTGAATGAATACAAATCATCCCGAGTTTTCATCTGATTATCTACAGTGATTATCCCGGCCGTTGCCGGCAAGTTGTCCCTGGAGGGACTCTATGTGTTTTACCACCCACATGACAAACTGCTCATGAACATGGCCGAGAACTGACAGGCCACCCACGAACTTGTGGGTTTGTAAATAGTTTGGTGGGCTGCTTTCCGTCCGTGCCGCCCCCGGAGAGGCAGATTGGAGGAAGAACCTGCAGCAGAGCAGGCTGGGGCCCGGCCACCACCAGGACCGGTGGCCATCCTCCAGGGGTCAGGGGTCCCCTGGACGTGGGGTTCCCTGAAGTGACAGCCGGGTGCGAGACACCGTACCCGTTCCCGCTCGGGTAACCTGGACCAGGACTGGGGAAGAGGGGTGCTGCCCGTTTCTTAGGGGCAGCATCAAGGATCAGGTTATTTGGGTGGGGGAGCGGATGACCACGAACCGTCCGTTTAATAAAAATGTTCAATATTTGAAACGTTAAAGCACTGCACCTCCCATAAGGGAAGACTTGAAAATATACGTATGTTGAATGTTTGAATGTTATTTATCTTTTACAGTTTGAAAAATAAAACCGGTGATGGACGGGCAGCCCGCGGACGGTTTGCGTTTTACCAAGGGGGAGTATGACGCCCTGGACTAGCCAGGTAGTCACATACATACCAACATACACACCCCCACCCTAGGCAGTTACAACAGTCAATCAAAAATCGTTGTTGCCTCCCTCAAGGGTCTGATGTCCACAGCAGGTGGGGCGGAGCCAGGTGGTTGGCCCCACCCACCAAGGAGTTCACAGGCCTGGAGGCGGGAAAAGTGTCAGATCAGTTTTGGAGGTGAAAGTGAGAGGAGTGAACACTTGAGGTGTCTGGGTAGGAGCCCAGGCACTGACAGCAAGGTTGGCAGATGGTGGTGGCCGTCTGCAGGAGTTGGTGGAACTCCGCAGAGCCGTAAGGACCAGAGTCGGGCGTCAGCCTGCCGGTACCGGACCGGGGAACGGAGTGAAGCTAAGCACACAGGCAGGGCCATCGGACCCCGACCAGGCTTGGAGCCGCCGACAATAGTCAAACCAGGGGTTTCCTAACAGCCAAGTCCCGATTGAAGGCAACAGTCCACCCAGAAAGGATATACAGCCACCACCACAGGCTAGAGATCCAAGGGCCAGCGCCTGCGGTCAAACGGGCTCTTCCGGCATCCATACACCGGGGAGCGGACTACCGTTGGGGATCCATAGTAGTCAAACAAGTACATCAAGGTGCAGGGAAAGACAGCCGCCATCACCTGTCCGGGGAGAGACACTGCAGCCGGCTGCGGGACCCGTCCATCCAGCCGTTTGGTTTACTGAGGACTTTGTGCATCTCTTACTGAGTGAGTACACCCGTGCCATCCGGCACCGCGCCGCGCTGTCCTTGCAACCCTGCACCTCACCAACCCTGCCTCCCCGTCACATCACCGGGTCCCAGGACCACCGACCCTTACCCACGGAGGGGGAAAACAACATCCCAGCTGCTCCCTACCATCGCTCCCGGGATCCCCGTCACCAGCAGAGGTGGTGCCCATCTTCACCACGACCCGTGGGTGGCATCACTGATTAAATCCCCCAAACCAACCACCCTTTTCACTCACGGGCGAGGAGCGCCGCTCGAGTCCCCGAATCCGGCCCAACGCTCGAGCCACCGAGCAGCCGCAGCAGCGCCGGACCCGATCGTTAGCGAGCGCACAGCAGCGGCGGCGTCCTCCCCGCCCGCGACACCCTCATCACCACGTCCCGTGGGTGGCGTCACGAACAATCTCCCTAAACCTACCACCCCCTTTTCACTCACGGGTGAGGAGCGCTGCTCGAGTTCCCAGGTCCGGCCCACCGCTCGAGCCACCGAGCAGCAGCAGCAGAAGCTCCGGACCCGAGTGTGGCGAGCGCGTCCCCTCCACCCGCGACACTTCCCTCACCACACAGCGGTCGACAGCACAGTGCCATATAGAATCTGGGGCCTCGCTTCAAGCCGGACCCCACATTGGAACGGCGGCATCTGCATATAGGGACAAGAGTACATCTCGTGAAACCCAAAGTCCCCTCGTAGCTTAAGCTAAGGGATCCACAGACAGGTGTTACAAGGAGAAACCCACCGAACCCTAAACCGGACTAATCTCTAAAGCGATTCGGATTCGACGGAGCCCATCATAGCAAGTGACCGGTATTACCTGGGTGAGCGGCACCGTACAAAAGTGAATAAGCAACCTGGAACCGCAGCCATAGACTTTAACTCTTTATTACCCATACTGCCACTCCCTGTCGCCATTACTACTACCCTCATTATCCTCCCCAGGGCCCGCTCTACCTGTGAAGAGTGATACCATCCCTGGCTGCCACTACCATCTACCCCGTGATACAGCGACAGCAGCGGCGGCCCATTCCCTGGCCGCATACCACAGGTGGTGTCATGACAAACACCTCACTACTACCCATCATCTCTCCCCTTACATTTTCTGTACGCCTGGACCACGACAGTCGACGGCCCGGTGACGAGTAGGTTAAATGCACCTGCCCCATGGGGCGCTATACATACACATATAAATGAAGATTCCATTTGGAAATTGCCACCGTGACCTCCTTGGCTTCCTCTTCTTCCTTATATGCTTAGCTACACAGCTGCGTGCCTCTGGGTTCACACCAAGTGGGATCTACAACTTCATTATCAGGCTCTTTTTTGTGCCACTCCTCCTCTTCATGAACTGAGATCACAGGACAGTATGCATGTGCATCAGGTATCTGAGCCTCAACATCAACACCTCCACCAGTTGACGAGGGGCAGGATCCTGCTGGGGTTGTACTTCATATAGGGCCAGGATCCAACTCACAAAGATATATTCCTCTTCTTCATTCTGGGAATCTTTGGAGCGGAACTGTGATGCCCATGGGATAGAATGTGTGAACAGCTCTTGACACTAGCCCATGCGTGGTTCCTCACAGTGAGTTTGCCAGTTTGAGATTTGTGAGGTGGGCAGAAGTAAGTGTAATTGGGGTGGTATCTCTGAAGAATGAACTGTGTGTGATGTTGAGATGAAGGAAGAGGAGGAGAGGCCACTTGATGCAAAGCTTGCCATCCACTCCAGCAATTGCTGTTATATTATTATATTATGTATATCAGCCTCATATCAAAGTTGAAGCGATGTGCGGTTGCCAAAGAAATCTAGTGGAGTAGGCTGTCCAATAATGGAAGTTGTTCTCATTTCTCTTGGGATCGGATGAGCCGGCATTTGCTCACTAGACCTTTGACTAACAGAACCTCTCAAACGTACCCCTTCAACACTCCTCCTATTCCTCCTTCCAGAGCATCCTTGTCATGATTTACCATTCATGGTTGATGTACCCTTCCCCTTTCAAACACATATTTTGCAAACCTACGTCCAAACCTGTTAAGGCTGCTTTACACGAGTCAATCCATCGTGCGATTTATTTGGCAAAGTCTTTTTTTTTTTTTTGGTTTGTATCGCTGATAGGTAGTTGTCCATGTGTCATATGTTGAGTGTTGTCAAACGACCACAAAGCGCTCATCGATATATTGATTGGCCATGGCGGACGTCCAAAAGGCTTCACACATGTTTTCCTTTGGTCAATCTGTCTTTTGTATTGGCGTAATTAGGCAAACTATACAGACCTCCGTGACGTTGTCTGGATTGTTGCACGCCCTGAATTCTTCTGACCTGCTCAATCCAGTTCTGCTAATGTGGTTGATTGGTTAGATCCCATATATATTGTTTCTCTTCTGCGTCTGTCTTTGTTGCCTCGTGTGTCCTTAGCATCAATCTTGTTTGTTGTTTGTGGTCTGGTTTATGCCGATTTCCAAAGGTGTGTTAAATTTGGTTTTGTATGGTTTATTTATTGTGTCATTTAGCCATTCACAATGTGTTTTTTTTTTTGTTTTTTTTTAAGGTTTTGTATGATCTGCTTGTGTTTTTTTTAAATATTTTTTATGTACCAAAAGAAATAACCAACAGAAAATATTGTAAACACAAAAGGGTTACATGAATTTTTATTTTCCATTATTGTAGTTACAAAATATGTTGTATCTTCTCTCTAATGTGTTCACACATCATTCTAATTGTTTTTTGTTTTTTTTTTAATTTAGATACTCAATTCGCATTCAAAATAAGACAAAGAAAATATTTGTCTACAATCTTTAACTTTTTTGCATTTTCAGACTCACATAATTTTTGATGTATATATTTCACAATAAATGTTAGGTTGAGAACACAATTATTGTCATGTTTTTTTCTATAAAAAAAAAAACAAAAACAAAAAAAAAATAAATAAAATTATGACGCATTCAAATAATCACAAAAACGATCCCGATTGATTATGGCATCATGCCGGACACGACCAAAAGATTGAGGTGTCGGCAGGGATGGCAAATGTGGATCACTAAAACGCCAAGCTCCAGGGACAACATCGGAATCATCACTGCCAATGTTGTCTACATACCCCGGGGGCATGTAGGCTGCTGCATCCTTTTTGCGTAAAAAATTATGTAGAACACAGCTGGCAAGAACTACACTATCAATGGATTCGAGTTTGAGATTTATTGGTGATGAGAACACACGAAACCGACTTGCCATAATTCCAAACGTATTCTCAATAACCAAACGTGCCCTTGAGAGACGGTAATTAAAATTTTGACGCTTGGGACTCAAAGTAGTCTGGGGATAAGGACGCAGGAGATGGCTTTGAAGAGGAAACGCCTCATCCCCTAAAAAAACAAAATTTAAATTATTTTCATTTCCTGAATTTGGAGGCAAAGGTAATTGTGAACTAAAAAAACGCTTTCCAAAATCAGTTTGTTCTAAAACGCCACCATCGGAAACACGGCCATTTATTCCTACATCCACTGTTAAATATTCATAATTTGCATTAACAACTGCAAATAAAATTATACTAAAGAAACCTTTATAGTTATAAAAAAAGAACCACTATTTGGGGGTTTAATTATTCTAATGTGCTTGCCATCAATCGCACCACCACAGCAGGGAAATTGCCACCTCGTCGCAAAATTATGAGCTATATCAGACCATTCTGAAGTTGTCTTGGGGAAAGGCATGAAATCTGCTAACGCATGTATTATTGCCTGACAAGTCTCCGGAATTAATGAACTTAATAGGGATCTCGAAATACCGGCAGAATATTGTAAATCAGTGAGGCTACGGCCTGTGGCAAGATAGCGCAACGTCACCAGCAACCTTTCTTCCGCAGGAACAGCCTTACGCATTAAAGTATCTCTGCGCTTTATGTATGGGCTGATACGCGTCAGGACTAATGAGAAAGATTCTTCCGACATACGTAGATAGTTGCGGTAATCATGCGGATTGCGTTCCTGTAAATCATGCACTAGACGCACGTGGGATATCTCATGCCTTCGAAGCAGCCATTGGCGTGACCATAATCTTTTGGGCCGAGGATTCATACGTGTATTTTGGTCCATTTCTTCCTCCTCCTGCAATATCTCGGTCTTAAGGAGACCCACAGATAAAATGTCAGTTTCGACATTGCTGAACATCCTGTTACCTTAAAATATATAAAACAAAAACATTATAATGACGCCAAATGTCGATTTTGATCCAAAAAGGAAAGATTGGCATATAACAACTTACCACAAATAAGGGATAACAAGGAGTGAGGGCGGAAAATCCAGCGAACAAACAAACGTAAGAAAAATTAGGAATAATGCACTATAAAACACTGTGCATGACGCCAAGGCTGAATGTTCATACATCATGACTACAGCTCCGTATTTTATAACAGTAATAACCAATCAAAACGCATCTGCTACAACCAATCCGATTAGATTAGGCGTGATTATTTAAAACCACAAATACGCCCTGAACGTTTACTGACGTCACAAACAACTACGAGGATGGCCGATTACACGGTGTCACACTTTGCAATGTGTCGTTCACTAAGACTAAACTGAACGATTTTATGGTATTAAACGATGAGTACACGATGGCCGAATTTCAAACGATTAGGCATCGGTTGGACTCGCAAGGAGCTGTCACATGAGGAGATGTCGTTACGAATGACGGAAGTGCGTCACAAAATCCGTGACCCCAACGATGCATCGCACAATATATCGACTCGTGTAAAGCAGCCTTAAGACTCGTGACACTAAAGATTAATTATTCATTTCCTGCCTGAGTTGGCAATATTATAAAGGCACTAATACTGTAAGTACCACTACCTACATATGCATTTAATTGTGTAATTTAGAGCAGACACGGAAAAGTGCCAAGAAGACTCTTTTTTAGCTTGTTCAATAGCACATTTTCAGCGGGCCAGGTATGGCTAAGAAGCAATACCTATAAATGTGTTTGCGTAATTTTGAGCAGGCAATTAAAATTGTCAAGAACTACTTTTTTACATACTTGTCTAGTAAGTTTTTAGGCCACGCACGACTAACTAGCAATACCTATAAATGTGTTTGCATAATTTTCAGCATTAAATTAAAATAGGCAAGAACCACTTTTACATACTTCCCTAGTAACGTTTTAGGCCACACACTGCTAACTAGCAATATCTATAAATCTGTTTGCGTAATTTTCAGCAGGCAATTAAAATTGGCAAGAAACGCTTTTTAGAGACTTGCTGAGCAACTTTTTAAACTAGGCACTGCTAACTAGCAAAACCTACAGTGCCTTGCGAAAGTATTCGGCTCCCTTGAATTTGTTAACCTTTTCCCACATTTCAGGCTTCAAACATAAAGCTAAAAATGTTATTGTTATGGTGAAGATAGAATCAACAAGTGGTACACAATTGTGAAGTTGAATAAAATGTATTGCTTATTTTAAACTTCTTTAAAAAATAAATAAATGAAAAGTGGGGCGTGCAATATTATTTGTCCCCGTTAAGTTAATACTTTGTAGCGCCACCTTTTGCTGCGATTACAGCTGCAAGTCGCTTGGGGTATGTATCTATCAGTTTTGCACAACGAGACTGAAATTCTTGCCCATTCTTCCTTTGCAAATAGCTCGAGCTGAGTGAGGTTGGATGGAGAGCATTTGTGAACAGCAGTTTTCAGCTCTTTCCACATATTCTCGATTGGATTCAGGACTGGACTTTGACTTGGCCATTTTAACACCTTAATATGTTTATTTGTGAACCATTCCATTGTAGATTTTGCTTTATGTTTGGGATCATTGTCTTGTTGGAAGACAAATCTCCATCCCAGTCTCAGGTCTTTTGCAGACTCCAACAGGTTCTCTTCAAAAATGGTTCTGTATTTGGCTCCATCCATATTCCCATCAATTTAAATCACCTTCCCTGTCCCTGCTAAAGAAAAGCAGGCCCAAACCATGATACTGCCACCACCATGTTTGACATTGGTGTTGGTGTGTTCAGGGTGAGGAGTTGTGTTGCTTTTACGCCAAACATATCGTTTGCAATTGTGCCAAAATAGTTAAATTTTGGTTTCATCTCACCAGAGCACCTTCTTCCACATGTTTGGTGTGTTTCCCAGGTGGCTTGTGGCAAACTTTAAATGACACTTTTTATGTATATCTTTGAGAAATGGCTTTCTACTTGCCACTCTTCCATAAAGGCCAGATTTGTGAAGTGTATGACTGATTGTTGTCTTATGGACAGACTCTCCCACCTCAGCTGTAGATCTCTGCAATTCATCCAGAGTTATCATGGGCCTCTTGGCTGTATCTCTGATCAGTCTTCTCTTTGTTTGAGTTGAAAGTTTGGATAGACGGCCAGGTCTTGGTAGATTTGTAGTGGTATGATACCTCTCCATTTCAATATGATCGCTTGCATAGTGCTCCTTGGGATGTTTAAAGTTTTGGAATTATTTTTTAACCAAATCCAGCTTTAAACTTCACAGCAGTATCACGGACCTGCCTGTTGTGTTCCTTGGTCTTCATGATGCTATCTGCGCTTTAACCAGAACACTGAGACTATCACAGAGCAGGTGCATTTATACAGAGACTTAATTACACACAGGTGGCTTATATTTATCATTCTCAGCCATTTAGGACAACATTGGATCATTCAGAGATTCTCAAAGAACTTCTGAAGTGAGTTTGGTGCACTGAAAGTAAAGGGGACGAAAAATATTGCACGCCCCACTTTTCAGTGATTTATTTTTTAAAAAAAGTTTTAAACAAGCAATACATTTTGTTCAGCTTCACAATTGTGTCCCACTTGTTGATTCTTAACAATAACATTAAAATTTGTATCTTTATGTTTGAAGCCTGATATGTGGGAAAAGGTTGAAAAATTCAAGGGAGCCGAATACTTCCACAAGGCACTGTGTAAATATGCATACTTTTGATCAGGCAGTAATATGTAGCAACACCTATTTGCATGCTTCACTGGCAACTCTTTAGCAGGCACTACAAGTACCAATCCCTATTTCGATCATGAAATGTGCCCTTTCCCAAGGAGGTTTTCCCTACACTACACGTTCCTATTCTAAACTACCACTCTCCTATCTATGTCCCCTACCTAGCATTAAACACCTAACTAAGCTCACGTACACTGCATGTCCCTATTCTAAACTATCGCTCTCCTATCTATCTCAACTACCTATCATTAAACCCCCATCTCAGCTTACTGTCTAGTAGCGCTGGTGCTAGCACCTTTACTAACATTTGACATTCACAAAATGGTGCAGACGCAACATGTCTATAATTTATATGCACACGGACATGTAGTTAGGCAGCTAATCACACAAGCCCTCCTGTCTGAACCTTGTAGATGTTTGTGTGTGAATGGCTGCAGCAACATCCACAAATAATGTTTATTTAAAAAAAATAAAGCCATGGGCCAAAAGACTCTTCCTGGTCTATTACAAAAGCATTTTTGGAAGCATGACTAGTGTTTGGGGGCAGAAAACAAACAAAAATGAGCATTACCAACTTTTGGGGAAAGTGCTCGGGGTTACCGAGCCCAAACGAACAAAGTATGGCTCGTACCGAATTTGTAATTGGCAAACCTTTACCAAACAGCTCATCTCTAGTGTTGTGCCAAAAAAAGAGGAGGAAGCAGAGGAGGATGAAAAAGCAATATCTCTAAGGTCCAGACTGTCATTGCATAGGCGGATGTCACAGGAGGGTGGAGTACAACGATCGAAGGGAGCTCATAGTACCAGACAAATTGTTAGTGACTGTGCAGGAACAAATGGAGGAGGATGAGAAGGAAGAGGTGATGGGCGTGCCACAGTCAGTAGAATAAGAAGATATTGATTCCCTCTCTGTTGTCTGTGGTTGGTGGAAGAGGATGGAGGAAAGAAGCTTGAATGTTACCCCACCACCAACACACCAGGCACTTGGACCTCACAGAAATGTGCGACACATGAGCACCTTCTTGCTGCACTATCTGCAACATGATGTCCATATTGTTAGAATTAGAAATAATGATGACTACTGGGTTGCTACTCTGTTAGATCCACGATGCAAGAGTAACATTTTGCCAAAAACTCCCCCCAGGAAAGGGAAACACACATGCTGGAATATCGAAACCAACTTGTACACAATCTTAAGAGTATTATACACGAAGAAAAATGTGGTATAATCCTTTTAAATAAAAATAATCTTTATTATAATTGCATTAAAATTAATACAGCAAGTAAGTCCTCAAGGGGTTAACTGAACTGCTGGATTAGGTCAATAACAGTAATAGTGGACAGTTTACAACATGACATACATACAAAAGGATCACAGTATTATTGATCATAACAACAAGGATGTAATACAGTGGATTATACGTAAACACACACTGAAATTTCCTATTGATATTGTTTGATGGTAATGTACCCAACTTCAAACATTGCCAAATGTAATCTCTTATCTATGTGTCAAGTCCAAAAACGTCATTGTGGTATAACCAAGGCCCTGCTCACATAACTAGGGACAGTATTTGCCATAACCAGCATAACCACAGCCCACAATTTTTCCACAGTTATAGTACTGAATGTTACTAACCACTTTACAGCAAGTCCAGGCAACCGCCAGTCCCTACGCGCGTTTCACCTCTTCTTCAGGGAACGTATGGTGGACTGTGTGCAGGTCAGGTATATATAGTATACTGGATTAGTCTTAATTGGGAGAGGAGGGACTTCCTGCAAGTCTGTGCACCCAAAGTCCAGACTTGCAATAGGAAGAATCAGATGTCAATCAGTGACGTAGTTGTACTCTGGCATACAGGCAGCTGTGAATAACACATGTGACTACTATTTAACCCAGCCACCAGTGATCGCATAGTGTGCTTCCGCTAATGAAATGTGTCTCTTAGCAGCAAAGGACGCTGTGTCTGGTGACGCTAACAAGGGGGCCGAGTCAGCCGCATCATAGTATGCTTGTGCCATAAGACATGTCCCTTAGCAACGAAAGACGCCAAAACCGGAGACGCTAGTAGAGGGGGCAGGGTCAGCCGCGTCACAGGACGTGACGTTTGTTTGTGATGAGACCCACCCAGCACCTATACGTCATCAAATAAACAGTGTGTTGCTATAGTTTCGTCCCATCATAGCGGACGCTGGTAAGGGACAGACCCAGTCCAGCACACCCACGTCTCAGGACGTGACGTCCGCCCCCGGTAAGGTCCGCCCCTCACTTCCACGTCAGTGGATGAAGCGTGTGTTGTTATGGCGACACCAAACAACAACATCTCGTCAGTGTCAGAATCAATCTACTTGCCCCACGCCACCGGACATGGCGAGCATCACTACAGCAATCAGGACATCTGGTTGGTAGATGTATGCCACCCATGGCAAACCAAGTCAAACTATGTTGTAGAGGCAGAATCACAAAGTCAGTTAGTATGGCGGTAGCACTCGTAGTCAGACAATCTTAATTCATATGTCTACCGAAATCATATTTAGTTATGGGCAAGTGACATAATTCATCCACCTAGCTGGGAGCTCGTATTCAAAGTGACACAAGGCATATAACTATAAAAATAAAAATAAAAATAAAAATCGGGCTATCCAAAGAAAGATTCAAGTGTGTCCATCACATATACCTCAAACCCTGTGACATGTGCAGCCGTACGGCCCATCTATCCAAGCCTTAGTAACGGCCCAAACAATTGTGTAAACTAAAGCACAAGGTAGTCTCTGAAGAGCCTTACCCATTACCAAAATTGAATAAACCAGTCGCAGCACCGCATGCCCGACTACAAGCCCGTGCCTAAAACCCGTTCCACATAGCCAGATCGTGTTTACATTACAACACAGAAAACCCAATTCTGTACTAAACTGCATCTATCTAAAGGTGTCAATGATATGTCACTTAATCATAGATAATGTTCAACAACACAGTTCTAAACCTATGCAGTGGGGGTGGTGCAGCCATATTGAGCGTCTCCAAATGGCAGCAACAACCCACTGCTCCTACAAGGTTCAACGGCGTGGTAGTCCCGGAGGACACCGGAGCCGCCTCTCCCACACGGTCCTTAAGGACCGGGTGAGGAAGGAGCATCCAGACTCCGCCGAGACTCCACGCACCACCTTATCATTCACGTAAAACCGCAGCAAACCAGAAACAGTTATTTATATTACTGTACTTATATGTAACTCCAATTCATACAATATAATACAGAAGGAATGTTGTTCTTGATGTAGAATTTTTCATAGACTTTCTTTATTCGAAGTATGGTTATTTCCTCATAATCCCAATTTATCATCATGGATTCTCTTTATTCAATTATGGTTACATCCTCATACTCCCAATTTATCATCATATGGGTAGATGGACCAAGTATCTATAAATTCTTGAACAAAAAGACAAAATGTCAATACCAATTCTTACAATTTCATTAACATAAATTGTCAATCAACTTAATAATTCCTAGTTCCATACCCAACCTGCACATAAAAACCAGATTAAAAATAAAATTAAAATTAAGTTAAAAAAATTCACATTTAGTCCCATACAACCTACAGAAAAGAGCTGAATCCAAAGTGCTCGTTCAATCCTACGGGAGCAACTGTACCCAATGTGTAAATCCACCTGCTTTCTAGTTTGCTTAAGACAGTGCCCAGATCACCACCTCTCAAATCCATTTTTACTTGATCAATGGCTTTAATTTTTAAAGAAGTAGGGTTAGAGTCTTGGAATGCTTTATAGTGCCTTGGTAGAGTTTTGAGATGTTCTGTGTCCTGTGCTGTTTTAGATTTTTCTATGTCTCGGACATGCTCGCGTACCCGAATTTTTAACTCTCGACTAGTAAGGCCAACGTAGTATTTGCCACATCCACATTCCGCTTGGTAGACCACATTTTTTGATGAGCAGGTCAGGTGTGGTCTGATGGTATACTCTTTTGAGTTTTTCAAACCAAAAAATGTTTTGGACTTGACCATATTGAGGCACCCCTTACTAGAGATGAGCGAACCGGTCCCGGTTCGGCTCGAGGTCGGCTCGCCGAACGGGGGTCCCGTTCGAGTTCGGTTCGTCGAACGTTCGACGAACCGAACTCGAACGTATAGGCTAGAATGGGAGGCAATCACAAACACATAAAAATGCATGATAAATGTACACAAACAGTTAATAAACATTGCCATTACACTTACCGGTCCTCGCGATCCCTTCTGCACTCTGTCTCCTGCCGCTATTCCATCCGATGATCGCTGAATCCTCCCGGTGACCGGCACTGCCAGCAGAGATGCAGGACCTATCGTGACGTCAAAATAGCCATGTGACCAGTCACGTGGCTATTATCTCATTGGCTACAGACTGGTCACATGACTATGACACGTCATGTAGGACCTGCGAGTGCATCTCTCCGGTACACGGTGCACATATGTGTATCGCCGTGTACCGGCGACATGCTCTAGCACACGGTCGACTCCCCGTTCCGTTAGGGACCGGCTGACACAGCCGGTCATTAACGGAGATCACCGTTGCCATAGCAACGCAGTTAGCGGTGATGTCACCGCTAACCGCGGCTCCGAGAGCACCGTTGCTATGGTAACGCGTCTGTCAGCGTTACCGCTGTTACCGCTGACAGCCAGCAGTGATCACTCACGGAGTGAAGGCTGCACGATTGTAGTGAGCATTGTAGTGAGGATGGAGGTTCCCCAGCCCCAAGTGATGAGCTGGTGAATCTCATCCTCACTACAATCGTCACTACTACTACACTAGTGAGGATTGTAGTGAGCATTGTAGTGAGGATGGAGGTTCCCCAGCCCCAAGTGATGAGCTGTTGAATCTCATCCTCACTACAATCGTCACTACTACTACACTAGAAAGAAAGAAGACAGAAGAGCAGGATCGTGGAGGGCTGACAGGGGGTAATAAAGATGGAGTCTCTAATGTGTCTGTGTATTTATTTCTATTAAAGTATTTTTTCTCTGTGTGGTGTTTTTTTTAACCCTTTATTGGAGATTCTTAATGGCCGGGTCAAACGTGCCTGACATTAAGAATCTCTGGCTTAATACTGGCTAGTAAAACAAAGCCAGTATTAACTCATGATTACCCAACAAGCCACCCGGCTCCAGGGCTGTTGGAAGAGTTGGATACAGCGCCAGATGATGGCGCTTCTATGAGAGCGCCATTTTCTGGGGCGGCTGCGGACTGAAATCCGCAGTAGAGGCGCCCAGAAACCTCGGGCTAACCTGTGCTGCGGATTCCAATCCCCAGCTGCCTAGTTGTACCCGGCTGGACACAAAAATGGGGCGAAGCCCACGTCATTTGTTTTTTAATTATTTCATGAAATAAGTGAAATAATTAAAAAAAAACGGGCTTCCCTATATTTTTGGTTCCCAGCCGGGTACAAATAGGCAACTGGGGGTTGGAGGCAGCCCGTGGCTGCCTGCTGTACCTGGCTAGCATACAAAAATATGGCGAAGCTCACGTCCTTTTTTTTGTAGTTTTTTGGCAAAAAAAATAAAAAATGCTTCCCTGGATTTTCCATTGCCAGTGAAGGTAACACCAAGCAGTGGGGGTTAGCAGCCAGTAGCTGCTTGGATTACCCTTAGCTAGCAATACAAAAAATGCAGCGGGAGCCCATATATATTTTTTTTAATTATTTATTTAAATAACTAAAAATAAAATGGGCTTCCCTGTATTTTGATTGCTAGACATCACAGTGCTGTAAAAATAAATCTTTAAAAAAATGACGTAGCGCTCCGCGGTATTTTTGATTCTCAGCGCAGATAAAGCAGACAGCTATGGGTTGCCACCCCCATCTGCCTGCCGTTACCTTGGTTGGCAATCAAAATACAGGGAAGCCCATTAATTTTTTCTATTTAAAAAATGGTTAAAAAAAAAAATGACGTTGGGTCCCCCCATTTTTGATAGCCAGCTAGGGTAAAGCAGACGGCTGTAGCCTGAAAACCACAGCTGGCAGCTTTACCGTGGTTGGGGATCCAATGTGGAGGTCCCCTCAGGCTCTTTTTTATAATTATTTTATAAATATTAATAATTACACAATAAAAGTAGGGTCCCCCCCAAATTGGATCAGCAGCCAAGGTAAAGCGGACAGCTGTGGTCTGGTATTCTCAGGGTGGGAAGGTCCATAGTTATTGGGCCTTCACAGCCTAAAAATAGCAGGCCGCAGGCACCCCAGACGTGGCGCATCCACTAGATGCGCCAATCCTGGCGCTTCACCCCAGCTCATCCCGTGCCCTGGTGCAGTGGCAAAAGGGGTAATAAATCGGGTTGATACTAGCTGTAAAGTCACCTGAGATCAAGCCCAGCAGTTTGTGATGTCATGGCGTCTATTAGATACCCAACATCATAAACTGTCAGTACTAACAAAAAAAAAAAAATCGACAAAAGAAATTTATTTGAAAAAACAGTCCCCAAAACATTTCCTCTTTCACCAATTTATTGTAAGAAAAAAAATAAAGGGGTCCCACGACGACTCTGGACCGTCTAGAATATGGGGGGGAGACACTCAGGGAACGTATCCCCCATTTTCTAGGAGTGCGGACCCTTCATGTGAGGAGTGTGGGTGCAATGAATCTGCACTCACTCTCCCCGGGTCCACAGCACCAGAGTCCATGTCGTAATGGTTGCTACCAAAGCTGCAATGCCCTGCTCATGAGGTAAGGGCATGCCTAATCAGGAGAACTACTGTAGAGGAAGCTCTGCTCACTGGTATATAGGTGCTCAGAGGTAATAATAGATAAAATTAGTGAGTAACCTCGGCACTCTAAATCTCCCAGACTAAGTCAGTAAGTCACAACGGATAGTAATGCAAAATCACTCTTTATTGGTCCGTATTAAGAAAAATTTTTTTTCATAAGCATATATGTTTTTGTCCAAAACAAGTTACAAATGACGTTTCAGCCTGAGCCTTCGTCAGATTGGACTTATCTGCATGTAATCATGAAAAATGACAATAATCAGTATCACATAAGAGTGAGAGAACAATAACATAAACTCGAACAATGTAGAGGTACAATTGGGATGCAGCAAAAAAATTGCAACACAGCAAGAAATGAAACACATGATACAAATGTCATAATACAGTACAAGGACAATATAGTAATGACAAATATGGGGTCAGAGTAGACTTAGACAGCTCTGGTACGAAAGAGATGTCAATCATAAAGTAACATGTGCAGTAGGTGTAGAGCTACAGTATGCATGGCAGAGCTAATGGGTAGACCGACCATAGAAAAAGAACGGAGAAAAAGTGGAGAAAAAGTGGAGAAAAAGTGGAGAAAAAGTGGAAAATAAGTGGAGAATAAGTGGAGAATAAGTGGAGAATAAGTGGAGAAAAAGTGGAGAAAAAGTATAGAAAAAGTGGAGAAAAAGTGGAGAAAAAGAACGGAGAAAAAGTGGAGAAAAAGTGGAGAAAAAGTGGAGAAAAAAAAGGAGAAAAAGTGGAGAAAAAGTGGAGAAAACGTGGCGAAAAAGTGGAGAATAAGTGGAGAATAAGTGGAGAATAAGTGGAGAAAAAGTGGAGAAAAAGTGGAGAAAAAGTGGAAAATAAGTGGAGAAAAAGAGGAGAAAAAGTGGAGAAAAAGTGGAGAAAAAGTGGAGAAAAAGTGGAAAATAAGTGGAGAAAAAGTGGAGAAAAAGTGGAGAAAAAGTGGAGAAAAAGTGGAGAAAAAGTGGAGAAAAAGTGGATAAAAAGTGGAGAAAAAGTGGATAAAAAGTGGAGAAAAAGTGGAGAAAAAGTGGAGAAAAAGTGGAGAAAAAATGGAGAAAAAGTGGAGAAGAAGTGGAAAATAAGTGGAGAAAAAGTGGAGAAAAAGTGGAGAAAAAATGGAGAAAAAGTGGAGAATAAGTGGAGAAAAAGTGGAGAAAAAGTGGAGAAAAAGTGGAGAAAAAGTGGAGAAAAAAAATGGAGAAAAAGTGGAGAAAAAAAATGGAGAAAAAGTGGAGAATAAGTGGAGAAAAAAATGGAGAAAAAGTGGAGAAAAAGTGGAGAAAAAGTGGAGAAAAAGTGGAGAAAAAAATGGAGAAAAAGTGGAGAAAAAGTGGAGTAAAAATGGAGAAAAAGTGGAGAAAAAGTGGAGAAAAAAATGTAGAAAAAGTGGAGAAAAAAATGGGGAAAAAGTGGAGAAAAAGTGGAGAAAAAATGGAGAAAAAGTGGAGAAAAAGTGGAGAAAAAGTGGAGAAAAAGTGGAGAAAAAATGGAGAAAAAGTGGAGAAAAAGTGGAGAAAAAGTAGAAAAAAAGTAGAGAAAAAAATGGAGAAAAAGTGGAGAAAAAAATGGAGAAAAAGTGGAGAAAAAGTGGAGTAAAAATGGAGAAAAAGTGGAGAAAAAATGGAGAAAAAAATGGAGAAAAAGTGGAGAAAAAGTGGAGAAAAAGTGGAGAAAAAATGGAGAAAAAGTGGAGAAAAAGTGGAGAAAAAGTAGAGAAAAAAATGGAGAAAAAGTGGAGAAAAAGTGGAGTAAAAATGGAGAAAAAGTGGAGAAAAAATGGAGAAAAAAATGGATAAAAAGTGGAGAAAATGTGGAGAAAAAGTGGAGAAAAAATGGATAAAAAGTGGAGAAAAAGTGGAGAATAAGTGGAGAAAAAGTGGAGAAAAAAATGGAAAAAAAGTGGAGAAAAAGTGGAGAAAAAAATGGAGAAAAAGTGGAGAAAAAGTGGAGAAAAAGTGGAGAAAAAAATGGAGAAAAAGTGGAGAAAAAATGGAGAAAAAGTGGAGAAAAAGTGGAGAAAAAGTAGAGAAAAAATGGAGAAAAAGTGGAGAAAAAGTGGAGTAAAAATGGAGAAAAAGTGGAGAAAAAAATGGAGAAAAAAATGGATAAAAAGTGGAGAAAAAGTGGAGAAAAAGTGGAGAAAAAATGGATAAAAAGTGGAGAAAAAGTGAAGAAAAAGTGGAGAAAAAATGGAGAAAAAAATGGAGAAAAAAAATGTAGAAAAAGTGGAGAGAAAAAGGGGAAAAAAATGGAGAAAAAGTGGAGAAAAAGTGGAGCACCCTTTGGTGCCTTTCATGTGGCACTAAGGGGTGCTTAGCTTTGTATTTAGCCAAAAAAATGAAAAAAAAAAATGACGTAGGGTTCCCCCTAGTTTTGTAGCCAGCTAGGGTAAAGCAGACGGCTGCAGCCTGCAGACCACAGCTGGCAACCTCACCTTGGCTGGTAATCCAAAACTGAGGGCACCCCACGCTGTTATTTTAAATTAAATAAATAATTAAAAAAAAAACACGTAGGGGTCCCCCAAAATTGGATCACCAGCCAAGGTAAAGCAGACAGCTGGGGCCTGATATTCTCAGACTAGGGAGGTCCATGGTTATTGGACTCTCCCCAGCCTAAAAATAGCAGGCCGCACCCGCCCCAGAAGTGGCGCATCCATTAGATGCGCCAATCCTGGTGCTTCGCCCCAGCTCATCCCGCGCCCTGGTGCGGTGGCAAACGGGGTAATATATGGGGTTAATACCAGGTGTGTAATGTCACCTGGCATCAAGCCCTGGGGTTGGTGAGGTCAGGCGTCTATCAGATACCCAACATCACCAACCCAGTCAGTAATAAAAAAAATAGACGACAAACACATTTTTATTTGAAAAAACACTCCCCAAAACATTCCCTCTTTAACCAATTTATTAGAATGAAAAACAAATCCAGGTCTGGTGTAATCCAAGGGGTTGCCATGACGATCCACACTGTCCCAGTCAATGAAGAGCAGGATGTTCCCCATTGGCTGGGAGAGCAATGCAGTGACCTGAGCTAACATCAATGGGTCAGCCCAGGTCACTGCAGGGGATGACAAGTGCTGCTGTCAGCGAGGTACATTACCTGCGCTGATCTCCAGCACTGCTGACAGCCCCTGTCACTAAGTTCAATGACCGCCGCCTTCACAGCCAAGAATCGCGAGAGGCCCGTGACGTCACCGCTAGTCAGTCTCGGGTCGGAAGCGAGAGAAGGTGATGTGACAAGCGGCGACCATGGAGGACAGTGACAGAGCTGAGGTCGGGATGGCGGGACTTCATCACCGCAGGCAGGGCCGGCTCCAGGTTTTTGTGGGCCCCGGGCGGAAGAGTCTCAGTGGGTCCCATACACACGCAGACACACACACATACACAGATACATACACGTACATATACATATTTAAAGACAAACTCACAAAAATACATATAAACAGACAAATCTATACAGTCATATACACTGACATACATAGATACACATCATACATGCATACATACAGAGACACACACTGCTATGCTGCATACATACATACAGACACACACATACTGCTCTGCATGCATACATACATATAGACAGACACACACACACTGCTCTGCTACATACATACATATAGACATACACACACATACTGCTCTGCTGCATACATACATACAGACACACACACACACACTGCTCTGCTGCATACATACATACAGACAGACACGCATACTGCTCTGCTGCATACATACATGCATACATACAGACACACACACACACTGCTCTGCTGCATACATACATACAGACACGCATACTGCTCTGCTGCATACATACATGCATACATACAGACACGCATACTGCTCTGCTGCATATATACATACATACATACAGACACGCATACTGCTCTGCTGCATATATACATACATACAGACATGCATACTGCTCTGCTGCATATATACATACATACAGACACGCATAATGCTCTGCTACATATATACATACATACATACAGACACATATACTGCTCTGCTGCATACATACATGCATACATACAGACACGCATACTGCTCTGCTGCATATATACATGCATACATACAGACACGCATACTGCTCTGCTGCATACATACATGCATACATACAGACACGCATATTGCTCTGCTGCATACATACATACATACAGACACGCACACTGCTCTGCTGCATATATACATACATACACGCATACTGCTCTGCTGCATATATACATACATACATACAGACACGCATACTGCTCTGCTGCATATATACATACATACATACAGACACGCATACTGCTCTGCTGCATATATACATGCATACATACAGACAGACATGCATATTGCTCTGCTGCATATATATATACAGACAGACACGCATACTACTCTGCTACATATATACATACATACAGACACGTATACTGCTCTGCTGCATACATACATGCATACATACATACAGACACGCATATTGCTCTGCTGCATATATATATACATACATACAGACATGCATACTACTTTGCTACATATATACATACATACATACAGACACGCATACTGCTCTGCTGCATATATACATACAGACACGCATACTGCTCTGCTGCATACATACATACATACAGACACGCATACTGCTCTGCTGCATACATACATACATATAGACACGCATACTGCTCTGCTGCATATATACATACATACATACAGACACGCATACTGCTCTGCTGCATATATACATACATACAGACACGTATACTGCTCTGCTGCATACATACATGCATACATACAGACAGACACGCATATTGCTCTGCTGCATATATATGTACAGACAGACACGCATACTACTCTGCTACATATATACATACATACAGACACGTATACTGCTCTGCTGCATACATACATGCATACATACATACAGACACGCATATTGCTCTGCTGCATATATATATACATACATACAGACATGCATACTACTTTGCTACATATATACATACATACATACAGACACGCATACTGCTCTGAGGCATATATACATACATACATACAGACACGCATACTGCTCTGCTGCATATATACATACATACATACAGACACGCATACTGCTCTGCTGCATATATACATACATACATACAGACACGTATACTGCTCTGCTGCATACATACATGCATACATACAGACAGACACGCATATTGCTCTGCTGCATATATATATACAGACAGACACGCATACTACTCTGCTACATATATACATACATACAGACACGTATACTGCTCTGCTGCATACATACATGCATACATACATACAGACACGCATATTGCTCTGCTGCATATATATATACATACATACAGACATGCATACTACTTTGCTACATATATACATACATACATACAGACACGCATACTGCTCTGCTGCATATATACATACATACAGACACGCATACTGCTCTGCTGCATATATACATACATACAGACACGCATACTGCTCAGCTGCATATATACATACATACAGACACACATACTGCTCTGCTGCATATATACACATATATACATACATACACGCATACTGCTCTGCTGCATATATACATACATACATACAGACACGCATACTGCTCTGCTGCATACATACATACATATAGACACGCATACTGCTCTGCTGCATATATACATACATACATACACGCATACTGCTCTGCTGCATATATACATACATACATACAGACACGTATACTGCTCTGCTGCATACATACATGCATACATACATACAGACACGCATATTGCTCTGCTGCATATATATATACATACATACAGACATGCATACTACTTTGCTACATATATACATACATACATACAGACACGCATACTGCTCTGCTGCATATATACATACATACAGACACGCATACTGCTCTGCTGCATATATACATGCATACAGACACGCATACTGCTCTGCTGCATATATACATACAGACACGCATACTGCTCTGCTGCATATATACATACATACAGACACGCATACTGCTCTGCTGCATATATACATACAGACACGCATACTGCTCTGCTGCATATATACATACATACAGACACGCATACTGCTCTGCTGCATACATACATACATATAGACACGCATACTGCTCTGCTGCATATATACATACATACAGACACGCATACTGCTCTGCTGCATATATACATACATACAGACACGCATACTGCTCTGCTGCATATATACATACAGACACGCATACTGCTCTGCTGCATATATACATACATACAGACACGCATACTGCTCTGCTGCATACATACATACATACAGACACGCATACTGCTCTGCTGCATATATACATGCATACAGACACGCATACTGCTCTGCTGCATACATACATACATACAGACACGCATACTGCTCTGCTGCATATATACATACATACAGACACGCATACTGCTCTGCTGCATACATACATACATATAGACACGCATACTGCTCTGCTGCATGCATACATACATACAAACACACACCTTGCTCTGCGGGGCCCACACACGCGGCTCCGGGGGTCACACACACGGCTCTGCGGGGCCCACACACGCGGCTCCGGGGGCCACACACACGGCTCTGCGGGGCCCACACACGCACAGGGGGACAGGGAGGGGCGGGGAGGGAGTGATGTCCCACATACTGATCAGGTCACGGTGCAGATGGGGCCCACACAGCGCCGGAGGGAAGCGATTTGCTGGGGGTCGCTGGCTGGCACTGTGACTCCTTCATCTGTGCGACCGAGCAGGACGCCGGGCGGTAGCTCCGCCCACAGATGATGCTCAATGCAGGAGAACACAGTGGCCTTAAAGGGCCGGCAGGCACAGTTTCCAGTGCCAAGGACTGCTGCCCCCGGGCCGACCGCAGGTAAGCCGAGCGGGACCGTCTGTGTGTGTGTGTGTGTGTGTGTGTGTGTGTGTACGTGTGTACATGCCGCGGGCAGGAGGGGGCGGAGTGAGCTGAGCGGGGAAGTGTGGGCTTCCTGCACGTAACTAGGGTAAACATCGGGTTACTAACCAAAGCGCTTTGGTTGGATACCCGATGTTTATCTTGGTTACCAGCTTCTGGCAGGCTGCCAGCGATGGCTCCTGCACACTGTAGCTGTAAAAAGCCCTGCTTTTTGCTGCTAGAACTGTTCTCGAACTTATCTAGAACTATCGAGCTTTTGCAAAAAGCTCGAGTTCTAATTCGATCTCGAACAGCCCCCAAAATCACTCGAGCCTAGAACTGGAGAACCTCGAACCTCGAACCGCGCTCAACTCTACCCCTTACATAATCCACAGGGGAAAAACCCAGGGGAAAGTTGCATTTGGGGCTTCTTTTGATAGTTTTGGTAACAGCTTTGGACCAAAAGGTCTTTCAAATTTTTTGACCGTCGTGCTGTGATCAAAGGGCGGTCAGGTAAACATTTTCTCAAAATTGGATCAACCATCAGAACACTCCAATGTTTCTGGAGGATTGAATGTAGATCATACCACCGGCTGTTAAAAGTGGTAATAAGTCTGACAGGTTGTTCTGTCTGGATTTCTGTTGGTTGGGGGTAGAGTAATTTCTCCCTCGGGGTTTTGAGTGCCCTTCTATATCCCCGTTTGATGCATTTCTTGCTATAGCCTCTATTCAGAAAGCGGTTAGTCAGATCTTTAGCTTGTGCTTGAAAACTATTCATAGAGGAGCAGATACGTTTTGCTCTTAAAAATTGTGACGTGGGTATGCCCCTAATCGTGGCTGTGGGATGGCAGGATTGGGCATGTAGCAAGGTATTGGTGGAGGTCTTTTTTCTATGGACATCAGTGCTGATGTCTCCATTGGGAAAAGCCTGGATTCTTATATCCAAGAACTCGACCTCGCGTCCATATTTATAGGTCAGATAGATGTTTTGATTGTTCATGTTCAGCCGACCCATAAATAGTTCCAATTGTTCGACTGAACCCTCCCAGATGAACCAGATGTCATCTATGTACCTGATCCAATTTTGGACCAGGTACACGGATTCATCTGGCTCTGTCTGGAAGATCTGGCGCTCCCAAGCTCCCAAAAACAAGTTTGCATATGAGGGGGCACAAGATGCCCCCATTGCATTCCCTTGTGTTTGCAGATATGTCTCCCCCTTAAACATAAAACAGTTATGCCTAAGAATGAAATTAAGTAGGAGGAGAATCAAATCCACAAGTTTAGGGTCCAAATTGCTTGATTGTAGAAAAAATTCCACAGCAGAAATTCCATCTTTATGCCTAATTGAGGAATATAAGGCTTCCACATCCGTGGTTACCATCAATGCCTGTGTTCCTATATTCAGATTGTCCAATCTCTGGAGGGCTGCGGTCGTATCCTTAATGTGAGAGGGAAGTGTGAAGACTAAAGGTTGAAGATAGTACTCAATCAAATCACACACCCTCTCACATAAGCCTCCATTCCCAGAAACGATTGGACGTCCTGGAGGGTTTACCTGTTTTTTATGTAGTTTAGGGATGATGTAAAATGTTGGCATTCTGGGAATGGATATTAACAGAGAGTCCATGACCTTCTTAGGGATTATTTCCTCTTGGAAGGCTTTATCCAGAATGTCATGGAGCTCTGCTTGATACTTAGACAGTGGATTATAAGTTAATTTTTTATAGTTGTTAGTATTCCTAAGGATTTTGTAGGCCTGTGCCTCATACTGATCATTTGGCCAGATAACCAAATTCCCGCCTTTGTCGGCGGGTTTGATGGTTATATCTGGAAGGCATCGTAGTTCTTTTAGTGCTCTTCTCTCAGCATAATTGAGATTAGAGGACCGATGAACATTACTCGCCAGGCCTTCTATATCACCACTGACTAATTTGACAAAAATATCCACCACTGGACATGAACTGAAGGGTGGGAATTTTTTGGATTTCGGGTACAAATGTTTTGGAAAAGGTATAGCCATTGATGTCCCCTCCGATCGATCACCAATAGATAATTCATCACTTGATGAGGGTTCAACATCAAGTGATGTACTTACATCGTCAATATTACCGGTGTCACCTTCCATAGCCAGAGTACTCAAGGCTGATAATGCTTCCTGCTCTTTTTCGGAGCCATATATTTCTCCTGTGTTAGAATGATGGAAAAACCGTTTTAATAAAATCTTTCTGGCAAATAAATGCAAATCTTTGACAACAGTAAATTTATCAAGGTTGCTGGAGGGGGAGAAGGATAATCCCTTCTCCAGCACCTTGATTTGACAATCTGTAAGTACATGGGATGAAAGGTTTATTACCTTAAGTTGATCATCCCGAGTGAACCCATCATGATGGTAAATTTTGGATTGATTCTTGGCTTTGTCCCCATTTCTCGTTCTCATATATCTCTTATCCCACGTTTCCACTTCATATGATGATGACTCGCCTTCACTGGTCGAGGCGGCCGAAGATATAGATGCATTTCTTATTGATGTTTTTCCATTCTTTTTTGGTATTTGCCATCTAAATATCTTTTTTGATTCAAAATCAGCCATGTCCCGCTGATATTTTTTCCCTTTAAGTTGACTGATTTCAGTTTCCCATTTCTCGATGTCTTTGTCCAATGACGTAAAAAAGTCTTTCAAGATGGTTCCTTCTATATCTCTAGTCATAGCCTGTTGCAACACCTCCAGTTCTGTATCTAAAGTTTTAAGGAGGATTGCATCTTTATCTATGATCATTTTCATGAATTCATTGGAGCAGGTGAGAGATGCCTCAATCCATCGTTTAGTCAGGTCCTCATCCTGCAGAGGAAAAGTGGGGTGGGTCTGAATCCTCAGACCTCTGGGCACTATTTTAGAAAGCAGGTAGTTTTCCATGGACACTTTTGTCCACCAGATTTTCATTTTTTTGTGTGTTAAATTTTTATATTTTACTAAATTCTCTTTCTCAGTTGTATGGGAGTTATTAAAATCAAGAGAGACTCCTTGCTGAAAAATATTGGTAGCCTTACTCCGCCAGGACAATTCCTGAGCCTTGAAATCCATTATGGTCATAAGTGACCTGATTCTGTAATAAAACAGATAATTAATCATTTAATCTAGGTCACTCCTCAACCTCATTGAAAGTGCCAGAACACCACGATACAATTTTATACACGAAGAAAAATGTGATATAATCCTTTTAAATAAAAATAATCTTTATTATAATTGCATTAAAATTAATACAGCAAGTAAGTCCTCAAGGGGTTAATTGAACTGCTGGATTAGGTCAATAACAGTAATAGTGGACAGTTTACAACATGACATACATACAAAAGGATCACAGTATTATTGATCATAACAACAAGGATGTAATACAGTGGATTATACGTAAACACACACTGAAATTTCCTATTGATATTGTTTGATGGTAATGTACCCAACTTCAAACATTGCCAAATGTGATCTCTTATCTATGTGTCAAGTCCAAAAACGTCATTGTGGTATAACCAAGGCCCTGCTCACATAAGTAGGGACAGTATTTGCCATAACCAGCATAACCACAGCCCACAATTTTTCCACAGTTATAGTACTGAATGTTACTAACCACTTTACAGCAAGTCCAGGCAACCGCCAGTCCCTACGCGCGTTTCACCTCTTCTTCAGGGAACGTATGGTGGACTGTGTGCAGGTCAGGTATATATAGTATACTGGATTAGTCTTAATTGGGAGAGGAGGGACTTCCTGCAAGTCTGTGCACCCAAAGTCCAGACTTGCAATAGGGAGAATCAGATGTCAATCAGTGACGTAGTTGTACTCTGGCATACAGGCAGCTGTGAATAACACATGTGACTACTATTTAACCCAGCCACCAGTGATCGCATAGTGTGCTTCCGCTAATGAAATGTGTCTCTTAGCAGCAAAGGACGCTGTGTCTAGTGACGCTAACAAGGGGGCCGAGTCAGCCGCATCATAGTATGCTTGTGCCATGAGACATGTCTCTTAGCAACGAAAGACGCCAAAACCGGAGACGCTAGTAGAGGGGGCAGGGTCAGCCGCGTCACAGGACGTGACGTTTGTTTGTGATGAGAGCCACCCAGCACCTATACGTCATCAAATAAACAGTGTGTTGCTATAGTTTCGTCCCATCATAGCGGACGATGGTAAGGGACAGACCCAGTCCAGCACACCCACGTCTCAGGACGTGACGTCCGCCTCCGGTAAGGTCCGCCCCTCACTTCCACGTCAGTGGATGAAGCGTGTGTTGTTATGGCGACACCAAACAACAACATCTTGTCAGTGTCAGAATCAATCTACTTGCCCCACGCCACCGGACATGGCGAGCATCACTACAGCAATCAGGACATCTGGTTGGTAGATGTATGCCACCCATGGCAAACCAAGTCAAACTATGTTGTAGAGGCAGAATCACAAAGTCAGTTAGTATGGCGGTAGCACTCGAAGTCAGACAATCTTAATTCATATGTCTACCGAAATCATATTTAGTTATGGGCAAGTGACATAATTCATCCAATTTATTTTATTTTTAATCTGGTTTTTTTGTGCAGGTTGGGTATGGAACTAGGAATTATTAAGTTGATTGACAATTTATGTTAATGAAATTGTAAGAATTGCTATTGACATTTTGTCTTTTTGTTCAAGAATTTATAGATACTTGGTCCATCTACCCATATGATGATAAATTGGGAGTATGAGGATGTAACCATAATTGAATAAAGAGAATCCATGATGATAAATTGGGATTATGAGGAAATAACCATACTTCAAATAAAGAAAGTCTATGAAAAATTCTACATCAAGAACAACATTCCTTCTGTATTATATTGTATGAATTGGAGTTACATATAAGTACAGTAATATAAATAACTGTTTCTGGTTTGCTGCGGTTTTACGTGAATGATAAGGTGGTGCGTGGAGTCTCGGCGGAGTCTGGATGCTCCTTCCTCACCCGGTCCTTAAGGACCGTGTGGGAGAGGCGGCTCCGGTGTCCTCCGGGACTACCACGCCGTTGAACCTTGTAGGAGCAGTGGGTTGTTGCTGCCATTTGGGGACGCTCAATATGGCTGCACCACCCCCACTGCATAGGTTTAGAACTGTGTTGTTGAACATTATCTATGATTAAGTGACATATCATTGACACCTTTAGATAGATGCAGTTTAGTACAGAATTGGGTTTTCTGTGTTGTAATGTAAACACGATCTGGCTATGTGGAACGGGTTTTAGGCACGGGCTTGTAGTCGGGCATGCGGTGCTGCGACTGGTTTATTCAATTTTGGTAATGGGTAAGGCTCTTCAGAGACTACCTTGTGCTTTAGTTTACACAATTGTTTGGGCCGTTACTAAGGCTTGGATAGATGGGCCGTACGGCTGCACATGTCACAGGGTTTGAGGTATATGTGACGGACACACTTGAATCTTTCTTTGGATAGCCCGATTTTTATTTTTATTTTTATTTTTATTTTTATAGTTATATGCCTTGTGTCACTTTGAATACGAGCTCCCAGCTAGGTGGATGAATTATGTCACTTGCCCATAACTAAATATGATTTCGGTAGACATATGAATTAAGATTGTCTGACTACGAGTGCTACCGCCATACTAACTGACTTTGTGATTCTGCCTCTACAACATAGTTTGACTTGGTTTGCCATGGGTGGCATACATCTACCAACCAGATGTCCTGATTGCTGTAGTGATGCTCGCCATGTCCGGTGGCGTGGGGTAAGTAGATTGATTCTGACACTGACGAGATGTTGTTGTTTGGTGTCGCCATAACAACACACTCTTCATCCACTGACGTGGAAGTGAGGGGCGGACCTTACCGGAGGCGGACGTCACGTCCTGAGACGTGGGTGTGCTGGACTGGGTCTGTCCCTTACCAGCGCCCGCTATGATGGGACGAAACTATAGCAACACACTGTTTATTTGATGACGTATAGGTGCTGGGTGGCTCTCATCACAAACAAACGTCACATCCTGTGACGCGGCTGACCCTGCCCCCTCTACTAGCGTCTCCGGTTTTGGCGTCTTTCGTTGCTAAGAGACATGTCTCATGGCACAAGCATACTATGATGCGGCTGACTCGGCCCCCTTGTTAGCGTCACCAGACACAGCGTCCTTTGCTGCTAAGAGACACATTTCATTAGCGGAAGCACACTATGCGATCACTGGTGGCTGGGTTAAATAGTAGTCACATGTGTTATTCACAGCTGCCTGTATGCCAGAGTACAACTACGTCACTGATTGACATCTGATTCTTCCTATTGCAAGTCTGGACTTTGGGTGCACAGACTTGCAGGAAGTCCCTCCTCTCCCAATTAAGACTAATCCAGTATACTATACATACCTGACCTGCACACAGTCCACCATACGTTCCCTGAAGAAGAGGTGAAACGCGTGTAGGGACTGGCGGTTGCCTGGACTTGCTGTAAAGTGGTTAGTAACATTCAGTACTATAACTGTGGAAAAATTGTGGGCTGTGGTTATGCTGGTTATGGCAAATACTGTCCCTAGTTATGTGAGCAGGGCCTTGGTTATACCACAATGACGTTTTTGGACTTGACACATAGATAAGAGATCACATTTGGCAATGTTTGAAGTTGGGTACATTACCATCAAACAATATCAATAGGAAATTTCAGTGTGTGTTTACGTATAATCCACTGTATTACATCCTTGTTGTTATGATCAATAATACTGTGATCCGTTTGTATGTATGTCATGTTGTAAACTGTCCACTATTACTGTTATTGACCTAATCCAGCAGTTCAATTAACCCCTTGAGGACTTACTTGCTGTATTAATTTTAATGCAATTATAATAAAGATTATTTTTATTTAAAAGGATTATACCACATTTTTCTTCGTGTATAAAACTGTATCGTGGTGTTCTGGCACTTTCAATGAGGTTGAGGAGTGACCTAGATTAAACAATCTTAAGAGTAGTCTTCTTCAAGACAGCAATGAGGTACACAGTGTGCATTGCTTTTCTAGACTTCCAATTCCGGGATTGTTGAGTCGTCATTGCAGAAACATTAGCAGAAGTTTAAGTGGCAGAACCAATTTCTGTGAGTATGTGGCACACATTTTTTAGACAATTGCATGCACCAGAAAAACAGAGTAAAAGTCTGACTCATACTGAAGAGGATGGTGCTGGGGTATCTCGATCTCAAAATCGATGCCATTGTCAGGGGATTGAACCCTTCTGCATTTTGATCTTCAAAAATGAAAGAGTGGCCTGAGTTCACCTGTCACACCTTGGAGGTTTTGTCATGCCTGGCAGCCAGTGTTCTTTCAAAACGTGTCTTCAGCACTGCTGGTGATATCCTGATGGATTAGCACATACGGCTGTCCCCTGAAAGTGTAGACTGCCTAAAGGCCCCTTTAAACACTGCAACATCGCTAACAACATCACTGTAACGTCACCGGTTTTGTGACGTAATAGGGACCTCCCCAGCGACATTGCAGTGTGTGAAATGCATCAGCGACCTGGCTCCCGCTGTGAGGTTGCTGATCTCTACAAATCTTTCAGGACCATTTTTTGGTCCGTTGTTTCCCACTCTGCAGCATGCATCGGTGTGTTTGACACCGTTACAATTACTTCGTTAGAGACTTCCCTTTCAAATAGCTGCTTTGACACGTCCCCAATGACTATATAGGTCGTTCTGCAGGTCCGCATCGCTGCTGCGTCATTGGCCAGGTCTGCCTGTTTGACAGCTCACCAGTGACTCACCAGAGACTTTGTAGCGATCCCGGCCAGGTTGGGATCGCTGGTGGGATCGCTAGAAAGTCTCAGTGTGTAAAGGGGCCTTAAGGCTACATGCGCACGCTGCAGTTTTTGACTCGGTTTTGTCAGATTTTTTGGTAAAGTTTTGTTGTCAGAAAGTTCTCACTTTTGACTTCCCAGCAAAGTCTACGAGAATTCAGATTTGCTGTGTGCACGTAGCAATTTTTGTGCAGTTAATTTCTCACAAATGTCTGCCAAAAAAACTCATCATGTTCTATCGCCTTGGGTTTTTAGCTTGCTTCTAATGAAAAAAGGCATCAATAATGCATCAAAAACACATCATCATTACAAGCATTATTTTTATATTTCCAGGCTCTCTGGGCCAAAGTACAGTTTTGGTTGCAGTTTGGGTGCAATTTTTGTGACAAAAAAACTGCATCGTGCACATATAGCCCAACTTTCATTAAGTTGAACAAGTCATGGATCTCCAATGACTTTTCAACTCCAGTCACAGACTGTGAAGACTAGGCGATGGTGCAGTTTTCAGTGTGCAGCATTGATCTCGTGTTATTGCAGTCTGTGGCCCCTTACTCGTGGCTTCCATGGCTGTAACTGCTGCTGATCTTACTGACAATTGCTTTGAAGGCAGCAACAATCAAAAGATGTATCTACCGCTGTTACGACTACAATTTGGCTTTTTTATATGTATGAAGCAACTAAAATGCCTTCAATTCCTCCTCCTTTTGCTTCCTCCTGAGTCAGAACTAGCCCTGTCTGGTGCATGTGACGCACCCACGGGGTCCGGGGTTACTTGTCACCGGGTCGCGGTACTTTTACTGGGACGCCGTGGTGGCTTCACCTGGTTCCGTGAACCCGGGTGTCAATAAAATGGCTGGGGATGGGGACAATGGGGGTAGTTGTTCGTGACGCCACCTGTGGTGTGCGGTCAATATTAGCTGCAACTGCGGGACTTCTCTGCTGGGGCAGATGACTACAAAGCTCGCATGCTTCAGCTCTCCACAGGCAGAGCTGCGCCCCAGGGAGGATGGTGGTGGTGATAGATGGTGGTAGTGATAGTCTCTCAGATGCAGAGAGCGCTGGAGGCGTGATAGTGTGGGCGCCAGCAATAACGGGTCGACATCAGCGGTGCAGTTCAAGGTCTCTTTACTCACTGCTTACACCTGTAGCCATGGGAAAGTGGCAATCTCCACTTTCATGGGCTCCAGCCGATCCCGGATACTTTGGAGGTTGCGACCGGTGGTCCCTTTGGTTTCTCTCCTTTCTGTGGTCTCCCTCCACCCCAGCTCCTGGGCCGTGGAACGGGTCACGGGTGCTTGCTGCACTCCCCATGAACCCTGGGATTCCCTTTCTTTTCCTATGAACATGGGCCCCGCACTGTATGTTGTCATTGTCTGCTGCTACTTCCAAGTCCGACCACACATGGACGCTGTCTGCTGCTGACTGCTCATTGTGTTGAATGGCTCCTCATTTTCCCTTGTGGAAGCCCTGCCTCTCGGGTTCCTGACTAGTGGGCATGAGGTCTCATACCTCGTGATTGCTACCCCAGCTCGAACCCTAGCCCGGTCCCAGAGATAGAACCCCCGTGTTATGTGTTGGTTGTGGTTGTTGTTACCGGGGACAACCTCCTGCACATCAGAGATGAAAACTGCACCTTAAGTGAGGGGCAGTACCCTTTGGCGACTGAAGCCTCAGGGGCACCACACATGGCCCATGCCTCACTGCTCTGCAACAAATAAATGCTATGGTGACAGAAGCCCTTTAAATCATTTACCTACCACATTTGTTTGCAGGGCAGCTGGCATGCTTTTTCCCCCATATAGGTTCCTTTTCCAGCCCCCTAGCCCTTACAACTAATTTACAGCCCTGAACTTGGGATACCCATTGAGTTGTATGAGGTTCATGGTTTGTGGTCAAGTTTAGGGTCAATTTCAGCTGCTGAACTTGATTTTTTTTGTCCGTGCTGGTTCGGTAAACTCGAATATGCACGGGTTCACTCATCAGAATTTTTGTAAAATGTATTTTTTGGTTATAATGTCCATCAGCTTATTGTATCTTTTGTGTTATACCTTTTGCCCATTGTCTGAAACTTTATTATATTTTGTGTATCGATAGTAAGCCTGATGAAGGGTCTGTGAATAAAATGTGGCTTACTGGAAATTCACGCATGTGGTGCGGTTCCATCCTCTCTCACATGTTCTAATATTATTGGGTAAGTGGACTGTTCCACTGTAACATACTGTACATGTTCATCCTATACCCATTTTATATATATATATATATATATATATATATATATATATATATAAAAAAATGGGTATAGGATGAATATATATACTGTATAATATATATGAATATATATATAATATATGTATAATATATATATATATATATGTTGTGAGACAGGGAATATAGCTCAGCTGGGATCTTTGCTTTGGTCCAAGCGAGTGGCTATGGATTCACAGATGACAGCGGCAGACCGGCAGGTTCCACACAGATACGGCCACTGCCGTGTTTATTGTGTACACTTATCCCTCAGTGTTACACAAGCAAAAACAGGAAAATAAATGTCTAAGGCGGGCTTTGCACACTACGAAATCGCAGGTGCGATGTCGGTGGGGTCAAATTGAAAATGACGCACTTCCGGCATCGCATGCGACATCGTAGTGTGTAAAGGCTCGATGATACGATTAACGAGCGCAAAAGCGTCGTAATCGTATCATCGGTGCAGCGTCGGCGTAATCCATGATTACGCTGACGTGACGGTCCGATGTTGTTCCTCGCTCCTGCGGCAGCACACATCGCTGTGTGTGAAGCCGCAGGAGCGAGGAACATCTCCTACCGGCGTCACTGCGGCTTCCGTAGGATATGTGGAAGGAAGGAGATGGGCGGGATGTTTACATCCCACTCATCTCCGCCCCTCCGCCCCTCCGCTCCGATTGGCCGCCTGGCGTGTGACGTCGCTATGACGCCGCACGACCCGAACCCTTAACAAGGAGGCGGGTCGCCGTCCAGAGCGACGGTCGCAGGACAGGTGAGTCCATGTGAAGCTGCCGTAGCGATAATGTTCGCTATGGCAGCTATCACAAGGAAATCGCTGCTGCGACGGGGGTGGGTACTATCGCGCTCTGCATCGCAGCATCGGCCTGCGATGTCGCAGCGTGCAAAGTACCCCTAAGGCCGTCTGGCCACTAACTAACAACAGAATGCTAACTATAAAATAAACCTATGTAACAAACAAAACAGTATTCTCTTACTGTGTGGATTCCTCAGCACAGCCAGTGGAGGTATGGAGTCTCAGCCCCAGCAGCCATGAGCCTGTACCTCTCCTCAGCAGCCTCTCTGTTCTGAATGCCTCCTGATTATTTCAGCTGATCCAGTGAGGAATCAAAACCCTGGATTGAATGTGGAGAAGGGAGCAACCAGTCCCACTGCCATTCCCACTGATTGCTCCAAGAAAAACCGAACCCAAAATTACACTGAAATAAACAGGCTTCAGTGACTAACTTATTGCTGAGCCAGATATAACTTTCCCAGCCCACTTGCATGGGCCGACCGCTCCATAATCAATACATGGAGACATATGAAATGAACCGAGGGGAAACATACCTTTTCTCTAGTACTTCTCCCCTCGGCATCTCACATACTCCTGTCGCGGGCGGGGAGGAGGGTGTCAGCACACTACGCTCACCCCTTCTGCTCGGGTCCGGCGGCTGCTGCTCAGTGGTGGCTCGAGCTGTGGGCCGGATCCCGGGGGTTCTCGAGCGGCACTCCTCGCCCGTGAGTGAAAGGGGGTTTGTTGGGTGTGGGGATTGTTTATTGTCCGTGACGCCACCCACGGTTGTGGTGATTTCACCACCGCTGCTCAATATGGGGCTCCCGGGGATGGTGATGCGGAGCAGCCAGGTGTTGTGTTGCCCCTCCGTGGGTAGGGGTTGGTGATCCCGGGGCCCGGTGATGAGATGGGAGATGCAGGGCCTGGTGGGCGCAGGGACGCGGGGGCAGCGCTGTGCCTTGCGGCACCGTGGTACTCACTCAGCCTGAGACGGTGACACAGTTCTCGGTAAACAAACGGCTGGTTGGTCGGTCCCACGGACGGCTGCACTTGCTCTCCCAGTAGGTAGCGGTGATGTCCCTTTTCCTTGCACCTAATGTTGTGTGTTGGTCGCGATGGGTTCCCACCGGTAACCCGCTCCCCGGCTTCAAGCTGGGCCGGAGGAGCTCTACTCTTTGCCCGCAGGCACTGGCCCTCAGAAACTGGTGCCCTGGCGGTGGCGGTGTCTCTGTTGTACAGGTTGGGCTGTTGCCTTCAATCGGGACTTGGTTGTTGGGGGATCTGCGTCCCCGTCACTGACGGATTTGGCAAATTATGGCGACTCCTAGCCTTGCCGGGGTCCGAGAGGCCCCTGCCCTGGTGCTGTCTGTCCTTTGGTACGCTGCTCCAGACCGCCGGGTCACTACCCGTCCGCGGTCCTTCCAGGAACTTCCAAACGGTCACCCCTTCAGACAATCACCACCGTTGCTGACCTTGCTGACTCCGTCCTGCACACAGCTGGACTCACTTCAAGCTTCCTTTCTGTAACTGTTCTCACTTTCCTTCCACTTCTCCTACTCCTCCTTTACCACTTCCACTTCACTTCACTACTTTCACTTTCTTAGCTCATCTTAGCTGTTTACTCTTTCACCTCCCTAGCTTGACTGCTGGTTTTTCCCGCCTCCAGAGCTGTGAACTCCTCGGTGGGCGGAGCCAACCGCCTGGCCCACCCTCCTGGTGTGAACCCCAGCCTCTGGAGGAAGGCAACAAGGATTTTGGTTAGCTTTGATGTGCCTAACTGGGATGTAGGGTGTGTGGGTGCAATGACCTGTGACCCCTGGCTTGCCCAGGGCGTCACATTCCCCCTTAGCAAAATGCAGACCGTCCGCGGGCTGCCCGTCCAACACCGGTTTTATTTTCTGTAAGAATATAAAAGATAAACGGTAACATTTTAATGCATAACATCATCCCACAATGGGAGGCACATTTCTTAAACGTTTCATAACGGTTTACGGTTACGGTTTCCGCTCTCTCCCACCCAAGTAACCTGGCCCTGATGCTGCCCCTAAAACCCAGGCAGCACCCCTTGACCCACAGTCCAGCACACGGTACCCGAGCGGGATCTGTCCTTCCCCTCCAGAGGGTAGCCACCGGTCCCTGTGGTGGCTGGGCCCCAGCCGGCTCTGCTGCGGGCCCTCCCTCCAACCTGCCTCTCCGGAGGCGGCATTGCGGAAACGGTAACGGCAAACAACTTATTTACAAGCCACTTAACGTTTGTGGGTGCCCTGCAAGTTCACGGGCTTGTCCATGGATAGTTCCCATGCAAAACAACTTTTTAAACGGTCCCCACGGGGACAACGGTGCCGGCTCCGGCCGGTTGCAAATCACACAGACAATCAGGTGAAACTTCGGTAATTATTCCTCATTTTCAACTTTCAACACAAACTTATAAACTCAGTGGTGGTCCCAACGGGGACGGTGCAACGGGCATCTGCTGCCCTACTCCGGATATTCAGGCTCTGGTGCTGCCAAGGGAGGGAGTGCTACGCTCGCTCGGGCCTCTGGGCTGCCCCTTAGTTTAGCGTCCAGCGCGAACCACCCCCGCTCCCCAAAGTACCGGGTGTATTGTACGATGTCACCCGGCATCAGATTGCGGCCGGGATGCTCCTCAGGCAGGTGGGCATTCACATCCCGCCGGGCTATAAACACTTCGGCCTCCAGGCCCGGTTCGTAGATAAACCCGTAGCCCCGGCGGACATCAAACCGCCTCACCTGCTCCTCGTACAACGGTCCCCGGACACGGGATGTTGCTTGCCGGAGGTTCTCTTTCTCCCTAATGGCCCTGGCCACCAGCTCGGCCTTCTTCCGTTCCCGTTCAGCGATCTCCAGGCCCAACGGTACCGGCTCCCTATCCCAATACGGCGCTGCTGCGAGCTCCGGCGCACGGGTCGGGCCCCGCGGGACATCCTGGACATTGCCCACTGTCAGGAATCTGGGCGGCATGTCCCGCGGTGTCTTGGCCTTGGGCGCTGCCTTGCAGCAACAACCCGGCGCTACCTCAGCTGAGGTGTGGGGGATGGGCATAGGGGATTTCCGCTGCTGGGCCTTCGGCTCGGAGCGGGTCAGTGGCTCCGGTTCGGGGAACTTTTCCGGGGATGCCTCCGGTTCAACCTTCGGAATCTTCCACGGTAACACCTCCGGTTTACTGCGGGCTCCGGCTACAGGTTGGCCCGCCTGGGCGGGGACGCTGGGTACTGCTACCGGTTGCGGTGGTAGCAGGCCTAATGGCGGGGTCACAGCCTCCGGGACAGGTGGCGAGGGAGGCAGCGAAGGGAGAGGGCTTGGACCGGGCCCCGCAGCTGCGATGACCGGCCCTTCCAGGGCATCGGGACGTGGGTCACTCACCCTCCCTTTCTCCGCTTCCTCCTCGCGTCTCCGCACGGTGGCTACTACATCCGCCATGTCGGCCTCCCACTCCTCCATGAGGAGCTGCATCTTCACCTGCAGCCGTTGGTAAAGCTGCGCGGTCCGGATCTCCACCCACGCCGCGGTTCCAGGTGCGGGGGCTACGGTGTCGCGGGACGGCATCCACATGGTGACTTCATCTTCCAGGAACGGGATGTCTGCAGAGTCCTGGCGTCCCTGCTTTTATAGCTGCAGCTACATGCAGCCAGCCGCCATCGCGTCCCCCTTAGCTCTTTCCGGCCCCTCCTCTGTCGGGGCGGGGTTTTGGCCTTCGCGCCTCTGCTACTCGAGAAGACGCTCGAGCGGGAACTTTTCGCGCCAAAGATGGCGGCTTTTGAAATTTTTCAGCCGGATACCTCCGGCGGTCACAAGGCACACCTCTACCAGACGGCAGAGCGGAAGGATCCTGTTCGTGACGCCAAGTTGTCGCGGGCGGGGAGGAGGGTGTCAGCACACTACGCTCACCCCTTCTGCTCGGGTCCGGCGGCTGCCGCTGCTCAGTGGTGGCTCGAGCTGTGGGCCGGATCCCGGGGGTTCTCGAGCGGCACTCCTCGCCCGTGAGTGAAAGGGGGTTTGTTGGGTGTGGGGATTGTTTATTGTCCGTGACGCCACCCACGGTTGTGGTGATTTCACCACCGCTGCTCAATATGGGGCTCCCGGGGATGGTGATGCGGAGCAGCCAGGTGTTGTGTTGCCCCTCCGTGGGTAGGGGTTGGTGATCCCGGGGCCCGGTGATGAGATGGGAGATGCAGGGCCTGGTGGGCGCAGGGATGCGGGGGCAGCACCGTGGTACTCACTCAGCCTGAGACGGTGACACAGTTCTCGGTAAACAAACGGCTGGTTGGTCGGTCCCACGGACAGCTGCACTTGCTCTCCCAGTAGGTAGCGGTGATGTCCCTTTTCCTTGCACCTAATGTTGTGTGTTGGTCGCGATGGGTTCCCACCGGTAACCCGCTCCCCGGCTTCAAGCTGGGCCGGAGGAGCTCTACTCTTTGCCCGCAGGCACTGGCCCTCAGAAACTGGTGCCCTGGCGGTGGCGGTGTCTCTGTTGTACAGGTTGGGATGTTGCCTTCAATCGGGACTTGGTTATTGGGGAATCTGCGTCCCCGTCACTGACGGATTTGGCAAATTATGGCGACTCCTAGCCTTGCCGGGGTCCGAGAGGCCCCTGCCCTGGTGCTGACTGTCCTTTGGTACGCTGCTCCAGACCGCCGGGTCACTACCCGTCCGCGGTCCTTCCAGGAACTTCCAAACGGTCACCCCTTCAGACAATCACCCCCGTTGCTGACCTTGCTGACTCCGTCCTGCACACAGCTGGACTCACTTCAAGCTTCCTTTCTGTAACTGTTCTCACTTTCCTTCCACTTCTCCTACTCCTCCTTTACCACTTCCACTTCACTTCACTACTTTCACTTTCTTAGCTCATCTTAGCTGTTTACTCTTTCACCTCCCTAGCTTGACTGCTGGTTTTTCCCGCCTCCAGAGCTGTGAACTCCTCGGTGGGCGGAGCCAACCGCCTGGCCCACCCTCCTGGTGTGAACCCCAGCCTCTGGAGGAAGGCAACAAGGATTTTGGTTAGCTTTGATGTGCCTTACTGGGATGTAGGGTGTGTGGGTGCAATGACCTGTGACCCCTGGCTTGCCCAGGGCGTCACACTCCCCCCTTCTTTTCGAGCCCGTGGGGTCGGACACAATGACTTACCAAGCAGTGCATTCTAGACAACGCGTCTGCATTCCCATGCGCCGTGCCTGCTCTGTGCTACACTGAAAATTAAAAATTTTGTAACGCCAAGAACCAGCGTGTCACCCGCGCATTGCCCTCTTTTGCCTGGGACATCCATGTCAGGGGTGAATGGTCCGTCACTAGCCTAAATCGGCGTCCTAGTAAATAATAGCGCAGGGTTTCCAGGGCCCACTTCACAGCTAAGGCTTCTCGCTCAACCACACTGTATTTTTGTTCTGCCTCCGTACATTTTCTGCTTAGATAGCCCACTTGGTGTTCCTCGCCGTTCACTTCTTGTGAAAACACCGCGCCGAGGCCGAGGCGCCGAGGCATCTGTTTGAACAATAAACTCCTGTGTAAAGTTTGGGGTAACCAACACTGGTTGGTCACATAAAGCCTTTTTCAACCTTTGAAAGGCGTCCTCTGCTTCTGCGTTCCACTTTATTGAGACAGAGGTTGACCCCTTGGTAAGATTCGTGAGTGGGGCTGCGGTGGTAGCAACATTTTTGATGAACCGCCGGTAATAACCAACGATCCCCAAAAAGGCTCTGACCTGTCTTTTGGTGACCGGTTGTGGCCAATTCTGAATGGCGTCCACTTTGTTTGCCTGAGGTTTTATAACTACTCTACCAATGATGTATCCCAGATAGCGAGCTTCTTCCAACCCCAATGTACACTTCTTGGGATTGGCAGTCAACCCAGCAGCCCTTAGAGAGTCCAAGACAGCTTGCACCTTTGGCAAATGAGTTTCCCAGTTATCACTAAAGATAATGATATCGTCCAAATATGCGGATGCATACTGGACATGGGGCTTTAGGACAATATCCATTAGTCGTTGGAAGGTGGCTGGGGCTCCATGCAAACCAAATGGCATATCCCGGTACTGGAACAGTCCCTGTGGCGTAACAAAGGCAGTTTTCTCTTTGGCAGAGTCAGTGAGGGGAATCTGCCAATAACCTTTTGTTAAGTCAATAGTGGATATGTATCTGGCTGAACCTAGTCTCTCTATAAGTTCATCAACTCTTGGCATGGGGTAGGCATCGAATTTCGATACCTCATTCAACTTGCGAAAATCGTTACAGAACCGGATAGTCCCATCGGGCTTGGGCACCAGCATGATAGGACTAGCCCACTCACTCCGGGACTCCTCAATAACCCCGAGCGCCTGCATTTTCTCTACTTCCCAGGCAATGGCTTGTCTCCGAGCCTCAGGAATTCGCTACGGTTTTAACCGTACTCGTGTCAGAGGGTCGGTGACAATGTCATGTTTAATTAGGTGAGTACAGCCAGGTAGTTCTGAAAAAATATCTGCATTTCTCTGTACGAACTCCTTGGTTTCTTGTATTTGGGTCTTGGATAGCGTGTCTGCAATACCCACCTTTGGTGGTACTATTTGGGGGTCACTTACCTCAGATGTTTGTGCCACTCGAGGCCCACTATCAAGGGTAGTTTCCACTACCAGACTCTCTCTGTCCCGCCAGGACTTAAGCAAGTTTACGTGGTAGATTTGTTGGGGTTTTCTATTGTCTGGTTGGTGTACCTTATAATTCACTTCACCTATTCTTTCCAGCACCTCGTATGGCCCCTGCCATTTTGCAAGAAATTTATTTTCTACAGTAGGTACCAAGACTAACACTCGATCCCCGGGTTGAAAAACTCGTGTTATAGCCGCCCGGTTGTGCACCCTGCTTTGGGCGCGTTGTGCGAGCTCCAAACATTCTTTGACTATTGGCATAACTGCCGCAATTCTGTCCTGCATAAGTGATATATGTTCAACTACACTGCGGTAAGGAGTCACCTCTTGCTCCCAAGTCTCCTTGGCAATATCCAACAGGCCTCTGGGACACCGCCCATAGACCAATTCAAAAGGTGAAAAGCCCGTGGAGGATTGGGGTACCTCTCGTATGGCGAACAAGAGATATGGCAGGAGAGTATCCCAATCCCTCCTGTCCTTATCCACCACCCTTTTCAACATCCCCTTTAGGGTTTTATTAAAGCGCTCGACCAGACCGTCCGTCTGAGGGTGATACACTGAGGTACGCAGGTGGGAGATTTTTAGTAATTTACATAGTTCTTGAGAATACGAGACATAAAGGGAGTCCCCTGATCCATAAGTATCTCTTTCGGAATGCCTGTGCGAGAAAACATGTTCAAAAGCTCCTTTGAAATTGCTTTTGCATTGGCATTCCTTAAGGGTACAGCCTCCGGATAACGGGTGGCGTAATCCAGTACCACCAAAATGTATTGATGACCCCTGGCAGATTTAACTAATGGACCGACTATATCCATTGCTATCCTCTCAAAGGGCACCTCTATTATTGGCAAGGGTACCAGGGGGCTTCTAAAATGTGACACAGACGCAGTCAACTGGCATGTAGGACAGGACTGACAGTACTGAGTTACATCTCCCACCAGACCTGGCCAAAAGAAACGTTGCAGAATACGGTCTTTTGTCTTTTCTCCAGCCAGGTGCCCACCAAGTGATGTTTATGTGCCAGGTCTAAAACCACCTGACGAAAGGATTTGGGTACCACTAGCTGTTCCACCACCACTCCTCGCATCTTGTCAATGCGGTATAGCATGCCCTGTTGCACTGCCACATGTGGAAACACATTTTGAGCCCCTGGGTAAACTGGGTTTCCCTCAGAGACCTTCACATTTTCCCATGCCCTTGTTAAAGTAGGATCTTGGTGTTGAGCGGTCCCGAAATTATCACGGGCCACCTCAAGACCTGGCATCTCTATAACATCCTTTAGCATGTCCGCCTTGCCTGCAAACACAGCCAGAGGAGAGTCTACAGATTCTGGCGCTACCCCTGTGGTGGGTCCCCTATCATCTTGCTCCAGTGGCTCAGGGGCTAACCCCAGGGTATCGTTCACCAGTTTTTCTTTAACCGGGGTGTTCACGCCATTTTTAACGTTCCACAAGTCCCAGAATAAGGGAAAGTCTCTCCCCAGGATTACACTATGCAATATAGTCTTTACAATCACCGCCTGATGTCTTTTGGCCCCCAAGGGCGTGGCAAGAGTTACCCAGGCTGTGGGGTAGTTTTTAGTATCGCCATGTATGCAACTAATGCCCACAGTTGAACCTGTTATTACTCCAGGGTCCACCAAGCTAGCATGTACCAAGGTTACTTGACTGCCAGAGTCTAAGATGGCATTTACACTATAGCCGTTGACCTCAATGCAACACACATGTTGTTCATTTCCTGTGAGGATCTCCGCAGCAGAGACTGACTGTACGTATAATGACAGACGCCTTGTAATGTTAAAGTCCATAGGCTCTGTAGTTAATGGGCAGTTAGCAGCTACGTGGCCGAGCCCACGACATCGCCAGCACTGTATAGGCCCTTGCCTCCCAGCTGGGGACCTCAGTCTGGGCCTGTTGACTTGCTGAGAAATTACACCACTAACATAGTCCTTTGTGGAACTGCTACCCCTAGTTGCAACATTCTCTTTTGGAAAAGGAGTAGTTTTAGCAGGACTTTCAGGCGATTTCCTAGAACCCCAGCAAGGTGAAAGAGTCCCCTGGAGTAGGCTTTCAGTAGCGCTGTAACGCTCGACAATATTCACCAACTGGTCAGTGCTAGTTGGGTCACCCTGTCCGACCCACCTCTGGATCTTAGCCGGTAAGGTTCGCAGGTACTTGTCTAGGACAACACGTTCCACCATCTGTGCGGATGTCAAAGTTTCTGATTGCAGCCATTTTTTTACCAGATGGATGAGGTCATGCATTTGTGAACGACCTGGCTGATGAGCCACAAAAGTCCATAGATGTACCCTCTGTGCCCGTACATATGTGTTTACTCCCAGTCTTGCCAGGATTTTGCCTTTTAGTTTACTATAGTCCATAGCATCAGCTCCACTTAGATCATTATATGCCTTTTGCGGATCTCCGATCAGGAATGGAGCGACCACTTCAGCCCATTTGTCCACCGGTAGGCGCTCACGTTCTGCAATACGTTCAAACACTGCCAGATACGATTCCACATCATCATCAGCAGTCATTTTAAGTAAAGTCTTTTGTACAGCTTTCCGTGCATTGGCAGGGCTTTGTGCACGGTCCTCCGCGTCTCGCGGCTGCCGAACCAAGGCCTCCTTTATTGCATTTAACTGCTCTTGGTGCATTTGATGCTGCTTTTCCAGCGCCTTCTGAAGATAAGTATTGGTCTGTTGTTGCCGGGCACTGGCTTGTTGTTGCTGGACATTGGCCTGTTGTAGCTGGGCATTGGTCTGTTGTTGGTTAATGTTGGCCTGCACCAACTGTTTCAGCAGCTCCTCCATATTGCTGGTCTCTTGGCTCATCAGCAGCACAGGAGCTTTCAGCCAGGACATTAACAAGAGACAATGCCCATAGAACGGTTTGTCTGCAGTCACAGTCCAATAGCCACTAATGCCCGCATTCGAGACACCATTTGTGAGACAGGAAATATAGCTCAGCTGGGATCTTTGCTTTGGTCCAAGCGAGTGGCTATGGATTCACAGATGACAGCGGCAGACTGGCAGGTTCCACGCAGATACGGCCACTGCCGTGTTTATTGTGTACACTTATCCCTCAGTGTTACACATGCAAAAACAGGAAAATAAACGTCTAAGGCCGTCTGGCCACTAACTAGCAACAGAATGCTAACTACAAAATAAACCTATGTAACAAACAAAACAGTATTCTCTTACTGTGTGGGTTCCTCAGCACAGCCAGTGGAGGTATGGAGTCTCAGCCCCAACAGCCATGAGCCTGTACCTCTCCTCAGAAGCCTCTCTGTTCTGAATGCCTCCTGATTATTTCAGCTGATCCAGTGAGGAATCAAAACCTGGATTGAATGTGGAGAAGGGAGCAACCAGTCCCACTGCCATTCCTACTGATTGCTCCAGGAAAAACCGAGCCCAAAATTACACTGAAATAAACAGGCTTCAGTGACTAACTTATTGCTGAGCCAGACATAATTTTCCCAACTTTTCCCAGCCCATTTGCATGGGCCAACCGCTCCACAATCAATATATGGAGACATATGAAATGAACCGAGGGGAAACATACCTGTTCTCTAGTACTTCTCCCCTCGGCATCTCACAATGTATATATGTATATATATATATATATATATATATATATATATATATATATATATATGTATATATATACAGTTAGGTCCAGAAATATTTGGACAGTGACACAATTTTCGCGAGTTGGGCTCTGCATGCCACCACATTGGATTTGAAATGAAACCTCTACAACAGAATTCAAGTGCAGATTGTAACATTTAATTTGAAGGTTTGAACAAAAATATCTGATAGAAATTGTAGGAATTGTACACATTTCTTTACAAACACTCCACATTTTAGGAGGAAAAAAGTAATTGGACAAATAAACCAAACCCAAAAAAAATAATTTTATTTTCAATATTTTGTTGCGAATCCTTTGGAGGCAATCACTGCCTTAAGTCTGGAACCCATGGACATCACCAAACGCTGGGTTTCCTCCTTCTTAATGCTTTGCCAGGCCTTTACAGCCGCAGCCTTCAGGTCTTGCTTGTTTGTGGGTCTTTCCGTCTTAAGTCTGGATTTGAGCAAGTGAAATGCATGCTCAATTGGGTTAAGATCTGGTGATTGACTTGGCCATTGCAGAATGTTTCACTTTTTTGCACTCATGAACTCCTGGGTAGCTTTGGCTGTATGCTTGGGGTCATTGTCCATCTGTACTATGAAGCGCCGTCCGATCAACTTTGCAGCATTTGGCTGAATCTGGGCTGAAAGTATATCCCGGTACACTTCAGAATTCATCCGGCTACTCTTGTCTGCTGTTATGTCATCAATAAATACAAGTGACCCAGTGCCATTGAAAGCCATGCATGCCCATGCCATCACGTTGCCTCCACCATGTTTTACAGAGGATGTGGTGTGCCTTGGATCATGTGCCGTTCTCTTTCTTTTCCAAACTTTTTTCTTCCCATCATTCTGGTACAGGTTGATCTTGGTCTCATCTGTCCATAGAATACTTTTCCAGAACTGAGCTGGCTTCATGAGGTGTTTTTCAGCAAATTTAACTCTGGCATGTCTATTTTTGGAATTGATGAATGGTTTGCATCTAGATGTGAACCCTTTGTATTTACTTTCATGGAGTCTTCTCTTTACTGTTGACTTAGAGACAGATACACCTACTTCACTGAGAGTGTTCTGGACTTCAGTTGATGTTGTGAACGGGTTCTTCTTCACCAAAGAAAGTATGCGGCGATCATCCACCACTGTTGTCATCCGTGGACGCCCAGGCCTTTTTGAGTTCCCAAGCTCACCAGTCAATTCCTTTTTTCTCAGAATGTACCCGACTGTTGATTTTGCTACTCCAAGCATGTCTGCTATCTCTCTGATGGATTTTTTCAGCCTCAGGATGTTCTGCTTCACCTCAATTGAGAGTTCCTTAGACCGCATGTTGTCTGGTCACAGCAACAGCTTCCAAATGCAAAACCACACACCTGTAATCAACCCCAGACCTTTTAACTACTTCATTGATTACAGGTTAACGAGGGAGACGCCTTCAGAGTTAATTGCAGCCCTTAGAGTCCCTTGTCCAATTACTTTTGGTCCCTTGAAAAAGAGGAGGCTATGCATTACAGAGCTATGATTCCTAAACCCTTTCTCCGATTTGGATGTGAAAACTCTCATATTGTAGCTGGGAGTGTGCACTTTCAGCCCATATTATATATATAATTGTATTTCTGAACATGTTTTTGTAAACAGCTAAAATAACAAAACTTGTTTCACTGTCCAAATATTTCTGAACCTAACTGTATATATACAGTTAGGTCCAGAAATATTTGGACAGTGACACAAGTTTTGTTATTTTAGCTGTTTACAAAAAGATGTTCAGAAATACAATTATATATATAGTATGGGCTGAAAGTGCCCACTCCCAGCTGCAATATGAGAGTTTTCACATCCAAATCGGAGAAAGGGTTTAGGAATCATAGCTCTGTAATGCATAGCCTCCTCTTTTTCAAGGGACCAAAAGTAATTGGACAAGGGACTCTAAGGGCTGCAATTAACTCTGAAGGCGTCTCCCTCGTTAACCTGTAATCAATGAAGTAGTTAAAAGGTCTGGGGTTGATTACAGGTGTGTGGTTTTGCATTTGGAAGCTGTTGCTGTGACCAGACAACATGCGGTCTAAGGAACTCCCAATTGAGGTGAAGCAGAACATCCTGAGGCTGAAAAAAAAGAAAAAATCCATCAGAGAAATAGCAGACATGCTTGGAGTAGCAAAATCAACAGTCGGGTACATTCTGAGAAAAAAGGAATTGACTGGTGAGCTTGGGAACTCAAAAAGGCCTGGGCGTCCACGGATGACAACAGTGGTGGATGATCGCCGCATACGTTCTTTGGTGAAGAAGAACCCGTTCACAACATCAACTGAAGTCCAGAACACTCTCAGTGAAGTAGGTGTATCTGTCTCTAAGTCAACAGTAAAGAGAAGACTCCATGAAAGTAAATACAAAGGGTTCACATCTAGATGCAAACCATTCATCAATTCCAAAAATAGACAGGCCAGAGTTAAATTTGCTGAAAAACACCTCATGAAGCCAGCTCAGTTCTGGAAAAGTATTCTATGGACAGATGAGACCAAGATCAACCTGTACCAGAATGATGGGAAGAAAAAAGTTTGGAGAAGAAAGGGAACGGCACATGATCCAAGGCACACCACATCCTCTGTAAAACATGGTGGAGGCAACGTGATGGCATGGGCATGCATGGCTTTCAATGGCACTGGGTCACTTGTGTTTATTGATGACATAACAGCAGACAAGAGTAGCCGGATGAATTCTGAAGTGTACCGGGAAATACTTTCAGCCCAGATTCAGCCAAATGCCGCAAAGTTGATCGGACGGCGCTTCATAGTACAGATGGAAAATGACCCCAAGCATACAGCCAAAGCTACCCAGGAGTTCATGAGTGCAAAAAAGTGGAACATTCTGCAATGGCCAAGTCAATCACCAGATCTTTACCCAATTGAGCATGCATTTCACTTGCTCAAATCCAGACTTAAGACGGAAAGACCCACAAACAAGCAAGACCTGAAGGCTGCGGCTGTAAAGGCCTGGCAAAGCATTAAGAAGGAGGAAACCCAGCGTTTGGTGATGTCCATGGGTTCCAGACTTAAGGCAGTGATTGCCTCCAAAGGATTCGCAACAAAATATTAAAAATAAAAATATTTTGTTTGGGTTTGGTTTATTTGTCCAATTACTTTTGACCTCCTAAAATGTGGAGTGTTTGTAAAGAAATGTGTACAATTCCTACAATTTCTATCAGATATTTTTGTTTAAACCTTCAAATTAAACGTTACAATCTGCACTTGAATTCTGTTGTAGAGGTTTCATTTCAAATCCAATGTGGTGGCATGCAGAGCCCAACTCGCGAAAATTGTGTCACTGTCCAAATATTTCTGGACCTGACTGTATATATATTATACCCATTAGGAGTTCTCCTTCATGGACTTTTGTGTACATTGGATGTCTATGGTAAATGCCAAGAAACCATATCATAAGATTGACAGCAGACTCCAGCTGTTCTGTCACAGATGTCTATACGCTGTTTGTGGCATTTATATAAACTTAATATGAACCGGAGATATTAGTATGAGCGGATGAGTAATCTGATCATTGTGGGTCTCTCGCACAGTAATAAACAGCAGCATCTTCTAACTGAACATCACTGATATCCAGGTAAGCCATGTTCTTATTATTATCTGTCCGCATATTAAATCTTCCTCTAAATGATTCTGTGAGATAATTATTTCCATGCTCAGGATATATACGACCCACAAACACAGGCTGGTTTCTTGGAACCTGTTTGAGCCAAGTTATCCAATAATTGGTAAACTCATATCCAGAAGCAGAACATGATAACCGGACTTGTGCCCCATATTGTACAGATACTGATTGAGGCTGAAGAAGCTGAACCTCAGCTCTGACTCCTGAAATCCGAAAGAAATAGAAAAGTAATGAGCGTATTATAATCATATCTGCCCTCACATCACCTGTTCTCTTACCCAAGTAATGGAGCAGAAGAAAGCCGAGAATAAGCCTCATGTCTTCTGTTACCACAGTATTTCCTCCATATTCATATATATACGGCTTATAGAGGTTGTAAATTCACATGGTCACATGACCAACATTTGCATCTTCTGTACCATTAACATATCACATTATATAAGACGTCACGAGATCGGGTCTTTGAAATATCGGAATAGGCCAGAATGGTGTGGACCTGCACACACATGACCTCCGCTTCATTCATTGTCTATGGGACAAATGTTCTCCATAGACTTTACTTGGCTTGGTAAGATATAAGTAACCCCACAAATGTATGTCCTTAGTAGAATCATGATAGATTTATTGTCTGCTTTTTTGTAAAATACAAAAATAATCTTATTTAATTTAGGTTAAAATCCAGTAATGTACAGAACATAATAGTGAGTTTTAAATAATGGTGGATTTTAAGAGACTTTATGTTTCTTTGCCTTGACCATGCAGAGTAATAGAAGAAAAGCAGCTACCAGAAACATGGTATTTATATTGACCATTAAGTGTTTCCCACATAGTAAAGGACATGAGGAGTTCCTATATATAATGACAGTGATCAGCAGCATCACCCACCCCAGATGTTTCCTGCATTATGTCACATCTAGAAATGATCAAAATGAAATGAAACTAAACAGAACCATCTATCGGCCATTAGTAATTGTATAAGGCAGAAAAGTCATAGAATGAGTTTAGTAATACTATATGGGGAGAATCTGCTTGGAGAATAGTGCTACACTAATAGAAGATCCTGGGTCCTCTCCTGGCCGACCGTTAATTTCAGGCTTTTGAAAACACTTTTTAGAAGTACATTGGGGAAATATGAGTACCCTTAGGGTGAAGAATATAGGAAGGGTCAGTAAATCCCCTAGAGGAGGTAATTTGGAGCAACTATGTCTCAATAAAGAATCATACTGGATCTTGTCACTTAGCACACGACACCCAGAGGGATTAAGTTATTGAAGCGATGTGATGAATTTCTGTTTAATTGGGATTTATTTCATTTTGGAGATTAATAGAAAAACCTTTCTCCTTGCGGAGACCTGACAACCCAGTCTGGCTGCCAGTGAGGATAGGGTATGTGCGCACATTGCGTTCTAGCGTGACAAATAAAACACAACGTTTTGTCACTGCATGTGCGTTTCAAAACGCATCCAAAACGCTGCGATTTTGAATGCATTTTGAATGCAGAATGGATGCATTTTTGACAGTGCGTTCCCACTCTGCTCTGCTACATCCCCATAGAACATGGCTGGCTGCGAGACTGAGCCACGCGATCAGAATGAACTTGGATGAACTTCACCTGACTTCATTATCATTGCGCGGCTCTGTCTGTGTGCTGCGGCCTTGTTTGCGGCCACCGGTGAAGGATTCACCAGTGAACGCAAATACCCTGAGTGACTGAAGTGTGCCACGTGATCAGTGGTGCCGTCACTCAGGTTACCTGCGGCCAGCTGGAGTCCTCCACCTGAGACCGCAAATCACCTGAGTGAGGGCATAGCTGATCAGGCAGCTCACTTCAGTCACTCGGGCAACTTGCTGTCACAGTTGGAGGATCCAGCGGTGGCCATGGGGAACCTGAGTGACGTCACCGCTGATAACGCGACTCACTTCAGTTGCTCCGTGAAGCTGACAGAGAGTGGTCGTGCTCTACGGCCGCTCCTGTCAGCTTCCAATGAAGCAGAGCTGGTTGCGTCGTGGGCCCTCGTGTGGATTACGTCGGACCTGGAGGGGTGTTTGGGGATTTTAATAAAGTGGTGAAAGAGGGTGATTTTTATTGTCTTTTATTCCAAATAAAGGATTTTTTGGGTGTATGTGTTTATTTTCTTTAACTTACAGATAAATCATGGGGGGTGTCTCATAGATGCCTGCCATGATTAAGCTAGGACTTAGTAGCAGCCATGGGTAGCCATTAACTCCTTATTACCACGATTGCCACCGCACCAGGGCAATTCGGGATGAGCCAGGTAGAGTCGCGGGACTGTTGCATCTAATGGATGCGGCAAGTCCGGGCGGCTGCTGGCTGACATTTTTAGGCTGGGGAGCTCCCCATAACATGGGGATCCCCATCCTGAGAATACCAGCCTTCAGCCATGTGGCTTTATCTTGGCTGGTATCAAAATTGGTGGGGGACTGCTTGTCGTTTTTTTTCAAATTATTTATTTATTTTACTGCACGATATAGACCCATCCACCGGTTGCTGTTATTGGTTGCAGTGAGACAGCTGTCACTCAACGTGGGGGCTCGTCTGAATGCAACCAATCATAGGCACTGGTGGGCGGGGGAAGCAGTGAATACGAGATGGAATAATGAGCGGCCGGCATTTTAAAAAGCAGGCGAAACCGCCAGAGCAGTGTGACAGCTGTGCAGCGCTGCGCCGGTGATCGGTGATTGGTGAGTATGAGAGAGAGGGAGAGACTGACTGACCGACAGAGAGAGAGAGCGAGAGACCGACTGACCAACTGACAGAGAGAGAGCGACCGACAGACAGAGATTGAGAGATACCGACATCGACAGAGATAGAGAGAGAGATAGACTGACCCACAGACAGAGAGAGAGAGATCGACATCGATTTCAATGGGAGGAAAATGCAACCAAAACGCACAAAAGAAGTGACATGTTGCTTTTTTAAACGCATCGATTTTGTCAAAAATTTGGTATCCAAAATGCTACGATTCAAAACGCAACAGGTTCATGGAATTTGCTGACTTTTCATGGACTTTGCTGGGGACACAGAATCTATGCGTTTACACTGCAGTTCAAAACGCTGCGTAAACGCATGAAAAAATGCAACGTGCGCACAGACCCTTAGGTGTAGTCTTAGGATAGAGTTCGTCTCCTTCCTCCCTGGAGAGACAATTTGAATATTTCCCAGAGGGGCATTGCAGATAGAAGACCCCTCACTGGCAGCCAGACTGGTTTGTCAGGTCTCTGCAAGGAGAAAAGTTTTCCCCTTAGACGCCACTATAGCTTCTCATAAGTCAGATCAGATACCATACTTTGCACTGATGAGGGGCATTCACCCCGAAACACCGTGTCTGCAAATTGGGGTTCTGATCTGGTATAAATCCTAAGTCATATGAAAAGGCTCGTTAAAGGGCCATTTTTTACTTTTAGTATTGCTACTAGAGTTCGTCTCCTTCCTCCCTGGAGAGACTATTCATATTGGAGAGGCATTTAAAATAAGTGATTAAAATTAAAGGAGTTGAATGTACTATGTAGAATAAATTAAAATCCAAACTAATATATAATGATGGAACAAATGTGATTTGGGACTATGTTCATTATTCTAAATCTGTTAAATTTATTAGACTGAAGGTATAGGTTTAGTTCATATGTAGAAACTAGCTAACGCTTGGTTTAATGGTATAAAGCTCTCCTACCCCAAGGATATACAGTTCACCTCCCTGATATATATCTCCCCCAAAGGTATACAGCTGTCCTCCTCCTCCAAGGGTATATGTGACGCCCTGGACTAGTCATGTCGTCCCAGGTAGTCACACACATCACCCCCCCTCCCCGAGTAGGTGACAGCAGCCAACCAAGAAACCCTTGTCACCACCCTCCAGGTTTGATGTCCACACCAGGGGAGCGGAGCCAGGTGGTTGGCTCCGCCCACCAAGAAGTTCACAGGCCTGGAGGCGGGAAAGACACAAGTTCAGAGAGAAAGTTCAAGAGCAGTGTGTGGAGTAGCCTTGGCAGTGAAGGAGGGAGGACGAGTTCAAGGGCAGACCTGTGACCAGGCCTGCCACGAGTCTACTCCGGTGGCTGGGTTGGAGCCCAGTCACCTTAGGAGGCAGATGGTGGTGGCTGCCTGCAGGAGCTGGGATTACAGCTGGTGAAACCGCAGGGATCGGGGTCGGGCGGTGGTCCGCCGGTACCGAACTGTTCTTCCCTCAAAGGGTATACAGCTCTCTCTTCAAGGGTATACAGATCCTCTCCCCCCAAGGGTATAGAGCTCCCTCCCCCCAAGGGTATACAGCTTTCCCCCAAGGGTATACAGCTTTCTTCCCCACAAGGGTATACAGCTCCCCTCCCTGGTATACAGCTCCCTCCCAATGATATACAGCTCTCCCACAAGTGTGCAATGTACACAACAGGATTTGTGTCTGTGCTTACAAGACCTGTGATGATGTCACATGGAGGGGAGGAGTCAGGTGTCACATGCTCAGTTCCTCAGTGTATGCAGGACTTTGCTGTGATGGTTGTCATGGTGCTGGATGAGAAGAAGTTTATATGTGGGGTAAGGAGGGATTTAGAGTGTGGATGTAGAGGAGCTGTGTGTGTGTAATGTGTGGGGGGGCGGAGCCGCATGTGTAATGTGGGGGGTGGAGTCGCATGTTTAATGTGCGGGGGCGGAACCATGTGTGTAATATGTGGGGACGGAGTTGCGTGTATTGTGTGTGGGAGGAACCAGATATGCTAATGTGTGAGGGCGGAGTCACATATGGTAATGTGCAGGGGCGGGATTAGCGAGTAATCACAATGGCACTTATATATAGATGTTATTTTTATTGGAATTTGTAAATGTGAATACATTTTCGTAGTTATCTTTACTAGCTTTTTCATTAACATACTGTATAAAGAGGTTCTTCTATGTTTCATGTGTGGATTAATTAATTAATTTAGTTATTATTCTGTTTGCATGTTATTGGGAATTAATTTGCCATACAGTGAAGGAAATAATTATTTGATCCCTTGCTGATTTTGTAAGTTTGCCCCACTGACAAAGACATGAACAGTCTATAATTTTAAGGGTAGGTTAATTTTAACAGTTACATATAGTTACATAGTTATAAAGTTACTAAGTAGAGTTGAGCGCGGTTCGAGGTTCGAGGTTCTTCAGTTCTAGGCTCGAGTGATTTTGGGGCCTGTTCTAGATCGAACTAGAACTCGAGCTTTTTGCAAAAGCTCGATAGTTCTAGAAACGTTCGAGAACGGTTCTAGCAGCAAAAAAACAGCTAATTCCTAGCTGGCTTTCCGCTGTAATAGTGTAAGTCACTCTGTGACTCACACTATTATGACATTTCAGTGTATAGTGTGCGTGAACAGCGCCTTCAGATCACTCCTGTTTGTATAATGGCGATCGCAATTTTTTTTTTTTTTTCCTTGTCTTCCTTCCCTAAGCGCGCGCGTGTAGTGGGGAGGGCCATTATGTCAGCCAATCCCAGACACACACACAGCTAAGTGGACTTTTAGTCAGAGAAGCAACGGCATGTGTGATAGGATGTCCATGTCACATGTCGCTGCATTATAAAACCGGACATTTTCCTCCAGGACGCCATTATCTGCCTTCTGCGTCCTTGGTGTCAGACATCACTGGCGCAGCTCCGTCCTGAGTCCTATCGCCGATACAGCTGTATGCGCTCCATACACAGCGTTAGACAGCTTAGGGATAGCACTTTCCATAAGTCCTTTTAAGGGCTCGTACCGGCAGGGTCAGAGAGCCATAGGTGACAGGTCCTGAAAACAGCGACAGCGTCTGTGTAGCTAAGGTCAGGGATTTCGTCGCTGCATTTCCCCATTAGGAGGGAATAGAAAGGCAGGCTTCCATTCCTCTACCCAGAGCCCCACAATCCTGGCACTGTACCCTCCTGTCCTCTGCACACTCCAACTCATTATAACTAAGCCATTATACTAGCAAACACTCAGTGTACCTAGTGGCATCCTAAATGTGGCTATTGGACTTTGCTATAGTCCCACTAGTGCAAAGATATTTGCAGCACCTCTGCCTGCATTGCACACTCCAACTCATTATAACTAAGCCATTATACTAGCAAACACTCAGTGTACCTAGTGGCATCCTAAACGTGGCTATTGGACTTTTGTCTAGTCACACTAGTGCAAAGACATTTGCAGCACCTCTACCTGCATTGCACACTCCAACTCATTATAACTAAGCCATTATACTAGCAAACACTCAGTGTACCTAGTGGCATCCTAAACGTGGCTATTGGACTTTGCTATAGTCCCACTAGTGCAAAGATATTTGCAGCACCTCTGCCTGTATTGCACACTCCAACTCATTATAACTAAGCCATTATACTAGCAAACACTCAGTGTACCTAGTGGCATCCTAAACGTGGCTATTGGACTTTTGTCTAGTCACACTAGTGCAAAGACATTTGCAGCACCTCTACCTGCATTGCACACTCCAACTCATTATAACTAAGCCATTATACTAGCAAACACTCAGTGTACCTAGTGGCATCCTAAACGTGGCTATTGGACTTTGCTATAGTCCCACTAGTGCAAAGATATTTGCAGCACCTCTGCCTGTATTGCACACTCCAACTCATTATAACTAAGCCATTATACTAGCAAACACTCAGTGTACCTAGTGGCATCCTAAACGTGGCTATTGGACTTTTGTCTAGTCACACTAGTGCAAAGACATTTGCAGCACCTCTACCTGCATTGCACACTCCAACTCATTATAACTAAGCCATTATACTAGCAAACACTCAGAGTACCTAGTGGCATCCTAAACGTGGCTATTGGACTTTGCTATAGTCCCACTAGTGCAAAGATATTTGCAGCACCTCTGCCTGCATTGCACACTCCAACTCATTATAACTAAGCCATTATACCAGCAAACACTCAGTGTACCTAGTGGCATCCTAAACGTGGCTATTGGACTTTTGTCTAGTCACACTAGTGCAAAGACATTTGCAGCACCTCTACCTGCATTGCACACTCCAACTCATTATAACTAAGCCATTATACTAGCAAACACTCAGTGTACCTAGTGGCATCCTAAACGTGGCTATTGGACTTTTGTCTAGTCACACTAGTGCAAAGACATTTGCAGCACCTCTACCTGCATTGCACACTCCAACTCATTATAACTAAGCCATTATACTAGCAAACACTCAGTGTACCTAGTGGCATCCTAAACGTGGCTATTGGACTTTTGTCTAGTCACACTAGTGCAAAGACATTTGCAACACCTCTACCTGCATTGCACACTCCAACTCATTATAACTAAGCCATTATACTAGCAAACACTCAGTGTACCTAGTGGCATCCTAAACGTGGCTATTGGACTTTTGTCTAGTCACACTAGTGCAAAGACATTTGCAGCACCTCTACCTGCATTGCACACTCCAACTCATTATAACTAAGCCATTATACTAGCAAACACTCCGTGTACCTAGTGGCATCCTAAACGTGGCTATTGGACTTTTGTCTAGTCACACTAGTGCAAAGACATTTGCAGCACATCTACCTGCATTGCACACTCCAACTCATTATAACTAAGCCATTATACTAGCAAACACTCAGTGTACCTAGTGGCATCCTAAACGTGGCTATTGGACTTTGCTATAGTCCCACTAGTGCAAAGATATTTGCAGCACCTCTGCCTGCATTGCACACTCCAACTCATTATAACTAAGCCATTATACTAGCAAACACTCAGTGTACCTAGTGGCATCCTAAACGTGGCTATTGGACTTTTGTCTAGTCACACTAGTGCAAAGACATTTGCAGCACCTCTACCTGCATTGCACACTCCAACTCATTATAACAAAGCCATTATACTAGCAAACACTCAGTGTACCTAGTGGCATCCTAAACGTGGCTATTGGACTATTGTCTAGTCACACTAGTGCAAAGACATTTGCAGCACCTCTACCTGCATTGCACACTCCAACTCATTATAACTAAGCCATTATACTAGCAAACACTCAGTGTACCTAGTGGCATCCTAAACGTGGCTATTGGACTTTTGTCTAGTCACACTAGTGCAAAGACATTTGCAACACCTCTACCTGCATTGCACACTCCAACTCATTATAACTAAGCCATTATACTAGCAAACACTCAGTGTACCTAGTGGCATCCTAAACGTGGCTATTGGACTTTTGTCTAGTCACACTAGTGCAAAGACATTTGCAGCACCTCTACCTGCATTGCACACTCCAACTCATTATAACTAAGCCATTATACTAGCAAACACTCCGTGTACCTAGTGGCATCCTAAACGTGGCTATTGGACTTTTGTCTAGTCACACTAGTGCAAAGACATTTGCAGCACATCTACCTGCATTGCACACTCCAAATCATTATAACTAAGCTATTATACTAGCAAACACTCAGTGTACCTAGTGGCATCCTAAACGTGGCTATTGGACTTTGCTATAGTCCCACTAGTGCAAAGATATTTGCAGCACCTCTGCCTGCATTGCACACTCCAACTCATTATAACTAAGCCATTATACTAGCAAACACTCAGTGTACCTAGTGGCATCCTAAACGTGGCTATTGGACTTTGCTATAGTCCCACTAGTGCAAAGATATTTGCAGCACCTCTGCCTGCATTGCACACTCCAACTCATTATAACTAAGCCATTATACTAGCAAACACTCAGTGTACCTAGTGGCATCCTAAACGTGGCTATTGGACTTTTGTCTAGTCACACTAGTGCAAAGACATTTGCAGCACCTCTACCTGCATTGCACACTCCAACTCATTATAACAAAGCCATTATACTAGCAAACACTCAGTGTACCTAGTGGCATCCTAAACGTGGCTATTGGACTATTGTCTAGTCACACTAGTGCAAAGACATTTGCAGCACCTCTACCTGCATTGCACACTCCAACTCATTATAACTAAGCCATTATACTAGCAAACACTCAGTGTACCTAGTGGCATCCTAAACGTGGCTATTGGACTTTTGTCTAGTCACACTAGTGCAAAGACATTTGCAACACCTCTACCTGCATTGCACACTCCAACTCATTATAACTAAGCCATTATACTAGCAAACACTCAGTGTACCTAGTGGCATCCTAAACGTGGCTATTGGACTTTTGTCTAGTCACACTAGTGCAAAGACATTTGCAGCACCTCTACCTGCATTGCACACTCCAACTCATTATAACTAAGCCATTATACTAGCAAACACTCCGTGTACCTAGTGGCATCCTAAACGTGGCTATTGGACTTTTGTCTAGTCACACTAGTGCAAAGACATTTGCAGCACATCTACCTGCATTGCACACTCCAAATCATTATAACTAAGCTATTATACTAGCAAACACTCAGTGTACCTAGTGGCATCCTAAACGTGGCTATTGGACTTTGCTATAGTCCCACTAGTGCAAAGATATTTGCAGCACCTCTGCCTGCATTGCACACTCCAACTCATTATAACTAAGCCATTATACTAGCAAACACTCAGTGTACCTAGTGGCATCCTAAACGTGGCTATTGGACTTTGCTATAGTCCCACTAGTGCAAAGATATTTGCAGCACCTCTGCCTGCATTGCACACTCCAACTCATTATAACTAAGCCATTATACTAGCAAACACTCAGTGTACCTAGTGGCATCCTAAACGTGGCTATTGGACTTTTGTCTAGTCACACTAGTGCAAAGACATTTGCAGCACCTCTACCTGCATTGCACACTCCAACTCATTATAACTAAGCCATTATACTAGCAAAAACTCAGTGTACCTAGTGGCATCCTAAACGTGGCTATTGGACTTTTGTCTAGTCACACTAGTGCAAAGACATTTGCAGCACTTCTACCTGCATTGCACACTCCAACTCATTATAACTAAGCCATTATACTAGCAAACACTCCGTGTACCTAGTGGCATCCTAAACGTGGCTATTGGACTTTTGTCTAGTCACACTAGTGCAAAGACATTTGCAGCACATCTACCTGCATTGCACACTCCAACTCATTATAACTAAGCCATTATACTAGCAAACACTCAGTGTACCTAGTGGCATCCTAAACGTGGCTATTGGACTTTGCTATAGTCCCACTAGTGCAAAGATATTTGCAGCACCTCTGCCTGCATTGCACACTCCAACTCATTATAACTAAGCCATTATACTAGCAAACACTCAGTGTACCTAGTGGCATCCTAAACGTGGCTATTGGACTTTTGTCTAGTCACACTAGTGCAAAGACATTTGCAGCACCTCTACCTGCATTGCACACTCCAACTCATTATAACTAAGCCATTATACTAGCAAACACTCAGTGTACCTAGTGGCATGCTAAACGTGGCTATTGGACTTTTGTCTAGTCACACTAGTGCAAAGACATTTGCAGCACCTCTACCTGCATTGCACACTCCAACTCATTATAACTAAGCCATTATACTAGCAAACACTCAGTGTACCTAGTGGCATCCTAAACGTGGCTATTGGACTTTTGTCTAGTCACAGTAGTGCAATGACATTTGCAGCACCTCTACCTGCATTGCACACTCCAACTCATTATAACTAAGCCATTATACTAGCAAACACTCAGTGTACCTAGTGGCATCCTAAACGTGGCTATTGGACTTTGCTATAGTCCCACTAGTGCAAAGATATTTGCAGCACCTCTGCCTGCATTGTACACTCCAACTCATTATAACTAAGCCATTATACTAGCAAACACTCAGTGTACCTAGTGGCATCCTAAACGTGGCTATTGGACTTTTGTCTAGTCACACTAGTGCAAAGACATTTGCAGCACCTCTGCCTGCATTGCACACTCCAACTCATTATAACTAAGCCATTATACTAGCAATTGATGCTGCCAGTTTAAGGGCCGTAGTTGCTTTGTCAGGGATATTTATTCTTTATTATTCTGCTGTTAATAAAGCTAGACCACCGCTGCAATCTACACCACCTCTCAATTTTTACTACCACATTTTAAGTGCACAATCTTGTCGCAATCAACATGAGTGGCAAAATGACAGATGCTGGTGGAAAGGGGAAGAGGCGTGGTGGAAAAGGAAAAAAAGGGTTTGTCCGTGGGTAAGGTGGCAAAGCTCCATTATCATCTGCTGAAGAGAGACCATCTACCAGCAAAAGTAAGATGTCTACTACTTACCGTGGACAATCCGATGTGCTCCCTTTTTTACGGACACGAACAACAGGAACAAAGGTAGATGATGGCCAAAAAAGGAAAATGCTTGAATGGATCTCAAGTGGTCCACAAGTGCCCTCTCAGCCACTTCAAGTACCGCATCCAAAAAACACCAGTCCTCTTAGTTGTCATCCCAATCAAACTTGCTTTCTCCCAGCTGTGAAGTCTCCATCAGCCCTGCACAGTATGGTGGAACTGAGATGGCTGAGTCTGCAGAGCTGTTCAGTCACACTATAGCCTGGGAATCAGAGGTCTGCTCCCAAGCTACAGTGAGTACAGAACAGGAAATGGTCTGCAGTGATGCCCAGAACCTTTGTGACTCTGATTCAGGCCGTGAGGACCAAGTTTCTGAGCATAATGTTGACCCTTTGTCACAAACTGTAACACCTGTGGTTATAGACAATGAGGAACATACTGATGAAGATGAGACGCAGATACCCGATTGGGATGACAACTTAAATATTCGGTCAGGGCAAGAAGAGGCTCGGTCTAAGGGGGAGGGGAGTGCAAACACAACAATTGATGATGAAGTTCTAGATCCCACCCACTGTCAACCCACAGTCAGGCACTCGAGGAGGTCAACAGAGGTAGTGGAGGAGGATGCAACTGATGACGAAGTTACCTTGCGCCTTCCTGGACACAGTCGGAGTACTGGTAGCACGTCTACAACTGCATCCTCAGCCACCACTCTGCCTCTGAGCATTATTCGGGGTGGATCAACAGGTCGCATGGCCTCTAAGCCTTGCCTAGCCTGGTCCTTTTTTGACATAGAAAAAGATCGCCCAAATTATGTGATCTGTAAAATTTGTCATGGTTCTCTTAGTAGAGGTCAAAACCTCAGCAGTTTGACAACTTCTTCCATGAATCGTCACATGAATAAATATCATATTTCCTGGTGGGAAGCTCACCGTGCTGCAATGCGGCCTAGCGGAGCGAACCATCCACCGCCTGCCCCTTCCAGTGCATCCGCGCGCTCGTCATCTTCTAGGACTGTGGGGACAGCTGTCACACCTGTTTTTCCACCCACAACTTCCACCACTGTAACCGCAACAGGCAGTTTGCTTGGTAGGTCGTCAGTTGGTTTGGAAGGGGAAACAAGTGAGTGTGTACAGCTCTCTCAGACATCGATAGCACCAACGTTGGATGAAGGCAACATCATGTCTCCGCCTGCACTTTCCTCACAAACCTGCATTTTTCCAGGGACACCCTACTCAACACCGTCTACACACAGCAGCCAGATCTCTGTCCCTCAGATGTGGTCAAATAAAAGGCCACTTCCTGCGACCCATGACAAAGCTAAGAGGTTGACTCTATCCCTCTGTAAGCTGTTGGCTACCGAAATGCTGCCTTTCCGCCTAGTGGACACACAGGATTTTAGAGACCTTATGTCTGTCGCTGTGCCCCAGTACCAGATGCCTAGTCGCCACTACTTCTCTAAGAAAGGTGTGCCCGCGCTACACCAGCATGTCACACACAACATCACCGCTTCCTTGAGAAACTCTGTGTGTGAACGGGTGCATTTCACCACCGATACTTGGACCAGTAAGCATGGACAGGGACGTTACATGTCGCTGACTGGGCACTGGGTAACTATGGTGATAGATGGTGAAGGGTCTGCTGCACAAGTCTTGCCGTCCCCATGACTTGTGTGTCAATCCTCTGTCTGTCCAAGTTTCGCCACTGCTTCTGCATCCTCCACCTCATCTGGGTCCTCCACCTCCGCCCCAAGCCTGCCTGGTCAGGCCACCAGCGTTCTCACTGCGCAGAAGGAATCACGCACCCCTCATTACTATGCTGGCAGCAGAGCGCAACGGCATCAGGCGGTCTTTAGCTTGACATGTCTTGGGAATAAGAGTCACACAGCTGAGGAGTTGTGGTCAGCTCTGCGGTCCGAGTTTAATAAATGGTTGTCTCCACTCAACCTGCAGCCTGGTAAGGCCGTGTGCGACAATGCTGCAAACCTGGGTGCGGCCCTTCGCCTGGGCAGGGTGACACACGTACCTTGTATGGCTCACGTGTTGAACCTTGTCGTCCAGCAATTTTTAACACACTATCCCGGCCTAGATGGCCTTCTGAACAGGGCACAAAAACTGTCTGCTCACTTCCGCCGTTCAAGCGCCGCAGCTGAGCGACTTGCATCGCTCCAGAAGTCTTTCGGCCTGCCGGTTCATCGCCTGAAATGCGATGTGGCGACACGCTGGAATTCAACTCTCCACATGTTACAGCGACTGTGGCAGCACCGCCGAGCCCTGGTGCAATACGTCATGACGTATAGCCTGGGCCAACGAGATGCAGAGGTGGGTCAGATCACCCTGATGGAGTGGTCTCAGATCAAGGACCTATGCACCCTTCTGCACAGTTTCGACATGGCGACGAATATGTTTAGCGCTGACAATGCCATTATCAGCATGACGATTCCAGTCATTTACATGCTGGAGCACACGCTAAACACTATTCGGAGTCAGGGGGTGGGACAACAGGAAGGGGATGAACTACAGGAGGATTCATATGCGCAAGACACAACAACATCACCAAGGTCCAGACGTTCATCATCACCAAGGCGCCAGGCATGGGACCATGGGGGACAGGGATCAACAAGGGCGCATAGTAGCAGGCTAAATGTTGAGGAAGGTGCAGGAGAACATGAAGAAATGGAGGACGAACTGTCCATGGACATGGAAGACTCAGCAGATGAGGAAGACCTTGGTCAAATTTCAGTTGAAAGAGGTTGGGGGGAGATGTCAGAGGAAGAAAGAACGGTTAGCACCTCTATGCCACAAACACAGCGTGGACTTGGTCCGCATGGCTGCGCAAGACACATGAGTGCCTTCTTGTTGCACTACCTCCAAAATGACCCTCGTATTGTCAAAATTAGAAGTGATGATGACTACTGGCTTGCCACACTATTAGATCCCCAGTACAAGTCCAAATTTTGTGACATAATTCCAGCCATAGAAAGGGACGCACGTATGCAGGAGTATCAGCAGAAGCTGTTACTCGATCTTAGCTCGGCTTTTCCACCAAACAACCGTGCAGGTGCAGGGAGTGAATCTCCCAGTTGTAACTTGACAAACATGGGACGGTCTCGTCATCTTCAACAGTCTACCCGTACCAGTAGGACCGTATCTGGTGCTGGTAACAGCAATTTTATGGAATCTTTTCATAATTTTTTTAGACCCTCTTTTGCAAGGCCACCAGAGACAACAAGTCTGACACATAGTCAACGGCTGGAGAGGATGATACAGGAGTATCTCCAAATGAACATCGATGCCATGACTTTGCAAATGGAGCCTTGCTCCTTTTGGGCTTCAAATCTAGAAAAATGGCCAGAGCTCTCCAGTTACGCCTTGGAGATTTTGTCGTGTCCAGCTGCCAGCGTTGTCTCTGAACGTGTCTTCAGTGCTGCTGGGTGTGTGCTGACAGATAAGCGCACGCGTCTGTCCAGTGACAATGTGGACAGACTGACGTTCATCAAAATGAACAAGTCATGGATCCAGAAGGAATTTACTACCCCTGTGTCATCCTGGGAAGAGTAAATGCTTGTGGATTTGGAATGTGCTTGATGCAAATCAAAACATCCTGTTTGCAACTAGGGCACAACTGCTGCCACTGAAGGGGTGGGTGTGTGTGGGGCCCAATTTTTGGAAAAAAGGGAGACTCCGCTTGGAGTAACCCTTGCTTGCTGTGTTTTTTAAAAGGAGCCAAGATGAACAGAGCTGGGATCAGGAAAGACTTTGCTACCTACCCTGGTGTCATCCTGGGGACGGTTAATTATGGCGTATTTTTGAATGTGCTTGATGCAAATCTAGCTGTGAAGTGTACAACTGGGGCACAACTGCTGCCACTGAAGGGGTGGGTGTGTGTGGGGCCCAATTTTTGGAAAAAAGGGAGACTCCGCTTGGAGTAACCCTTGCTTGCTGTGTTTTTTAAAAGGAGCCAAGATGAACAGAGCTGGGATGAGGAAAGACTTTGCTACCTACCCTGGTGTCATCCTGGGGACGGTTAATTATGGCGTATTTTTTAATGTGCTTGATGCAAACCTAGCTGTGAATTGTACAACTGGGGCACAACTGCTTCCACTGAAGGGGTGGGTGTGTGTGGGGCCCAATTTTTGGAAAAAAGGGAGACTCCGCTTGGAGTAACCCTTGCTTGCTGTGTTTTTTAAAAGGAGCCAAGATGAACAGAGCTGGGATCAGGAAAGACTTTTCTACCTACCCTGGTGTCATCCTGGGGACGGTTAATTATGGCGTATTTTTGAATGTGCTTGATGCAAACCTAGCTGTGAAGTGTACAACTGGGGCACAACTGCTGCCACTGAAGGGGTGGGTGTGTGTGGGGCCCAATTTTTGGAAAAAAGGGAGACTCCGCTTGGAGTAACCCTTGCTTGCTGTGTTTTTTAAAAATGATCCAAGATGAACAGAGCTGGGATCAGGAAAGACTTTGCTACCAACCCCGGTGTCATCCTGGGGACGGTTAAGAATAGTTTATTTTTGAATGTGCTTGATGCAAATCTAGCTGTGAAGTGTAGAACTGGGGCACAACTGCTGCCACTGAAGGGGTGGGTGTGTGTGGGGCCCAATTTTTGGAAAAAAGGGAGACTCCGCTTGGAGTAACCCTTGCTTGCTGTGTTTTTTAAAAGGAGCCAAGATGAACAGAGCTGGGATCAGGAAAGACTTTGCTACCTACCCTGGTGTCATCCTGGGGACGGTTAATTATGGCGTATTTTTGAATGTGCTTGATGCAAACCTAGCTGTGAATTGTACAACTGGGGCACAACTGCTGCCACTGAATGGGTGGGTGTGTGTGTGGCCCAATTTTTGGAAAAAAGGAAGACTCCGCTTGGAGTCACCTTGCGGTGTTTTACATGATTTTAGAAGGGCGTGCCATGCCTATATCTGTGTCTCCTCCTCTTTTTCCTTGTCCTGCTCTTTTGTTTTCACATGAGTATATGTCCTTTTCACTTTCTCATGTGTTTGTGTTGTGTTGTGAGTTGTTTGTCACCTTTTGGACACCTTTGAGGGTGTTTTCTATGTGTTTTTATGTGTTTGTGAATGCCTGCCATTGTTTCCTATGCGGTTCGAGTTCGGTTCGTCGAACGTTCGACGAACCGAACTCGAACGGGACCTCCGTTTGGCGAACCGACCTCGAGCCGAACCGGGACCGGTTCGCTCATCTCTATTACTAAGGTTGAAAAAAGAACTAGGTCCATCTAGTTCAACCTTCCTCCACCAGTTCTACATTTGGTCACTAAGTCATTTATAACCAACAATGTTGTGTGTACTGAGGAAATCATCCAGCCCTTTTTTTTAAAAGCTATTATAGTATCTGCCATTACTACCTCTTGTGGTAGGGTATTCCACAGTCTGACTGCTCTAACTGTAAAGAACCCTTTCCTATTTAGCTGTCGGAATCGCTTTTCTTCCACTCGCAGTGAGTTTTAGCCAATTCCTTACCCAGTTGCATATAGTTTCCCCCAGTCCTTGCTTCTGGAGCTTTAGTGTAAGGCTTTTATGTGGTACAGTATTAAATGCCTTTGCAAAGTCCAAATAAATCACATCAGCTGCATTACCAATATCCAGGTTTGCACTTACCCCCTCATAGAACCCCAACAGGTTGGTTAGACACGACTTATCTTTCATGAATCCATGCTGTCTGTCAGTTATTATATTATTTTCTGCAACATATTTTTGCATGTCATCCCTTAAAATGCCCTCAAAAACTTTGCATACTACTGATGTCAGGCTTACTGGATGGTAGTTGCCTGGATCTATCCTCTTACCTTTCTTAAATATCAGTACCACATCAGCAATCCTCCAATCCTGAGGCACCAACCCTGTTACAAGCGAGTCTAAAAAGATGAGATACAGCGGTCTGTCAATTACAGAGCTCAATTCCCTCAATATTCGTGGATGAATGCAATCTGGCACTGGGGATTTGTCAATGTTTAATTTACTCAGACGTAGGCGTACTTCTTCTTGTGTTAAATTAATTATATCGGGTGGTGAACTTTGATTTTTCACTTGTTGAATGATCCCTGGTACAGTCAGTTCCTTGGTGAACACAGATGAGAAATGCCTATTTAATATCTCAGTCTTTTGTTTGTCCTCTATAACTAACTTGTTATTATATTTTAAGGGGCCAATACTATCCTTTGTTTTCCTTTTGGCATTAATATATTTATAAAAGATTTTGGGATTTATTTTAATGTCATTGGCGATTTTTGTTTCAGTAGCTAGTTTTGCTTGTTTGATTTCTTTTTTGCATTTCCTATTGATATCTTTATACTCCTGAAATGCTATTTCTGTATTCTCAGCCTTCAAGATTTCAAATGCCCTTTGTTTTTGTTTTATTATACTTTGTACAGTCTTATTTATCCATAGTGGTTTCTTATTATTCTGGGAAATTTTATTACTAGAGGGTATACATTTTTTACAGGACTCTAGTAGTATATCCTTAAACATTCCCCATTTATGTTCAGTATCCCCAGTTACCATGACTTTGTCCCAATCTACACATTTAAGCTCTTCCCTTAATTTGTTGAAATCAGCTTTCCTAAAATTCCAGGTTTTAGCATTTCCCCTTTAAAATGTTCTATTGAATATTACGTTGAAGCTTACCATATTATGATCGCTGGTGCCCAAGTGCTCCCGGACCTGTAGATCTAAAATTATATACGGTCTATTTGACAGGACCAGATCTAGCAAATATCTCCCCTCGTCGGTTCATCTACCATCTGAGAGAGGAAATAGTCTTGAATAGTAGATAAGAATTTACAGCTTTTAGCACAACCAGAAGATTCTATGTCCCACTGTATGTCTGGATAGTTGAAATCCCCCATAATAAGAACCCGATTGTTATTATTAGCTGCCTTTTCAATTTGTTCCAGCATTTCACCCTCTATTTGTTCAGGTATATTAGGAGGCTTATAGCAAACTCCAATTAGCATTTTTCCATTATTCCCCTCCCCATGTACATTTACCCATACTGACTCTACATTGTTGCAGTTCCCCCCAATGTCATCATTCAACACAGGTTTTAGGTTAGATTTGATAAATATACGCACCCCACCACCTTTTTTGTCTTTCCTATCCCTCCTAAATGTACTATAACCCTGTATGTTTGTCACCCAGTCATGGCTTTCATCCAGCCAAGTTTCCGTAATGCCAACCACATCATAATCCATGGTTGACATAAGAGTCTCCAATTCATTTATTTTGTTTGCAAGACTTCTTGCATTTGCCAGTAGACATTTAATCCTATAAACACCTTTATTACTCCTAGCCTCCCTATGTTCCTCGCATGTCCCATCCCCCCTAATCCTTCATTGACCCCTACCATCTCACTGTCTCTATCTGCTCTATCTATCCCCTTTTTTGCTCCACTACCCTCCCTCCCCCCAGATCCTAGTTTAAAAGCTCCTCCATCCGTCTGACCATTTTCTCACCCAGCACAGCTGCACCTTCCCCATTGAGGTGCAGCCCGTCCCTACTGTAGAGCCTGTAGCCGACTGAGAAGTCAGCCCAGTTCTCCATGAACCCGAACCCTTCCTTCCTGCACCAATTTCTAAGCCACGTATTTATCTCCCTAAGCTCCCGCTGTCTTTCTAGTGACGCTTGTGGCACCGGTAGAATTTCTGAAAACACCACCTTGGAGGTCCTGGACTTCAGCTTCTCTCCTAGTTCCCTGTAATCATTTATAAGGACCTTCCACCTGCCTGTAACTTTGTCATTAATACCAATGTGCACCATGACCGCTGGGTTTTCCCCAGCCCCACCCAGCAATCTGTCTATCCGATCCACAATATGACGAACCCGAGCACCCGGTAGACAACACACTGTTCGGCATTCACTGTCTCGGCGACAGATGACCCTGTCTGTCCGCCTAATTATAGAGTCCCCTACCACCAACATCTGTCTGGGCTTTGTTGCACTCCTATTTCCCTCCTTCCTACAGCAGTTGTTTTCCTGGTTGCTAGGAGCAACGTCCTGCTGTAGTGACCATAGTCCTGGCCCTTCATTCCTAATATCATCCAAACAGGCATATTTACTAGGTTTTGCCAGGTCAGGACTAGGCTCCCTGACACTTTTCCCCCTACCTCTTCTTCTAACTGTTACCCAACTACCTACCTCTGGGTCCTGATCTTCTCTACCTCCACCCACCTCCATATCACTGGCCCCAGCCAGAGAAAGCTCAGTGAGCTCTAAACTCCTCTCCAGGTTTGCAATGCCCCTGAGTGTTGCAAGCTGCTTATTTAGATCAGTTACCTTGGCTTCCAAATACACAACATGCTTGCATCGAGTGCAGACATATTCACCTTCGAACGGCTCCTCAAGGCATGCATACATCTGACAAGATACACACCTAGTAGCATTGTCCATGGAGCACCTATTAAATGGGGATAAATGTTAAAGTAGAAAAGCAAAAAAAAAAAAAACAATGGGAAACGTATAAGGATAAATTTAAACTATGTTCTTGTGTCAAACTATGAAATTGTGTTTAAACTATGCCACACTTATCTTCAATCCCTGCACATTTTGCTTCAGTGCCTCGCACGCTCAGCACCTTGCTTGCTCTGGCTGGTTTATATAGTTCTACAAGGACTTCCAGAAGCTTCCAGAAACAGGTGTGACTAATACTACTGATTAAATCCCAAGACAAACTTTTTTTTTTTTTTTCTTTTTTAACAGTATCACAGACAAACAGACAAACAATTCCCTAATGAAATTAAACAATTACAGTTATCACCACTATGAAATTGTTTTTAAACTATGCCACACTTATCTTCAATCCCCGCACACTTTGCTTCAGTACCTCGCACGCTCAGAGGTACAGTGAGAGAAAAAAATTCCAAAATAAAATCCAGAATATCACATTGTATAAATTATTTTAATTTATTTGCATTTTTTCAGAGAGAAATAAGTATTTGCTCCCTTTGGCGAACAAGACTTAATACTTGGTGGCAAAACCCTTATTAGCAAGCACAGCAGTCAGACATTTTTTGTAGTTGATGATGAGATTTGCGCACATGTCAGGAGGAATTTTGGTCCATTCCTCTTTGCAGATCATCTCTAAATCATTAGGATTTTGAGGCTGTCTCTTAGCATCTCAGCGCTTCAGCTCCCTCCATAAATTTTCTATGGGATTAAGGTCTGGAGACTGGCTAGGCCACTCCATGACCTTAATGTGCTTCTTTTTGAGCCACTCCTTTGTTGCCTTGGCTGTATGTTTTGGGTCATTGTCGTGCTGGAAAACCCAGGCATGAACCATTTTTAATATCCTGGTGGAGGGGATCAGGTTGTCACTCAGGATTTTATGGTACATGGTTCCATCCATGGTCCCATTGATGCTGTGAAGTAGTCCTGTGGCCTTAGCAGAGAAACACCCCATAATGTTTCCACTTTTGTGCTTGACAGTGGGGACGGTGTTCTTTGGGTCATGGGCAGCATTTCTCTTCCTCCAAACATGGCATGTTGAGTTAATGCCAAATAGCTCAATTTTTGTCTCATTTGAACACAGCACCTTCTCCCAATCACTCTCAGAATCATCCAGGTGTTCTTTGGGAAACTTCAGACGGGCCTGCACATGTGCCTTCTTGAGCAGTGGGATTTTGCAGACACTGCAGGATTTTAATCCATTATGGCGCAATGTGTTACCAATGGTTTTCTTGGTGACAGTGGTCCTAGCTGCTTTGAGATCATTAACATGTTCCCCCCGTGTAGTTTTAGGCTGATCTCCCACCTTCCTCATTATCCTGGATACCCCACAAGGTAAAATTTTGCATGGAGCCTGAGATCTATCTCAATTGACACTCATTTTGTATTTCTTCCATTTTCTTACTATTGCATCAACAGTTGTCTCCTTCTCACCCAGCGTCTTACTTATAGTTTTGTAGCCCATTCCAGCCTTGTGCAGGTCTATGATCTTGTCCCTGACATCATTAGAAAGCTCTTTGGTCTTGCCCATGTATAGAGGATAGAGTCTGACTGATTAATTAAGTCTGTGGACAGGAGTCTTTTATACAGGTAATAATTTAAGACAGCTGTCTTTAATGCAGGTAACAAATCGATTAGTAGCGCCTAAGCGGTCTGTAGGAGCCATAACTCTTAATGGTTGGTAGGGGATCAAATACTTATTTATTTCTGCAAAATACAAATAAATTTATAGAGTTTATACAATGTGATTTTCTGGATTATATTTTGGATATTTAATCTATTAAAATTAACCTACCCTTAAAATTATAGACTGTTCATGTCTTTGTCAGTGGGCAAACTTACAAAATCAGCAAGGGATCAAATAATTATTCCTACACTGTATAGAGTTTGTTCACTGCATATATGTATGCGTTTGACTAAGGACATATTCCAAATGCGTAAGTCGGGACCATGTTGGCCTGAGAACACGTTTTTAATATGGATTTTTATTGACTCTAAATAAAGAAAGCTATGATTTTTATGGAAGAACTTAGTGCCGGGTTTTTCATTTATTTGCATTTCTATTTGGATACCAAATGCTCATCTGTGCACTTATGGATCCATGGGTTATATTGGCAAGATTACCCATTCCCGTTGCTATATACACTGTGTGCAGAATTATTAGGCAAGTTGTATTTTAGAGGATTTTTTATTATTGATCAACAACTATGTTCTCAATCAACTCAGAAGACTCATAAATATCAAAGCTTAATATTTTTGGAAGTCGGAGTGGGTTTTTTAGATTTGGCTATCTTAGGAGGATATCTGTTTGTGCAGGTAACTATTACTCTGCAGAATTATTAGGCAACTTAATAAAAACCAAATATATTTCAAACTCACTTGTTTTTCCCCCAGGTAAACCAATATAACTGCACAAAATATCGAAATAAACATTTCTGACATGCAAAAACAAAACCCTCAAAATTTAGTGACCAATATAGCCACCTTTCTTTATGATGACACTCAACAGCCTACCATCCATAGATTCTGTCAGTTGCTTGATCTGTTTACCATCAACATTGCATGCAGCAGCCACCACAGCCTCCCACACACTGTTCCGAGATGTGTATTGTTTTTCCTCCCTGTATATCTCACATTTTATGAGGGACCACAGCTTCTCTATGGTGTTCAGATCAGGTAACCAAGGGGGCCATGTCATTCTTTTTTCATCTTTTAGACCTTTACTGGCCCTCCACGCTGTGAAGTAGTTGGATGAATGTGATAGAGCATTGTCCTGCATGAAAATCATGTTTTTCTTGAACGATATCGACTTCTTCCTGTACCGCTGCTTGCAGAAGTTGTCTTCCAGAAACTGGCAGTAGGTCTCGGAGTTGATCTTCACTCCATCCTCAACCCAAAAAGGTCCCACAAGTTCATCTTTGATGATACCAGCCCATACCAGTAAACCACCTCCACCTTGCTGGTGTCTGAGTCGGAGTGGAGCTCTATGTCCTTTACTGATCCAGCCTCTGGCCCATCCATCTGGCCCATCAAGAATCACTCTCATTTCATCAGTCCATAAAACCTTTGAAAAATCAGTCTTAAGATATTTCTTGGCCCAGTCTTAACGTTTTATCTTATGTTTCTTGTTCAAAGGTGGTCGTTTTTCAGCCTTCCTTACCTTGGCCATGAGTATGGCCCACCTTGTGCTTTTTGATACTCCAGTAACGTTGCAGCTCTGAAATATGGCCAAACTGGTGGCACATGGCATCTTGGCAGCTTCACGCTTGATTTTCCTCAATTCATGGGAAGTTATTTTGCGCCTTTTTTGCCCAACACGCTTCTTGTGACCTTGTTGGCTATTTGCAATGAAACGCTTCATTGTTCAGTGATCACACTTCAAAAGTTTGGCAATTTCAAGACTGCTGCATCCCTCTGCAAGACATCTCACTATTTTGGACTTTCCAGAGCCCATCAAATCTCTCTTCTGACCCATTTTGCCAAAGGAAAGGAAGGTGCCTAATAATTAAGCACCCCTTATATAGGGTGTTGATGTCATTACACCACACCCCTCCTCTTTACAGAGATGCACATTACATTATTTACTTAAAAAAAAAATCTTTATTTTTATATAGCGCTAACATATTCCGCAGCGCTTTACGTACATCAGGAACACTGTCCCCATTGGGGCTCATTATCTAAATTCCCTAACTGTATGTTTTTTGGAGTGTGGGAGGAAACTGGAGTACTTGGAGGAAACCCACGCAAACACGAACAGAACATACAAACTCCTTGCAGATGGTGTCCTTGGTGGGATTTGAACCCAGGACCCCAGCGCTGCAAGGCTGCAGTGCTAACCACTGAGCCACCATGCCTCCCTACTTAATTGGTAGTTGGCTCTCAAGCCTATACAGCTTGGAGTAGGACAACATATATGAAAAGTATCATGTGATCAAAATAGTTATTTGCTTAATAGTTCGACACACAGTGTATGCTTTTGTGTAGTTGTTTGAGAGAGTGATAAATTGGGATTATCGGGTGACCCTCAAAAATATAATCCATAATTTTTTTTAGTTGTTGCCCCATTGATATTCCTTCCTTTAAAAGATTCACCAATTCCTTATTATATATATATATATATTTGTTGGATCTGTGAATAGTTTCCTATGAATCTCTTTATTTTCCAGAACCAGCAAATTTAGCTTTCTGTACAGGCCTGCATTTAATATGACTATACCTCCACCTTAATCAGCCTATCTGGTTAATAAATCCTTATTATCCAAAAGTTCTTTCATAGCTGTTTTTTCATTCCTTGTTAAGTTATCATTTTTGCTATTAACACTTTTAATTTGTTTATCCAATTCTACCAATTCTTTTCTTACTATCTCTTGAAAGCCATCCATTGATGGTCTTCATTGTAAAGGATAGAAAAACGGTTTGGAAGTGTCAAAATCATTATTGAGAGCAATTATATTTTCCTGACTTTCTATTTTCATTGTTTTTAGATTCAGCGAAAGTTAATAGTTCTGAAAAGTTAAGACCAATATTACCTTGTTTCCTATATAGTTTACTAGGCCCCTGATCCAAGGATTCATCATTTTTAAAGTGATATTTAATTGTCAGATTATGTGCCAACTAGGGATGATCGAATACCCTATTATTCGCTTCAACGGATATCCAGCGAATACCTCGCCGCTATTCGAGTATTCGCGAATATTCAAACCCTAATGTAAGTCTATGGGAAACCAGAATAATTTTATGTCGGACCTGTCGGTGACCAAAGTGACTGAGGAAAAGGCTGAAATGGATGGGAAAAGGCTGAAACAGTATGGGCACAGCCTGTAGAAGGTGCCTCACTGCATTTCTGGTGTCTTTGAATAACATGGTCAGAGCAGCACGCAGCGTTTATGTAGTCGCCAGAACAGCTCTCAAACCAAAGTAAAAGAGAAGAAATTGCTAATAAACAGTTTTTAGTGCCTAAAAACTGTAATAAAACGTCAAATCAAGCCCTGACCTCCCAAAAAAACACTTTAGCATATGTTCACACGTGTCGTTTTTTTACATTTTTACTTCTTTTTCGATTAGAAAGGGCAGTAACTTATACATTATATTGGTGTCTTTCTCACACCTCCTTTTTTGGGACAAATTTGACAACACTTTAAAAGGTCAGCTACAATATGCCCGTTGGGATGTTGACCTTGCCCTCCTTGTATTCCTCCACCATCACCACTAGCCCTCTACTCAAATGTAGAAAGGGCCACTGGCTGTCCTCAAATCTCAGACTTCTTAGGGTTCTCAGGTGGGCCCTGTAACATACATTGGGGAGGGATGGCAGTCATTTGTAGTTTTCTGCGTCCCCTATATCATTAGTGTGAAAGTTGGAATACGTACTCCATAACACTTTACAGTGCTATTGCCAATGTGGCCATTTGGATATTGGCCTTGCCCTCTTCCTCCTCCTTCACCAACACCATCGGCTCTAGTGGCCCTCTATTCAAATTCTATTCAAATAATTCAGAAATGTACAGTCAGGGCCAGAAATATTTGGACAGTGACACAAGTTTTGTTATTTTAGCTGTTTACAAAAACATGTTCAGAAATACAATTATATATATATGGGCTGAAAGTGCACACTCACAGCTGCAATATGAGAGTTTTCACATCCAAATCGGAGAAAGGGTTTAGGAATCATAGCTCTGTAATGCATAGCCTCCTCTTTTTCAAGGGACCAAAAGTAATTGGACAAGGGACTCTAAGGGCTGCAATTAACTCTGAAGGCGTCTCCCTCGTTAACCTGTAATCAATTAAGTAGTTAAAAGGTCTGGGGTTGATTACAGGTGTGTGGTTTTGCATTTGGAAGCTATTGCTGTGACCAGACAACATGCGGTCTAAGGAACTCTCAATTAAGGTGAAGCAGAACATCCTGAGGCTGAAAAAAAGAAAAAATCCATCAGAGAGATAGCAGACATGCTTGGAGTAGCAAAATCAACAGTCGGGTACATTCTGAGAAAAAAGGAATTGACTGGTGAGCTTGGGAACTCAAAAAGGCCTGGGCGTCCACGGATGACAACAGTGGTGGATGATCGCCGCATACTTTCTTTGGTGAAGAAGAACCCGTTCACAACATCAACTGAAGTCCAGAACACTCTCAGTGAAGTAGGTGTATCTGTCTCTAAGTCAACAGTAAAGAGAAGACTCCATGAAAGTAAATACAAAGGGTTCACATCTAGATGCAAACCATTCATCAATTCCAAAAATAGACAGGCCAGAGTTAAATTTGCTGAAAAACACCTCATGAAGCCAGCTCAGTTCTGGAAAAGTATTCTATGGACAGATGAGACAAAGATCAACCTGTACCAGAATGATGGGAAGAAAAAAGTTTGGAGAAGAAAGGGAACGGCACATGATCCAAGGCACACCACATCCTCTGTAAAACATGGTGGAGGCAACGTGATGGCATGGGCATGCATGGCTTTCAATGGCACTGGGTCACTTGTGTTTATTGATGACATAACAGCAGACAAGAGTAGCCGGATGAATTCTGAAGTGTATCGGGATATACTTTCAGCCCAGATTCAGCCAAATGCCGCAAAGTTGATCGGACGGCGCTTCATAGTACAGATGGACAATGACCCCAAGCATACAGCCAAAGCTACCCAGGAGTTCATGAGTGCAAAAAAGTGGAACATTCTGCAATGGCCAAGACAATCACCAGATCTTAACCCAATTGAGCATGCATTTCACTTGCTCAAATCCAGACTTAAGACGGAAAGACCCACAAACAAGCAAGACCTGAAGGCTGCGGCTGTAAAGGCCTGGCAAAGCATTAAGAAGGAGGAAAGCCAGCGTTTGGTGATGTCCATGGGTTCCAGACTTAAGGCAGTGATTGCCTCCAAAGGATTCGCAACAAAATATTGAAAATAAAAATATTTTGTTTGGGTTTGGTTTATTTGTCCAATTACTTTTGACCTCCTAAAATTTGGAGTGTTTGTAAAGAAATGTGTACAATTCCTACAATTTCTATCAGATATTTTTGTTCAAACCTTCAAATTAAACGTTACAATCTGCACTTGAATTCTGTTGTAGAGGTTTCCTTTCAAATCCAATGTGGTGGCATGCAGAGCCCAACTCACGAAAATTGTGTCACTGTCCAAATATTTCTGGACCTAACTGTATGTTTTTATGGACAAATGAACGCCACGCTTGGACATCGAAGCTGATGTCGTTGATGATGATTACATCTGCCCAAAATCAAGTTGGGAGCAGGAGGCATCATCGCTTGCTTGCTAGACCGGAGTTTGTGAAGCATGCAGCACCGTGGAAGTGACAGTTGTTTCACTCTGGAACTAAGGCTTTATTCCACTAGCTAATACAGAGGATTTAAAAAAATTCCGTTTCCCAAGGGGGGGAATGATTGAAAGACCATGTAGCACAGCATCAGAAGTTACTCCCAACAGCTTCCAACAGCTTATTTTAATAAAAATGGTAGGATAAGCAACAGGGCATAAAATGTCAAGGAGTTTAATACAATCAGTTCCCCTAGGGCAGTGATGGCGAACCTGTGGCACTCCAGCTGTTGCAAAACTACAATTCCCATCATGTCTTCACAGCCAAAGCTTTTGCTTTGAATGGCGAGGCATGATGGGAATTGTAGTTTTGCAACAGCTGGAGTGCCACAGGTTCGCCATCACTGCCCTAGGGTGTAGTGGTTCAGACACTATGGAGCACTGCATCAGTAGGTACTCCCAATAGCTTTTTTTAAAAAAAATGGTAGCATATACAACAGAGCATAACATGCCAAGGAGTTTAATACATTAATTTTCTCACACCGCCAAAAGGTCGTAGAAAGCCTCTGTTCCCACAAGCCGATACGGCAAAATCTCAAAGGCTATCAATCGTGCAATGTGTGCAGTTATAGTTTCTGCCCTTGGGTGCGTAACGGGGTATTTTCGCTTCTTTTTGAAGGTCCATAGTATGGACAACTGAACAGAACTCTGGGACACCGAAGCGGATGTGGTCGTTGTCATTGAGTTTGGCCAACATCAGGTTAGGAGAAGGAGGCATCAGCGCCACCTTCTCGCACACCAGTTTGGGAAGCAGGCAGCCCAGGGGAAGTGGCAGAGTTTTGAGTCTGGAAATCATGTTTTTCACCTAGAGCTGTCAACCACCTAGTGGTGTGCTTGGGTTAAATATGGTTTCTTATGGTGGAGGTGCCCAAGTTGGAAGTATTTCTGCCTCTGCTAAGCTTGGTCTGACAAATTTGACAAATGGCAACCGTTTGGTCCGAAGGACTCTTGAAAAAAAACTCCCACACAATCGCACCATAAAACTTGGACTCTGAGATGGCAGAAGTAGTGCACAGACCCTTGGACTCTGAGATGCCACAGGTGGTGGTGCCAGGTGCACTGTTGATTGACCTCTGGCAGTGGTGGAAACCCTATGTCTTACAGCCTTTTTGCGGACTATGGGCACATGTTCCTCTGCACTGCTGCTCTTGCAATCCATGCCACCCATCCATGTTGGATCAGTCACCTCATCATCGACCATGTCGTCTTCAAATTCCTAAAGGTCAATATCTTCGGGAATGGAGGTTTCAGGCTGACCTGAGGGCAACTGTGTCTCATCATCTTCCAACACTTCCACCTGATTGCCCAGCATGTCACGACCAACAACATGGCTGTCTTCTGGCCTTGGGTGCTCAAAGATCTGTGCATCACTGCACACCATGGCCTCACCTGCATTGGTGGTGTTGCGCAGTGAGAGGCATGAAAGGTCAAAGGGTCCCGTAAACAGTTCCTCTGAGTAACCTGCTTTGGTGTCATACGTTTCCTTAGAATACTGATGTTGTGAGGAAGAAGGACCAGGCTTATGATTTGATGGGCCAGCCTCTACGCTACTCAAGTCTGTCTGTGTGGACCCTTGGGATTTGCTACTCGACAAGTAATTGGAGGCATTTTCCGCTATCTAACTCTTTACCTGTTTGCACTGTTCAGGGCGCCAGAGGGCTTTCCCACGTGGACAAGAAAATTGGGATAGGAAGGCAGAGGTAGACAAAGCAGGAACCTTTTTATTTAGCTCGATCACACTGCTTGGACGACCACCACAGTCACTACCACCTCGTCCACAGCCCTTACTCCCTTTTTTCATTTTTTTTGTTTTGATTATTTGAAGATGAATACTGTAACGTGACCTTTTCTACAGGCAGTGGAACAACACTTATGCCGGGTTGCAGGGGCGGGCTGGGCCGGGGGGGCAAATGCCCCCCGGGCTGCTCTCCCAGGTATTGTAGAGGGCCGGCCGCCTGCTGCATAATGCCATTATAACACACATGGCCGCGCACAGTGAATTGCGCGCGGCCGTGTCTCCTGTACTGTGGCCGGGCACACTGACACTTCTACAAGCACATGACCGGCCGTATAGTTCAGGAGACCCGGCCGCTCACAGTGCACAGTACGCGGCCATGTGTGCTATAATGACGTCATGCAACACGCGCTGCCTCCATCCAGCCGAGGAGCATCAGACAAGGTTTGCAGCTACATCCCAGTTTCTAGGAGATGCCTGGGTATTGGGCGTGACCGGCTTTGTTAGTGGGCGTGGCCATGTTTCCTCCCGTCCACTATAATCATGCAGGCTGTGCCCCCCCTGCGCCCCCCTGAACCTCCCATCTGGAGGTCTTACCTCAGACCCCCGCTTCTATCATGAAGAACTCCAGGACACCTGGAGTTTCTTTCTGTTTTCAGCTGTATTGCTGAGGCCCCACCCCTTATGATCACATGAGCGTGATGTCACCACAGGTCCTTTAGCCCGTGGGATTTGATTTTACCATCAAAGAAGTCTGTGGCTGCACGGGAGAGAAGAAGAGAGAAGTGTCCCCCAATCATCAAAAGTAAAAAGCCCCCCCAGTATGTGTCTGAGTGTATAGGATTGTGTCTGTGTATGAATTTTTGTATGTGAATGTTTTCAAATATGTATACAGTTCTATGTGACTATATCTATGTATATGTCGTGTATATGTGTGTGTATATACAGCTTTACGCAGGTGTGTGTATGTGTATACGGCTGTACGCAGGTGTGTGTGTCTATGTGTATATGGCTGTACGCAGATGTGTGTGTGTGTGTGTGTGTGTATACGACTGTATGCAGATGTGTGTGTGTATATGGCTGTACGCGGATGTGTGTGTATACGGCTGTATGCAGGTGTCTGTGTGTGTGTGTGTGTGTGTGTATACGGCTGTATGCAGGTGTCTGTATGTGTATACGGCTGTACGCAAGTGTGTGTGTCTATGTGTATACAGCAGGAAGCAGGGGTGTATATGTGTATATGGCTGTACTCAGTGGTGTGTGTATAAGGCAGTACGCAGGGGTGTGTGTGTGTATGTGTATATGGCTATATGCAGGGGTGTGTGTATGTGTACACTGTTGTACGTATGGGTGTGTGTGTATACGGCTGTACGCAGGTGTGTGTGTATGTGTATACGGCGGTACGCAGGGGTGTTTATATGTGTGTGTATATGGCTGTACTGAGTGGTGTGTATACGGCTGTACGCAGGAGAGTGTATGTGTATATGACTGTATTCAGGGGTGCGTGTATACGGCTGTACGCAGGGGTATGTGTGTGTGTATACGGCTGTACGCAGGTGTGTGTGTCTATGTGTATACGGCAGGACGCAGGGGTGTTTATGTTATATGGCTGTACTCAGTGGTGTGTGTATATGGCTGTACGCAGGGGTGTGTGTGTGTATGTGTATATGGCTGTATGCAGGGGTGTGTGTATGTGTACACCGCTGTACGTATGGGTGTGTGTGTGTATACGGCTGTACGCAGGTGTGTGTATGTGTATATGGCGGTACGCAGGGGTGTTTATGTGTATGTGTATATGGCTGTACTCAGTGGTGTGTATACGGCTGTACGCAGGGGTGTGTATGTGCACATGGCTGTACTCAGGGGTGTGTGTGTATGTGTACACTGCTGTACGCAGGGGGGTGTATGTATGTGTACACTTCTGTACGCAGGGGTGTGTGTGTATACGGCTGTACGCAGGTGTGTGTCTATGTGTATACGGCGGTACACAGGGGTGTTTATGTGTATACGGCTGTAGTCAGGGGTGTGTGTATATGGCTGTATGCAGGGGTGTGTGTATACGGCTCTACGCAGGGGTTTGTGAGTATGTGTATACGGCTGTACGCAGGGGTTTGTGTGTATGTGTATACGGCTGTACGCAGGGGTTTGGTTTGTGTGTATGTGTATACGGCTGTATGCAGGGATATGTCTGTGTGTGTGTGTATACGGCTGTACGCAGGTGTGTGTGTCTATGTGTATACGGCTGTGTCATGATGTATTTTACCTTCTCACTGTATTTTCTGTAATACTATGTCTTGGGATGTAAGTAACCATACCTTCCCCCCCATCTTCTGTGTCTCTGGGCCCATAATGTAATTATCTCTTGTCCACACAGCCAGGGGAACTTCTCATTGTTTCGTAAGCAGTGGATAACGCCAACTACACAAACCTGTAGACATCTCGGAGCCAACCTTCTAGAATCTTCTAGTGGGCCCAACCATTGCATAGACCCCTACCCTTGAGGGGCGGGCCCACGAGCTCAGACAATTCACTCCTGTTTCTAAATGCAGTTGGGAGCTGAGTTTTGAAGAGGAAGGGAGCGAGATCTGATTCTGCGGACAGATCTCGCCGTCCAGTGGATTGTGTGGGATTTCTGGGACTCTGAAGAGGACTATTTCGTCGTGATCTGGCACTTTGGATTATCGGGAGGTGCCCCCAAATCTGTTTTATTTGGACTTGTCGTGTGCTGTTCCTGTATTCCTGTTAGTAAACCTGTTGGATCATCCTCGGCTTGTTGTCTCTCTTTGCTCTGATGTACACCCCGTCACAAACTGGTGGCAGCGGCGGGATCAGAGCAGAAGAAATGGAGGACAACGGCCAATCAACGTCTGAAACCAGAACCTCAGGATACAGGAACTGGACTGTGGTGAGCCTACAAACAAAGGGCCGTGAATTAGGTGTCGGCTACAAAGGACTCTCTAAGGAGCAACTAATTGAGGCATTGGAAAATGCTTGCCTGCAAGATGGCACCGAGGAACAATTTCCACAGCAAGGGGAGCAAAGACGGGAGCCGGAGGTAAATACCCAAAAAAGTCAATGGGTTGTGTGGTACGAGGAGGAGATGGCCTTGCTGAGAGAGGAGACCACCATAGAATATAAGATGGAGGTCATGCGTGGAGCTAAAGAGAAGGAGCGCAGGATGGAGGAGATGGCATTGCTGGATAAGCAGCTCGCTGTGGAAGCCGCGAGAGGTTCCAGACAGACTGTAACCCCAGCACCCATCATGAGGGAACTTCCCAGGGTGTCCCGCAAAGACTTCAAGCAGTTTAATGAGGCTGCTGGTGACATTGAGGGCTTCTTCCAGGACTTTGAGCATCAGTGTCGATTAATGGAAGTCCCAGAAAGGGAGCGCGTCCGGCATCTGGTTGGGCTCTTAGAGGGTGGAGCTGCTGCAGCCTATAGAGCTATGGACCCTCGGTGGAACTGTGAGTATGCGGATATTAAACAGACTATTCTAGAACATTATGCTGTAACGCCAGACACTTACAGGACTCAGTTCCGTACTTTAGCATGTGATGAGGAAGTGTCCTTCAAGATGTATGACCACAAACTCAAACATCTGTGGCATCGTTGGCTGGAGGCAGAGGAGGCCTTAACCTTAGAGACCGTCCTCCAGGTCCTCCTAAAAGAGCAGTTTTACTTCAAGTGCCCTACTGAGATCCGGGAATGGGTGCGTGAAAGGAGACCAGCCACTGTGGAGGAAGCTGCAGCTCTAGCTGATGAGGCTCTCACCATCAAGCCTCAGTGGAAAAAACTACTACCCAGTGAGAAAAAAACCACCAACCCTCCAACGCAGGCGGCCCCTGGTCCTTCTGGCCCAAATGTTCACCATCACCCTAGACCGTCAACTCATGGGGACCTTCGTGTGACTGTGCCTCGCATTACTCATGCTCCACCTTTGGGAATACGACGTGGAGGAAGAATCCCAGAGCGCAGATGTTATGGGTGTGGGCAGCCTGGGCACATGCAATTCCAATGTCCAGGTGTTCGGAGACAGAACAGCTACAGACCGCCTTTGCCTGTTCATTATCTACAGACACCTTCACCAGGAGAAGAGCTGGATTCTGTGCCTGATGACTTGCCAAGTGACTCAGATATCCTGGCTCCCCTACCCGGAGTCTATGGGGTGCGAGCTCCAGCCACCTGTTCTTCTGATCTTCAGGACAAACATCTACAGGAGGTCGTGCTGTATGGCCAAAAAGTTGTTGGCTTCCGTGACACTGGGGCTTTCCTCACCATAGCCGATCCCCGAGTAATTCAACCACAAGCAATTCAAAAGGGACCAGGAATTGCCATTGAACTGGCAGGAGGTACCCAGAGATATATTCCAAGAGCGAGTGTGACCCTGGATTATGGCTTTGGGGCAAAACAATGTGTGGTCGGTGTGATGAGCGGCCTCCCTGCAGACGTTCTTCTAGTAAATGATGTGGGGAATCTTCATTGCCACTTTGTCGGTGCGGTAACCAGAAGTCAAGCCAAGAGAGCAGCCCATGTGGACATGTACAACCCATAAGACCACAGAAAAAAACAATACCTCTAAAAATATTTAAGTTTTATTTAGAAGATTATAAAAAATGACAAACAGTGTCTCTCTAAAAATACATAAAGGACAACACAGTGCCAGTGAGATGTTGGGAGGAGATAGTTTCAGCGTGAAAAGGATAGCGATAGATAGATATTCACAGAGTCGTCAGATTACTGATCTCATAGCCTTTATTGACCCTTCCTGACGACGGAGGGTGTCCTAAGTTACTGGACACTCCCCGTTCCGGGTGGCTGTCCCTCCCTGTCCCTATCTCTAGCCAAGGGGTGTCCACCACCAACCCAGGTGATTAGTGCAAAACCATAAATATACACATAAACACAAATGCGTTAAATTTGGTTCCTGACTCAATAAGATACTTCAGTCAGATGAATTTAAATTTTGTTAGGTGGAGCTGTAGGGGACCCGCTGCAGTAGCTGTCACCCCACGCTCTCCCGACGCGTTTCTCCCCCACCTAACGCAATGCTGGGGGATCATCAGGGGTAAAAAAAGTCATACCTGTTGATGCACAAAAAAGAGAGGACAAGTAATGTCTTAATATAACTTCATCAAAGTAGATTGAAAAATCATTATATTCTCTTGGGTATATAACTTACATAACGGTAATAGTTATAGAGCTGGATATGAACGGTCCAACCCAAAAGCCTCTTGATAATATACCAGAAAAACTTGGTTTTAATCACATGATATGCTGGCAGATATTCTCATTCAGAAGAACTTGTCTCTAAATAAAGCCGACAAGAAAATATTCTGAGGAACTGAGTTGATAGGCTTGGAAGGGGGGAAGGGGGGAGAGGGGAAGGAGGGGGAGGGAGGAGGGGGGAGAGAGGGGGGAGGGGGGGGGGGGGGAGGAGGAGGGAGGAAGGAAAGAGGTAACAAAATGGATAAGATGAAAAATACCTCGTTATAACTCCAAAAATGGATGAATAGCCAATGGGATGCTAGGAGTTTAGTAAATCAAAAAAACTCCTAAGGTATCACATGAGTCTTCCTATCCTTGTATTTAAAAGGCTTATGGATCACATCCTAACCATGTCTAGGTCACATTAGGGCAGCAGGGACATCTGCATAGACAGAGACAGTAAAATACCAATTAAACGAGGTAGATTCAGGAAACCTACAGTGTCCCATAGAGAAAAGTAGATACCTATACATGCAAAGAGTCCAATTTCTTTAGTTGATGGTGTTACACCAATATCTACACTGTTAGTGTGTCCAGTCCTAAAATGAAAAAAGGATAATAGTCATGGACCTAGAAGTACGTTGAATTCCCTTAGGGAGCCACATCAGTGTGGTATATCGTCCTGTATCCACCAAACCAGGACAAATGGTGCAAGCATAAATTTACTAGATGACACCTGACTAGTCCTGAAAAATAAATACCTGTAATTTCTTGGTCACTTAGGTAGGGGGTGCTGTATCAATACGCAGCATCGGAATCTATATAATCCTATAAGGAATAATAATAATGATCTAATATCCCGCATAGAAATATGTGAATATAAACAGGACAGGACATACATCTATGGAAAAAAGACAGTGTATACCTGCAAAGAAAAGCTCCTTTACACAGTGTTCCAGTATAGTGACCAAGTGTTATAATGAACACTTCTTTCACCTAAAGACATGAAAACAAATGATCACTACAGGTGATCCCATAACGATTCTGCAAGAGGAAACAACAGGACATTTACAGCACCATTACTAGTCCTTTGAAATGTCCTGTGGGAGAAAACACTCCAAAAAGGTGTAAAGACATACCGATACTTGGTCCGAAGAAAAGCTCAACCTGCAAGGACAAAGTGTCCCGAGCGCCGAAGCACATCTAACCGCAGGGAGCCAGCGCTGTGTCCTGTCCTGTGCCCAGATGATATGTGCCTAATCCCACGGACGGAGGTGTTTTAAACCTCCCGCGACCGGAAGTAAACAGTGTTGCTCCCGCCCCACAGGCTGAGAATCCGTGATTGACAGATCTCTTAAGCCAATCCTACGATCTCGTATGAATCCATCACATGTCCAGACTCAGAATAGAGGAGGATTGCGAGGGGCGTGCCATGCTGCTTAAAGTGACATGTCGCTTAATGCAGAGCTGAGCTACAGCTTAGCAGAATGAAATACTGTAGATGAAGAGGCCGTATTAGGTAACTGGAAGTAACCTGCCGTTATGTATAACATGGGCAAAATAGGATAAGTATAAATATAGGAAGGTTACTTGTTTATAAACCCAAGGAGGCCGTATGAAAGGGGGTACCTGATATACTTTTTTCGGTTATTACTCGAACATAGCTCTAGGCATTATAGACCAGTGCAGAGCTAAGCTGCACAAGGCAGCACTACATAATAAGGGGACAGTGTAAGATATACTGAAGTGATATGTCATTATATATGTAAGATACCTAGGACAATAAAAGTTATAAATAAAGTTACTGTTATTGACCTCAGCTAAATTAGGGGGGGGGGGGTGCCCAGCAACTGAGCATAAAATTTTGCTCATTCAGGACTAGGCATAAGAGCTAGAAGCAATATCCATAATCAGACAGAAAAATATAGCTGCAAAAGTGTGAGGTTATGTTCTGCCTTAAAGATAGCTCACACGTAATATGCCTAAATTTGAGTGTATCAACAAATGTTCCAGATCTCTGAACAGGCGCTGTACAGGAGAGGGTGCACACCAGGCACCAGTTGTCGGAAAGGCATAAGAGGGGGGGGGGGGGAAGGGGGGTTAGGGAGGAGGGAGGGGGGGGGGGGGGAGGGGGGGTTTTTGGGGGTTTCCCCCAAATCCTGGGGACCCAGTATCCATAAAGGGGACATACCCAAGGATAGCACCCAAGGTGCCTAGAGATTAAGAAAAACATAATATATATATATGGAAGACGGGGAACCATTTGATACCAGAACGCTCTTGTCTTTTATACTGAATCAGGTAGGATTTAGAGAAAGCTAACATAGCTCAAATTTTCATTAAGTCCCCCTGGGGAGACTGAGTCAAGAAGGAAAATCCACCTTGCCTCTCTCTGTAGAATTTTTTTGTCCCAGTCACCTCCACGTGCTGGTTTACCAACAACTTCAATCACTTGAAAAGATATAGCCCCCGTATCTCCCTGGTGACACTGGTTAACGTGCCGTGCAATGGCTGTGTCTCTCTCATGACCAACGTCACCCAGATGTTCCCCTATCCTGACCCGCAGCTGCCTCCTGGTCTTGCCAACATAGGCCAGGGGGCAGCTGCAGGTACAAAGATACACCACTCCCTCCGTTCTACAATTGGCAAAGTCTTTAATTTTAAAGGATCTTCTGGTCTTAATGTTTAAAAACTCCTTCCTCTGATTAATGTAAGGGCAGTACACGCATCTCCCACATCTGAATGTCCCCTGGGGTTTTCGATCTAGCCATGTGTTTTCTCCTCTCGGGGGTACATAGTGGCTGTGAGTTAGATGGTCCTTGATAGATCTGCCCCTTCTGAAGGTAACGCTGGGGTGTGGGGATATATGTCTACCCACATCCAGATCCGTTTGTAGGATAGGCCAGTGGCGTTTCAAAATTTCCATAACCCTAGGATTTTGATCATCATAGGTGGCTATAAGCCTAATGATCTGATCATCTTCTCGTTTTTTCATAGGTTTTAGTAGTTCCCTTCTCTGAGTGGATTGGGCAAATTTATATGCTGGTTCAAGGATCTGTGAGGGATATCCCCTCCTACGAAACCTACTTTTCATATCCAAGGATTTGGATTCAAAGTCGTGAAGTGATGAACAGTTCCTTCTCAGACGAAGGAACTGTCCCTTCGGTATACCCTTCCTCAGGGGGGCTGGGTTGTAGCTCTCCCACCTAAGGAGGCTGTTGGTTGCCGTAGGTTTTCTATAGATCGTAGTGGCCAAATTGCCACAAGTATCCCTTGAGATTTTTAGATCCAGGAAGGCCAGACAGTCCCTATCCATCTCATACGTGAACCTTAGGCCAATGTTGTTGTTGTTAAGTTTTTCCAAAAATTGCACAAAGAGGGATTCCGTGCCTGTCCAAAGGACGAGGATGTCATCAATATAACGCCCCCAAAATTGTATATGGGGGGAAAAAATGACATCCTCGTCCTCAAACACATAGGTGTTCTCCCACCAGCCCAGGAACATGTTGGCATACGTCGGGGCACATGGACTCCCCATCGCCGTGCCCCTGAGCTGGTGGTAAAATTTCCCTCCAAAGAGGAAAAAATTATGTGTTAATATGAACCGTAATAGGTCCCCAATGAATTTGCTATGAACAAGACACTGGGTCCCACGTGTAGAAAGATATGAATTGACTGCTTCCAATCCCTGTTCATGCGGGATACTACTGTAGAGTTGTAGAAAGAGAAATTTGTCAGCTCACCCCTCTTCACTCCTGGACTCTGCACCGATGCAAGGAACGCCCTGGCCCGAATAAGCCATGAATAAGACTCTCTGGTCGAAACGCGTCCGATAGATCCACTTTTTGCACTTGTGCCTCTGTGTCCACTGCACAGTCTGTATGTTTTTATACTTATACAAATAAATACAAGTTTTATTTTTATCCTCCTTGATGCTGGATATTTGATTCTTACTACTGTAGAGTTGCTCCACATCTATTGACGCAAGTAACGTATCAGGTTCAAGGATAATACCCTCTAATTTAGATATCAGATCATTAGTGTCTCTTATATATGAGGGTAGACTTGTAACAAAGGGACGAAGAATCGTATCAAGATAGATACTGGAATTTTGGCCAATAGCATCTATCCCAGAGACAATGGGACGGCCCTTAATTGGATTAAGTCCCTTGTGCACTTTGGGAGTGGCGTAAAAGGTGGCTGTGACTGGAAATTTTGGATACAGAAACTCAAATTCTTTAACTGAGATTACCTCTTTCCTTCCTCCCTCCTCCTCCCCCCCCCCCCTCCCCCTCCCCCCCTCTCTCCCCCCTCCTCCCTCCCCCTCCTTCCCCTCTCCCCCCTTCCCCCCTTCCAAGCCTATCAACTCAGTTCCTCAGAATATTTTCTTGTCGGCTTTATTTAGAGACAAGTTCTTCTGAATGAGAATATCTGCCAGCATATCATGTGATTAAAACCAAGTTTTTCTGGTATATTATCAAGAGGCTTTTGGGTTGGACCGTTCATATCCAGCTCTATAACTATTACCGTTATGTAAGTTATATACCCAAGAGAATATAATGATTTTTCAATCTACTTTGATGAAGTTATATTAAGACATTACTTGTCCTCTCTTTTTTGTGCATCAACAGGTATGACTTTTTTTACCCCTGATGATCCCCCAGCATTGCGTTAGGTGGGGGAGAAACGCGTCGGGAGAGCGTGGGGTGACAGCTACTGCAGCGGGTCCCCTACAGCTCCACCTAACAAAATTTAAATTCATCTGACTGAAGTATCTTATTGAGTCAGGAACCAAATTTAACGCATTTGTGTTTATGTGTATATTTATGGTTTTGCACTAATCACCTGGGTTGGTGGTGGACACCCCTTGGCTAGAGATAGGGACAGGGAGGGACAGCCACCCGGAACGGGGAGTGTCCAGTAACTTAGGACACCCTCCGTCGTCAGGAAGGGTCAATAAAGGCTATGAGATCAGTAATCTGACGACTCTGTGAATATCTATCTATCGCTATCCTTTTCACGCTGAAACTATCTCCTCCCAACATCTCACTGGCACTGTGTTGTCCTTTATGTATTTTTAGAGAGACACTGTTTGTCATTTTTTATAATCTTCTAAATAAAACTTAAATATTTTTAGAGGTATTGTTTTTTCTGTGGTCTTATGCTGATACCATACCTCGGTTCTATATTTATTTGTGGTTCAAGCATGTACAACCCATCCATGGAAATGAGGCCACCAGAACTGCCATTACAGCCAGTGAGTGATTCTTCTTGTGGGGATAATATGAATGTTACTTGGGATAAAGTTCAGTTTAGACAAGAAGTAGAGACTGACCCCACCTTTGCTAGTTTTAGAGCCCGAGCTGAAATAGAGCAGCTAGGGGAGAACGGAGAAAGAATTATCAGAGAAAATGGACTTCTGTATCGGGTTGCCAATGCCGACTCCCTAGATAAGCCCTGGACTTATAGCAAACAGCTGATTGTTCCTCAGAAGTACAGAATTCCCCTATTACACCTGGCTCATGACATTCCTACGGCTGGCCATCAAGGCAAAACCCGCACCGAGAGATGATTGACTCAAACTTTTTATTGGCCGGGGATTTCCCAAGCAGTGGCGCATTTCTGCCGAACTTGTGACATATGTCAGCGTAGAGGGTGACCCAGAGATCACCCAAAGGCACCCCTGCAACCGCTCCCTATAATAGAAGAACCCTTTCAAAGAGTAGCTGTTGATATCATTGGACCTCTGGCTAAACCAAGTTGTGAAGATGTAATTTACCCTCTCACTGTATATGCTGTGATACTATGTCATGATATGTATATTTCCCTGTCATTTATTTTGTATAATATGTCATGTAACTTTTCCCTGGTTGTATTAGTTGTAATTCATGTATTTCCTTGGGGGAGCTACTGGTCTCAATGTGTCTCTCTCATACAATTGCAGTCTTGGCATCTAATGTGATTATGTAAATAGCCTGTCTTCTTCTATCCAGAGTTGTGTATCTAGTCTGTAATTGCATTGGCCAGTGAAGGAATAGTCATTGTTCTGCACAGCAGGGGATCCCTTCATCTACTGTGGCTAGCAGACATATCGGAGCCCTGTGATGGACCAAACCATTGATGATAGGATGTGTGACCCCTACCCCCTGAACATGGTGGGCTGGTCAAGGAGCACAGACAATGCATTTCCCTTTTTGTAACTTCAGAGTGAGCTGAAACTTGGAAGAAGAAGGAGCTCCCAGCCTGGGTGGCTGTGGACACGGACGGAGCTAGGCCTGTGTGGCGGCCCGTGGGATTGTGTGGAACTCTTTGGACTACTGTAAGGACGATCGCTTTTTTATCCGGTCCGAGGATTGTCGGGAAGGGCTCCCGAATCTGTTTTACGTGGACTTATCGTGTGCTGTTCCAGTGTTCTTGTGAATAAACCTGTTGGATCGTCCCTCGGCCTCATCCATCCTTTGCTCTGTTGTACACCCCCGTCACAAACTGTTTGGCAGCGCTGGGATCAGAGCAGAAGGAATGGAGGACAATGGCTCAACATCAGGAACCAGCACTGCAGAGTACAAGACCTGGACTTTGGGGAGCCTGCAATCAAAGGCCCGTGAAGTAGGAGTTCGTTTCAAAGGACTCTCCAAGGAGCAGCTGATTGAGGCGCTAGAAGGAGTCTGCTCTCAAAATGACGTGGAGGAAGGATCCTCACAGCAAACGGAAGAAAGACGGCAGCCGGAGGTAAATACTAGTGATGAGCGAGTATGCTTGTTACTAGTCGGTACTCGCACGAGTATCACTGTACTCGGGCTACTCGGCGGGTACCGAGTAATTTCGCGATACTCGTGCTGTACTCGTGGTCTTCATCTTTGCATGTTGGCGCTCTTTTGAGAGCCAGCCCTCATGCAGGGATTGGCTGGCAGACCACTGCAATGCCACAGCCCTGTTAGTTGTGGAATTGCAGTGATTGGCCGGCCTGCACAGCGTGACCGAGCCTTTATACCGGCGGGCGCGCTGTGCTCTGCACACAGCCATCTCATATTCCCTGCTTTCCACACCCACAGGCGCCTATGATTGGTTGCAGTGAGACACGCCCCCACTCTGAGTGACAGGTGTCTCACTGCACCCAATCACGGCAGCCGGTGGGCGTGTCTATACTGTGCAGTAAAATAAATAAATAAATAATTAAAAAAAACGGCGTGTGGTCCCCCCAATTTTAATACCAGCCAGATAAAGCCATACAGCTGAAGGCTGGTATTCTCAGGATGGGGAGCCCCACATTATGGGGTGCCCCCCACCCTAACAATATCAGTCAGCAGCCGCCCAGAATTGCCGCATACATTAGATGCGACAGTTCTGGGACTGTACCCGGCTCTTCCCGATTTACCCTAGTGTGTTGGCAAATCGGGGTAATAAGGAGTTAATGGCAGCCCATAGCTGCCACTAAATCCTAGATTAATCATGACAGGCGTCTCCCCGAGATTTCTTCCATGATTAATCTGTAAATTACAGTTAAAAAACACACACACCCGAAAAAATCCTTTATTAGAAATAAAAAACAATAACAAAGTCCCTCATCACCAATTTATTAACCCCGACAAACCCTCCATGTCCGGTGTACTCCACAGTCCTCCAGCGTCGCGTCCAGCTCTGCTACATTCAGGTGACAGGAGCTGCAGAATACACCACCGCTTCTGTCAGCTTCACACAGCAACTGAGGTGAGTAGCGCGATCAGCTGCTGTCAGTCAGGTAACTCACGGCCACCGCTGGATCCAGCGGTGCCGCGATTAACTTCAGTGACAGCAGCTGATCGCTATACTCACCTCAGTTGCTGCATGGAGCTGACCGGAGCGGCGGTGAGTAGCGCGATCAGCTGAGCTGTCACTGAGGTTACCCGCGGCCACCGCTGCATCCACCGCTGGATCCAGGTAACCTCAGTGACAGCTCAGCTGATCGCGCGGCTGTCTTCAGTTGCTGTGTGAAGCTGACCGGAGCGGCGGTGTATTCTGCAGCTCCTGTCACCTCCATGCAGCAGAGCTGGACGCGACGCTGGAGGTCCGTGGATTACGCCGTACATGGAGGGTTTGTCGGGGTTAATAAATTGGTGATGAGGGACTTTGTTAGTGTTTTTTATTTCTAATAAAGGATTTTTCGGGTGTGTGTGTTTTTTAACTGTAATTTACAGATTAATCATGGAAGGAATCTCGGGGAGATGCCTGACATGATTAATCTAGGATTTAGTGGCAGCTATGGGCTGCCATTAACTCCTTATTACCCCTATTTGCCAACGCACTAGGGTAAATCGGGATGAGCCGGGTACTGTCCCAGAACTGTCGCATCTAATGTATTCGGCAATTCTGGGCGGCTGCTGACTGATATTGTTAGGCTGGGGGGCTCCCCATAATGTGGAGCTCCCCATCCTGAGAATACCAGCCTTCAGCCGTATGGCTTTATCTGGCTGGTATTAAAATTGGGGGGACCGCACGCCGTTTTTTTAAATTATTTAATTATTTATTTCACTGCACAGTATACACACACACACACACCGGCTGCTGTGTTTGGGTGCAGTGAGACACCTGTCACTCAGCGTGGGGGCGTGTCTCACTGCAACCAATCATAGGCACTGAAAAGCAGGAAAGCAGGGAATACGAGATTGTTTAATGAGCGGCCGGCTGTTTCAAAAGAGGAAAAGCCGCCGGAGTTTAGTGAACAGCTGTGCAGCGCCGCGGCAGTGATCGGGGAACGGTAAGTAAGAGAGTGGGGGGAGAATGACCGACAGACTGTGAGAGGGGGACAGACAAGACAGAGAGACCAACAGAGCGAGACCGACCGACGGGAGATAGAATGAAAAAAAAATGACCGACATTGCTAGTAAAAAGCACAAAACGTGCGTTTTGGACATCGGAGTGCCACACAATGTTTTACGTAAAATCTTTCATGTATTAATCTCAAAAAGTAACATACACCAGCTCTATCTCACTATTGGGTATGTGCCCTTACCATTTCCGCCATGAAAATTCATTTTGGTGTCACTTTGGAAGGTTTTCTGGTGAGTCCGTAAAAATGGCGTAAAACTCGGACAAAATTGTTCACAGCTGTGACTTTTGAGTGATAAATGCTTCAAGGGGTCTTCCCCATGCTGTTGCCATGTCATTTGAGCACTCTTCTGAGACTTTTGTGACATTTTTAGGGTTTCTACATGCTGCCGGGGGTCATTTCATAAAAATACTCGGGTCTCCCATAGGATAACATTGGGCTCAGTGCTCGGGCCGAGTACACGAGTATCTTGGGATGCTCGGCCCGAGCCTCGAGCACCCGAGCTTTTTAGTACTCGCTCATCACTAGTAAATACCCAAAAAAGTCAGTGGGTTGTGTGGTACGAGGAGGAGATGGCCTTGCTGGGAGAGGAGACCACCATAGAATATAAGATGGAGGTCATGCGTGGAGCTAAAGAGAAGGAGCGCAGGATGGAGGAGATGGCATTTCTGGATAAGCAGCTCGCTGTGGAAGCCGCGAGAGGTTCCAGACAGACTGTAACCCCAGCACTCATCATGAGGGAACTTCCCAGGGTGTCCCGCAAAGACTTTAAGCCGTTTAATGAGGCTGCAGGCGACATTGAGGGCTTCTTCCAGGACTTTGCGCATCAGTGTCGATTAATGGAAGTCCCGGACAGGGAGCGTGTCCGGCATCTGGTTGGGCTCCTAGAGGGGGGAGCTGCTTAAGCCTATAGAGCTATGGACCCTCGGTGGAACTGTGAGTATGCGGAGATTAAACAGACTATTCTAGAACATTATGCTGTGACCCCAGACACTTACAGGACTCAGTTCCGTGCTTTAGCCTGTGATGGGGAAGTGTCTTTTAAGATATATGCTCATAGACTCAAACAAATATGTAATCGCTGGCTGGAGGCAGAGGAGGCCTTATCTTGGGAGACCTTCCTGCAGGTCATCCTAAAAAAACAATTCTTTGCCCAGTGCCCCGCTGAGATCCGGGAATGGGTGCGTGAGAGAAAACCAGCGACAGTGGAGGAAGCTGCTGCTCTAGCTGATGAGGTGCTCACCATCAAGCCTCAGTGGAGGGTTCTGTTGGAGGATGGAGAGACGCCTAACAGCTCCACAACACCGGATGCCCCCAGTTATTCTGTCCCCATTGTTCCCCATTCCTCTAAGCCACCACATGTTGATACCCATGTTAATGTGCCTCCAGTTGCTTCTACTGCACTTTCTGGAATACGCCGGGGAGAGGAAGTAACAGAGCGCAGGTGTTATGTTTGTAGGCATCCCAGACATTTGCAGGCCTCATGCCCAGCCAGCCCATGGAGGAATCATCCTCAAACCCCTACAGCACCTTCAGGTGGGAGCCGGCCTCCAAGTTCCCCTACCCCTTACCCAAGAGGACGCCTTGGATGGAGGGAGACCCAGCTCAGATGCTATCAATGTGGACAGCCAGGGCATCGGCAAGTCTCCTGCCCAGCTGTTCAAATGAGGACTGATCCTGCACCCAATCGGATTGTTAATTATTTACAGCCCAGTGCCATGGAGGAAGATGTGGCACTGCTATGTGAGGACTGGCCTAGTGACTCAGCCCCCCATGTTTCACCACCAGGAGTTTACGGGGTGCGACCCGCAGTTATGACGACTTCTGCTCATCAAGGTAAGCACTTGCAGGAGGTTGTGCTGGATGGACAGAGACTTGTTGGATTTTGTGACTCGGGTGCTTTCCTCACACTGGCTGATCCCCGAGTGGTTCGGCCTGAGGCAATCCATAGAGGACCTGGGATTGTCATTGAACTGGCTGGTGGACAATGGAGGACTATTCCCACAGCCACTGTGGATCTGAACTTTGGTTTTGGGGTCAAGCGATGTGTGGTTGGGGTGATGGGTGGTCTGCCTGCAGCTGTTCTCCTGGGCAATGATGTGGGAGAGCTACGATGCCAATTCGTGGCTGCATGAAGCCACATGTAAGTAACGCTCTGCCTGTGTGTACTTAACCAGTGACCTGTAGCGGTCCCTAGTACGTACACAAGTTGGGAGGGGGAGGGATTGTGAAGATGTAATTTACCCTATCACTGTATATGCTGTGATACTATGTCATGATATGTATATTTCCCTGTCATTTATTTTGTATAATATGTCATGTAACTTTTCCCTGGTTGTATTAGTTGTAATTCATGTATTTCCTTGGGGGAGCTACTGGTCTCAATGTGTCTCTCTCATACAATTGCAGTCTTGGCATCTAATGTGATTATGTAGAGTTGTGTATCTAGTCTGTAATTGCATTGGCCAGTGAAAGAATAGTCATTGTTCTGCACAGCAGGGGATCCCTTCATCTACTGTGGCATATCAGAGCCCTGTGATGGACCAAACCATTGATGATAGGATGTGTGACCCCTACCCCCTGAACATGGTGGGCTGGTCAAGGAGCACAGACAATGCATTTCCCTTTTTGTAACTTCAGAGTGAGCTGAAACTTGGAAGAAGAAGGAGCTCCCAGCCTTAGTGGCTGTGGACACGGACGGAGCTAGGCCTGTGTGGCGGCCCGTGGGATTGTGTGGAACTCTTTGGACTACTGTAAGGACGATTGCTTTGTTATCCGGTCCGAGGATTGTCGGGAAGGGCCCCCGAATCTATTTTACGTGGACTTATCGTGTGCTGTTCCAGTGTTCTTGTGAATAAACCTGTTGGATCGTCCCTCGGCCTCGTCCATCCTTTGCTCTGTTGTACACCCCCGTCACACAAGTAAATCTGGAAAGCAGTACATTCTCACTGTTGTGGACTATGCCACCCGATATCCAGAAGCTGTGGCCTTGTCAAGTATCTCTGCAGTCAAGGTGGCCGAGGCCTTGGTTATTTTTTTTACCAGAGTAGGATTCCCCAGTGAGATCTTGTCGGACCAAGGCTCCCAGTTTATGTCAGAGTTGGTCCAGTGTCTGTGGCGCACCTGTGGAGTACGAGCGATCCGAACGACCCCATATCATCCCCAAACAAATGGACTTTGTGAACGATTCAACGGCACTCTGAAGAATATGCTGAGTGCCTTCACGGACCGAGATTCAGACTGGGAGAAGTACCTACCCCATCTCTTGTTTGCCTATCGGGAAGTTCCCCAGGAGTCCACTGGGTTCTCCCCCGTTGAACTACTCTATGGAAGAAAGGTCCGAGGACCCTTAACCCTGCTCAAGGAATACTGGGAGGGGCAAGTTGAAGATACAGGAACCCCTGTTGTCCCTTATGTCCTAAAGCTGCGAAAAACCCTGGCCCAACTTGCTAGTTTTGCCCAGAGTCATTTGCGTATGGCTCAAACCAGACAGAAGCCATGGTATGACCGTAAAGCACGCTATCCGGAGTTTGTAGAAGGACAACAAGTCTTAATGATTGTTCCCCATCGGCAGAATAAACTGCAGGCCACATGGGAGGGTCCCTTCCGGGTTCTCAGAAAACTGAATGATACCAATTACCTTCTTGCTTTAGATGATCAGGGGCTAAGGCAAAAGACTGTCCATGTGAATATGATTAAGGAGTACCATGACCGGAACTGATAAGGCCTTAATTTAGGTTGATGCAATCTAGTCGTGCATCCCTCTTAAACTGTCTGCAGTCCAAATTATGAGTCACCCGTGGTAGCATGCATAACCACTCCCTTTCACACACACCAGAGAGACGTACTCGGATATGAATAGAAAGTAAGACTCCTTTATTCCGGAAGTTTGTACAGGTATATATAACCGGCTTATTGGCTAGGTGCCAAGAATACGTAACACGTCTCCTATTGGATAAAGTAGAACAGCTTATTCTGTGATATACAATTTACTGTAATGTGCTTGGTTCCTCATTTATATTAAGCAATGTCAGCATGATTCACTGATCACAAGAATAGCCCAGACTGTCTGTCTGAGTCTTATGCCAAGAGATATGTGGGGTACAGTTCAAACACCATCTTAAATCTTGTTCTTTATGGATATCTCCATGTAACTCTTATATACTCATAATAATTCATAATCTTGTCCATAACAGTCCCCCCTTTGGAGATAGCCAAAAAGTCTTTCTTTACTTTAATAGGTCTATTGATCTGTCCTAATGCCGATGGTTACCTCACTCACATACGAGATACCCCATCCCTTGTGGATGAATCTTCCCACCCATCAGACTATGCATAGGAAGCCAGATCCTGACCGTATTCTCTAGACTGTCCTCATGGCTATGTTCCGCTGGCGCACGTTATTCAGGAAGGGGGAACGTGGCAGTAGTCTTTTAATTGACTAATATTTATCAGGGTTGGGTTCACTCAGAGTCTCATGCTCCTCAGTCCTTAGGCAGTGATGGTGGGACATCATCAAAGGTGGGATGCACAGTCGTCTTCTGGTCCATATGCTTAGATATCATCGTCCTGGCACAAAGTATCGGATAGAAGAGGGAAGACAGCCATCTCCTGGTCTCAGGCAGGTCCGACATCTCTTTGTAGTGGAATGCATTGATCTTCGTCTGAAAGAAAAAGAGTGAGAGGAGAGAGAGAAAGAGAGAGAAAGATTGAGAAGAGAGGAAGAGAGAGAAAGATTGAGAAAAGAGAGAGGAAAAGAGAGAGGAAAAGAGGAGAGAGAAAAAGAAAAGAGAGAAAAATCTAGATCTGGTTGGATCTGGAGGAGAAAACTCAAAAACGTATATTAGGCAAATGTTTAAACAAACAACAAGCTTAGTTGAAGTATCTGAGGCTACTTCTAAACAGGATTTCATAGGGTCTCAACCTAGTGGTCCCTGCTGGGGTGTGTCTGACACTGAACAATTCAAGGGGAAGACTCTCATGCCCTTGCCTTCTACACTGCCCCATCTTCCCAACCTTCCCTCTATTCTGTGGCTGGTATGGGGTGTGTAGAGTCAGTTCTGTGTCTAAGGCCTGCCATATCTCTTTGTCTGGCAGTGAAAGCAGGTCACTAGCCACTTTCTATGGTCTCCGGGAGCCCACAGCTGCACCCTATCTCAGTCCTCTTCTTCTTCTGGGACTTGCTCTTGTAGGGTCAGGACAACGTTTTCTCAAGACTTTCCATCTTTCCTTTCTTCTTCACATCGGGGTCACTCAAAAAGCACAGATTGACTGACTGTTTCTTTGGTAAGTGGTCTTGGGGCTTCTTTGGATGTTCTGTCAGTGAGGGCACTTCATACTGCTTCCCTTGACTCCTCCAATGTAGGCCTCAACCCTGCTCACCGCGACTCTGTCTGGCAATAGCAAAGCTTCCATCCGTTCTTCTATGGCCTCATGGCGGCGTACAGTTCCATTGGCAGTGATCAAGTCTCTTGTCTTCCATACAGAGTAGATGCTGGCTGCCATCTTGCAGGCTTCAGCGAGAGCACATACATCTGCTTCTTCACAGACAGGCATGCGGGTAGCGACTGCTCTATCAGCACAGCGTCTTCTGTTACCAGCACCATACCCATGTGGAACCGTCTTCTTGATGCACATCTTCACATCTTGATCCATCCGCAAAGGGGTTAAGTCAGGGTCCAAAGGTGTATCCGTCCCTGTATCGAATCCAGAGTTTCTTCAGCTATGCCAGAGTCGACTACCTCTTCCACCAAGGTGTCAGAGGTGGGACACTCCCCCCTTGGAAGAGGGAGAAGTTCAGCAGGATTAAGGACCGCACACTGGGAGTTGGTGACTTTGTCAGGGAGCAGTGATGTCATACGGGCACTGATCTTCAACTGGTGCTTTAGGTAGGTGTTCAATCTGGCTGAGTAGTGTTCAAAGGGCTGCTGTCTTCCTCCATGGCAAACAGGTAGAATGACTTCTGGGCTGGAGATGACGTGATGATACTCTTCAGGTGACTTTGACTGTAGCTCAGGTGACTGTGACTGCTGTACATCTGTATGTGGGGTGATCTTGTAAGCTGCTAGATTCATCTCCATACGTCTTGCCATTTGAAGGAGGGTGTCTTGGTCCTTACCAGCTGTAGTTTACATGTGGGCTCTCGGAGACCTGATACAAAGGACTATACCCAGGTTTGTAAGAAAGAGCAATGGGTGTAACTTTGGGGTCAGGAGAACACTGAAATTCTAAAAACTAAGACTCCCTAAAACCCCGGGGAAAGAGAAAAGAGCACAAGAGGGTTTGGAAACTACCAGCAGCACCCCCTGACTACATCTACACAACTAGGAAAAAGCAGTGGAGCGTATCTACTCTACCTCTCCTGTGCTGACCCTGTAACTGGGGGCCCTGCACTCTCCCTCATCCCGACGGTAGACCTGATGGTGGTCAGGGTCGAGCCTCCAGCGTATCCCTCTCTCCTGTCAGACCCTGCAAACTAGGACACAAAGGATTACTGGGTGCTGCCAACGAAAACCCTAATAAATGTCAACTCCTGATGATCAATGTCCCCTTGGGACCACATGAACCTCCACCCTCTCTATCAGAGAACTCTTGTGCAAGATACCAGGCAGGATAACATACAAGTGAAAATATCTCAAACCAGGCTAAGCAGCAACTGCCATAGGCAGAAAAATATTCACTGTCCACCAGGACTAATAGTGAGCAGTCTATATGGTCTAGATGCACAAAAACAAACATGCAAAAGTGAAGGGAAAAGGTTTACACAGGACTATCAGCAATAACCTCTGCTAAGGTTCGTTAGTGGGAACACAATGGGGAACAACTGCATATATGACCAAAAACGGAGTGTGTGTTTCAGGTCCCTATATCCCCCCCTCTGCAGCCCCTGCTAAGTCAGCAATAAACAGAGCAGTGGCTGTAGCTGCTAAAACAAAAATGGGGAACTGGGTGTCGGCTGGACTAAAATGGCGTCTGAAGATGAACTATGTAGTGTCTGACTTAAAACGTCCACTGAAAATAATTACCGATAAGAAACAGCCACTAAAAGAGGAAGTAGGTGTTGGCCAAAAATGGCATCTGAAGAGTCCTGGGAGGGAGTGACATGTATTGTGACATCTACATTCAGGAGGTATTCAATCTGTCACTGGGAATATGGATTATATAGGGACCCCTGGGCTGACCCTGTAACTAGGGACCCTGTAACTCGCCCTCCTCTCGACGGTAGACCTGATGGTGGTCAGGGCCGAGCCTCCAGCGTATCCCTATCTCCTGTCAGCCCCTGCAATAATATCCCCATACCATACCCCGGGCTGGGTAAAACACTTAATGACAGAAAGAAATCTACATTCAGAACAGAAAATAATGGGGTGGGCTTACGTGGACACAGTGCTCCACAGACAGCACACAAGTCCACCCTATATATCAGCTTATGTTTCTTATTTTCACAGACAGGTAAAATACACTGAAATAGAAACTAACACTTCCTTTTTTTTTTTTTTTTTTTGTTCCTCCTTTCAATTTCAGCCCTACGGTGTTATACACCAAAAACTGCATACATTATTACATTATACATAAAACATCTTCCAGTGTCACTTGGGTGATAAGGTACATACACCCTCACTGTAAACCTGGCTCCATTACTGGCCAGAAAGAATCCCCAGCTTTAATCTGGGTGAAAACATCTTCCAGGAAAAACTATATATGAGATATTATGTCAGGGAGAGAATTCACGATATACATACACCTCCATGAGAACGGTCTATCGACTACTCAATAATTCCGATTAAGACCAAAGTTTAGGGGTCTTCCCCAATGTATTCAATTCTAGGTAAGAATACATTGACATCCACTAAAACAAGACCAGTGAGTACGCATACAACGTTCAACTCACTGCTTAGCAGGAAAACCGTACCAGGTAACAGTCTAACAGTCAGGGCTCTTTCACCCACTTTTTCCTTAACACTGCACCTGTACATAGACAACCCCCCCTTTCAAATCTTCTATCCCCGAAGATCAGGTCCAAGGTATCAAACATCAATTATTGATGACACGTCACTCATAGGTATATATATCTCAGTGTTCCCTCACAAGGACTGCAGCCTCTTGAGGCTTCCATGTCACATATTTAGGGCGTTTTTGTCTGGGACTATCGGAATAATGGTGCGATGCCATGTGTGGCCTGACGTGCTCAAATAAGGACAGCACCTGTGGTTTACCTCTACTAGGGACAATGTTGGTGGTGGGGTGGATCATTGTTAAATCATTGTCATCTTCCTGCCTCCCCTCGGTGGCTTCTGTTGCTCCAGCAACAAATAGGCCAGTGGCCTTGGGACTGAAGATGGCTGGAAAAGGGAACTAGGTGCGGCCCAACCTGAAATGACGTCTGGGCAGGCTAGGGAGGGCGTTTGGTGGGCAGGGGGACAAACTACACAAGTCCAACCCTCTGGGGACGACTTATAAGGAGGGGGGCGTTGTTTCCTAATGGGCTTGGCCACTTCCTGAGGTTCCATTTTCTGATCTGGTGCAATATAGAAATATCTACCATCTCTATCCCAGTTTTATCTTTCAAAATCCCTTGCTTATTTAACAAAACATCTTTCCATTCTTGCTCCTCTAATCTCCCTTTCTTTGCAGTGACTCCTGCCACCTTCAAGAGCGACTTCATATTTTTAATATTCTTTTTACCTTTTTGCTCGCTTACTAATTCATCTGCCGTTAACTTGACAGGTGTGGACTGATTAGACCCCATGCTTCAAGGGTACACGACCTAAACCTAACACGTCAACCTGGATGTCTGATCTGCCGCAATCCCCTTTCTCTCCTGGACCAGCGACTATACACATCCACAGAATACACAGAATTTCTACCTCAGTCCACAAACCACAACACAAACGGGTTGTCCTACCAGGAAGAAGTGTCACGTGGGTGATAGAAACTAAATTCACCCTCACTATCTCTTACTTCATGTACTAGTAACCTCTGTTCACACTACATACACCTTCTTTGAACGGTCCGTCCAGAACATCAATAATACTGTTTAAAACCAAAGTCAAGGGATTCTGCCAATGTTCCTCCTACCTAGGATCGCGGAGAACATCAAATACAGTCAGGGTCTCACCATGACGCTGTACCGGCCAAAACCAATCCCCCTATCGTCTCCTCTCTGTGGAAGACGCACTAGGATACAGTCAGGGCACTTACCGTAACTCTGTACCTAGCCTTCAGTCTTATCAATTACTGACTGTCCACCGGACACGTCACACACCAGTGTATACACTATATACATAAACAGCATACTTCAAAGTACATCTTGAGAGGGTTTTTTTTTTTTTCTTTTCAATCATAGAAGAAACAGCTTCAATATATCAAAGTACCTTCCCGTGACACAACTTCCTCTTTTTGCATAAACCAGCAAGTACGAACAAAGCACATAGAACTTCCTCTTTTTCAGGCAGCCAGCCTTGCTGCAAGCACAGTGATTAGAGCGATACCAGCAAGTACTCCACCTGCTGCAAATAGACAGACATTTCAACAGGTAGACACAGGTCAACACAATGACATAACAATAAGGACACTATATACACCATCCAGGTGGCTGATCTCACCTGCAGATATAACCATATATATCCATATATCCAGCGTATATAACAACTTCCTTATTTTTCACTGCAGTTAAGTCAGAGAAAAATAAAACATAGAACTTCTGCTTTTCTCCTAGAGCAGACAAAACCTCAAACCACATTACATTTCATGTGATTTACAATTACATTACAGACAGCTTAAGGTGAACCTGACCACCTTGGTGTGAGATCTCTTAGGACGGCTTATCTCATGCGAGATGGCGGTCATTAGGTGTCTAGACTGGGACAGCCCAACCCCCCCCTTCGAAATGCAAGTACACGCATGAGGTGGCAAGGTGAGATTACACAAATGTTCTCACCTGCAGCTGGAGTGCGCAATTCTCCACCTCTCGCGTAGTTGCCTTTCGACTGAAGGTGTCAGCACGGCCGTCCGCCATCCAGAGCTCCGTCCTAAGGTTTGTTGGGCGCCAAATGATAAGGCCTTAATTTAGGTTGATGCAATCTAGTCGTGCATCCCTCTTAAACTGTCTGCAGTCCAAGTTATGAGTCACCCGTGGTAGCATGCATAACCACTCCCTTTCTCACACACCAGAGAGACGTACTCGGATATGAATAGAAAGTAAGACTCCTTTATTCCGGAAGTTTGTACAGGTATATATAACCGGCTTATTGGCTAGGTGCCAAGAATACGTAACACGTCTCCTATTGGATAAAGTAGAACAGCTTATTCTGTGATATACAATTTACTGTAATGTGCTTGGTTCCTCATTTATATTAAGCAATGTCAGCATGATTCACTGGTCACAAGAATAGCCCAGACTGTCTGTCTGAGTCTTATGCCAAGAGATATGTGGGGTACAGTTCAAACACCATCTTAAATCTTGTTCTTTATGGATATCTCCATGTAACTCTTATATACTCATAATAATTCATAATCTTGTCCATAACAGAACATTCCAATAATAGCAAGCTGTCGGTTGGCTTCAGAAGATGGTCAAGAGGATGAGGACTCTCTACCTGATCTCGTGGAAGCAGCGAGAGCCCCATCCACTGTGGAACAGGTTCCCCTGGGAGATTACCTGGACTCCTTACAGAAAATCCAGATGCTGGAAGTGCTTCAACAGAGACGGGCTGCTTTCTCATCCCAACCAGGTCGAACCACCATCACCCAACATCATGTGGACACTCAGGGCATCCATCCCATACAACTGGCTCCTTACCGGGTCCCTGAATCAGTTCGAAACACCATGCAGCACGAACTGGAGGAGATGTTACAGCTTGGGGAATCCAGGCCTCCCATAGCCCTTGGGCCTCCCCTGTGGTGTTAGTACCCAAGAAGGATGGGAGTACTCGATTTTGTGTGGACTATCGGCGACTAAACGACCATACCGTCAGCGATCCTTACCCAATGCCTCGTATTGACGAACTTCTAGACCGACTGGCTGGGTCCCGATATGTCACTACCTTGGATCTCTGTAAGGGATACTGGCAGATCCCTCTAACGGATGAAGGGAGAGAACGGTCCGCTTTTATAACCCCCTTTGGTCTGTATGAATTTCTAAGCATGCCTTTTGGAATGAAAAATGCCCCGGCCACCTTCCAGAGAATGGTGGATCAGATCCTCCGGGGATGTGGTGACTTTGCTTGTGCCTACTTGGATGATATCGCCGTCTTCAGCCACACATGGGAGGAACATCTGAATCAAGTAGCCATTATTTTGGACCTGATTCTTGCAGCCGGCCTAACTATTCGACCCGATAAATGCCAATTGGGGATGGGGGAAGTCCAGTACCTAGGGCATAGAGTGGGAGGAGGGAAGCTCCGTCCTGAGCCTGCCAAAATCCAGGCTATTAGAGACTGGCCTGTACCCCAAACTAAGAAACAAGTTATGGCTTTTCTGGGCACTGCCAGTTATTATCGAAAATTTGTTTCTCATTTCAGTACTGTGGCCAAGCCTCTTACCGACCTGACCAAGAAAACAATGCCCCGGCTGGTGATCTGGACTCCAGCCTGTGATGAGGCTTTTAACCGGCTGAAGGACGCTCTGGTCTGCGATCCTGTCCTGGCTGCTCCAGACTACAAGCGGAGATTTATTGTGCAAACGGACGCCTCTGCTTATGGACTGGGAGCTGTCCTCAGCCAGGTGAATGCAGCTGGGGACGAACACCCCATTGCCTACCTCAGCAGGAAACTTCTGGACCGAGAAGTGGCTATGCAACTGTTGAAAAAGAATGTCTGGCTGTAGTGTGGGCCCTTAAGAAACTACGGCCGTATCTGTATGGACAAGAATTCACTGTGGTTACTGATCACAATCCCCTCACCTGGCTGAACAGAGTCTCTGGGGACAATGGACGATTACTGCGATGGAGCCTGGCTCTGCAGCCCTATAACTTTACCATACAATATAGAAGGGGCAGCCAACACCAAAATGCAGATGGACTGTCTAGGCAAGAGGAGCCTTGAGTCCTGTCAGCCATGCCTGCGTGTACTTAACCAGCGACCTGTAGAGGTCCCTAGTACGTACACAAGTTGGGAGGGGAAGGAATTGTCATGATGTATTTTACCTTCTCACTGTATTTGCTGTAATACTATTTCTTGGGATGTAAGTAACCATACCGTCCCCCCCATCTCCTGTGTCTCTGGGCCCATAATGCAATTATCTCTTGTCCACACAGCCAGGGGAACTTCTCATTAATTCGTAAGCAGTGGATAACGCCAACTACACAAACCTGTAGACATCTCGGAGCCAACCTTCTAGAATCTTCTAGTGGGCCCAACCATTGCATAGACCCCTACCCTTGAGGGGAGGGCCCACGAGCTCAGACAATTCACTCCTGTTTCTAAATGCAGTTGGAAGCTGAGTTTTGAAGAGGAAGGGAGCGAGATCTGATTCTTCGGACAGATCTCGCCATCCAGTGGATTGTGTGGGATTTCTGGGACTCTGAAGAGGACTATTTCGTCATGATCTGGCACTTTTGATTATCGGAGGTGCCCCCGAATCTGTTTTATTTGGACTTGTCGTGTGCTGTTCCTGTATTCCTGTTAGTAAACCTGTTGGATCATCCTCGGCCTGTTGTCTCTCTTTGCTCTCCTGTACACCCCGTCACAGACAACAAGTCTTAATGATTGTTCCCCATCAGGAAAATAAACTGCAGACCACATGGGAGGGTCCCTTCCGGGTTCTCAGAAAACTGAATGATACCAATTACCTTCTTGATTTAGATGTTCAGGGGCTAAGGCAAAAGACTGTCCATGTGAATATGATTAAGGAGTACCATGACCGGAACATTCCAATGATAGCAAGCTGTCGGTTGGCTTCAGAAGATGGTCAAGAGGATGAGGACTCTCTACCTGATCTCGTGGAAGCAGCGAGAGCCCCATCCACTGTGGAACAGGTTCCCCTGGGAGATCACCTGGACTCCTTACAGAAAATCCAGATGCTGGAAGTGCTTCAACAGAGACGGGCTGCTTTCTCATCCCAACCAGGTCGAACCACCGTCACCCAACATCATGTGGACACTCAGGGCATCCGTCCCATACAACTGGCTCCTTACCGGGTACCTGAATCAGTTCGAAACACCATGCAGAACGAACTGGAGGAGATGTTACAGCTTGGGGTAATCCAGGCCTCCCATAGCCCTTGGGCCTCCCCTGTGGTGTTAGTACCCAAGAAGGATGGGAGTACTCGATTTTGTGTGGACTATCGGCGACTAAACGACCATACCGTCAGCGATCCTTACCCAATGCCTCATATTGACGAACTTCTAGACCGACTGGCTGGGTCCCGATGTGACGGGGGTGTACAACAGAGCAAAGGATGGACGAGGCCGAGGGACGATCCAACAGGTTTATTCACAAGAACACTGGAACAGCACACGATAAGTCCACGTAAAACAGATTCGGGGGCCCTTCCCGACAATCCTCGGACCGGATAACAAAGCAATCGTCCTTACAGTAGTCCAAAGAGTTCCACACAATCCCACGGGCCGCGGATCTCCAGTCTGTAACAGTCCACACACACCGACCCAGGATCCAGCCTCAGCTATGGATCCTAGTCCTTTTCCAGCCGAGCTCCAACTAACTGAACTAACATGTTCTTCTCTCCTGGGATCAGCCCCTAAGGTGGGCACACCTCCCCCTGGCCATTTGATGCATGAATGGACTTTAGACTGCTGGCTCTGTTCTGTTTACCAAGTTGTAGATTGTAGAAGTCCCATGCTGAGAAGAACAATATATATATACAACCCCCACCAAATCAATGACAATAGCTACTGCTGTAGCCTGAGTGCAATATGATACAGGCTGGGGGAAGGTATGATCACTTACATCCCAAGACATAGTATTACAGCAAATAGAGTGAGAGGGTAAATTACATCTTCACACCCGATATGTCACTACCTTGGATCTCAGTAAGGGATACTGGCAGATCCCTGTAACGGATGAAGGGAGAGAACGGTCCGCTTTTATAACCCCCTTTCGTCTGTATGAATTTCTAAGCATGCCTTTTGGAATGGAAAATGCCCCGGCCACCTTCCAGAGAATGGTGGACCAGATCCTCCGGGGATGTGGTGACTTTGCTTGTGCCTACTTGGATGATATCGCCGTCTTCAGCCACACATGGGAGGAACATCTGAATCAAGTAGCCATTATTTTGGACCTGATTCTTGCAGCCGGCCTAACTATTCGACCCGATAAATGCCAATTGGGGATGGGGGAAGTCCAGTACCTAGGGCATAGAGTGGGAGGAGGGAAGCTCCGTCCTGAGCCTGCCAAAATCCAGGCTATTAGAGACTGGCCTGTACCCCAAACTAAGAAACAAGTTATGGCTTTTCTGGGCACTGCCAGTTATTATCGAAAATTTGTTTCTCATTTCAGTACTGTGGCCAAGCCTCTTACCGACCTGACCAAGAAAACAATGCCCCGGCTGGTGATCTGGACTCCAGCCTGTGATGAGGCTTTTAACCGGCTGAAGGACGCTCTGGTCTGCGATCCTGTCCTGGCTGCTCCAGACTACAAGCGGAGATTTATTGTGCAAACGGACGCCTCTGCTTATGGACTGGGAGCTGTCCTCAGCCAGGTGAATGCAGCTGGGGACGAACACCCCATTGCCTACCTCAGCAGGAAACTGCTGGACCGAGAAGTGGCTATGCAACTGTTGAAAAAGAATGTCTGGCTGTAGTGTGGGCCCTTAAGAAACTACGGCCGTATCTGTATGGACGAGAATTCACTGTGGTTACTGATCACAATCCCCTCACCTGGCTGAACAGAGTCTCTGGGGACAATGGACGATTACTGCGATGGATCCTGCCTCTGCAGCCCTATAACTTTACCATACAATATAGAAGGGGCAGCCAACACCAAAATGCAGATGGACTGTCTAGGCAAGAGGAGCCTTGAGTCCTGTCAGCCATGCCTGCGTGTACTTAACCAGCGACCTGTAGAGGTCCCTAGTACGTACACAAGTTGTGAGGGGAAGGAATTGTCATGATGTATTTTACCTTCTCACTGTATTTGCTGTAATACTATGTCTTGGGATGTAAGTGACCATACCTTCCCCCAAGCCTGTATCATATTGCAATCAGGCTTCAGCAGTAGCTATTGTCATTGATTTGGTGGGGGTTGCATATATATATTGTTCTTCTCAGCATGGGACTTCTCCAATCTACAACTTGGTAAACAGAACAGAGCCAGCAGTCAAAAGTCCATTCATGCATCAAATGGCCAGGGGGAGGTGTGCCCACCTAAGGGGCTGATCCCAGGAGAGAAGAACATGTTAGAGCAGTTAGTTGGAGCTCGGCTGGAGAAGGACTAGGATCCATAGCTGAGGCTGGATCCTGGGGTCTGTGTGTGTGGACTGTTACAGACTGGAGATCCGCGGCCACGTGGGATTGTGTTTTGTTGTTCACCTGTTGGACTCAAGGAACTCATATAAGGACCATTGCCCTAATTCCCCTGGCATCGGAATACCAGGCGGTGCCCCTGGATCTTTTGTTTTTTTTTGTTGTGGACTCCTTGCAGATTTGAAGGATTTATATTTATATTTGCTGCTTTATCTTTGTGGTTCCAAGAAAGCCCTTTGGATTGTTCCTTGGCCTGGCGTCCCTCACTGCTCTGTTGCATACCCCGTCACATATATGGCTATACTCAGTGGGGTGTGTATACGGCTGTACGCAGGGTTGTGTATGTGTATATGGCTGTATTCAGGGGTGCGTGTATACGGCTGTACGCAGGGGTATGTGTCTATGTGTGTATGGCAGGACGCAGGGGTGTTTGTGTATATGGCTGTACTCAGTGGTGTGTGTATACGGCTGTACGCAGGGGTGTGTGTGTGTATGTGAATATGGCGGTATGCGGATGTGTGTGTGTGTGTGTATGTGTACACGGCTGTACGCAGGTGTGTGTGTCTATGTGTATACGGCAGGACGCAGGGGTGTTTGTGTGTATATGGCTGTACTCAGTGGTGTGTGTATACGGCTGTACGCAGGGGTGTGTGTGTGTGTGTATGTGTATATGGCTGTATGCAGGGGTGTGTGTATGTGTACACTGCTGTACGCAAGGGTGTGTGTGTGTGTATATGGCTGTACGTAGGTGTGTGTCTATGTGTATACGGCGGTACGCAGGGGTGTTTATGTGTATATGGCTGTACTCAGTGGTGTGTATACGGCTGTACGCAGGAGTGGGTAATGGCTGTACTCAGTGGTGTGTGTATACGGCTGTACGCAGTGGTGTGTATGTGTATATGGCTGTACTCAGGGGTGCGTCTATACGGCTGTACGCAGGGGTGTGTGTGTATGTGTACACTGCTGTACACAGGGGTGTGTGTGTATACGGCTGTACGCAGGTGTGTGTGTCTATGTGTATACGGTGGTACACAGGGGTGTTTATGTGTAAGTGTATATGGCTGTAGTCAGGGGTGTGTGTATATGGCTGTACGCAGGGGTTTGTGTGTATGTGTGTACGGCTGTACACAGCGGTTTGTGTGTATGTGTATACAGCTGTACGCAGGGGGTTGTGTGTATGTGTACACGGCTGTACGCAGGAGTTTGTGTGTATGTGTATACGGCTGTACGCAGGGGTTTGTGTGTATGTGTATACGGCTGTACGCAGGGGTTTGTGTGTATGTGTATACGGCTGTTCGAAGGGGTTTGTGTGTATGTGTATACGGCTGTTCGCAGGGGTTTGTGTATGTGTATACGGCTGTACGCAGGGGTTTGTGTGTATGTGTATACGGCTGTACGCAGGGGTTTGTGTGTATGTGTATAGGGCTGTACGCAGGGATTTGTGTGTATGTGTAAACGGCTGTACGCAGGGGTTTGTGTGTATGTGTATACGGCTGTACGCAGGCGTTTGTGTGTATGTGTATACGGCTGTACGCAGGGGTTTGTGTGTATGTGTATACGGCTGTACGCAGGGGTTTGTGTGTATGTGTATATGGCTGTACGCAGGGGTTTGTGTGTATGTGTATACGGCTGTATGCAGGGGTGTATGTGTGTGTGTGTATACAGCTGTACGCAGGGGTGTATGTGTGTGTGTATATTGCTGTACGCAGGGGTGTGTGTGTGTGTATACGGCTGTACTCATGGGTGTGTGTATGTGTATACGGCTGTATGCAGAGGTGTGTGTATGTGTATACGGCTGTACGCAGGTGTGTGTGTGTAGATGTATACCGTGTCGGTGTATATGTCTATATATGTGTACACATCTCTGTACTGTATGTTTACAGTCCGTGTTTCTGGGGTTGCATGTGTGTAAGATGCCTGTATGTGAAGCTGCGTGTCCACCATCTTGGTTCACAGCGTTTTGGATTCAGAGTGTTTTCGCTGCATTGTACAGTACAAGCACAGTGGATGGGATTTGTACAAATCTTGTGCCCACTGTGCGTGTGCAGCCCACAGTGAAAACTGACCTGTGGTGCTGCTTCCCGAGCCCTGGCATGTCAATTTATTGCTGTGTAGCCACAAGTGTCTCCACAGAGAGAACAGAAGAGAGACCACAGCGGCCCGAACCCTGACTGTGGCACAGGCTGCTGTGGTCCCTGCGGAGAGCAGTCGTGGCCCTGCAGGAGAGGACATGCTGCGTCCAGGACACATGTCTAGACCGTGGGCACGTAACCTTATAGTGTATTGTGTATGTGTAAAACATTTGTATCTGTAGGACACAACACTAAATCTATACGGGTGAGTGCCCACCATAAGGCGTCCTCACGGTCTGGAGACGCAGCGTGCTTTCTCTGGTGGAGACGCTAGTCTCCTGGGCGGGAGATTGTGCTTCCTTGTCCACCATCAGGCGTCCTCACGGTCTGGAGACGCAGCGTGCTTTCTCTGGTGGAGACGCTAAGCTCCTGGGCGGGAGATTGCGCTGTCCTTGTCCACCATAAGGCGTTCTCACGGTCTGGACGCAGCGTGATTTCTCTGGTGGAAACGTTAGGCTCCTGGGTGGGAGATTGCGCTGTCCTTGTCCACCATCACGCGTCCTCACGGTCTGGACCCAGCGTGCTTTCTCTGGTGGAGACGCTAGGCTCCTGGGCGGGAGATTGCGCTGTCCTTGTCCACCATCAGGCGTCTTCACAGTCTGGAGAAGCAGCGTGCTTTCTCTGGTGGAGACGCTAGGCTCCTGGGCGGGAGATTGTGCTGTCCTTGTACACCATCAGGCGTCCTCACGGTCTGGACGCAGCGTGCATTCTCTGGTGGAGACGCTAGGCTCCTGGGCGGGAGATTGCACTGTCCTTGTCCCCACCTTATTGTCATGATGTATTTTACCTTCTCACTGTATTTGCTATAATACTATGTCTTGGGATGTAAGTAACCATACCTTCCCCTCCATCTTCTGTGTCTCTGGGCCCATAATGCAATTATCTCTTGTCCACACAGCCAGGGGAACTTCTCATTGTTTCGTAAGCAGTGGATAACGGCAACTACACAAACTTGTAGACATCTCGGAGCCAACCTTCTAGAATCTTCTAGTGGGCCCAACCAAGGCATAGACCCCTACCCTTGAGGGGTGGGCCCACGAGCTCAGACAATTCACTCCTGTTTCTAAATGCAGTTGGGAGCTGAGTTTTGAAGAGGAAGGGAGCGAGATCTGATTCTGCGGACAGATCTCACCGTCCAGTGGATTGTGTGGGATTTCTGGGACTCTGAAGAGGACTATTTCGTCGTGATCTGGCACTTTGGATTATCGGGAGGTGCCCCCGAATCTGTTTTATTTGGACTTGTCGTGTGCTGTTCCTGTATTCCTGTTAGTAAACCTGTTGGATCATCCTCGGCCTGTTGTCTCTCTTTGCTCTGATGTACACCCCGTCACAAACTGGTGGCAGCGGCGGGATCAGAGCAGAAGAAATGGAGGACAACGGCCAATCAACGTCTGAAACCAGAACCTCAGGATACAGGAACTGGACTGTGGTGAGCCTACAAACAAAGGCCCGTGAATTAGGTGTCGGCTACAAGGACTCTCTAAGGAGCAACTAATTGAGGCATTGGAAAACGCTTGCCTGCAAGATGGCACCGAGGAACAATTTCCACAGCAAGGGGAGCAAAGACGGGAGCCGGAGGTAAATACCCAAAAATGTCAATGGGTTGTGTGGTACGAGGAGGAGATGGCCTTGCTGGGAGAGGAGACCATAGAATATAAGATGGAGGTCATGCGTGGAGCTAAAGAGAAGGAGCGCAGGATGGAGGAGATGGCACTGCTGGATAAGCAGCTCGCTGTGGAAGCCGCGAGAGGTTCCAGACAGACTGTAACCCCAGCACCCATCATGAGGGAACTTCCCAGGGTGTCCCGCAAAGACTTCAAGCAGTTTAATGAGGCTGCTGGTGACATTGAGGGCTTCTTCCAGGATTTTGAGCATCAGTGTCGATTAATGGAAGTCCCAGAAAGGGAGCGCGTCCGGCATCTGGTTAGGCTCTTAGAGGGTGGAGCTGCTGCAGCCTATAGAGCTATGGACCCTCGGTGGAACTGTGAGTATGCGGATATTAAACAGACTATTCTAGAACATTATGCTGTAACGCCAGACACTTACAGGACTCAGTTCCGTACTTTAGCATGTGATGAGGAAGTGTCCTTCAAGATGTATGCCCACAAACTCAAACATCTGTTGCATCGTTGGCTGGAGGCAGAGGAGGCCTTAACCTTGGAGACCGTCTTCCAGGTCCTCCTAAAAGAGCAGTTTTACTTCAAGTGCCCCGCTGAGATCCGGGAATGGGTGCGTGAAAGGAGACCAGCCACTGTGGAGGAAGCTGCAGCTCTAGCTGATGAGGCTCTCACCATCAAGCCTCAGTGGAAAAAACTACTACCCAGTGAGAAAAAAAAACACCAACCCCCACCGCTGGCGACCCCTGGTCCTTCTGGCCCCAATGTTCACCATCACCCTAGACCGTCAACTCATGGGGACCTTCGTGTGACTGTGCCTCGCATTACTCATGCTCCACCTTTGGGAATACGACGTGGAGGAAGAATCCCAGAGCGCAGATATTATGGGTGTGGGCAGCCTGGGCACATGCAATTCCAATGTCCAGGTGTTCGGAGACAGAACAGCTACAGACCGCCTTTGCCTGTTCATTATCTACAGACACCTTCACCAGGAGAAGAGCTGGATTCTGTGCCTGATGACTTGCCAAGTGACTCAGATATCCTGGCTCCCCTACCCGGAGTCTATGGGGTGCGAGCTCCAGCCACCTGTTCTTCTGATCTTCAGGACAAACATCTACAGGAGGTCGTGCTGGATGGCTTAAAAGTTGTTGGCTTCCGTGACACTGGGGCTTTCCTCACCATAGCCGATCCCCGAGTAATTCAACCACAAGCAATTCAAAAGGGACCAGGAATTGCCATTGAACTGGCAGGAGGTACCCAGAGATATATTCCAAGAGCGAGTGTGACCCTGGATTATGGCTTTGGGGCAAAACAATGTGTGGTCGGTGTGATGAGCGGCCTCCCTGCAGACGTTCTTCTAGGAAATGATGTGGGGAATCTTCATTGCCACTTTGTCGGTGCGTTAACCAGAAGTCAAGCCAAGAGAGCAGCCCATGTGGACGTGTACAACCCATCCATGGAAATGAGGCCACCAGAACTGCCATTACAGCCGGTGAGTGATTCTTCTTGTGGGGATAATATGAATGTTACTTGGGATAAAGTTCAGTTTAGACAAGAAGTAGAGACTGACCCCACCCTTGCTAGTTTTAGAGCCCGAGCTGAAATAGGGCAGCTAGGGGAGAACGGAGAAAGAATTATCAGAGAAAATGGACTTCTGTATCGGGTTGCCAATGCCGACTCCCTAGATAAGCCCTGGACTTATAGTAAACAGCTGATTGCTCCTCAGAAGTACAGAATTCCCCTATTACACCTGGCTCATGACATTCCTACGGCTGGCCATCAAGGCAAAACCCGCACCGAGAGACGATTGACTCAAACTTTTTATTGGCCGGGGATTTCCCAAGCAGTGGCGCATTTCTGCTGAACTTGTGACATATGTCAGCGTAGAGGGCGACCCGGAGATCACCCAAAGGCACCCCTGCAACCGCTCCCTATAATAGAAGAACCCTTTCAAAGAGTAGCTGTTGATATCATTGGACCTCTGGCTAAACCAAGTAAATCTGGAAAGCAGTACATTCTCACTGTTGTGGACTATGCCACCCGATATCCAGAAGCCGTGGCCTTGTCAAGTATCTCTGCAGCCAAGGTGGCCGAGGCCTTGGTTATTATTTTTACCAGAGTAGGATTCCCCAGTGAGATCTTGTCGGACCAAGGCTCCCAGTTTATGTCAGAGTTGGTCCAGTGTCTGTGGCGCACCTGTGGAGTACGAGCAATCCGAACGAGCCCTTATCATACCCAAACAATTGGACTTTGTGAACGATTCAACGGCACTCTGAAGAATATGCTGAGTGCCTTCACGGACCGAGATTCAGACTGGGAGAAGTACCTACCCCATCTCTTGTTTGCCTATCGGGAAGTTCCCCAGGAGTCCATTGGGTTCTCCCCCTTTGAACTACTCTATGGAAGAAAGGTTCGAGGACCCTTAACCCTGCTCAAGGAATACTGGGAGGGGCAAGTTGAAGATACAGGAACCCCTGTTGTCCCTTATGTCCTAAAGCTGCAAGAAACCCTGGCCCAACTTGCTAGTTTTGCCCAGAGTCATTTGCGTATGGCTCAAACCAGACAGAAGACATGGTATGACCGTAAAGCACGCTATCGGGAGTTTGTAGAAGGACAACAAGTCTTAATGATTGTTCCCCATCGGCAGAATAAACTGCAGACCACATGGGAGGGTCCCTTCTGGGTTCTCAGAAAACTGAATGATACCAATTACCTTCTTGCTTTAGATGATCAGGGGCTAAGGCAAAAGACTGTCCATGTGAATATGATTAAGGAGTACCATGACCGGAACATTCCAATGATAGCAAGCTGTCGGTTGGCTTCAGAAGATGGTCAAGAGGATGAGGACTCTCTACCTGATCTCGTGGAAGCAGCGAGAGCCCCATCCACTGTGGAACAGGTTCCCCTGGGAGATTACCTGGACTCCTTACAGAAAATCCAGATGCTGGAAGTGCTTCAACAGAGTTGGGCTGCTTTCTCATCCCAACCAGGTCAAACCACCGTCACCCAACATCATGTGGACACTCAGGGCATCCGTCCCATACAACTGTCTCCTTACTGGGTACCTGAATCAGTTCGAAACACCATGCAGCACGAACTGGAGGAGATGTTACAGCTTGGGGTAATCCAGGCCTCCCATAGCCCTTGGGCCTCCCCTGTGGTGTTAGTACCCAAGAAGGATGGGAGTACTCGATTTTGTGTGGACTATCGGCGACTAAACGACCATACCGTCAGCGATCCTTACCCAATGCCTCGTATTGATGAACTTCTAGACCGACTGGCTGGGTCCCGATATGTCACTACCTTGGATCTCAGTAAGGGATACTGGCAGATCCCTCTAACGGATGAAGGGAGAGAACGGTCCGCTTTTATAACCCCCTTTGGTCTGTATGAATTTCTAAGCATGCCTTTTGGAATGAAAAATGCCCCGGCCACCTTCCAGAGAATGGTAGATCAGATCCTCCGGGGATGTGGTGACTTTGCTTGTGCCTACTTGGATGATATCGCCGTCTTCAGCCACACATGGGAGGAACATCTGAATCAAGTAGCCATTATTTTGGACCTGATTCTTGCATCCGGCCTAACTATTCGACCCGATAAATGCCAATTGGGGATGGGGGAAGTCCAGTACCCAAGGCATAGAGTGGGAGGAGGGAAGCTCCGTCCTGAGCCTGCCAAAATCCAGGCTATTAGAGACTGGCCTGTACCCCAAACTAAGAAACAAGTTATGGCTTTTCTGGGCACTGCCAGTTATTACCGAAAATTTGTTTCTCATTTCAGTACTGTGGCCAAGCCTCTTACCGACCTGACCAAGAAAACAATGCCCCGGCTGGTGATCTGGACTCCAGCCTGTGATGAGGCTTTTAACCGGCTGAAGGACGCTCTGGTCTGCGATCCTGTCCTGGCTGCTCCAGACTACAAGCGGAGATTTATTGTGCAAACGGACGCCTCTGCTTATGGACTGGGAGCTGTCCTCAGCCAGGTGAATGCAGCTGGGGACGAACACCCCATTGCCTACCTCAGCAGGAAACTTCTGGACCGAGAAGTGGCTATGCAACTGTTGAAAAAGAATGTCTGGCTGTAGTGTGGGCCCTTAAGAAACTACGGCCGTATCTGTATGGACGAGAATTCACTGTGGTTACTGATCACAATCCCCTCACCTGGCTGAACAGAGTCTCTGGGGACAATGGACGATTACTGCGATGGAGCCTGCCTCTGCAGCCCTATAACTTTACCATACAATATAGAAGGGGCAGCCAACACCAAAATGCAGATGGACTGTCCAGGCAAGAGGAGCCTTGAGTCCTGTCAGCCATGCCTGCGTGTACTTAACCAGCGACCTGTAGAGGTCCCTAGTACGTACACAAGTTGTGAGGGGAAGGAATTGTCATGATGTATTTTACCTTCTCACTGTATTTGCTGTAATACTATGTCTTGGGATGTAAGTAACCATACCTTCCCCCCCATCTCCTGTGTCTCTGGGCCCATAATGCAATTATCTCTTGTCCACACAGCCAGGGGAACTTCTCATTGTTTCGTAAGCAGTGGATAACGCCAACTACACAAACCTGTAGACATCTCGGAGCCAACCTTCTAGAATCTTCTAGTGGGCCCAACCATTGCATAGACCCCTACCCTTGAGGGGCGGGCCCACGAGCTCAGACAATTCACTCCTGTTTCTAAATGCAGTTGGGAGCTGAGTTTTGAAGAGGAAGGGAGCGAGATCTGATTCTGCGGACAGATCTCGCCGTCCAGTGGATTGTGTGGGATTTCTGGGACTCTGAAGAGGACTATTTCGTCGTGATCTGGCATTTTGGATTATCGGGAGGTGCCCCCGAATCTGTTTTATTTTGACTTGTCGTGTGCTGTTCCTGTATTCCTGTTAGTAAACCTGTTGGATCATCCTCGGCCTGTTGTCTCTCTTTGCTCTGATGTACACCCCGTCACACTTATGTGACAACGTGTCTTACTACTTTTAATCACAGGCGGAGCATGCGTCTTTATTGGTGTAACAATAAATAAATACATTGCTTATGGTCCCCCATATTATGATACTCAGCGCAGATAAAGCATATGGCTACAGCCTGCAGCCCCTAGCCATGTGCTGATCTTGGCTGTGTATTAAAATAAGTGGAACCACATGGACTTTTTTAAAAAAATATTTAAATAAATAACATAAAAAATGGAGTGCAGTTCACCCCAATTTTGATACTCAGCCATGGTAATGCCAAAAGCTGGGAGTTTGTAAAACTGTAAAGGGGAAAAAAGCGCAATAGGGTCTTACCCGGTATGAGGGTGGACAGACAAGACAAAGAAGCACTCACCTGGTGAGGTTGTGCCAGTCACAACCCCTTATGATAGCCTGTGAGTGCCCGGTGGTTTAGCTGCAGCCCCGGGAGGGGAATTTTTTATCACACAGGTAGAAGAGAAGACCTGGTTTATGCCGCGCTAAAAACCACTGATGCGTGTAAATTAAAAGATTTCCTTTTTATTGGACAGTTCCTACGCGTTTCCGAGACATCCGTCTCCTTCCTCAAGAAAAGAAATCATCTTTGAGATTCTCTGCTATCTCTACTAGCCATCACATTAGACCGCATCTTATTTCCCCTAGTGCCTAAAACTACCTCTTAGTTAAGGGATACCACCCACTTCTTAGAGCATTTAAGATCCTTGGGACAACTTCCCTCTGACTCTATCCTACTTACCCTTGATGTGAATTCATTTTATTGATCACACTTTAGGTCTTCAGTCTATGCAATGGTTTCTCAAAACATATAGTAACTTCTCACCTTCTCAAATGGAAATTTGTCTGGATTTATTACACATAGTATTATACAATAATTTTTTCATGTTCCAGGACCAATTTTATATTCAAAATAAGGGTACAGTGGTGGGTTCAAATGTTGCGCCACCATACGCAAATATATTTATGTCGCATTTTGAGACATCGTATGTTTATCCCCATTCCATTTTTAAAACTCATATTGTAACATGGAATAAATTTATTGATGACGCTTTTGTCATTTTTAAGGGTCCTCATATTGCCCTTGATGCATTTTTCCAGTATATCAATCAACAGGTACCTGGTTTAATATTTACCAAACATATGGACACACATACCATCAATTTTTTGGATACTCTTATTAGTATCGATACATTGAGCACTCGCTCACAAACGTCGCTGAATCAGTATGGATTACGCCAGACCTGGGTGTTTGGGGGGGTTAATAAAGTGTGAAAGAGGGGCTTTTTGGTGTTTTATTTCAAATAAAGGATTTTTCGTTGTGTGTTTATTTACTTTACATATGCGGGCGTCACACGAGTCGATCTATCGTGCAATAGATCGTCGGTGTCACGGTTTTCGTGACGCACATCCGGCTTTATGCTGATAAGTAACCAACAGGAGTCAGCCCTGGGGGATCCCAGTATCTGGGTCTCATTGCGTCCCACACTTTTTTCCTATAATCCTGATTTTTGTTCCATTTTTGAGCAAATTTTTAACAAGTGTGTTCATATGACCTCATGACATTGACTATAGACTATTTGCAAAAAGAATTGGATGGTATCTCCAAGAATATTTCTACCATTGAAAACCAGCTCTCTAATACCTTTTCCTCAACCGATCTCGGTAATATTAAATCCAAATTAGATACAACTATAAATGAATACAAAAAGTCTTTGCAAGATCGTAAAAGAGCCAAATTTACACGTGACGAGGATGATTACAAAAGAGGTCACGTATATAGATGGGGGTGTGGTGTACCCACTCCTCGTCGACGTTTCTTTCCTAAAACTGACTTTTCATCTTCAGCTAGTTCAGGAAGCGAACAAGAATCTTCTTCTTTTTTAGGCCCACGACGTCCGTATATTCAAAGAGGACGAGGAGGGGAAAGAGGAAAACAACATACCGGAGAGCGGATTATGACACATTCCCAGGTAGGACGGATCTCATCTTCAACATTTTCTCATATAACTTATCACCAGTTGAATCGCAGGTATTACAAAAAGGATTAAGTGTCTGCCCTGCACCTAGTTTTGATACGTTTCGGTTGGATCAACAGCTTAATAGATTTTTTAGATCGCTTAGATTGAAGGCTGCCGTATCTTCTACAGTTAATTCATCTACTCCTGAGACTATACAATTTTTGCTTTGAGATTTAGATATATACACACACAGAGTAGCTTTATGCCTCCTCATTTGTATCACACAGTGGAGACATATATTTCACTTGTTAAGACTGATGTGGAAGCTTTCACAACAAAGTAAAAAATGGAGAATTACATATTAAATGTAATTTAACTTCAGAATAGTCACAAGCCCTTCAATCATTGAAACTTAATCCTTCTATAATTATAAAACCTGCTGATAAAGGGGGAGCATTAGTCATTATGGATAAGAGTTATTATGTTTCAGAGATCTTAACCCAACTTGAGGACCGTTCTACATATACACCAGTTTCTAGAGATCCCTCATCTGACATCAAAAAGATCATTCTAGATAAAATTGAACATTATTCCAAACTTGGAATAATCGATACAAAGTTAGTGGTTTATCACAATAAGGTTAAGCCCATGATTCCTGTCTTCTATACTTTGCCAAAAGTACATAAAGATTTGTGGCATCCACCTGGACGGCCGATAGTTGCATCCACAGATTCTATGCTATCTCTACTAGCCATCACATTAGACCGCATTTTATTTCCCCTAGTGCCTAAAACTACCTCTTAGTTAAGGGATACCACCCACTTCTTAGAGCATTTAAGATCCTTGGGACAACTTCCATCTGACTCTATCCTAGTTACCCTTGATGTGAATTCATTTTATACAAGCATTGATCACACTTTAGGTCTTCAGGCTATGCAATGGTTTCTCAAAACATATAGTAACTTCTCACCTTCTCAAATGGAAATTTGTCTGTATTTATTACACATAGTATTATACAATAATTTTTTCATGTTCCAGGACCAATTTTATATTCAAAATAAGGGTACAGTGATGGGCTCAAACGTTGCGCCACCATACGCAAATATATTTATGTCACATTTTGAGACATCGTATGTTTATCCCCATTCCATTTTTAAAACTCATATTGTAACATGGAATAAATTTATTGATGACGCTTTTGTCATTTTTAAGGGTCCTCATATTGCCCTTGATGCATTTTTCCAGTATATCAATCAACAGGTACCTGGTTTAATATTTACCAAACATATGGACACACATACCATCAATTTTTTGGATACTCTTATTAGTATCGATTCCCATGGCATTATCTCCTCAGATCTATATGTTAAACCTACAGATAGGAATAGCCTGTTACATTATGATAGTTGTCATCCACGCCATCTAAAACAATCTTTACCTCATTCACAACACAAATGGGTAGCTCAGATAATTTCAGCTCACAGGCAACGAGACCTGAGACATAAAGAAATGAAGGAAAAATTCATACAGAGGGGTTATTCTCCACAAATTGCTGACTTTGTCCAACAGGATACTGCCAAAAAGAAGAGAGAAGGTCCATTTATAACCTTTGTTAATACGTTTCATCCATATCATCCTATAGCTAGAGGTATAATTTTAAAACATTGGAAACTTTTGCAGCGGTCCTATCCGAGTATACATAATTTGCTGTCAATCCCTTATTTAGCTTTATTTTGGTGAAGATGAGATCTGTCCTTACCTTGTGCATATACTGTTTTTCACTTTTACTGACTTATTTTATAGGTACTGATTTGGTATATCTTTGGAAATTGTATATATTTATATATCTTTACATGTGGTGTATACCTCAAGATTCCTCTTTTGGCAGTATCATTATATTGCATTCACATTGGGTTTTGTGAGCCCTATTATACAGTATATGATAACGATAGTAATCTTGGTATAATACATAGATGTATAGTATTCATTTATCTGACCTATATCTTGTGAGCACCTTTGCAAATATCACTATTTCATATTTTACTACGTATTATATACTCCATATTACTCTTATCTTGATATCGCTATGATTTACACATAGTTAATATCTCTCTTTTAGACATGGTGAATCCCAAGAGTCATTTATCTGGAGCAGCTTACGTTTACATTCTCTTCTATCTGTTAATTCACACTGCGCACGCGCGCTTTTCCTGGTTCACTCTGCGCATGCATGGCGTGCGTTTCATCTTTACAATCGCTTGCGTTCCACAATAAGGAAGTAGGTAGTTATGCCCGCCCTGCACTAGTATTTAAACCCTGGCACGGACATCCCTGCACTCACTCCTCCTCTGACCACCAGTGAAACAGGTAACAGATTCTTTTGGCACTTGTGTTTTAAATGGTTCTAAATATAATTCTTATTATATTCACTTTATTTTTCAGTCTGCTATGTCTCCCTACCAGTGATGGTAACTATACCCTCTTCATTTCTTCTTTCCCCCTATTTTTGCATTTAAATAACATCACCCTTTTCACCCTTTTCTATATAACTAGAAGGTGGCCCGATTCTAACGCATCGGGTATTCTAGAATTTATTGTGTAGTTAATGTACGATGTTTGTTTTATATATATATATATATATATATATATATATATAGATGTTGTTGTGTGTAGTTACCAAGTGTTTGTATAGGGCGCTATAAATGTTCTGGGTGTTGTCTGGGTGTGGGGGTGTGTGAGAGCGGTGTTGTTTGTGTGTTGTGTTGTGTGTGTTGCGTTGTTTGCGGAGCGCTGTGTGTCTACAGCGTTGTGTGTGTGTGGTGCTGTGTGTGTTGTGAGCGTGTGTGTGGGGTGCAAGTGTGTGTTTTGGGGAAGGTATGTTTTGTGCAGTGTGTGTGTTGGAGGAGTAGTCCTGGGGAGAGAGAAGTATAATAGGAGGAGTAGTCCTGGGGGATGAGGAGAATAATAGGAAGAGTAGTCCTGGGAAGAGAGGAGTCTAATAGGAGGAGTAGTCCTGGGGGGAGAGGAGTCTAATAGGAGGAGTAGTCCTGGGGAGAGAGGAGTCTAATAGGAGGAGTAGTCCTGGGGGAGAGGAGTATAATAGAAGGAGTAGTTCTGGGGGGAGAGGAGTATAATAGGAGGAGTAGTACTGGGGGTAGAGGAGTATAATAGAAGGAATAGTCCTGGGGAGAGAGGAGTATAATAGGAGGAGTAGTCCTGGGGGTAGAGGAGGATAATAGGAGGAGTAGTCCTGGGGAGAGAGGAGGATAATAGGAAGCGTATTCCTGGGGGGAGGAGTCTAATAGGAGGAGTAATCCTGGGTGGAGGAGTCTAATAGGAGGAGTAATCCTAGGGGGAGGAGTATAATAGGAGTAGTAGTCCTGGGGAGAGAGGAGTAAGAGGAGTATAATAGGAGGAGTAGTCCTGGGGGGAGAGGAGTATAATAGGAGGAGTAGTCCTGGGGGCAGAGGAGTCTAATAGGAGGAGTAGTCCTGGGGGGAGAGGAGTCTAATAGGAGGAGTAGTCCTGGGGGGAGAGGAGTCTAATAGGAGGTGTAGTCCTGGTGAGAGGGGAGGATAATAGGAGGCGTAGTCCCGGGGGGAGAGGAGGATAATAGGAGTAGTAGTTCTGGGGGGAGGAGTCTAATAGGAGGAGTAGTCCTGAGGAAGGAGTCTAATAGGAGGAGTAGTCCGGGGGAGGAGTCTAATAGGAGGAGTAGTCCTGGGGGAGAGGAGTCTAATAGGAGGAGTAGTCCTGGGGGAAGAGGAGTCTAAAAGGAGGAGTAGTCCTGGGGGGAGAGGAGTCTAATAGGAGGAGTAGTCCTGGGGGGAGAGGAGTATAATAGGAGGAGTAGTCGTGGGCGGAGGAGTCTAATAGGAGGAGTGGAGTAGACCTGGGGGAGGTGATTAAAAGGTGTAGTCCTGGGGGGAGGTGTCTAATAAGTGGAGTAGTCCTGGGGGAGGGGTCTAATAGGTGGAGTAGTCTTGGGGGGAGGTGTATAGGTGCCCAATATGTGCGGGAGGTGTGGCCGAGCGGGCAAAGTGTGTGGGGGGCGTGGCCGAGCGGGCAAAGTTTGCAGGGGGCATGGCTGAGCGGGCAAAGTGTGCGAGGGCCGTGACCGAGCGGGAAAAGTGTGTGGGGGGCGTGGCCGAGCGGGCAAATTGTGCGGGGAGCATGGCCAAGCCGAGCGGCCAATGCGTGCTGGGGGCAGGGCCGGGCCGAGCGGCCAATGCGTGCGGGGGGCGGGGCCAGGCCAAGCTGAGCAGCAAATGCATGCGGGAGGCGGGTCTGGGCCGGTCCGAGCAGCCAATGCGGCGGTTGTCACTGTAATGACGTCATTTTGGAGCAAGACAGACAGACAGACAGAATAAGGCAATTATATATAAAGATAGGCTTTCCCTGCAACATATCTACCGGAGGCTTAATACTATATACTGATAATTCTATTATAGTCTGTTTATGACATATTCTATGAAATTGAAGGTAGGTTAATTTACCTACATAGAATATGGAGAGAGGGGAGCCAGCACGATCTGAAAATGGCATGCATCATATAAAAAGTGCAAATTCACAGATTTATTCCAACCGTACTGTAATATAAATGAGATTTTTGGCAAATAATTGATCAATTCTTTGAGCCACCCCTGCCAACGTCACGGCAAATCTCAATAGGGGGGGTCCTACACTAAATTCTGTATTTCATGTGCCATGTGGCCTCCTAGATAAAGTTAAAAGCAGAACCATAATGGAGCACACATACCTGTAACCTGCATGATTGTAAATCAGAATTCTGGTTTGCAAGCTGTCGGTGTAGTTATTCTAGGACTGAGTGAGTACATTGAAAACCCCTGTTCCTATCCCCATCGGCACCCAAATACCACCCATTCATCAACGGACCCTGGAACACAAACCCCCTACCCATGGAGGGGTTAAACATCAGGCTGCCACACCATGGTCACCAGGCTCCCCAACGGCAGCGGTGGTCCCTCATATTACTACGCTCCGTGGCATCACGAACTTCAAATTCCCCTTGTACATAGTCCCCCCCTTCATTGAGTGGCCACGCAACCCCCGGGTCTGGAGACCCCTCGAGCCACCGCGGATCTGGATCTGAGCAGCAGCCCGGCTGCTGGCACGGGGGCGGCACAGAATCGTCATGAGAATTTATGTGGATTACTTTGGACCTGGGTGTTTTGTGGGTTAATAAAGTGGTGAAAGAGGGTGTTTTTTTGTATTTTATTTCAAATAAAGGATTTTGGGGTGTTTTGTGTTTATTTCTTTTCATTTACAGATTAGTAATGGGGCGGTCCCATAGACTCTCCCCATTATTAATCTAGAGCTTAGTGGCAGCTGTGAGCTGTCATTAATCCCTTATTACCTCGACTGCCACCTCACCAGGGAAATTGGGATGAGCCAGGTAAAGTTCCAGGATTGTCACATCTAATGGCTGCAGACTGTTATTTTTAGGCTAGGGAGCCCTATAACCATGAGTCTCTCCAGCCTGAGAATACCAGCCCACTGGGCTTTATCATTGTTGAGTATAAAAAGTGTGTGGGCCGCATGCCATTTTTTAAAATTATTTATTTAAATAATTAAATGAAAAGCCACATGCGGTCACTCTTATTTTGAAACACAGCCAAGGTAAGCATATGGCTGGGGGCTGCAGTCTGTAGCCGTATGCTTTATCTTGTCTGGGTATCATAATAATGGGGACCCTACACCAATTTTTTAATGTATTTATTTGTTTTTACACCAAAATAGACACACACAGTGCCTGTGATTGAAAGCAGTCAGACTAGCTGTCACACAGGGTCGGGGCGAATCTGACTGCAACTAATTAGAGAAACCAAGACTGCGCGTGGGCGAGGGAAGGAGTGCATGAAGGATTATGAGTGGCCCCGGAAGTAGCGTAATAGCCGCGCGGGATGCTGGTAAGTATAAAGCACTTGCTCTAATCCCCCTATCTACCACCATTTTAAAGCACCAGATTCTGGTCCCCATAGACTTATATGGGAATCGAAGTCCAGGCAGATATATACGGGATCGATACTGGGCTGGATTTTTTTTTAACCCCGTTGGACCCGCTGATCCCAGATATCTTTGGGTCTGCCCATCCCTATCTGTCACTATCTGTGAATAAAACATTGCTTACAGGAAATTCATGCATGTGGTGCTGTTCTATCCTCTCTCACATGCTCTAATATAATCTATATGGTTCCTTTATGTGAAATTAATATGTGCTAATATTTGTTGAGTAAGTGGACAGTTCCACTGTAACATACACACTTGTCCTATACATACTCATTAGGAGATCTGCTTCCTGGACTTTTGTGTATATTGGACATATATGATAAATGCCAACACCATATCAGAAGGTTGGCAGCAGACTCCAGCTGTTCTATCACAGATGTCTGTACCCTGTTTGTGGCTTTTATATAAACATAATATGAACCGGAGATATTAGTAAGAGCGGATGAGTAATCCGATCACTGTGGGTCTCTCGCACAGTAATAAAAAGCAGCATCTTCCAACTGAACATCACTTATATCCAGGTAAGCCATGTTCTTATTATTATCTGTCCGCATATTAAATCTTTCTCTAAATGATTCTGTGAAATAATTGTATCCACTATTAAGAGATATACGACCCATATACACAGGCTGATTTCTTGGACCTTGTTTGAGCCAAACAATCCCGTAATCAGTAAACTCATATCCAGTAGCATTACATGATAACCGGACTTGTGCCCCATATTGTACAGATACTGATTGAGGCTGAAGAAGCTGAACCTCAGCTCTGACTCCTGAAATCACAGAGAAATAGAAAAGTAATGAGTCTATTATAATCATATCTGCCCTCACATCACATGTTCTCTTACCCAAGTAATGGAGCAGAAGAAAGCCGAGAATAAGCCTCATCTCTTCTGTTACCGCACTGTATTTCCTCCATATTCATGAATATATACGGCTTATAGAGTTTGTAAATTCACATGGTCACATGACCAAAATTTGCATCTTCTGTACCATATATACAACGTTGTATAAGACGTCACGAGATTGGGTCTTTGGAATTTGGGAATAGGGCTGAATTCTGACCTTAATAGAGTGGACCTGCACGCTCATGACTTCCGCTTCATTCATATCTATGGGATTATAAGAGAAAGACAAAAGCAGCACTTTGCTATTTCTAGCTTTGTCCTACATGCACAAGATATTTTCCCTGATCATGTTTTAGTAGGCGAGCCAGAATCTAATAAAATCATGTTCTCCATAGACTTTACTTGGCTCGGTAAGATATAAGTAACCCCACAAAGTTAAGTCCTTAGTAGAATCATGATAGATTTCTTGTCTCCTTCATTGTAAAATACAAATAAAATAATCTTATTTAATACAGGTTAAAATCCAGTAATGTACAGAACATAATAGTGAGTTTTAAATAATGGTGGATTTTAAGAGACTTTATGTTTCTTTGCCTTGACCATGCAGAGTAATAGAAGAAAAGCAGCTACCAGAAATATAGTATTTATATTGACCATTAAGTGTCTCCCACGTAACAAAGGACATGAGGAGTTCCTATATATAATGACAGTGATCAGCAGCATCACCCACCCCAGATGTTTCCTGCATTATGTCACATCTAGAAATGATCAAAATGAAATTACACGAAACAGAACTATCTATCGGCCTTTAGTAATTGTATAAGGCAGCAAAGTTATAGAAGGCGCTTAGTAATACTATAAGGGGAGAATCTGCTGGAAGAATAGTGCTATATTACTATGAAATACAAGATTTGTCTCTTATCAACTGACAATATGCATTTTTACAGTGGTCATTTAGAGGTTTTATTCCTCAGTGTCCACTTTTCTACTGAATAAGTTACTAATAGTGCCCTCCACCAGCCAAAAATGTCATAAGTGCTGACTATATTTCACAGTCGCCATCCTGCTGCATCGGTCCTGATCAGTTTTACAATGGATCATGGCCAGATGACCTGATCTCCACAGTCACCAGACCTGAACCCAATCAAGATAGTTTGGGGTGAGCTGGACCGCAGAGTGAAGGCCAAAGGGCCAACAAGTGCTAAGCATCTCTGGGAACTCCTTCAAGACTGTTGGAAGACCATTTACGGTGACAACCTCTTGAAGCTCATCAAGAGAATGCCAAGATTGTGCAAAGTAGTAATCAAAGCAAAAGATTGCTACTTTGAAGAACCTAGAATATAAGACATATTTTCAGTTGTTTCACACTTTTTTGTTAAGTATTTCATTCCACATGTTTTAATTCATAGTTTTGATGCCTTCAATGTGAATCTACAATTTTCAGAGTCCTGAAAATAAAGAAAACTCTTTAAATGAGGTGTGTCCAAACATTTGGTCTGTACTGTATATAATTAAAAATAATACTTCATTGTACATACTTTAAATAATATTTTACATACTTTTAATAATATAATTTTTCCATGAAAAATAAATGTGACTAAGTGCTTAAAGGGAAACTGTCACCAGGTTTTTGCTCCCCCATCTGGGAGCAGCATAATTTAGAGATAGAATCCCTGATTCCAGCGATGTCTCACTGAACTGTTTGCTGTCATTTTGATAAAATCTACTGATTTCAGAAATGCATCAGGTGTTCTGCGTTTTATCATAATTCTAATGATGAAATAAACTTTGAGTTTTATTCATATTGGTGCAGGATACTCACCTTCTTTGCAATTCGGGAAGAGCCGTGTAACATGCCAGGATCATCACATCTAATAGATGTGACAATCCTGGGCAGCTGCAGGCTGCTATTTTTAGGCTGGGAGGCAATAACCATAGGTCTCCTTAGCCTGACAATACCAGCCCCCAGCTGTTGGGCTTTATCTAGGCTGGGTAGCAAAATTGGGGGGAACCACACTCCGTTTTTTTTTTTAAAATTATTCATTTATTTTATTTAAAAAAAAAAAAAAGCTGTATGGGGTTCCTCTTATTTTGATACACAGCCACAATAAGTGCACGGCTGGGGGCTGCAGCCTAAAGCCATATGCTTTATCTGTGCTGGATATAAATATGGGGGGAACCTAAGACAAGACATTTTATTTATTTATTTATGTATTTAATTTATTTATTTATTGTATTTATTTATTTATCACCAGTATAATGACACAGACATCCCTTAGGATTCCCATGAAACACAGACGCTGTTTCAGAGAGTGGGGGAGTGGTCCAACGGCAGCCAATCAGAGATGCCAGTGGAAGGGGAAATAAGTGAATCTGGTTGAAGGATAATTAGCGGACCTGGAGTTAGCACTGCAGCCACACAGAGACTCTATAAGTATGTACTGCTTTAACCATTCTTTATTTTCTTTCTTTTACTATCCCACTACACCATTTTACAAAACATCACTTTTGCCTCTCATTAAATGTAATGAGTTTTGCTAGGATGCATATCTATTTTCTTGCATTCATTGTTTGCATGCTTTAGCATTTCAGAGTGCAACTGTCTTTTTTGTTATTATATGTCATGTTCAGTTTTGCACCTGTTCAGACTGCATTTTAGGAGTGTTGTCAGTCTTTTTGTCTACAAAATGATTTTAGTTTCCCATTCACTTGCATTAGATTCATTATTTGTGACAAATACACAAATAGTATGAAATATTTGAGATGAATAATCTGAACCTGAATATTTTAGTATTCGCCCATCACTAATGATGACCCTATAGAAGACACCCAATGCAAAATATGATACTCCCACAGTGATCCCAACAAAGTATGATGGCCCAAAATGTCTCATATACATAGTAGAATGGCCCCAACACAGTTCTTCCACACAATATGATGGCCCCCACACAAACCTTTATACAGTATGATTGACCCTAAACAAACCTTTACCCTGTATAAGGGCCCACACAATGTATAGTACCCCCCACATAGCCATCCAAACAGTATTATGCCCCCCCCACATAGCCATACTAACAGTCTAATGGCCTCATATAGCCCTCCAAACAGTATGATGGTCATACATAGCCCTCCAAATTATAAATAGCTAGTCCTGTTCTCAGCTGAGAAGCGCATTGGGTTCCAGTCTATGCAATACTTTGTCAGTAATGCCTTTACTTCTAAGCTAAGATCAGCACTACTTATTGTAAGTATTGATGAGCAAACACATTGATATTCGGGTTCGCCAAATCAGCATGGACTAAAAATAAAATCGAGTTTGGCAGCCAAAGTTGACCCCAAAATTGACCCCGGATGCAGAACCTCATATAAGTCTAAGGGACCAGAAATTATTTTTTTATAAAATGGTGTTAGCAAGGGCTAGGAGGGCTGCAAAAGAATGAATATAAGGAATAAAGAAGGACTGTTATACTTACCGACTTTCTGCTTCTGGGTCCGATCATTAGCTCTCATGCATATTCACTGCTTCTCTCGCCCAATGTCAATCCCGATGTATGTGATTTGTTCACTCAGACCGTACCCCCACCCTCTGTGACAGTGTCTGTGATTGATTGGAATCACACACACTGTCTGTGTTTCTATAGTGGTGTAAAAATATATAAATAAACAAAAAAATGACATATGGTCCAGCCCCCAGCCATGTGCATTATATTGGCAGTGTATCAAACTATGAGGACTTCATGTGGCTTTTCAAAAAAAATATTTAAATAAATAATTTTAAAAAATGGCGTGCAGTCACCCCCTAATTTTATACCTAGCTAAGATACAGCCCACAGCTGGGAGGCTGGTAATCTCGTTCCAGGGAGGCCTATGGATATTCCACCCTATCTTAAATATAACAGCTGGAATCTATTAGAGTCAACAATTCCAGTGTTTTACCTGGCTCATCCCAAATGCCCTTAAGCGGTGGCAATTGGGATAATATGAGCGGTTAATGACAGCTGTGATTTGTCTAGAAATCACAGCTGTCATCAAGCCCAAGGTTAGGGTATATGAGACCCCTACTACTAACCATATAAGTCAAAAGAAATAAATACAAAACACAGAGAAAAATCCCTTGTTTAAAAAAACAAAACAAACCCCTCTTTCTCCAATTTATTAACCCCCAAAACACCCAGGTCCAACGTAATCCATACCACGATTTACCATAGCAATCTCAACTCTGTTACATACGAAAGTTGCAGCATGTGAGCACATTAGAGAACATGACGTCCCGCTGTGGATTCAGGAAGGCTATGACTGAGCCGCAACTGTGAGCGGTGAAGTCACTGAGTTTGTATGGTCACTCCTGGAGGTTCCCACAGTACTCCAGATGTGAATACAGGTAAACTCATTTCAGTTGAACTCAGTGACCTCCGCATTTGTTTTGCCAATGGATGCAGATTTGTTGCTGGAATTTACACACCAAATAAAAACCACACAGTTTTGGTATGGTTTTCTGTCAGGAGATGCAAATTTGGTTCAGAAATCTGGTGCAGACATTTCAGCACCAAATTTGCATCCCCTGGCAGAAAACTGCACCTAAACTGCATGTTTTTTTTGCCTGGAGATGCAGATTTGGTGTTGAAATTTATACACCAAACTCCTGCACTAAATCTGCATCTTCCGGCAAAAAAACACTTCAACATGCAATGGTCTTGATGCATTTTTTTGCCAACAGCTGCAGATTTGGGGCAGGTATTTGGTGTATAAATTGCAGCACCAAATCTGCATTGTAAGTGTGCCACACCCGTGGAAGCAGCCGAGTTGCTCAGATCCGGGTTCGCTGTGGCTCGAGGGTCTCCGGACCCGGGGGTCGTGCGGCCACTCAAATGAAAGGGGGATATTTACAGGGGAGTTGATGCCACCCATGGTGTACAGTAATTTGGGGAGTACAGCCGCTGCCGTTGGGAGTACCCGGGGTGATGAAGTGGGGCAGCAAGGTATTGTAGCCCTCCATGGGTAGAGGGATGTCCCAGGACTCAGTGTAGGGGTGCCGAGGGGTGCAGGGGTAACTCTCGTACTCACTCAGTTCATAAGCAGACACTGACAACCGGGTAAACCAAGTCACTGGGTACCGCTGCCGCTGAGGGGAGCTCGTCCAGGTCCAGTCTCCTATAGTGCTGCCTGGTGATCCATGACCTGCCTCCTGGCACTAAGTTTGACTTCAACTTGGTGGCCCAGTAGTATGGAACTGACCGGGCCCCGCTCCCCACTATGGCTAAGTGTGGGAGCTTGCTCTCAGGGCTCAAGCTTGGGATTTTCTGGACCGTTTGGATTGGAAAGTCCTATCCCCCTCGTTGCGCTAATGCCCTGATTCTGGAGCGGGTGGGAACAGATCATAAAGGCTCCGTTCTCCTCAGGAGAATTGTCAGGTTGCCTGAAGCTACTCCCCGTCCTAGGGTACATATACTCCGTTGTGTCTTCGGTCCCAAACCGGTGACAGTGCTAGGCTGCCGGCTGTCCTCCTCGACAAGTCCAGACACCTTGCCACAATCCCCTGCGACCGGGGGTCTGACTCCTCTAGGCCCAGACCACCATCTGCAACCTAGACAGTTTCTTCAGGAGTCACCGCTCCCGACTTCCTCTGAGCTCCTCACAGCTCAAGGGTTATTTCCCAACTCTCTCTCAACTCGACTGACTACACTCCTCACTCCCCCCCTGACACGCCAAGTGGACGACTCTATTCCACTCAATTCCACTCAAGCCGTCCACTGGTGTGTCTGGTGGGTGTGGTGTAGGGTGTATCTAGGATTTGATTTGCTGTTGGAGGAAACACTTTTAGATAGGGACCCAGAACCAAGAGAGAGGTGGAATACTGCACGGAAGGGCAGCTTGTCAGTACCCTGTGACGACCTGATAGTCCAGGGTCGTCACATAAGCCTACTACATTCATGGTCCCTGAAACTGGTTCAATGTATTAGAATTATGTTCCATTGCCTATATGTCAGTGGGTGCTAAGCTGGCCCTAAAAATGGGTGGCCTGACTCTGGAGGTACATTTGATGGTAGGGAGGTCCAATTCAACACCCTAGGCCCTGTCTCCTGTCTGGCCCTGTCCTAATAGCTCTCCCTGAATCACCAACCCCAGGATGGGCAGGACACCAAGTAACAATCTCTTAAAGACACAGACAAAGGAATAAACTGAAACATACTCACGCTGCCAATGACCACAAAGGAGAAACAAAATGACACCAGAGGGAATAAACCAAAAAGGGGATAGGAGTAATTCACACCAGGAAACTCTCAAACAGAGCAAACAATGATTTGCTGGTCATCAAATAATGGAATGCCTCGGATGCCGGGATTTTGCTACTGCAGGCAAAAAACTATCTTCGACAATGATACAGAAAATTTCCCAGATGTAAGTAAGAGGAGACCAGCTGTAACTGGTGATTAGAGAAGAGTGATGTTCGAGGTTCGCCAATTTCATGTCCGAGTGATTTTGGGGGTGTTCGAGTCGTTCGACCAACTCAAACGATTTTCTAAAAGTTCGGCAGTTCGAGTTACGTTCGAGAACGGTTCGAGCACCAAAAGCGTGGCTTTTCACAGTAAGTATGTGCGCACCTTTTGTATCTGCATGCGTCCTGCATCCCCAGCACAATCCCTTTCTCTTTCCTACTCACCGATCACGGGCGTCTCGCTGCACGGCTGTCACAAATCTCCAGAGGCATTTCCTCTTTTGAAAATGGCCGCTGCTTCATTATTCAATTAGTTATTCCGTGCTTTCCACGCCCACCAGCGCCCATGATTGGTTGCAGTCAGACACGATGAGTGACAGCTGTCTCACTGCAACAAATCACGGGCGGGTTTATATCGTGCAGTAAAATAAATAAAAAAAAAAAAATGCAGTTCCCCTCATATTTGATACCAGCCAGGATAAAGCAGCACGGCTGGAGGCTGGTATTGCCAGGATGGGGAGCGCCACATTATGTGTAGCCCACCACCCTAACAATATCACCCAGCAGCCACCCGGAATTGCCGCATCCATTAGATGCGGCATTCCCTGACTCTACCCAGCTCATCCCGAATTGCCTTGGTGTGGTGGCAATTGGGGTAATCATGGCAGGCGTCTCCCCGAGACACCTTCCATGATTAAACTGTAAGTGAAAGTAAAGAAACACACACAACAAAAAATCCTTTATTTGGAATAAAAGACAAAAAACACCTCATTTGCCTTTTTATTAATCCCCAAACAACAATCCAGGTCTGAAGTAATCCACATGACACTGTCAGCTCTGCTACATGAAGATGACAGGGAGCACCATAAAACACGAGCACTGTGTCCTCTCCACGTAGCACCTGAAGTGAATCGCGCTGTCAGTGGAGACTTCAGTCTGCAAAGTAGAAGTCAAGATTACCAAATCTGCCTATGTTTCTCATTAGAGCCAGTGGCTGAATGGTTAGAGCTCTCGTCTAAGAAGCATTAGTTCACGAGTTCAAGTCCCGGCCGCCCAGGGAAAGAATTTAATTTATTTTTAATTATAATTATTATTTATTTGTAATTATAATTTAATTTAATTATGCACTGAGGGGAGGATGATGGGGGTTGTAGTGCCTGTGGTGATGATGGTGGTTGTAGTGCCTGCGCGTGTGCGGTGTCGAGTGCGGTACTGCCGGTGTTTGCCCGCCCATCCATCCATCCATCCTTGCAGCTGAAGAATCTGCTTCTAGAGTCTCTACTGCAGTATAGAGCTAAAGATTACCAAATCTGCCTATGTTTCTTATTAGAGCCAGTGGCTCAATGGTTAGCGCTCTTGCCTCAGAAGCATTAGTTCACAAGTTTAAGTCCCTGCCACACCGGTAAAGAATTTAATTTATTATAATTTAATTTATTTATGCACTGAGGGGAGGAGCCGGACATCAGCTGTGAGCCGCAGGACACACCTCTAAAATCGGAGCAGTTCACGCAATGAGGCTGCATTGCTCTCTCTTCTCTCTTTTCTCTCTCCTCTCTTTTCTCTCCTCTCTCTTCTCTCTCTCTCTCTTTCTCTCCCTCTCTCTCTTTTTCTCTCTCTTTCTCTCTCTTTCTCTCTCTCTCCCTCTCTCCCTCTCTCTCTTTCTTCCTCTCTCTTTTTCTCTCTCTCTTTTTTTTTCTCTGAATAGAAGACCTGTGGGACCATCGTACTATATATAAGTGATGTGTGGGCCCATCATAATGTATATTGGGGAGCTATGGGCCCATCATTCTGTGCATAGGAGAGCTGTGGGCTCATCATACTGTGTATAGGGGAGCTGTAGACCCATTATACTGTATATAGGAGAGCTGTGGGACCATCATACTGTGTATATGGAAGCTGTGGAGCCACCATACTGTGTATGGAGGAGCTGTGAGGGCATTTTACTGCGTGTATGGAAATCACTATGGAATTAATGGCCTTATATAAGTCAAAAAATATTATTAGGGGAACTGCAGGTTCATCATACTGTGTACAGGGGAACTATGGGTCCATTGTACCACCCCGGGGCTCGGCCGGCTGCTGAGCCGCTCGGATCCGTGCTCGTCGGTGGGTGGCTCGATCTCCTCACGGACCCGGGGGTCACGTCGCTCTGAAAGGGGGTTGGCACTACACGTAGGGACTTCGGTGGGGAGGTAAACGGCCGGAGCCGCGGTTGTTTGTAGGGGATTTGAGTTTGTGACGCGACCCACGGGTTGTGGTGAATGGATGGACACCACCGCTGCCATTGACTAGGCTCCCGGGGACGGTGTTGCACAGCTTGGTGTTGACCCCTCGGTGAGTAGGGGGGAATGATGGTCCCAGGGGCCCGAGGGAGGTGCTGAGGTGGGGGATTGGATGCGTGCTGGTGTGTCGGTGCGGTGCGGCATGGTGCGCGGCCCGAAAGCACTGTTGTACTCACTGTTACAAACACACTGGAGTCTCTGGTAAACCAAACAAGATGGTGGACGGTGCCCGCAGCCGGCTGCGCTTTTCCCCTTTTTAGGTTGGTGGTTTCCACCTTTCTCCTGCACCTCACTTTTGTAGAAATGATGACTCCTGTGTCTGAGCAACGGTAGTCCGCTCGCCAGCCTGGTGTGTGTCGGGAGAGCCCTTTTGCCCGCAGATGCTGGCCCGTCGGTTCTCGATGCCTGGGCGGTGGCTTTCTACCCCTATGGTTGGGCTGTTATCTTCAGTCGGGTCTTAGGTGGGAAAGGGCCTAAAGTCCAGTCCTCAATCAGTTGAGTTGACTCGGCCCAGTTGTTTCTGGGCTTCGTACTGGGTCTGAGTACCCCTCCTGGTGCTCCGGTTTCCAATCGGTTCCCCGGTTCGGTACCGGCGGGCCACCACCCGTCTCCGGTCCTTACGGTTCCACCGGCTGTAATCCCAGCTCCTGCAGGCGGCCACCACCATCTGCCTCCTTGCCAGAGGTGACTGGGCTCCAACCCATACACCTGGTGTTAGACTATAGCAGACCTGGGCACAGGTCTGCACTTGAACTCCACTCTACTTCACTGTCAAAACTAATCTCTTATGTTCTCCTGCCTCAGGGCCTGTGAACTCCTCGGTGGGTGGAGCCAACTGTCTGGCTCCGCCCCCTGGTGTGAAATCAAACCCGGAGGGAGGTGACAAGGTTTTTGTAGGTTGGCTGCTGTCACCTTACTAAGGGGGAGAGGTGTTTGTGTAAGGGCCTACCTGTGACTACCTGGCTAGTCCAGGGCATCACACCATCATACTGTGACACCCTGGACTATCAGGTCGTCACAGGGTATTGTGCAATCTGCCCTTCTGTGCAATATCCACCTTCTCATTGGTTATGGGTCCCCAACTACACGGTGTTGCTTACATCAGCCAATTAAAGTCCTAGGTACACTCTGCACCACACCCACAAGACACACCAGTGGACGGCCTGAGTGGAATAGGGTTCCCCAGTTTGGGGGGTTGGTTGGGAAGGTCAGAAGTTTCAGTGAGTCGGTAGAAGTTGAAGTAGAATTCCTGGCGTCACAAACAGGATATGAGCAAGACCCACTTACCTGGGTGACGTGCACCTTAGAAGTTGAATCCGTGAGTTAAGATCCCGTTTCCCACCAATTCCACCATTTTCTGATATCTTTTGGCACCAAAACGCCATCTTCCCCGTGAAAGCGCGCAAAGCCGAAGCCCCGCCCTTTGTCCTGAGAGGGAGGCCGGAACCGGAAGTTCCCAGAGGGCTACAGCATCGAAGAGAGTACTGAGTGAAAACCGAGGGGGCGTGACGGCATGTAGCAGCAGCAGAAGAGAAGCAGGGATGCCAGGACTCTGCGAAACATTTCTCGACAGCGCAGAGACAAGATGGCGGAGCGGAGCTGGTCACCGGAACGTGCTGTTCCCGGGACCGTGACTTGGATTGAGGAAGAGACGGAGCAGTTGTGCAAGAGAATGCGGATGCAATTCCTGTTTATACTGGATCACTGGAGGGAAGAGATGAGGAGCCTGGCGATGGCGGTGTGAGCCGTGAGATTGAGATCCCACGTGAAGAGAGGGTAAGCGGTTACCCAGTCCCTACTGATTGCCCTAATCAGGCCGATGAGGTTGAGGGATCCGGACTGCCCCTCGCTCCTGGTGAGCACTCCGCCGCCACCAACACCGTCCTCGGCGGACGCCGAGCTGCGTGTTTCCACCACGGCAGCAAAACCTCAGCTCCTGTATACGAAGCTACAGCTACAGCACCCACGGCTCCGTCCCTTGAACCGGTCACGACAGCGGTCACTCCGACATCGGCCAGACAAGACCCGGCCGCATCACCGGGTCCATAGAGGCGAAGCACTCAGACTCTGCAACCCCGGCTACGGAGCAGTCGGTACATCTACTTGATATAGTGGAGGTGGAGCCTGATGAGCTGCCGGTTCCACCGCCATGCGACATCCCAACGGCTGTTGGGCCGCAAGAGTGCACCTAAAGCCAGAACCAGTTAGGGAGCCGAAGCCGGACGCTGATGTCCCCTACTGGGAGCGACACCACCAGAAGCTACAAATGGAGATAACAACCCGAGACCGGCGACGACGGGAGCTTGCCACCCGTACACATCAAGAGAAGGAGCAGGTGAGGAGCGCTGCTTTCCGAGTCCATGGGCCACGGTGCTGTGAATGGGGGTTCATCCGGGAAGCAGGTCTCATGACCGGGGTGTTCGTGTCTCGACGGGATGTCGCACAGCACCATCCCAGGGGACATCCCGAGCGGAATTTGGAGCCCGAAGAGGGCAAAACACATATTGTGAAATCAATAATTTTTATTATTGAAGAAAGAAATTAAATTTTTTTTGGAACAAGAACAGGGGGTAAAAAGGGTAGAGAAAATACACTGTGAACAAAGAGACCCTGAATTGGTCACCTAGTAGAAATAAAACGAATGGAAGTTGAAAATTCAAATAGTCAATACACGAAGTGCCACCAAGATGTAAGTAATAGGAGTAATATGGAGTAGTTCAGGTTAATACTATATAAATCATCTATACCCAAAATTACAATCTGTAAAGCTACTTAAAGTGCCAAGTGCTTGTTAGAATAAATAAATAACTTATAAATATATAAAAAATAAAACCTGAACTAGTCCCCATATATTTTCTCCATACTATTTGAAGAACCGACAATAAATAAATCCCTTGAAAAAGATGGCGAAACGCGCCATCCCTGTGGTCCCTCATATGTAACTATGTACAGTCATATGAAAAAGTTTGGGCACCCCTATTAATGTTAACCTTTTTTCTTTATATCAATTTGGGTTTTTGCAACAGCTACTTCAGTTTCATATATCTAATAACTGATGGACTCAGTAATATTTCTGGATTGAAATGAGGTTTATTGTACTAACAGAAAATGTGCAATCCGCATTTAAACAAAATTTGACCGGTGCAAAAGTATGGGCACCTCAACATAAAAGTGACATTAATATTTTGTAGATCCTCCTTTTGCAAAAATAACAGCCTCTAGTCGCTTCCTGTAGCTTTTAATGAGTTCCTGGATCCTGGATGAAGGTATATTTGACCATTCCTGTTTACAAAACAATTCCAGTTCAGTTAAGTTTGATGGTCGCCGAGCATGGACAGCATGCTTCAAATCATCCCACAGATTTTCAATGAGATTCAGGTCTGGGGACTGTGATGGCCATTCCAGAACATTGTAATTGTTCCTCTGCATGAATGCCTGAGTAGATTTGGAGCGGTGTTTTGGATCATTGTCTTGCTGAAATATCCATCCCCTGTGTAACTTTAACTTCGTCACTGATTCTTGCACATTATTGTCAAGAATCTGCTGATACTGAGTTGAATCCATGCGACCCTCAACTTTAACAAGATTCCTGGTGCCGGCATTGGCCACACAGCCCCAAAGCATGATGGAACCTCCACCAAATTTTACTGTGGGTAGCAAGTGCTTTTCTTGGAATGCTGTGTTTTTTTGCCTCCATGCATACCGCCTTTTTGTATGACCAAACAAGTCAATCTTTGTTTCATCAGTCCACAGGACCTTCTTCCAAAATGTAACTGGCTTGTCCAAATGTGCTTTTGCATACCTCAGGCGACTCTGTTTGTGGCGTGCTTGCATAAATGGCTTCTTTTGCATCACTCTCCCATACAGTTTCTCCTTGTGCAACGTGCGCTGCATTGTTGACTGATGCACATTGACACCATCTGCAGCAAGATGATGCTCCAGGTCTTTGGAGGTGGTCTGTGGATTGTCCTTGACTGTTCTCACCATTCTTCTTCTCTGCCTTTCTGATATTTTTCTTGGCCTGCCACTTCTAGGCTTAACAAGAACTGTACCTGTGTTCTTCCATTTCCTATGTTCCTCCCAGTGGAAACTGACAGTTTAAATCTCTGAGACAACTTTTTGTATCCTTCCCCTGAACAACTATGTTGAATAATCTTTGTTTTCCGATCATTTGAGAGTTGTTTTGAGGAGCCCATGATGCCACTCTTCATAGGAGATTCAAATAGGAGAACAATTTGCAAGTGGCCACCTTAAATACCTTTTTCTCATGATTGGATACACCTGCCTATGAAGTTCAAAGCTCAATTAGGTTACAAAACCAATTTAGTGCTTTAGTAAGTCAGTAAAAAGTAGTTAGGAGTGTTCAAATCAAGAAATTGATAAGGGTGCCCATACTTTTGCGCCGGTCAAATTTTGTTTAAATGCGGATTGCACATTTTCTGTTAGTACAATAAACCTCATTTCAATCCAGAAATATTACTCAGTCCATCAGTTATTAGATATATGAAACTGAAATAGCTGTTGCAAAAACCCAAATTATTATAAAGAAAAAAGGTTAACATTAATAGGGGTGCCCAAACTTTTTCATATGACTGTATATTTACTTTATTGTTATGTACTAATACATGTAGTAACTCCTTAGATTATTTTATACTATTTCTCTATGGTGCCTCTTGCTATATGGTTCCTTTCATGTTATACGTTCAGCATGTATGTCACATAATATGTTGTATTAGTGCACTGGGTACTTTATATTTATTTATCATTTTTTGTCATCCATTTAAATCAACCTATGTTGATCCATGTTTTAGATATTTATTTTGATGAATTTATCTATGCTGAAGAGGACGAGCTACGTTTAACCAAGGGGGAATGTGACGCCCTGGACTATCAGGTTGTCACAGAGTATTGTGCAATCTTCCCTTCTGTGAAATATCCACCTCCTTCTTGGTTATGGGTCCCCAACTACACAGTGTTGCCTACATCAGCCAATTAAAGTCCTAGGTACACTCTGCACCACAAGCACCAGACACCCAAGTGGACGGCGTGAGTGGAATAGGGTTGCCCACTTTGTGCGGTTGGTTGGGAAGGTCAGGAGTGTCAGTGAGTCGGTATAAGTTGAAGTTAGGAGTGGAAGGAGAGTGGAAGTCGGAGTTGAGGAGTGAAGGAGAGAGGAGGTCAGGAGCCGGGCTCTTTGGAAGTAACTAGGTGGCAGACGGCGGTCTGGGCCTAGTAGGAGCTGGACCCCCAGTCACAGGGGATCATGACAAGGGGCACGGAACTGTCGAGGAGGACAGCCGGCGGCCTTGTACCATCACCGGGCTGGGAACAGGGCAATATGGGGTAAATGGACCCTAGGTCAGGGAGTAGCTTCAGGCAACCTGACAATTGACCCGACGAGAACAGAGCCATCAAGATCCATTCTCCACCCGCTCGGGGACGGGACCCAAACTAGCTCCCCTCAGCAGCAGCGGTGTCCAGAACTTTGGTTTACCCAGTTGTCGGTGTCAGCTTTATGGACTGTGTGAGTACGAAAGTGTTCCCCTTGGCTCCCCACGGCACTCCCCAATCACCATCATCAAGACCCGGGGCACTCCCCCTACCCGTGGAGGGTTCTAACACCTGGCTGCCCCATTCCATCATCCCCGGGTACTCCCAACTGCAGCAGTGGTATTCTATATTACCACATACCATGGGTGGCGTCACAAACCCTAAAACAATCCCCTGTAAATACCCCCTTAATTTGAGTGGCTGCACAACCCCCAGGTCCGGACTCCTCTCGAGCCACCGTGGATCCGGATCCGAGCAGCCCTGCTGCTGACAAGGAGGCGGCACAATACTGTGTATAGGGAAACTGTGGACCCACCATGCTGTGTATAGAGGAGCTGTGAGGGCATTTTACTGTGTGTATGTGTAGCACCCAGTGGGCAGGGAATGTAAGGCACGGGGTGTCTCGTACCTGCATTACTTGTCACCGGGCTGGTGTGATGGTCTGGATTGTCGCGATGGCCGGCCCGGCTTCATGATCCGAGGTGTACACCAAATAAGGAGGGAAGATGATGGGGGCAGTGGTAGTAGAAATGTTGTGATGCCACATGTGGTATGTGGCCAGGGATTTAGCTGCTGCTGCTGTCGCTGTCCTCCGGAGCAGATGTTAATAGCAGCCAAAGATGGTATCGCTCCCCACAGGTGAAGCGGGCCCCAGGGAGGATGATGAGGGAGTATTGATTGCGTTTAAGCGCCGAGGCGCGGAGCGGCGGTGCGGTAATATGAGTCTGAGTCAGTGGTTGCAGTTCCAGGTGTCTTTACTCACTCTTTGTGCTGTGCCACTCACCCAAATAATACTGGTCACCCGCTGTGATGGGCTCCGTCGAACCCGAATCCCTTCAGAGGTCAGTCCGGTCTTCCTCCTAGCGCCTTATGTGTTGGATCCCTGTGACTTGAAGCTACTTGTGGAGCCCACTCCATCTCGAGTAGTACTCTTGTCCCTATTTGCAGGTACCGTGGCTGCGCAATGGGGCCTGGTGCTGTCCAAGGCCTCGGTTCCTATCTGGCACTGTGCTTATGGGCTCTGTGTGGCCAGGGAAGCTTGAAACCTCTCCATCCTGGCAGATTCTGGAAAACCAATTTGGAGAAAGATCTTCCCTAGGGTCCTGCACCCTGAGAGTGGCGCCGGTTCCGAGGGAGCGTTTAAACTCACACCTTGGCAACCGCAAGTACAACTCCTCTGTCCCACCGGAGCACCGGTAAGACATGTCCGCTCCTTTGCTATCTTGCTGGAGAACTCCTCAAAAACTGTTGTGTTGGTTCCTAACTCTCCCTAAGTGGCTGCTCCATCCCCGGGTCCCTGTCACTAGTGGGTGGTGCCCCCCATGTTTGAAGGTTACCTTAAGACCCTACCCTAGCCCTGTCCCCATTGGGGAGGGCAACCTGGTGATGTATTGGAGTGTGTATGTGATGAAACCGGTACCGACCTCCTCTGGATCCAGGTGCAGCATTACACCTTAAATAAGGTGCAATACTCTGTTGTGACTGAAGCCTCAGGGGCGCCACATATGGAAAACGCTGTGGAATAAATGGTGCTATAAAAGTGAAAAAATATTATTAGGTTAACTGTGGTTCCATCGTACTGTGTATAGTGGAACTGTACATGGCAGGGGACATTGTAAATGTTAAATAGCTACTTAAGAACTGTACTACTTTTTTGAGGGCACTCAGAGTACTGTGACTGTCAAAGGTGCACATAAGGCATTATCACTTTGTTGGGGCAAATTATGTTTGCACAGGACATTAATATTTTCTAAATTTCTAGGGAAATATTTTACTATCTAGAGGTCACAAAAAACATCTTATACTTTGTAAGCAACACTGTGATGGGCATTATTATGTTAGGCAGGAAGAGGATAATAATAATAATAATTTTATTCATTTATATAGCGCTATTAATTCCCTAGCGCTTTACATACATTGGCAATACTGTCCCCATTGGGGCTCACAATCTAGAGTCCCTATCTGTATGTTTTTTTTGGAGTGTGGGAGGAAACCGGAGAACCCGGAGGAAACCCACGCAAACACGGGGAGAACATACAAACTCCTTGCAGATAGTGTCCTTGGTGGGATCCCTGTTATTGTACCACACTGCAGGTGCAGTAATATACACATACTGCAGCAGTGGCTCAACATTGGGGTATCAGCAGGATAAAGAGTTTGTGCAGGTTTAGAATAGATGGGGACAGTGTTGAGAATGTGAGAAGTCAAATGTGTCTTTGCTGTAATCTCTGCAGACAAATCCGGGCCAGAAGCAGATGTTATGGCGGTCTGAGAAGGATGGGAAAAATAAACAACTATCAAAAAGAATGTCAGCTGTAAGTCACTATCTGTAACTGTGCTGTAACCTTTTACATGTTCTGCAGGACTGGCATTTATGAGTATATGGTCACCATACAACAGTAATATCAGAGTTGTTCTTTGTATTAACATTTGTTTTCAGTAATAGCATGGTCGTCTGCTTGGCTTCTCCTATACCCACAATCAGGTTGTGCCACCATAGCTGTAATCAGGGTTACCTTGTTTGGGGCCCACTCAGATATTTCACCCCCCTGAGCTAAACCTCTAGCTATGCCCCTGCCCCCACAATAATTTGTCCAGAGCTACTCGTACACATTAGACTATCAAACAAACCCATTAATAACAGCTGGCTGAGCTTACATAAGATTAGAATATATGGGGGTTTAAATCCAAAATACTCCGACCTGCTCTAAGTTACTTCATCTATATGCAGAAGGGAATATCTCAGGCTAAACTATATACATTGTTCATTGGTAGTCTGAGATACTCCCTCCTGCTTATAGACAGATCAGCCAATAGGAGGAGCAGTGCCTAAGACCTCCAAAGCACTTTATATTTTATACACAAGGAGGGACTGGTAGTCAGAGAAACGACAGTAGAAAGAATGAAAAAAGAAACGCACATTGTTAACTGTGCATCATGGAATTATTGAGAAATTATTTCCTAAATTGGAGAGTTGCTTTAAAAGGTATCATAAAATATGTTTACTAGAAATGCCCAATATTTGTGCTATGTTTCTAAATATGTCAGAGGAATGAACACTAGTATATCTGACATTAAGTGCTGAAATTGTCCTCTGTTGAAGCCCTCTAAATTGGAGAACTAATGTAACAGAATGAGTTTCCCTGAGGAGCTGTTATTGAGGCTCAGGGATTATGCACACAGGATATTCCACTGGGACATCTAATGATTGGAGTCATCATATTATATAAACTGAGAGGATGAAAACATTATAATTGTCTCTCAATAGATTCAGATCTGTAGGCATTTTTTGTTTAAGTTTACAAGATTATTTCCTTCTAAATAAGTGCATGAGGAAATTATCTCAGTCTGTACGTCTTGAGTTTCATTGGACGTAAACCATCTTAAAGAGAATGAGACAAACCTATAATCCGAAACCTAATTCCAATATATATAAGAGCACAAAAAAACACTAATAGATCATATGTGTTGCTCCAATATCATTTCATTGAAATTCACAACTACATAATAAAAACAAAATTGAAAAGTTAATCAGAAAAACAACATACAATGAAAATAAGGTTAGGCTGATGAACAACATTGAATAATAAACAAAAGATACCAAGGCTAGCCACCAGATGGCAGAGTATAGCCACAAAATTACTTATAATACAATACTGCAGGTTAAATATATAGATCTGGTACAATGTAATGCATAAAAAGTATAATCAATAATTCAAAAATAAAGATATATTACAATTAGTGATAGGCAAGCGTTCTCGCCAGAGCTTATTTGATCGAGCCTCGAGCATCTGAGTTTGAAAATGCTCCAGTTTTCCATTGACTTCAATTATACTCTGTACTCGAGTCACGTTGGGAAACCCGATGCTCGATCGAGTAACAAGCAGTGGCGATGGAATAATAGTAAGCTTTGTCACCACATCAGCCTCCACCTCAGCATTTCGACCTTAAGGTACCGTCACACTAAGCGACGCTCCAGCGATCCCACCAGCAACCTGACCTGGCCGGGATCGCTGGAGCGTCGCTACACGGGTTGCTGGTGAGCTGTCACACAGGCAGATCTCACCAGCGACCAGTGACCAGCCCCCAGCCAGCAGCGAAGCGTGGAAGCATGCTGTGCTTGGTAACTAAGGTAAATATCGGGTAACCAATCCGATATTTACCTTGGTTACCAGCGCACACCGCTTAGCGCTGGCTCCCTGCACACCTAGCCACAGTACGCATCGGGTTAATTACCCGATGTGTACTCTGCTGCGTGTGCAGGCAGCAGGGAGCCGATTTCTGCAGACGCTGGTAACCATCGTAAACATCGGGTAACCAAGAAGCCCTTACCTTGGATACCCGATATTTACCTTCGTTACCAGCGTCCGCCGCTCTCACACTGCCAGTGTTGGCTCCCTGCTCACTGCACTCCTAGCCACAGTACACATCGGGTTAATTGCCCGATGTGTACTCCGGCTAGGTGTGCAGAGAGCAGGGAGCCGACACTGACAGCGTGAGGGCGGCGGACGCTGGTAACGAAGGTAAATATCGGGTAACCAAGGTAAGGGCTTCTTGGTTACCAGATGTTTACCGTGATTACCAGCGTCCGCAGAAGCTGGCTCCCTGCTCACTGCACATTCAGTTGTTGCTGTCTCGCTGTCACACACAGCGATGTGTGCTTCACAGCGGGAGAGCAACAACTAAAAAATGGTCCAGGACATTCAGCAACAACCAGCGACCTCACAGCAGGGGCCAGGTTGTTGCTGGATGTCACACACAGCGACATCGCTAGCAACATCGCTGCTACGTCACAAAAGTTGTGCCTCAGCAGTGATGTTGCTAGCGATGTTGCTTAGTGTGACGTGGCCTTTACTTTATCTGGTGGTCAGAGGTAAAGGAAAAGAGGTGTCTTAAATAGTAGCAAAGAAGTGACAAATCTCTATATATCTAACCTTCAGTATTGTACAATAACTAATTTTGTGAAAAAAAATATATATATATATATATACAGTACAGACCAAAAGCTTGGACACACCTTCTCCTCTCTTGAACAACTATTAAAAGGAGACTTTGTGCAGCAGGTCTTCATGGTAAAATAGCTGCTAGGAGACCACTGCTAAGGACAGGCAACAATCAGAAGAGACTTGTTTGGGATAAAGAACACAAGGAATGGACATTAGACCAGAGGAAATCTGTGCTTTGGTCTGATGAGTCCAAATTTGAGATCTTTGGTTCCAACCACCGTGTCTTTGTAGAAAAGGGGAACGGATGGACTCTACATGCCTGGTTCCCACCGTGAAGCATGGAGGAGGAGGTGTGATGGTGTGGGGGTGCTTTGCTGGTGACACTGTTGGAGATTTATTCAAAATTGAAGGCATACTAAACCAGCATGGCTACCACAGCATCTTGCAGTGGCATGCTATTCCATCCGGTTTGCATTTAGTTGGACCATTATTTATTTTTCAACAGGACAATGACCCCAAACACACCGCCAGGCTGTGTAAGGGCTATTTGACTAAGAAGGAGAGTGATTGGGTGCTACGCCAGATGACCTGGCCTCCACAGTCACCAGACCTGAACCCAATCGAGATTGTTTGGGTTGAGCTGGACCTCTGAGTGAAGGCAAAAGGGCCAACAAGTGCTAAGCATTTCTGGGAACTCCTTCAAGACTGTTGGAAAACCATTTCTGGTGACTACCTCTTGAAGCTCATCAAGAGAATGCCAAGAGTGTGCAAAGTAGTAATGAAAGCAAAAGGTGGCTACTTTGAAGAACCTAGAATATAAGACATATTTTCAGGTGTTTCACACTTTAAGTATTTCATTCCACATGTTTTAATTCAGCCAGCAAGTACTCCGCCTGCTGCAAATAAACAGACATTTCAACAGGTAGACACAGGTAAACACAATGACATAACAATAAGGACACTATATATACCATCCAGGTGGCTGATCTCACCTGCAGATATAACCATATATATATCCATATAACCAGCGTATATAACAACTTCCTCATTTTCCTCTGCAGTTAAGTCAGAGAAAATGAAACTTAAAACTTCTGCTTTCTCCAAAGAGCAGACAAAAACCCAAAACCACATTACATTATGCAATTTAGAATTACATTTATACAGACAGCTTAAGGTGAACCTGACCACCTTGGTGTGGGATCTCTTAGGACGGCTTATCTCATGCGAGATGGCGGTCATTAGGTGTCTAGACTGGAACAGCCCAACAGAACTTTCGAAATGCAAGTACACGCATGAGGTTTGCAAGGTGAGATTATACAAATGTTCTCACCTGCATTTGGAGTGCGCATCTCCATCCCCTCTCGCATAGTTGCCTTTCGAATCAAGGTGTCAGTATGGCCATCCGTCATCCAGAGCTCCGTCCAAAGGTTCGTTGGGTGCCACTGTTAATGTGGTCCATAAATTTACTGTGATGCAATCTAATCATGCATCCCTCTTAAACTGTCTGCAGTCCAAATTATGAGTCACTTGTGGTAGCATGCATACCACTCTCTTTCACACACACCAGAGACGTACTCGGATATGAATAGAAAGTAAGACTGATTTAATCCGGAAGTGAAAATACATTTAAACGGATTTATTGGCTAGCAGCTAATAATACGTAACACGTCTCCTATTGGATAAAGTAGAACAGCTTATTCTGTGTATACTGTAATGTGCTTGCTTTCTCATTTATCTTAAGCAATGTCAGCATGATTCACTTGTCACAAGACTCTGCCTGTCTGAGTCTTATGCCAAAGAGATATATGTGTGGTACAGTTCAAACACCATCTTAAATCCTGTTCTTTATGGATATCTCCATATAACTCTTATATACTCATAATAGTTCATAATCTTGTCCATAACACTATCTCTCAACATGTCTCAAACATCCAAACAGTTTCTGTGTGTGTCTTTCTGTGTATGTCTCTCTCTGTGTGTGTGTCTCTTTCTGTGTGTGTGTCTCTTTCTGTGTATTGTTAAAAAAATATACTCTTAAATATATTTTTCTTCAAATACGTAAAAGCGCATGAAAGAAAGGACTTCAAAAATGTAAAAAATAAATGTATTTTATCTATTTAAAAAAATGGTTGCCAGGGTTCAGTTACAGAAAGGAAAAATAATATACTTCGTTAGCTTACGTAAAAGAGTTCATTTAGTCCATATTGATCAATAGAAAATCTTCATCCATCTCTCCTTGGATTCTGAATGGCAAAACAGGGGTGATTTCCCCTATGCTGGACAGCATGTGTTCATCTTGCAGCCTCGGAGCCTTCTGGGACAGCTGACAACGTGCAGGAGCAGCAATAGCCCCCTCCATCGTGTGTTATATGACAACTGTCCAGTCCATATAGGGTATTTTAACTGAACACAGTTCCATGACATAATCACTAGAAGCTTCCAGAAGAATATATATATATCCTTCCACATCAGCACTTATGTATATTCAATATGGATATTTTAATATTTATTCCTTATAAGAACTTTATTAATAAACTATGCCCTCCAACATAAACAGAACTGTGAACATATATTTCCTCCTATAAAATATTTAATAACTAGATGTATTAATTTTAATGTTTTTACAATCCCCCCTTGAAGCATGTGAAGTAACCCCGAAAATTAATTAATACAAAATTAAAATAACAAATCTTCTTTCCTTATTTGGCGATAATGGATTCATATCAATAATAATGATGAATAATAATTAATCTGCATTATTCATGTTGTAAGTTCAATAATATAATAATGTGGATTCATGTTATGATAGGCCGTGACTGATCAATCATATAAAAATATATAACTATACTTCGCTAGACCTAAAAAGTAATGCAAAAAACAAATCCGGTCACCATATGATGTCCTCTGAGTTGATGTCTTCTTATCTCCGATGTAATCCAGCATAAACACAGTCTCTTAGAAATAAATCCTTTGATAAAAAATGAATGGTTACCAATTTAATACAGTCCCGTATTGCGTTTATCATCGTTAGATCAAGTCCATAAACTTTATTCTTTATTACAAAGTCCATAGCCAATGTTGATAAACCACAGTTCATGAGTGTAGAAGAATAGCAGAAGTCTTTGATGTCTGTGCAGTGTAATTTACATTAGTCACCTTTATCCTCCATGCTGCCTGTTGTCAAATCCTGGAACAGATGTTAAGACGTTCTTGGTCAGCACGACAGGGGTTAACTTTAACACGTCATTGCTCTTCTTAGTAACTGTAGTGAGGTCTTAAAGCACAGACCATGTGTCATTGTCCATCCTAGAACCATTGGATCACTGTGTTTCTGAGGTGCAAACGCGGTAAGTGTATTTTGTATGTTTCACAGTCTTATTTGAGACATCACCTTTTGGACCTTTTTGCAGAATCCCTTTTAACTTTAGGAAAATTATAAAGTCTTTTTATCTTCTGTAATCTTGATTGAAGACTTCATTCCCTAATCTAGATACCAAATATGGCAATAACTATCACTAATAAATGTCACAGCGTATCATAACTCTAATACTATAATACCATGTCATTATTATTATCGTAGAAGTATTAATTTAATTGATACTTAGAATGATAAAATAATACTGCATAATGGTATAGACAATAGTATTCTCATGTAATAACCTTTTTTTGTCATTGATGTATTACCCTTCCAAACCCATAGGTGGCAATGTGTTGAATGTAACCAAAATATAATATAAAATATGAAACAATATAATGTGTACCTATAACATGTATCATATTATAAATATGAAAGGCAACAATATAGCTTATTTAGTTAGATCATTTGTAAAATTATAAACCAAAGCAAATAACCTTTTAGAAAAGACTGGATGATTCCATCAAAACACAATAATACCCATTATAAATTATTATTGATTAAAAATATAATATTAATATTATTTGTAAATATAGGAAGGTAAACCTAGATGTACCTTGATCTTCCATCTTTATTACTCTAATTTAATTTATTTGATTTATCTATTATTTATTAAATAACCTACTATAAGAAAATGTATAACTATAAGTAATATTTCATCCTTATTGTGTTAACATATTAATATAAAAATAATGTATTACTAGGAAGTAAACAATTGTATATATTGATGAAGGAAGTATCTTTTCTTCCAAAAAGTGGAACTTTTCCCTTTTAATATGATTCATATTTAATAAAGTAATATTCTTATATTAGATATTACTGAACTAAATATTAAAGTGTTTTCTCAATTGAGATATTTAAAATTTGAAGGAAAAATAAAAATTGTAGAATTAAAATTTTGATTAAAAATGTGTATATTAAATAATAATAATTAATATAAAAAATAGGAATAAAAGGAAAAATGAAAATCGGAATAAAGATAAAAATTGAAATAAAAATAAGGCCTTCTATGTATATAACACCTATGTCTTTAATAATACATAACCTTAATGTTACCAGTATTTTATAGGATTTCCATACCTATCATATCAGTAACCTATAAAAATAATTAAGTCATGTAACCTTGCAAATAATACTCTTCTCTTAGTATATAAACGCATTATGATATACTTCAAATATATTTTTTATTCCCAATTCTTCCTTTGTACTTGAAATATTAATTATTAAAGTATCCTGTAAACACATATATTTATCAAATATAAATGTGTGATTGAGACCAAACCTTTCCCTTTCAATATCATGAAATATGATAATATGTCAAGATTAAATTAAATTAAAATTTATGTTATATATCTTAAGACCATATAATAAATATTACTTTCATATTTAAAAAGAAAAATGATTACCAATCTGTGTATCAGTAAAAGAAGTAACTATTCTAGAATGTAATTCTTTAAAATAAACCCTTAATAAAAAATCCTAACATCTCTATACTAAAGAAATATGTCTAAGAATAAGATATATTTGGTATAAATTCCTCCATTTATACTTATGTACTATAACTTATTTATTCTAATAGTATACATACATATATAATAACCTCAAAGTTAAAACAAAAATTCCCTTTTTTTTTTTTTTCTGGATCCAAGTACTTGACATCGGCAGCTGCTCAGACAATCAATCATTCATAGACACATCTATGCACACAAGACTGCCATGGTTCTTTAACATATATCCACATAGAAACTGACAGACACATATCCCTTTTTTTCCCAATTATTCTATGCGCATTTCAAAAATTATGTTACTAATTTGAAGTACTTCTTGAGAAATACAAATTCCAATGTATTACATACTGTACATTTGACCATAGAACAAACATTTATTATTAGCTTTAGTAATTCAAAAGTCACATGCTCTGGTTACGTGCAAAGAACACCATTCCAAAACAGCAAGCAGTTTTACTACACTCCAAAGCTCAGATTACATTTCTAATAACTCTAAAGAAGATATATATATTCATAAAAGAAACATTAAAGTAATAGTTCTCTGGTAATTGGTACCTGAGAAAATAATAATTATTATTAATCATGCTTTCGCGATTAACCTTACACAATAAGATATATGTTACCTGATTGAGGACAAGAACAAATGTGTAAATAAAAAGTTAATACTTCATCAATCTGCTTTACTGATAAATTCTGAGGGAAATAAAAGAATACAATTATTATCATATTCATGATAAAAATGAAACACTTAGAATCTGTTACTTTCTCTTATTATTTCATTTTAAATATTATTATTCATATACAGAGATCAAATTATTAATTTATAACATTAAACTAACATTTTACTAAATGAAAATATGACCTTGATTTACTATCACTACTTTTTAATATATATATATATATATATATATATATATATATATATATATATATATATATAAATATATATATGTATAGATTCACTGTATATGAATAATCATATTTATCAAACAATAAAATTAATTTACCCAGAAATCCACTTTATTTAGCTGAAGACCAAACCTAAATTTTTCTTCAAAGATTCGATCTATTAGATTCATTTTAAACTTATAGGAATCTGTGAACTTATTTTGTAACTCAAGTTTTGATCTTAAATGAGAAAGAATGTCTCCCAGCTGTCGCTGGCTATCAAATTCTAACCCGGGGAGAGGATCTGCACAAGACACCTGTTTCTGTCTTTCAAAGCTTTTACTCATCATTTGTCTGGGACCATCAATATCTGATCCTGTGACCAATCCCTTCACTGGAGACAAGGGAAACAAAGGTTTTTCCTGTGGAAAAAGATTTTTAGATGATAATAATTGAGATGGATTGTATGGTTTGTAACACGTATGCATTTTCCTGCGAATTTCATATATCCTGTCACAGAAATATCTGGATCTGGGAGACACTGTTGGTTTTTCACAGAAACTCTCCCTTTTTCGTGTTGGTTTTTCCGAATTAATTAATTTCTGTTTTGATTGACTTTGGTGATTTCTAACAAAATCGATAAATGTCGTACATTTGAATAGGGACTTTTTACTTAATGCCACTGCACAGGCTGCATTATCAAGGAAATTAAAATTCTTGATGAATAAATGTATCATTCCATCCAATCTGACATTTAGAATGACCGCCCTATACAAACGTTCAAAAACGGACATAAATGAGAACGTACTTTCATTCTGTTCAATTTGTAATTCCTTTAACATCTCATAATTTGGATCAGATTCATTCCTTGCACAGAAGATGAGATTTTTCAGCCTTATGATATCGTTATCATTTGAACAATCAAATGTCTCATTGTCAGAAGACTTTTTTAATGCCAATTGTCTAAAGAAATGCTGAGGTATCCACATACGGAATAACTGATTCGTCTCACTATTGGTTAAATTTAACTTCTCAACGGAACTTTCAAATATCTCTGAATTTCTGCAAACATGTATTTTAGGATTATATGCGGGAATTAATTTGCATATGTCCAACAGACTCTTTCTAAGTTTAATTCCTAACTTAGTCTGTTCTATTTTTTTAAACTGATCGTCGCCATTTTCTCTCTGCACGTGTCCTTCTCTGACAACTTTCTGCACGTGTCCCACTCTGGCTCCTCCCCCTTCTGGCTTCACTACGTCATTTCCTGCTTCTTTCCCAGTGTCCTGAAAATCACCTTGATTACGTAGCACATGTCTGCCGCCATTATCAAAATTCTGATTTGAATTACAGTCTAAATCTGACTTTTCATTTGCAACATTACAGTCAGAATTCACAATATCACTGACTGACATTCCAAGTTCTAAGCAGTCTTTGGATTTCTCTATCACTGACTTTCCTGACAATTCAGGTTGTCTATTTCCACCATTTTTACATTTTTCTACAATTAACTTGTGAAAATCATAGACTAAATGACAGACATTTCTGATTTTCTGTTTCTCTCTATTAAAAGACCTTGCACATTCTATACGTGAATTCTCAAGTTCACACTCCCCATAAAAGCGTAACCAAATCTCTTCCACATTAGAAATATCTGAATAAGTGAACTGAATTTTACTTTGCTTAACATATGAAGAGATAAAATCCATTTTCTTACCTGAACTGATCAGATGATCTGATGGATGATCCTCTAAGACTTGATTCACCTTGCTCAGCACGTCCAATACTTCTTATGGACTGACTTTATCTTTCTTACTCAAAAATACGTCAAAAGTTAACTTCTGTGGCTTTATAAAGTCTTTAAAGTTCATTTAAAAAAAAACATTCATGCAACTTGACTTATACGTATTTCCTAGGTTCTGCGTGATTTTTATAAATTGTCGATTCCCTCTCACTTTGCAGGAGGCATATGTCTCTGATGTCTCTGTCTGTCCCCCCTTATGCAAAGTGAAGGAAGAAGCACAAAAATGAAAAAAAAACACGAATGACTGAGCTCGCCAAATGTTAAAAAAATATACTCTTAAATATATTTTTCTTCAAATACGTAAAAGCGCATGAAAGAAAGGACTTCAAAAATGTAAAAAATAAATGTATTTTATCTATTTAAAAAAATGGTTGCCAGGGTTCAGTTATAGAAAAGAAAAATAATATACTTCGTTAGCTTACGTAAAAGAGTTCATTTAGTCCATATTGATCAATAGAAAATCTTCATCCATCTCTCCTTGGATTCTGAATGGCAAAGCAGGGGTGATTTCCCCTAGGCTGGACAGCATGTGTTCATCTTGCAGCCTCGGAGCCTTCTGGGACAGCTGATAACGTGCAGGAGCAGCAATAGCCCCCTCCATTGTGTGTTATATGACAACTGTCCAGTCCATATAGGGTGTTTTAACTGAACACAGTTCCATGACATAATCACTAGAAGCTTCCAGAAGAATATATATATATCCTTCCACGTCAGCACTTATGTATATTCAATATGGATATTTTAATATTTATTCCTTATAAGAACTTTATTAATAAACTATGCCCTCCAACATAAACAGAACTGTGAACATATATGTCCTACTATAAAATATTTAATAACTAGATGTATTAATTTTAATGTTTTTACATGTATACAGCTCTTTTTGTGTATGTGTCTCTTTTAGTCTGTGTGTCCCTTTGTGTGTATCTTTCTGTGTGTGTCTCTTTCTGTGTGTGTCTTTCTGTGGATGTCTGTCTGTGTGTATCTCTTTGTGTATGTGTCTTCCTGTGTGTGTCTTTTGATGTGTGTCTCTTTCTGTGTATGTTTCTCTTTCTGTCTGTGTGTCTCTTTGTGTGTATGTGTCTCTGTGTGTGTATCTTTTGGTGTGTGTGTTTTCTGGTATGTCTCTTTTGGTGTATGTTTCTCTTTTGGTGTGTATCTCTTTAGTTGTGTGTGTCTCTTTTGGTGTGTGTGTGTGTGTATGTGTGTCTTTCTCTGTGTGTCTATGTCTGTGTCTCTTTCTGTGTGAGTTTGTCTTTTTTTGTGTGTCTCTTTTGGTGTGTGTTTCTTTTGGTGTGAGTGTGTCTCTTTTGATGTGTGTCTCTTTCTGTGTGTCTTTCTGTGTGTGTCTCTTTATGTGTGTGTCTTTTTCAGTGTGTGTCTCTTTTGGTGTGTGTGTGTGTCTCTTTCGGTGTGTGCTTCTCTTTTGGTGTGTGTCTCTTTCTGTGTATGTCTTTCTGTGTGTGTCTCTTTCTATGTGTGTCTCTTTTTTTGTGTGGGTCTCTGTGTGTGTCTCTTTCTCTGTCCATAATACGAGTCTATAATAACAGATCTTTTCCCAGCTCCATTCTACCCTCAAAGCAGTCTATGACGTTACCTTAGGCAAATGAGGTGTCTGTGTAAAATGTTGTGATTCTAAATGCAACAGTGTGGATTCCTTTAGCGGACATACACACACACTTACACTCAGATTTATATATCAGATATACACACACACACATACACTCAGATTTTATATACTAGATATATTTAAAGGGGTATATATATATATATATCTATATTTATATGTATATATATATATATATATATATATTAGAAGTTGGCCCAGCTCTAACACATCAGGTATTCTAGAATTTACGTATTGCGTAGTTAATGTATGATTTTTGTTATATATATATAGATGTTGTTGTGTATAGTTGCCAAGTGTTTGTGTATGGCACTGTAAATGTTCTGGGTGTTGTCGGGGGGTGTGTGTGAGAGCGGTGTTGTTTGTGTGTTGCGTTGTGTGTGTTGCGTTGTTTGTGGAGCGCTGTGTGTCTGCAGCATTGTGAGTGTGTTGTGCTGTGTGTGTTGCGCGATTTGTGTGGGTGTGGCTGTGGGGTGCGTGTGTGTGTTTTGGGGAGGTATGTTTTGTGCAGTGTGTGTGTTGCGTGGTATGTGCGTATGTCGCGGGCGGGGAGGGCGCCGCCACCGCTTGCGCACTCGCTCGCGCTCAGGTCCGGCTCTGGGCTGCTGCTTGCTCGCCCCTGCTCGGTGGCTCGAGCGGCGGGCCGTATCCGGGGACTCGAGCGGTGCTCCTCGCCCGTGAGTGAAAGGGGTGGTTTGAGTTGGGGAATGTGGTCCATGACGCCACTCACGGTTTGTGGTGAGGTTGGACACCACCGCTTCTAGTAATGGGGATCCCGGGAGCGATGGCGGGGAGCAGCTTGGATGTTGTTTTCCCCCTCCCTGAGTAGGGGTTGGTGGTCCCGGGGCCCGGTGATGGTGACTGGGAGGTGGATTGCGGGGCCTGGTGAGGTGCAGGGTCGCGGGGGTAGAGCAGTGCCAGACGGCACGGTGGTACTCACTCAGTCAGTAACGTAGTCGGAGTCTCTGGTAAAACAAACGGCTGTATGGACGGGTCCCACAGGCGGCTGCGTTGGTCACTCCTGGTAGGTTGGCGATGACTGTCTCTCCCTGCACCTGGGTTGTGTTTTCGGCCCCGATGGCTTCCCACCAGTAACCCGCTCCCCAGCGGTGTATTTGCCAGAGGAGCCCTTTTTGCCCGCAGGCTCTGGCCCTGGGAACTCTAGCTGCGGCGGTAGCTGTATTTCTCTTCACGGTTGAGCGGTTGCCTTCAGTCGGGTCTTTGCTGCTGGGAAACCCCGGAGGTTCCCGTCGCTGACGGATTTGACCGGTTTAACGGCGACTCCAAGCCTGGTCGGGGTCCGTAGGCCCTGCCGAATGGTGCTGGCTTCACTTCGCTCACCGGTTCGGTACCGGCGGGCCACTGCCCATCCCCGGTCCTCACAGTTGTGCGTCAATCAGCCTCTCCTGCAGATGGTCACCACCGTCTGCCAACCTTGCTCTTAGGTGCCCGGGCCACGTACCCGGACACGGTCAGTCTGCTCTTTCTCCTCCACTTCCACTTCTTGCTCCTTCACTTTCACTCTCCCTAACAGAACTCTGTTCCTTTCCCGCCTCCAGGACTGTGAACTCCTCGGTGGGTGGGGCCAACCGCCTGGCTCCATCCCACCTGGTGTGGACATCAGACCCTGGAGGGAGGCAACAAGGATTTGTGTATGTGACTGATGTGCCTAACCGGGGTGTGGGGTGTGTTGTTGCAGTACCTGTGACGTCCTGGCTTGTCCAGGGCGCCACATTCCCCCTTGGTTAAACACAGACCGTCCGCGGGCTGCCCGTCCATCACCGGTTTTATTTTTGTTAAGTGTAAAAAAGTAGAAAAACATATAAAACATCAACATACGCATTTCTTTATAAAACTTCCCTTAACGGGAGGCACTTTCTTAAACGTTACTAAACGGTAGTCAATTTTATTAACGGTAACGGCTTCCGCTCTTCCCCCCGCCCAAACAACCTGGCCCTGATGCTGCCCCTAAGAAGTTGGCAGCACCCCTTGCTCCAGTCCATAACCAAGTTGCCCGAGCGGGTACGGTCTCTTTCAGGGGACCCATGTCCATGGGGAACCCCTGACCCCCGGAGGTAAATAATTGTTGGCTTATTCCATGACCGCCTCCGGAGAGGCTGATTTGGGAGGATGGGCCTGGAGGAAAGGGATGGCCCAGGCCCGCCACTACCGTAACCGGTGGCGATCCTCCGGGGGTCAGGGGTTCCCCATGGACGTGGGTCCCCTGAAAGAGACCGTACCCACTCGGGCAACTTGGTTATGGACTGGGGCAAGGGGTGCTGCCCACTTCTTAGGGGCAGCATCAGGGCCAGGTTGTTTGGGCGGGGGGAAGAGCGGAAGCCGTTACCGTTAATAAAATTGACTACCGTTTAGTAACGTTTAAGAAAGTGCCTCCCGTTAAGGGAAGTTTTATAAAGAAATGCGTATGTTGATGTTTTATATGTTTTTCTACTTTTTTACAGTTAACATAAATAAAACCGGTGATGGACGGACAGCCCGCGGACGGTCTGCGTTTAACCAAGGGGGAATGTGGCGCCCTGGACAAGCCAGGGTGTCACAGGTACTGCAACAACACACCCCACACCCCGGTTAGGCACATCAGTCACACACACAAATCCTTGTTTCCTACCTCCAGGGGCTGATGTCCACACCAGGTGGGGTGGAGCCAGGCGGTTGGCCCCACCCAACCCACCTAACGAGGTCACCGGGGAGCAGATTGCGGCCCGGGTGGTCCTCCGGCAGGTGGTCATTTACGTCCCTTCGGGCCACGAAAACTTCAGCCTCCAGGCCCGGCTCAAAGATGAAGCCGTATCCCCTACGGACATCGAATCTCCTCACTTGCCCCTCATATCTCGGGCCCTGTACTCGAAAGGTGGCTCTGCGGAGACTCTCCTTCTCCTGGATGGTGCGGGCCACAAGCTCCGCTTTCCTCTTCTCCCTTTCCGCAATCTCTCGGCCCAGCAGGGTCGGTTCCCTGTCCCAGTAAGGGGCTGCTGCGGGCCCCTGCACGCGGGTCGGGCCCCGCAAGACTTCCTTTACGCTGCCCATTACTGGCATTCTGGGTGGAAAGTCCCGCGGTGTCATGGCCTGGGGTGCTGCCTCACAGCGGCGACCCGGCGCAGCCTTAGCCGAGGCGTGGGGGAAGGGTGGTCCTCTCCCGCTTGACCTACGCCTCCTCCTGCATGAGACGGGCTGCCGGAGTCGGTACGGGGCCAGGCACGGTCACATGTGCCTCCGGTATATCTCCGCTGATGGACTCGGTCTTCGACAGCTTCCATGGAAGCGATTCAGGGCGGCCACAGGCCTCGGCTGCAGATCGGTCCGCTTGGGCGGATAGGCAGGGTACCGCTACCGGTTGCGGTGATCGCGGGCCTAGTGGCGGGGCAGCAGCAGCCAACACGGGCAGCGGGGGAGGCAGCAGGGCGAGCGGGCGCAGACCGGGCCCCTCATCCGCGACGACCGACTCGGTAGGGATACAGGGGAGAGGGTCGCTTACCCGCTCCTCCAGAACTTCCTCCACCTCACGTCTCCGTATGGCCGCCACCACATCCGCCATGTCGGCCTCCCACTCCTCCAAGAGGAGGTGCACTCGGATCTGCAGACGGCTACGTAGCTGGGCGGTCCGGACCTCCACCCACGCCGCGGTGCCGGGCGCGGGGGCTACGGTGTTGCTGGTCGGACGGTGCATCGTTGTAGCGGCCTCTTCCAGGAACCAAAGATTGCCGCAGAGTCCTGGCGTCCCTGCTTTTATAGCCGCAGTTCACATGCGGCCGGACGCCATCCGTGCCCCCTTGGTTTCTCTCCAGCACCTCCTCTTTAGGGGCGGATCTTCGGCTTTCGCACCTCCACTGCTCGGGAAGACGCTCGAGCGAGGTCCCTTCGCGCCCAAGATGGTGGCTTCTGAAAATTTTCGGCCGGACACCTCCGGCGGAACACAAGGCGCACCTCTACCTGATGGCAGAGCGGTAAGATCCTGTTTGCGACGTCAAGTTATCGCGGGCAGGGAGGGCGCCGCCGCCGCTTGCGCACTCGCTCGCGCTCGGGTCCGGCTCTGGGTTGCTGCTTGCTCGCCGCTGCTCGGTGGCTCGAGCGGTGGGCCGGATCTGGGGACTCGAGCGGCGCTCCTAGTTCGTGAGTGAAAGGGGTGGTTTGAGTTGGAGATGTGGTCCGTGACGCCACCCACGGTTTGTGGTGAGGTTGGACACCGCCGCTGCTAGTGACGGCGTTCCCAGGAGCGATGGCGGGGAGCAGCTTGGATGTTGTTTTCCCCCTTCGTGGGTAGGGGTTGGTTGTCCCGGGGCCTGGTGATGGTGACTGGGAGGTGGATTGCGGGGCCTGGTGAGGTGCAGGGTCGCGGCAGCAGCGCAGTGCCAGACGGCACGGTGGTACTCACTCAGCCAGTAACGTAGTCGGAGTCTCTGGTAAAACAAACGGCTGGATGGATGGGTCCCACAGGCGGCTGCGGTGGTCACTCCCGGTAGGTTGGCGGTGACTGTCTCTCCCTGCACCTGTGTTGTGTTTTCAACCCCGATGGCTTCCCACCGGTATCCCGCTCTCCAGCGGTGTATTTGCCAGAGGAGCCCCTTTTGCCTGCAGGCAGGGCCGGCGTCAGCACGCGGCATACCTGGGCAAATGCCGGGGCCCTGGAGAGCCGGGGGGGCCCACTCGGCCTCGTCAGTTCTGGTGCCCCTTGGCCGGGGCCCCCTCGCCTTAGTTCTGCTGCCCCCGGGCCGAGTTCCGCAGTCCTCGGCAGGAATCTGCAGCGCCGTCCCTTTAAGGCGCGCAGACTTCCTGGTTTGAACTTCATCTGTGGGCGGAGCTACCGACCGGCCTGCTCAGTCCCACAGATGAAGGAGTTGCAGTGCCAGCCAGCGACCCCCAGCACAGCTCTTCTCTCCGGCGCTGTGTGGGCCCCCTCTCCGGCGCTGTGTGGGCCCCCTCTCCGGCGCTGTGTGGGCCCCCTCTCCGGCACTGTGTGGGCCCCCTCTCCGGCGCTGTGTGGGCCCCCTCTCCGGCGCTGTGTGGGCTCCCTCTCCGGCGCTGTGTGGGCCCCCTCTCCGGCGCTGTGTGGGCCCCCTCTCCGGCGCTGTGTGGGCCCCCTCTCCGGCGCTGTGTGGGCCCCCTCTCCGGCGCTGTGTGGGCCCCCTCTCCGGCGCTTTGTGGGCCCCCTCTCCACCGTGACCTGAGAGGTATGTGCCCTCCCCGCCCCCGATTTATGGGCCCTGGGGAGCTGAATGGGCTTCTCCCCCCTTAGGTGTATGCCCTGCCCCCCGGTGCTGTATGTGCTGGCCCCTGGAGCTGTGTGTGTGGGCCCCACAGAGCTACGTGTGTGTCTGTATGTATGTAGCAGAGCTATGTGTGTATGTATGTAGCAGAGCTATGTCTGTATGTATGTAGCAGAGCTATATGTGTATGTATGTAGCAGATTCATGTATGTATGTAGCAGAGCTATGTATGTATGTAGCAGATTCATGTATGTATGTAGCAGAGCTATGTGTGTATGTATGTAGCAGAGCTGTGTATGTATGTAGCAGAGCTATGTGTGTATGTATGTAGCAGAGCTGTGTATGTATGTAGCAGAGCTATGTGTGTATGTATGTAGCAGATTCATGTATGTATGTAGCAGAGCTATGTATGTAGCAGAGCTATGTGTGTGTGTATGTATGTAGCAGAGCTATGTGTGTATGTATGTAGCAGAGCTGTGTGTGTATGTATGTAGCAGATTCATGTATGTATGTAGCAGAGCTATGTGTATGTATGTGTGTAGCAGAGCTATGTGTGTATGTATGCAGCAGAGCTATGTGTGTATGTATGTAGCAGAGCTATGTGTGTATGTATGTAGCAGATTCATGTATGCATGTAGCAGAGCTATGTGTGTATGTATGTAGCAGAGCTATGTGTGTATGTATGTAGCAGAACTATGTGTGTATGTATGTAGCAGAGCTATGTGTGTATGTATGTAGCAGATTCATGTATGTATGTAGCAGAGCTATATGTATGTATGTAGCAGAGCTATGTATGTAGCAGAGCTATGTATGTAGCAGAGCTATGTGTGTATGTATGTAGCAGAGCTATGTGTGTATGTATGTAGCAGAGCTGTGTATGTATGTAGCAGAGCTATGTGTGTATGTATGTAGCAGATTCATGTATGTATGTAGCAGAGCTATGTATGTAGCAGAGCTATGTGTGTGTGTATGTATGTAGCAGAGCTATGTGTGTATGTATGTAGCAGAGCTGTGTGTGTATGTATGTAGCAGATTCATGTATGTATGTAGCAGAGCTATGTGTATGTATGTGTGTAGCAGAGCTATGTGTGTATGTATGCAGCAGAGCTATGTGTGTATGTATGTAGCAGAGCTATGTGTGTATGTATGTAGCAGATTCATGTATGTATGTAGCAGAGCTATGTGTGTATGTATGTAGCAGAGCTATGTGTGTATGTATGTAGCAGAGCTATGTGTGTATGTATGTAGCAGATTCATGTATGTATGTAGCAGAGCTATATGTATGTATGTAGCAGAGCTATGTATGTAGCAGAGCTATGTGTGTATGTATGTAGCAGAGCTATGTGTGTATGTATGTAGCAGAGCTATGTGTGTATGTATGTAGCAGAGCTATGTGTGTATGTATGTAGCAGAGCTATGTGTGTATGTATGTAGCAGAGCTATGTGTGTATGTATGTAGCAGAGCTATGTGTGTATGTATCCAGCAGAGCTGTGTATGTATGTAGCAGAGCTATGTGTGTATGTATGTAGCAGAGCTATGTGTGTATGTATGTAGCAGATTCATGTATGTATGTAGCAGAGCTATGTGTATGTATGTGTGTAGCAGAGCTATGTGTGTATGTATGCAGCAGAGCTATGTGTGTATGTATGTAGCAGAGCTATGTGTGTATGTATGTAGCAGATTCATGTATGTATGTAGCAGAGCTATGTGTGTATGTATGTAGCAGAGCTATGTGTGTATGTATGTAGCAGAGCTATGTGTGTATGTATGTAGCAGAGCTATGTGTGTATGTATGTAGCAGAGCTATTGTGTATGTATGTAGCAGAGCTATGTGTGTATGTATGTAGCAGATTCATGTATGTATGTAGCAGAGCTATATGTATGTATGTAGCAGAGCTATGTATGTAGCAGAGCTATGTATGTAGCAGAGCTATGTGTGTATGTATGTAGCAGATTCATGTATGTATGTAGCAGAGCTATGTGTATGTATGTGTGTAGCAGAGCTATGTGTGTATGTATGCAGCAGAGCTATGTGTGTATGTAGCAGAGCTATGTGTGTATGTATGTAGCAGATTCATGTATGTATGTAGCAGAGCTATGTGTGTATGTATGTAGCAGAGCTATGTGTGTATGTATGTAGCAGAGCTATGTGTGTATGTATGTAGCAGAGCTATGTGTGTATGTATGTAGCAGAGCTATGCGTGTATGTATGTAGCAGAGCTATGTGTGTATGTATGTAGCAGAGCTATGTGTGTATGTATGTAGCAGAGCTATGTGTGTATGTATCCAGCAGAGCTGTGTATGTATGTAGCAGAGCTATGTGTGTATGTATGTAGCAGAGCTATGTGTGTATGTATGTAGCAGATTCATGTATGTATGTAGCAGAGCTATGTGTATGTATGTGTGTAGCAGAGCTATGTGTGTATGTATGCAGCAGAGCTATGTGTGTATGTATGTAGCAGAGCTATGTGTGTATGTATGTAGCAGATTCATGTATGTATGTAGCAGAGCTATGTGTGTATGTATGTAGCAGAGCTATGTGTGTATGTATGTAGCAGAGCTATGTGTGTATGTATGTAGCAGAGCTATGTGTGTATGTATGTAGCAGAGCTATGTGTGTATGTATGTAGCAGAGCTATGTGTGTATGTATGTAGCAGATTCATGTATGTATGTAGCAGAGCTATATGTATGTATGTAGCAGAGCTATGTATGTAGCAGAGCTATGTGTGTATGTATGTAGCAGATTCATGTATGTATGTAGCAGAGCTATGTGTATGTATGTGTGTAGCAGAGCTATGTGTGTATGTATGCAGCAGAGCTATGTGTGTATGTATGTAGCAGAGCTATGTGTGTATGTATGTAGCAGATTCATGTATGTATGTAGCAGAGCTATGTGTGTATGTATGTAGCAGAGCTATGTGTGTATGTATGTAGCAGAGCTATGTGTGTATGTATGTAGCAGAGCTATGTGTGTATGTATGTAGCAGAGCTATGTGTGTATGTATGTAGCAGAGCTATGTGTGTATGTATGTAGCAGAGCTATGTGTGTATGTATGTAGCAGAGCTATGTGTGTATGTATCCAGCAGAGCTGTGTATGTATGTAGCAGAGCTATGTGTGTATGTATGTAGCAGAGCTATGTGTGTATGTATGTAGCAGATTCATGTATGTATGTAGCAGAGCTATGTGTATGTATGTGTGTAGCAGAGCTATGTGTGTATGTATGCAGCAGAGCTATGTGTGTATGTATGTAGCAGAGCTATGTGTGTATGTATGTAGCAGATTCATGTATGTATGTAGCAGAGCTATGTGTGTATGTATGTAGCAGAGCTATGTGTGTATGTATGTAGCAGAGCTATGTGTGTATGTATGTAGCAGAGCTATGTGTGTATGTATGTAGCAGATTCATGTATGTATGTAGCAGAGCTATATGTATGTATGTAGCAGAGCTATGTATGTAGCAGAGCTATGTGTGTATGTATGTAGCAGAGCTATGTGTGTATGTATGTAGCAGAGCTGTGTATGTATGTAGCAGAGCTATGTGTGTATGTATGTAGCAGATTCATGTATGTATGTAGCAGAGCTATGTATGTAGCAGAGCTATGTGTGTGTGTATGTATGTAGCAGAGCTATGTGTGTATGTATGTAGCAGAGCTGTGTGTGTATGTATGTAGAAGATTCATGTATGTATGTAGCAGAGCTATGTGTATGTATGTGTGTAGCAGAGCTATGTGTGTATGTATGCAGCAGAGCTATGTGTGTATGTATGTAACAGAGCTATGTGTGTATGTATGTAGCAGATTCATGTATGTATGTAGCAGAGCTATGTGTGTATGTATGTAGCAGAGCTATGTGTGTATGTATGTAGCAGAGCTATGTGTGTATGTATGTAGCAGAGCTATGTGTGTATGTATGTAGCAGATTCATGTATGTATGTAGCAGAGCTATATGTATGTATGTAGCAGAGCTATGTATGTAGCAGAGCTATGTATGTAGCAGAGCTATGTGTGTATGTATGTAGCAGAGCTATGTGTGTATGTATGTAGCAGAGCTATGTGTGTATGTATGTAGCAGAGCTATGTGTGTATGTATGTAGCAGAGCTATGTGTGTATGTATGTAGCAGAGCTATGTGTGTATGTATGTAGCAGAGCTATGTGTGTATGTATGTAGCAGAGCTATGTGTGTATGTATCCAGCAGAGCTGTGTATGTATGTAGCAGAGCTATGTGTGTATGTATGTAGCAGAGCTATGTGTGTATGTATGTAGCAGATTCATGTATGTATGTAGCAGAGCTATGTGTATGTATGTGTGTAGCAGAGCTATGTGTGTATGTATGCAGCAGAGCTATGTGTGTATGTATGTAGCAGAGCTATGTGTGTATGTATGTAGCAGATTCATGTATGTATGTAGCAGAGCTATGTGTGTATGTATGTAGCAGAGCTATGTGTGTATGTATGTAGCAGAGCTATGTGTGTATGTATGTAGCAGAGCTATGTGTGTATGTATGTAGCAGAGCTATGTGTGTCTGTATGTAGCAGAGCTATGTGTGTATGTATGTAGCAGATTCATGTATGTATGTAGCAGAGCTATATGTATGTAGCAGAGCTATGTATGTAGCAGAGCTATGTATGTAGCAGAGCTATGTGTGTATGTATGTAGCAGATTCATGTATGTATGTAGCAGAGCTATGTGTATGTATGTGTGTAGCAGAGCTATGTGTGTATGTATGCAGCAGAGCTATGTGTGTATGTATGTAGCAGAGCTATGTGTGTATGTATGTAGCAGATTCATGTATGTATGTAGCAGAGCTATGTGTGTATGTATGTAGCAGAGCTATGTGTGTATGTATGTAGCAGAGCTATGTGTGTATGTATGTAGCAGAGCTATGTGTGTATGTATGTAGCAGAGCTATGTGTGTATGTATGTAGCAGAGCTATGTGTGTATGTATGTAGCAGAGCTATGTGTGTATGTATGTAGCAGAGCTATGTGTGTATGTATCCAGCAGAGCTGTGTATGTATGTAGCAGAGCTATGTGTGTATGTATGTAGCAGAGCTATGTGTGTATGTATGTAGCAGATTCATGTATGTATGTAGCAGAGCTATGTGTATGTATGTGTGTAGCAGAGCTATGTGTGTATGTATGCAGCAGAGCTATGTGTGTATGTATGTAGCAGAGCTATGTGTGTATGTATGTAGCAGATTCATGTATGTATGTAGCAGAGCTATGTGTGTATGTATGTAGCAGAGCTATGTGTGTATGTATGTAGCAGAGCTATGTGTGTATGTATGTAGCAGAGCTATGTGTGTATGTATGTAGCAGAGCTATGTGTGTATGTATGTAGCAGAGCTATGTGTGTATGTATGTAGCAGATTCATGTATGTATGTAGCAGAGCTATATGTATGTATGTAGCAGAGCTATGTATGTAGCAGAGCTATGTATGTAGCAGAGCTATGTGTGTATGTATGTAGCAGATTCATGTATGTATGTAGCAGAGCTATGTGTATGTATGTGTGTAGCAGAGCTATGTGTGTATGTATGCAGCAGAGCTATGTGTGTATGTATGTAGCAGAGCTATGTGTGTATGTATGTAGCAGATTCATGTATGTATGTAGCAGAGCTATGTGTGTATGTATGTAGCAGAGCTATGTGTGTATGTATGTAGCAGAGCTATGTGTGTATGTATGTAGCAGAGCTATGTGTGTATGTATGTAGCAGAGCTATGTGTGTATGTATGTAGCAGAGCTATGTGTGTATGTATGTAGCAGAGCTATGTGTGTATGTATGTAGCAGAGCTATGTGTGTATGTATCCAGCAGAGCTGTGTATGTATGTAGCAGAGCTATTTGTGTATGTATGTAGCAGAGCTATGTGTGTATGTATGTAGCAGATTCATGTATGTATGTAGCAGAGCTATGTGTATGTATGTGTGTAGCAGAGCTATGTGTGTATGTATGCAGCAGAGCTATGTGTGTATGTATGTAGCAGAGCTATGTGTGTATGTATGTAGCAGATTCATGTATGTATGTAGCAGAGCTATGTGTGTATGTATGTAGCAGAGCTATGTGTGTATGTATGTAGCAGAGCTATGTGTGTATGTATGTAGCAGAGCTATGTGTGTATGTATCCAGCAGAGCTGTGTATGTATGTAGCAGAGCTATGTGTGTATGTATCCAGCAGAGCTGTGTGTGTATGTAGCAGAGCTATGTGTGTATGTATGTAGCAGAGCTATGTGTGTATGTATCCAGCAGAGCTGTGTGTGTATGTAGCAGAGCTATGAGTGTATGTAGCAGAGCTATGTGTGTATGTATGTAGCAGAGCTATGTGTGTATGTATCCAGCAGAGCTGTGTGTGTCTGTATGTATGTATCTAGCAGAGTTGTGTTGTGTGTGTCTGTATGCATGTATGATGTGTATCTATGTATGTCAGTGTATATGACTGTATAGATATGTCAGTTCTATACGTATTTTTGTGAGTTTGTCTTTAAATATGTATATGTATGTGTACGTATGTGTGTGTCTGCGTGAGGATGGGGCCCCACCGGGACTCTTCCGCCCAGGGCCCACAAAAACCTGGAGCCGGCCCTGCCTGCAGGCTCTGGCCCTGGGAACTCTAGCTGTGGCGGTAGCTGTTTTTCCCTTCACGGTTGAGCGGTTGCCTTCAGTCAGGTCTTTGCTGCTGGGAAACCCCGGAGGTTCCCGTCGCTGACGGATTTGACCGGTTTAACGGCGACTCCAAGCCTGGTCGGGGTCCGTAGGCCCTGTCGAATGGTGCTGGCTTCTCTTCGCTCCCCCGGTTCGGTATCGGCGGGCCACTGCCCATCACCGGTCCTCACGGTTATGCGTCAATCGGCCTCTCCTGCAGATGGTCACCACCGTATGCCAACCTTGCTCTTAGGTGCCCGGGCCACGTACCCGGACACGGTCAGTCTGCTCTTTCTCCTCCACTACCACTTCTTGCTCCTTCACTTTCACTCTCCCTAACAGAACTCTCTTCCTTTCCCGCCTCCAGAACTGTGAACTCCTCGGTGGGTGGGGCCAACCACCTGGCTCCACCCCACCTGGTGTGGACATCAGCCCCTGGAGGGAGGCAACAAGGATTTGTGTGTGTAACTGATGTGCCTAACCGGGGTGTGGGGTGTGTTGTTGCAGTACCTGTGACGTCCTGGCTTGTCCAGGACGCCACACATATATTTGTGTATGCCGCGGTGTGTGTGTGTGTTGGGTGTTATGTGTGTGGCATTGTCTGTGTGTGTGGGTGTCTGTGTAGGGCGTGGTTTGTGGTTCCCAGTGTGTGTGTTGTGTGTTGTGTGGTGCGCGTGTGGCAGTGTGTGTGTGTTTTCGGTGGAGGTGTGCACCCCCATCGTGCTCCATCCCCCATGCTGCGCACCCCCATCGTGCTCCATCCCCCATGCTGCGCACCCCCCATCGTGCTCCATCCCTCATGCTGTGCACCCCCATCGTGCTCCATCCCCCATGCTGCGCACCTCCATATCGTTTTCCATCCCCCATGCTGTGCACCCCCATCGTGCTCCATCCCCCATGCTGCGCACCCCCCATCATGCTCCATCCCCCATGCTGCGCACCCCCCATCGTGCTCCATCCCCCTTGCTGTGCACCCTCCATCGTGCTTTATCCCCCTTGCTGCGCACCCCCTATTATGCATCATCCCCCATGCTGCGCACCCCCCATCGTGCTCCATCCCCCATGCTGTGCACCCCCATCGTGCTCCATCCCCCATGCTGTGCACCCCCATTGTGCTCCATCCCCCATGCTGCGCACCCCCCATCGTGCTCCATCCCCCATGCTGTGCACCCCCATCGTGCTCCATCCCCCATGCTGCGCACCTCCATATCGTTTTCCATCCCCATGCTGCGCACCCCCCATCGTGCTCCATCCCCCATGCTGCGCACCCCCCATCATGCTTCATCCCCCATGCTGCGCACCCCCCATCGTGCTCCATCCCCCTTGCTGTGCACCCTCCATCGTGCTTTATCCCCCTTGCTGCGCACCCTCTATTGTGCATCATCCCCCATGCTGCGCACCCCCCATCGTGCTCCATCCCCCTTGCTGTGCACCCCCCATCGTGCTCCATCCCCCATGCTGCGCACCCCCCCATCGTGCTCCATCCCCCCATGCTGTGCACCCCTATCGTGCTCCATCTCCCATGCTGCGCACCTCCATATCGTTTTCCATCCCCCATGCTGCGCACCCCCATCGGGCTCCATCCCCCATGCTGCGCACCCCCCATCATGCTCCATCCCCCATGCTGCGCACACCCCATCGTGCTCCATCCCCCTTGTTGTGCACCCTCCATCGTGCTTTATCCCCCTTGCTGCGCACCCCCTATTGTGCATCATCCCCCATGCTGCGCAGCCCCATCGTGCTCCATCCCCCATGCTGCGCACTCCCCATCGTGCTCCATCCCCCCATGCTGCGCACCCCCTATTGTGCTCCATCCCCATGCTGCGCACCCTCCATCATGCTCCATCCCCCATGCTGCACACCCCCCATCGTGCTCCATCCCCCATGCTGTGCACCCCCCATCGTGCTCCATCCGACATGCTGCGCACCCCCCATCGTGCTCCATCCCCCATGCTGCACACCCCCCCATCATGCTCCATTCCCCATGCTGCGCACCCCCCATCGTGCTCCATCTCCCATGCTGCGCACCCCCCATTGTGCTCCATCCTCCATGCTGCGCACCCCCCATCGTGGTCCATCCCTCATGCTGCGCACCCCCCATCATGCCTCCCATGCTGCGCACCCCCCATCATGCTCCATCTCCCATGCTGTGCACCCCCCATCGTGATCCATCCTCCATGCTGCGCACCCCCATTGTGCTCCATCCTCCATGCTGCACCCCCCCCATCGTGCTCCATCCCCCATGCTGGGGCCGCCGGGGCGGGGCCGAGCGTGCCAACATGTGCCGGGAGCGGGACCGAGCAGGCGAGGCGTCAGCGTATGCCGGCTTTCTGCACATGTGTACCGGGATCCGGCGTACGCTGGTAACCATGATACACATTGGGTAACTAAGGGAAGCGCTTCCTATAGTTACCCGATGTGTATCATGGTTACCAGCGTACACCGGCTTCGTCACGATCCCAGCATCGCTAGGTTATGTCCGCCGGGTGCGGGGCCGAGCGTGGCAACGTGTGACGGGGGCGGGGCCGAGCGGGCGAGGTGTCAGCGTATGCCGGCTCCCTGCACATGTGTACCGGGAGCCGGTGTACGCTGGTAACCATGATACACATCGGGTAACTAAGGGAAGCACTTCCTTTAGTTACCTGATGTGTATCATGGTTACCAACGTACACCGGCTCCATGACGATCCCAGCATCGCAAAGTTATGTCTGCCGGGGCCGAGCGTGTCAACGTGTGCCGGTGGCGGGGCCGAGTGGCCGAGGTGTCAGCTTATGCCAGTTACCTGCACATGTGTACCGGGAGCCGGTGTACGCTAGAGCGGGCGATGCGTGCGGAGGGCCGGGGCGAGCGGCCAATCCATGCGGGGGGCGGGGCCAGGCTGAGGCGAGCGGCCAATCCGTGGGGTCGGTGCCAGGCCGAGCCCAGCGGCCAATCCGACAGTTGTCACTGTAACGACACTGTCACTGTAACAACACAATTTTGGAGCAAGACAGACAGACAGACACAGACAGACAGACAGAATAAGGCAATTATATATATACTAGAAGGTTGCCCGATTCTAACGCATCGGGTATTCTAGAATTTACGTATTGTGTAGTTAATGTATGATTTTTGTTATATATATATATATATATATATATATATATAGATGTTGTTGTGTGTAGTTGGCAAGTGTTTGTGTAGGGCGCTGTAAATGTTCTGGTTGTTGTCTGGGTGGGGGGGGTGAGAGCGGTGTTGTTTGTGTGTTGCGTTGTGTGTTGCATTGTTTGTGGAGCACTGTGTGTCTGTAGCGTTGTGTGTGTGTGGTGCTGTGTGTGTTGCGCGGTTTGTGTGGGTGTGTGTGTGTGGTGCGTGTGTATGTTTTGGGGGGAGGTATGTTTTGTGCAATGTGTGTTTTGCGCGGTATGTGCATATATTTGTGTGTGCCGCGGTGTTTGTGTGTTGTGTGTGTGCAGCATTGTCTGTGTGGGTGTCTGTGTAGGGCGGTGTTTGTGGTTCCCAGTGTGTGTGTGGTGTGTTGTGCGGTGCGTGTGTGGCGGTGTGTGTGTATTTTGGGGGGAGGTGTGCACCCCCCCATCGTGGTCCACCCCCATGCTGCACCCCCATCGTGCTCCTTCCCCCATGCTGCGCATCCCCCATTGTGCTTCATCCCCCATGGTGCGCACCCCCCATCATGCTCCATCCCCCATGCTGCGCACCCCCATCGTGCTTCATCCCCCCATTCTGGGCACCCCCAATCGTGTTTCAACCCCCCATTCTAGGCACACCCCATCGTGCTCCATCCCTCATGCTGCACCCCCCCATCGTGCTCCATCTCCCATGCTGCGCACCCCCCCATCATGTTTCATCCCCTCCATTCTGGGCACCCCCCATCGTGGTCCACCCCCCCATGCTGCACCCCCATCGTGCTCCTTCCCCCATGCTGCGCATCCCCCCCATTGTGCTTCATCCCCCATGCTGCGCAACCCCCCATCATGCTCCATCCCCCATGCTGCGCACCCCCATCGTGCTTCATCCCCCCATTCTGGGCACCCCCCATCGTGTTTCAACCCCCCATTCTAGGCACCCCCCCATCGTGCTCCATCCCTCATGCTGCAACCCCCCATCGTGCTCCATCCCCCATGCTGCGCACCCCCCATCATGTTTCATCCCCCCCATTCTGGGCACCCCCCATCGTGGTCCACCCCCCCATGCTGCACCCCCATTGTGCTCCATCCCCCATGCTGCACTCCCCATCGTGCTCCATCCGCCATGCTGCACTCCCCATCATGCTCCATCCCCCATGCTGCGCACTCCCCATCGTGCTCCATCCCCCATGCTGCGCACCCCCCATCGTGTTTCATCCCCCCATTCTGGGCACCCCCATCGTGCTCCATCCTCCATGCTGCACCCCCCATCGTGCTTCATCCCCCATGCTGCACAACCCATCGTGCTCCATCCCCCATGCTGCACTCCCCATCGTGCTCCATCTCCCATGCTGCACCCCCCATCATGGTCCACCCCCCATGCTGCACCCCCATCGTGCTCCATCCCCGATGCTGCACTCCCCATCATGATCCATCCCCCATGCTGCACTCCCCATCGTACTCCATCCCCCATGCTGTGAACCCCTCAGAGAGGAGTATAATAGGAGGATTATAATAGGAGGAGTATAATGGGAGGAGTAGTCCTGCAGAAAGAGGAATATAATGGGAGGAGTTGTCCTGGGGGGGAGGTGTACAGGTGCACAACGTGTGCGGCGGGCATAGTGTGAGGGGGGCGTGGCCGAGCGGGCATAGTGTGAGGGGGCATGGCCTAGCGGGCATAGTGTGAGGGGGGCGTGGCCTAGCGGGCATAGTGTGAGTGGGGCGTGGCCTAGCAGGCATAGTGTGAAGGGGCGTGGCCCAGCGGACATCGCATGCAGGGGGCGTGGCCTAGTGGACATTGCGTGCGGGGGCGTGGCCTAGCGGGCATCACGTGCGGGGGGCATGGCCTAGCGGACATTGCGTGCGGGGGCGTGGCCTAGCGGGCATCACGTGCGGGGGGCGTGGCCCAGCGGACATCGCATGCGGGGGGCATGGCCTAGCGGACATTGCGTGCGGGGGGCGTGGCCTAGCGGGCATCACGTGCGGGGGGCGTGGCCTAGCGGACATCGTGTGTGAGGGGCGTGGCCTAAAGGGCATTGCATGTGGGGGCGTGGCCTAGCGGGCATCGTGGGCGGGGGCATGGCCTAGCGGGCATCGCGTGTGGGGGCGTGGCCTAGCGGCATTGCGTGCGGGGTGGGCCTAGCGGGCATCGCATGCGGGGGGCGTTGGCCCTAGCGGGCATCGCGGTGCGGGGGGCGGGGCCTGGCCAAACGGTTAATCCATGCGGGGGCGGGGGACAAGCCGAGCCGAGCGGCCAATCCGTGTGGAGGGGCGGGGCCAGGCCGAGCCCAGCGGCCAATCCGACGATTGTCACTATAAGGACACAATGTCACTGTAACAACACAATTTTGGAGCAAGACAGACAGACAGACAGACACAGACAGAATAAGACAATTATATATATATATATATATATATATACAGTTAGGTCCAGAAATATTTGGACAGGGGACACAAGTTTTGTTATTTTAGCTGTTTACAAAAACATGTTCAGAAATACAATTATATATATAATATGGGCTGAAAGCGCACACTCCCAGCTGCAATATCAGAGTTTTCACATCCAAATCGGAGAAAGGGTTTAGGAATCATAGCTCTGTAATGCATAGCCTCCTCTTTTTCAAGGGACCAAAAGTAATTGGACAAGGGACTCTAAGGGCTGCAATTAACTCTGAAGGCGTCTCCCTCGTTAACCTGTAATCAATGAAGTAGTTAAAAGGTCTGGGGTTGATTACAGGTGTGTGGTTTTGCATTTGGAAGTTGTTGCTGTGACCAGACAACATGCGGTCTAAGGAACTCTCAATTGAGGTGAAGCAGAACATCCTGAGGCTGAAAAAAAACAAAAAATCCATCAGAGAGATAGCAGACATGCTTGGAGTAGCAAGATCAACAGTCGGGTACATTCTGAAAAAAAGGAATTGACTGGTGAGCCTTGGGAACTCAAAAAGGCCTGGGCGTTCACGGATGACAACAGTGGTGGATGATCGCCGCATACTTTCTTTGGTGAAGAAGAACCCGTTCACAACATCAACTGAAGTCCAGAACACTCTCAGTGAAGTAGGTGTATCTGTCTCTAAGTCAACAGTAAAGAGAAGACTCCATGAAAGTAAATACAAAGGGTTCACATCTAGATGCAAACCATTCATCAATTCCAAAAATAGACAGGCCAGAGTTAAATTTGCTGAAAAACACCTCATGAAGCCAGCTCAGTTCTGGAAAAGTATTCTATGGACAGATGGGACAAAGATCAACCTGTACCAGAATGATGGGAAGAAAAAAGTTTGGAGAAGAAAGGGAACGGCACATGATCCAAGGCACACCACATCCTCTGTAAAACATGGTGGAGGCAACGTGATGGCATGGGCATGCATGGCTTTCAATGGCACTGGGTCACTTGTGTTTATTGATGACATAACAGCAGACAAGAGTAGCCGGATGAATTCTGAAGTGTACCGGGATATACTTTCAGCCCAGATTCAGCCAAATGCCGCAAAGTTGATCGGACGGCGCTTCATAGTACAGATGGACAATGACCCCAAGCATACAGCCAAAGCTACCCAGGAGTTCATGAGTGCAAAAAAGTGGAACATTCTGCAATGGCCAAGTCAATCACCAGATCTTAACCCAATTGAGCATGCATTTCACTTGCTCAAATCCAGACTTAAGACGGAAAGACCCACAAACAAGCAAGACCTGAAGGCTGCGGCTGTAAAGGCCTGGCAAAGCATTAAGAAGGAGGAAACCCAGCGTTTGGTGATGTCCATGGGTTCCAGACTTAAGGCAGCGATTGCCTCCAAAGGATTCGCAACAAAATATTGAAAATAAAAATATTTTGTTTGGGTTTGGTTTATTTGTCCAATTACTTTTGACCTCCTAAAATGTGGAGTGTTTGTAAAGAAATGTGTACAATTCCTACAATTTCTTTCAGATATTTTTATTCAAACCTTCAAATTAAATGTTACAATCTGCAGTTGAATTCCGTTGTAGAGATTTCATTTCAAATCCAATGTGGTGGCATGCAGAGCCCAACTCGCGAAAATTGTGTCACTGTCCAAATATTTCTGGACCTAACTGTGTATATATATATATATATATATATATATATATATATATATATATAATCAGTGTGTACGGAAAGTATTCAGACCCCTTTACATTTTTCACTCTTTGTGTCATTGCAGCCATTTCGTTAACTCCAAAAAGTTCATTTTTCCTCATTAATGTGCACCCTATCTACTTCCTGCCACATCGCAGCCATGTCAAATATTGGTATGGCTGTGATTGGCCAGGGAAATCACTGTAAAAGGAAGTAAAATGATTAAAGCAGGACATACTTACCAGTCTCTATACAGCTGTAGTACTACTTCCAAGTCCACTCTTTAACACTCATATATATTCACTGCTTCCCAAATCCACCGGCAGTCCCAGCGTCTGTGATTGGTTGCAATCAGACAGTGCACCCACCTTGTGTGACAGCGTCTGTGATTGTTTGGAATCACTCATGCTGTCTGTGTAACTGTAGTGTAAAAATAAATAAATACATTGGCATATGGTCCCCCCATATTGTGATATCCAGTGCAGATAAAGCATACAGCTACAGGCTGTAGCCCCCAGCCTTGTGCTTATCTTGGCTGTGTATCAAAATATGAGGGACCCCATGTGGCTTTTTTAAAAATTATTTAAATAAATAATTTAAAAAAAAGGCATGTAGTCACCCCCAATTTTGATATCCAGCCATGATAAAGCTGATAGCTGATATTCTCAGGCTGGGGAGGCCCATGGTTATTGGGCAACCTCAGCCTAAAAATAGCAGCCTGAAGCCACCCAGAATTGTCGTATTCCTTAGATGCAACATTCCCTGCACTTTACCCGCCACATCCAGATTGCCCTGGTTCGGTGGCAATCGGGTTAATATTAGAGATGAGCGAACCGGTCGCGGTTCGGCTCGAGTTCGGTTCACCGAACGGGCGTCTCGTTCGAGTTCGGATCGGCGAACGTTCGACGAACCGAACTCGAACCGCATAGGAAACAATGGCAGGCAATCACAAACACATAAAAACACCTAGAAAACACCCTCAAAGGTGTCCAAAAGGTGACAAAAAACTCACAACACAACCACATCGGAAAGTGACAAGGACATATACTCATGTGAAAACAAAAGAGCAGGACAAGGAAAAAGAGGAGGAGACACAGATATGAGTATATGCAAGGGAACGTCGATGCCATTACTGTGCAACTTGAGCCCTGCTCATTTTAGGCTTCCAATCTGGATAAATGGCCTGAGCTCACCACGTACGCCTTGGGGATCTTGTTGTGTCCCGCAGCCAGCGTTTTCTCGGAACGTGTCCTCAGTGCTGCTGAGCCAGGGGAGGTGAAAGGCACGCGTATTTTTTAGAGTGCTTCCTGCAAAGCATCTTTTTCATCTTGAAAATGGGGGTCAATTGATGCCAGTCAAGTGGGGTGTGTGGCCCAATTAGTGGAAACGAGGGAGACTGTGGTTGGAGTCCCCTCGCTTTTGAAAAAAGAACCAAGATGAACAAGTCATGTGTAATACTATTGTATGTACTGAGGATTTCTATTGCGTTAGGGCAATGACAACCAGAGACGAGTTCTTGGTGCAAAAGACGTTTTATAATATGTAACCGCAATATGTGCACAGAACAGAATATACACAATAATATGTAACCGCAATATGTAAACAGAACAAAATATACACAGTAATATGTAACCGCAATATGTACACAGAACAGAATATACACAGTGGAACATAAACACAGTAAATACCTGCCGGGTTCAGAGCAAAGGGGAATTCCCGGGGCCGCGCACTGGACTCCCCTAGGAAGACTGCCAGAAGCGAACCCCTATACAGGGGCTGTCCGGCAATCACCCCAGAAGGCCCAGATGTACAGCAGCCGGGACACAAAAAGGGCAACAGATATAGTCCAAAAAATGTCCGTACGTGATGTGAGTCCTAGGGTGGATATGAACGGAAGGGACCGGGCAGAAGTGGCGACCAGAGACGGCAGACAGAGTCCGAGCACAGTTGGATGAGAGGTGAAGTCCAGAGCTGGTGTCAGGTGTTTCAACCGGATCCAAACAGCAATCAGGAGATGAGAGCAGCAGGGCAGGAGTAGACAGGAAGTAGTATACTCAGGCAACTAGACTAAGCTTAGGGGCGGGCTTTTAAACAGATGAACAGGAAGTAGGGCAACAGAACAGAAAACTCCATGTTAACAAAGGGCAAGATCCTTCAAAAGAAAACTGGAAATCCCGGAACTCTGACAGTACTCCCCCCCCCCCCCCAGAAACGGCCTCAGGACGGATCAGGGCCAGGCTTGTCCGGGTACCTCCGATGAAGCTGAGCAACCTTCCGGGGTGCTCGGATATTACCCACAGGTTCCCAGGAATCGTCCTCGGGGGAGTACCCCTGCCAAAGTACCAGATACTGAAGCCGATGCCGATGGAGCTGGGAGTCAATAATGTCCTCAACCACGAACTGCTCCTGGCCATCAACCATCACCGGCAGAGGAGGAGGCACGATACGACCATGAAATGTATTAGGGGAAACTGGTTTTAGCAGAGATAACGTGAAAGACCGGGTGTACCTTTAAATTGTGCGGCAACCTCAGCCGACAGGCCACAGAGCTCACTATCCCGGTGATCTTAAACGGACCAATGAATTTCTGCCCCAGCTTCTGCGAAGGAACACCTAATTTCAGATTTTTGGTGGATAACCACACCGAGTCCCCTACCTTATACATGGGTGCCTGTTTCCGGTGAGTGTCTGCCGACTTCTTGTAACGCTCCTGAGCCGAAGCCAAAGAGTCCTTCAAAACCTCCAGATTCAGTCGTAGCTCCGTCAATCTGTCCTCCACCGCTGGCACCGAAACCGCCACCGGTGACCTAGGCAAAATATTCGGATGGTAACCCAAGTTAGCGAAAAAGGGCGTTACCTTAGTGGAGCTGCTCTGAGTGCTGTTAAACGAGAACTCCGCCAAAGGAAGCAGCTGCAACCAATCATCCTGCAGATGGCTGACATAACATCGTAGGTACTGCTCCAGGGTTTGATTAGTCCGTTCGGTTTGCCCATTTGTCTGGGGATGGTATGCAGAAGACAAACAGACATCAATATGGAGTGCTGAACAAAACCCTTTCCAGAACTTAGACGTGATCTGCACGCCCCGGTCAGAGATGATCTCATCCGGTACCCCAGGCAATCGAAATATATTCTGGATAACCAAATCCACTGTCTCTGCGGCTGAGGGAAGACCGGTACATGGAATAAAGTGAGCAGCCTTTGTCAACCGATCCACCACCACCAAAATGGTATTGTTACCGCCTGAGACGGGCAACTCCACAATAAAATCCATTGAGATGGATCCCCAAGGGCGAGATGGTACGGGTAACGGTTGAAGGAGTCCCGTAGGAGCCACACGAGGGACCTTGCACCGGGCACAAACCACACATGAGTGGACATAGTCTTTCACATCCTTTAAACAGGTAGGCCACCAGAAAAAACGACTCAGAAATTCCTGCGTCTTCTGTACCCCCCTATGACCTGCCAACACGGAGTCATGGACCAACTTGAGAACCCAAAGTCTTACAGCCTCCGGGACATAAATACATCGCTCTCTCAACCACACACCATTCCGAAGGACAAGAGTCACATCATTCGGGGGGGCAGCAAGAAATACGTCACCATCATAGGCCAGCTTGATGTCCTTCCACAAGTCCTGGTCTCGGATTACTCCAACAAAATTGGCATTTGATAAAACGGTCTGAGACGGGGTTCCAGGCACGGAGTCCATGGCGTGGATTTGGGACAAGGCATCGGCTTTCCCATTACGTGACCCTGGATGGTATGTAACGATAAAATTAAACTGGTTAAGAAACAGGCTCCAACGGGCTTGCCGTGGAGACAGGCACCTGGCAGATTTAAGGAATTCTAGGTTACGATGGTCTGTGAGAACTATCACTTGTTGCGCTGCTCCCTGTAAGTGGTGTCTGCATTCCTTAAAAGCAGAAATAATCGCCAACAATTCCTTGTCCGCAATGTCATAGTTTTTTTCTGCAGGGGACAACCGGCGAGAAAAGAAAGCACACGGGTACAAGACACTCTTGTCCCCAGTCCTTTGTGAAAGGATAGCCCCTAATGCATAATCGGAAGCATCGACTTCCACAATAAAAGGGAGTGCGGGATTCGGGTGTATTAGTATTGGTGCTGAGGTAAAACAAACCTTAAGACGATTGAAAGCTTCCTGGGCCTGGGCGGACCACACAAACTTCTGCCCTTTTTTGGTTAACAGAGTGATAGGACGGACGATCTCTGAAAAGTTACGGATAAAGCGTCTGTAAAAGTTAGCAAAACCGACAAAGCGTTGTACCTCCTTGATGTTTCCCGGTTCCGGCCAGTCTAGAATTGCCCGTATCTTGCCAGACTCCATGTTCAGTCCCTGAGGAGAGATGACATATCCTAAAAATTGTATCTTTGAGCAATGGAATTCGCACTTCTCCAGTTTAATATACAGGTGGTTATCCCTCAGACGGGTAAGTACTGTCTTGACGTGCTCCTGGTGTTCCTGTAGGGAATCAGAAAAGATCAAGATATCATCCAGGTAAATCACCATGAACTGGTCCATTATATCCCTAAAAATATCGTTGACTAGGTGTTGGAAAGCCGCTGGGGCGTTACAAAGTCCAAAAGGCATCACTAGATACTCATAATGTCCATACCGACATCTGAACGCTGTTTTCCACTCGTCCCCGGGACGTATGCGGAGTAGATTATATGCCCCATGGAGATCCAATTTAGTAAATATTTTGGCCTGTTGTACTCTCTCCAATAGTTCGTGAATCAACGGTAACGGATACCGGTTCCGGATGGTTATCTTATTTAGTTCCCGGTAGTCGATACAAGGTCTCAGAGTCCCCTCTTTCTTTTTCACGAAAAAGATGGGTGCCCCTGCTGGTGAGGTAGAAGGTCGAATAAATCCCTTGGCTAGGTTTTCATCGATGTAATCTTTTAGTGCTTGTAACTCAGGTGCCGCCAATGGGTAGACATGACCAAACGGGATCTCTGCCCCTGGGAGTAAGGGGCACTTTGCACACTGCGACATCGCAGGCCGATGCTGCGATGCCGAGTGCGATAGTCCCCGCCCCCGTCGCAGCAGCGATATGTGGTGATAGCTGGCGTAGCGAAAATTATCGCTATGCCAGCTTCACACACACACTCACCTGCCGTGCGACGTCCCTGTGGCCGGCGACCCGCCTCCTTGTTAAGGGGGCGGGTCGTGCAGCGTCACTGCGATGTCACACGGCAAGCGGCCAATCGGAGCGGAGGGGCGGAGATGAGCAGGATGTAAACATCCTGCCCACCTCCTTCCTTCCGCATAACCTACGGAAGCCGCGGTGACGCCGGTAGGAGATGTTCCTCGCTCCTGCGGCTTCACACATAGTGATGTGTGCTGCCGCAGGAGCGAGGAACAACATCGGATCATCGCGTCAGCGTAATTATGAATTACGCCGACGCTGCACCGATGATACGATTACGACACTTTTGCGCTCGTTAATCGTATCATCTAGGCTTTACACACTGCGATGTCGCATGCGATGCCGGATGTGCGTCACTTTCAATTTGACCCCACCGACATCGCACCTGCGATGTCGCAGTGTGCAAAGTGCCCCTAAGTCTATGGGACAATCATACGGTCTATGCGGGGGAAGCCGATCTGCTTTTCTTTTGTCGCATATATCAGCGAAGTCATTATAAACCGGGGGTAGAACAGGTACCTGTACAGTGCCCTCCGCATTCGGTGTTACTGGAACCGGTACAGTTGGACTAATGGTCGGACCACTCTGGGGTGGGAAGGATATTTCTTTAGTCTCCCAATCGATGACTGGATTTGAAGTCCGCAGCCAAGGAATTCCTAAAATTATCGGAAAATGGGGAGAAGAAATCAACATGAAAACAAGGGTCTCCTGCTAACCTGGTTTCATCACACATTCAAGGGGTACTGTCTCCCGATCAACTGGTCCGGAAACTAATGGAGAACAGTCTACCTTCTCCATGGTGACTGGTGAGGATCTTTGTTGAGTCTGGATACCGTGTTTCCTGGCAAAAGAAGAGTCCATGAAATTTCCCCCTGCCCCAGAGTCTATCATAGCAGATGTAGGAATTAACTGTCCCTCCCACCGTATCTGAATGGGAAGCGAGCAATGGGTGTATTTCCCTTCTGGGTCCTTAGGTGAAGTTGACATCAATGTCGAGGGAAATACCACATCCAGGTGTAAACTTGCCTCAGAGATATCGGACTCTGCGTCCGTGTTGTCACACTCTGCCATTGCTGCCAGTACCTTATTCGGGCGATTTGGACGTTTTGGGCAGTCAATCAGAAAATGGTCCGATTGACCACAATAGAAACACAAACGCTCACGGAGCGTGAGCGTGTTCACGACGTTCGTTGGTCTCTCGCTTTTGTAGAGAGTCCACTTGCATAGGAACATCCTCGGCCTCCCGTGGCGTCTTGTGAGCAGGCTCTCTATAAGGAAACGAAAAGTTGGTTACCCGGTTTACAGCTGCCCATTTTTCCTGTCGGCGTTCCGTCAAGCGGGTATTGATACGCACACAGTGTTGGAGAAACAGTTCAAAATCCCGTGGAGATTCGGCACGAGCTAATTCGTCCTTGATGGTACTGGACAAACCCTTTCTGAACACTGATAATAGCGCATTATTTCCCCAGTCGGTGTCTACCACTAACCTTTTGAACTCAGTGGCGTATTCGACGACAGACGAAATGGGGGTAACCTAGGCATACCGGCAGCTGATACGGACGTAGTGGGGGCGGCTTCCTGAGCCTCCACTCTGGTTTGCAAATCCTGAATAGCCGGACCCAGTACCTGGTGATCATGGCCCAGCTGTACCTCCACATCTCTAAGCTTAGTTTGCACCGCCTCCATCTCCTGCTGCAAGGAGTTAATCATGGAGAAAAGCTGATCTACTCGTGTCTCAGTCATTGCCCCAGCGAAATCCTCTTATGGGCCTGAGTATAATGTAATACTATTGTATGTACTGAGGATTTCGATTGCGTTAGGGCAATGACAACCAGAGACGAGTTCTTGGTGCAAAAGACGTTTTATAATATGTAACCGCAATATGTGCACAGAACAGAATATACACAATAATATGTAACCGCAATATGTAAACAGAACAAAATATACACAGTAATATGTAACCGCAATATGTACACAGAACAGAATATACACAGTGGAACATAAACACAGTAAATACCTGCCGGGTTCAGAGCAAAGGGGAATTCCCGGGGCCGCGCACTGGACTGCCCTAGGGAGACCGCCAGAAGCGAACTCCTATACAGGGGCTGTCCGGCAATCACCCCAGAAGGCCCAGATGTACAGCAGCCGGGACACAAAAAGGGCAACAGATATAGTCCAAAAAATGTCCGTACATGATGTGAGTCCTAGGGTGGATATGAACGGAAGGGACCGGGCAGAAGTGGCGACCAGAGACGGCAGACAGAGTCCGAGCACAGTTGGATGAGAGGTGAAGTCCAGAGCTGGTGTCAGGTGTTTCAACCGGATCCAAACAGCAATCAGGAGATGAGAGCAGCAGGGCAGGAGTAGACAGGAAGCAGTATACTCAGGCAACTAGACTAAGCTTAGGGGCGGGCTTTTAAACAGATGAACAGGAAGTAGGGCAACAGAACAGAAAACTCCATGTTAACAAAGGGCAAGATCCTTCAAAAGAAAACTGGAAATCCCGGAACTCTGACATCATGGCTCTCAGAGGACTTTTCTTCCCCTGGCTCAGCCAGGGGAGGTGAAAGGCACGCGTATTTTTGAGAGTGCTTCATGCAAAGCATCTTTTTCATCTTGAAAATGGGGTCAACTGATGCCAGTCAAGTGGGATGTGTGTGGCCCAATTAGTGGAAACGAGGGAGACTGTGGTTGGAGTCCCCTCGCTTTTGAAAAAAGAACCAAGATGAACAAGTCATGGCTCTCAGAGGACTTTTCTTCCCCTGGCCCAGCCAGGGGAGGTGAAAGGCACGCGTATTTTTGAGAGTGCTTCATGCAAAGCATCTTTTTCATCTTGAAAATGGGGTCAACTGATGCCAGTCAAGTGGGGTGTGTGTAGCCCAATTAGTGGAAATGAAGGAGACTGTGTTTGGAGTCCCCTTGCTGTGTTTTACATGCTTTTAGAAGGGCATGACATGGCTTAGAGCTTGACTTTCAGCATCTGCAAACTGTTGGCTACCAAAATGCTTCCTTTCCAACCTTTTTAACCAAGGATTTTCGAGACCTTATGCCCATCGCAGTGCCCCAAGAACCGATGCCCAGGCGCCACTCCTTCTCCAACAAAGGCGTCCACGCGCTACACCAGCATGTCGCACTAAACATCACCGCTTCTTTGAGAAACTGTGTGACAGGGTGCATTTCACCACAGATACTTGGCCCAGTAAGCATGGACAGGGGCGTTACATGTCGCTGACTGGGCAATGGGTTACTATGGGGAGAGATGGAGAAGGGTCTGCTGTCCCCACGAGTTGTATCAATCCTTCCTCTGGATGTAGAAGTTAATACACTGCTTCTGCCTCCTCAACCTCGTGTGGGTCCTTCACCTCGGCCCAAACCCTGTGTGGTCAGGGCACCCTTCCTTGTAACTGCGCACAAGGAAAACTACACACCTCCTTACTATGCTGGCAGCAGAGCTCAATGCCATCATGTGGTCAAATGTTTACTTTGAAATGTATGGGAAATGTGAGTCACACCGCTGAGAAGTTGTGGACGGTTAGCTCTGGAGACCAAGTTTCATCAATGGTTGTCTCCACTCAACCAGCAGCCAGGGAAGGCCGGGTGTGACAATGATGCAAACATGGGTGCGGCCCTTCGCCGTGACAATGTGACACACGTGCCTTGTGTGGCTCACGTGTTGAATCTAATTCTCCAGCAATTTTTAAAACACCATCCCGGCCTACATGGCCTTGTGCAGCGGGTACGCTCACTATGTGCTCACTTCCATCGTTCGCACACAGCAGCTCAACAACTTTCGTCGCTCCAGAAGTCTTTAGGTCTGGTGGTTAAACGCCTGAAATGCGATGTGCCGACACGCAGGAATTTGAATCTGCACATGTTGCAGCGTTTGTGGCAGCACCGCTGAGCCCTGCTGCAATACGTTATGACATATAGCCTGGCCTAACTTGATCCAGAGGTGGTGCAGATCACGCTGCTAGAGTGGTGTCAGATCAAGGACCTATGCACCCTTCTACACAGTTTACAAATGTCGACGAAGATGTTTAGCACTGGCAATGCCATTCTCAGCGTGACAATTCTGGTCATCTACATGATGGAGCACACTGTAAGCATTATTCGGAGTCAGGTGTTGGGACAAGAGGAAGGGGAGGAAGTACAGGAGGAGTCATATGCGGAAGGGATAACAAGATCTACGAGGTCCAGATGGTCAGCGGCACCTAGGCGGCAGTCATGGTGGGGGAGAGGGATTAACAAGGGCGCATAGTATCAGCAAAAAGTGTTGAGGAAGGTGCAGGAGCCCATGAAGAAATAGAGGACGAACTGGCGATGGGCATGGAAGACTCAGCAGATGAGTGAGAGCTTGCTCACATTTCGGTTGTGCGAGTTTGGGGGGAGAGGGCAGAGGAAGGAAGCACGATTCTCACCTCTCTGCCACCAACACACCAAGGACTTGGTCCTCCTGGATGCACAAGACACATGAGCGCCTTCTTGCTGCACTACCTACAACATGACCCTCGGATTGTACGAATTCGAAGTAATGCTAACTACTGGGTTGCCACACTGTTAGATCCCCGGTACAAGACAAAATTTGGCGAAATAATTCCTGCCATAGAAAGGGACGCACGTATACAGGAGTATCTGCAGAAGGTGGTACGCAATCTTAGATCTGCTTTTCCACTAAACACCTGTGCTGCACAGAGTGAATCTCAACGCTTTGTCATGGATAGGAGGAAATGGTCTTTTACTTGTCCACATCTGAGGGACCGAGGGCTGGCTGCTGTGCTGAGATGGCATTGAGTACGGTGTCCCTGCAGAGTTGCACTTTTGGTCATATACAAAATGAGTCGAAAAAGGACAGATGCTGGTGGAAAGGGGAACAGGTGTGTTGGAAAGGGGAAAAAAGTTTTTGTCCGTGGGTTTGGTGGTTAAGCAAAAGTAACATTTGCTGAAGAAACACCATCTGTTACGGTGGGACTGGCAGATTTGGATAAGGTGGTATATACTATGTTACCGCTATATAACGAAAATTAATAAAAAAAGAAAGAGAAAGGTATATATCCCCATCAGCAGTCAGTGTCCACCGTGCTCCCAGATGGAAAAGGAGAGGTTGGCAACTGGAAGGTTAGGTGGAGGATACAGAGCTGTGTGGCTATGAAACTAATAGTAGCCTGAACCGAGTTAGACGCCACTCGGATCTGGAGACTGGGAGCTCTGTTAGCGTCACAGGGTCCACACGCCCACCCAGCCCAGGAACTCCCTGTTAACATCACAGGGGCCATTGAGTACGCTGACCGTGTGCATTGGGGCCACACCTGTGGACAGCAGGCGCATCAGCAGCAGCAGGCCTGTTAATGCCACTGGGCTGCACAAGCAGGACTGGTAGGACAGGAGCTGGTCTTAACCATTCTGCGTTACCAACTGTGGTGGCGGCCTGCATCGACGCCCTATCCCTGCCTACCTCTGGCCTAAAGCCGCAATGGGTTTAACACATGGAGGTGTGCTCTTTCGGAGCATAATAGAAGACTGCGCACCTCCTTGTTTGCTCCAGCCCGTTTTATAACCTGGGTCTGCCCCAAACCAGGGTGGACCACAATGCACCTCCTGGAGACAAAAGCAGAGTGACACGTCATGAGTGGCATAACTAGCATCCTATTTGGAACCGCAACTTCAATAATGACCTCATGGCTGCCACAACACAAACACCTCACCAGTCATCGTCTGACCATCAATAATGAGGTGACAAGTCATAGGGGCGGGCCTCTGCAAGCCATTTGGGAGTGGCCTGGCCACATCTTCAGGACACCTGATGCCCTGTGGTCTATATGGGCCCCCCACATCAGGGGCAGGGCCAAAGAGTTCATTACCGGACCTAGTCTCTGATGCAGTAAGTGCCTGAGCATGCTCAGTAGCATGAAATACAGTCTCTGAAAAAAGACTATCAGCTTTAGCATGGTGTCTAGGCACAAAACAGGACTTAGACCCGGCACGGAGTGCAAGTACCTGTCCAAAGAGGCTTTTCGCACTAAGTGTGGGAGCATGCACTGTATCCCGAAATTAAGACTTAGCCTCAGGAACGGCACAGTCAGGCTGAGCATACTCACTAGGCGAAACACTGTAGTTAGGCTGCGGCTAGGGGTAAATCGGCACACGCATGCACACTAGCTGCCTCTCCACACTTAGACGTGGAGGAGAAATTGCTCTTCGGGTGTGGACTTGGAGATGCTGTCTATGAACAGAAGGAAAAGCTAAAGGTGTGTGTTACAGCAAGGAGCCACCGCGGAAACACTTCGTTCATTTGTGAGGGGAGTCATTTTGGAGTTTGGTGAGGAGTACCGTAACGCCAGTGAGCAGCATCCTGTGCCACAGACCAACATTCTTACGGTGCTGTCTATACTGCTTACCGTGAGAGGAGCGTAAAGTCTGTATTTCTGGCAACTGGACATCACAGTACCCGGGTACAGTAGGCTGTGCCCAGACAATAATGCGGGCACGCAACACTTTGTTTTATTAGCAAAACATATATCTGATCTGGGTAGGCCGACTATATAGACAATAAGACTTGCTGCCTCTGCACTGTCAAATTGTCACGTACAGTTTAAATCATAGAGGGACAGCGACACATGTTTGCATTGACTGTTGCTTTTCAAGATTTCCATGACTGTGTTGCAGAGCTGTGTGGTTTGCATTCACACTGTTATCATCTGCCTTATCTGTGAGGCTTCAGCTAACAAGGGTATTCAGGGGGGGTAATGTGTTTTGTCTATGTTTAGGTAGATAACTGGGAAGCTCTTGTGATGCGCCACTGGTAAGTCGTGTTCGCACACACACACACACACACACACGCACAAACACACAATTACTGCTACGCAGAGGGATTAGCAGGTAGTAGGCAACAGAATAGATTGTTCAATTATTTAAATTGTATGCATGGTTCTTATTGTTTGTTTTGGTAAAGTTAAACAATCATTTATCAACCCAACTGACTAGAGTCCTTTTCCTGTTGCCTGGTTTTGCTGCATACTGGGGAGCCCCCCCTGTACACGACTTAAAATGAAGCATAAGTCGCAATGTGAATTTCACTGTGCTACAATGTGGCCTAGTGTGCCTGTGCAACCACCGCCTGCCCCATCAAGTGCATCTGCGTGCTCTTCATCCTCTGTGACTGTGGGGACAGCAGTCTCACATGGTTTTTCACACTGAACTTCCACCCCTTTACACGCAACAGGGAGTGTGATTGGCAGGTCATCACTTGTTTTGGAAGTAGAAACAGATGGTATTGTTGAGCTGTCAGACATCGAGAAAACCAACATTGGATGCAGGCTACATTATATCCACACCTGCACCTTCGTCACAGATTGGCTGGACTACCTGCAGTTAATAATTGCATTCCAGAAATGGAAAGGAGTGTAGAATGCAAACGTGTTGTACCTTGCTTGGCAGCAAAGGAACACTAACTTAGTATTACAGACAATTTTAGGAAGGCAGAAAAAGAGTCAGCTCTTTCGGCAAATTAAATAGCGTGGCAAAATGGGTACAGTGGCCGTGTTCTCTGGGTAACAGGACAGTAAAGGAAGCCTCACTTTCTATCCCTCCGAATGATCAAATGCAGCAAGGAATTCCCTGAGTTTGCTATAAAATTAGCGTAGCAAAATGTGCATGAGGGTGTCATGCAGAGGTGCTGCAAATAGCTTTTCACCAGTGGGGCACTAATGGAGTACAACAGCCACTTCTTGTATGCCACTAAATGGCAGCATTTTTTGCTATTATTATAGCTTATTAAAAACAGAGCAGGAGGGTGTCATGCAGAGGTGCTAGAAATAGCTTGGCACCAGTGGGACAATAATGAAGTCCAACAGCCACTTTTAGGATGCCACTAAGTTTCCTCAGTGTTTGCTAGTATAATGGCTTAGTAACAATGAGTTTGAGTGTGCAATGCAGAGGTGCTGCACATAGGTTTGCACCAGTGAGACACTAATGGAAGTCCAACAGCCACTTTTAGGATGCCACTAAGTTTCCTCAGTGTTTGCTAGTATAATGGCTTAGTAACAATGAGTTTGAGTGTGCAATGCAGAGGTGCTGCACATAGGTTTGCACCAGTGAGACACTAATGGAAGTCCAACAGCCACTTTTAGGAAGCCACTAAGTTTCCTCAGTGCTTGCTAGTATAATGGCTTAGTAACAATGAGTTTGAGTGTGCAATGCAGAGGTGCTGCAAATATCTTTGCACTAGTGGGACAATAATGAAGTCCAACAGCCACTTTTAGGATGCCACTAAGTTTCCTCAGTGTTTGCTAGTATAATGGCTTAGTAACAATGAGTTTGAGTGTGCAATGCAGAGGTGCTGCAAATATCTTTGCACTAGTGGGACAATAATGAAGTCCAACAGCCACTTTTAGGATACCACTAAGTTTCCTCAGTGTTTGCTAGTATAATGGCTATGTAACAATGAGTTTGAGTGTGCAATGCAGAGGTGCTGCACATAGATTTGCACCAGTGGGACACTAATGGAAGTCCAACAGCCACTTTTAGGATGCCACTAAGTTTACTCAGTGTTTACTAGTATAATGGCTTAGTAACAATGAGTTTGAGTGTGCAATGCAGAGGTGCTGCACATAGATTTGCACCAGTGGGACACTAATGGAAGTCCAACAGCCACTTTTAGGATGCCACTAAGTTTACTCAGTGTTTGCTAGTATAATGACTTAGTAACAATGAGTTTGAGTGTGCAATGCAGAGGTGCTGCACATAGATTTGCACCAGTGAGACACTAATGGAAGTCCAACAGCCACTTTTAGGATGCCACTAAGTTTCCTCAGTGTTTGCTAGTATAATGGCTTAGTAACAATGAGTTTGAGTGTGCAATGCAGAGGTGCTGCACATAGATTTGCACCAGTGGGACACTAATGGAAGTCCAACAGCCACTTTTAGGATGCCACTAAGTTTCCTCAGTGTTTGCTAGTATAATGGGTTAGTAACAATGAGTTTGAGTGTGCAATGCAGAGGTGCTGCAAATATCTTTGCACTAGTGGGACAATAATGAAGTCCAACAGCCACTTTTAGGATGCCACTAAGTTTACTCAGTGTTTGCTAGTATAATGGCTTAGTAACAATGAGTTTGAGTGTGCAAAGGGCAGGAGGGTACAGTGGCAGGGTTGTGGGTCTGGGTAGAGGAAAGGAAGCCTCCCTTTCTATCCCTCCTAATGGGGAAATGCAGCGAGGAAATCCCTGACCTTAGCTACACAGACGCTGTCATCTTGTGTAGCTGTTAAAATCTGTTTTCACGGACCTGACTGTCACCTATGGCTTTGACCCTGCCGGTATTAGCCCTTACAAGGACTAATAGATACTTCTATCCCTATTGTGTATAGCGCTGTGTATAGAGCGTACACAGCAGTATCGGAGACAGGAGCTACGCCAGCGGTGACTGACACCAAGACGCAGAAGGCAGATAATGGCGTGCTGGTGGAAAATGTCCGTTTTTATAATGCATGGACATGTGACATGGACATCCTATCACACATGCCGTTGCTTCTCTGGCTAAAAGTCCACTTAGCTGTGTGTGTGTCTGGGATTGGCTGACATGCTGGCCCGCCCCACTACACGCGCGCGCTTAGGGAAGGAAGACAAGGAAAAAAAAAAAATGGCGATCACTATTATCCAAACAGCAGTGATCTGAATGCGCTGTTCCCGCACACTATACGCTGAAATTTCATAATAGTGTGAGTCACAGAGTGACTTACACCATTACAGCGGAAAGCCAGCTAGTAATTAGCTTGTCTTTTTGCTGCTACAACCGTTTTTGAACGTATCTAGAACTATCGAGCTTTAGCAAAAAGCTCGAGTTCTAGTTCGATCTAGAACAGCCCCCAAAATCACTCGAGCCGCGAACTGGAGAACCTCGAACCGCGAACTGCGTTCAACTCTAGTTAATATAAGGTGTTAATGACAACTCACAGCTGCCACTAAGCCCTAGATTAGTAATTGGAGATGTCACCGAGACTCTCCCATTACTAATCCTGTAAATGAAAAGAAATAAACACAGACACTGAAATAAGCCTTTATTTGAAATAAAATACAAAAAAACATCTTTCTCCAATTTATTAACCCCAAACACCAGGGACGTAATGATCACGGTTGCAGGGGTCACCACTGCGACTGGGCCCGGGGCTTCAAAGAGCCCGTCCTGGACCTCAGCACTTAGTTCAGCTGGATGTAATACCAAGTACCACATCCAGCTGACGTGTATTGCAGCACTGAGCCCAGTCTGCTCCCTGTGCTGCAAACTGCGGTGGAACATGGTCACTGCAGCTGGCTCTGGGGATAACACATGTCCCGGCTACTTAAAAAATGCATGTGCACTTCTCTATCTGCCCATTATCCCTCCCACCTCTTTCCAGTGAAGTCTGTGCTGAGAGGTGGGCATGCTTATGGGCGGGGAGAGCAGTAATAACAGCACTGTGATCACCCGGTCCCGGCTTTGTGTATCTACTGGATGATGGTCTGCTTCTATAAAGATTTTACTGTTCTCCAGCCTATGTGGAAGTCAGTGGATCCCCCGCTGCCCTGACAGTCTCTCCAGCATAAATGCTGTATGCTCCATTTAGGTTCTGCCCCTCCCGTCCTTCAGAAGAGGGAGAAAAGCTTATCATTGCCACCCCCTCAGCAAAGCCGGCCCCGCCCACCGGCAGTAAGCCCCGCCCACAGGCACGGAGCTGCTGTGGAGTTTCAGGCCTGTGCAGTGAGTGCTGCAGAAATATGAGAGACTTCTGAGGAGATTGTATCCCTCTCCCCTGCACTGCCATTGCTCAGAAGTCGGCAGTGGTAGGAGGGAGAAGCTTCAGAGGACACAATGCGACCTAAAGTGAGTACTATAGCTCCCTAAAATGATGTCTGTATCCTCACTACCCTCTTCTATCCTCCTATTTGCTCTCACAGCTGCACTCTCTTGCCCCCTACCCCACACCCCTCTTCTCTCCTTCACATATCCTCCTATTTACCCCTCACAGATGCACTCTCTTGCCCCATCCCCCACTCCCCTCTTCTTTCCTTCAACTATCCTATTTGCCCCTCACTGATGCACTTTCTTGCCCCCTCCCCCTCTCCTCTCTTCTCTCCTTCACCTATCCTCCTATTTGCCCCTCACAGCTGCACTCTCTTGTCCCCTCCCCCACACCCCTCTTCTCTCCTTCACCTATCCTCCTATTTACCCCTCACAGATGCACTCTCTTGCCCCATCCCCCACTCCCCTGTTCTCTCCTTCAGCTATCCTATTTGCCCCTCACTGATGCACTTTCTTGCCCCCTCCCCCTCTCCTCTCTTCTTTCCTTCACCTATCCTCCTATTTGCCCCTCACAGATGCACGCTCTTGCCCCCTCCCCACTCCCCTCTTCTATCCTTCACGTATCCTCCTATTTACCCTTCACAGATGCACTCTTGCCCCCTCCCCCACTTCCCTCTTTTCTCCTTCACCTATCCTCCTGTTTGCCACTCACAGATGCACTCTCCTGCCCCCTCGTCCACTCCCTTTTCTTTCCTTCGCCTATCCTCCTATTTGCCCCTCACAGTTGCACTCTCCTGTCCCCTCCCCCACTCCCCTGTAGCTGATGATGTCTCATTGCTGACCTGTGATGGTGGCCGGGTCTCCTCATCTTTATGGTTTGCTGTCAGACATCCAAATTTCTTATTTCTTTGTGTATACAGTGTGTTTAAAAATGCAGACATATACCGTATTTAACATAAATATATAACAAATATAGTGTGCATGTGTGCCGCCCCAGTGCCAGCAGCCGGGCTGCTCGGATCCGGTTCTGCGGTGGCTCGAGGGGTCTGGACCCAGGGGTCGTGCGGCTACTTGATTTAAAGGGAGTAAACTATGTAGAGGGGGAATTGGAAGTTCGTGACGCCACCCATGGTGCGTGGTAATGTAGAATACCACCGCTGCTGTTTGGGAGGGGGGAGCCCGGTGGCGATGGTGTAGCAGCAAGATGTTTTAACCCCTCCGTGGGTAGGGGTTTTGTGCCCCGGGGCCCGTTAGGTGTCGGTGACAGGGTGCCGTTGGGAAGAGGCAAAGGGATTTTTCAGCGTACTCAGTCCAGGAATAATAACAGCGACAGCTTGTAAACCAGAATTCTGAGCTCCACTGCAGCATGGAGGGAGCACACCTGGATCCGTGTCTTTAATGTTGCTGTTAGCCTGTGGCCTTTTCCGTGGCACCTTCTCACTATTGGACCCTCAAGTTTGGAACTATTTGGGTCCCGTTCACCCGTATGGCTAACGGAGTGAGCTTGCTCTCAGGGTTCACGCGTAGGATTTCTTTGGACTGTAGTTTGGGAAAGTCCTATCCCATCGGTGCGCTAGTACCCCGATTTTGGAGCGGGTTGGATATGAATCTTGAAGTATTCACCCCCGTCGGGTAAATTACCAGGACGCGTGAAGCTACTTCCCGGCCTAGGGTCCACGTACCCCGTCGTGCCCTGGCCCCTGTCCGGTAAAGGCTCAAGGCTGCCGGCTGCCCTCCTCAGCAGTCCGTGCCCCTTGACACGATCCCTTGTGACCGAGGTTCCAGCTCCTACCAGGCCCAGACCAACGTCTGCCACCTATAACTCAAGGAGCCCAGCTCCTACCCTGTGACCTCTCCTCTTGAGAGTCACCACACAACTCCTTTACTCCTCTTTCACCCTGTCACTTTTCCCTCCCAACCCCCATATGGGCGGCCCTATTCCCTTCAGTCCCCCCAATGGTGTGTCTGGTGGGTACGGTGCAAAGTGTTCCTAGGATTTTGGCTGGCTAAGCTGTTAGCAACACCATAGGACCCGGATCCGTAACCAAGGAGGAGTGGATACTGTGCATAAGGGCAGATTGCACAATACCCTGTGACGACATGATAAGCCAGGGTGTCACATTCCCCCTTGGTTAAACGTAGCTCGAACCCGAGCTACAGGACACCAGAAGTTTATTTTTGTTTTTAACAGCTATTAACAGTCTCCATCCCTCACAGGGGAGACACTTTACTGAAACATTACTAAAATTGTCAAGAGTTCATCGCCCAACGGTGGGACGCTACCGGTTTTTCTGGTAACGGAGGCTCAACCTGCTCCGTTGCAGCCCCTTCCTGCGATAGTCCAGTCCCAAGGTCCCGGATCCCAATAACCTGCCACCCAAACAACCTGACCCCCTGGAAACCTATCCGCGGGTCCGTGACCAGGTTAAGGTCCCGGGTGTTGTCTTCTCGACGACTCTGGTTGGCACAGGAGGTGCAACTATTTTACAGAACACAAGTTCGTGTTGGTCACGCCTGTCCTGTGACCATGGTCCATATTTACTTATATATAAAAACCTTAACGAAGTACATGTACCGGTGGTACACATTTTCAACAATTTTCTTGCAAATCTGGTGACTTTCACTCTTTTCATTAAAACTGGTTGATTAGGCGCTTATTTACTAACATTTTCTATATGAAAAATAACAAACTATGAAAAATAACAAACGAAAGCACCGATACCTAACAATTCTAAGGCATCGTAACTACTGGTACTGTCACATTTTTCCAGTAGTAGACTGTTGGGTCCCGTAGCCACGCTTCCTTGTGACTACGTGCTACTGACGCCGACACATACCCTTCCTCAAACATCACATGCTTAGTTACCTCCGGGGCTTACCAGCCCCGCTTCCCGCAATGGCGGGTATAGGTAACCATTTCTTCAGGCTGAAGATTACACTCCGGGTGGCCCCAAGGCAGGTGTTGCGCCACATCTCGTTGGGACACATACACCTCTGCGGTGAGGCCTGCTTCGCGGATAAACCCCCATCCTTGCTCGAGGTGAAAGCGCTCCACCAGGCCACGGCACCATGGCCCTTTAACTCGAGAAGCAGCACTCCTCACCTGCTCCTTCTCTGTTCGATCACAGGCAGCAAGCTCCCGTCATCGCCGGTCTCTGGTTACGATCTCTGTCTGCAGCTGGTATTGTTGTCGTTCCCAGTAGGGGGCATCAGCACCCAGCCTCAGCTCCCTATCTGGCACTGGCTTTACTTAGACTCTGGCGGCCCCAACAGCTGTCGGGATACCGTGCAGTAGCGGAACGGGTGGACATCTTGGTTCCACTCCCATAGGTGCAAACTGATGAACCGACTGCTCTGCAGCCGGGGTTGCAGGGTCCGGGTGCTCCTCCTCTGAGGACAGGCCCGGTGATATGGCCGGGTCTCGTCTAGCCGGTGTCTGGGTGACCACTGCCGTGACTGAAATGAGGGTCGTCGTCTGAATCTCTGCAGCTGGAGCTTCTTGTAGATGCACTGAAGGTTCCACTGCCGGGGTTGGTGTGGGCAGCTCGGCGTCCACCGAGGATGGGGTAGTTGATAGTGGAGCACTCACCGGGAGTGGGGATGGTCCGGATCCCTCAGCCGCTGTGGCCGGATTTGGGCAATTGATAGGGACTGGGTAACCGCTTACACTCTCTTCACGTGGGATTTCAATCTCACGGTCTCGCACCGCCACTGCCAAGCTCCTCATCTCTTCCCTCCAGTGGTTCAGTATAAACAGGAACTGCGTCTGCATTCTCCTGCACAGCTGCTCCGTTTCCTCCTCTATTCCCTGTCGTGGTGCCAGGGACAGCACGTTCTGGGGACCGGTCTCACTCTGCCATCTTGCCACTGCATCTTCCAGGAACGTTGTCGCAGAATCCTGGCATCCCTGTTCCACTTCCGCTCTCTTTACATTCCGACACGCCCCCTCGGTCTTTTCACAGCACTCTCTCGTGTACTGTGGCCCTCTGGGAACTTCCAGTTCCGGCCTCACACGCAAGACTAAGGGTGGGGCCTAAGCTTTGTGCGCTTTCTCGGGGAAGACAGCGTTTTGGCGTGAAAAGATGCCGGACAATGGCGGAATTGGTGGGAAAAGGACTCTTGACTCGCGGTTTTTGGCTTTCAAGTCGCACGGAACCCAGGTAAGTGGGTCCTGGGTGACGCCAGGAAATTCGAGGTGTGCTGCCTCCGTGCTAGCAGCTGGGCTGCTTGGATCCGGATCTGCGGTGGCTCGAGGGGTCTCAGGACCCGGGAGTCATGCGGCTACTCGATTTAAAGGGGGTGAACTATGTACAGGGGGAATTGGAAGTTCATGACACCACCCACGGTGCGTGGTAATGTGGAATACCACCACTGCTGTTGGGGAGGGGGGGAGCCCAGTGGCGATGGTGTAGCAGCAAGATGTTTTAACCCCTCCGTGGGTAGTGGTTTTGTGCCCCGGGGCCCATTAGGTGTCGGTGACAGGGTGCCATTGGGAAGAGGCAAAGGGGTTTTTCAGCGTACTCACTCAGTCCAGGAATAATTACACCGACAGCTTGTAAACCAGAATTCTGAGCACCACTACAGCATGGAGCGATCACGCCTGGATCTGTGTCTTTGGTGCTGCTGTTAGCCTGTGGCCTTTTTCGTGGCACCTTCTCACTATTGGACCCTCAAGTTTGGAACTATTCGGGTCCCGCTCACCCGTATGGCTAACGGAGTGAGCTTTTTCTCAGGGTTCACGCGTAAGATTTCTTTGGACTGTAGTTTGGGAAAGTCCTATCCCATCGGTGTGCTAGTACCCCGATTTTGGAGCGGGCTGGGTATGAATCTTGAAGTCTTCACCCCCGTCGGGTAAATTACCAAGACGCGTGAAGCTACTTCCCGGCCTAGGGTCCACGTACCACGTCGTGCCCTGGCCCCTGCCCGGTAATGGCTCAAGGCCGCTGGCTGCGCTTCTCGGCAGTCCGTGCCCCTTGACACGATCCCTTGTGACCGAGGTTCCAGCTCCTACCAGGCCCAGACCAACGTCTGCCACCTATAACTCAAGAGAGATAGGGACAAGGCAGTCATGGGTCACACAAAGGACAACAAGGTCAAAAGTATAGTCAGTACAACTTCTTTTGCAAAAATATAAAAAATATTTATTTAGATACAATACATAGCAAAAGAAGTGACAGTACAAAGATATCATCAAAGAGAATAAGAGGACACTGATCAGGCAAGAGTTATGTCACTGATGTAGAACACGGATCCACGTACCATATAGGGAGTAGTATACAATTATGTCAGATGATGACTCCTCTGTGCAACTATGTAAAAACTGTAGTTTTACCCCTCATATAGTAATATAGCATATACAAAGTTAGGGGGTACTACAATATATGACCAATATATCGGGAACTCATTCAGTAAGTAGTAGAGATGAGCGAACCGGTCGCGGTTCGGCTCGAGGTCGGTTCGCCGAACGGGGGTCCCGTTCGAGTTCGGTTCGTCGAACGTTCGACGAACCGAACTCGAACGTATAGGCTATAATGGGAGGCAATCACAAACACATAAAAATGCATTATAAATGTACACAAACAGTTAATAAACATTGCCATAACACTTACCGGTCCTCGCGATCCCTTCTGCACTCTGTCTCCTGCCGCTATTCCATCCGATGATCGCTGAATCCTCCCGGTGACCTGCACTGCCAGCAGAGAAGCAGGACCTATCGTGACGTCAAAATAGCCATGTGACCAGTCACGTGGCTATTATCTCATTGGCTACAGACTGGTCACATGACTATGACACGTCATGTAGGACCTGCGAGTGCATCTCTCCGGTACACGGTGCACATATGTGTATCGCCGTGTACCGGCGACATGCTCTAGCACACGGTCGACTCCCCGTTCCGTTAGGGACCGGCTGACACAGCCGGTCATTAACGGAGATCACCGTTGCCATAGCAACGCAGTTAGCGGTGACGTCACCGCTAACCGCGGCTCCGAGAGCACCGTTGCTATGGTAACGCGTCTGTCAGCGTTACCGCTAGCAGCCAGCACTGATCACTCACAGAGTGAAGGCTGCACGATTGTAGTGAGCATTGTAGTGAGGATGGAGGTTCCCCAGCCCCAAGTGATGCCCCTCACTACAATCGTCACTACTACTACACTAGAAAGAAAGCAGACAGAAGAGCAGGATCGTGGAGGGCTGACAGGGGTAATAAAGATGGAGTCTCTAATGTGTCTCTAATGTGTCTGTGTATTTATTTCTATTAAAGTATTTTTTCTCTGTGTGGTGTCTTTTTTTTAACCCTTTATTGGAGATTCTTAATGGCCGGGTCAAACGTGCCTGACATTAAGAATCTCTGGCTTAATACTGGCTGGTAAAACAAAGCCAGTATTAACTCATGATTACCCAACAAGCCACCCGGCTCCAGGGCTGTTGGAAGAGTTGGATACAGCGCCAGATGATGGCGCTTCTATGAGAGCGCCATTTTCTGGGACGGCTGCGGACTGAAATCCGCAGCAGAGGCGCCCACAAACCTCGGGCTAACCTGTGCTGCGGATTCCAATCCCCAGCTGCCTAGTTGTACCCGGCTGGACACAAAAATAGGGCGAAGCCCACGTCATTTGTTTTTTAATTATTTCATGAAATAAGTGAAATAATTAAAAAAAACGGGCTTCCCTATATTTTTGGTTCCCAGCCGGGTACAAATAGGCAACTGGGGGTTGGAGGCAGCCCGTGGCTGCCTGCTGTACCTGGCTAGCATACAAAAATATGGCGAAGCCCACGTCATTTTTTTGGTGGGCAAAAAACTTCTGCATACAGTCCTGGATGGAGTATGCTGAACCTTGTAGTTCTGCAGCTGCTGTCTGCTCTTCTCCATACAGACAGACAGCAGCTGCAGAACTACAAGGCTCAGCATACTCCATCCAGGACTGTATGCAGAAGTTTTTTGCCCCCTGAAAAAATTATGTGGGCTTCGCCATATTTTTGTATGCTAGCCAGGTACAGCAGGCAGGTACGGCTGCCCCCAACCCCCAGTTGCCTATTTGTACCCGGCTGGGAACCAAAAATAAAGGGAAGCCCTTTTTATATTATTTCATGAATTTCATGAAATAATTAGAAAACAAATGACGTAGGCTTTGCCCCATTTTTGTGTCCAGCCAGGTGCAACTAGGCAGCTGGGGATTGGAATCCGCACCACCGGTTGGCCTGAGCTTTCTGGGCCCCACTGCTGCGAATTGCAGTCTGCAGCCACCTCAGAAAATGGCATTTTCATAGAAGCGCCATCTTCTGGCGCTGTATCCAACTCTTCCAGCACCTGCCTGCTATACCTGGCTAGCATACAAAAATATGGCGAAGCTCACGTCCTTTTTTTGTAGTTTTTTGGCAAAAAAAATAAAAAATGCTTCCCTGGATTTTCCATTGCCAGTGAAGGTAACACCAAGCAGTGGGGGTTAGCAGCCAGTAGCTGCTTGGATTACCCTTAGCTAGCAATACAAAAAATGCAGCGGGAGCCCATATATATTTTTTTTAATTATTTATTTAAATAACTAAAAATAAAATGGGCTTCCCTGTATTTTGATTGCTGGACATCACAGTGCTGTAAAAATAAATCTTTAAAAAAATGACGTAGCGCTCCGCGGTATTTTTGATTCTCAGCGCAGATAAAGCAGACAGCTATGGGTTGCCACCCCCATCTGCCTGCCGTTACCTTGGTTGGCAATCAAAATACAGGGAAGCCCATTAATTTTTTCTATTTAAAAAATAGTTAAAAAAAAAAAATTACGTTGGGTCCCCCCATTTTTGATAGCCAGCTAGGGTAAAGCAGACGGCTGTAGCCTGAAAACCACAGCTGGCAGCTTTACCGTGGTTGGGGATCCAATGTGGAGGTCCCCTCAGGCTCTTTTTTATAATTATTTTATAAATATTAATAATTACACAATAAAAGTAGGGTCCCCCCCAAATTGGATCACCAGCCAAGGTAAAGCGGACAGCTGTGGTCTGGTATTCTCAGGGTGGGAAGGTCCATAGTTATTGGGTCTTCACAGCCTAAAAATAGCAGGCCGCAGGCACCCCAGACGTGGCGCATCCACTAGATGCGCCAATCCTGGCGCTTCACCCCAGCTCATCCCGTGCCCTGGTGCAGTGGCAAACTGGGTAATAAATCGGGTTGATACTAGCTGTAAAGTCACCTGAGATCAAGCCCAGCAGTTTGTGATGTCATGGCGTCTATTAGATACCCAACATCATAAACTGTCAGTACTAACAAAAACAAAAAATCGACAAAAGAAATTTATTTGAAAAAACAGTCCCCAAAACATTTCCTCTTTCACCAATTTATTGTAAGAAAAAAAATAAAGGGGTCCCACGACGACTCTGGACCGTCTAGAATATGGGGGGGAGACACTCAGGGAACGTATCCCCCATTTTCTAGGAGTGCGGACCCTTCATGTGAGGAGTGTGGGTGCAATGAATCTGCACTCACTCTCCCCGGGTCCACAGCAGCAGAGTCCATGTCGTAATGGTTGCTACCAAAGCTGCAATGCCCTGCTCATGAGGTAAGGGCATGCCTAATCAGGAGAACTACTGTAGAGGAAGCTCTGCTCACTGGTATATAGGTGCTCAGAGGTAATAATAGATAAAATTAGTGAGTAACCTCGGCACTCTATATCTCCCAGACTAAGTCAGTAAGTCACAATGGATAGTAATGCAAAATCACTCTTTATTGGTCCGTATTAAGAAAATTTTTTTTTCATAAGCATATATGTTTTTGTCCAAAACAAGTTACAAATGACGTTTCGGCCTGAGCCTTCGTCAGATTGGACTTATCTGCATGTAATCATGAAAAATGACAATAATCAGTATCACATAAGAGTGAGAGAACAATAACATAAACTCGAACAATGTAGAGGTACAATTGGGATGCAGCAAAAAAATTGCAACACAGCAAGAAATGAAACACATGATACAAATGTCATAATACAGTACAAGGACAATATAGTAATGACAAATATGGGGTCAGAGTAGACTTAGACAGCTCTGGTACGAAAGAGATGTCAATCATAAAGTAACATGTGCAGTAGGTGTAGAGCTACAGTATGCATGGCAGAGCTAATGGGTAGACTGACCATAGAAAAAGAACGGAGAAAAAGTGGAGAAAAAGTGGAGCATAAGAGGAGAAAAAGTGGACAAAAAGTGGAGAAAAAGTGGAGAAAAAGTGGAGAAAAAGTGGAGAAAAAGTGGAGCATAAGAGGAGAAAAAGTGGAGAAAAAGTGGAGAAAAAGTGGAGAAAAAGTGGAGCATAAGAGGAGAAAAAGTGGAGAAAAAAGTGGAGAAAAAGTGGAGAAAAAGTGGAGAAAAAGTGGAGAAAAAGTGGAGCATAAGAGGAGAAAAAGTGGAGATTAAGAGGAGAAAAAGTGGAGAAAAAGTGGAGCATAAGAGGAGAAAAAGTGGAGCATAAGAGGAGAAAAAGTGGAGAAAAAGTGGAGAAAAAAGTGGAGAAAAAGTGGAGCATAAGAGGAGAAAAAGTGGAGAAAAAGTGGAGAAAAAGTGGAGAAAAAGTGGAGCATAAGAGGAGAAAAAGTGGAGAAAAAGTGGAGAAAAAAGTGGAGAAAAAAGTGGAGAAAAAGTGGAGAAAAAGTGGAGAAAAAGTGGAGCATAAGAGGAGAAAAAGTGGAGAAAAAAGTGGAGAAAAAGTGGAGAAAAAGTGAAGAAAAAGTGGAGAAAAAGTGGAGCATAAGAGGAGAAAAAGTGGAGATTAAGAGGAGAAAAAGTGGAGAAAAAGTGGAGCATAAGAGGAGAAAAAGTGGAGCATAAGAGGAGAAAAAGTGGAGAAAAAGTGGAGAAAAAAGTGGAGAAAAAGTGGAGCATAAGAGGAGAAAAAGTGGAGAAAAAGTGGAGAAAAAGTGGAGAAAAAGTGGAGAAAAAGTGGAGCATAAGAGGAGAAAAAGTGGAGCATAAGAGGAGAAAAAGTGGAGAAAAAGTGGAGCATAAGAGGAGAAAAAGTGGAGCATAAGAGGAGAAAAAGTGGAGAAAAAAGTAAAGAAAAAAGTGGAGAAAAAGTGGAGAAAAAGTGGAGCATAAGAGGAGAAAAAGTGGAGAAAAGGTGGAGCATAAGAGGAGAAAAAGTGGAGAAAAAGTGGAGAAAAAGTGGAGAAAAAGTGGAGCATAAGAGGAGAAAAAGTGGAGAAAAAAGTGGAGAAAAAGTGGAGCATAAGAGGAGAAAAAGTGGAGAAAAAAGTGGAGAAAAAGTGGAGCATAAGAGGAGAAAAAGTGGAGAAAAAAGTGGAGAAAAAGTGGAGCATAAGAGGAGAAAAAGTGGAGAAAAAAGTGGAGAAAAAGTGGAGAAAAAGTGGAGCATAAGAGGAGAAAAAGTGGAGAAAAAGTGGAGAAAAAGTGGAGAAAAAGTGGAGAATAAGAGGAGAAAAAGTGGAGAAAAAGTGGAGAAAAAGTGGAGCATAAGAGGAGAAAAAGTGGAGAAAAAAGTGGAGAAAAAGTGGAGCATAAGAGGAGAAAAAGTGGAGAAAAAAGTGGAGAAAAAGTGGAGCATAAGAGGAGAAAAAGTGGAGAAAAAAGTGGAGAAAAAGTGGAGCATAAGAGGAGAAAAAGTGGAGAAAAAGTGGAGAATAAGTGGAGAAAAAAATGGAGAAAAAGTGGAGAAAAAGTGGAGAAAAAGTGGAGAAAAAAATGGAGAAAAAGTGGAACACCCTTTGGTACCTTTCATGTGGCACTAAGGGGTGCTTAGCTTTGTATTTAGCCAAAAAAATGAAAAAAAAATGACGTAGGGTTCCCCCTAGTTTTGTAGCCAGCTAGGGTAAAGCAGACGGCTGCAGCCTGCAGACCACAGCTGGCAACCTCACCTTGGCTGGTAATCCAAAACTGAGGGCACCCCACGCTGTTATTTTAAATTAAATAAATAATTAAAAAAAAAAACACGTAGGGGTCCCCCAAAATTGGATCACCAGCCAGGTAAAGCAGACAGCTGGGGCCTGATATTCTCAGACTAGGGAGGTCCATGGTTATTGGAATCTCCCCAGCCTAAAAATAGCAGGCCGCAGCCGCCCCAGAAGTGGCGCATCCATTAGATGCGCCAATCCTGGTGCTTCGCCCCAGCTCATCCCGCGCCCTGGTGCGGTGGCAAACGGGGTAATATATGGGGTTAATACCAGATGTGTAATGTCACCTGGCATCAAACCCTGGGGTTGGTGAGGTCAGGCGTCTATCAGATACCCGACATCACCAACCCAGTCAGTAATAAAAAAAAATAGACGACAAACACATTTTTATTTGAAAAAACACTCCCCAAAACATTCCCTCTTTAACCAATTTATTAGATTGAAAAACAAATCCAGGTCTGGTGTAATCCAAGGGGTTGCCATGACGATCCACACTGTCCCAGTCAATGAAGAGCAGGATGTTCCCCATTGGCTGGGAGAGCAGTGCAGTGACCTGAGCTAACATCAATGGGTCAGCCCAGGTCACTGCAGGGCATGACAAGTGCTGCTGTCAGCGAGGTACATTACCTGCGCTGATCTCCAGCACACTGACAGCCCCTGTCACTGAGGTCAATGACCGGCGCCTTCACAGCAAGTATCGCGAGAGGTCCGTGACGTCACCGCTAGTCAGTCTCGGGTCGGAAGCGAGAGGTGATGTGACAAGCGGCGGCCATGGAGGACAGTGACAGCGCTGAGGTCGGGATGGCGGGACTTCATCACCGCAGGTAAGCCGAGCGGGGGGGGGGGATGTGTGTGTGTGTGTGTGTGTGTGTGTGTGTATGTATGTGTACATGCCGCAGGCAGGAGGGGGCGGAGTGAGCTTGAGCTGAGCGGGAAAGTGTGGGCTTCCTGCACGTAACTAAGATAAACATCGGGTTACTAACCAAAGCGCTTTGCTTGGATACCCGATGTTTATCTTGGTTACCAGCTTGTGGCAGGCTGCCAGCGATGGCTCCTGCACACTGTAGCTGTAAAAAGCCCTGCTTTTTGCTGCTAGAACCGTTCTCGAACATATCTAGAACTATCGAGCTTTTAGCAAAAAGCTCGAGTTCTAGTTCGATCTCGAACAGCCCAAAAATCACTCGAGCCTAGAACTGGAGAACCACGAACCACGAACCGCGCTCAACTCTAGTAAGTAGTTCTCTGTGCTCAGAGGAGCCAAATCCTAAACCATGTTGTAAACAACCAGAAAAGGAGTAAATAATAATGGAGGAGGTTATAAAACTCCCATCTTAAACTCACCCATACTGGTTATCGTGGAGGCCAAGGAAAACGTGCCCCGACGCGCACGTTTCGCTAACTTCTTCGGGGGGCCATGGGGTGATGTGAATAAGGCTAGCATGTGCTTAAATATCCCACTTCCGTGACCGGCTTGTCAGCCATTGGTCGCGCGCGAGGCGGGACTCCGGACAGAGATATCTGCGAGATATCTTGGTGCATAGCCATTATGTGCATCATGATACCTTACCCTTTAACATCGGGAAACCAAAATGGGGATGCTTCCCTTGTGGCTCATGTGTTTCATGTAAAAATATTGAAAGAGCTTTCTCCTTTACATCGGCGGATGGAACGAGGGAGTTTACTATCAGACATTATATCTCCTGTAACACGGATCATGTCATTTACCTTGCCAAGTGTGGATGTAACTTGCTATATGTCGGCCTGACTACTCGACAATTTCGTGTATGCACACGTGAGCATGTCAGGGACATCATAGCGGCAAGGGAGGTGGATGATCTGTGCTCCCTTAGGACCATCCCTCGACACTTTAAGTTGTGTCATGATTGCAATCCTTCATCCCTCAGAGTACGGGCCATTGACAGGTTGCACCTGGGCTCAAGGGGCGGCAACTACCAGCAAGCGTTGGCACGTCTTGAGTGCAGGTGGATTGTCACTCTGGGCACAATGGCGCCGAGTGGACTTAATGAAAAATTATCTTTTGCCCCTTTTTTATGAATTCCATCCGACCTAGTCTTTATTTGGCTCTCTATTTGGTCCTTGATTTTAATGGTATGCCTCGGTGTCCCTTTTAAAACATTTTACTAATGTTGGTGTGTTTTTTGTTCTTTTTTGTCTCTTGCTTTATCTCTTTACAGGCTTAGGCTATTGCATCTCATGTGTTCCGCCCCATGGATTCTCCCTCCAGGAGTCTAAACCTCCTTATTGGGACTCTTAGGACATGCCATCCTGCGAGCATACGTTTAATAATGGAGATGGCTTTATGATCGTCCTTTTCCCTATCCCCAGCATGGAGGGAGTGTCTGAGAGAATCTATTGGAGGAAGCGATTTTAGACAGGCCTTTGGTGTCTGTTTATACCAATCCGGACATATGGAGAATCATTTTACTCTACCTGCTGTATATTAGTGCGCAGTGATTATGTTGCCCGTGATATGGAGAAATTGACATTTTGCACCGTGCTTTGGCTGCCATATATTGAGTGGCGGAGGTTGCCTTTTTTCTATTTATTTTGTGTAGGTCTGCCTCCATTGATTTCACTCCCTGTACCGTTGGCTGCTGTTTCTGCTTATCTTGGATTACACTATGTATTGTATTTTAATATAAGCGCCATATGGATACAGGGACTGAGATCTCTTTTTTTGATCCTTTTAGTCACTCCTCTATATGGTCTGCGTTTTCCTTATATATCGCAGGGCGTTATCTCCATCTGCTGGTATTTGCCCTTTGTTTTGCCCACTTCCTCCATGTCCGCTGTGGCGGTGCGCAAGCGCTTTGGCACTCCTGTCATACCAGCGTCGGACGGCCTCCATATGGTGTGACGCGCACATCCTGTGTGACGACACAGGAAATGCTCGCGTCATTTCCGGGAGTGCCCGATGATGCGGTCTCTGGCCGGAGTCCCGCCTCGCGCGCGACCAATGGCTGACAAGCTGGTCACGGAAGCGGGATATTTATGCACATGCTAGCCTTATTCACATCACCCCACGGCCCCCCGAAGAAGTTAGCGAAACGTGTGTGTCGGGGCACGTTTTCCTCGGCCTCCACGATAACCAGTATGGGTGAGTTTAAGATGGGAGTTTTATAACCTCCTCCATTATTATTTACTTTTTTTCTGGTTGTTTACAACACGGTTAAGGATTTGGCTCCTCTGAGCACAGGGAACTACTTACTGAATGAGTTCCCGATATATTGGTCATATATTGTAGTACCCCCTAACTTTGTATATGCTATATTACTATATGAGGGGTTAAATTACAGTTTTTACATAGTTGCACAGAGGAGCCATCATCTGACATAATTGTATACTACTCCCTATATGGTACGTGGATCCGTGTTCTACATCAGTGACATAACTCTTGCCTGATCAGTGTCCTCTTATTCTCTTTGATGATATCTTTGTACTGTCACTTCTTTTGCTATGTATTGTATCTAAATAAATATTTGTTATATTTTTGCAAAAGAAGTTGTACTGACTATACTTTTGACCTTGTGGTCCTTTGTGTGACCCATGACTGCCTTGCCCCTATCTCTCGTGGTCTGTGCATATGTTCTTGGGTGCAGTCATAATAATATGTTACATTTGGTCGTACATCTTGCCCCTCCTCGCTTGATTCACCTATAACTCAAGGAGCCCAGTTCCTACCCTGTGACCTCTCCTCTTGAGAATCACCACACAACTCCTTTACTCCTTTTTCACCCTGTCACTTTTCCCTCCCAACCCCCATATGGGCGGCCCTATTCCCTTCAGGCTCCCCAATGGTGTGTCTGGTGGGTACGGTGCAAAGTGTTCCTAGGATTTTGACTGGCTAAGCTGTTAGCAACACCAAAGGACCAGGATCCGTAACCAAGGAGGAGTGGATACTGTGCAGAAGGGCAGATTGCACAATACCCTCTGATGACCTGATAGGCCAGAGCGTCACACATGTCTGCGTTTGTGTGAAGAAGTGACTGTGTACATGCGACATTTTAGTGCTAAAATTCAGACATTAAAAAGCATAAATAATACTAAAAGCACCAAAAAAAACTAAAAATGTTAACACTTGTACACCATTAAAAAAACAACTACCATTTTGTATGCAAAATGAATAATTCTATTGTTATTTTTAGTACAGAAAAAAAGGTGAATGGGGCCATATACAAGGACATGAACATATACGAGGATGGGGGACAAAGATACAAGCGTGGGATGGGAAAACTGGATCCTGAGGGAATAAAGGCCGCTTTACACGCTACGATATATCTAATAATTATGTCGTCAGGGTCACGTCGTTAGTGACGCACATCCGGCATCGTTTGACATATTGTAGCATGTGACAGCTACGAGCGACTGTGAACGAGCAAAAATGCTCACCTTATCGTTACTCGTTGACACGTTGCTCATTTTCAAAAAAATCGAACGTCCTTCTGTGCTCCGGTTGTTCATCGTTCCCAAGGCAGCACACATCGCTCCGTCTGACACCCCGGGAACGATAAACTTCAGCTTACCTGCATCCCGCCGGCAATGTGGAAGGAAGAAGGTGGGCGGGATGTTTACGTCCCGCTCATCTCCGCCCCTCCGCTTCTATTGGCCGGCCGCTGTGTGACTTCCCTTCAGGAAGTGGATGTTTGCCGCCCACAGCGAGGTCGTTCAGGAGGTAAGTGTGTGTGACAGGGGGTTTATGATTTGTGCGACACGGGCAACAAATTGCCCGTAACGCACAAACGATGGTTGCGGGTGCGATCGCTCATGCGAACGCACGATAACTCGTAGCGTATAATGCAGCCTCAAGGCTCTTTCCCTCGGGACCCAGCTTGTGCATGCTTTGCCCCTGAACCCCCACTTTCCCATGCTCTACTAAACATCTCTCCCTCAACACCCAGCCTTCCCATGTTCTATAACACATCTTTCCCTCAGCATGCAGTTTTCCCATGCTCTGCTATACATCTTTCCTTCAGTACCCTGCTTTCCCATGCTCTGATATAAGGGGCAAGTTGGGTGCTGAGGTAAAGATGTACAGCAGAGCATCGGAAAGCTGGATGCTGAGGTAGAGATGCATAGCAGAACATCGGAAAGCTGGGTGCTGAGGGAAAGATGTATAGCAGAACATGGGAAAGCTGGGTGCTGAAGAAAAGAGGGATATTAGAGCATGTAAAAACTGGGTGCTGAGGTAAATATGTACAGAAGAACTTGGGAGGGCAGGCTGCTGAGGGAAAGATCCGAGTGTCAGCATAATTATCCTGTAGTCCGAGCTGGGGGGAGGTGAGAGGAGACTGGGGGGGGGGAGGTGAGAAGAGACTGGGAGGGGGACCCAGGTGCAAAATTTGGACCTGGGCCCATTGAACTCTAGTTATGCTACTGCAAAACACCAAATTCCAATGTTATCCACACGAGATCTCATGATGATCCCGACTATGCTACAAACTGAGGTTACAGCATGTGAGCACAGAACATGACTGCACTCTGTGGCTTCAGGCACAGACTGACTGAGCCGCAACTGTAAGCGGTGACGTCACTCAGTTTATCTGCGGTCACAGATGGAGGTTCCCAAAGTATCCCACCTGTGACCATAGGTAAACTGACGCCAGGTGATCTCATTGAGCTCACCTCAGGCGAACTTATTTAGTTCAATGAGACCTGCATCTCCTGGCAGAAAACCACGATTTTTTGCCAAGAAATGCTGATATTCCTGCACCAATACTGCATCTGCTGGCAAAAAAAACACATCTAAATGAGATGCAGTTTTGATGCAATTTTTTGCCAGGAGATTTAAATTTGGTGCTGAAATTAATACATCAAATGCCTGCACCAAATCTGCATCTTCTGGCAAAAACACATCTAAACACGATGTTGTATTGATGGAATCTTGATGTGTTATACTGCCTTGAGATGCAGATTTGGTGAAGGAATTTGGTGTATAAGTTTTAGCACCAAATAAGCATCTCTTGGCAAAAAAATGAACAAAAATGGTTTTGACGCCGTTTTGGTGCGTTTTTCTACCAGGAGATGCAAATTTGGTGCAGAAATCTAGTGCAGACATTTCAGCACCATATTTGCATCTCCTGGCAGAAAACTGTACCATAATGGCATAAAACAAATGCCAATATGTTGCTGAAATTTATACACCATATTCCAGCACAAATTCTGTATCTCCTGGTAAAAAATCGCATCAATACCGCATCAAAATCGCATCACGTTTCAATGCGTTTTTTTCAGTAATATGCAGATTTGGTGGAGTAATATGGTGTATACATTTCAGCATCAAATATGCATCTCTTGTCAAAACATCTGCGGTTTTCTGCCAGGAGATGCAGGTCTGATTGAACTTAGTTCACCTGAGGTGAGGTCACTGGGTTCAACCAGTTCACCTGAGGTGAGTTATCCTGTGAACACAGGTGGTGTACCGTGGGAACCTCCAGCTGTGACCGCACATAAACTCAATATTGTCACCACTCACGTTTGCTGCTCTGTCAGTTTCTGCCTGCAGCCGCAAAAGGCGGTCATGTTCTCTGGCCACGTGCTGAGACTGCAGGATGTAGCAGAGCATGGATCGTTGTGGAATCTTGTATGGATTATGTCAGACCTGGTTGTTTTCGGGGATAAAAAAAAGGGGTGAAATAGGGTGAGTTTTTTTGTATTTTATTTCAAATAAAGCATTTTTTTGGTGATTGTGTTTATTTCTTTTTGCTTACAAAATAGTAATGGTGAGAGGATCTACGATGGTTCAGTGGTTATCACTGCAGTCTTGCAGCGCTGGGGTCCTGGGGTCAAATCCCACTAAGGACAACATCTGCAAGAAGTTTGTATGTTCTCCCTATGTTTGCGTGGGTTTTCTCCGGGTACTCCGTTTTCCTCCCACACTTCAAAGACATACAAGTAGGGACTTTAGATTGTGAGCCTCAATGGGGACAGTGTTCCTGATATATGTAAAGTGCTGCCGAATATGTTGGCGCTATATAAAAATAAAGATTTGCTTTTTTTTTTATCTAGTGGATACGACAATTCTGAGCGGCTTTGGGCTTCCACAGACCCCAGCTGTCGGCTTTATCTTGGCTGAGTATGAAAATTGGGTGGGACCGCACACTGTTTTTTAAATTATTCGCTTAATTCATTTTTAAAAAAGCCGCATGGGGTCCCTCGTATTTTGATACACAGTCAAGATAAGCATACAGCTGAGAGATACAGCTTGTAGCTGTCTGCTTTATCTGCACTAGGTATCAATATACGGGGGACCCTACACCAATTTTTTTTTTTTATTTTTATTTTTACACTCAATTAGGGGACCCAGATAGCATGTGTGATTCCAATCAATCACAGATGCTGTCACACAAGTTTTCGCTGTGGTCTGATTGCAACCAAACAGAGATGCCGGGATTGACGGTGGGCGAGGGAAGCAGTGAATATGTATGAGGGCTAATGAGTGGACCTAGCAGCAATGTGACAGCCACACGGGAGACTTGGTAAGTATAACTGTCCTGCTTTATTCCTTATTTTCTTTCTTTTGCAGCCCCCCTAGCATTTACTAACATCAGCTCCCCTAATTGTTACTAATAACAGCTTCCCTAGCCCTTAATAACACATATATTTTGTCTCCCATTGAATTCAATTGTACTCAGATATGTTCGTAGACCTGTTTGGCGACCACCAGGAAAGTCGCCGAACACAAAATTTTTGACAATATTTTTGTTGTTTTTTTTAAATTTTTAAAACAAAAAAATTAACTATATTTTACTTTTTCACTTAGTTCCTCTGTGGGACTTCAACTTTTATTTCTTTAATCACTTCTAATGCGCTCAAGTACACATGTATGGCAATTCATTAGACGTGTCAGTGTAAAACTGAAAGAACGCCTGACATGGTCTAACAGGCCACTGTACCTGGCAGACCCGGAGGTCATTACCTGAGCTCCAATTACCACAACTAACATCGATATCCGCAATTGAGGGGGTGCCGGTTAGGTGGGAGAAAGAGCCCCAACTCTCCTAGCCTTCTAAATGCTGTGAGTGACCACTATTAATCTGGCATATAGGGGGTTAAACAGCCAGGTGTGGTATGGTCACCAGCCCTGGCTGCTAAAGACGTACCTTGGCTATCACTTAAGACTAGCTCCTGGCGGTGATCGTGCGGACACAGCTTATGTACCCTTATGATCACCATTACATAACTGTTTGTCAGTTTGCGGGAACCCTTTCCCGATCAGGATGCACAATTTCGTCATATCCTATGAAGGTCAGACAACAAATATTAATAACAGAAGCGTGTACCTTTCTCACACTAGTAAGCACAAAATCCTTACCATAAAATTCACTGACAATTTCTAAAAATATAGAATATAGAGCAATTTAGATACTTTGGGCAGTACCCAAATCTGAACATACCTCTAATGTTTGGGACTGCTGACTTGTAAATTCTCACATCATGGTGCCGGAGTGTGAGGTCATGTGACAGCAAGTATGTGATATGATTACTCCCAGTCATGTTTCAACTGAAAGAGCATGGCATCACTCAATTCAAGTGTATTGAATGAAGGAAAACAGTCTAGTCGGTGTGTGGCCGGAAGTATGCATATGTAGCCCTCCTGAGCCACTCAGGGCACTACAAGGAACTGCATCCTCTTGGGGATGCAGGACCTACCCTCTGGGACCTGTAGTACCAGTGCCGATATAACAAAAGCATAACCAAAATCCTAGTTCTCCACACCGGGCATAGACGGTTAACCATGAAAGGGGATGGTCGCCTAGAGGTAGGAATGAGTCCCGGGATTAACCAGCCTGGTGGGAGGGGACAAGAGAATGGGGGCACACAGTGAGGTGTGCGGACGTGTCTGAGCTGGGTCTGTGCAAGGGCTCATGCGCACACTGCGTCCTGACCAGTGTAGAAATAAATGCACCCTCTGGCAGACTTGACGCTGCGTGTTGACAAAAAGAATGCATCCAAAATGCATGTATTTTGGATACATTTTGCATGCATTTTATATGTGTTTTGAATGCATTTTTGTCAGTGCGGTCCCCCAGCTCTGCTACATGCCCACTGACAGCAGACACAGACAGAGCCAGGCGATGTGAATGAACTTGGATGAACTGCACCCAACTTCTTTGTCATTCCGTGACTCTGTCTCTGTGTGCTGTCATGAACTCAGATGAACCTCTGAGGTCAGTGCCAGGACACAGGAGTCCGCAGCAGTGACGTCCCAACTTCACCCGATTTCACTGACATCGCACGGCTCTCTTTTTGTGTCACAGCCTGATTTGCGGTCACACGTGAAGGACTCGCCTGTGCCCGCAAATCCCCTGAGTGACTGAAGTGAGCAGCGCGATCAGCGGTGCCATCACTCAGGTGACCCGCGGCCACAGCTGGAGTCCTCCATCTGAGCGGTGGCCGCAAGTAACCTGAGTGACGTCATCGGTGATCGCGCAGCTCACTTCAGTTGCTGCGTGGAGCTGACAGAGAGCAGTCGTGGTCTGTGGACGCTCGCTGTCAGCTTCATGTAGCAAAGCTGAAAGCGTTGTGGGACCTCATGTGGATTATGTCGGACCTGGAGGGGTATTTGGGGATTAATAAAGTGGTAAAAGAGGGTGGTTTTTTTTGTCTTTCATTCCAAATAAAAGATTTTTTGGATGTGTGTGTTTGTTTTCTTTAACTTACAGGTTAATCATGGAAGCTATCTCGGGGAGACGCCTGCCATAATTAACCTAGGACTTAGTGGCAGCTATGGGCTGCTGCCATTAACTCCTTATTACCCCATTTCCCACCGCACCAGGGCAATTCGGGATGAGCCTGGCAGAGTCCCAGGACTGTCGCATCTAATGGATGCAGCAATTCCGGGCGGCTGCTGGCTGATATTGTTAGGCTGGGGGGCTCCCCATAACGTGAAAGTCCCCATCCTGAGAATACCAGCCTTCAGCTTTACCCTGGCTGGTATCCAAATTGGGGAGGACCGCACGTTGTTTTTTTTTAATTATTTATTTTTAGTTTTTTACTGTACGATATAGACATGCCCACCGGAGACTGTGTTTGGTTGCAGTGAGACAGCTGTCACTCAGCGTGGGGGCATGTCTGACTGCAACCAATCATAGGCGACGGTGGGCGGGGGAAGCAGGGAATACGAGATGGAGTAATGAGTGGCCGGCATTTTCAAAAGAGCAGAAGCTGCCACAGCGTGAACGCCGTGCAGCGCCGCGCCGGTGATCGTGGATCGGTGAGTATGAGAGAGGGAGTGGGAGGGAGAGACCGACATGGACAGAGAGAGAGAGAGAGACCGAAAGACCTGCATTTGTTATGTCAAAAATACATGCGGATCGCAACAAAAATGCAGTGCAAACGCACTGCTTAGCATTTTGGTAGCAGTTTTCTACAACTCATTGATTTCAATGGGTGTAGAAAGCTGCCAAAACGGACAAAAGAATTCACATGTTGCTTTTTTAAGCGCAGAGATTTTGCAAAACTTTTGACAATCAAAACGCTTTGTTTAAAAAAGCATCGTGCACCCGGATTTTGCATGATTCTCATAGACTTTGCTGGGGAAGCAGAATGCATGAATTTTGACAATGTGACGCTGCAGCTTAAAACGCTGTAGAAACGCAAAAAAACCGCAATGTGCGCATGAGCCCCAACAGTGACCTGGGGGCATGGGAGAGAGGTCTACAGGGCAGGTACAGATAGATACCACTGGGACCGAAGCACTCACGGGGCACAGGGCCCTAGATCAGGCGCCAGTTCTACACGGCTTGATAATCACCTGCACGGTGAGGACACCTTCATGGACTTCACCAAACCAAATAATCCGGGGCATCAGCAGTAAACTAGGATCGGGGTTCGGACACTTACCTCCCCACAGGGTCCTCACTGCCCGCCGTACGGAGGAGACTGTAACCCTTAAAAGGACAAACTCTTTAATTCTACCTGGCCTACTGGACCAGATTAATGAATTCTGAATGATGTTTAGGGATCAAATAAAACATGAAAGTATGTGAATGAATAGGATTTGGAAGTGATATAGTATACCAGGCAGGATTAATATTCCTTCGTACCAACTGTCACAGACATCCTTTATCCTATTGTTTATTTTTATTTTAGATGTTTGTTTCTTATGTCATGTCTTTGTGACCGATGGAAAAAAAATTTGATGTCATCCCTTGGAAGCCTTCAAAAAAAGCCAGCTCAGTACAGCTTTCTGTGTAACCAGTGGACCTAAAAATAATAATCATGAGAACTGGACTCTATTATTATAAAATTATACATTTTAACAATATGTGTCTAAAAGCTATTTCTTTGTAAAATAGACCATGTATTTGTTATATTTACTAAATTCATGTTTTGTCTTAAAACACTGTTTGCCCTTGTTATATATTGGCTGTGAGCGGTGAGCGCATCGCCCTGTGTATGTCCTCTGGGAAGTGCAGGGCTCCGACGCAGCAGGGGTGAACGCGCTGGCCTGTTGCTTAGCAACGGGAGGCACGTCTCCCCGACGGTCCGGAGCTTGTAACTTCTGTCATTGGAATACGGCACAATGCGCATGCGCCGCTATATCTGCTCACATGACCACTAGGCACAGCCCCTTATGTGTCACATGTGCGCTCCACTTTGACAGCGCTGGTGGAACACAATATTCATTGGCGATGGTAATTGGCTATTTAAGCCTGGGGTTCCCAGGTGTATTGACGTCATACTTACTTCCAGCTCTGTCTTAATGTTCCGATCTGTCACAGCTGTTTTGATAGACATGTGTCCTTTATTCTTGATCTTGATTGGTCAGTAAGCTCTTTATATACCAATGTGCTAAACACTTGAACCACACCTCCTGATGAAGATATCATTGTTGAAACATATGTTGAGGTGACCAGACGTGGTGGGATTACTCTCCGTGTAAGTTGCATTAACCCTTCATTGGACAGTTTTTTTCCATGCTTGCAGTTTGACACATGCAATTGCTGTCTTTATGCAACTTTGCAAGACTCTTATATTTACACCTATATCGTAATAGGAATAGCATTGTATGTTTCAAATCTGCATTGTGTGTGTACTTTTTATATACACCAATTAGGAAGTTATATTCCATCTACAATCTATATGTGCTCTAATAAATTTCCATCTTATATGTGAGTACACATTTATAACACAGTGATTCCATTGGATCACATCTAGTCCATGGGTAGTTATACTGTTGGGTTGCAACTATAAATTGTATACACGACCTTATAATTCTACTTATTATATAACACCAATTAATTTCTAATTCCTGATGGAATAGTAATATTGATGGTATGAATGGTCTTGTATATAATTTTGGTTGACTAGCCTGCCACCTTCTGGTACTTAGCAGTACTGTATTTGTATTTTAAACTGTTTATTTATATGTTATGTATGTTCAATTTTGCTAATAAAAATATTACATGTCTTAGCCGAATACTTTTGAGAATTTATTTGTGAGTTAATTGTAACATGAGTTTATAGGCTAATATAACCAAATGAGAGGTATTTTTGTACTCATCCTTTATGGAGAGCAGAATGGGAGGAAAATTTAAGCAAAAAAGAGCCTTAAGGGTATATGGATGGTATATACTCAGATACTTCATGGAGTTGGAGGATCATTGGAAACTGAATGAGTTTTATGAGCAATTAGCCAAGAAAAAAAAGGGTTATCACCTGATCTGGGTAATTATGTCCTTTAGCTGGTAAGGATCTTGGAGACCAAGATGTTTGTGAAAAGTACAGTATGTTTAATGTATTAAGGGGTCTGTGTCCCATACTCCAGTAAGGGTTTTTTTTTTATTAAAATGATGGTCTTGATAAATTATCCCAAAATTTGAATTAAATTTATCTCTAAATATAAAGAGATTTAAAAAAAAAAAAAAATGTAAACTGAATAATCACTTCTCAAAAGCTTTATATATACACATATATATATATATATATATATATATATATATATATATATACACAATATTCTTAATCATGTAATGTAAAGAAAAAAAATGTAATATGTGTAATAATTATTTTTAAAAATCGCATGTAGCTGAAACATTTTGTACTGATTAATTATTGTATTTGTGCCTTTTTTGTGTCGTTTTGGTGGGGGATTTTTTTTTGCCTGTTTTTCATTTGCATTCTTATTTTAATTTGCAATTTTTTAAAGACTATTTTATATTTTTTTTCCCTGTTTTTTTTATGTTTGCCATTGTGGGACACGTTGCGTTTCCAGATGTTTTCACCTGATTTATCATCTACTTTTCAAAAAGTAACAAAATCTATTTCAAATGTACAGCATCATAGTGATTTTATGTATGACAGAAATGTTTTGGAAAAAAGTCCTAGAAGGGGGTAAAAACAAAACATAAAGATGATTATTGACTTTTTGCAAGACTCATTACCCACGTAGGCCCTTACAAAGAATTTAGTATAAAAATGGGCAACATATGGCACAAGAAAAAATATGGGAGTAAAAAAAGTGAAAATTAAGAATATTTGCCTTATTGCTTAATTAAAAAAAATCCAAATGGTGCAAACAATTCCAGTTAAATAATGATATTGCCATTAAACCTAAACTGAAATCGTACTGTATATAATAAACAAACAATCAGTCTGTAACAGTTTGCAATATACTGTATGTAATTTTCATAAGATTGAAAGATTGAAAAAATATACTTTTGCATCCTACATAGCTTATAAGGATTTGCCATCTTCAATTTTTTTCACCCTCAGCTTATTATGTTTGTACATAAGGAAAGCAAATGACTGTAGACAATTTGAAGATGGGAAGACAAGCTTTTCTCACCATATATTCGAGATCTGTAATTATCTCAAAAACTCCAGATAGGCACAAACACTTCATCTTGTACGTTAAAGGCAATCTATCAACAGGTTTTTGCTATACAATCTGAGAGCAGCATATACTGTATTTTGGCCAAGCAAACCTGATTCAAGTGATATATCTCTTACTGGACTGCTTAGTGCAGATTTGATAGAATCCTTGTTGGTCAGATGTAGACGTAGTATATCTAAAGGGCCATTTACACGCTGTGACATCGTTAACGATATATCGTCGGGGGTCACGGTGTTTGTGACGCACATCTGGTGCCGTTAGCGACATCGCAGCATGTGACAGGCTGGAGCGACCTTAAACGATCGCAAAGGAGACAAAAATCTTTGTTAAATGAGAGGTCGTTCATTTACCAAAAATCATTGTCTCGTACGTAGCGAGGTTGTTCCTCGTTCCTGCGGCATCACACATCACTATGTGTAACACCGCAGGAGCGACGATCATCTCCATATCTCCATCCACCGGCAATGAGGAAGGAAAGAGGTGGGCGGCATGTCCCTGCCGGTCATCTCCGCCCCTCCTCTGCAATTGGACGGCCGTTTTGTGACGTCGCTGTGACGCCGAACGCACCTCCCCCTTGAAGGAGGTATTGTTCGGCGGGCACTGCGATGTCGCAGAACTGGTACGTGCGTGTGACACTGCCGTAGCGATAATGTTCGCTACGGTAGCGATCACCACATATCGCACCAACGACGGGGGCGGGTGCTAACACTTGCGACATCGCTAGCAATCGCTAGCGATGTCACAGCGTGTAAAGCACCCTTAAGTCTTCTGTGCTGAGTACATCCTGTCCACACCCCTGACTGGCAGCTTACTGTGTAATATGTGAATTGTCAATGAGTTGCTAATCAGTGGTTGGGGGCCGGGTTACGTAGATTAGCTTGACTGCCCATCACATGCGATGTGGTCCTGTATTGTTAATCTATGTCTGATAAAATACTGATTGTATTGAAACTACAACAGAGTCTAATAAGTGACACATCTCTAAAATCAGGCTCTTATGCTCTACATAATGCTGCTCTCAAAATAGATAGCAAAAACCTGCTGACAGATTACCTGTAAACCATGGTCCATATTAATAATTCCATTTTTTCTTAGCCATCTAAGTATATGATTACACACTTTTTAAGAAATTATATACTATGTTTAGCTTGTCTCTTAGATATGTGATTGTATACTATAGGAAACTTCATAAAAGCGAACATCTACCTCACACAAATTATTTGGTTCTTCTACCCCAAAATTTTTTTATAGAGGTCTTCATCTCCTTATTTCGCAAGGTATAGATGACTGGGTTAAGCATTGGTGCTATGACTGTGTAGAAAATTGTGACCACCTCGTCAGCTTGAAAAGTCTTGGATGGTCTCATATAAATAAAGACACAAGGTCCAAAGAAAAAAGTTACCACTGTAAGATGGGAAGCACAGGTTGAAAAAGCCTTGCGTCGTCCTTCCACTGTTCGGATTTTAAAGATAGCCTTAGCAATGCCGATATAGGATATTAAGACAGACAGAAAGCAGCCTAGTGATACAATCCCACTGTTGGCCACTATCATAGCATCAATCATGGTTGTATCAGTACATGCAAGCCTGATCAATGGTGGGACATCACAGAAAAAACTGTTAATTTCATTAGGGCCACAGAATGGCAAACCCATTGTTAGTGTTGTCTGGATGTTGGAATGAACAAAACCAATAGCCCAGGTTGCTGCCACCATCCATAGACAAAGCTGTTTACTCATTATGGTGGAATATTGCAAGGGTTTGCATATAGCTACATAGCGATCATATGCCATAGCTGTGAAAAGAAAACATTCAACACAGGCGAAAAAGTGAAAGAAGTAAAGTTGAGCGATACAGCCATTGAATGAAATAGTTTTTCTTTCGGAAAAAAAATCAATCAACATCTTGGGCACAGTCACACTTGAATAGCAGAGATCAATGAGAGAGAGTTTACAAAGGAAGAAATACATTGGATTATGAAGTCGATAATCTGCTCTGATGGTCAACATGATCAAAATGTTCCCAATCAGAAGCAAGATATAGGCCAATAGAAAAACGGAAAAGGCAAAGTACTGAAGACTTGGATTAAAGGCAAAAATCACAAAAACAAATTCTGTTACTTCTGTTATGTTACATGCCTCCACTGTAGACTTCATAGAACTGGATTTTTTTGTATCTACCTGATCATCTGATATGTTATCAAATGAGTCCAGTGCCTCAAAGTTTATTGTCAAAGAATGTAGTGTACAACTGTGCCACATATTCCAAAGAAAAAATATGGTAAATCTAACAGATTAGCTCATTTTTTTTTATACTGTACGTGTCTATCCAAAAAAAACACGTAGACCGCCTAACATCTGTAGAAAAATAAATAAAAATAGACATAAGCAGTTAGAGAACAGAATCAACTAGTTAATTGATACAAAACGAACAAAAGCTAAAAAAATAAAGTACAGAACCTACAATTTAACAAGTATACTGTATATAAAGCATGTATTCTTAAGACTTACTGATAATATACTTAGGTTTAGACTATTATATTATTATCACCCAAGATATATATTCAGTAGTCACACAATTGAGTTTCTTATTGTTTTGTTTTGTATAAATGTTCAACAAAAAGCTGGAAAAAAATGTAAAAATAAGAAATGGTAATGTTTTTATGCCATATAAAACATGAAAATTCAACAGTTAAACAATTAAAGATATGTGAAACACAAATAAATAACACAGGTATGCAGAATTTGGGTTTATGAAAATTGTTTCAAATCCAATGACTGAGTCTTATGTTTTCTTATTCCATGATTTCAAAGACACTTCTATTTTTAACTATCACATCTATCACATATGGATTTTGCACAAAACGCTTGTGAAATGACATAGAAGAGAGATGAACGGGAAAAAAAAAAATCTTTATTGTAGTCAAAAATGTAAACAATATTCTACCGTATATACAAATGTATTGAATATTCATTCTGTAACTTTATTGGAAATTAATTCTTGCACCTTTTACTTTCCTCCTCAAAGCTTCTCTTGATATTTTTTCTCTAATAGAAGGCCTGCAGATCTTCTCTGTGAAGCATCCAGCAGTAGTCCTCCGTCATGTTCATGTTCCATCTACCTTGGTATCGTTGTTCCATCTCCTCGATATCCTGATGAAATGTTTCTCCTTGATCTTCCCTAACAGCTCCAAAGATGTCAGTAAATTTGTCTAAATTTTATTGTAAAACTTGTAACTTCAAATTCATCAGACAATCTAAGGATTTAAAAGGTTTCAGCATGTTTTCCATGATGAACTTACATTTTTGATCTTTGTTATTGCTTAGAAATTTCTTCACAACGTCTTTAAAAGAATCCAAAGCCCTTTTGTCAGCAGCTTTTATTTTTGTTTCGAACATTTCACCCTTCATGAGTTTCCGAATATCAAAACCCACAAAAATGCCTTTCTTCAGTTTTGCGTCAATCAGTCCCACAAACTTAGTACACAGGTACTTAAAAGTCTCTCCTTCTTTTGGTAAAGTTTTCACATACTGTCTAATAAGTCCAAGCTTAATGTGGAGTGGTGACATGAGAACTTTACTGGGATCAACTAAACTTTCCACAACTATGTTCTTGAGTTCAGGTTGCAAAGATATTCTTGTTAAGGCCGCTTTACACGCTGCGACATCGCTCAAGCGATCTTGTTGGGGTCACAGAATTTGTGACGCACATCCGGTCGCTTTAGCGATGCCATTGCGTGTGACACCTTTGAGCGATTTTGCATCGTTGCAAAAACGTGCAAAATCGCTCATCGGTGACATGGGAGTCCATTCTCAAATATTGTTGCTGCAGCAGTAACGAAGTTGTTCCTCGTTCCTGCGGCAGCACAAATCGGTACGTGTGACACCGCAGGAACAAGGAACCTCTCCTTACCTGCCTCCCGCCCGCAATGCGGAAGGAAAGAGGTGGGCGGGATGTTCGTCCCGCTCATCTCCGCCCCTCCGCTTCTATTGGGCGGGGGTTCAGTGATGCTGCTGTGACGTCGCTGTGACGCTGAACGAAGCGCCCCCTTAGAAAGGAGGCGTTTCTCCGGTCACAGCGACGTCGCAGGGCAGGTAAGTAGTGTGACGGGTCTGGGCGATGTTGTGTGCCACGGGCAGCGATTTGCCCATGTCGCACAACCGATGGGGGCGGGTACCGACGCTAGCGATATCGGTCACGATCTCGCAGCGTGTAAACCGGCCTTTGTCCAACTTTTTTGGCTCCAGGGATATAGTCTATCCTAGCTGTCCCATTCACAGAAAAAGCATGGGTAACTTGTGTATCCTCATTTTCACATGTCTGTTTTTCTCATATGTATTGCTTTTCTTTGATATAAAATGTACCCATTATATTCTATTGGGCTGTTTTGAGTGAAAAAGTGAACCTACTTGCAGCCTGACCTTTTGCTAAAAGAGTTTAATTCAAAATTGACACGAATTGAAAACTTATGAAAATCTGAAATTATGATCTAGTATTCTAATGAAAATTGCCCAATTTTTTTTTACCCACATGGAAAAAAAACAAACGTGAAGCAGTCCATACTTTGAAATTATTACTATTTTATTTGTATTCCTTGAAATACTAATTTGCCTACAATTTGTGTTGTGACTCTGAATACAATGAATATACAATGATTATATGATTGTATTTTTGTGCAGCCTAGAGTCTAAAGAGATTTTTAGGTTAAAGGGGGTTATCAATTTTTTAACTTGCTTTAATTAGTTAGTTCTTATAATTTTATTAGTTAGTTAGTACTTATAGCACAAAACTGGTAATCTCAAGTTACACATATTGAACAAAGAGCAATCATATGGAACACAACATTTACTAATGGGGCTCAAAGCTGGTGGAACAGGGCCCAGAGTGACGCTGGAAAGAGCAGAAGATGGCAGCTAGAAGGAAAGGGCAGGGAAAATATATAAAACTCAAAAAAACAGGTGACGTGGTGCTTCAAATATATAGGTTTGTGATATATTTAATGTTAACTATACCTGTCCTAATAAATTTAAACAAGTGTGAACATGAGACAGGATAAGAGCTAATTATATAAATATCTATAAATATAATGCTTTGCTTACATAATATTTACGGTAATCTGGGTCCGCAGCTTATCAGATCATGGATCAGTCTTTACCTGTGAACAATTCTGCTTGGCATCAACAATCAGCACGGCAAACACCGACCCTCATCTTCATAAATGATTTCAGAATAGAAGGAAATGGCAGCTTTATTAGAAGACAAGTCCTTTGGGGAAAAGAATTCTGGAAAGGAATCCAAATAATTTCTACTGATTACTGTTGATATCAATCCCCAGGATCCTTGTTATTTATATTACTCTTGGGAAGCTAATAGTTTAGTTCGTAATTAAAAGTTTTATATTAATGTTTATACTTCTGTTGTGTTTTAGAGACAAAAGTTCATTTGCACTGTTAAATATAGTTTGTATCACAAATGTTTCAGAGAAATTAACCTTTTACTGAAAACTGCAAATTAGAAACATTGCTTATATGCAATTGTAATAAATGTTGCTGAATAGTACTAGGGTAAATTCTAATACACACCGAGACTAATTTGCAATAAATGGATTTTGTATGGCGCCCAAAGAGGGGAACATAAGGGGGCATTATTCTTTATGGAGGTCTATTGGGTGCATTATAACATGTGTGGGACTATGTGGTTGTATTATAATAAATTAATGACTATATGGGTACATTATAATATATGGAGGAGTATTGGGTGCACTATATCATATGGAGGACCATGAGGTGTGAATTATTCTATTTGGAAAACCATAGAAGTACATTATAATAAATGGAGAACTATGGGGTGCATTATAATATCTGGAGGACTATTGGGGGGCATCATAATATATGAAAGACTATGGGGGTGCATTTAACTATTTGGAGGACAATGGGGGTGCATTATAATATATGAAGGACTATGGGGGTGCATATATAATATATGGGGGACTACAAAGGGTGATCATGACTAAGGATGATCGCTTCTGAAATGCGTAGATCGGAGGAGTTATGTTTTATTCCTTCTTCCCCCTTTTTTAACCATTATTGGAATAAAATGAAATTTTAGCTTTATTTCCAGTTTCTATTTACGTTCTTTATGCTGGGGATCCGCCTTTTTTGAAGGGGTGTATTATACTATTTGGAAAACTATGGGGGTTGGTTATAATATATGAAAGACTATAGGGGTGCATTCAAATATATGGACGACTATGGGGTATGCATTATACTATTTTAAGGAGTATTGGGATGCATTATAATATATGGAAGACAATTGGATAGTGCATTAAAATATATGGCGTTGCATTATAATATATGGAGGACTATGGGGCGCATTATACTATATGGAGGACTATGTGGGCTCCATTCTAAATGAAGGACTATGGGGGTGCATTATACTATATGGAAGGTAATGTGGGTCCTATTATACTGTATGGAGAACTATGGGGTGCAATATTATGAAAGACAATGTGGAACCTATTATACTATATGGAAGCCTATGAGGGTGCATAATACTATATGGAGGACTATGTTGGGCCAATTATACTAAATGGAAGGCTATGTTTGGGCCATGATAACATTTGGAGGGCTGTGTGGAGGTCCTTAAACTATTTGGAGGTCTATACTTTGGCCATTATAATAGTTGGAGGGCAAGGAGGAATACTTTATATTTTATGGAGGGCTGTGTTAGAGGTCATTGTACAGTGTGAAGAAGTGTGAGGTCCATTATATTGTATGTAGGCCCCTTATACTGCATGCTGGGCTCTGTGGGGGGGTCAATGTTGGGGATCATACTGTGTTGAGGTCAACATACTTTTCCGGGGTTGTTGACGGAGGGGTACAGTAGAGTCATCATACTGTGCGTGTGTAGGAATTTATTGTGGGGGTATCAAACAGAGTTTGTGGGGCACTTTTGTTGGCATCATACTTTATGGCTGCAATGAAAAGTGAATTCTGGGGCTTGAATTGGAGTAAAATAATTTTTAAGGGCTGTAAAATTGTAAGATATGTTCTTATGTGAGCCATCTGAATATGAATTACATTTTTTGAGGGGAGGGAGTAAAGGTGGGCCTAAGTAGAACTTCTGTTAAGGAGCCCCATGATTTTTATGTACATCTCTGATTCTACCAAAGCGAAATAAACTGTGGAAAGAAAAAGCGCAATAGGGTCTTACCCGGTATATATCCGGGAAAAAATTAAAGGGAATGCACTCACCTTCAGTAGTTGTGACAGTCACAACTACTATAAAAGCTTATTTTGTAGAGATGAAGTCTGCTGCAGCCCCCGTGGTTGATAACAGAGAACAATAGAGAAGGGGTTTTATGCCGCGCTGTTCATCAGGAAGGAGGACAAAGAGATGGTCAATGTTCCTTTATTGTAGCTTGTTGTCTACGCGTTTCAGGAGCTCTGCTCCCTTCATCAGGACATACAGTACAAAAAAAACATATCTGCAGTTGATCCTAGGATCCCAGCATATATACAACCCAGAAAAAAGAAAAAACTAAAAAAAAAAAAAAAAAAAGAAAAAACTTTTTTCTGGGTTGTATATATGCTGGGATCCTAGGATCAACTGCAGATATGTTTTTTTTGTACTGTATGTCCTGATGAAGGGAGCAGAGCTCCTGAAACGCGTAGACAACAAGCTACAATAAAGGAACATTGACCATCTCTTTGTCCTCCTTCCTGATGAACAGCGCGGCATAAAACCCCTTCTCTATTGTTCTCTGATTCTACCAAAGGCAGTTTCTTTTTCTACCTTTCTTTAGGTCACTGACCTCCATTCCCTACTCTCTTTTTATTTGGTGTGTGCTATTCATCAGAATTTACTTAACCAATCACTGCAGTTCATGACTCACAATGATCTTTGTGATTCTGCCGAAGCACAGTTTTTATTTCTACCATTATAATAATTAATTCTTGAGACTTTCGGATACTTAGTCCATCAGTGATGAGCTGCTCTGTTTAGTACCGGCTGATTAAATATTGAGTGATAGTTCATTACTTGCATAAAGATAGAATATTAATCTTCAGCTCCGGCACTTCCTGTTTGGTGACAGTGTAGGGTGTAGCGAAATAGTTCATTACTTGCATAAAGATAGAATATTAATCTTCAGCTCCGGCACTTCCTGTTTAGTGGCAGTGTAGGGTGTAGCGAAAGTGCTCCAGACTAACTCCTCTCTGTTTCCTCCCCCTCCCATGCCTGTTATTGGACACGTTCTTTGTCTTGGATCCCGGTGGTTTGTGGGGAAAGGGGATGTCCCTATTGATCCTCCTTCCTGGCCCTGTAGCCAATGGGGTGCCAGTTTATCCCCATATATATAACCCCCTTTATCCCCTGGGATGTCTTATTCCCCCCCAAGGTATTGGGATCCGGTGGTATGGTTTTCCTGTGACTGGAAGAAGCAGAGCAGAGGAAATGGACCCACAGCTTGTGGATGCCCTGCAATCTCAAGTGCAGCAGGAAGGTGAGGCTGGCTTGCTCAGCTGTTTGCTGAACTCTGCACTCATCCATCGGCGTGTATGACAGCAACGCTAGTACTAGCAGCAGCACTTACCTTTCAAGCTCCACTGGCTTCTGGTATGTCGGCAGTGGGTAGGCGTCGGTGATTGGTGTCCCGGCCACCTGACAGACTGAGTCCCATCTTTTCCTGTGCTCCTCTCACAAGAGGATGGAGGAGCAGAGTGTTCGTCGAAGGCCTGCCCCCTTTTCAGCCACTCCCTTTTGTATCAGCATTCCCTGTACATACTAGTTCAGCATCTATGTGTGCTGTGGTGGCCATTTTAAACTCATGGCAGTTCCCTGGCCCTCCCCAGTTCCCCAATAAATGGCAGCTCTCTGGTCATCACCAGTCCACCTGTATAATGGGAGCCAGTCAGTGTTTTGACAAAGAATGTCATCCCTCTGTCAGAAAATGCTTATCTAGTTAGGGACCCCAGGCGTCCAGGCTATGTCTTGCACAGTGATCGTTCCAGATTCCCTTCGGTGCCCCCACACACAGGACATCATAGTTATCACCGCTTGCCAGATCGGCACAGGAAGCGCTCCAGCTGTGCATCATGTTCTACGTGACAAAGTTGGCGCTATTATTCCTCCGGGAGGGGTCGCCAGTCGAAATCCTCTAGGTGGCACTCTCCATCCACTTTGTCTAGGGGGTCAAGTGCCTCTGGGATGTCTGCCAAACGTGACAGCCATTATTGCAGGAATCGGTTTAGAACGGACCAGTCGAGGGCTACTAGTCAGGTCGCATCCCCTGTTTCCAGTGGTGGCATCCTGCCAGCATCCAGGGCTACTAATCAGGCCGCACCCCTTGTTTCCAGTGGTGGAGTCTTGCCAGCTTCCCATATTTCCAGTGGTGGAGTCTTGATAGCGTCCGATGTTTCCAGTGGTGGAGTCCTCTCAGCGTCTCACATTCCCAGCGGTGGAGTTTCTACCCCGGTTCCTTCTATTCTACTTCAGGCATCGATGACTGGTGAGTGCACTGGGGCCGGGGCGGGGTGATAGATAGTTCCCTCATTGAAGGACCTAGCAGAAGACCTGAGAAAACAAGGGGAGTCTCAAAAACCCAGTCAAGCCAGTGTTCACAAGGATTCCTATTATTGTGGGGTCTCGCCTTTAGAGGCCCACCTAAATGATGATACTAAACAAATAATATGGGATAATTCATACTTGGACATTTGGTCCCTAATTTTAACAGATCAGCAAACCATAGACAAGGAACGTACAAGGAACCTTTTCTGATAGACCCTTCTACCAAAGCTAAAAGTAACAAAAACAATAAAAATTGTCTGCAGGCATTTTTGTGATAGGCTGTGTTATGGGGCAGAAGTACCCTGAGAGATGTACTGAGTTATTTACTTATCAGTACCTTATTTACCGCTCCTCTAAATCTCTTGGCGGTTCTGCTTGGTGGCGATACGACGAGGAATTCTGTCGTCATTTATCCCTACAACCAGACATCGGGTGGGGCGTTAGAGAAACTGATGTATGGCTCAGGGTAATGACAGCCCAAAACAGACCCCCTTTCATGGCCAGGCCACTGGCCTCTCAAATAGACAAAGTCAGGGTCCAATGGTCAGGCAACGCCCTGGAGCCTGCTGGCTATTTAATGAGAGACATTGCCGTTTATATGGACTTTACAAGTACAAGCACAAGTGCTCCTCATGTGGAGGAGCCCACTACGTCGTTAAATGCCCTCGCCCAGTATCAAACCCCTGGAAAAAATCACGCCAAGTGAACGTAGCTGAGAAGTCCCCCTGGCTAAACTGCTACCCCAATACATCTGCTTTGGTTTTTCTTTCGGCTTTTTTATCCCCTTTCAATGTACTAATTCCCCCCTTTTTTCGGATAACCTAAAATCGGCCAAAGAACAACCTGAGATTTTGTGGCAAAAGGTAAAAAAGGAAGGTGAATTGGGTAGATTTGAGGGCCCATTCAAAACACCACCCTTCCCCAATTTTCAGCTTTCACCTTTGAGAGCTGGCCCAAAGAAGGAACCTGGCAAGTTCCGTCTCATCCACCATTTGTCTCACCCTAAGGCTATGTGCCCACGCTGTGGATTTACCGCGGATTTTGCCGCGGATTTGCCGCGGATTTACCGCGGATTTGCCGAAAATCTGCAGCAGCAGCACTTCCAAGCCATTTCAATGGCATTTTGGAAATGCTGTGCCCATGCTGCGGATTTTTCCGCGGCGGATTTGCCGCGGATTTTGATCCGGAAAAATCTGCAGCATGTCAATTATTGTTGCGGATTTTGGTGCGGATTTTTCCCATGCAAGTCAATGCAAGGTGTAAAATCCGCAAGAAATCCGCAGGTCTGTTCCCACAGGCTCTTTTTCCTGCGGATTTGGTGCGGATCTCGCAAACAAATCCGCAGGAAGTGATGTAGGATAGTTCAGGAAGAGGAAGTTTCACCATTTTGTAGTGTAGAGTAGTGGCAGTGTAGTCGTGCTGTGTCCGGACTCTGGATTGCCAGCTAAAAGCAGCTAGTTACAGGCTGCTTGCTTTTAGCTGGCAAAACAGGATCCCAGCTCTTTTTTCACAATTCTTTTTCAAAAAAAAAAAAAAATGTGCTCCGCTGTATTTTCACTGTCCAGCCCGATGCAAGCAAGCAACTGAGGGCTGTGCTTCTCAGCGGGATAAGGCTGAAGCATTCTCTGCCCCTCCCGCTGAGAAAAACAGTCCTCAGCTGCCCCTGAAAATGGCGGCTCCGTTGTGAAGCGCCATTCTCAGGTGCTGTACCGAGGCTCATCCAGCTGCCCTGATGCATTTGGCTGGCTGGGTAATATAACGGGGTTAATGCCAGTTTTCTGCAAACTGGCACTAAGCCCGAGGTTCATAATGTCATGCCTGTGTAGACACGGCCATTATGAACCTCCGTTTGGTAATAAAGAAAAGAAAACACTTTTTGAAAAATTTTATTTGAAATAAAAACACACACACACATCCCTGATTCCCATCTTTATTACTCCCTGAATCCCCCGACGATAATCCATGACAGCTCCGATGTGCACCCGGCTGACCCGGGCACTGACATCAGCCGGTGACAGCAGCCGTCAGTGTACGAGATGCTGCAAAGCTCTCTTCCGTCTGCTGGGACCGGCTGACGTCCGTGCCCGGGTCAGATGAGTGCACATCGGAGCCCGGCACATCAGCTGGTCGGTGTGCAGTCAGCTGACCCGCCTGCGCTCGCGAATTAAGTCAGCTGACGATGTGCAGTCATGTGACCCGGGCACGGACGTCAGCCGGTCCCAGCAGCCGTCAGTGTACGAGATGCTGCAAAGCTCTCTTCCGTCTGCTGGTACCGGCTGACGTCCGTGCCCGGGTCAGATGAGTGCACATCGGCCGACTATTCAGCTGTCGGTGTGCAGTCAGCTGACCCGCCAGCGCTCGCGAATTAAGTCAGCTGACCGGCTGACTTCTGTGCCCGGGTCAGCTGATGCTGTGAAGTCAGCTGACCCGAGCTCAGCTATGAACTGAGCTGACCTGGCTAGTGAGTTCTGCCGCTCCCAGCAGCCGGCCAGCTTTCCTGTGATATTGTCCTGGATTAACCTCTGAGGCTTGGGAGTAATAAAGATGGGAATCAGGGATGTGTGTGTGTGTTTTTATTTCAAATAAAATTTTTCAAAAAGTGTTTTCTTTTCTTTATTACCAAACGGAGGTTCATAATGGCCGTGTCTACACAGGCATGACATTATGAACCTCGGGCTTAGTGCCAGTTTGCAGAAAACTGGCATTAACCCCGTTATATTACCCAGCCAGCCAAATGCATCAGGGCAGCTGGATGAGCCTCGGTACAGCACCTGAGAATGGCGCTTCACAACGGAGCCGCCATTTTCAGGGGCAGCTGAGGACTGTTTTTCTCAGCGGGAGGGGCAGAGAATGCTTCAGCCTTATCCCGCTGAGAAGCACAGCCCCCAGTTGCTTGCTTGCATCGGGCTGGACAGTGAAAATACAGCGGAGCACATTTTTTTTTTTTTAAATAACAGTGAAAGGGAACATGGGACCACATTTTTTGGCTATAAGCTGCGGCCACCACCACTGGGTTATTATATACAGCCTGTTAGAATGTAAGAGCCCAGTGGTGTTGGCCGCAGCTTTTCTGTATAAGCACACTGTGAGACTGCTAACAAAATGGATAATGGAGAAAAAAGGAGGGTTGGGACAGGAAATGACACAAAGAGACTTTTTTTTGCCTTCAAAACAGTCAAAGCTTTATTCAAAAACACATTGGACAAAATCCGCATCAAAATCCGCATCAAAATCCGCAACGAAATCCGCGTCAAATCCGCGTCAAATCCACGTCAAATCCGCAGCTATGCTAAGGTGCGGATTCTGGGGGAAAGCTGCGGATTTTGAGGCAGAAAAATCCACAGGTACATTCTACCGTGGAGGTCGTTCAGTAAATGATGGAATCCATCGGAGGATGCTTCAGTTTCTTACGTCTCGTTCGACATAGCGGTTTCGCTTGTAGGAGATGAGGGTCGTGAAGCATTATTAGCTAAATTGGATATTGAATCAGCATTTCGCCTTCTCCCAGTCCATCCAGATTGCTATCATGTCCTCGGTTGCTTTATCGATGGCAGTTACTATTTTGACTCCTGCCTTTTTATGGGTTGTTCCATATCATGCCACTACTTCGAGATGATTAGCTCTTTCCTGGAATGGGTGGTGCGGTATGAAACAGGATCTAAATTTGTCATGCATTACCTCAATGATTTTCTATTTATTGGTCCGGTGAGTGTTAACAATTGTTGGACACGTTTAAAAATTTAATAAACAAATTTGGAGAGCCCACTTTCCCAAGGGAAGACAGTTGGCCCTATTCACACTTTATCATTTTTAGGCATAGAGATCGATACTCAAGCTCGGGTCTTTCGGTTGCCATTGGATAAGGTAAAAAAAACTCCAACAGTCAATAAATGACTTTTGTTTAGTAAAAAAGTCACTCTCAGGCGATGCAGTCATTATTGGGTTTGTTAGTTTTCACCTGCAGAGTAATTCCCATAGGTAGTGTTTTTCTAGACGGCTATCGTTGGCCACTAGGGGTGTTAAGCACCAAGAACACAGGATTAGGATTTCAACAAACCTATGTGGAGACTTACTGTTTTGGGGACAATTTATAACGTCATTCAATTTCAATAGTTGTAATTATATGTTTAGCAAGGAAGTAGGTAACCAAGATCTGGAATTGTTTACTGACACCTCAGGTTCAACTGGTTTCAATGCCATTTATGGTAAGGAATGCTGCCAGAGCAATTGGCCTTCGTCGTGGCAGGGCTCCCACCTCTGCAAGACCCTAATGCTACTGGATTTATTCCCCATAGTTGCAGCGGTGGAGATATGGCATAAGGAATTTCAAAAGAAAAGATTTGTTTTTGGACTGACAACTAGTCTGTAGTCCATTTGACCTCCTCTTTGGGAACGGTGTTGGGACTTTTGCACCACCTATTTTAGCGTTGCCTCCAGAGTAAAGGCTACTTTACACGCTGCCATATCGGTACCGATATCGCTAGCGTGGGTACCCGCCCCCATCTGTTGTACGACACGGGCAAATCGCTGCCCGTGCCGCACAACATCACCTAGACCCGTCACACTACTTACCTGCCCGGCGACGTCGCTGTGACCGGCGAACCGCCTCCTTTCTAAGGGGGCGGTTCGTTCAGCGTCACAGCGACGTCACAGCTGCGTCACTGAACTGCTGCCCAATAGAAGCGGAGGGGCGAAAATGAGCGGAATGAACATCCCGCCCACCTCCTTTCCTCCGCATAGCGGCCGGGAGACAGGTAAGGAGAGGTTCCTCGTTCCTGAGGTGTCACACAGAGTGATGTGTGCTGCCGCAGGAACGAGGAAAAACGTTACTGCTGCAGTAACGATTTTTGAGAATGGACCCCCATGTCACCGATGAGCGATTTTGCACGTTTTTGCAACGATGCAAAATCGCTCATAGGTGTCACACGCAACGGCATCGCTAATGCGGCCGGATGTGCGTCACCAATTCCGTGACCCCAACGAGTTCGCATTAGCGATGTCGTAGCGTGTAAAGCCCCCTTTACATTTGGTTCCAGGCTTGACATGTGCCTGGCATTGAAAATAAGATTGCTGATGCGCTGTTGCGTTCCCTTTGGCAGGATTTTTGGAGTCTGCTGCCCGATGCCAAGTCAGTTGCCCGGCCATGACACCTCATCATGTGGGACCTTATCGGGTCTGGTTAATAGACTTGATACTGGCGTCAGTGTCACCAGCTACTTGGCAGTTATATGGTAAGGCATGGCATTACTGGTTACACTTTTCAGGTTCCAGAAGAGTTGCTGATAATGATTCCATTAGTCTAGAAGTTACTTTGCCGTATTTACTGCACCTACACAGTAGTGGGGTATCCACCTCTGTAACTCAGAGGCGGCTGGCTGGAATAAGCCTTTCATTTCAAATTGTTAGGTTGGTTAGATGTTACCAAATATATTATAGTCTGTCAAGCCATGAAGGAGTTGGGCAAAATGTCAGTTGTTACGGATATGAGACATCCTATTTCTTATCCTATGCTCCTGAAGTTGATTGATTTATGTAATGTTATCTGTTCTTCTACGTGGGAAGCGTTAATGTGAGCTACCGCTTTAAGTCTTGACTTTTTTTGGAGCCCTTAAGGGGGCTTTACATGCTGCGATATCGCTAAGGAGATATCGTCGGGGTCACGGTGGTTGTGACGCACATCCGGCCTCATTAGTGAGCATCGTGTGACTCCTCTGAGCGACCGTAAATGATTGCAAAAGAGGGAAAAATCGGTGGTCATGGAGAGGTCGTCCTAAAACAAAATATCATTTTCTGCTCAGTAGCGATGTGGTTCGTCGCTTCTGCGGCACCACACATCGCTGTGTGTGACACCGCAGGAGCGACAACCATCAACTTACCTCCGTCCACCGGAAAAGGAGGAAGGAAGGAGGTGGGCGGCATGTTCTGGCCGCTCATCTCCTCCCCTTCTTTTCTATTGGGCGGCGGTTCAGTGATGCTGCCGTGATGACTCTGTGATGCTGAACGAACCGCCCCCTTAGAAAGGAGGCGGTTTGCCGGTCACGACATCGTCGCAGAGCAGGTATCTGCATGTGACGCTGCCGTAGCGATAATGTATGCTACGGCAGCGATCACCACATACAGTCTTTTGAAAAAGTTTGGGCACCCCTATTAATGTTAACCTTTTTTCTTTATAACAATTTGGGTTTTTGCAACAGCTATTTCAGTTTCATATATCTAATAACTGATGGACTGAGTAATATTTCTGGTTTGAAATGAGGTTTATTGTACTAACAGAAAATGTGCAATCCGCATTTAAACAAAATTTGACCGGTGCAAAAGTATGGGCACTCTTATCAATTTCTTGATTTGAACACTCCTAACTACTTTTTACTGACTTACTAAAGCACTAAATTGGTTTTGTAACCTCATTGAGCTTTGAACTTCATAGGCAGGTGTATCCAATCATGAGAAAAGGTATTTAAGGTGGCCACTTGCAAGTTGTTCTCCTATTTGAATCTTCTATGAAGAGTGGCATCATAGGCTCCTCAAAACAACTCTCAAATGATCTGAAAACAAATATTATTCAACATAGTTGTTCAGGGGAAGGATGCAAAAAGTTGTTTCAGAGATTTAAACTTTCAGTTTCCACTGTGAGGAACATAGTAAGGAAATGGAAGAACACAGGTTCAGTTCTTGTTACGTCCAGAAGTAGCAGGCCAAGAAAAATATCAGAAAGGCAGAGAAGAAGAATGGTGAGAACAGTCAAGGACAATCCACAGACCACCTCCAAAGACCTGCAGCTTCATCTTGCTGCAGATGGTGTCAATGTGCATCGGTCAACAATACAGCGCACTTTGCACAAAGAGCAGCTGTATGGGAGAGTGATGCGAAAGAAGCCGTTTCTGCAAGCACGCCACAAACAGAGTCGCCTGAGGTATGCAAATGCACATTTGGACATGCCAGTTACATTTTGGAAGAAGGTCCTGTGGACTGATGAAACAAAGATTGAGTTGTTTGGTCATACAAAAAGGCGTTATGCATGGAGGCAAAAAAACACAGTATTCCAAGAAAAGCACTTGCTACCCACAGTAAAATTTGGTGGAGGTTCCATCATGCTTTGGAGCTGTGTGGCCAATGTCGGAACCGGAAATCTTGTTAAAGTTGAGGGTAGCATGGATTCAACTCAGTATCAGCAGATTTGCAGATTGCACATTTTCTGTTAGTACAATACACCTCATTTCAATCCAGAAATATTACTCAGTCCATCAGTTATTAGATATATGAAACTGAAATAGCTGTTAGAAAAACACAAATCGTTATAAAGAAAAAAGGTAAACATTAATAGGGGTGCCCAAACTTTTTCATATGACTGTATCGGCCGTACGACGGGGGCGGGTGCTATCGCGCTCGACATCACTAGCAAATGCTAGCGATGTCGCAGCGTGTAAAGCCCGCTTTAGAATTAGTTAGTTCCTCCATCTAAGACTAAATCAGGGGGTTTACAGTGTGACGATGTCTTACTTTCCAAATCGTCGGTGCGTGTCCACATTAGGAAATAAAAACGTATCAGTTAGGCAAAGGCTCATAGATACTCCTGTCTCCCACAACCTGTGCAGCATGCACGGTAGAGTTATTATCAAGATTTTTGGAAGTGCGGACTCGGGGCCTAGCATTGCTAGTTCACGAGCACGGCACCCCGCTTACCAAATTCCAATTACAGACCCTCTTTAAGCGTTGCTTGACTCATGCTGGTTTTGATTCCAACTGTTTCGGAATTTATTCGTTTCAGATCTCAGTGGAAAACGAGGCCGCCAAGGCAGACCTTCCCGACACGGACATTCAGCGGATCAGGTGGTGGCATTCTGCATGTTTTATGAGATATGTTAGGCCTAATTTATTGCATGAGTAACTTATCCATATTTCCATTAGGTCCGACAAGTCCGAGAATATTGATAATTGGACACTCTTATATTTTTTGGGGCTTCCCAGAGGTTTAGTGATCGGCCAGGGGTCGGAATCTTGGCTTTGGGAACATGGAGGTCTTCTGGAGGGCCACCAGGGGACTATGTTGGTCCCAGGTGCTCCAGGAGGTCTTCAACATCAATGTGCAGTTGTCCTCTCCAGCGATTCACTTGGTAGTGTGGCGCCCCTGACCTGGTCAGGCACCACTGAGTACTGCACCCATGCTGGGGACAGTACAATACAGGTAATCCAGAAGGCTGACCGAGGTGTGACTACACAGGCGCATAGTGATCAGGTCTCACACATGTACCTTTGGGAGGACCCCTGGGGATCCCAGGAGGGGGCAAAGCCTTCACCTCCACTTGAGGAGTGGAGGGGGCGAAGCCTCCATCTCCACTCAAGGGGTGTGGTAGAGAGCCTGGTTGCTAGGTGACGTAGGCAGGCACAAAGGGAAAAGAGAAGGAGGAGTAAACAGTCTGAAGCAGAGTGTGGAGGAGTGAGGAGCATGGCAGTGGAGCTCAGACAGGAGCAGGAGTGCAGGTCCCACGAGTGAGCCAGTTTAGTGTGCAGCTCAGGAAGAGCAGAAGCAGACCCTGGAGCTGTTGCAGTCTAACAGCGTCCGCGCAGTGACTACCGACGGGGGAGAACGGTCACCTGGTAGTGCTGCCCGAACACCACACACAGCTGGAGAGAGAGCAGTGTAGTGGAAAGTAAGGAGACTGTCAGGGAGTACCAGGCCCAAACGGGCGGCAGATCCCGATGCGGGGATAGATCCACCTTTCCTTGCTAAACCTGCCGGTGTGGGGCCCTTAACGCCCACGCCACAACACCACAAAAGCCGCAGCCACGTAGCCACAGTTAGGGCCCATAGTTCACAGGAGGCAAGCAGCTGGAGTGATCTGGTCCAGGCGACAAGCAAACGGCAAACAAACGAGGGGAGCAGCTACTTCCCTGGGTGACCCCCATAGGGACTAAAAGTCGGGGTTACCACAAACCACAGAAGGGCTAAGGAAGGCGAGTCGGTAGCCACCCTCATCAGTCAGCCTGAAGGATACCTGGTTCCAGCCTGGTTCATCCCAGCTACGCCCGGGTTACTCACCCTGCCATCTTCAGTGAGTAAAACCCCTGAAAGACATTCTGCTTGTGTGGAGTTATTCTGCGCCTTGTGGTTCTACACACTTACACAGGGCCCTGGGGCTTGCCTCACTCTCAGGAGGCTATTACAACCGACTGCACCCACCATCAGCCCCAGGCATGCCTTAACCTGCAGTGGCGGTCCCCACTGACCGCAATTCTGAGAGTGGCGTCACGACAATCCTAAATAGAAGATCTCCTACCTGTGACAAGATCCAGCTGCGTGGAGTCCCTGAAGGTAATGCACCGACACAACACTGAGGGGCTTCACATCTGGCGTCACGAACAGGATAAGGACTAGACCTGTTCAGACAGGTGACCATGTGCCTGGGCGGTCCGCTTGAAAAATTGGAAGCGCCGCCATATTGCCACCATGAAAAGCGCGCTGAAAAACAACAGCAGCCCGCGCTGGGAGAAGTTACCGCCCACGAAGAGGTGTGGCTACCCAGAGATCCCCTGCAGAGTCCTGACCTCGCAAGTGAAGAGAGCGGAGGCGTTCGGAGACGTCGGGACAGAAAGGGAGCCAGAAGCCTGCTGCTGGAAGAGGCAGAGCAGAAACTGAAGAGCCTGCAACTGGAGGCAGCGACGAGTCCACTGCTGGGAAATCGTGCAGAAGAAGGCGCAGAGGAAATGGCGTCTGAACGCAGAGGCCCAGAACCAGGCTCCGCTGCCTGGTGGTATCGGGAGCTTGCCCAGTTCTGCGACCGACTGGAGACCCGGGTCGTGGAGCAGATCAGAGAGGAACGCATGGAGCTTCTGGAGATGGCTGCCGCGGTGAAGGCCTATGAGGAAAAAGCTGCGCGACGAGTGCCAGACCGAGCGGCGACGACTCAGACCCCGATGGTGCCACCGATGGGTGAGTCCAGTGTTGCCCCTGCCAGCGCGAGTGCCCCGACCCCTGCTGCCACGCCCGCGGTCCCTGATGAGATGCCCGGCGCGGCGACGCTGAACCAGGCCGCAGCCACGCCAGGTGCGGCCCGCCAAGCCCAGGCCGCCGCAGAGATGCCCTGCCCGGCCCGCAAAGATCCGGCTGCCACCGCAACCCTCCTCCACGCCGCAGGTGCGACGCTGACCCAGGCCGCCGCCATGCTAGGCCCGGCCCGCCAAGACCCTACCGCAGCAGCGACGCCCGTCCGCGCCGCAAGTGAGGTGCTGGACCAGGCCGCAGCCACGCCAGGTGCGGCCCGCCAAGCTCCGATCGCTGCAGCGACGCCCAGCCCAGCCTGCATAGATCCCATCGCAGCTGCGACGCTAATCCAGGCCACCGCAGCGATGCCCTGCCCGGCCCGCCAAGAACCGGCCATAGTAGCGACGCCCGCTAAGACTCCAGCTGCGACCCTGATTGAAACTGCAACGCTGATCCAGGCCGCCGCCATGCAGGGCGCGGCCCGCCAAGACCAGGCTGCCGCCATGTCAGGCGCGGCCCGCCAAGACCAGGCCGCCGCCATGTCAGGCGCGGCCCGCCAAGACCAGGCCGCCGCCATGTCAGGCGCGGCCCGCCAAGACCAGGCCGCCGCCATGTCAGGCGCGGCCCGCCAAGACAAGAATGTACCACTGTTTACCCCGGCCTGCAAGGCCAGAGCAGACACCGCTCCCCAGTCTAAGGAAGTCCCTGCTAGGAAGTCCCTGATAGGAGAGGACCCCGAATACTGGAAGCTGAAGGCTGACCTAGAGGCCCAGTTCCCACAAGAGATGGTGGATCGGTATCTGCTCCCTCCGCACACCCCCAAGGCGACTTCTGCAGCAACCACGCCAAAGAGTCCCCAGCCCGGGCCTGCTGATGACCACCCATCCCCGGCGCTGCCACAACAGGAGTGCTTCAAAGAACTAAGGGGGAGAGGAGGCCAGGAAGCTGAGGAGCTGACCCCGGAGCCATCAGCAGTGGATCCATGCCCAGAGCCAGAGATGTTGCCATACTCCCGCTGGGATGAAGAGGAAGATTTGTCCAGAAACCTCACCTGGGAGCCTGCAAGCAGTGAAGTAGCAACCCAGCAGAATCCAGCCCGCAAGACACGGCGCCGCAGCAGAACAAAGTTTTCCCCTTCCCCTGCACAACAATCTCCAGAGCAGAAAGACGAAGTCATGGCCAGAGACTTGGAAGAGAAACGGTTCCTGAGAAGGGCCAAATCCCAGGTTAGAGGTCCACTTTGTCGTGGTGTAGTAGAAGATTTCAGTTTGAAGAGTGGATATGGTTTCATAGTAGCTCCTGGTATAAAAGAAGGCATATTTGTGAATAGAAGGGATGTTAGAGCCCATTTGCCCAGAGGACATCCGGGAAGGAACTTACAGATGGGAGATACAGTGGAATTCACAATGCATCAGGGAGAAAGAGGATGGTATGCACTTGACGTTACGCCATGTACCAGAGATTCCTATAGCAACCCAGTTGTCTCCATACCACAAGAAAAAGAAACAGATACAGAAGAAGAAAGGAAAGATAAAGGACCCACTGATGAGACTACCTCCGATGATGAGAGAAATGAAGAAAACAACAGGTGCCGCAGCCCTACAGGCCCAAGCCCTGGTAAGGAGGAATCTATGTAAAGTAAAGAAAGAAGTACAGAAGTTAAAGTTTGACAAGTTTTGAAAAGTTTGCAACGGTTATAAGTTTAAGCATGTGCCCACATAAACTAATGTGAGAAACCCATGAACCTTAAGGCTATGAACTGGCTATAGCCACAAACTCTCGCAGTGTAAATAGTTACCCCAGAGGTACCACCACCAGAGCCAGCCTGTTTAGGGGCTTGGCTCACCTGCAACCAGGGAGCACGTCCGTTTATGGGGCCTTGGCTCGCCTGCAACCAGGGAGCATGCCTGTTTATGGGGCCTGGCTCTCCACCACAAAGAGGGTACCTGGTCAGCACCAACTGTGAAGGCCGCCTCTGGATCCTGCCAGAAGTGGCTGAAGGCGCGGCTTCACCAGGCCAGGTATGCCCTGAAGACCACCAGCCCATGAAAGCCGCCTCTACATCCTGCCAGAAGAGGCTGAAGGCGCGGCTCCACCAGGCCAGGTATACCCTGAAACCACCAGCCCATGAAAGCCGCCTCTACATCCTGCCAGAAGTGGCTGAAGGCGCGGCCAACGTGAGAGGGTTTTGGGTGGGTGAACGGACTTGTGGGTGGAGGGTGGTGATGTATGGTACCTGGTGGTTTTAAAATGTTTTACCATGTTTTAATGTTTTACGCATTTTAAAATGTTGTCTTGCAGCCCGAGGACGTGCTGGTGATAACTAAAGGGGAATGTGGCGCCCCTTACCTGGTCAGGCACCACTGAGTACTGCACCCATGCTGGGGACAGTACAATACAGGTAATCCAGAAGGCTGACCGAGGTGTGACTACACAGGCGCATAGTGATCAGGTCTCACACATGTACCTTTGGGAGGACCCCTGGGGATCCCAGGAGGGGGCAAAGCCTTCACCTCCACTTGAGGAGTGGAGGGGGCGAAGCCTCCATCTCCACTCAAGGGGTGTGGTAGAGAGCCTGGTTGCTAGGTGACGTAGGCAGGCACAAAGGGAAAAGAGAAGGAGGAGTAAACAGTCTGAAGCAGAGTGTGGAGGAGTGAGGAGCATGGCAGTGGAGCTCAGACAGGAGCAGGAGTGCAGGTCCCACGAGTGAGCCAGTTTAGTGTGCAGCTCAGGAAGAGCAGAAGCAGACCCTGGAGCTGTTGCAGTCTAACAGCGTCCGCGCAGTGACTACCGACGGGGGAGAACGGTCACCTGGTAGTGCTGCCCGAACACCACACACAGCTGGAGAGAGAGCAGTGTAGTGGAAAGTAAGGAGACTGTCAGGGAGTACCAGGCCCAAACGGGCGGCAGATCCCGATGCGGGGATAGATCCACCTTTCCTTGCTAAACCTGCCGGTGTGGGGCCCTTAACGCCCACGCCACAACACCACAAAAGCCGCAGCCACGTAGCCACAGTTAGGGCCCATAGTTCACAGGAGGCAAGCAGCTGGAGTGATCTGGTCCAGGCGACAAGCAAACGGCAAACAAACGAGGGGAGCAGCTACTTCCCTGGGTGACCCCCATAGGGACTAAAAGTCGGGGTTACCACAAACCACAGAAGGGCTAAGGAAGGCGAGTCGGTAGCCACCCTCATCAGTCAGCCTGAAGGATACCTGGTTCCAGCCTGGTTCATCCCAGCTACGCCCGGGTTACTCACCCTGCCATCTTCAGTGAGTAAAACCCCTGAAAGACATTCTGCTTGTGTGGAGTTATTCTGCGCCTTGTGGTTCTACACACTTACACAGGGCCCTGGGGCTTGCCTCACTCTCAGGAGGCTATTACAACCGACTGCACCCACCATCAGCCCCAGGCATGCCTTAACCTGCAGTGGCGGTCCCCACTGACCGCAATTCTGAGAGTGGCGTCACGACAATCCTAAATAGAAGATCTCCTACCTGTGACAAGATCCAGCTGCGTGGAGTCCCTGAAGGTAATGCACCGACACAACACTGAGGGGCTTCACATCAGGAAATGATATGAGGCTGGCCGAGCTGCTGACGCTTATGCGTTCTAACTTGGACCACCTCCCCGGGTTTTTCTCTGAGTTGCGCGTTTTCTGGTCAGAGATCATACGAATTATGATGTGGCAGAGCTCTAGAGATGCAGAAGTGATCAAACGCACTTGAAGAACAATTAACACTAGTATGGCCAGATTTATACGATACCGCTCAGGCGTCGTTGTGAAGCACAGGCAGCTGGAAGGTGATAACAGGCGGTTGATGCTAAATTACGGCGTACACCTGACAGATATTGGTGTGGACATTTTCATTTCTGGTATCCAGGACGGCCTGGAGCAGGCTCTTTTTCTCTGTTTGGTGGGGGTCGGAGGCCAGCTTGAGAGATGGCCTCCTTCTTGGCATTTAAAAAATGGAAAAATGGTGAGAGCAGAGATCCACACCGTCCTGTTGAGCGATGTAATCCCTTCTTATCATGGTGATCTGGTTTTGTTAATAAGTGTGTTGTTTCAATAAGTTCAAGTAAAGCTGTGGCCAATATCCATTCAAGCTACGGTGTCTTTGTCTTGTTTTTGCAGCGTGGGGTGAAGGGGAGGGGTTGGTTGGTGGTCATGTGCGCAGTCTGAGCTACATGAAAGAGGAAAGTAGTTACTAAAATATGGCTAGAATTTTTTTACTTTCAGGAAATTTTAAAGTAACTGTCCACAAACCAACATATTATTACATCCCTTATACTTAATTGTAATTTTTAATTTTGCAATTAGATATCACATTTAACACCTTTAAAGGGTTTGCTGGTCTTTAAAGTTGGATAGAATATTTTTGGATGGTCTCGCCTGCCTTCTTTATGCATTATTTATATGATACTGACCATTATTCTTGTATCACTATACTGAAGAAAGATTTCCTGTAAATGTGCTGTATCTTGAGAATAGATGCATCTGCTCTAGGTCCTTACCATACACGTGTCAGATATTTGTCATGTTTCATTGCTCCTCCTTCTTTGTAGTAGTGCTTTATTCATTGTGCTATACACAGTCTTACCAGAGGACACAAGACAGCCATGATGATTTGGCTGTATCTGATCCTATACATTGCATTTCCAGGTATGAGCCCCAGCCTTCATTGTATTGCCATGTACCTTGTTCATCATCACATTCACTGCTCTTTTTTTATTCATAGCAAGTATTTGCAGGGCGGACTTTGTAAAACAGTCAAAGCCTGAAGACTCTGCATTGGAAGGAACCCGAGTCACTGTGGACTGTGAATATGAAACATCAAGTACGTCTCCATATCTATTCTGGTGTAGTGGGTGGGCCTACCCCCTACAAGTTCAGCACAGGTTACCCGGCATTGTTATTATTAAAAATGTTGCATTTTATTATTACATGTGATTTTGTGTGTTAGGGCACCCCCTAGTGGCCGGGTGGGACGGCTGTTGCCACCGGGGAGGAGGAGTCGGCCGGATATCTAGGAAAAGTCTGAGTGTGTGTGGGAGAGAGGATCCGGGACAGCAGACAGTGAACATCTACAGCGGCAAGTGTGTGTGTGAGCGGACCATCAAGGGACACCGGAGAACAGGAGGTGGACGCAACCTCAGGGTCTATTCCGCTGGTGTGGGTCCAGTGCGTGCTTGACCGGAGAGTGGGAGCCCGGAGAAGAAGAGTATCTAGGGCATATCCCCACCAGAGGGTGCGTTTGGGCAGGTTGTCCCCAGCTCCACTAATATTGCCGGAATCTGCTGACCGGAGTGTTTTATCCTTGTGAATAAATGTCATTTTTATTGCATCTGGACTTTTGCCTGCCAACTCTTTGTGCATCGGCCGATGAAGATACTGACACACATTTTCTCAACATTAAAGAAGTACCAAAGCCAGGGATGTGCCTTGAATACAGTGCTGCCACGACTACACAGCCAGGAGCCTCCCTGGCTGGTCACTTCACTGGTATGTCCAGTATCCTGGAAAAAGCCTTCAGAATATTGTAAGAAAAGCAGAATTTAAGGAGGAAGAGGAGCCATCCATGGGAAAATTTGTAGCAAGAGTTGTAGATAAGAAGTTTTTTCCTTTGCTTATTTCTCATCTCAACCCATCAGACACTGGAATGTATTTCTGCGCTGTGAGTGACACAGTGAGTCAGTACAGAGACATTACTGCAAGAAACCAAAGGCATCCATGAGCCAGTCACTGCCGGGGAAGAAGAATATATATTAGGAAGGAATATCATCAAGCTATAGTTTCTAGTCAAGAAATAGATGTAATAACTTGGAGGACAATGACCTTCTTTAGGATGATTATTTTATTGATTCATCTTCTCTCGGCCCCTTGTATCAATAATAAAAATTGCTCCTATAAATTTTCTCATAAAACAAAAAAAACAAGTACCAAAATTAAAGTCCAATTTAGAGCAAGAAAAAAAATTAGACTACAATGTTAATTACCAGAATCTACCCACGTAAGACAATACTACGTTACATACTGTAGTTACATAGGTTGAAAAAAGACCTAAGTCCATCTAGTTCAACCTTCCTCCACCAGTTCTACATTTTGTCCCTAGTTAACAACTATTATATAATATCAGTGTCTGATATTGATTTTATTCAAGTTCAATAACAAAAAAACATCACAACTTCACTTGTATTGTTTCAAATATAGTTAGATAGTTCATACCAACAGGGATTTTTTTTCTCATTTTGTAATTGATGGTTGTGAAGAAAGCTGCAGCTGCTTTTCTCACATAGATTGTCTACGTGAGTTTAAGGGGTACTTTGCACGCTGCGACATCGCAAGCCGGTGCTAGCGATACCGAGCGCGATAGTACCCGCCCCCATTGCACATGCGATATCTTGTGATAGCTGCCATAGCGAACATTATCACTACGGCAGCTTCACATACACTCACCTGCCCTGCGACTTCGCTCTGGCTGGCGACCCGCCTCCTTCCTAAGGGGGCGGGTCGTGCGGCGTCACAGTGACGTCACACGGCAGGCGGCCAATAGAAGCGGAGGGGCGGAGATGAGCGGGATGTAAACATCCCGCCCACCTCCCTCCTTCTGCATTGCCGTCGGGACGCAGGTAAGGAGATGTTCCTCGCTCCTGCGGCTTCACACACAGCGATGTGTGCTGCCGCAGGAACGAGGAACAACATCGTACCTGCGGATGCACCGACATTATGAAAATGAACGACGTGACACAGATCACCGATTTTTGACTGTTTCACGCTCGTTCATCTTCTCTCCTAGGCTTTACACGTTGCGACATCGTTACCGGCACCGGATGTGCGTCACTTTCGATTTGACCCCGACGATATCGCAGGTGCGATGTTGCAATGTGCAAAGTACCCCTAAGCCTGTGTTATTTTTAGTATTTTTGCCAGTAAATGTAGTGCTTCATATTCCAAAATTATTCAAAGGGCCTGAATGACCCAATTTAAGCCAAAACAGTGTTCTAACAAGCACACCCAAGAAATAAACAAATGTGAACAGGTGCATATGGATGGAACTAGTCAATAAAATTAAACCGAATACATACTAGGTAATAATTGAATGTAAGAAATTTGGAACTGCAATACTGCCATAGAAGCTACGTTAAAAATGAGATACTTGGTACACATTTCTTGAATTCACTATATAACACTATATAACACTGAACGCATCCTTCTGTCCAAAGCCAAGCCAGCGCGCTCTCAGTGCTAGATTCACATCAACATAGCATTGAGCACGTGCCTGACGTCACCTCCACTCACACTAGCGTCATGGTGAGGGAGGGGAGAGGTGAGGAACTGCCTGCCCACACTACACGTGTCATAATGAGGATGGTCAGCAGCAAATGGACATCACATGTCTTGAAGATGGCTGCACCTGAACAGAGGCAGCTGATCAGCACTCTGTGGTGCAGGGTACAGGCCAGGGTTGCGAGATACAGGGGTTTTGGTGGGGTCTTTGTGGAGGCTGCACGGTGCTGTGTGTTTAAAGACGCTGACAGTGTTGACACAGAGCAGGACGCCTGTGCAGCAGGAGGTGGAGAATCTGCTGAAGCAGGTACAGCAGTGTGGGGGCTGGCCGGGATTATTGCCATCATTGTGTGACGCCCTGGACCCCATGGGTCAAAGGTTACAACATCACCACATACACCCCCCCACATTAGAAAGGTACCATCAGTCAACCATAAAGACCTGATTGCCTCCCTCAGTGTTAGACAGGCACACCAGGTGGGTGGAGTCAGGCAGAAAGACACGCCCCCCAAGGAGTCTGCTGGCCTGAGGCAGGAAAAACGCAAGTAGTAGAGTTGAGCTCAGCACACAGTTCAGTTTGGTTCAGTTCTGCCCAGTGCAGGAAGCAGTTCAGTACAGGACAGTGGAGTCGAGAGTTGGTCCAAAACAGTCAGGCAGGCAGACGGCAGTGACTGCCTGCAGGAGACCGGGAACATGACCAGCGGAACCGTAGGATCCGGGACAAGGTAGTGGCCTGCCGGAACCGAACCGGGGAGCTAACTGGATACCGGAGCACCAGGCAGGGTACTCAGACCCCGAACTAGGCTATATGCCACCACCATAGTCGAATTAACTGATTGCGGTCTAGACCTCAGGGGTTCATTCCCAACAAAGTCCCGTTTGACGGCAACAGACCAACCCGTCCGGATAGTAACCACCGCCAAAGGATAGAGATTCCAGGCCCAGCGCCTGCGGGCAAAGGGGCTCCTCCGACATCTACACGCCGCACCTTCACCGCAGCGGTGGTGTCCACCATCACCACAACCCGTGGGTGGCATCACGAACAATCATCCCAAAACCAAATACCCGCATTCCCCCGTGTGCAACGCCAACCCCCTTGCAGAGCAACGTGACCCCCGGGTCCGTGAGAGGCTCAAGCCACCACCCGTAAAACGCGAGCACGGATCCGAGCGGCTCGGCGGCCGAAGCCGAGGCCGCGGGGCGGTACGCTTTCACCGATCACAAGGGTGAATGCTATTGCTCCTTTTTTTTATCTGCCAATACACAGACAAACTCATACACACACACATGCAGACATTTCAGTAGCATTACCTGCGCTGACCACCGCACGCTGCTGCTCATTAATTCACTATATTGACTGTATAACGCAGAACGTGTCCCTCTGTCCCAAGCTGGGAACAAACCATTTGGCAGTGGTATGTTCACATTGTAGTGTAATCTAATATATAAATCTGAATGTGTGTGTGTATGTGTGTATGTGTGTGTGTATGTCCGGGATTGGCATCCGCACCGTCGCAGCTACAGCCACAAAATTTTTACACTCACACTTCTGGACCCCGAGAGCTATAGGCATAGGCTATGTTTTGAGGGGAAATTTTAACCCCGCTCTTTACAGTTATTCGCCAAAAAACCTGCCTCCATTAAATCGAATGGAGCTGGGAGCCACAGTGCAGCCAGAACTTCAGAAGAATGCGCAGCCACGCCCTTATATGGAATGTTGGCGTGTCACAATGCAGCCAGGGAAAGAGGCAGATACAGACAGGGAAAGAGACAGACACAGACAGGGTAAGAAACAGACATAGACAGGGTAAGAGACAGACACAAAGAGACAGACAAAGAGACAGACTGACAGGGAAAGAGACAGACAGGGAAAGAGAGGGAAAGAGAGAGACAGGTTAAGAGACAGACACAAACAGGTAAAGAGACAGACACAGGGAAACAGACAGACAGGGAAAGAGAGGGAAAGAGACAGACAGGGAAAGAGACAGACAGGGAAAGTGACAGAGATAGACAGACAGACAGGGAAAGAGATTGAGACAGACGGAGAAAGAGACAGAAACAGTCAGAGACAGACAGGGAAAGAGACAGACAGACAAAGATAGAGAGACAGAGAGATATATACAGAGGGAGACAGACAGAGAATTGGAGAGAAACAGAGAGACAGTTACTATCCCGGGCGTTAATATATTCTATTTATACATTCTATCCCGGGAATGTTAATACATGCTATTTTGTTAACAGCAGTTATTAACCCGGGCAAAGCCGGGTAGTACAGCTAGCTCTTCAATAAAACTGTGGTGGACTCAGCATGTGTATATACCACTAACTCTGGCGCCATTTTAATGAAGACACTATTTTTGTGAATATCACCAGTCACCAGTTTGTTTCAGATGATATTCCCAGATTGGAGTGCAATTTCATCTTGAAGTATAAATTTTGGCACAATAGTTTGCGGATTCTATATATACGGAGCCCATAAAAGCTACAAGAGTAGAATCCTCCTCAACTGACCTCCTTTTGGAAATTATACCCCTCTAGTAATTTATCTACAGGTATAGTGATGATTTTGACTTAATGGATGTCTTCCAGAAACAAGCAGCAATGGATATTACTGAGTGAAAATTGCAAATGTGTCATTTTAGTGCCAAGTACATTGTAGTGCAAGTACGTTTAGTGCCCAAAGATTGTACACTGCTCGTAGTTCTGGAGACACACATCCTGTAACTCATGTGGGCTCTTCTCACTACAGAAATGCTAAGCATGTGGACACTAAATGTTGTTTAGGCACACTGTGGGACTGAGAAAGGAGGAGGGCATTTGGATTTGGGAATGCAAATTTTGCTGGATTTCTTTCTCGAGGGAAGCCATAGCACATTTCCAGAGCCTTTTTGCTACCAGTAATGTGGAAGCCCCCAATATTTCCATTAACAGAATACGAACTTGAGTGGGGACTGTTTTTTCAGGTTGAATTGAATGTTATTTGGTGGCAATTTGGGGAACAGAATATTTTGGATCAGTTCACATTTATATTATGCTCTATACTGAGCACATACATTAGAGTTTCTATCTACATCTACAAAATACGTGATTCAAGTGAAACTCCCGACGGATACATTTACTAATGAGTAGTGATGGGTGAACGTGCTAGGCACGCTCAGTACTTTATCCGACATAACTGTACTTCAGACACTTGATACTCGATTGAGTATTATGCTAATTAGGTGCCATGCTTGAGTCCCCGCTTCATGTTTCCCAGCTTTTTATCAGCCAGTAAACATGCAAGGATTGCCTGCCAATTACGGTAATGCCGTATACATCTTGGCTACTGGTATTACTGTGATTGGTTGGCCGCATAGCATCGTTGGGTCAATACAAGACCCATAGACACCATGATGGCTCTACTTTACCCAGAAATAGTGTCGGGATTAGGGAGAGATTCTGTTGTAGAAGGGACAGTGTGTTATAGAGTGACAGTACCTACTGGTACAGCAGTAAGCAAGCAGGCCTTTTCAGGGCTAATTGAAAGCTATTCTACTCTCTAATAATATCTTTCTTATTCTGCATTTACTGTAGGGCATGCTTCTGGAGTAGGGGTAGTGTATTAGAGGCCTATAGGCAGTCATTCTAGTATTACATATCATGCTGCTGATACCAAAAAAAACATTTATTTTCTAATAATATTGTTTTTGGCTGTATTTAGTGTAGCGCAAGCTTCTGGAGTAGGGGGTAGTATATTAGAGATATGTAGTCTATGATTCTAGCATTACTGACTATGTTGCTGATCTCAAAAAAAAATAAATTATTCTGTAATAATAAAGACTGCTTTTAGATGCATTTCGTGTAGTGAAAGTTTCTGGAGTAGGGGTAGTGTATTAGAGGCATGTAGGCAGTGATTCAACCCTTATAGACCTTGCTGCTAATACCTAAAACTTTTAATTTATTCTCTAATAATACTGTTCTTGTCTGCATTTAGTGTAGGGCAAGCTTCTGGAGTAAGGGTAGTGTATTGGAAGCATGTAGGCAGTGATTCAAGCCTTATAGACCCTGCTGCTAATACCTAAAACATTTAATTTAATCTCTAATAATACTGTTCTTGCCTGCATTTAGTGTAGGGCAAGCTTCTGGAGTACAGGTAGTGTATTAGAGGCATATAGGCAGTGATTCTAGCCTTATAGACGAAGCTGCTGATACTGTATCTAAAAAAAATTAATTTATTCTCTAATAATACCTCTCAGCTACATTTACCATATGTCAATGTTTTAGAGTAGTCGTAATGTATTATAGGCCTGCAGGCAATGATTCTAACCTTACAGACCATGCTGCTGATACTTCAAAAATTTCATTTATTTTCTCATAATATCGCTCTTAGTTGCATTTAGTGTAGGGCAAGCTTCTGGAGAAGGGATAGTGTTAAGAGGCATGTAGGGAGTGATTCTAGCCTTACAGACCATGCTGCTAATACCTAAAAATTTTCATTTATTCTCTAATAACACTGCTTTAGCTGCATTTAGTCTAGAGCAAGCTTGTCGATTAGAGATAATGTCTAAAGGCCGCTTTACACGCTACGACATCGCTAAAGCGATGTTGTTGGGGTCACGGAATTTGTGTCGCACATCTGGCCGTGATAGCGATTTCGTTACGTGTGACACCTATGAGCGATTTTGAATCATCGTAAAAACGTTCAAAATCGCTAATTGGTGACATGCCCCCCTATTCCCAATTATCGTTGCTGCTGCAGGTATGATGTTGTTCGTCATTCCTGCGGCAGCACACATCGCTATGTGTGACACCGCAGGAACGACAAACATCTCCTTACCAGCGTCCACTGGCAATGCGGAAGGAAAAAGGTGGCCGGTATGTTACGTCCGGCTAATCTCCGCCCCTCCGCTTCTATTCAGCAGCCGCTTAATGACGTCACTGTGACGCCGAACAAACTGCCCTCTTAGAAAGGAGGCGGGTTGCCGGTCACAGCGACGTTGCTAGGCAGTTAAGTAGTGTGACGGGTCCGCGCGATGTTGTGCGCCACGGTCAGCGATTTGCCCGTGACGCACAAACGATGGGGGCGGGTATGCACGCTAGAAATCTCGCTAGCGAGATCGCAGCATTTAATGCGGCCTTAAGATTCATGTAGACAGTGATTCTAGCATTACAGACTGTGCTGCTAACACCTAAAAATTGTAATCTATTCTCTAATTATAAATACTGCTTTTCACTGCATTTAGTGTAGGGCAGGCTTCTGGAGTAGTGGCAGTGTATTAGAAGCATGTAGGAAGTAATTCTAGCCTTACAGACCATTCTGCTGACTCCTAAAAATTTAATTTATTCTCTAATAATACCGCGGTTAGCTACATTTAGTGTAGGGTTAGTTTCAGGAGTAGGGGTAGTGTATTACAGGCCTATAAGAAGGCATTCAAGTCTTACACAGCAGACTTCTGCTAGCTAAAAAAATCAGTTCTCTAATAATACTGATTTTAGTTTGCAATTAGTGTCGGTTCACCTTCTAGACTACAGATTGTGAATTACAGGCCTATTGGCAGGGATTCAAGCGTTACACAGTAAGCTGCTACTAGCTAAAAAAAATATATTCTATTTTCTAATAATATCTCTCTTAGCTGCATCCATGATTAAAAATGAGTAGACTGCTTGTCCACTTCCTTGTTCCAGAGCAGTATCCAGCTATTTCTACCCGAGGCCTTGGCGTGCAAGAGAAACTAAGCAGCCACCCACCCACAGGCAAAACAATAAACGGCATTTTTTTCCACACTACTTTCCAAGCAAATGTTGGCATTTAGGCTTGTGGACACTGATGATTTTCGCAACCTGATGCTGGTACCTGTCCCTCAGTACCTGATCCCCAGTTTTCACTATTTGTTCTGGTGTGGCATCCCCACCTTGCACAAGCTCATGTCCCATAACATTACCTGTACCTCATACTCATTTTAGTTATGTCCCTCATGACTTCAGATTCTTTGCCAATTTGGGAGTAATAAGAGTGTACCGCCCCGCACTTGGCTGCAGCCGAGCCGCTCAGATCCGGGCTCGTGTGTCGGTGGCTTGAGCATCTCCGGACCGGGGGTCAGGCCGCTCTGCAAGGGGCTGGCGCTTTGAAGGGGGTTTTAGATTAGAGTTCGTGACGCCACCCACGGGTTGTGATGAACATAGGCTCCACCGCTGCTGTTTACTAGGCACCCCAGGGGAGATGTTGGTGCAGCTTTTGGTGTTAACCCCTCCATGGGCCGGGGTGGTGGCCCCGGGACCCGGTGATGTGATGCGATGTCGGTGCTCGGCGGGGCAGTGCGTGGCCCGAAGGCACTTTGGTACTCACTCTGACAAACACACAGGAGTCTCTGGTAAACCAAATGGATGATGGTCGGTGCCCGCAGCCGGCTGCTTCGGTCCCCAAACGGGTTGATGGTGTTCGCGTTTCTCCTGCACCTTTTTGTAGCTTGTGGTCAGCCGTGCTTCAGCAATGGGAGTCCCGCTCCCCAGCGTGTATGTCGGGAGAGACCGTTTGCCCGCAGGCGCTGGCCCGTTGGATCTCTTGGCCCTTGGCGGTGGCCGTTATCCGGAATCGGTGGGCTGTTGCCTTCTTTCGGGACTTGGGTGGGAAAGGACCTAGAGTCCAGACCTCAATCAGTTAATTAACGGGGTCCGGTAGATTCGGGACTGCGTTTCAGGGTCTGAGTACCCCCTCGTGTGCTCCGGTTTCCAGTCGGTTCCCCGGTTCGGTACCGGCGGGCCACTACACTGTCCCAGCTACCTACGGTTCCACCTGGCTGTCTTCCCGGTTCCTGCAGACGGCCACCACCATCTTCCTCCTAGCCAAAGTGCCCGGGCTCCTACCCAGGACACTGACAGATTTACTCCTCACTTCCACTGTCACAACTGCTCTCCTCCTCTCCTAAACTGATCTGCTTTGGTTTTTCCTGCCCCTGGGCCTGTGAACTCCTTGGTGGGCGTGGCCAACTGCCTGGCTCTGCCCACCTGGTGTGGACATCAAATCCAGAGGGAGGTGACTAGGGTTTAGTAGGTTGGCTGGTGTCACCTTATTTGGGGATGGGTGTTGTGCAGGGGCCTAACTGTGACTACCTGGCTAGTCCAGGGCGTCACAAGAGTGTTTTCAAAATTGTTTCAAAACTGGGATCAGACTGTCTCCTCTACATCTGTTGTCATGCCTCCTGGTTATTTTGGCTAGGCTTCACACTGACTGGAGATATTTTGCCTGTTTGAGCGTTAAGAATTAAGAGTGTTTTAAAAATTGGAAAAAATATGGAATCAGAGTGTCGTTTCTATGTCTGCTACAACTGTATTGCTATTTCTCCTTCCCATTTTGTCTAGGCCTTGCACTGGCTGCATTTTCATTACCACTTTGAGAGTCAAGAACTAAGAGTGATTTCAAAATTGATCCAAAACTGGAATCAGAGTGTCTGCTGGACATCTGTTGCTGACTGTACTGTGTACCGCTGGCGTCCCTGCACTCCTCACTCACCTCTCTGCAGGGACGCGCACTTACTCACTGCTGCGGCTGGCTCTCACCATGCTGCCTGGCATCCCTGCGGTCATCCATGTGGGTGCTCCCTGCTTCCCCCTCCTAGGGCCTGTACGTGGGGCACAGGTCCTCCAGGAGTTCTCCTAGGGAGTGACCGCACACCGCTGCCCTTCTCTTAAAAGGCCAGCATGCCATTTCCTGGATGTGTCTCTCAGCCTATCGTTGAGAGGCACTGCTGGGTACTTAAGGCACCCTCTCACTAGGGGTGGTGTCCAATCAATGTGTTGAGTTATTTAGTGGCTTTGTTCACTAGCCAGCTAGTTGTCAGGTCAACTTGTCTGCTGTGCTTCCGTTACAGTGTACAGTGCCTTTGCCTGTTCCCTGGTCCTGTTGAGAGACTGTGCCTGTACTCCTCGGTAATGGCACCATCCTCAGCTACCCCAGAGGTCATTGCTTGCTATAGTAGAGACTGTGCCTGTCAACCCTGGCCATGCCACCATCCTCAGCTACCCCTGAGGTCTTTGCTATACTAGAGACTGTGTCTGTCCTCCCAGGATGTGCCACCAGCCACAGCTACCTTTGAGGCCCTTGCTACATTAGAGACTGTGCCTGTCCTCCCCGGTCATGCCACCAGTCAAAGACTCCCCTGGAAGTCCTTGCTATACTAGAGACTGTGTCTGTCCTACCCGGCCATGCCACCAGCCTCAGCTACCCCGGAGGCCCTTGCTAGAGATTGTACCTGTATCTGTCCTCCCAGGCTGTGCTACCCCGGAGGCTCTTGCTAGATACTGTACCTGTATCTGTCCTCCCAGGCTGTACCACCAGCCACAGCTACCTCTGAGGCCCTTGCTACACTAGAGACTGTGCCTATCCTCCCCGGTCATGCCACCAGTCAAAGACTTCCCTGGAAGTCCTTGCCATACTAGAGACTGTTCCTGTTCTCCCCGGCCATGCCACCAGCTTCAACTACCCTGGAGGTCCTTGCTATAATATAGATTGTGCTTGCCCACTCAGCCATGCCACCAGCTTCAGCTACCCCCGAAGTCCTTGCTATACTAGATAATGTGCCTGTCCTCCCCAGCCGTGCCACCAGCCTTAGCTACCCCAGATGCTCTTGCTACACTAGGGATTGTGCCTGTCCTCCCTGGCTATGCCACCAGCCTCAGTTACCCCAGAGGTCCTTTCTATACTAGGTGCTGTGCCTACCTCCCCCACTGTGCCACCAGCCTCAGTTACCCCGGAGGTCCTTGGTACATTATTGTCTGTGTCTACTGGTCAACGTGTCCATCACTGCACTGGGACTCAAATGCCACAATTCTGGTCACTGCCCTGAGAGTGGCACCTGGTGTCTGCCTTGTGGTGGCACATAATCAAGCTCCTTCCACTAAGGGTAAGCCCATTGTCACCCTGTGGTCCAGTTAGTCCACTCCTGCTCACTGCTTTACCATCTTCTGCAGTAATTGTTACACTTTGATCAGGCCATGGATTGTGCTGTCTGGTTCTCCACCTCTGTCAGAAATATACCAAGAGATGTTGCAGATGTTGAACCAGCAAAATCAAATTCTGGCCCATCTACAGTCAGTGAATGTCCATCTGAATGCCCCAGCTCCTGCTGCACTTGTTTCCATATCTTGTTTGTCTGCCCCACTTCGGTTTGATGATGACCCCAAGCAATGCCGAGGTTTCATTAACCAGTGCACCCTGTACTTTGAACTGCTGGCTCAACAGTTTTCTTCAAACTGGTCCAAAGTGGCGTTCCTGATATTGCACCTTGGTAAGGAAGCTCTTGCTTGGGTCAATACTCTGTGGGAGAGAAATGACCCAATTACCGCAGACATTCTGGAATTCCTGTAGGCCTTCTGAAGAATCTTTGGTGAGCTGGGCAATGATGTGTTTGCTGCACCTTCTCTGCATCTTCTCTTCTACGGTTGTGCTAGTCCAGACTCTCACTTCTGAACTAGGATTGAATAATCAGGTAAGGACAAACTGGCCGGTCATGACATCCCCGTTTCTCTGGATGATTTTATCTCTTTAGCCACATGGGTCAATTGCAGGTTCCAGGATCGATCAAAGAAAGCTGCCCGCGAAAGAAGATCTATGCTTTTGGCTCCAGCCTTCCAGAGACCATTGGCTCCTCAAGCTCCAGCTTCTGCCCAGTTCCCAAACCCATGCAAGTAGATGATATCAACATGGGTGAACAGCGACAAGGTCATCACTAGAGACTGTCTTTGTCCACCCTGGCTGTGCCACGAACCTCAGCTATCCCGGAAGTCCTTGCTAAACTAGAGACTGTGCCTGTCCTCCCTGGCCATGCCACCAGCCTCAGCTACCCCGGAGGACCTTGCTATACAAGAGACTTGGTCTATCCACCCTGCCCATGCCACCAGCCATAGTTACCCTAGAGGTCCTTGCTACACTAGTGACTAGCTTAGCCAAGCCCCTCCCACTTAAACTAAGCCCAGGGTTCCTCTGTGGTCTAGTGGGTCCACTCCTGCCCATCATCTTCTGCGACATATCGCCATTGGTCATGCCCATCTTGGCTAAGCCTTGCACTGTCTGCAGATCCTCTGCCACTTTGAGAGTCAAGAATTAAGAGTGTGCTCATCATTGATCCAAAACTGGAATCAGAGTTTCTCCTGTATGTCTGATGCTGGCTAAATTGACATGCCTCCTGTTAGACTAGTTGGGCTAAAGGCGTGGTACCACAATCAATCTCTGCCCTGATCCTGTCTTTACATATTTGCAAACACCATCAGCAACCTCCATTTCCTTGTTCCAGCACAGTGTCCAGCTGTCTCTACCCCAGGTCTTGGAGGGCAAGCTTTAATACTCAGCCACACAACCACAGGCCAAAACAATAAACTGCATTAGTTCCATACTGCTTTCCCTGCAATTGTTGGTGTTTAGGCTTGTGGACACTAATGATTTCCACAACCTGATGGCAGCAGCCATCCTTTACATACCTGATCCTCAGCACTCACTGTTTCACAGTGTGGTGTCCCCGCCTTACATAACCTCATTATATTTATTGGTGACTACCGGCAGGTGTTATTTTATTTCCCCCATATCACATGTCAAAATCTGATTCGTGGACCAAATGTAGAAAGCAGGCCAATTTTATTTGGCCTGCAATGCTATTTTTGTATGGATGGCTATGTGGGGCCCATTATTCTGCATGGAGGACTATTTTGGGCCTACGACTAGGTAAGGTCGCAACTTTGTCCAACTTTTTAATATTTCAATCTATGCTGGGAATACTGAACTGTACTTGTAGAATATTGCCCATGGAGCGTATATTTTGCAAGTGACTGACAGAAGCGACAGCGGGCATACGACATCTGCCACATTTCATTTGCAAAAAAAGCGGACATAAACATAATTTGTAAGTTTAGGACACCAAGTTTTTTGTTGTCAGGCAGGCTATTAAGAGGTTTCGTAAGGGTTTGCGGACTCGAAACAGCAGGAGACCTGTGTCTTTTACTATGTTTGTGGTTCTTTTTGACCAAATAGGAAGGGTGTGTATATTGCACTATGAGAAATCCCTTTTACAGTTTTCCTTGGCATTTTATGGGGCCTTGAGGATAATGGATCTACTAAGCCCTTGTACGTCTTTCCAAAATGGTTGTGAATGTCCCTGCAGAATGAGGTCTTATGCATTAGATTATTGGAGTCTAACACAGATAGGATATTGTGTAACAGTATGGTGGTCATGTACCGCCCCCGTGGAAGCAGCCGAGCTGCTCAGATCCGAGTTCGCTGTGGCTCGAGGGTCTCCGGACTCGGGGGTCATGCAGCCACTCGAATGAAAAGGGGGGTATTTACAGGGAGTTATAGTTCGTGACGCCACCCGTGGTGTGTGGTAATTGGAAATACCACCGCTGCTATTGGGAGTACCTGGGGATGATGGAACGGGAGCAGCAAGGTGTTGTAACCCTCCACGGGTAGGGGTCTGTCCCGGGACTCAGTAAGGGGGATGCCGTGGGGATACAGGGGTCATGCTCGTACTCACTCAGTTCATAAGCAGACACTGACAACCGGGTAAACCAAGTCTCTGGGTACCGCTGCCACTGAGGGGAGCTTGTCCGGGTCCCGTCCCCAAGTGGTGCTGCCTGGTGATCCGTGACCTGCCTCTTGGCACTTAGTTTGACTTCAACTTGATGGCCAGTAGCGTAAAATTTGCCGGACCCCACTCCCTACTATGGCTAAGTATGGGAGCTTGCTCTCAGGGCTCACACTTGGGATTTTCTGGACCGTTTTGGGTTGGAAAGTCCTATCCCCTCATTGCACTAATGCCCCGATTCTGAAGCAGGTGGGAACGGATCGTAAAGGCTCCATTCTCCTCAGGTGAATTGTCGGGTTGCCTGAAGCTACTTCCCGACCTAGGGTCCATGTACCCCGTTGGGCCTTCGAACATGGACCGGTGATAGGTCTAGGCTGCCGGCCATCCTCCTCGACGGGTCCGAGCACCTCAACACAATCCCCTGTGACTGGGGTCTGAATCCTCTAGGCCCAGACCACCGTCTGCCATCTAGGCAGTTACTTCAGGAGTCACTCCCGACTTCCTCTGAGCTCCTCTCAGCTCGAGGGCTACTTCCAACTGTCTCTCCACTCACAGACAGACTCCGCTAACTACACACCTCACCTCCCCTCCCTGATCTCCCAGGTGGGCGACTCTATTCCACTCAAGCCGTCCACTGGTGTGTCAGGTGGGTGTGGCACAGGGTGTCTCCAGGATTTGATTTTCTGTTGGAGGCAACACCACTTAAGTAGGGACCCAGAACAAAGAGGGAGGCGGAATACTGCATGGAAGGGCAGCATGTGCAGTACCCTGTGATGACCTGATAGTCCAGGGACATCACATTCCCCCTTAATTAAACGTAGCTCGTCCCCGAGCTACAGGACATCCAGAGATTTATTTGCATAACTGTAAGAAAAAGGAAACATTTGATTTACAAGATTTTCATCCCACATTAGGGAGGCACATTACTTAAACGTTACTAAACAGTTAGAGTTCCTCATTTCAACTATGGAACGCTACCGGTTATGTTAATAGCGGAGGCTCAACCTACTCTGTTGCAGCTTCTTCCTGCAACAGTCCAGTCCCAACATCCCAGATCCCATCAACCCGCCACCCAAACAAACTGACCCGCTGCATTTCTATCCGTGGGAGGCGGAATACTGCACGGAAGGGCAGCTTGTGCAGTACCCTGTGACAACCTGATAGTCCAGGGGTGTCACAGTTACTCTTTCGGAAGCTCCCTATAGTGTGTCATGGCCGATTTGATGCTTCCAAGATTTAATAGCAGTTCGCCAAGCTGTTGGATATTCTTTGTTAGTCCATGTTGATAGGTCTGCTTTAACGAGGTTCTAATTTATTTCTGTTTTTAAAATCTGTGTTTAGGGTTTAGGTTTGTACTCAAAGTACAGTATTATGGTTCTCAACATTGATGTTGCAATGGAGGAGACGAGTTGGGATTTGGATGAATCATCCATAAAATGTATTAGGAATTAAATAATTTTAAGAGTTTTATGAGGTCACACTTAGTAAAATTTTAATAACAATGGGGGTAGTTGAGCGTCATTTCACAACTTGTCTTATGAGTCCTTTTCCTCTCCCTTTTTTTCCAATTCTTTCTTTTTAGATACTGAGAAGTGTACTATATGGATACTTGGTCATTCGTATATTATTACTCAGCCGACAAGAGGTCACGGTGAGTCCTTCTGGGTGGTAGATATTTGGGTTTTTGCAAGGAAGCAGTGAATATACATTGAATGGATTTCTGGGGCTTGACATGGGATCAAATTTGGTCTTGTTTTTTTGAGGCACTTAGGCGTTGGGGACCTACTCACAAATTGTTAGTACATGCTGGTGTTGAGGAGAGCCATAAGATGAAATACTTAATTAACCTCTGAACATAGAGCACTGTGGGAAGTGTGTTCAATGAAATGAATTCTCTATACATAAGCCAGTCACTCTTAAGAGGAAGCCAAGATGGCCCCCGATGACATCACAGACCCTACCATCAGCATGGATCCACCAGATGACGTCCCTCCCATCACCATCACCATGGATCCATCCGATGACGTCATAGACCCGCCTACAATGACGCCCATCAATCAGCTCATGGACTAACACATTATTCAACCCACTGACCAATGGACACATCCAGGTATGCTCACTGTGGGGCTGACCATGCCCCTTTGCAAGGTTATATCAGAGCAAGCTCAGTTGTAATAAAGCGGAGCATGGGCTGACTTCTGTCGAGGAAAGATGAATATCCGACTGTGTCTGATCTCATTTTTCAAGCATGCACTCGATCCACACCAATAATTAGGCTAGGCAGTAGGCAACTAGTGATCTCTGGAGTTCAGAGTTCACCCTAACACTGGAGGCAATGATATTGGAGATTTTCCTATGGATTTTTTGATAAAAAAAAAACATGGAAAAACATTTTTTGTGCCTCTGGACTCTTATCCTCAGATTGAAATTATTTGGTCAGAAATCATAAAATGCCTTAAGTGCTGTTTCGATATCGGCACTTAAAAATGCCAGGATAAAAATAAATAAATCAATGGCCAGGGTCACTGAGTTCAATGAGGTCACCTGAGGTCAGTTTACTTGTGGTCACAGGTGGAGGACCATGGAAAGCTCCAGCTGTTATTGCAAATAAACTGAGTGACATCATGGCTTATCGCTGTGGTTCAGTCAGTCTCTTCCTGAAGCCCACAGCATGAGTACATGTTCTGTGCCCATGTGCTATAATTTCATGATGTATGTAGCGGATTGTAATACGACCTGCGACCTTGTGTGGATTACATCAAAACTGAGTGTTTGGGGTTAATACATTTTTTAATTATTTTTTTTTAAAAAACTAAATGTACGCAGATAGCTGTAACAAGCGATCAAAATATCTTTTCTATAATATATTATTTATCTATGCCAATAAAAACATCTCGCCTCAAAAAAAAAAAAAATAAGCCATCACATGACTATATTGACAGATAAATTAAAACAGGTCTCGGAAAATGACAACACAACCTCCAATTTTTTTTTAAACTTCTATTTCATTTTCATCACTGAAACAATAAAAAAATACAAACATTTATTGTATCGCCATAATGTTCTGTTACCTAATGTATAAAACGGTCTGTATATAAACTATATACACAAATGAAAGAATATTATAAAGAAGAATATAAATAAAGAATTATAAATAAAGAAGAATATTATAAAAAAGACTAGCTATAATCAATAATATGCAAATAGCCTCCTAAGAGAAGAGGTCATAAACAATAGTGCTTCCTACTAGAAGAGCTCCTGAACTCTCTGAAGAGGCTACTTCCATTGTTTAAATTCCCAGGGGAACATTACATGGCCTTTAAGTCTCCTTAGGGTACACACTTTAGCGATGCAGCAGCGATTCCACCAGCGATCTGACCTGGTCAGTATCACTGCTGCATCGCTACATGGTCGCTGGTGAGCTGTCAATCAGGCAGATCTCACCAGCGACCAGTGACCAGCCCCCAGCCAGCAGCGACGTGGAAGCGACGCTGCGCTTGCACGGAGCCGGCGTCTGGAAGTTGCGGACACTGGTAACTAAGGTAAACATCGGGTATGGTTACCCGATGTTTACCTTAGTTACCAGCGCACACCGCTTAGCGATGGCTCCCTGCACTTGTAGCCACAGCACACATCGGGTTAATAAGCAAACCTTTGCTTATTTACCCGATGTGTCCTGCCGGCTCGTGTGCAGAGAGCTGGGAGCCGGCACTGGCAGCGTGAGAGCTGCAGATGCTGGTAACGAAGGTAAATATCGGGTAACCACCTTGGTTACCCGATGTTTACCTTGGTTACAGCTTACCGCAGGCTGTAAGACGCCGGCTCCTGCTCCCTGCACATTCAGGATTGTTGCTCTCTCGCTGTCACACACAGCGATGTGTGCTTATCAGCGGGAGAGCAACAATAAAAAAATGAACCAGGGATGTGTGTAACGAGCAGCGATCTCACAGCAGGGGCCAGATCGCTGCTCAGTGTCACACACAGCGAGATTGCTAATGAGGTCACTGCTGCGTCACAAAAACTGTGACTCAGCAGCGATCTCAGCAGCGATCTTGCTGTGTGTGAAGCACCCCTTACATACATAAACTTGCAGGTCTCCACAAGGAAAAATACTATCCCTTAGGCCCCCTTCACACGTCCGTGAAAAACACGCACGTGTGTTACGGGCCATTTTTCGGGTCCGTGTCCCGTTTTTGTGTCCGTTTTTATGGTCCGTGTGGCATCTGTGTGAATTGCGTATGCTAGCCGTGTTTGTGGGTAGAACGTCCGTGTGTGCGTGTGGAATTAACGTGTATGTGTACATGGAATGTCCGTGTGGAATGTCCGTGTGGAATGTCCGTGTGTGTGATGCACAATGTCGTTTATAAATGTCGGCTGACAGCAGACAGAGTTGCGCGATGAGAATGAACTCGGGTGAACTTCACCCGACTTCATCCTCATACCGCGGCTCTGTCTGTGTCGAGTACTGATTAGCGGTCACCTGTGAAGGATTCACCGGTGACCGCTAATCCCCCGAGTGACTGAAGTTTCCCCCCCTCTCTCATACTCACCGTTCCTTGATCCCTGGCGCAGCGCTGCACGGCATTCACACTGCTGCGGCGGCTTTTACTATTTTGAAAAATCCGGCCGCTCATTAAACAATCTCCTATTCCCTGGTTTCCCCGCCCACCGGCACCTATGATTGGTTGCAGTGAGACACGCCCCCACACTGAGTGACAGGTGCCTCACTGCACCCAATCACAGCAGCCGGTGGGCATGTCTATACTGTGCAGTAAAATAAATAAATAAATAATTAAAAAAAAACGGCGTGCGGTCCCCCCCAATTTTAATGCCAGCCAGATAAAGCCATACGGCTGAAGGCTGGTATTCTCAGGATGGAGAGCTCCACGTTATGGGGAGCCCCCCACCCTAACAATATCAGTCAGAAGCCGCCCAGAATTGCCGCATACATTAGATGCGACAGTTCTGGGACTGTACCCGGCTCTTCCCGATTTGCCCTGGTGCTTTGGCAAATCGGGGTAATAAGGAGTTAATGGCAGCCCATAGCTGCCACTAGATCCTAGATTAATCATGTCAGGCGTCTCCCCGAGATTCCTTTCATGATTAATCTGTAAATTACAGTAAATAAACACACACACCAGAAAAAAATCCTTTATTAGAAATAAAAAACACACACATATACCCTGGTTCAACAATTTAATCAGCCCGAAAAAGCCCTCCATGTCCGGCGTCATCCAGGATGGTTCAGCGTCGCATCCAGCTCTGCTGGATGGAGGTGACAGGAGCTGCAGAAGACACCGCCGCTCCCGACAGCTCCACGCGGCAAATGAAGACAGCCACGCGATCAGCTGAGCTGTCACTGAGGTTACACGCTGTTACTGTATCCAATGACAGCGGGTAACCTCAGTGACAGCTCAGCTGATCGCGCTTCTCACCTCAGTTGCTGCGTGGAGGTGACCGGAGCGGCGGTGTCTTCTGCAGCTCCTGTCACCTCCATGCAGCAGAGCTGGATGCGACGCTGGACCATCCTGGATGACGCCGGACATAGAGGGCTTTTTCGGGCTGATTAAATTGTTGAACCAGGGTATATGTGTGTGTTTTTTATTTCTAATAAAGGATTTTTTTCTGGTGTGTGTGTTTATTTACTGTAATTTACAGATTAATCATGAAAGGAATCTCGGGGAGACGCCTGACATGATTAATCTAGGATTTAGTGGCAGCTATGGGCTGCCATTAACTCCTTATTACCCCGATTTGCCAAAGCACCAGGGCAAATCGGGAAGAGCCGGGTACAGTTCCAGAACTGTCGCATATAATGTATGCGGCAATTCTGGGCGGCTGCTGACTGATATTGTTAGGGTGGGGGGAACCCCATAACGTGGAGCTCCCCATCCTGAGAATACCAGCCTTCAGCCGTATGGCTTTATCTGGCTGGCATTAAAATTGGGGGGGACCGCACGCCGTTTTTTTTTAATTATTTATTTATTTATTTTACTGTACAGTATAGACACGCCCACCGGCTGCTGTGATTGGGTGCAGTGAGGCACCTGTCACTCAGTGTGGGGGCATGTCTCACTGCAACCAATCATAGGCGCCGGTGGGCGGGGAAAGCAGGGAATAGGAGATTGTTTAATGAGCGGCCGGCTTTTTCAAAATAGTAAAAGCCGCCGCAGCAGTGTGAATGCCGTGCAGCGCCGCGCCGGTGATCGGGGAACGGTAAGTATGAGAGAGGGGGGAAACAGACCGACAGACTGTGAGAGAGGGACAGAGAGACCGACAGAGAGACCGACCGACGGACTCAGGGAGATTGACCGACATACACAGAAATAGAAAGAATAGCCGACATCACTAGAAATAAAAACACCAAACGGACACGGACTATAGGTAGATGCATACGTGTATACTAACGTGTGTGCACATACCCATAGACTTTCATTGTGTCCACGTGTGCACGCTCCGTGCAGATAACGGACATGCATCCGTGCAAAACGCAAACACATACGGATCACGGACACGCACACACGGACATAATGAAATAACGCCCGTGTGACCACAATCATAGATTAACATTGGTGCACGTTTGGCCGTGTCTCCGGTATATACGGAAACGGACCAAACACGCACGTGTATCACGGACGTGTGAAGGGGGCCTTAGGCTGTATAAGAATTAACATATAATGCAATTAATTGTAAGTTGTAGGATAATTGTGAAGAAATATTTTCTTCAGAGCTACCTTCACTTCTTTGTTCCTCAGACTGTAGATAATGGGGTTTAGTGAAGGAGTGATTAAGGTATAAAAAACAGCAGCAGCCATATCAAAGGTAGAACCAGAGTCCGGACGCATATATGTGAATACACAAGGAATATAAAATAAAGCCACCACGGTAACATGAGATACACAGGTAGAAAAGGCTTTTTCCCTCCCATCCGCAGTTTTGATTCTCATTATGGCCCCAATGATGTTTATATATGAAATCATGATTAGAATGAAGCAGCTTAGGGAGATGGAGGCAATGTTGGCCAGAATCATAGTTTTATTCACTGTTGTGTCTGCACATGCCAGTTTTAACACTGGGATAATGTCACAAAAGAAGTAATTTATTTCATTAGAATGACAGAACGGAAGTTGAAAAGTTAGCACTGTGTGAGTAATCGAATGCAGTGAACCAGCTAACCAAGACCCAAACGCAAGACACACTGACACCTTCCAGCTCATGAGACTGCTATAATGTAGGGGTCGGCATATGGCGGCAAACCTATCATATGCCATGACAGTGTATAAGAAACACTCGGCACTTGCAAGAAAATGGAAAAAGTACAACTGTGATACACATTCACTAAAGGGTATCGTCTTCATGGATAAAACATTTCCAAGTAATCTAGGTAAAGTCACCGAAGACAAGCAAATGTCCAAGAAGGAAAGGTTCGCAAGAAAAAAATACATGGGTTTATGAAGAGAGGAGGTGCCTTTAACCACACCAATAATGAGAATATTTCCCACCAAAGTGGAGGTGTAGATAAAGGAGAGAAGAAAAAACAGAGGCACCTTCAGCTCATCAATATATGGAAGTCCTTTCAGAACAAAGTTCACAAACAGCGATGAATTCCTTTCATCCATTTATTTTATAGCGAAAGGAGCTAAAATGGAATTAAGACACACTCAAAATAATCTAAGGAGCTAAAATGGAATTAAGACACACTCAAAATAATCTAAGGAGCTAAAATGGAAAATAAGATTATAATTACGATGAAGAAATCAGTGCCATGAATTGTGTGATACAGCTTAGCAAGGATTCGTCTGATTTCTTCATACTGAAAATATGGGAACTTACTTCATTTATAAGCTATATTGTTATCGAGCATCATGGACACCATAAATGATGATGTGTGTACCCATTTGCCAAAATCACCTTGAATAAGCAAAGAACCCAAGGGTAGGCTACATATGTCATTCTCTTTTCCTCAGTCTATCATCTGATTGCTTGTGTGAGGATTTATAGTCTGCAGAAGTCCAGGGAGAAAGTGTATTCAGTTTTAGCAAGGGATCATTTCCCACTGTACAAAATTAGTACATCTCAAATTAGTCTATAGCTTAATGTTTGAGAACATGAAAATAAAAAATGAAATAAATATACATATATATATATATATATATATATATATATATATATATATACTGCTCAAAAATGAAAGGGAACACTTAACCAACCGAATATAACTCCACGTTAATCAAACTTCTGTGAAATCAAACTGTCCACATAGGGAGCAACTCTGATTGACAATCAATTTCACTTGCTGTTGTGTAGATGGAATAGACATCAGGTTGAAATTATTGCCAATTATCAAGACACACTCAATAAAGGAGTATTTCTGCAGGTGGGGTCACAGACCCCATCTCAGTACCAATGTTTTCTGGCTTATGTTTTGGTCACTTTTGAATGTTGGTTGTGCTCTCACACTCATGGTAGCATGAGACGGACTCTACAACCCACACAAGTGGCACAGGCAGTGCAGCTCATCCAGGATGCCACATCAATGCGCACTGTGGAAAGAAGGTTTTCTGTGTTTGTCAGCGTATTGTCCAGAGGATGGAGGCGCTTCCAGGAGACAGGCCAATACACCTGGAGACATGCAGGGGCCATAGGAGGACAATAACCCAGCAGCAGGATTGCTATCTTCGCCTTTCTGCAAGGAGGAACAGGAGGAGCACTGCCAGAGCCCTTCAAAATGACCTCCAGCAGGCGACAAATGTGCATGGTTCTGCAAAGACAGTTAGAAACTGACTCCATGAGAATGGCATGAGGGCCCGATGTCCACAGATGGGGGTTTGTGCTCACTGCCCAATACCGTGCAGGATGCTTGGCGTTTGCCACAGAACACCAGGATTGGCAAATTCGTCAGCATCCTGTGCTCTTCACAGGTGAAAGCAGGTTCACACTGAGCACATGTGACAGACATGACAGAGTATGGAGACGCCATGGAGAGCAATCTGCTGCTTGCAACATCCTTCAGCATGACCAGTTTGGCAGTGCGTCAGTAATGGTGTGGGGTGGCATTTCTTTGGAGGGTCGCACAGCCCTCCATGTGTTCGCCAGAGGTAGCCTGACTGCCATTAGGTGCCGAGATAAGATCCTCAGACCCCTTGTGGGACCAAATGCTGGTGCGGTTCACCCTGGGTTCATGTGGTTGTAGTGTGTCAGCAGTTCTTACAAGATGAAGGCATTGAAGTTATGGACTGGCCCGCCTGTTCCCCAGACCTGAATCCGATTGACCACATCTGGGACGGTTTCCCGTTGAAGCACTTGCGAAACACGTGTCGGGACCGGGTCCACATGTGAGGCTGACAGACTCCCTTTTTGGGTGCTATACATACCATAGGTAGGTCCTTCAGGTGCCAATTTCCCCACCACTGTATGATTTTTTTTCATTTTTATTTTTTTTCTCTATCTGAGATTATGCTATGTATTTTCTGGTGGTGTTACATACTGGTGTACTCAGGCCCTGATTTGGACCTTATCCTGTTGGTTACTATTTAATGTATGGACATTCCATCACTCCACTAGCCCAGGGGATATACTATTGATATCTTTTGATTACTTATAGGCCCCCCTGGGATATAGTAATACCACTTTCTTCCCAGTTTTAGCTAAGGGGTATTCTGTCTCCCTCCCTGGGACCTTTTTCTCTCTCTGTCTCATCTAATTGGATTTTAACTATGTACAGTTAGGTCCAGAAATATTTGGACAGTGACACAAGTTTTGTTATTTTAGCTTTTTTCAAAAACATGTTCAGAAATACAATTATATATATAATATGGGCTGAAAGTGCACACTCCCAGCTGCAATATGAGAGTTTTCACATCCAAATCGGAGAAAGGGTTAGGAATCATAGCTCTGTAATGCATAGCCTCCTCTTTTTCAAGGGACCAAAAGTAATTGGACAAGGGACTCTAAGGGCTGCAATTAACTCTGAAGGCGTCTCCCTCGTTAACCTGTAATCAATGAAGTAGTTAAAAGGTCTGGGGTTGATTACAGGTGTGTGGTTTTGCATTTGGAAGCTGTTGCTGTGACCAGACAACATGCGGTCTAAGGAACTCTCAATTGAGGTGAAGCAGAACATCCTGAGGCTGAAAAAAAAGAAAAAATCCATCAGAGAGATAGCAGACATGCTTGGAGCAGCAAAATCAACAGTCGGGTACATTCTGAGAAAAGAGGAATTGACTGGTGAGCTTGGGAACTCAAAAAGGCCTGGGCGTCCACGGATGACAACAATGGTGGATGATCGCCGCATACTTTCTTTGGTGAAGAAGAACCCGTTCACAACATCAACTGAAGTCCAGAACACTCTCAGTGAAGTAGGTGTATCTGTCTCTAAGTCAACTGTAAAGAGAAGACTCCATGAAAGTAAATACAAAGGGTTCACATCTAGATGCAAACCATTCATCAATTCCAAAAATAGACAAGCCAGAGTTAAATTTGCTGAAAAACACCTCATGAAGCCAGCTCAGTTCTGGAAAAGTATTCTATGGACAGATGAGACAAAGATCAACCTGTACCAGAATGATGGGAAGAAAAAAGTTTGGAGAAGAAAGGGAACGACACATGATCCAAGGCACACCACATCCTCTGTAAAACATGGTGGAGGCAACGTGATGGCATGGGCATGCATGGCTTTCAATGGCACTGGGTCACTTGTGTTTATTGATGACATAACAGCAGACAAGAGTAGCCGGATGAATTCTGAAGTGTACCGGGATATACTTTCAGCCCAGATTCAGCCAAATGCCGCAAAGTTGATCGGACGGCGCTTTATAGTACAGATGGACAATGACCCCAAGCATACAGCCAAAGCTACCCAGGAGTTCATGAGTGCAAAAAAGTGGAACATTCTGCAATGACCAAGTCAATCACCAGATCTTAACCCAATTGAGCATGCATTTCACTTGCTCAAATCCAGACTTAAGACGGAAAGACCCACAAACAAGCAAGACCTGAAGGCTGCGGCTGTAAAGGCCTGGCAAAGCATTAAGAAGGAGGAAACCCAGCGTTTGGTGATGTCAATGGGTTCCAGACTTAAGGCAGTGATTGCCTCCAAAGGATTCGCAACAAAATATTGAAAATAAAAATATTTTGTTTGGGTTTGGTTTATTTGTCCAATTACTTTTGACCTCCTAAAATGTGGAGTGTTTGTAAAGAAATGTGTACAATTCCTACAATTTCTATCAGATATTTTTGTTCAAACCTTCAAATTAAACGTTACAATCTGCACTTGAATTCTGTTGTAGAGGTTTCATTACAAATCCAATGTGGTGGCATGCAGAGCCCAACTCGCGAAAATTGTGTCACTGTCCAAATATTTCTGGACCTAACTGTATGTCTAATTACTTACTGTCATCATATGTGATTTTGATATTTGCATTTTTTGTAATAATAAAAACTGTATACTTTTTCACAACTGTGGTACAGTAGTTTTACTTCAAAAACATGATAAATACCCCTTCTTGTCCACAAGTTTCTGTATGTATTCTATGGGGTCTATGTATATTACAACAAATATGAGGTCCGCTCTACTTGGTCTTTGTTTTTCTAATCTGGGACATAATGTTTCACTCCATCCACCAATGTCACGCTGCACCACAGACTGTCCAGGAGTTGACAGATGCTTTAGTCCATGTCTGGGAAGATATCCCTCAGGAGACCATCTGCAACCTCATCAGTAGCATGCCCAGGCACTGTAGGGAGGTCATACAGGCATGTGGAGGTCACACACAATACTGAGCCTCATTTTGACTTGTTTCCACTTTAATTTTGTCTTGTTTTGTCTTGTTTTGATTTTCATTTTGACTTTTTTTCCAGTTTCATTTTGTGTGTGTCTTCAAATCCAGGTCTCCATTGGTTAAAACATTTGATTTCCATTGATGATTTTTGTGTGATTTTGTTGTGAGCCCATTAAACTTTGTACAGAACAAAGCATTCAATGAGAATATTTAATTCATTCAGATCTAGGATGTATTAAGTGAGTGTTCCCTCTAATTTTTTGAGCAGTGTATATATATACTACTTTCCAGTTCAAAAACCTCTATGATAATAGAAATTCCTATTCTTGGATCCAATAATTTAAACTATTAATTGTGGACACTTTTTTATAATGCACCTGTATAAACATTATAAGATAGTGTTTGAAGGGTGCCTAACATTGTACACGCACTCGGATGTGTGGACAATATGGTATACAGAGAAGAATCTGTGCAGATTGATTTTATATATATATATATATATATATATGTATATATATATATATACATATATATATATATATATATATATATATATATATAAATACACACCGTATTTTTCGGACTATAAGACGCACCTGACCATAAGACGCACCCTGGTTTTAGAGGAGGAAAATAGGAAAATAAAATTTGAACTAAAAAATGTGGTCATGACACACTGTTATGGGGCGAGGATTTGCTGCTGACACTGTTATGGGGGTAATGTCTCTGCTAAGGTACCCCATTCTGGTAATGATCCTCCTGCCTTGTATATGATCCTGCTCATATACCCCCATCCTGCTCATATACCCCCATCCATCCTGCTCATATACCCCCATCCATCCTCCTCATATACCCCCTTCCTGCTCATATACCCCCATCCATCCTGCTCATATACCCCCATCCTGCTATATACCACCCATCCTGCTCATATACCCCATCCTCCTCATATACCCCCATCCATCCTGCTCATATACCCCTATCCTGCTCATATATCCCCATCCTGCTCATATACCCCCATCTTGCTCATAATATACCCCCATCCTGCTCATAAAATACCCCATCCTGGTATATGGCCTGTATCCTATGGCACAGAAAAAAAAACAAAAACGTTTATACTCACCTTTCCTCACTCCCTGCAGCACCGATCATCTTCCTCTCTGTCTCAGCTGCAGCGCCGCTGAGTGGAGCCATCACCGGTGTCTGCAGCATCGCGATGTCTTCCTGTCTGTGCCGGTCAGCTGATCTGTGTGGACACTAGCGGCGCGCATAGCGATGACGTCATCGCTGTGCTCACCGCTCTCTATACCGATCAGCTGACTGGCACAGACAGGAAGACATCACAATGCTGCAGGGGGGCAGCTCCACACACGGTGACGGGTGAGTACACTGATTCACTGCACACCGCGCTGATGATGATGCACGGTGGCAGTGAATACAGCCGCACATGATCACTCCAGGCTGTAGTTGCCAGGGGTGATCATGCGGGCTGGCTGTTAATTATGCGCGCACACCCCCGCTCATCCCCCCGCCCATCTGTCAGCGCTGGCTTCACCGCTGAGAGATGGGCGGGAGGATGGGCATGCATATGTAATGAGCGGGCCCACGTGACCTGCTCCACCGCAGCACCCTCATTCCCCACAGCCACATTCAGACCATAAGAAACACCCCCCACTTTCCCCCAACATTAGGGGGGAAAAAGTGCGTCTTATGGTCCGAAAAATACAGTATATGTATATGTGTGTATATATATATATATATATATATATATATATATATATATATATATATATACTGTATATATATATATATATATATATATATATATTCTTTGAAATCCCTGGTCCTACTTAGTGATTGACAGCTGTCTATGCATGCACAGTCATACAAGAAAGACTGTCAATCACTGGATAGGACCATGTGCATAAAAACTCCAGGAGTTTCAATGAAGAAATTGCAAATTTACTGAAAGGTTTCCATCGAAAATGTCTAGCAACCTCATCTGCTCCTCCCAGTTTCAACATGACAGGTTCCTTTCAAAGGTTTAGATGGACAAAGTTGCTGAATACACTATAGTGTATAGTGGTAGGGAGAGGAGAAGCCTATGTTATTCTGGTTGCATAACTGAAGGATCCATGCTTCAGTCCCTCAAGGAATTCGACTACAAGTTTTCAGTTAACTATCCCTTTATGTTTTTAATAAAACACCACTCCAGTGGGGTTTTATTTTCAATGCTGGAGTGGCACTTTAAATCTAAGCCCCTGCCATATACTCACCTTCCGGCGGCTTCACCATTTACCGATGCCACTCCGGTCATAGAATCATGGAATCATAGAATCATAGAATATTAGAGTTGGAATGGACCTCCTGGGTCATTTAGTCCAACCCCCTGCTCAAAGCAGGATTCACTAAATCATCCCAGACAGATGTCCGTTCAACCTCTTTTTAAAGACTTCCATTGAAGGAGAACTCACAACCTCTCGTGGCAGCCTATTCCACTCATTGATCACCCTCACTGTCAAAAAGTTTTTTCTAATATCTAATCTGTGTCTCCTCCCCATCAGTTTCATCCCATTGCTTCTAGTCTTTCCTTGTGAAAATGAGAATAAAACTGATCCCTCTACAGTGTGATAGCCTTTAAGATATTTGTAGACAGCTATTAGGTCTCCTCTCAGTCTTCTCTTTTGCAAGCTAAACAATCCTAAATCCTGTAACCGTTCTTCATAGGACATGGTTTGCAGTCCAGTCACCATTCTGGTCACTCTTCTCTGAACTTGCTCCAGTTTGTTGATGTCTTTTTTAAAATGTGGTGCCCAGAACTGGACACAGTATTTCAGATGAGGTCTGACCAAAGAGGTGTAAAGGTGGATAATGACTTCACGTGATCTAGACTGTATGTTTCTGTTAATACATCCAAGAATGGTGTTTGCCTTTGTTGCTGCTGCGTCATATTGTTGACTCATGTTCAATCTGTGTCTGTGATCTATTAGTATACCTAAGTCTTTTTCAAGGAAACTAGAGTATGATCTCCAGCACTTCAAAGAAGGTTAAAAATATTTATTGAGGTTCTATTAAAAAAGATCCATCGATCATGAAAACAGTGAGGGGGGACACATTAAGAGAAATCCAACATGTTTCAGCTAGTGTCTATTGTGCACACAGATATACTGAGAAGTTTCACTTGGAATGGAAGGGAACCTGGAAACAATTTCCAGTAATTGCTAGTAGAAAAGTCTCTATAGCAAGCACCTGAAAAAATCCATGTATGAAACACCCAAGTAAAGTGAACAGGTGCATATAGGTGCGTGCACACATAGACAAGAAAAAGGATGTATATAAAATAAAAAATACCAAAAATTAGTACAGATAAAAACGAAACATATATATATAATACAATACAAAAAATGAATTCAGTTATATTGCAAAATGAGATCCTGCCGAACATTAAGACCTAGGGGTTGGCGTGTAGCTAGTTTAAAAATCCAGTAAGATTCACAATTTAGTATAGTTCTATGATAAACTCCACCTCTGGCTTATTTGAAAACTCTTTGAATACCTTGAAATTTAAAGGCAGAAATATCACCCCTGTGTACATTAATGAAATACAGCTTGCAGATTACAGGCATCAGATAAATGCCTTCTGATGCGCTGTTTTAGTGGACAAATAGTACAACCTACATATTGAATGTTTCATTGTATACATTGTATCAAGTAAATGACTCCTGCAGTGTTACAATTAATGTAACTTTTCATAGAAAAACTCTCTCGTGTTACACAGGAATGAAATGTTTTAGATTTGATCACATATTTACAAGAGAGACATATACTGTGTCCACAATTAAAAAAAACCTATGCAATTGAGCCATGTAGGTCTTTTGGGAGAAATTTCATTTACCATGCTTGGTGCTAGTAGATTGGAGAGTGTAACTGCCTTTTTGGCCACACATTTAATTGTATAAGTTTGTAAAATTTGATTCAGTTTATTGTCTTGCTGTAATAAAGTTATGTATTTATTGATAATACCGGTTATGAATTTGTATTGTGGAGAATATGCAGTGGAGAAAACAATATTATGTGTACTAGATGTAACTTGGATTTATCCAGTAAAAGAGTTGGTCTATCTAATTTGTCAGTAATTGCTATAGCCCTGTTCAGACTCCACTCAGGATATTTTCTATTTCGGAGTCTATTTTTGATGGTATATGTCTCTTTAATGAAATATGTTGCATCAGAGCAGTTTCGTTTTGCCCTTATTATCTCTCCTACTGGAATATTTCTTACTACATGGGGAGGATGACAAGATGTATCCTCTAAAATTGAATTAGCATCAGTATTTTTTCTATATGTTGTTACCTCTATTTTCCCTTTATTGGCTGTAAAATTAATATCCAAAAAATTAATTTGGGTATTATGACTAGTGTATGTGAACTGTAGATTTGATACATTATTATTCAGATGATTAACAAATGCTTCTGCTTCTAGGACAGTGCCTTTCCAAATAAAGATACAGTCATCAATATAACGCCCCAAAAAATTATTTTATCTTGAAAAATGTTCTGGGAATGAAAAATAAAATGCTCTTCAAATACTGCAACCACAATGTTAGCTAGGGAGGGCGAAAATTTACCTCCCATACTGACTCCTATTCTTTGTAGGTAAAATGAATTATTGAAGCAAAAATAGTTGTGTGTTAGCAAGTAGTGTACGGAAGAAATAAAAAAATTGCATAAATCCGAAGAATATGTGCTGTACCTGTGTAAAAAATATTTTAGGGATTCCAAAGCAACATGATGCGGTATTGAGGGATACAGGCTAATAATATCGCAGGTAAGCCAACTGTAGTCATTTTCCCATTTGATCTCTGTAAAGAAAGCCATGGACCCCATAGGGGGGAGGGGCGACATGACCAGAGGGAAGGAAGGGAGTGAGGGGGTTAATAAAGTTGAAATAGGGCATTATGGGAGGATATAAGGGGATTGGTGGAAAAGGATCCCTATAGGGGAGGGGGGGGAGTATATAAGTAGTGGGGAGGGATCTTACCTCCCCTTTTTGACTCCGGACGGCGACAGATTCCAGCTCACCCTCCCTTTGTGGTTTGTGAATTCGTTATGTTTTTTAGCTATGTTCAAAAAAAAAAAAAAAAGGGAAAAGTAATATTAAAAAAAAAAAGAATGTTGAAAGGGAGGTATGTTTGTCGCAGCAGCGGGGGTATGTCTGGTCCAGAAGCGGTTGTAAGGGATTGGTGGCTGGACCGAGAGGCACTGTCTGGGTATGGTGTCTCCGGGTTCCGGTAAATTGCAGGCACGGGGTTCTGCAAAGTTTGGGGGTATTAATCCGTGGGGTGATTAATACCTCATCTCTGGGTCGGAGTGTTGTGGCCAGGGATATTGGCGTAGGAATTGGTTTCTGGATCGGGCCTACATAAGGTTTTCATGTTTTGTTTATTATGTGTTACCTATTATTGTGTGTTTGGGGTCGCCCGTTGGACGGCGCCCCCTTGTGTTAGTGTGTTAATAATAGGTAATAAAGGCTGCTGTGGCCAATTTGTTTAACCAAGTCGCATGCAGTCGGTGTGTTATTTTTAGGTTAAGTTGGGTATACTAACCATTACGACCGGAGAATCCTTCCTCAGTGGTCATGTCTTTAATCAGAGCTTTGGAATCTCTAATATGGCCAGGAATTTGTTTAACAAGTGGTTGCAGTAAATGATCCACCCAGGCTCCTAAACGTTCATGTAAAGAGCCCATACCTGATATAATCGGTCGAAATGGGGGAGGAAAAATACATTTGTGGATTTTGGGCATAGCATGATAAATTGGGATGGTCGGTGTTTCCACTTGTAAATAATCGAAAATCTTTTTACTGAAAAAACCTGCTGTTAGCCCCTCTTGTAAATGTTCAAACAGTTTTTTCTTATAGAATGGCGTGGGATCTCCTTTGAGCAATAAGTAAGTATCCTGATCTTGTAGGATTTTAAGATTCTCCCTGAAATATAAACCTGAATCCAAAACAACCACTCCCCCCCCCCCTTATCAGCCTGTCTGATAATCAGATCCTTATTGTCCTGTAGACATTTTAATGCTGCTTTTTCATCTTTATTTAGATTACTTTTATAGGGAGGACAATTTCTATCTAACTGCATAAGATCATTTTCTATTTTGTCCTTAAAAATGTCCAGGACTGAGGGTCTTGATTGTAGAGGGTAAAAATATGCATTTTTAGTATTGAAATTATCCATGGAGAGTGGTTCTGTATTATCGGATTCTGCTGCTAATTGTCTGAGTTGTACAATATTATTTAATTCATGAAAAGTAGGAATTTTATTAATGGGTGTACATATAGGAGCAGTAATATCTTGGTCTTGGGTGATATTTCTGCCTTTAAATTTCAAGGTATTGAAAGAGTTTTCAAATCAGCCAGAGGTGGAGATTATCATAGAACTATACTAAATTGTGAATCTTACTGGATTTTTAAACTAGCTACACGCCAACCACTAGGTCTTAATGTTCGGCAGGATCTCATTTTGCAATATAACTGAATGTATTTTTTGTATTGTATTATATATATGTTTCGTTTTTATCTGTACTAATTTTTGGTATTTTTTATTTTATATACATCCTTTTTCTTGTCTATGTGTGCACGCACCTATATGCACCTGTTCACTTTACTTGGGTGTTTCATACATGCATTTTTTCAGGTGCTTGCTATAGAGACTTTTCTACTAGCAATTACTGGAAATTGTTTCCAGGTTCCCTTCCATTTCAAGTGAAACTTCTCAGTATATCTGTGTGCACAATAGACATGTAAGTGCAATCCTTGAATAAGGCTCTACTAGCTGAAACATGTTGGATTTCTCTTAATGTGTCCCCCCTCACTGTTTTCATGATCGATGGATCTTTTTTAATAGAACCTCAATAAATATTTTTAACCTTCTTTGAAGTGCTGGAGATCATACTCTAGTTTCCTTGTCTGTGTTCTGCCTGAGGCCAGGGCAGCTCCGTGCACCAACACCGATCCTGACCTGGACTTTAGGAAGGGTGAGCTGAACTACTTTTTCTATTTTCAGTATTTTTAAGTCTTTTTCATACATTCTTTTGGATAGCTCTATTCCTCCCATGCTGTATATGCTCTTTTCATTATTCTTGCCAAGATGTATGACTTTGCATTTCTCCCTGTTAAAAACCATTCTATTAGTTACTGCCCATTGTTCCAGCTTGTTTAGATCTTGTTCAATCCTCTCTCTTCTCTAGTATTAGTTATTCCTCCTAACTTTGTGTCATCAGCAAATTTAATCAGTTTACCCTTAATACCTTCATCTGAATCATTGATAAAGATGTTGAACAACACGGGGCCCAGGACAGAGCCCTGTGGTACCCCACTTGAAACAGTCTTCCAACTGGACGTACAGCCATTTATGACCACTCTTTGAGTCCGATCACTAAGCCAGTTACAAATCCATCTAACAGTTGCCTTGTCCATTCCACACTTGGTCATTTTTTCAATAAGGATTGTATGAGATACTTTGTCAAATACTTTACTGAAGTCAAGATATACTATATCTACTGCATTTCCCTGATCAACCCAGTTAGTGATTTTGTCATAGAAGGAAATTAAGTTAGTCTGACATGACTTATTAGTTACAAACACATGCTGGCTCTGGTTAATCACTTCATTCTCATCCAGGTGCTTGCATAAATGTTGTTTAATAATTTGTTCAAAGATCTTTCCTGGTATGGAAGTCAGGCTCACAGGCCTGTAGTTCCCTGGGTCCACCTTCTTCCCCTTTTTGAAGATAGGGACAACATCACCATCTTGCTGGAAGTCAAAAGTTACATCAAAAGCTCTCAATACAGGTCTATAAGAGCCATAATGAGGCCAAAATGAGGCTCTCATAGATTTGCATTGATTTGTGACCTCCGGCATGCTCAATGAAACACTGGAGCTGCTGGCAGGTGACAAATCACAGGAGACCAACTGCAGTGACGGCAATAGAAGGTGAAGCCAATGGAGGGTCAGTATAAGACTGGGGACTTATATTTAAAGCTCACTTCCAGCAGTTCAGTAAAAATAGTGCTGCAATGGTGCTTTAATAAGTATAGTGTTTTTTTGAGGTTTAGCAGAGGAGAGGTGTGAAGGAGTATGCGACAGAGCAGTAAGGGACGCCAGGCCGAGGAAGAATCCATAGGCTTTATTGGAACCACAACGATAAAGCATCAAACATGAATATAAATCCTTAAAGTCTGCAAGGAGTCCACAACAAAACAACAGATCCATGGGCGCCTGCCGGTATTCCGACGCCAGGGAAAATATGGCAATGGTCCTTATGAGTTCCTTGAGTCCAACAGGGTAAACAACAAACACAATCCCCCATGGCCACTGATCTCCAACCTGTAACAGTCCATACAGAGGCACTAGGATCTAGCCTCAACTATAGATCCTAGGTCTTCTCCAGCTGAGATCCAACTAACTAACTAACTAACTAACTAGCATGAATCTCATTGTTCTCTTCTCCTGGGATCAGCCCCTTAGGTGGGCAGAAGGGCCCACCTCCCCTTGGACATTTGATACCTGAAAGGATTCTAGACGTCCTGGCTCTATTCTGTCTACCAAGTTGTGGATTGGATGAGTCCCATGCTGAGAAGAACAAACTATCTCCCACCAGAAGTAGTACATAGAGGACAGTCTAGGAGGAACAGACTATTACACCATGAGCACAGGCGAGGGAGGGACACGCTGTTACAAGAGGGATGGGGTATTTTCAGACCTGTGTGCCCTACACATGCAGGGGACCCTGGGGGGCCTTGGGCATTTCAGATTGATGTACCAAGGAGATTAAAACTTCATGAACATTCAGTTGTATTGGACTTCAACCATCACCCGTAATAGCTTTGAGTGGTCAAAACGGCGGACAGATTCTTTTTCATTAATGTAACCTCCATTTGTAGAAGGCATTGGCTCATACAGTTTACAGTATTATACACTAGGTATAGAAGTAATTAAATATGGTGTAAAACAAATTTTGATATTTATTAAATAACTGTAGCTTACAACGTTAATCTTCAGGATGAAGGACAATATTCTGCTTCAATGTCTTTTAAAAATGTCATTATAATAGAGAGGCCTGGCTCAACTAGAGAAGGAGAAAGTTAGGTGCTCGGAAAAATTAAGTCCAATAAATATAAAGAATCCGGCACATAGAAGATGATTCGTTTGAAAAATGTATTATTATTTTATTCTTGTGGGGATATTGAAGAAATATGCAAATAAGTCTTATTGAAGAAATATGCAAATAAGTCCAACGTATATATTTAAAATATATGCAAGTGACCTTTCCACGCGATACGCGCCAGACTACAACCCATTGAGTCCTTGAAAAAGACCGAAGGTTTTTTGGTCGATACGTTGGACTTATTTGCATATTTCTTCAATAAGACTTATTTGCATATTTCTTCAATATTCCCAAAAGAATAAAATAATAATACATTTTTCAAACGAATCATCTTCTGTGTGCCGGATTCTTTATATTTTTTTTAAAAATTTCATGTCATATTGTAAAAATGTAGACAGTTACGGACCAAATATGTTATTTTAGTCTGAATAGGCTACTTGAACCGGTTATCTCTGGCGCTATATTTCATTGTATTGTTTTGTCAGTGATCTCCTAATCAGTTTGCCATGGTGAATATTGATTAAAAACAAAAAGCCAGCACTAAATGTGCACTTCAGCACTAAAATTCCAAACTGTACTTATTATAAAAAAATTTTTGAGATTTTTGACAAAAAATTGCAATTTCTTGAGCTGCCTCGCCACGTCACGGCAAATCTCATTTGAGGCAGTCCTACACTAAAATATTTTTATAAAATGTGCCATACGGCCTCACATATTAATAGTAGAACTGCTCTTAGCAGCACTCACCTGGTCTATTTCAATCCCGTACCCATGACTGAGTCATGGCTGTGGGCGGGACAGGTCCAAGCAAATGCTGCATGAAGTAAATAGCCTGTGGACAAGGCCTGATGACAATGTGAACAGTCACCAACCGCCAAAATCTAGACAGATGGAATACATCCCAAATTGGGGTGCATAGCATGGTGGGGGTCAGCCACCGACCAATTCAATGAAGAAAAACAAAAAGCCAGCACTAAATGTGCACTTCAGCACTAAAATTCCAAACTGTACTTATTATAAAAAATTTTTTGAGATTTTTGGCAAAAAATTGCAATTTCTTGAGCTGCCTCGCCACGTCACGGCAAATCTCATTTGAGGCAGTCCTACACTAAAATATTTTTATAAAATGTGCCATACGGCCTCACATATGAATAGTAGAACTGCTCTTAGCAGCACTCACCTGGTCTATTTCAATCCCGTACCCATGACTGAGTCATGGCTGTGGGCGGGACAGGTCCAAGCAAATGCTGCATGAAGTAAATAGCCTGTGGACAAGGCCTGATGACAATGTGAACAGTCACCAACCGCCAAAATCTAGACAGATGGAATACATCCCAAATTGGATGTAGAAATTGCAATTTTTTGCCAAAAATCTCAAAATTTTTATAATAAGTACAGTTTGGAATGTTTAGTGCTGAAGTGCACATTTAGTGCTGGCTTTTTGTTTTTTCTTCATTGAATTGGTCGGTGGTTGACCTCCACCTTGCTATGCACCCCAAATTGGGATGTATTCCATCTGTCTAGATTTTGGCGGTTGGTGACTGTTCACATTAAGTCATCAGGCTTTGTCCACAGGCTATTTACTTCATGCAGCATTTGCTTGGACCTGTCCCGCCCACAGCCATGACTCAGTCATGGGTACGGGATTGAAATAGACCAGGTGAGTGCTGCTAAGAGCAGTTCTACTATTCATATGTGAGGCCGTATGGCACATTTTATAAAAATATTTTAGTGTAGGACTGCCTCAAATGAGATTTGCCGTGACGTGGCGAGGCAGCTCAAGAAATTGCAATTTTTTGCCAAAAATCTCAAAATTTTTATAATAAGTACAGTTTGGAATGTTTAGTGCTGAAGTGCACATTTGGTGCTGGCTTTTTGTTTTTTCTTCATTGAATTGGTCGGTGGTTGACCTCCACCTTGCTATGCACCCCAATTTGGGATGTATTCCATCTGTCTAGATTTTGGCGGTTGGTGACTGTTCACATTAAGTCATCAGGCTTTGTCCACAGGCTATTTACTTCATGCAGCATTTGCTTGGACCTGTCCCGCCCACAGCCATGACTCAGTCATGGGTACGGGATTGAAATAGACCAGGTGAGTGCTGCTAAGAGCAGTTCTACTATTCATATGTGAGGCCGTATGGCACATTTTATAAAAATATTTTAGTGTAGGACTGCCTCAAATGAGATTTGCCGTGACGTGGCGAGGCAGCTCAAGAAATTGCAATTTTTTGCCAAAAATCTCAAAATTTTTATAATAAGTACAGTTTGGAATGTTTAGTGCTGAAGTGTACATTTGGTGCTGGCTTTTTGTTTTTTCTTCATTGAATTGGTCGATGGTTGACCTCCACCTTGCTATGCACCCCAATTTGGGATGTATTCCATCTGTCTAGATTTTGGCGGTTGGTGACTGTTCACATTAAGTCATCAGGCTTTGTCCACAGGCTATTTACTTCATGCAGCATTTGCTTGGACCTGTCCCGCCCACAGCCATGACTCAGTCATGGGTACGGGATTGAAATAGACCAGGTGAGTGCTGCTAAGAGCAGTTCTACTATTCATATGTGAGGCCGTGTGGCACATTTTATAAAAATATTTTAGTGTAGGACTGCCTCAAATGAGATTTGCCGTGACGTGGCGAGGCAGCTCAAGAAATTGCAATTTTTTGCCAAAAATCTCAAAATTTTTATAATAAGTACAGTTTGGAATGTTTAGTGCTGAAGTGCACATTTGGTGCTGGCTTTTTGTTTTTTCTTCATTGAATATTGATTGTGGTATGTGATGAGTTTAATTCCTCAGACAGTAGTCTTCAATTGCAGTTACAGGCTAGTGTCAGATGTGTAACATAGCTGGTACTAAGCGGGCTCATGACAGTTCCAGGAGGGATTTGTCCGGTTGTTGATTACTGTATTACTCCCAATTACCCCCTACCTTGTATAATTAACACACCGACACTGCTTATGACTTGGTTGAATTGGCCACAGCAGCCCTTTATTGCCTATTGTTTACACACTAACACAAGAGGGCGCCGTCCAACGGGCGTCCCCAACATTTAACAATAGGTAATACCATAATAATACAGTACGTAATCCAATACGTAACCCTGGGTAGGCCCGCTCCAGAAACCACCTTCCACCACCAAAACATGATCCCTGGCCGCAACACACACCGGGCCGGAGATGAGGTATTAATCACCTACGGATCAATACTCCAACCTTGCAGGACCTCATGCCTGCAAGATCCCTGTAACCGGAGCCACTATATCCTACAAGTGACTCTCCAATCAAATAACATTATCCGTTAAACCGCCTCTGGACCAGACCTACCCCCGCCATAAGTCCGGTCCAGAGGCCATACTCCACCACCAGAACACAATCCCTGGCCGCAACACACCGACCCAGAGATACGAGGCATTAATCACCTACGGATCAATACCCCAACCTTGTAGGACCCCATGCCTGCAAGATCCATGTAACCGGAACACACCAACCCAGAGATACGAGGCATTAATCACCTACGGATCAATACCCCAACCTTGCAGGACCCCATGCCTGCAAGATCCCTGTAACCGAAGCCACTGTATATATATTCCACCACCAGAACACGATCCCCGGCCGCAACACACCGACCCAGAGATCGGAGGTATTAATCACCTACGGAATAAACCCCCAAGTTGCATCAATTATAAACTGAGCCTCAAATCCGACACCTTACTCTTCACCCCCAACCCCATGTCATCCCCGGCCGCAAACCTCCAGCCCAGAGATATTAGGCATCAATAACCTACGGATCAATCCCCCATGTGCGTAACAGTAACTGTGAACTCAAAACTTAAATCCTGTTAGCGACTTTAATGTAACAACATCCCCGGCTGCAACCAGCCCAGAGATAAGAGGTATTAATCACCTACGGATCAAAACCCCCATGCCGTGCAGAAACGCGTGCCTGCACTGCGCTTGGATCCAGAACCAGAAACCCAACTAGTGACTCCTCCTGCGATTACCATGTCACCAAAAGGATTACTGACCATAACAACGATCGCATATATATATATATATATGAGGTAATACTCACCAAAGGAGTAATCCCTTACCCCGACAAAAAAAAACAAACACCTGTGCTTCCGAGTACCTGTAACTTGAGCCACTGTACCCACCTATGACTCCCCGGTAACCATCAACTCTTTAAATATATAACCCTTGGCAACAACCCTGACCCATATATGAGGCATTGATCACCAACGGAGCAATACTTCCACCCTGCAGACAACCTTCTACCTGCAAGTCACCAGTAACCGGAGCCACTGTACCTTTCCCAATGGCTCTCCATCCAGACACCAGTAACCATTAGAGCTCCTCTGGACCAGACCTACCCCACTGCTGTGACAAAGGACATAAACACCATTATTCATATTGACCATTCACATATACATCATATAAATAAACAAATACTCCCACTTTACCAACCAACGTATTCACCCCACTTACAAGAATCCCCAAATAACAGTATACATCACAATCCACAAAGAAATACTCTTTCCTTTTTCCTGTTTTGTTCTTTGTTTTTTTGTTTTTTTTGTTTGTTTTTTTTATATATATATATATACACAACACACTTTCCCCAATCCTTTCTTTTCACACTATTTTTTTATTTTTTTTATTTTTTTACATAAAGCCTCTTTAAAAGTTACTAATTATACATGCATATAAACATAACAATAAACAATAGAAGGGAGGGAGGGTGGGAAGCTGTCGTCCAGGAAGTGCAAGAGAAGGTAACTGGCTCCCACCTCCTCCTATATATCCATGCAGCTCCTCCTTTTCCTCCCACCATACTCCCCTCCCTAACCAATCATCATCTTCTTCCACCTTCCTATGATATCACCATTTAACCCCATCAACTCCCTACCCTCCAGACTGTCATGTCGCCCCTACACCCTATGGGTTCCATGGCTTTCTCATCATGTGGCCACAAAGAGATAAAAAGCTTCTATAAGGGATGTACCTTTTATGCTAAATTCCTAACACAATTCTTGTGTTTAGTTGATATTAGTACCCTCCATTGGCTGCAAATTTTATTTTTAAAGTGAGGCACAAAAAAAACAAAAGAAAAACAAAAATAAACATAAACAAAATTGTGATCATACAAATCCAAGATAAAGGCTAACATAACAATATGATGAGAGGTCAGGGCAGAAAATAACCAAGAGACAGTCTGGAAAAAGTTTGGTGGTTAAATCTGCTTAAAGGGAACCTGTCACCATGATTTTCCAGTATAAACTACAGACACCACCAGTAAGCTCTTATATACAGCATTCTAGAATACTGTATAGAAGTGCCCAGGTCGCTCTAGGTCAAAATCTGCCCATCCATGCGCACTACAATAATTTGAAAGAGGACGGCGACTACACAGGATAGAGTCACTGGACTTGAGACCAGCAATGCCCATCGGACACAACCGCCCTGCAGCTGATTATAATAAAGGTCTTTTTTAAGCTATATAGACTGGCCGGGGCACTTATATCCAGTATTCTAGAATGCTGTGTATAAGGGCTTACTGGTGGTGGCCGCAGCTTATAAGGGACAAATCTGGTGACCTGTTCCCTTTAAGACTTAAAATGTTTCAACCAGTAGCACGAACAATGTGATGTGATGATGGTGGTTCTCCTCCAAAGGCTGTCAGTCTCACTACTTTCTTGGGTAGTCAGGGTTTCACATTCCCCATTCCTCTACTCTGCAGGGCAATTTTCTTCTTAATGGGGTTCAGCATCCAGTTCTCTAGCAAAGTCTTTAAACATGGAGAATAGCAGAGTAAAACTGCAGACATCTGCAACTCCTATTTCATGCACTTAATTGAATATTTCCATCTTTATAAGTTATCACCTCTGCATAGAAAACTTAATAACTTGATTGTACCAACACCAAACCTGACAAAGCAACTCTTCAGAGCCCTTTCTGAAAGGCTCAGTGGCTTAACATGCTTACTATCTCTTCTTAATTCTCTGGAGATAGTTAAGTAAAGTGTTCAGCTTTTTCTGTCAGTCCCATGGAGAATGAATGGAGTAATGGCGCAGATCACACTAAGCTGACACTGTAATCAAGCCCTGATCAGAGTGTCATGTGCATAATTGATCCGATTCTCTTGAATGAAAAAATCTACAGTTGCCTGAGCGCAGTCTTAGTGGTCACTCCAGCGGTCATATTCCACCAGTCAGTAAGTTATCACCTATTCTATGCTATTCTATGTGGTCATTCTAGCAATCCCCCTTCTGAAGGTGTGCAGACAATAGCTACATAGCTTCAGAATGTGAAAGTTGCTGTCCCTACAACTTCTGCATAAGGGGATAGAACAAACTCTGAGGTCTGGTTTAGCTACTCTGACTTTAGCCAGGGGCTATGACCTATTATTATTAGTATTATTATTATTATTTAACGGCCTTCATTTCAATCTTGAGCCATGCCAACTTGATGGATGAACGCTCTGTAGGAAGATCAATCTTGTGCAAGCCTAGATAGGTCCACCAGGGTCTTCGCCTATTCCGTTATCTTGATAGTATCAAGCCATTGGGTTGCTGGTCTTCTTCTTTGCCTTGTTCCTTCTATTATTTTGACCATGATCTCTTTCTCCAGTGACTGCTGTCTTCGTATGATATGTCCAAAGTAGGCATGGTAATCCTTGCTTTGAGAGACACGTTTGGCTTGATTTCATTGCTGATTTTGGCTGTGACCTATTTATAACCTAAACCACAGCCATGAACTAGAGATTTCTCTGTGATGTGTGTGCTGGGGTAGGAATAGTGAAGGAATAAAGCTATGAAGAAAAGAACACTAAACCTCCACCATATTTTACTGTAGTAACTAAGATGTTTTATGGTTTTTGCTGCCTTTGGCACTAAATGTCTTGACTGTGTACAAGGCTTCATGAAATCTGAAGATTAACAAAGGATTTTGTGTCACAAAGTTGTCCCTCTTGTTAGAAAGCTGGAAACATGAGAGATTGCTGATAAACATTTAACCCTTCTAACTTCATAATAAAAAAATGTTTAAAAAATAATGTAAAATAGACATGTGGAAATTGTTATGTATTAATGATTTAATGTGACAATATCTGGTTTAAGGGAATAAAAAGTCAAAGTTCAAAAATTGCAACATTTTTTATCTTTTTTGTAAAATTTGGGATTTTTTTCAGAAATCCACACACATAATATCGACCAAAATTGACCACCATTGAGAGGTACAACTTGTCATGAAAAAATAATCTCAGAATCACTGGGATCTCCTGAAGCATTCCAGAGTCATTACCATATAAATTGACACTGGTCAGAATTGAAAAAAAAATGACCCAGTCAGGAACGTGAAACTAGGCTCTTACGATAAAAGTTTAAGTAGTTTTCTTTGGGGTTATTTGGTTACAACATTCACAATTGAAAAGAATTATTCGTCTAGCTCGTGGCCACATTTCATTCTCTTTAGAGATGTCTTTACTTCATTATTTCTCAAAGAGTAAATAATGGGATTTAACATTGGGGTTACAAGAGTATAGAACACAGCAAATGATTCTTCGGTCACAAAGTCAATAGCGTTGGGACTCAAATAAATGAAGACCGGAGGTCCATAGAAAAAACACACAGAAATAATGTGTGATACGCATGTAGAGAACGTTTTACGCCAGCCTTCAGAACTTTTTATCTTCAAGATTGTTCTTATTATATGGGCATATGATATTAAGATCAAGATGAAGCAAAGTAAAGCAACAGCTCCAATGTTAGTTATTATTATTGCTTTATTCAGAGTGGTGTCTGCACATGCTAGTTTTAACATAGGGATTACATCACAAAAAAAGTAGTCAATCCTATTGGGACCACAAAAAGGGAGTCGGAAAGTTAATGTAGTATGTATCATGGAGTGAAGAGATCCAGTGATCCAAATCCCTACAGCAAAGTGTTTGCACAGCTTCAAGTTCATGAAGTTAGGATAATGTAATGGCCGACAAATTGCCAAAAAACGATCATATGCCATAACAGTATAAAGAAAACACTCTGTGCTTCCAAAAAAGTGGAAGAAATATAACTGACAAACACATTCTTGATAAGAGATGGTTGTTTCTTTTTGTACGAAATTTGTCAACATTTTGGGCATTGTGACAGTGGACAGCCAGATGTCTAAGAATGAGAGATTAAGAAGAAAGAGGTACATAGGTTTGTGGAGGCGAGAATCACCTTTTACCACTGTAATTAGGAGAATATTCCCTAGAAGAGTACACAAGTAAATTAGAAAAAACAATATGAAAAGTGGAGTTTTCATCCTTTCGGAGTGTGGAAGACCAATGAGGACAAATTTGTTCACTGAGGAATAGTTCAGGTATCCCATGCTGTTTTTTCTAAAATCAAGAAATGTAGTTACTCTAATACTGTGGATATCATGTTATTAACTGGTTATCAAATTATGATAAGACTTAATTTAGTATCAAACAGAGCTGATCCATCTGGTGTTTTGAGGCTTTGAGGGAGAAGGGAGCCTTATCCTATACTTGTGCTTCTCAACCTTTCTGAAAGATCCACAGACATAATAGACATAAATTAAGAAATATTTAGTTTACCTTTGGGTTTTCACTCTAGTATACTATTGTCAGATATGAAGGGTTGTCTAGGATCTCCCAGCACAAGGATCAGCAACCTTTAGCTCTCCAGCTTCTGTGAAACTACAACTCGCAGCATTTCTGGACATCCACTAGCTATCAGGACATGTTGGAAGTTGGAGAGTTGGAGGTTGCTGATCTCTGTCAGAGGGATTCTACAGGCCTCATTTACTGAAATAACTGTAGGACAATTATGTCAAGTAAAGTGTTCATAAGTTTCTATTTAGTCCATTACATTTAAAAAAAAAAAAAAGATAAAAAGATTTTTAACGGGCAAACTTTAATTCTCCCTGCTCTACTCACCATTGGAGGTTAACCATGTACATGATGTAAAGATACTTTTGTAAATAATATTTTTCTAGCGTTCCAGCCATACATTCCAAAAAATATATCATCTTTGTTATGGTCACCACTGTACACTTTTCAGAAGCAATACATGCATTGCTGTTTATAAATTTGGAAGCTTAGATCATAAAATATATGAAGACAAGTGAGGTTAGATAGATAGTACCAAGTACTTTACCACTATCACAATTGTTGCTCTCTTTTCCCTGTCTGTATTAGGGAGTTCTCCTTGGATATTTATATGTTTGATACCCATAGGAAACAAATTCCCTGGGCTGCTATTTGCTCACAATTATAACACTGTTTGTAGCTTGATGATGTAGGAGACATATTTCTTCTATTTTACACTATGCAAACAAAATGTAAGAAAGTCAAAAGGCCATCTGTTTCTATTCATTTATATGTGTTTGATTTCTTACTCATCTGTTGTTTGACCATAACAATTCTCCCCTACGCGTAGAGACTTTTTGATATTTTATTATTTAAATTTCTATTACGGTCAGATGGTTTAGCCTTGCACATATTGCTTCTGCACAAAAAAATATCCAGCATTCCAAGATTCATCATGCAAAGAGTAATGTTTGACTGCCAATTTTTATGCTAAAGAATCAAACCTTTTGCCCTATGATTAGTGATGGGCAGATTGTATAAGTCCTGATCCGCGTGATTTCAAAGTTACCTGGGTGCCAGACCCAGGCCCAGGATTTTGGGTGTTTGATTCAGATACGGCACTCGAGAAATAAAAAAAATAAAGGAAAAATAAAGAAAACAAGAATGAAGCAAGCGCTTCATACTTACCGAGGCTCCATCGCAGCTGTACGCTGCTCCTGTGGCCTCTCCTTCACTTCCTGGGTTGCTCATTAGGTTCATTCATATACACTGCTTTTCCTGCCCATTGGCTGTCCTGGCGTCTGTGATTTGTTGCAATCAGACACAATTTGCCCAAAGGCCAACTAGAGGTACACTAAACTAAAGATTAATAAAACATAACTTTTAATCCTCACAAATTAATACAGATCAATCTAAAATCAGTAGCAGATAGAGCAATCAAACATATACTAAATCATATATCCGGCCGTGGACCGGACACTATGAGTAAGTGAACAACTGTCCTACAATAATTGTCAGAGTGATATTGCCCTACCCTGCCTACCATGCCTAATAAAAGCTAACTAATAGCCTGCTCAACATGTTTCACCATGTCTGGCTTCATCAGGGGGCTAAGGCTATAGCTACCACGCTAAGAGGGCGGAATGAGAGCATGAACTAAAGCCCTTGGGACTAGTCCTTGCGCCCATTAGCATATCATAAAAGATCTTTAGAAATACTTTTATAAAGCTCTCTTTATCTATGCTACTAGATACAGAGATAGTTAGGCAAAGAGTAGCAATATGCACCCAGAACTGCCTGTGGTTTTGGATGCATATTGCACCTGACTGGTTCCCTTTAGAAACAACATTTTAGTGGGAAAAATGTAATAGCACAAAACTTTGTGACACACCTGTAGTATCAATATGCTCATTGCACCCCTAGATGAATTCATTGAGGGTGTACCTTGTAAAATTTTGTCATGAGGGCTCTGATTTTCTGGCACGTCAGGAACTATGCAATGTGATATGGCACATCCAAACCATTCCAACTAAATCTAAACTTCAATATGATGCTCTTTCTGTTCTGAGCTTTACACTGTGACTCAAAAGTAGTTTTTGACAACATTGGGTATTGCTGAATTCAGGAGAAATTGTGTAACAAATTGTATATATTTTCTCCTATTACCCTTTTTTGAAAATTGAAACATTTTATGGCAAAAAAAGTTATTTTTTTATTTTCACAGCTCAATATCATATAATTCCGTGAATCCTTGAGAGGTATAGTTTCCAGAATGGGTTCACTTGTAGGGGTTTCTGCTGCTTTAGCATGTTAGGGGCTCTTCAAATGTTACATGGTGTCTGCAATCTATTCCAGCCAACATGGCGCTCCTTCCCTTCTGAGCCCTGTCATGCTCTTAAAAAGTAGTTTTCCATTAGACATGGGGTATCTGTGTACTCAGGAGAAATTTCTCAACAAATTTTATTGTGCAGTTTTTCCTCTTACCCTTGTCAAAATAAAAAAAGACTTCATAGTCTTTTCCACAATGTCTTCAATAAAATGGCACCGGAGATCGCGGTACGCACATGCGCAGACTCCGGGGCCATTTTAATGAAGTAATAATTACTGTGACAATGTGTAGCCCCAACCAACAGCAGCAATGGCAGAGCGTGGTATGATATTTAAATAAAGAAAAAGGGCCATGCAATACAAGATGCAGGAGGAGGAATATCAACCAAGGACCCAACCCATAAAGGCCTGCCCCCGATGCACACATCAAAGTGCCGTGTATTTCTGCAACTTTGATTAAAGAAGACATTTAAGCAGTCAAGCATACGATCTTTCTATAACAGATATGCCTGGATTCAGCATCCTAGTGCCTGCATGGCACTGCCTTTACTTCATATAGCAAAAATCCTTGTGATTGGTTCTCTTTAACTATACACTTATAAGCAATCCTTGCACTATAATCCAGCCCCTGCACATTAGATTTTGTGATGGGGAGTTCATTCAGGGAACTAGTCTGATTGCCATATATGTAATTCGGGAAGGAATTTTTCATCAAATATTGAGCTTAGTATCTGTGCCTTGAAGTTTTTACCTTCCTCTGAAACAATATGTTAGGCCATAGGTTGAACTTGCGTGCAATAAGAAGCTGAGTCCTGCACCACTCGTGCGTCTCCGTTACACAGATGATGAACTTTCACTTGCAGGAGCTTTCAGCACCAGTATAAGAATTACTCCGGACACAGCATGCTGGTCAAGTATGAAGATACGATCCAATCAACAGGGTGAGATGAAAAATGACCGCAAAACAGCTGCTATACCGGATGTTCTTTATTCAATCTTTGTGCAGGATAAAAATCGCGGCGGGAGGAGACCTGGATACCGGCCCCTCACAGAGGACGACGGCCGTTTCGCCTGTAAATAGGCTTCTACGGGTCCACCAACTGAACTTAGACTTATGTGTTCCACATTAAACACTATGAAACTATAAAAATGGATTGAATGACAACATTAAATCACTTGAATGCTATGAAGATGTTATCTTACCATCATCTCAGCACTTGGTACATATATATATTTCTAATTGGTATTTAAGAAATATGAAAGAGGCTTGTAAAGTAGCAGACAACCCCTTTTAAACATGATCTGGCATGAGCTTAATGCTATGCAAACCACAGGAAAGCTTTTCATGTTCACATATTAATGCCCCATCGGCATGCATCTTAACAAGCCAGCTGAATTTTTCATAATTTCTTATTTTACTATAGTTATCAATTCTAAAAAAAGAGAAACCTAAGAAAAATATAAAAAATATGCAACAATCACTGAGCTTATTGGCTCATGCCATCTACATTAGCAGAGCCGCTGGGCCCAGTGCTTGGCTGAAGTTGTCGCGTTCACTGTAATTGTAATGTCACCACTGAAACTAATACACAATCGCTAGGAGCAGTGGCAGACCACTAGCGTAAGATCCGGAGTCAGTAAGTAAAGATCTGTTTGTTACAAACAGATCAGCGGCACTCATGCAACATGATAAATCTGTGAAGGAAGGGGGAGAGATGGTATTAGTAAGAATGATCAGCCGGACAACGGCCGTTTTTCAACAGTCGGTGCATCTACATTGTTCAGCATGCCCTCTCTTCCCCTTCCTTCATGGCCCTGTGCTTTCTATTTGTAAAGATGAAACAATAATTAAGATTTTTTTTTTATGTTGGGTGAGTGCCGCTGATTAGGGCTGAGCAGATCTGGATTGTAAAAGTCCGGATCTGCGATGTTTCAAAGATGTCCAGGTGCCGGACCTGGGCCCGGGATTCCGGGTGCATGATCCGGATCCGGCACTGGGGAAAATAATTGAAAAATAAAGAAAACCAAAATTAAAACAGCGTTTCATACTTACCAAGACTCGTTGTCATGGTGGCACACTGCTTCCAGGGCGTGCATTCACTTCCTGTACTGAGCAATAGGCTCATCGCATACACAAGGCTTTCCATGCTTTCGCCGCCCACCAGCCATCCTGTCATCTGTGATTGGTTCCAGTCAGACACGTCCCAGCCTGTGACAGTGTATGGCTGCAGTCATCGCTCATCGCGGCTCAGTCATAGGCTACACTCTCAGCCGACAGTCGTTCTCTATGGCTGCTAGCTGTGAGATGTAGCAGAGCTAGATGCATCATCGTGAGACCTCGTATGGATTACGCCAGACCTGCAGGGTGTTTGGGGTTAATAAAGGGGTGAAGGAGGGTGTGTTTTTTGTATTTTATTCCAAATATAGGATTTTTTCTTTGTATTTGTACTTATTTACTTTCATGTACAGGTTAATGATAGAGGAATCCCATAGATGCCTGTGCCATCATTAACCTAGGGCTTAGTAGCAGCTGTGCGCTGTTATTAACCCTTTATTACCCCGATGGTTACCGCACCAGGGCACCGGGAAGAGCCGGTATAGCACCGGGATTGTCACATCTAATAGATACGGCAAAAACTGGAGACTGCTGGCTGGGAATACCAGCCCCCAGGTGGCTTTTTCATGGCTAGGGATGAAAATTGGGGGGGATCACACTTCATTTTTTTAAGTAACTAAAAAATGCAAATTTAGTGCTGAAATCTGGTGCAGACGATTTCATCAGCAAATGTGCACCTCCAGGCACAAAACCGTGGCAAACAGCTGGAACAAAAAACCACAGCAAACACTACGGCAAAAAATGCGGCAAAAAAAAACGCGTTTTTTTTGCCAGGAGGTGTAGATTGGGTGCAGGAATATGGTGTAAAAATTTCAGCACCAAATCTGCATCTTTTGGCCAAAAGAAATGCGATTTTCTGCTAGGACATGGCCCAAAAATGAGAAAAAAAAAAAAAATTCTGCCAGGAGGTGGAAATGTGGTGCTGAAATCTGTCTGGTGCAGATGACTCTACCACTGATCTGTTTGTAGCTTGGATTTCATCACACCTCTTCTTGTTAATAACAAGCAGAACATTATCCAGTCATCAGAGCCTCACAGAGAAGTCTGAATTGTGGTGAGTGAGACCTGTATTACCCAGGTAGTGCCACATTTATTATACATTTTTTCTTGTTTCATAAAAAAAGCTCTACTTGTTATTTTAAACCTGTGTAAGTTTATAGGGTACAAAAATTAAATCATGTAAATCTCTTTAAGTCACGCAAGTGTGTCGCCCAGGGTTATGGGTTACTTGGTCCCGGGCGGTGTATAACTGGGGAATGTCACTTTGTTGGCCGTTGCCCGGTCCCGTGCCCTGGATGCATTTTTAAAAGGGGCGATATTTACATGGGAGTTTGAATAATTGTTTATACGTGACGCCACTTGCAGTTTGCGGCTATGTTGATGGAGCCGCCACTGCACAGTCTTTTCTACTGGGACTAGTGTTAGTGGCAGCCTGGATGTTAGGCCCTTCGCAAGCAGGGCCAGGCCCCAGAGGATAGGTGATGTAACAGGTGTCGGAAAGGAGGTAGGCCACAAAGGGGGTTCAGTGCAAGTGGTTCTTTTACACGCTGCAAGCTGGTACTGGTCACCCGAGACCGGCAGGTTTCACCTTCATGTCCCCTTAGTCCCAGTGCCGGTTTAGTGACCCGGTGGGTTCTTCCACTGCACCTGTCATTTGGTTGGTGGGTCCCCGTGGCGTGGAGCAGCTGGCGGTCCGCCTGGATGTCTTCTACAGCAGTCCATATAACGTTAGCGTGAACCCTGTGGGGTTGGAGTCTCTGGTCCTGTCCCCTGTTTTGCCGTTGCTACTGTGTCCTGAACTTCAAGGTCAGTGAGGTCTTTGATGGTCCCCTCACTGTGCAGATTTTATCAGGTTTACCTGGAGCGTTTACCTGACCTAGGATTCTGTACCACGTTAGTGCGTAGTTCCGGGAGTACTCCACCGGCAGCTAACCGCCTGGGCCCACAGGTCACTGTTACACTTTTGACAGTCCTTCCTCTCTCTTCCACTGTCAGTGCTTGACTTCTTTCTGTCTGACTGACAGTCCACTGTCAACCCCCCACCTGGTCATCTAGTGGACTGGATTGGCTCCACCTCTAGGCGGCCATCCATTGGTCCAACCCTAGCCTGGTACCAGTCTATGGGTAATTTGGGGAAAAATAGGGATTTTCTGGAGTGTTTGGATGTTACCGACACTGGTCTTCTGGGTCCCTAGGGGGTAGGCCCTGCATCCTGGTGGGGATGCAGTACCTTGTAGCTCCCTGATAGCTTCAGGGGCACTACATAAGCACTCTAAAATACAAGATCCATATGCTATAGTATCTTAAAGAAGTGCATTGCTGTAATGACACACTGGTTATGACTAAAAGGTAGATAGAAACTGATGGGGGACTTTACAATATGCCTTCAAAAGTTTGGGGTCATAAAAGAATCAAAGCAAAGGTATTTTTACCTATTCTTCACAATCTATGTCACTTGGCGCTCAGCAAAAGGGATGTGGTCAAACATTGAGAAATAAATGTAATATGATGCATGCCAGATGTAAATTGTGGCTTAAATCTATACCACCTCCAAGCTCCAATATAAAGCCTAAGATAAGAAATACTGTATAATTCATTTTCTGCTTTTTCGTCCAGCACGCCTATGATTCCAGATTTCCATTGATGTATGAAGCATTAGGTTTGATAAATCACTGAGTGTTCAAGAGCAGGTAGTCGTAAAATTAACCATTGGTTAAATGGGTTTTCCAGCTCTAAGGTCTTTTTTTAGTGCAAAGGCTTAGTTTGTGAAATAATAATAAGAATCAGCATTACCTACCTGTCTTTCTGCTGCCGCCTCTGGTCTTTGCTGATGTAACTGCATTGGTGACACACAAGGACCACTACAGTCATATGAAAAAGTTTGGGCACCCCTATTAATGTTAACCATTTTTCTTTATAACTATTTGGGTTTTTGCAACAGCTATTTCAGTTACATATATCTAATAACTGATGGACTGAGTAATATTTCTGGATTGAAATGAGGTTTATTGTACTAACAGTAAATGTGCAATCCGCATTTAAACAAAATTTAACCGGTGCAAAGGTATGGGCACCCTTATCAATTTCTTGAGTTGAACACTTCTAACTACTTTTTACTGACTTACTAAAGCACTAAATTGGTTTTGTAACTTGAACTTCATAGGCAGGTGTATCCAATCATGAGAAAAGGTATTTAAGGTGGCCACTTGCAAGTTGTTCTCCTATTTGAATCTCCTATGAAGAGTGGCATCATGGGCTCCTCAAAACAACTCTCAAATGATCTGAAAACAAAGATTATTCAACATAGTTGTTAAGGAGAAGGATACAAAAAGTTGTCTCAGAGATTTAAACAGTCAGTTTCCACTGTGAGGAACATAGTAAGGAAATGGAAGAACACAGGTACAGTTCTTGTTAAGCCCAGAAGTGGCAGGCCAAGAAAAATATCAGAAAGGCAGAGAAGAAGAATGGTGAGAACAGTCAATGACAATCCACAGACCACCTCCAAAGACCTGCAGCTTCATCTTGCTGCAGATGGTGTCAATGTGCATCGGTCAACAATACAGCGCACGTTGCACAAGGAGAAGCTGTATGGGAGAGTGATGCAAAAGAAGCCGTTTCTGCAAGCACACCACAAACAGTCACCTGAGGTATGCAAAAGCACATTTAGACAAGCCAGTTACATTTTGGAAGAAGGTCCTGTGGACTGATGAAACAAAGATTGAGTTATTTGGTCATACAAAAAGGCGTTATGCATGGAGGCAAAAAAACACGGCATTCCAAGAAAAGCACTTGCTACCCACAGTAAAATTTGGTGGAGGTTCCATCATGCTTTGGAGCTCTGTGGCCAATGCTGGCACCGGGAATCTTGTTAAAGTTGAGGGTCGCATGGATTCAATTCAGTATCAGCAGATTCTTGACAATAATGTGCAAGAATCAGTGACGAAGTTGAAGTTACGCAGGGGATGGATATTTCAGCAAGACAATGATCCAAAACACCGCTCCAAATCTACTCAGGCATTCATGCAGAGGAACAATTACAATGTTCTGGAATGGCCATCCCAGTCCCCAGACCTGAATATCATTGAAAATCTGTGGGATGATTTGAAGCGTGCTGTCCATGCTCGGCGCCCATAACACTTAACTGAACTGGAATTGTTTTGTAAACAGGAATGGTCAAATATACCTTCATCCAGGATCCAGGAACTCATTAAAAGCTACAGGAAGTGACTAGAGGCTGTTATTGTTGCAAAAGGAGGATATACAAAATATTAATGTGACTTTTATGTTGAGGTGCCCATATTTTTGCACCGGTCAAATTTTGTTTAAATGCGGATTGCACATTTTCTGTTAGTACAATAAACCTCATTTCAATCCAGAAATATTACTCAGTCCATCAGTTATTAGATATATGTAACTGAAATAGCTGTTGCAAAAACCCAAATTGTTATAAAGAAAAAAGGTTAACATTAATAGGGGTGCCCAAACTTTTTCACATGACTGTATTTTCTAGGCTCAGTAGTCATGCAGCTATAGACTACTAAACCCATTAATTGGCTACTCTGATCCCATGCTGTAGTGGTGATGTCCCCACTGTAACTGTGCCAATAAAGACTGGAGACAGTGGTAGAGAAGCAGCCCCGCGGAGGCATGGGGCACAGTTAGTCGGTTTTGGGCAGTTTTCCAGTTGGACAATTAGAGTATGTGGAGCACCGGCATATCCGGGATCAACAATACCAACCCTGCATTATTAGTGCAGCCATTATAGCTAGAAAGGAAAAAGGACTGATATAGAATAACTTCTCAATCTCCCAAGGATGACGCAACAATTTTTTCTATGAGATTAAAGAAAGTTTATAATAGCCGTAAGAGCTCTGATCATTAGTGGAACAGAACTGCCCCATTGTATCAAGTGTTTAATTGTTTAAGGCGGGATGGTAGGGGTCACCCTACAATAAATCCAAATCAGATATTTAGCATATAGCCAATCAGATTAAAGCTAATCTTAAAGTGAAACTACAGAGATATTAAAAGAAAGCCATAGTTCCTTTCTGGGTAATAAACCTTAATCTAAGTATCTGTTACAGTAGTTAATAAGTAGCTTTACCAGATTCTAGACAGTTTTATGACTTACAGATTGAACTGTATATTTAAAGGACATATAAAGGAATATCAACTATATAGATTTATTAAAACTCATCAGACACATGTTGACATAGTGGCCCTGAGTTCAGCCAAAGTCTGCAGGCTACACATGAATGCAGGGAGGTAAGAGAGGAGCGTGGGGAGCGCTCCCTACATTCCCATTTCCAGATGTGCTCTGTTTTATGGAATGGGGAAAAAAGGAAAATTTTGCTGATAGTGGAAAAGCCTAGTTTATAGAAACAATGGAAAAGAAGGGGATGGGGCAACAATAGTGTCACCAGTGGGGGAAGGGACGGGAAGGTGTACAATGGTGTTACTAGTGTGGGAGCTATGGGATTGGAGGTATTAACTTTACCAGTATCAGAATAGTGGTGAAAGTGATAATGATGTTACCAGTGAGGGGGCCAGTGAAGGGAGACTGCTACCAGTGAGGCTTTTATTGCTCTTCCTTATCCTGTTATCTTGCTGTAAGCCCTGGAGAATTCAGTGCTGTGGGCCGGATAATCAAGCATATGTAAATCCAAACTGAATGTGCACTGCTCCCCATGCCTACCTCTTGGCAGTCATAGTAAATAACAGTTAATATTTTTACTATCACTGATGCCAGCATGGGAAAGGTGGCCATGGGAAGGAGTGCATAATCAGTTTGGCTTTACATACACTTGACTAGCCGGCAGGCAACACTGAATTCTCCACAGCTTACAGCAGGATAGGAGAAGGTAGAGCAATACAAGTTACTGATGCTGAAAGGCTGACCAAGCCCTATTCCAAGATACTATTAGTTTTGTACAAAATAACCTGACAGATTTATGTCTGAAATATTCCCGCCTTCTCAGAGCTGCTTTATCTAAGTGCAGAGAGGAATATCTCGCGCTAAACTATACCCATTGTTTATTGGTAGTCTGAGATACTCCTTCAGGTCAGCCCATAGGAAAAAAGAGTCCCTCAGACTTCCAAAGCACTTTGTGTGTAGTGAAGCTGAAAGGCATAAAGAATGGACTGGGAATTAGAGGAATGACACTAGAAAGAAGAAAAAAGGAGAACACAAGGTATTTTAACTTTAATGTATTATGCATTTTTTTTACTGTATGGTTTCTTTAACAATTCTGACCATAAACTATGTTTACTAGAAGTGAGCAACATTTCTACTATTTTCTAAATATAACAGAAATGAACATTAGTATATAGTTCAATATATATATATATATATATATATATATATATATATATATATATATATATATATATATATATATATATATATATATTTTCACTGGTGAAGGAAACAAGCCTCTAAATTGGAAAACTAATGTAACAGAATGAGCTTCCCTGAGGAACTGTAATAGGAGCTCAGGGATAATGCACACAGGATATTCCACTGGGACATCTAATTATTTAAGTCATATTATTGTATAAACTGAATGGATGAAAACATTATAATTGTCTCTCAATGGGATTCAGTTCTGTAGGCATCTATTTCATTTTACAAGATTATTTTCATCTAAATAGGTGTATGAGAAAATTAACTCAGTCTGTACTTTTTATGTTTCATTAAATGTAAACCATCTTAAAAGGAATCTGACAGTAATATCAATTGTGCTAAGCTGTCTATTTGGCCAAGTAGTGAACATGGAACTTGGCACTCAGATGAATGATTTGATCTTTAAGTGATTGCAATCCAAACCTTAAGGGGGCTTTACACGCTGCGACATCGCTAGCGATGTCGCTCGTGAAAGCACCCGCCCCCGTCGTTTGTGCGTCACAGGCAAATCGCTGCCCGTGGTGTACAAAATCGCTAGTACCCATCACACATACTTACCTTCCTAGTGACGTCGCTGTGGGCGGCGAACAGCCTCTTTTCTAAGGGGGCGGTTCGTGCGGCGTCACAGTGACATCACACGGCAGGCGTCCAATAGAAGCGGAGGGGTGGAGAGCAGCCGCATAAAAGTCACGTCCACCTCATTGCCGGAGGACGCAGGTACGGTTTTGTTCGTCGTTCCTGGGGTGTCACACGTAACAATGTTTGCTGCCTCAGGAACGACGAACAACCTGCATCCAAAATCAGCAATGATATTTGGGAAATGGTCGATGTGTCAACAATCAACGATTTGGTGAGTATCGTTAGCGGTCGCTCGTACGTGTCACACACAACGATGTCGCTAACGAGGTCGGATGTGTGTCACGAATTCCGTGACCCCAACGACATTTCGTTAGCGATGTCGTTGCGTGTAAAGCGGCCTTAAGATGTTTCGGTCAACACACTAAACATTCATCAATAAACTGTAATTACAGATTTATACAAATGTAACATTTTGGGCAGGTATACAAAAATACATGTCATATCGTGACTAAGAAAGTTCAGATAATACAACACATTTTCCAAAGCCAATGGAGGAGAGAAGAAAACAAAACGAAAAAAAGGAAAATCCCCAAAACATTATCACTCAAAAAAACAAGAAGAAAAAAAGAACAGATGAAATAAAGGTGAACAATCAAAAAGTGAAAAAAGAAAAAGATATTCAAAACAATGGTTCAAGTGAGACAAAATTGGTAAATACAAAGTGCACAAAACATTATTGTGAGGAAGGATGACCACACGAAACCATTAAATAACTTAATAAATAAGGCTATGTACCCACATTGCTTTTTTCTGTGCTTCTTTTCTGATCACAAAAAAGCATGTTTTGTCAAGAAAAAGCTGCTGAAAAAATGAACTTTCTTCAGCGCTCTATTGGGAGACCCAGACGATTGGGGTATAGCTACTGCCCTCCGGAGGCCACACAAAGCACTACACTAAAAAGTGCAAGGCCCCTCCCCTTCTGGCTATACCCCCCCGTGGTATCACGGGTTCTCCAGTTTTCAAGCTTTGTGCGAAGGAGGTCAGACATCCACGCATAGCTCCACAGATTTTAGTCAGCAGTAGCTGCTGACTATTTCGGATGGAAGAAAAGAGGGCCCATATAGGGCCCCCAGCATGCTCCCTTCTCACCCGTGGATGGTGTTGTAAGGTTGAGGTACCTATTGCTGGTACAGGGGCTGGAGCCCCACATGCTGTTTTCCTTCCACATCCCCTTGTAGGGCTCTGTGGAAGTGGGATCCTGCCGGCCTCTAAGCTCTGACGCCGGGCTCCATCCACAGACCCAGTTGAACCTGATGGATATGGAGCAGGAGTACAATCAGGGACATGGCCCTGCATCATACAGGTACTCTGTGTCCCCGGCAGGCACAGACACACTCCGGGCTGGCTGGGTGTTGTAGTGCGCCGGGGACCGTAACGATTGAGTTGGTGTTCCTGCAGTTTACTGGGGGACTTTTGTGTTGTGGGAACGCAGCGCCGACCCCCACTGGACCGGCGGCGCTGCTGTGACTTGTAGTGCGCCGGGGACACGCCGACCGCGCTTTTACGGCGGCGGCGTTTATAAATCCAGTCCCCGGCTTTTGCGGCCTAGCTCCGCTTCGTTCCCGCCCCCACCCTGTCAATCAGGGTAGGGGAGAGACGCTGTTTCGCAGCAGCGACGAGGGCTGGAGCCTGATTTACATGCTCCAGCCCTCTCACTAGGCACAGAGGGAAGCAGGCTTCCCGCTCTTAGCCAGGAACGCCCAGGGCCCGCCCCCCCTCCTCTCCCAGGACGCCGGCAGCCATTACATGCAGTCTGGCTGGAGGAAGGACGCAAGGCTCTGGGAGACCTGGACTAGGGGGCTTTTGGCGACCACACACCCGCTCTTAAGCGGGCGGTAAGCGGCATTTCAGCTGGCCCCTCTAGTGCCTCAGTGTGTATTGGTGTACTGTGTCACCAGATATATATATTTATTTATTTCTTGCACTGTGAGGTCGCTTCCTGGCTGGATACCCCAGATCGCTCTGAGGAGGCAGCAACATGTCATCCACAAAACGCAAGGCTGCCAAGGCTAGGGCTGTGTACACTGCGTGTGCTGCATGTGGGGCTGCTCTACCAGCAGGTTCCAAAGACCCCCATTGTGTGCAATGCTCAGATCCGGTGCTGCTTCGCCAGCCGGAGTCCGGAGGGGTAGTGACCCAGGCTGAGACGCTTGTAAGTCCTGCCCCGGTGTCAGGGACAGACTTTGCAGTTTTTGCTGATGGAATGTCTGTGACTATGGCAAAAATCCTTGAAACTTTGCAATTCATGACTGGGGCTCAGTCTATGGACACGGCGAGGTCTCTGTCCTCTAATCCCCCTCAGTTGGAATTAATCCAGACTGCAAGGGGGTCCCCGGCTTCCCAGGCTGAGTATTATGACTCAGATGATAGCCCCAGCCACCCTAAGCGAGCTCGCTGGGAAAGACCCTCAACGTCATCACAATGCTCAGGGTCTCAGCGCAATCAGTCGCCCTGTGATGCGTCTGAAGAGAGTGATCAGGAGTCTTATCCTGGAACCCCTCTCAATCTGGATACCCCGGATGGGGACGCCATGGTAAACGAGCTTATCTCAGCCATCAATAGACTGTTGGATATTTCTCCCCCAGCTCCTTCTGCAGAGGAGGCAGCTGCAGAGCAGGAGAAGTTTCGTTTCCTCTATCCCAAGCGTAAATTGAGTGCTTTCTTGGATCACTCTGACTTCAGAGAGTCAATCCAGAAACACGACGCTCATCCAGAAAGGCGTTTCTCTAAACGTTCTAAGGATACACGTTTTCCTTTCCCCCCTGATGTGGTCAAGCGCTGGACCCAGTGTCCAAAAGTAGACCCCCCGATTTCCAAACTTGCAGCTAGATCCATAGTTGCAGTGGAGGATGGCGCTTCACTTAAGGATGCCAATGACAGACAGATGGACCTTTGGTTAAAATCTGTCTATGAAGCTATCGGCGCGTCGTTTGCTCCAGCATTCGCAGCCGTATGGGCACTCCAAGCTATTTCAGCTGGTTTAGCAAAAGTGGATGCTATCATACATCCAGCGGTGCCGCAAGTGGCGTCCCTTACCTCGCAGATGTCTGCGTTTGCGTCTTACGCTATCAATGCGGTCCTAGAATCTACCAGCCGCACCTCAATGGCGTCCGCCAATTCGGTAGTTTTGCGCAGAGCCTTGTGGTTAAAGGACTGGAAAGCAGATGCTGGTTCCAAAAAATGTTTAACCAGCTTGCCTTTATCTAGAGATAGACTGTTTGGCGAGCCATTGGCTGACATCATTAAACAGTCCAAGGGTAAAGACTCTTCCTTACCCCAGCCCAGATCAAGCAAACCTCAGCAGAAAAAATGGCAGCAGAGGTTTCAGTCCTTTCGAGGTTCGGGCAAGACACAATTCTCCTCGTCCAAAGGGACTCAGAGGACGCAAAGAGTCTCAGATTCCTGGCGGGCTCACGCACGCCCCAAGAAAGCAAATGGAGGAACCGCTTCCAAAGCGGCTACCTCATGACTTCCAGCCCCCCCCCTCCGCATCTCCGGTCGGGGGCAGGCTCTACCGCTTTTCCGACATTTGGATGTCACAGGTCAAAGACCGGTGGGTGACAAACATTTTGTCTCGCGGGTACAGAATCGAGTTCAGTTCTCGTCCTCCAGCTCGGTTCTTCAGAACCTCCCCACATCCAGACCGAGCAGATGCCCTGCTGCAGGCGGTGGACTCCCTAAGAGCGGAAGGAGTAGTGGTTCCTGTACCGCCTCAGGAACAAGGGCGAGGGTTTTACTCCAATCTCTTTGTGGTTCCAAAAAAGGACGGCTCGTTCCGTCCTGTTCTGGATCTAAAGCTGCTCAACAAACATGTGCACGCCAGACGGTTCCGGATGGAAACCCTCCGCTCTGTCGTTGCCTCAATGTCTCAAGGAGACTTCCTTGCCTCAATAGACATCAAAGATGCTTATCTCCACGTGCCAATTGCTACAGAACATCAACGTTTTCTACGTTTTGTGATAGGAAACGACCATCTTCAGTTCGTAGCTCTGCCATTCGGTCTGGCGACAGCCCTCCGGGTCTTCACCAAGGTCATGGCGGCGGTGGTAGCAGTCTTGCACTCTCAGGGACACTCGGTGATCCCTTACCTAGACGATCTACTTGTCAAGGCACCCTCTCAAGAGGCATGCCAACTCAGTCTACATGCTACGCTGGAGACTCTACAGACGTTCGGATGGATCATCAACTTTCCAAAGTCGAATCTGTCACCGTCACAGTCGCTAACGTATCTTGGCATGGAGTTTCATACTCGAGCAGCGAGAGTGAAGCTTCCGCTGAACAAGCAGCGGTCCCTACAGACAGGGGTGCAATCCCTCCTTCAAGGCCAGTCGCACCCCTTACGGCGCCTCATGCACTTCCTCGGGAAGATGGTGGCAGCCATGGAAGCAGTTCCCTTTGCGCAGTTTCATCTGCGCCCACTTCAATGGGACATTCTCCGCCAATGGGACGGGAAGTCAACGTCCCTGGACAGGAAAGTCTCTCTTTCCCAGACGGCCAAGGACTCTCTACAATGGTGGCTCCTTCCCACCTCATTGTCTCAGGGAAGATCCTTCCTGCCCCCATCCTGGGCAGTGGTCACGACAGATGCGAGTCTGTCAGGGTGGGGAGCAGTGTTTCTCCACCACAGGGCCCAGGGGACGTGGACTCCGCAGGAGTCCACCCTTCAGATCAATGTTCTGGAAATCAGGGCAGTGTATCTTGCCCTACTGGCCTTCCAACAGTGGCTGGAAGGAAAGCAGATCCGAATCCAGTCGGACAACTCCACAGCGGTGGCATACATCAACCACCAAGGAGGGACGCGCAGTCGGCAAGCATTCCAAGAAGTCCGGCGCATTCTAATGTGGGTGGAGGACACAGCATCCACCATATCTGCGGTTCACATCCCAGGCGTAGAAAATTGGGAAGCAGACTTCCTCAGTCGCCAGGGCATGGACGCAGGGGAGTGGTCCCTTCACCCGGACGTGTTTCAGGAAATCTGTCGCCGATGGGGAGTGCCGGACGTCGACCTAATGGCGTCCCGGCACAACAACAAGGTCCCGGCATTCATGGCGAGGTCGCGCGATCAAAGAGCTCTGGCGGCAGACGCATTAGTTCAAGATTGGTCGCAGTTCCGGCTCCCATACGTCTTCCCACCTCTGGCACTCTTGCCCAGAGTGTTACGCAAGATCAGATCCGATTGCAGCCGCGTCATACTCGTCGCCCCAGACTGGCCGAGGAGATCGTGGTATCCGGATCTGTGGCATCTCACGGTCGGTCGACCGTGGTCACTGCCAGACCGACCAGACTTACTGTCCCAAGGGCCGTTTTTCCATCAGAATTCTGCGGCCCTGAACCTGACTGTGTGGCCATTGAGTCCTGGATCCTAGCGTCCGCAGGATTATCTCAAGGAGTCGTAGCCACAATGAGACAAGCTAGGAAGTCAACGTCTGCTAAGATCTACCACAGAACGTGGAAGATTTTCTTATCCTGGTGCTCTGCACAGAGAGTATCCCCTTGGCCATTTGCATTGCCCACCTTTCTTTCCTTCCTGCAATCGGGGTTGGAAAAGGGCTTGTCGCTCAGCTCCCTTAAAGGGCAAGTTTCGGCACTATCTGTGTTTTTTCAGAAGCGTCTAGCACGTCTTCCTAAGGTGCGCACGTTCCTACAGGGGGTCTGTCATATTGTGCCCCCGTACAAGCGGCCGTTAGATCCATGGGATCTGAACAGAGTACTAGTTGCTCTGCAAAAGCCGCCCTTCGAGCCTCTAAAGGACGTTTCCTTTTCTCGTCTGTCACAGAAAGTGGCGTTTCTTGTTGCGATCACATCGCTTAGGCGAGTGTCTGAGCTGGCAGCTCTGTCATCCAAGGCTCCCTTCCTGGTGTTCCACCAGGACAAGGTAGTGCTGCGCCCCATTCCGGAGTTTCTCCCTAAGGTCGTATCCTCGTTTCATCTTAATCAGGATATATCCTTGCCTTCCTTTTGTCCTCAGCCGGTTCACCGGTATGAGAAAGACTTACGTTTGCTAGATCTGGTGAGAGCACTCAGAATCTATATTTCTCGCACGGCGCCTATCCGCCGTTCAGATGCACTTTTTGTCCTTGTCGCTGGCCAGCGCAAGGGGTCGCAGGCTTCTAAAGCCACCCTGGCTCGATGGATCAAAGAACCAATTCTGGAAGCCTACCGTTCTGCTGGGCTTCCGGTTCCTTCAGGGCTGAAAGCCCACTCAACCAGAGCTGTGGGTGCGTCCTGGGCTTTGCGACACCAGGCTTCGGCTCAACAGGTGTGCCAGGCAGCTACCTGGTCGAGTCTGCACACTTTCACCAAACATTATCAGGTGCATACCTATGCTTCGGCGGATGCCAGCTTAGGTAGAAGAGTCCTGCAGGCGGCAGTGACATCCCCGTAGGGGAGGGCTGTTTTGCAGCTCTAACATGAGGTATCTCTTTACCCACCCAGGGACAGCTTTTGGACGTCCCAGCACCCGCCCTGTTGTCCTTCGGGATTTTTTTGTTGTTTGCGGGTACACATGTTGTTCATGTTGAACGGTTTTTCAGTTCTCCGACGTTATTCGGAGTTAATTTGTTTAAACCAGTTATTGGCTTCCTCCTTCTTGCTTTGGCACTAAAACTGGAGAACCCGTGATACCACGGGGGGGTATAGCCAGAAGGGGAGGGGCCTTGCACTTTTTAGTGTAGTGCTTTGTGTGGCCTCCGGAGGGCAGTAGCTATACCCCAATCGTCTGGGTCTCCCAATAAGAGCTAGAAGAAAAGGAATTTACGGTAAGTAACAAAATTCCCTTCTTTTTAATTGTGTATGCACATTTTTTCCCTTGCTTTTTTCTTGCTTCTTTTTGTGCCTTCTTTAGTCTTGGGGTATGCGGGACATCGCCGGCTGTATCTCCGTGATCGCCACCGGGTCTCATTGCCTAGAGAGGTCTCCGCGCCCGGCAGTTGAAACCCCTAAATGCTGCAATCAGTGCAATCGCAGCATGCAGGAGGCAGGCAGAGGAATCACTTACCTGTGATCTGATCACTGCCATAATAACCCTGGGTCATCACCATGACGACCCCAGGTTTCTGAGCTACGGAAAGTCTTAAGGTACCGTCACACATAGCGAGATCGCTAGCGAGATCGCAGCTGAGTCACGGTTTCCGTGACGCAGTAGCGATCCCGTTAGCGATCTCCTTATGTGTGACACCTACCAGCGATCAGGCCCCTGCTGTAAGATCTCTAGTCATTGCAGAATGGTCCAGGCCATTTTCTTCAAAGGCGATGCAACAAATTAAGGGAAGAGCTTAAATGTGTAGATTGGGACAAAGTCATGGTAACTGGGGATACTGAACATAAATGGGGAAAGTTTAAGGATATATTACTAGAGTCCTGTAAGAAACTTATACCCTCTGGTAATACAACGTCCCGGAATAAAAATAAACCACTATGGATAAATAAGACTGCACAAAGTATAATAAAATAAAAACAAAGGGCGTTTCAAATCTTGAAGGCTGAGAATACAGAAATAGCATTGCAGGAGTATAAAGATATCAATAGGCAATGCAAAAAAGAAATCAAACAAGCAAAACTAGCTACTCAAACAAAAATCGCCAAGGACATTAAAATAAATCCCAAAATCTTTTATAAATACATTAATGCCAAAAGGAAAACAAAGGATAGTATTGGCCCCTTAAAATATAATAACAAATTAGTTATAGAGGACAAACAAAAGACTGAGATATTAAATAGGCATTTCTCACCTGTGTTCACCAAGGAACTGACTGTATCAGGCATCATTCAACAAGTGAAAAATCAAAGTTCACCACCCGATATAATTAATTTAACACAAGAAGAAGTACGCCTACGTCTGAGTAAATTAAACATTGACAAATCCCCAGGGCCAGATGGCATTCATCCACGAATATTGAGGGAATTGAGCTCCGTAATCAACAGACCGCTGTATCTCATCTTTTTAGACTCGCTTGTAACAGGGTTGGTGCCTCAGGATTGGAGGATTGCTGATGTGGTACCAATATTTAAGAAAGGTAAGAGGGTAGATCCAGGCAACTACCGTCCAGTAAGCCTGACATCAGTAGTATGCAAAGTTTTTGAGGGCATTTTAAGGGATGACATGCAAAAATATGTTGCAGAAAATAATATAATAACTGACAGATAGCATGGATTCATGAAAGATAAGTCGTGTCTAACCAACCTGTTGGGGTTCTATGAGGGGGTAAGTGCAAACCTGGATAATGGTAATGCAGCTGATGTGATTTATTTGGACTTTGCAAAGGCATTTGATACTGTACCACATAATAGCCTTATACTAAAGCTCCAGAAGCAAGGACTGGGGGAAACTATATGCAACTGGGTAAGGAATTGGCTATAAGATAGGAAACAAAGAGTAGTCATAAATGGAACATTCTCTAAATGGGCCATAGTCAGCAGTGGGGTGCCGCAGGAATCTGTGCTAGGACCAATTCTTTTTAATCTCTTTATTAATGACCTTGTGGATGGGATTGATAGTAAAGTGTCAGTCTTTGCTGATGACACCAAACTATGTAGGATATTAAAAACTGACCTTGATAGTACCTTATTACAAAAAGATCTAGATAAGATGTCAGAATGGGCAGATACTTGGCAAATGAGATTTAATGTTGATAAATGTAAAGTAATGCACCTAGGACGGAGTAATCCTATAACTGCGTATACATTAAATGGAAGTAAATTCGGGACTACAGAACAGGAGAAAGACTTGGGTATTCTCATTACAAATAAGCTGAGCAGCAGTACTCAATGTCAAGCAGCAGCTGCAAAAGCAAACAAGATTCTAGGGTGTATAAAAAGAGAGATTAGATCCCGTGATCCCAACGTATTGTTACCTCTCTATAAATCACTTGTAAGGCCACATCTGGAATATGGGATCCAGTTTTGGGCTCCACATTTTAAAAAGGACATTCAGAAGTTAGAGTCAGTTCAAAGGCAGGCAACTAGACTACTACAAGGAATGGAAGGCCTCCCATATGATGACAGGTTGAAAAAGTTAGATATGTTTAGCTTAGAAAAAAGACGTCTCAGAGGAGATCTCATTTATATGTATAAATACATGTGTGGTCAATATAAAGGACTGGCACATGACTTATTTCTTCTGAAGACAATACTAAGGACCAGGGGGCACCCACTGCGAGTGGAAGAAAAGCGATTCCGGCAGCTAAATAGGAAAGGGTTCTTTACAGTTAGAGCAGTCAGACTGTAGAATGCCCTACCACAAGAGGTAGTAATCGCAGATACTATAACAACTTTCAAAAAAGGGCTGGATGATTTCCTCAGTACACAAAACATTGTTGGTTATAAATGACTTTGTGACCAAATGTAGAACTGGTGGAGGAAGGTTGAACTAGATGGACCTAGGTCTTTTTTCAACCTTAGTAACTATGTAACTATGATGTCCTGCTGGGCAGGACACATCGCAGTGTTTGACACTGTGTGACAGGGTCACAGTGACTGCTGAGATCTTTATACAGGTCGCTACTGTGAACTGTATTGTTCCAGCATCGCTGATAAGATCCGACTGTGTGACATCTCATCTGCGACCTCCCAGCGACTTACCTGCGATCCCTATCAGGTCGCATCGTTTTCGGGATCGCTGGTAAGTCGTTGTGTGTGACTGGGCCTTTACACAACTTGCTGTATGCACAGTGTGTGAGGTGAAGTGCTGCGCTATTATCCACTGTAGTGATAAAGCACTACAGGGGATTATAGAAATGCAGAAAAGAAGCAGAAACAATTAACATGCTGCTTCTTTTATCATCAACAAAATCTGCAAAGAATAAAGAAGCACATGTGCACAGCAAGTCAGGATTCTCATAGACTTTGCTGGGATGCTTTTTCCTTACTTTTATTGATTAACATAAGCAAGGAAAAATGCAAAAAAAAAAAGTCACGCTGGCACATAGCCTAAGGGCCACTTTACATGCTGCAACATCGCAAGCATTTGCTGGCGAAGTCGAGCGCGATAGCACCCGCCCCCGTAGTACGGCCGATATGTGGTGATCGCTGCCGTAGTGAACATTATCGCTATGGCAGAGTCACACGCACATACCTGTTCAGCGACGTCCCTGTGACTGATGAACAATCCCTCCCTCAAGGGGGACGTACGTTCGGTGTCACCGCGACATCACCGCGATGTCACTAAGCGGCCGGCCAATAGAAGTGGAGGGGCGGAGATGAGCGGGACCTAACATCCCCCCCACCTCCTTCCTTCTTTATTGCCGGTGGAGGCAGGTAAGGTGAGGTTCCTCGTTACTGCGGTGTCACACATGGCGATGTGTGCTGCCGCAGGAACGACGAACAAAATCGTATCTGCAGCTGCAACGATAATTGGGAATGGACCCCCATGTCACCGATTAGCGATTTTGAACGTTTTTGCAACGATTCAAAATCGCTCATAGGTGTCAAACGCAATGACATCGCTAACGCGGCCGGATGTGCGTCACAAATTTCGTGACCCCAATAACATCGCTTTAGCAATGTCGTAGCGTGTAAAGCAGTCCTAATATATGCCACTTGTCTCCTTTACATCAGCATTATTTTTGAAACAGATTTTTTTTTTTACCTAAAATGTAGAAGGGTTAAAAGTTTAGCAGCAATTTCTCATTTTTCAAACATTTACAAAATTTATTTTATTAGGGATCACTTTACATAAAAATTGGTGCGTTCCCAACCATATACAGTGCTGGCCAAAAGTATTGGCACCCCTGCAATTCTGTCAGATAATACTCAGTTTCTTCTTGATAGTGATTGCAATCACAAATTCTTTGGTATTATTATCTTCATTTAATTTGTCTTCAATGAAAAAAAAATAAAAAAAAAATTGTCATAAAGCCAAATTGGATATAATTCCACACCAAACATAAAAAAGGGGGTGGACAAAAGTATTGGCACCAATTGAAAAATCATGTGATGCTTCTCTAATTTGTGTAATTAACAGCACCTGTAACTTACCTGTGGCACCTAACAGGTGTTAGCAATAACTAAATCACACTTGCAGCCAGTTGACATGGATTAAAGTTGTGTGTACCACATTGAGCATGGAGAAAAGAAAAAAGACCAAAGAACTGTCTGAGGACTTGAGAATCCAAATTGTGAGGAAGCATGAGCAATCTCAAGGCTACAAGTCCATCTCCAAAGACCTGAAAGTTCCTGTGTCTACAGTGCGCAGTGTCATCAAGAAGTTTAAAGCCCATGGCACTGTGGCTAACCTCCCTAGATGTGGAAAGACAAGAAATATTGATGAGAGATTTCAACGCCAGATTGTGCGGATGGTGGATAAAGAACCTCGACTAACATCCAAACAAGTTCAAGCTGCCCTGCAGTCCGAGGGTACTACAGTATCAACCCATACTATCTGTTGGCGTCTGAATGAAAACGGACTGTATGGTAGGATACCCAGGAAGACCCCACTTCTTACCCTGGGACATAAAAAAGCCAGGCTGGAGTTTGCCAAAACTTACCTGAGAAAACATTTTGGAAGAATGTTCTTTGGTCAGATTAGACAAAAGTAGAGCTTTTTGGGAAAAACCATCAACATAGAGTTTACAGGAAAAAAAAGAGGCATTCAGAGAAAAGAGCACGATCCCTACAGTCAAACATGGCGGAGGTTCCCTGATGTTTTGGGGTTGCTTTGCTGCCTCTGACTGCTTGACCGTTTGCATGGCATTATGAAGTCTGAAGACTACCAACAAATGCAGCATAATGTAAGGCTCAGTGTGAGAAAGCTGGGTCTCCCTCAGGGGTCTTGGGTCTTCCAGCAGGACAATGACCCAAAACACACTTCAAAAAGCACTAGACAATGGTTTGAGAGAAAGCGCTGGAGACTACTTAAGTGGCCATCAATGAGTCCAGACCTGAATCCCATAGAACACCTGTGGAGAGATCTCAAAATGACAGTTTGGAGAAGGCACCCTTCAAATCTCAGGGACCTGGAACAGTTTGCCAAAGAAAAATGGTCTAAATTCCAGGAGAGTAAGAAACTCATTGATGGTTACTGGAAGCGGTTGTTCGCAGTTATTTTGGCTAAAGGTTGTGCAACCAAGTATTAGGCTAAAGGTGCCAATACTTTTGTCTGGCCCATTTTTGGAGTTTTGTGTGAAATGATCAATGATTTGATTTTTCTTTCATTCTCTTTTGTGTTTTTTCATTGCAAGCAAAATAAATGAAGATAATAATACCAAAGAATTTGAGATTGCAATCATTTTCAAGAAGAAACTGAGTATTATCTGACAGAATTGCAGGGGTGCCAATGCTTTTGGCCAGCACTGTAGATATGTCATGGCAATGGCTGGGGGCTCTGTTGCCGTATACCTGCGATCGCCGCCGTGTCTCCAGTTGATGGTATAGCCAGGATCTGGCCTGGTCTCTCTGCCAGGAGCGGTGCCGTGCTGCTCCTAACAGATTAACCCCTAAATTCTGCAATAAATGTGATTGCAGCATTCAGGAAGCAAGGAGAGGATCGCTTGCCTTTCCAAGGCAATCGGTTCCCTGTAATGTGATCACAGGGATCTGATCGCTGCCATAGTAACCTGAAGTCGTCATCATGATGAATCCGGGTTACTGAGCTATGAAAAGTCTCACACACCATGCCAGATGTGTGATAGCAGCCAAACCTAAAAGCGGTAAAAATCTATATAAATCTTGTATAGCTGTAATACCGTAATACTGACTGGAAGAATACAGTCGACTAACCACTTATACAGTGTAAAAAATAAATAAATTAAGCCATTTCTTCAAGCGCTAATGATTTGTTCATTCTGCCTATAAAAGATCACAGTACGGTGCGGCTCATATTTATCTGAGCTCTACGTTGAGCACTTAAACTGGGGATTAGATGTAAGGGTGCGTGCCTACAATCAGGAATAGCAATGTTTTATATGCAGCATGTTTTCATTGCATCCAAAATGCTGCATTTTATAGAACAAGTACAATGGATGGGATTTATAAAAATCCAGTGCCCACTATGCATCAGCGTAAACTGACATGTGGCGCATCTTCCCTAGCCGCAGCATATCAATGTATGCTTGGGGAGATGCAATTCTTCTCCGTTGGGAAAACAGGGCTAATCTCAAAAAGCACCCCAAACCCTGAGAACACTTGCATCTCCACAGGAGAAGACACGCTGCGTCGAGGACATAGCATATGCGGATCATGGGCACATACCCTAAATCTCTGAAAAATATGATTCAGACAAGATTCACAATGGAGAATTCACTGTAACGAGACACTCACTGTAACCTCCTGTTTGGCTTGTGGTGTGATGGTGTCCATCTGTTTATGCCTCTTTTTAGGCATGCACAAAAGTGTGGTCACCAACAGTTTTGTTCACCTTTGAAAAACTAGACATTGCTGAACAGAGGCCAAACAGAGTCCGGAGTAACTCTACTGCCTCACTAGTGGATGGATCTGTCGAAGGTTTCACCTTAATCACGTATTTCGGAGATGTAGATGGAGCCCCCAATATAAGCATCAGCATAGAGCACAAGATAAATATGAACTGATCATGACCATTGAGGAAGGATTCTCCAGTCGTGCTGTATGTGTGTTACCCACCAATACCATCTGTAAATAATACACGAACTGCATGTGACTTGGTTTAAAATTGGCCACAGCAGCCTTTATTACCTATTATTTACATACTAACACAAGGGGGCGCCGTCCAACGGGCGACCCCAACAAATAACAATAGGTAACACAGTAACCAATACAGTAAATATACAACCCTGAGTAGGCCCAGTCCAGGAACCACTTCTCACCCCAGTATCCCTGGCCGCAACACACCGACCCAGAGATGAGGTATTAATCACCTACGGATTAACCCTCCAACTTTGCAGAACCCCGTGCCTGGAACATCCCGGAACCTGGAGCCACCATACCAAGATGGTGTCTCTCTGTCCAGTTACCATTGCCTTCAACCGCCTCTGGACCAGACCTACCCCCCCGCTGCTGTGACAAAGAAACAACCCAGACCAAATTCCCCTCGGTATTAAACACAAGGGAGGGTGGGCGGGGATCGTTCCATATCCGGAAGTCAAGAGAGAGGGGGTAAGTCAAAGTCCTTTACTTACACCCCTCAACTGTCCCACCTCTTCCTCCAGGGAACTCCTCCTACCCACCAATCCCTTTATTCTGCCTTATAAACAAACCATTCCTGTTTCCATTAACCCCATCACTCCTTCCCTTCCCTCTAGTCATGTCGCCCCTCCACCCTATGGGTTCCATGGCTTTCTTGACCATTGAGGAAGGATTCTCCAGTCGTGCTGTATGTGTGTTACCCACCAATACCATCTGTAAATAATACACGAACTGCATGTGACTTGGTTTAAAATTGGCCACAGCAGCCTTTATTACCTATTATTTACATACTAACACAAGGGGGCGCCGTCCAACGGGCGACCCCAACAAATAACAATAGGTAACACAGTAACCAATACAGTAAATATACAACCCTGAGTAGGCCCAGTCCAGGAACCACTTCTCACCCCAGTATCCCTGGCCGCAACACACCGACCCAGAGATGAGGTATTAATCACCTACGGATTAACCCTCCAACTTTGCAGAACCCCGTGCCTGCAACATCCCGGAACCTGGAGCCACCATACCAAGATGGTGTCTCTCTGTCCAGTTACCATTGCCTTCAACCGCCTCTGGACCAGACCTACCCCCCGCCACAGGACAGGGCACGTGACTCCTTACGTGGCCTGGACCCGCCACACACCAAAAGCTTGTACCACACCTCCACGCAATCCCAGCGTCCACAAAACAGCACCAAGAACGTTAAGATGCACCCCCATCGCATCCCCAAAACCACCAGTTCAGCGCCACCAACTTTTGACGCCACCCCCCCAATAAGGCTCGATTGATACTGCCTATCGCACGAGCCACACGCCATTCCAACCTGGTCACACTATCAAAACTACCCCACGATTAAGCCCGGGTATGTCTCCCACAATGCAACAACCCACAATTTTTTTTTTTTTTTTTTTTTTTTTAAAACATTCAGAAATAACTTCTCGAGATACCAAATCGCTGCCTCCCACTTACTGGACCAGTACCATCGACCCGTCCAGACCCAACTGGCAAAATTCGGGCGAGCCTCAGACCGTCGAGGCCCCGAGAACCAACGGATGCCCAACTATCCAAATGAGGCACACCCTCACCACAAAAACCCAGAGGTTATAAACCCACAGATAACACCAATCTGTTACGCCAACCCATTCCACTCCCAAAAGACTCAAATGCCCCCATTGCCTTAACCCGATAACAACTGAGGCCAAACGTAACACCGAAACAAGAGGACTCCCACCTCCCAATACTTCTCACAACACCTTTTCTGAGCCCACCGAGGGGCCTCCGTGGCAGCCCAATCCAGAAGGAATACGACCCGTAGTATTCCGGGCACCCACCCCCGCCACCTGCAATCAAGTCTGCAGCACTGCCACAAAATGGTACCTTAACAAACGACACAATAATGAGCCTGGGCACCCTCACAACATAATTCCGCACCCGGGACCGCGTATAACAACACCAACCTTCACCACCCGCCTAATCTAATTCGGTGAGCGACAAAGCCGGCGCTCAACCCATTGTACTACCTCGGACACATCCTCCAACATCCAACCTCCGCTCTTCACCGTAGATGGGCTGACCAACCCCACAATCTCAAAGCCCCCCAAAAGGCTAACACAAACCGTTTTGGACAAGGGAAACAAAACCCGCTCGTGCTCAGATGAACATAGCCGCCACAAACCACTCACCAAACGCTGCCACCAAACAACGGAGACGGACCCTTGTATCCCGCTCCCTCACACCCTTACGACCAAACCCTTCAAGGCCTGCCGCGCCCTAAAATCCTGCGAAAACATCTCTCCACATCTAATCCTTAACAAGACAGCCACAGCCGCCACCCTCTGCTCCACTGCTGACGCCGGCCTAGCAGCCTGAAAACCTTTACTCACCACTGCCAACGCCACCACCAAATACTCCACCGGGCCTTCCTCACACATTGTCCCAAACAACGTTATCCGCGCCACCCATACTTCTGAATATCAGCCCCAAATAACCTCAGTCACTGGGCACCGAGCCGCTCCCCAACACAGCCACACCAGACTCCACAAGCCCTCCGGACACACTGTGTCCACCTCGTCTGCTACCCGGCCTCAACTCCCGAGACTTGCAGAACTGGAAGGAAACAAAGCAGCTGCTATTCCCTTGGCGAACCCCAGTACTGGTTGCGCCACGCATAACATTTTTTTTTTTTTTTTTTTAAACGCATACAATTGAGAAACCAACTGTCGCAAGTACGCCACCCTTGGCACCAGGATTAGCAAACCAACTATTAATCGAATTCTCCACCAACTGATAGTCAGAATGACAGCACACCTTTCTCTTGGAAAAAACTGCCAACCTCCACAACCCGACCACTACCACCGATTGGAAGCGCTACCCCACAATGCCCAACCAGAAAACAACTGGACCCGCTGCCTCCGAGTACCGCAGCTACGTTCCATCAGGTACCACCTTACCCAGCCACAATCCGCGGCCACTAAATCGCCGTAAGAAAAAACCTCCTACACCATCAGATCATCATTGATCTCCCTCGTGACCACACACAAATGATCCGATGGCTGCACCCTTGGCGCAGCCATCGCCAGCCGTCCAGCAGACACGCACCCCAGCGGCGTAACTCTGCACCCGTGGTTCGACCGCCCCTGCAAAGACTGCACTGCCTGAAACCGCACCGTCTTAGCTGACCTAACTGCCTCTATCGCAGCCCATAGGACCACACCATTACCCACGAATCCTACCCCTCTGACCATAACATCAAACTTTATCCCCCACAAACCGTATCACTGGCGTTGGACCCTCAGTCTTCGCCTGCGCCAACAGGCCCAAAAGAGTATCCACCACCATCTGCAATGAAACAATCAACCTCAACGAGTCATCAACCCGCCAACCCGATGTAAAGAGAATCAACCTATAATGAATAAGAGGTGTAAGCTGGGACACACCACGCACAAACCACTCCACCAAGAAATAACCGCCTCCAAAGGAACATAAAATGGGACAAAAAACCCATTAGCACCCACCGATCAACATAATAATAACTCCCCTCCCCACCGCAGCACCAGAACTGCTAGCTAGCAGGGTGGACCAGTAACAACCTAAATGCCGCCTCCAAATCCGCCTTTGCCATCGCTGCTCCACGGCTCACCGCCTTTACCAAATCCCACCCTCTGTCAAACGACACATAATAAACCGCCGACAATTCTGGAGCCAAGCAGGCATACACCGATGACTCCTCCAGATAAGATACGTTTTGAACAAGCCCAAATATATACATCCATATACGGCTCATTTCCGGCACTACCCCCCAACAGAGAAACCCAATCGTGACAAGGAGGGCCCTGAATGGCCCACCCATCCTGCCCAACGCCACTTCCTGACCCCTCTTTCCAGTGCCAACCACCAGGTGTCCCCTAGCCCAGCGCAAACTTCCAATAAGGAGGCAAAGATCCACCAATATAAATAGAAAGATGCAGAATTACTATGTTCCTTACCACAACCCAACACTTATGCTTAAGACAACCTTCCGCGCCAAATCTGCACCACCCATCATTCTATCCCCCCAAAAACCCTCATCGTCCGTGTCGCCGGGGTTCCAAGCCCCGAACAGCCAACTACCCCCCCAAAAAGGGGGGGGGGGCTGACTAGGAGCCGCCATCCACTGCAGCCATAAGGATGTACCCGTATGATCCTACCGCATACTGGCACCCAACACCTTCCCTTGCTGAAATTACTCGGCGTACTGAAGCCAGACTAAACCGCCATTTGACCTAACAAGCCACCCCAAATGGATCCATATAACCGAACCATGCCGAACCAATTACCCAATTCCTTCCCCCGATATCCTTGCCAAAAAACGCAAATGCCCGCAGCCACGTTGCAAATGTACGAGGGTGAGCCTCCACCGGCGCTCCCCTCCCTCTACTTATCCTTCCTGGAATCACTTGGCTTAACCTAATCCAGGTGAAACTGTTCCCGGGGGAGCAGCGAAACTATTGCTACACGTTCCCTATTCAAATCTTATCCCTCACCTCCTCCAGCAAGTGAGCCCCCCCCAGCGGGCCTTTGAAGCACCCATACCTCTCACACTTGGCCACTGTCAGCCAGACGCACCACCTCATCCCCCTCTTCGTTCATCACCACTCACTCTGTCACAGCCCTTGCCGCCTCTGCCCGAAAATGCTCCCCTTCCGCCTCATGCGCCCTCACTCTGCCTGCTGCACCTGCGCCTACTAACCACCGATCCCGTCCATGCCGCCGGCGGTGCATGCGCACTCTCCACAACCGTATACACCACTGCAGTAAACCCCATACCTGGTCAAAACACAAACCCACTCGGCGCTGCCGTGTCCGCAGCCCCCCCCCCCCAACCCTGCCAAATCCACGGCCGTCTCACCCGACCGCGACCCGGCGTATCCTGGAATAAAAAATCACGCCATCCGGACGTCTAATTCATCCGTCGCTGCTTCCTCCTCCTCCTCGCTGGAGCCGACTGCCTCTGGCTCATGTAACGCAGACGCCGCCGAAGCGCTGCCACCACCACGGCCGTCCTCCTGGTACGCCGCGTGGGCACCATCCTCCAAGCTCCATCTTCTGTCCCGCGGCGACAACCCCGGAAACCGTCCCGTCCCACGGGCTGCCACCGCGGGCCTTATCTTCTGGCCTGACCCCCCCCTTGCTACCTGCAAGGACAGGGGGTACCTGTGGCCCGACCCGCTGCCAGCAGACTCCCATCCAGAGCTGCCAGCCTCCTGCCCTCCTGGGCCCAGAAGGCATCCGTCCGCCGGGCCCTCCCCCCCTGGGGGAGACCGCCGCTGCCGGGAGCTGCACGCCTGCTCTGGGTGACCAGGCGGGGACCGCAGGGCCCCCGCCGTCACCCCCACATACCGACGCCTCCCGGGCATCCGTCGCACCATGCTCGCCTGCCCTGGTGCCGGACCCCTTGCTGGCTGCAGCCCCCCGGCCCTCCCCCTCCACCCGCGGGGAAGGGGGGGTAACGCTGGCCTCCGTCCTCGCCGGGCGCTCTCCTGGCCAGGAGCCGCCGCATCCAGCCCTCCTGGGCCCCATGAAAGCCTCTGTCCGCTGGGCCCTCCCCCTCCTGGGGGAGACCGCCGCGGCCGGGAGCTGCAACCTGATCTGGGTGACCAAGCAGGAACTGCAGGGCCCCTGCCGTCACCCCCACTCACCGACGCCTCCTGGGCACCCGTCGCCCCAGGCCCGCCTGCCCTGGTGCCGGACCCACCACTGGGTGCAGCTCCGCGGCCCCCCCCGCTTTCCGCGAGGGTTAAAGCTGGCCTCTGTCACCGCCGGGCGCTCTCCCCGTCCGGGAGCCGCCTCATCCAGCAATCCAGGCCGCGGCTCGGACCGGAAGTAGGCCGCAGACAAGCCACGCCCCCCTCCCGGCTGCCGCGGCCCGGACGGAGATTCCTCCCGCGGCCGGAGCAGCAGCTGAGTACTGCCCTGCCCACGTCCTACCGCGGGGGGTCCCCGAAGGGGCTCTCGCATCTCCTCCTCGCTCCCCCCGCACACGGCAAGTACCTGAGATATGAGGGAGGGGGGGGGGGGCGCCGCCCGCAGCTGACAGGGGAGCGAGGGGAAAGTGCCAACGGGTTAACCCCCAGCAGCCAAGACGTGGGACCGCGCTGCCAGGGGCCCGTGCACTGCCATGATGAATCCGCTGGTCTCGGGTAGCAGCCATCCTGTCGCACGTCCGGATCGTTCCATATCCGGAAGTCAAGAGAGAGGGGGTAAGTCAAAGTCCTTTACTTACACCCCTCAACTGTCCCACCTCTTCCTCCAGGGAACTCCTCCTACCCACCAATCCCTTTATTCTGCCTTATAAACAAACCATTCCTGTTTCCATTAACCCCATCACTCCTTCCCTTCCCTCTAGTCATGTCGCCCCTCCACCCTATGGGTTCCATGGCTTTCTAATGCATTCTGTACCAAAACCGCTACCAAATATCATTCAACTTAACCCACAAAAACACAAGTCCCCACTCAGGTCCATCATTGTTTAACAGAAATATAGTGCAAAGGCTCTTGAAAAATGATATGGCTTCCACACTCAATTAAGAAATCTAGCAAAATTTGCACTCCCAATGGCCCCTGTCTTCTCAGCCCCACAATGTATCTAAACCACAGTTAGCATCCACATGCTTGACATTATTGTAGTGAGGAGAGCCTGCTTAATTTACAGGCTGCAGGCTGTATATTGTGTACATATATGTATATATAATACAATATGCCGACCATGGCACAATATACGGGCACTACAATGTACTGGGCATGACAAGGACTTATTTGTAATTTTTCATTCTGCAACATTCACTGTATTTCTTCATTTGTGTTTTGCAGAGACTAAATTGTCACTACACCCGTAGATGATTCACAGAGGGGTGTAATTTACAAAATGTGATCACTTGAAGAGATTTCTTCTGTTCTAGTGCTTAGGGTCTTTGCAAATGGACTCCACTTAATTTTCTAAGAAAATCTGTGCTTCAAAAATCAAATGGCGCTCCTTCCATCCCGAACCTCGTGGTGTGGCCAAACAGTACTGTACAGTGACGTGGGGTATTGCCACATTCAGGAGAAATTGTGTAACACATTATAAGGATTTTTGTTATCCACCCCTGTGTGAAAATTGGAAATCTCTGGTTACAACAACATTTTAGTGGTAAAATATCATTATTTTTTGTTTACTGCTCAATACTATAAGATTTTGTGGAACACTTTTAGTGTCAATATGCTCACTGTACTGCTGGATGAATTCATTGAGGGGTGCAGTTTGCAAAATGGAATCACTTGTGGGGGTACTTGCTAGTATGGCACCTTAGGGATTGTGCCAGTGTGACATGGCATCTGCAAACCATTTGTTACAGGAAGGTTTGGAGGTAACAGGGATAAGGACTCCTGAAGTGACCCTCAGGTTAGGGGACCCTAGCTATCCCTGATCCCAGGATTACCTTTGATGTTGAGAATATCTGGGCCGCCACACTTTCCCTGCTCCTAACCAGCCCTGATCTAGTACTCCCTCTCCCACAACCCAAGGGGAGAACCGGGATCAGAGCAGTAACCCCAACAAATAGACAAACAGGGGTAAATAAAGCTCAGTCACACTGCACCCAAACACAAAGGTATAAACAACAAATGGTAAAGGGGAAAACCAAAGCAGTGAAGAAAATACAAGACAAGGGGTAACCCCACAACAACAGCAAGCGAACAGCAAGACTTGCACCAGCAACTGCAAAGTGACTCCCTCTCTTGGTAGAATAATCTATCAACTGCAAGGAAGAGGTGGCTGATGGGGCTTTTTAAGGAGGAAGGGAGTGGCCACAGCTGAGCTCTAATTAAGCAACTTTATAGCAAGGGAGAAACTGGCATTAACCCTTGCTGCACTAACAGAAAGCAAAGTACATTTAATATTGGGCATCAGAGTAGGAAAAAAGGCTCAAATAGTAGTATCGTCACAAATCTCTCATGACCGAGAGATAATCATGACACCATTCCAACTAATTAACTAAATCTGCACACTAATGGCGCTCCTTCCTTTCTTCACTTTGTACTGTGCTTCAAAAGTAGTTTTCAAGCACATATGGGGTATTGGTGTACTCAGGAGAAATTGCACAACAAATTGTATCATCAATTATCTTATCTCCTGTTACCCTACTGAATTTGAAAACGTTTGTGTTAAAGCAACATTTGTGAGGTTATAAATATACTTTTTCATTTTCAAGGCTCAATGGTATAAAATTCCGTAAAGCACCTGAGGGTTCCAGGTGCACCTCAAACATCTTGATAAATTCCATGAAGGATGATACACAAAATTTGCCAGAAAAATAAATATTAATTTCCCCACGAAGTGGTAAAGCTTCTACTAAACATACAGTAAAAATACGGCCCCCGAAGAAGAAGAGGTGAAACGTATGTCGGGGTAGAGGGACGTGGACGTGACAATCAGATGTGAGTAATGCTTTTTATTTGATGTGTGCTTATGTGACCGGGAGCTTGTGTATTGCTACTAGCAGCACTAGCAGCACTGCCTAGCCATAATGAGATCAACTCGAAGGAACTGGCAGTCCCAGCCCTGATATATAGCACTCTGCACTTTAACCCATTAGTAAAACATTCAATGAATATATACTGAATATGATACATTCTTTATATCATATATTATAGTTGAATTCAACAATTTTTCACAATGAGCCAAACAGGTATTTGTGTTATTAATATTACTTTCATTTGAATTTACTAGCAATTTTTGCACAGCACTAACATACTTTTTATCACTAGTCACTATATGCACTTTATATCAGGGGCCTATTTATGTGAAGTATATATTTATACATTGTAATAAGAATTATTATATATATATATATTTTGGATTATCGTGCAATTATTTACTAACTGAAATTTTGTATCATAATTTTTCTGTGACTCACTTCCAAGTCCCTGGGTATTGTATTGTGGAACTAAATTTTAAATATGGAATTATTTTAAAAATATTTCTGAATAAAAATTAATTTTTATATCTTAATTTCTTGAGCTTTTTTAATCTGATACATCTATGTCAAATTTTGTGTAGTGTAAATTCCTTGAAGGATCTAGTTTCCAAAATGGGGTCACTTGTGGGGGAGCTTCACTGCTTAGGTACCTCAGGGGCTCTGCGAATGCTCAACGTAATAGCATTTTGTGAGCAGCTGGGTTGTTTAAGGTGCTCACCAAACATCTAGAAACAGCAGCAATCCCCCACAAGTTACCCCATTTTGCAAACTGCACCATTCAATGAATTCATCTATGGGTGTAGTAAGTATTTTGACACCACAACTCACATCATATCAGTGTCACAATATTTTATAGTGCTGAAAAGTGAAGAAAAAATAAGAACATTTTTACTGCTAAAATATTGTTTTATCACCAGATTTACAATTTTCTCAAGATAAAACAGGTTAAAATGACCCCATAATTTGTTACACAATCTCTATTGAGCGTAGCAATATCCCTCATGTGGCTGTACAGTACTGGCTGGCCACATGGAGGGCTCGGGAGGAAAGGACCGCTATTTGACTTTTAAAACAGATTTTGTTAGAATAGTGTGCAGATAATGATGAGTACGTTTTGAAATACTCTGATTCACGATACTCATAACGAAAACTGTCTAATACTTACGTATGCATTACAAATAGTACAGTGCCTTGCAAAAGTATTCGGCTCCCTTGAATTTTTCAACCTTTTCCCACATTTAAGGCTTCAAACATAAAGGTACAAATTTTAAATGTTATGGTGAAGAATTAGCAACAAGTGGGACACAATTGTGAAGTTGAAGGATATTTATTGCTTATTTTAAATTTTTGTAAAAAATAAATAACTGAAGAGTGGGGTGTGCAATATTACTCGACCCCTATAAGTTAATACTTTGTAGCGCCACCTTTTGCTGCAATTACAGCTGCAAGGCACTTGGGGTATGTCTCTATCAGTTTGGCACATCGAGATACTGAAATTCTTGCCTATTCTTCCTTTACAAATAGGTCGAGGTCAGTGAGATTGGATGGAGAGCGTTTGTGAACAGCAGTTTTCAGCTCATTCAACAGATTCTCGATTGGATTTAGGTCTGGATTTTGACTTGGCCATTCTAACACCTAGATACGTTTATTTGTGAACCAATCCATTGTAGATTTTGCTTTATGATTTGGATCATTGTCTTGTTGAAAGACAAATCTCCATCCCAGTCTCAGGACTTTTGCAGACTCCAACAGGTTTTCTTCAAGAACGGTCCTGTATTTGGTGGTGAAGAATCAACAACAAGTGGGACACAATTGTGAAGGTGAACGATACTTACTGCTTATTTTAAATTTTTGTAAAAAATAAATAACTGAAAATTGGGGGGGTGCAATATTTTTCGGCCCCTTTACTTTCAGTCCAGCAAACTCACTCCAGAAGTTCAATGAGGATCTCTGAATGATCCAATGCTGTCCTAAATGACTGATATTGATAAATATAATCCATCTGTGTGTAATGAAGTGTCCGTATTCAGTCCCTGACAGAAGTTCTGTCGCTTATCCATGTTATGTAAATAAAAGCTTATAACCTGACTTTAAATTCATCCATTGGTTTCATAAATTACTCTTTTGAAAGCTGAAACCCTCCCAAATTTGGTTTAGGTTATGAAAATAAAATTGCTGCAAAGCTGAAATATCAGGTGATGCTGATGCGACACTCACACAGTGACAGTCAAGGTTCAGTTAACAGGATTTTCGATGATGTCATAGCCATGTGACCAGTCTGTATAACATTCACACCAGACTGGTCACGTGGCTATGACGTCATGGAAGGTCCTTTAGTCAGTGATGCTTATCGGAGGGCACAGCAATGATTGGATGCTGAAGCTGAAGCGGCCGGGAAGCAGAGCCTGCAGGATGCGTCATGGGACCTGTGAGTGTGATCATAATGTTTTTTAATAATGTGCTTTTTCTTTACAGCCCCTGGATCTGAACTGGACCCGAACTCTAACACAAGCTTCAAAGGAAAGCTGGTGTTCGGGATCGTGTGTACGAACACCATAAGTTCGGTACGATCCCCGAACTTTACAGTTCAGGTTCGCTCAACACTACCTTTAAAGATTTAGATTTGGTTGAAAAATTAAGGCAAAATGCTTGTCTTCTAACATCTTCAAAAATAGAATCGAATGATACCAATGGCAGTTTATTTTCCTGCCTTCATTTAACTGCCCACCCTTCCCTAATCTCCTTCTGTTTGGTGTGTTCTATTTGGACTCTCAATGATCTTTTTGATTCTGCAGAAGCAGTCACAGTACAAGCAGTTTTTATTCCTATCATTACAATTATTCATTCTAGAGACTTTTAGATCCTTAGTCCATCACTGCTGAGCTGCTCTATATACTTACCAGCTGCTTAAATATTGAGTGCCACAGATTGACTATATAGCATTTCTTATACTATTTTTTGTCCCAAAGAAAGAACTAGGGCTTATGTTCGGAGTACGGCTTATTCTCAGGGAAATACGGTTGCAGGTAAGTTTACAACCCCAAAAGACACTCCCTTCCCAGGAGAATCATACTTACCAGAGCCAAGATGTTTGCGTGGCTCCCAAGTCCTCCTGTGATCTTTGATGGGTGCTTCCCACAGGTAGGCTCCATGCGGTCCTCCCTTGCTTATGACCGCCACTCATATAGGAGAGTTTGCACACACACACTCATACACATAAACACACACATCAGATCACACACACAGTCACACATCACATCACACACATACTCACCACATACAGCGATATCAATTGCTTCTGGCCAGCAGGAGAACCTGAGACGCAGTGCAGTGGAGCGCAAAGACCTGTGGAGGAACACATAGAGGACCTGCGCTGGAGTGCATCGATGCGTTCCTGATGTGTGTGTGTGCGATCTGATGTGTGATTGTGTGTGAGCTCTGAAGTGTGTGTGTGTGTGTGTGTGAACTGATGTGTATGCAATCCGATGTGTGTGGGTGTGCGTTCCACTGAAGGTCCTCTCATTTGGCGTCTGGTAAGTATGATCTTGGGGTCTTCTGTCTTCTTTCTTCTCTCTTTTGGGGGTATCTGATTTCTATATTGAAGTGTCCTGCAGTATTCTTTAACTTTTTTAGCTGCATGGACACTTCATTATTGAACCACGACTAAAGTTTATTTTCGGGGTTGAGCTTATATGTAACATTTGCACCGAAAATGCTTAAAATTCCTGCTTATTTTTGGGGTACTTAAAAAAGATAAAAAGTTACTAGGATGTGACAGCTTGGAATTATTTTACAATCAGGAAATTTTAAAATAACTATCCCCATATCCTCATACCAACATAATATTACATTACTATATTCCCGTATACATGCCCTAGCCTGCAACTTTTTATTAGTAATGCTGTCATTTTTAATTCTTCAATTTGATATCACCTTTAAAGGGATTGCTGGGCTTTAAAATTGGCAACATTATTTTAAATGATCTAGCCTGCCTCCTTTATGTGTTCTTCCATCAATAAACTAAGTAAAGATTTCCTGTAAATGTGCTGTATCTTGAGAAGAGATGCATCTCCTCTGGTTCTTCACCATACACATGTGCCGGATATTTGTCATGTTTCATTGCTCCTCCTTCTTTGTAGTAGTGCTTTATTCATTGTGCTATACCCAGTCTTACCAGAGGACCAAGACAGCCATGATGATTTGGCTGTATCTGATCCTATACATTGCATTTCCAGGTATGAGCCCCAGCCTTCATTGTATTGCCATGTACCTTGTTCATTATCACATTCACTGAACTTTTTTATTTCATAGTATGTATTTGCAGAGCGCACTTTGTAAAACAGTCAAAGCCTGAAGACTCTGGAATGGAAGGGACCCGAGTCACTGTGGACTGTGAATATGAAACATCAAGTACATCTCCATATCTATTCTGGTATGTCCAGTATCCTGGAAAAAGCCTTCAGAATATTGTAAGAAAAGCAGGATTTAAGGAGGAAGAGGAGCCATCCATGGGAAAATTTGTAGCAAGAGTTGTAGATAAGAAGTTGTTTCCTTTGCTTATTTCTCATCTCAACCCATCAGACACTGGAATGTATTTCTGCGCTGTGAGTGACACAGTGAGTCAGTACAGAGACATTTCTGCAAGAAACCAGACATCCATGAGACAGTCACTGCCAGGGAAGAATATATATTAGGAAGGAATATCATCAAGCTATAGTTTCTAGTCAAGAAATAGATGTAATGACCTTCTTTAGGATGATTATTTTATTGGTTCATCTTCTCTCGGCTCCTTCTATCAATAATAAAAATTGCTCCTATAAATTTTCTCATAAAGCAAAAACCAAAAAAAAAAAAGAAGCGGCAAATAACAAAAAATAGAAAAGTGTACCAAAATTAAAGTCCAATTTAGAACAAGAAAAAAAAAGCAGGCAGTAATAATATTAACAGGATCTACAAATGTACAGGAAGACAGTGCTAGGTTTAGAAATGTAATCAGATACTGACAATCATTTTATTCAAGTTCAATAACACAAAAACTTCACAAGCTTAAATTTGTAATTACTCAAATATAGTTAGATATGTCATACCAACAGCAAATATATATTTTTCTTATTTTGTGATTGATGGTTGTGAAGGAAGCTGCAGCTGCTTTTCTCACATAGATTGTCTACGCGAGTTAAAGCCTGTGTTATTTTTAGTATTTTTGCCAGTAAATGTAACGGCTCATATTGTAAAATTATTCCGAGGGCCTGAATGACCAAATTTAATCCAAAATAGTGTTATAATAAAAGTCAAAAAGCAATGTAATGAACAGAAGTAGGCTTCCACTGAGTGCATACTCTTGGAAGACTTTATTTTTTTTAAAACTCAAGCTGATGATTTTATGACGATTTTGAAGTTGAGGCTTCTTCCTATTTTTTCAGGACACCATTCCAGACACGTGTAAAATGTGTCATATGGATGTGATTTCGCTATTACTTAGTATGTGAGCCACCTCCACTGCCATGTTTGTCACACCAGAACTGATAGACCTTTTGATGGGGTGACTTGTTGGCTCCGATATTTTGCCTGAACTTCCACCTCTTGGGGTTTGAATGGCTTCATGGACTTCATTTCATATTTTTCCATCTGTCATGGCACCCATATGATACAGTTTGGCAATTTTCTTTGCTAAAACACCACTATCGATGAGCTGGAGGATGCTGTTTCTCTTTCTGACCTTTCACTTTGGAATCAACCTACTAACACACCGAGCTATTAGGGAATGTGAGGACAGGTAGTAATTTGTAGTATGCAGGAAGAAAAAGATTTTTTTAAACACCAGGAGTAAAACAGTAACAATGCAGTGACATAACAGATTGTGGTAGACTGAGCCCTCATGGGAGGGTCCTCTCTCCTGTACCAGTCTGTGCCTTGTATTGTACATGGTTATTGTACTTGTCTATGTATGCCCCCCGTTTTTCATTTGTAAATCGCCATGGAATAAATGGCGCTATAATATAATAATAATAATAATAATAAAAATAACAAGAATTTGCATAACAAATCATATGCTAAATAAATTCTAGTCAAATTTATGTATGAGATAGCCAAAATGATTGTCCATAAAATGCAGGAAGTCTCACACTCAAAGCTGTAGTGAATGTTAAGATATGGAGCCTGAAAGTCAAAAGTTCAAAAATAGTTACTCTTTTGTTTGTCAGCATATATATGTGTGCATGAATGTGTGTGTGTGAGTGTGTGTGTGTGTGTGTGTGTGTGTGTATATATATATGTAGCGCAGCACGGGGCAGGTGGTTAACTTTCTCGTCGCTGGGCTGTTTCGGGTCAGGTCTGGTGATGTCATGGGGTGGCCTTGCCCAGTTCCGTTGCCCCGAGGCGTACAGTAAATAGTAGAGGAAGCTGGGTGTTCGGGAAAGTTTGTTGTGATGCCACCTGTGGTATACGGCCGAGACAGGTGTTAAGGCAGCTGGGATGGTATCGCTCCCCACAGGTGGAGCGGGCGCCCGGTGGATGAAAAGGAAAGGTTATGGTGATTGGCGCATAAGTGCTGGGCGGCAGTGATGGTAAGGATGAGCCAACACAGTCTCTGTGGGTTCAGGGTGTAGTTTACTCACACCTTCAGCTGCCAGCCCGTTCACACTGGTGACCACGGTGATGGGCTCAGGTCAATCCCAGATCTGGTAAGGGGTCACCACCGGTGTTTTGAGAAAGAAGGAGAGAGTGTCCTATTTCTAGGGTGTCCCCCTCAGCAGTTAGGTACCCTGGCTGAGCTCCCACTCCAAGCCCCCTGCCTAGTAAAGTCCACGTTTTCCAGAGATGTCTTGCCAGAACTATGGTCCCAACGGATCTGCTCTTGATGTGAGTGTGTTGCGCCTATTTCTACTCCCAAGTGGAACCCGCTCCCCAGGTGGCTGACTTTGTCAAGGGAGAAATTTAGGTAAGACTGCTAATGGAGTCTTTGTTCAGGGCAAATCCAAATGACGGATCCAAATTAGCTATCTGCGCAGATATAATAAATAACTCAGACAATGATCACAAGGAGCCGTGTTCACCGTTTGAGCCAGTATAGGCGTCTGGCTCATCTATTAAAAAGACTCGTGGTATACAATACAACATTCGGCTTCGACCTTGAAGCAAGAACAGGGAGTGATCCTCCCACACATTACATCCCTTATTTCGACTGTGAGAAAACCATAATTATAAAATTCTCTCATTATTCTGGCCTGATTATCTAGTTAGCACATTCTTTCTTTGTGTGAAATCACTGAGAAGACTTTCACTAAGGGCTTCACTGTTCATTGTTTATACATCTGTTCACTCGTCCTTGGTTAACCCTTTCTTGAACATACAGCTTAGAATCATATTATGGCATCTGTGCGATTGTCATATAGACACACAGATAATTATGCAACTACATCTATATTTTGATTATTTACATACATAGATAATCTTATTACATTTGAACAAACAACCTATAGCCCAGGCTACCTTCACAGCTTCAGTGACCGGGGAAGTCCCATGATCGTGATGGCCACCCCCTGCCTACCCTATAGTGTGTGAATGTGGAACACCGGTGAATAACCCCCAATGCCTGAGATAGCTACCACACCTTAATTGAGGTGCAGTACCCTGTGGCGACCAGAGCCTCAGGGGCACCACATAAATATGTGACGCCCCTGGACTATCGGGTCGTCACAGGGTATTGTACAATCTGCCCTTTCGTGCAATATCCACCCAGTTGTGGGTCCCCAACTATATGGTGTTGCCTACATCAGCTGATTAAAATCCTAGGGTACACTCTGCACTACACCCACCAGACACACCAGTGGACGGCCTGACTGGAATAGAGTCGCCCACTTGGGGGGTTGGTTAAGGGGAGGTCAGAAGTGTCAGGAGGAGAGCTGAGTGTGGGAAGTGAAGGAGAGAGGAGGTCAGGAAACAGGCTCCTTGGAGAAACTTAGGTAGCAGACGGTGGTCTGGACCTGGTACGAGCTGGACCCCCGGTCGCAGGGGATCGTGACAAGGGGCAGAGAATTGTCGAGAAGGACAGCCGGCAGCCTTGTACCATCACTGGGCTCGGACCAGGGCACAATGGGGTACGTGGACCCTAGGTCAGGGAGTAGCTTCAGGCAACCTGACAATTTACCCGACGAGAACGGAGCCTTCAAGATCCGCTCTCCACCAGCTCCAAAATTGGGGTACTACCGCAACGAGGGGGATAGGACTTTCCACAAATATGGTCCAGAAAATCCCAAGCGTGCACCCTTAGAGCAAACTTTCACTGTTAGCCATACTGGGGAGCAGGACCCGACTAGTTCCATACTACTGGGACCAACAGAAAAGTGAACTTAGTGCCAGGAGGAAGGTCATGGATCACCAGGCAGCACCATTGGGGACGGGACCTGAACTAGCTCCACTCAGCGGCAGTGGTATCCAGAACTTTGGCTTATTCAGTTGTCGGTGTCAGTTTACTGGACTGAGTGAGTACGAAAGTGACCCCCTTCGCACCCAACGGCACTCCCCAAACACCATCACCAAGTCCCGGGGCATCCACCCTACTTGTGGAGGGTCTAACACCTGGCTGCCCCACTCCATCGACCCCACTCCATAATCCAAACTGCAGCAGTGGTACTCCACATAAAAACACAACACGGATGGCTTCACGAACTCTAAACACAATCCCCTTTAATCACCCCCTTCATTTGAGTGGCCGCACAACCCCCGGGTCCGGACACCCCTCGAGTCACCGTGGATCCGGATCCAAGAAGCCCGGCTGCTGGCACGGAGTGGCATATATATATATAGGCAGGTGCCTCCAGAAGAAGCAGCTAGTGAAACGCGTCGAGGCGGCTGCGGGCATACTCTGTACATCGGTCAGGTCTGTGTATTATCACTGTATTCGTTATGTGGTTTCATTAACTTTTTATGTGCAGTAAAGCTGGACTTGTCTTGGGAAGGAACGCTCACAAACACGGTGCCATATGGGCTGATTATTAGGTTGATTTGTGATCGCGTTACCTCCCATATGGTCTGAAAGAGTGAATTAGGGAATTTAACCCTTAGGTAACAGTGAGGTTGGGTCCTGGCAGGGGGTGGATGCCCCAAGCACTGTACCATTTTGGGAATGCATTACGGATTAACATAGGGATAGTACCCTTCCTGCAGGCTCACCCTGACTTGTACTGCTCTGTCACAGATTCATCAGTTGTGACCTTCTCTCTGTATATATGACCCATAGTCAAGTCTAACTGTTAGTAAAATGGATTATGATTTTTGTGCCTGATACTGTTGTGCTGGTGATCCATAGCCTGTAATTATATCTAAGATTCTTTACTTTAATTCATTTGGCTAAACGGACTGTGTGATTGATAGCATAACAGTATGAGGATATTTTGCTTATAATTGTCCTGTACTGATGTTTCGGTGTGCCCGCACTCACCCCTTCTCTGTTAGGAGGGATTTGCACTTGTAATTTTCACTGCCCTATTTTTTCTGAATGTATACTGTCATTGATTTTAAGTGTTACAATAAAATGAAGTTTTAAGACGTATTGACATCTCAGTGGTTTCGTTAGGGGAGTCACTAAGTGATTATCTATATATGATGTCGTCTAAAGGATGATAAAATGTGGTATTTGTGGTTTGTATCTATTATCTACCTATCTGTTTATTTATCTATCATATCTACTGTATCTATTATTTATCTATCAATCTACCGAGTCTCACAGCAGCTTTCAACCCAGTAACTTTAAGGGTAAGTTCACACAGTGCGTTTTTCGCGGCGTTTTTGCGCGTTTTTCGGGTGCGTTTTTGCCACGGAAAACTGCATGACTGCTTCCCCCAGCAAAGTCTATGAGTTTTCATTTTTGCTGTCTGCACACAGCGTTTTTTTTTCAGCTGCGTTTTTGTGGTGACCACAAAAACGCAGCATGTCAATTATTCCCGCGTTTTTCATCCATTGAGTGCAATGGAATGTTGAAAGACGCAATGAGAAATGCAAATTGTTATTATAGCTATTTGGTGCGGTTTGGGGCGTTTCTAAGACCAAAAATGCAGCTATAAACGCAGGAGGTGGGTAGTAAAGTGACATGTACAGGAAGAGGATTCCTTCTGTCAGTAAATACAGAAGCGTGAATCCTCCCGGTACCGTCACCGCTGCGTCCACCTCCAATCCTGTGCATGTCTGCTGCCTTGCGGCGAAATGTCTGGGTGGGAGGTGGAGGCAGCTGCGAAAACAAAAGTGAACAGTAGAAAAAAAAATGCCATACTCACCTGTCTGCAGCCTCCCGGTGCCATGCCCGCTCCTCTCCCGGTACCGCCGCTCCGGCTGTGTGCAGTCTCCCCGGGTACGTGCGATTGATGCAGGGCCTGGATGCAGATGGATCACCTGATGCAGTCACCTGACGCGTCAGCTTATCGTAAGTCTCAGGGTGACGCTGACACCCGGCCGGTTAAAATTATCAGCGGATTCTGTCAGGAGACTTCATCAGCTGATTACTGGCAGCTCCTGCAGCGATGGGACAGGATCAGACTCCTCCAATCGCTCCAGGAGCTGCCGGTAATCAGCACATAAGTGAGTATTTTTTTTTATTTTTTTTTTTGCACTGATGCATCATCTGATTGTATAAACGGCTTTTATACAATCATCTGATGTGTGATGTGATTCACATCCTAGAACCTGACACATCATCTGATCACTTTGCCTTCCAGCAAACCGATCAGATGATATTGGATCCGGATTGGACGGCGCGGGACCCTTGACCCAGGTTTACTGTGGAGGGGGGTTCTTTATTTCAATAAAGATGGAGTCACTAATTGTGTTGTGTTTTATTTCTAATAAAAATATTTTGTGTGTGTTGTGTTTTTTTTTATCTTTACTAGAAATTCATGGTGGCCATGTCTAATATTGGCGTGACACCATGAATTTCGGGCTTAGGGCTAGCTGATAATATAAAGCTAGCCCTAACCCCATTATTACCCAGCGAGCCACCGTCACCAGGGCAGCTGGAAGAGTTGGGCACAGCGCCAGAAGATGGCGCTTCTATGAAAGCGCCATTTTCTGGGGTGGCTGCGGACTGCAATTCGCAGCGGGGGTGCCCAGGAAGCATTAGCACCCTGCACGGCGGATTCCAATCCCCAGCTGCCTAGTTGTACCCGGCTGGACACAAAAATTAGGCAAAGCCCATGTCATTTTTTTTTTTAATTATTTCATGAAATTCATGAAATAATTAAAAAAAAGGGCTTCCCTATATTTTTGGTTCCCAGCCGGGTACAAATAGGCAGCTGGGGGTTGGGGGCAGCTCGTACCTGCATGCCTGCTCTACCCGGCTAGCATACAAAAATATGGCGAAGCCCAAGTCATTTTTTTTGTTTGGGGGGGCAAAGAAATCCTGCATACAGTCCTGGAAGGAGGATGCTGAGCCTTGTAGTTGGACAGCTGCTGTCTGCTCTCCTGCATACACTATTGGATGGAGGATGCTGAGCCTTGTAGTTCTGCAGCTGCTGTCTGCTCTCCTGCATACACTATTGGATGCAGCTTGCTGAGCCTTGTAGTTCTGCAGCTGCTGTCTGCTCTCCTGCATCCACTAGTGGACGGAGTATGCTGAGCCTTGTAGGTCTGCTCCCCCTGACTCTCCCTCCAGCATACAGTCCTGGATGGAGCATGCTGAGCCTTATAGTTCTGCAGCTGTCTGCTCTCCTGCATACACTAGTGGAGAATGAAGAACATATGGAAGAAGGAAATGACATCAGACCTTTTTTTTTTTTCAACAATCTTTAATGGCAATGTTCACTGATAAAAAAACTCAGAAAAACGCAGTGAAAAAAAACGCAGCAAAACGCAGCTAAAAACGCACAAAAACGCGGTAAAAACGCATTTGTTTTTTTCATGCGTTTTTAAAGACACTGCATTTCTGTGCGTTTTTAGCGCTAAAAAACGCACAAAAACGCAGCGTCAAAAAACGCAGTGTGTGCACTTAGCCTTAGGGAACCTTTAAGACAGCCTCTTTAAGAGAGCCTTTAGGCTATGTGCGCACACTGCGTTTTTTTGACGCTGCGTTTTTGTGCGTTTTTGGCCGCTAAAAACGCACGCGTTTTGCCGCGATTTGGTGCGTTTTTTTGCTGCGTTTTGCTGCGTTTTTGCTCACTGCGTCCTTATGCGTTTTGTATCAGTGAACAAAAAAAAAAAGGTCTGATGTCATTTCCTTCTTCAATGTGTTCTTCATTCTCCACTAGTGTATGCAGAAGAGCAGACAGCTGCAGAGAACTACAAGGCTCAGCATCCTCCATCCAATAGTGTATGCAGGAGAGCAGACAGCAGCTGTCGAACTACAAGGCTCAGCATCCTCCTTCCAGGACTGTATGCAGGATTTCTTTGCCCCCCCCAAACAAAAAAATGACGTGGGCTTCGCCATATTTTTGTATGCTAGCCGTGTACAGCAGGCAGGTACGGGCTGCCCCCAACCCCCAGCTGCCTATTTGTACCCGGCTGGGAACCAAAAATATAGGGAAGCCCTTTTTTTTTAAATTATTTCATGAATTTCATGAAATAATTTAAAAAAAAATTGACGTGAGCTTCGCCCAATTTTTGAGTCCAGCCGGGTACAACTAGGCAGCTGGGGATTGGAATCCACAATGCAGGGTGCCCATGCTTTCCGGGCACCCCCGCTGTGAATTGCAGTCCCGCAGCCACCCCAGAAAATGGCGCTTTCATAGAAGCGCCATCTTCTGGCGCTGTATCCAACTCTTCCAGCTGCCCTGATGCCGGGTGGCTCGCCGGGTAATAATGGGGTTAGGGCTAGCTGTATAGCTGGCCCTAAGCCCGAAATTCATGGTGTCACGCCAATATTAGACATGGCCACCATGAATTTCTAGTAAAGATAAAAAAAAAAACACAACACACAGAAAAATATTTTTATTAGAAATAAAACACAACACAATTAGTGACTCCATCTTTATTGAAATAAAGAACCCCCCCTCCGCAGTAATCCTGGGTCAGGGTCCCGCGCCGTCCAATCCGGATCCAATATCATCTGATCGGTTTGCTGGAAGGCAAAGCGATCAGATGATGTCAGGTTCTAGGGGCTGAAGCACATCACACATCAGCTGATTGTATAAAAGCCGGTTATACAATCAGCTGATGCATCGGTGCAAAAAAAAAAAAATAATACTCACTTATGTGCTGATTACCGGCAGCTCCTGCAGCGATGGGGCGGGAGTCTGATCCCGTCCGATCGCTGCAGCAGCTGCCGGTAATCAGGGATGAAGTCTCCTGACGCATCCGCTGATACCGGCCGGGTGCCCGCATCACCGCGATACTTACGATCACCTGATGCGTCAGGTGACTGCATCAGGTGATCCATCGCCAGGTCCTGCATCCATCGGAGGTTTCCCGGCCGTCTGCACACAGCCGGAGCGGGGGTGGCGATACCGTGAGAGGAGATGGGAGCGGGCATGGCACCGGGAGTCTGCAGACAGGTGAGTATAACTTTTTTTTTTTTTTTCTACTGTTAACTTTTGTTTTCGCAGCCGCTTCCACCTCCCGCCCAGACATGGCGCCGCACGGCAGCATACATGCACAGGACGGGAGGTGGAAGTGACGGTGACGGTACCGGGAGGATTCACGCTTCTGTATATACTGACAGAAGGAATCCTCTTCCTGTACACGTCACTTTACTACCCACCTCCTGCGTTTATAGCTGCGTTTTTGGTCTTAGAAACGCACCAAAACGCAGCTATTTGCGTTTCTCATTGCGTCTTTCAACATCCCATTGAACTCAATGGATGAAAAGCGCAGTGAAAAACGCGGGAATAATTGACATGCTGCTTTTTTGTGGCACCACAAAAACGCAGCTGAAAAAAAACAGATGTGTGCGGACAGCAAAAATGAAAACTCATAGACTTTGCTGGAGAAGCAAAGTCCTGCAGTTGTGAGGCCAAAAACGCACCCGAAAAACGCGCAAAAACGCCACGAAAAACGCACTGTGCGCACATAGCCTAAATGTTCCTTTAGTTCCCAGCTGCTGGGACATCTGGAGGCTGTCAATGTTTACCAGAGTTCACAGCCTCCAGGTGTCCCAAAAGCTGGGAACTCAAAGAAACTTAAAGACTCTGTCAAAGGCTTCGTAAATGTTGCCAGGAGATCCAAATTTGTTGTTGAAATTTATACACCAAATTTCTGCACCAAATTTGCATCTCGTGGCAAAACTGCATCATAATGAATGCGATTATGATGCGATTTTTTTTCCATTAAACAAAAGAGAAGAAGATTGAGTATATGTGCAATTCATAGAAAATATTTTTTTTTTAAAAACCACAATAGAGGACAGTATTAAAAACGAATAAAACATCACCATATAGAAATATCATGGGAACATAACACTCCAGTCATAATGACAGAACAAATTCTCAGAGATAATTATCAGATTATACTAAAATACCCAAAATACAGAAGGTAATCGATTGCTATAAATTAATAATGTAAGGGTATCAAGATGAAAAATTGCAAAAAAACCTCTGAAAATAGCTGCCAAAAATATGAATAATAATTCCAGGAGAGGGATAAGTATCGAAATCCGCACACACCAACTCCAAAAATAATAAGGGTTGGACCAAGTTACAAATAATGAACCTAGGTAAAGAATTTACCACAATGACAAAGGTGTCATGATGTATAATGAACTAAGGTTGACCAAGACAATAGACAGTTTAATACCTTAGAAAAAGAGTGCAGAGAGCGTAGAAGGTCAAATCCCTCAGCCTGGAAACACCCAGATAGGAACCTGGTCTTCATCGACGTGCGTTTCGCACGGTAAGGCTGCTTTTTCAAGATGGAGAGGCATATTTTTGCCAGGAGATGCAGATTTGGTGCAGTAATTTGGTGCATAAATTTCAGCACCAAATCTGCATCTCAGGGCAAAAAAATTAGATTTTCTGCCAGGAGATGCAGGTCTGCTTGAACTCAGTTCACCAGAGGTGATGTTACTGAGTTCATTCAGTTCATCTGAGGTGAGTTTTTCTGTGGTTACAGATGGGGTACCATGGGAACCTCTAGCTGTGACCGCATATAAACTCAGTGACGTCACCACTCACAGTTGCAGATCAGTCAGTCTCTGCCTAGGTCCACAGCCAGCGATTATGTTCTGTGCTTGCGCACTCAGACTGCAGGATATAACAGTGCCGGGCTTGTTGTAGGACTTTGTGTGTATTGCGTTGGACCTGGGTGTTTTGGAGGTCAATAAAGGGGTGAAAGTGGGTGTGTTTTTTGTATTTTATTTAAAATAAAGCATTTTTTCAGTTTTTGTGTTTATTTTCTTTCACTTCAATATTAGTAATTTGGGGTCTCATAGATGTCTCTTATTACTAATCAAAGGCTTAGTGGTAACTGTGAGCTATCATTAAACCCCTTATATTACTCCATTTGCCACCATACCAGGGCAAATGGGATGAGCTGGGTAAAGTCTCAGGATTGTTGCATCTAATAGAAGCACCAATTTTGGCCAGCTGAGGGCTGCTATTTTTAGGCTGGGGGCCCAATAACCATTGGCCTCCCTAGCCTGAGAATACTGTCTCTCTGCTGTCAGCTTTAGAGTCCCTCATATTTTGATACACAGCCAAGATGTAGCACGCAGCCGGGGCCTGCAGCCTTTAGCTGTATGTTTTATCTGAACTGGTATCAATATATGGAGGACCATAAGGCAATTTTTTTATTTACTTATTTATTTTTAAACTTCACTTGAGTAGACAGACAGCCTCTGTGAGGGCAACTAGTCAGAGAAACCAGCAGTCTGACTGCACCAATCACAGAAGCTATCATAGAAGGTGGGCGGGGGGAGCAGTGCATGTGCATCAGGGATAATGAGCAGCCCCAGAAGTAGTGTTACAGCCATGCGGAGACTGGTAAGTATGGCCTGCTTTAACTATTTTACTTCCTTTTTTTTACATTGATTTCCCTGGCAATCACAGCCATGCCAATACTATACATGGCTATGATGTGGTCAGCAGTGGATGGTTTCTGCAAAAGTGTAACCGTGATTAGTTACCGAACAAAACTGATCTTTGCCTATTTTTGAGAAAATTAATTGTGAATCCGAACCTGAGCCTAGTGAGTAAAGGCTCGTACCAAATTTGAAATTGGCAAACCTTTTTTGAACAAGTTCGCTCATCTCTATTGCATGGTCCACTACCATCCATTCCATTATGACTCACTCCCTCTATTCCGCTGTCATAGTCTTGCTTCTGACTGCATCACTTACATGAGTCCACAATGATGGTTGGGTCAGACAGATGTCACTGAAAGCCATACATTTTGAGGTCACAGCGTTAAGATACACATTGCTCAAGTGAAGACCTATCATGATCAGTGATGTCAGGGGGCCTGATGGACCTGGAAGCCAGGGACTGGAGTGAACTAGGCTGAAGACAATATACATGATGGGGAAAAGAAAAAAGAAGAGTTGGTGAGGACTAGATGGCATGCTGTGGGGTCAACATACAGATGAGTGGTGAGGTATGGATATTTTTCTTTGGACTTTTATATTCAACATTTATTACACCCATAATAAGCACAATAGAGAATATCCAATTTGTACAGAATAACTTCTATGCAAATAGAATTTATCTTTCACATCCTTCCATTTTGGTGACTTTGAAAAGATTACTGATATTTATATAGGTGTTTGCTATTGTAAAAATGCTGGATGTCTTTCAAAGTTGAACATCAGAAATCTGAAGAGATAATCTAAACACTTTATAAAAGTAAAAGAAAAGAATCAAGCCAGCACAGGAAGTGTGATGCACTGGCCTATCAAGTCGTCACAAGGGTGCCGTGCAATCTGCCCTTCTACATGGTACCCGCTCCTCCTTGGTTACGGGTCCTGTCACTTTGGTGTTGCTACCAACAGATGTACACAAATCCTGAGGAACACTCTGCACCACACCTACCAAACACCCATTGGGCAGCCTGAGGGGAATAGGGCCACCCAGACGGAGGGCTGGTAGAAAGAGGGCAGAAGTGTCAGTGCAGTTGTAGAGTTGTAGAGTGGAAGTTGGAGGAGAGAGACAGCGGTGACAGTGCAGGTCACGCTGTGGAGCTGGGCTCTTGTACACGTCACAGGTGCCAGACGTTGGCCTGGCCAGAAGAAGCTGGAACCCCGGTCGCAGGGGGTAGTGGCAGGGAGCACGGTGCTGCTACAGAGAGCAGGCCAGCTGCCTTGTGCTACAACCAGGCAGGGATCAGGGCACGACTGGGTACGCGGACCCTAGGCTGGGAAGTAGCTTCACGCAGCCCAGTAATTCACCCGTAGGGAATGGAATCTTCAGGAACCGTTCCCCACCCACTCTAGAATCGGGGTACTAGCGCAACGAGGGTGCTAGGACTTCCCACAACCGTCCAGAAAATCCCAAGTGTGAACCCTGAGAGCAAGCTCACCCTGCTAGCCACGCGGGTGAGTGGGACCCGAAACATTTCAAGTGTAAGGGATCCACACGTAGGACACACAGTGCCAAGGGACAAGGCTTCAGGTCAATAGGCAACACCAAGACGACACGGACCCAGCGTGCCCGCCCAAGGACCACAGAGTGCTCAAGAGTTTGGTATATCTGGTGTCAGCGTCAGTGACTTTGGACTGTGTGAGTACACGTTACCCCCCTTGCACCCGACGGGTTCCCCACGCCATCCATCATCGGATCCGGGACACCACTCCCCTGCCCATGAAGGGGTTAACAACTTAAGCTGCCACACACCAGCGTCCCTGGGCTCCCCAAACCGGCAGCGGTGGTCCCTCACGTTACCACACACCGTGGGTGGCGTCACGAACATTATCCCAAAACCACAAACAATTCGCCCCTTTATTTCCGAGGGTGCCGCGCGACACCACCTCGGATCCGGAGGCCCCTCGAGCCACTGCGGATCCGGGTCCGAGCAGCCCGTCGGCTGTCGTAGGGGCGGCACAGAAGCACATGAACTAGTTGTCCGCCAATACAATATTTTGACTGGCTCAAAGTAAATTTCACCCAGGTTTGATGTTTGGAGATCTCAGTCTCTACTCATCATTACCCAGTAATGTCACATTTGGCTCCACCTTCTCTTTGCCAGGTGTTTCCTCTTTATATCAGAGAAACAAAGAAAGTGCACACAACTGACAGATGGCTTACACCGGGAGGATTTTTTGATTTTGGGCCACAATGACCTCAGCTTTGACAGGTAATTTCAATACCAAGGAAGCCGTAATTTGTCTTTCTTTGGAATTATTTATCAATTAATTTCTATTCTTTTTTATGATGATAGGAATCTCTACAGCGGATACCGTAACACAGCCAAACCCACAAGTAACTGTAGAAGCTAAACAGTTCATTAACCTGGACTGTGAATATAGCACCACAGATACTTCTCCATATCTGTTCTGGTATGTCCAGTATCCTGGCAGGAGCCTCAAGTCCATTCTTAAAAGTCTAGGAAGATCAGAAGAAGTGAAAGTTGGTCCAAAATTATTAGCCAAGCATGACATAAAGAAAAAAGTATTTCCTTTGATGATTTCTGATGCTGCAGAATCAGACAGTGGGGTGTACTTTTGTGCTCTGAGTGACACAGTGTATGAGATCAATTGTTTTCCTTCGCTCAAAACACTGCTTATTGATCATCCCAAACAGAATACAAGCACTGCTTATTGATTATACCAAATACAAAGTACAAATGACATGATATTCTCTGATCTCACATCCAACACTGCTTCTATTTACTTTGTGAAACATAGAACATACTCTTATTGGGCAACAGTTAAAGGTGTAGTACCACAGTGGTGAGTACTGGTCAGTATTGGATCTTCTTTATAACAAGTTTATTAATGACCATCTCCATGGCTTAGAGATCAACATTTCAGTGTTTGCACATCATAGTACACTCTGGTAAAATGTAAATGTAAGGTCATGCATTTCAGCTGATGACACAAAACATACAATTAACTGAAAATAAAAAAGACTTGGTCGACAAAAACCTCAAGTTCCATAACCAGTCTTATATACAGTTATAGCCAAAAGTGTTGGCACCCTTGAAATAGTTCCAGAAAATGAAATATTTCTCCCAGAAATTATTGCAATTACACATTTTGTTATAAAAATTGAGAAAAAAGGGACAATTGGACATCATTTCACATAAAACTCCAAAAATGGTCAGATATGTGGGTAAACAACTTTGTTTCAAACATGTGATGCAAATTCAAAACTTATTTGTGGCAAGTAACAGATGTGGGCAATATGAAAATCACACCTGATACCAGATAAAAATGAGAGAAGGTGACTTGCATTGTGTGTGTGACTTGACAACCAAAATTGGTAAAATATCAACAATCTCCAGAGATCTTGATTTTCCTTTGTCCACAGTGCGCTACATAATCAATAAGTTTACAACCTATGGCACTATAGCTATTCTCGCTAAACATTGACGGCAGAGAAAAATAGATGAATGGTTGCAACACATGCTGGATAAGCAGCACAAATCAAGTTCCAAAGAAACTCAAGCTGTCCTGCAGACTCAGGGTGCATCAGTGTCAACGTGAACTAACCATCGACATTTGAATTAATTTAAACCCTTCATGACCGGTCAATTTTTCGCTTTCCGTTTTTTTTCACCATTCTTCTTCCGAGAGACGTAACTTTTTTATTTTTCAGTCAATATGGTCATGTGAGGGCTCATTTTTTGTGGAACGAGCTGTACTTTTAAATGAAACCATACGTTTTACCATATAATGTACTGGAAAACGGGAAAACAATTCCAAATGCAGAAAAATTGCAAAAAAAATGCAATAGCACTATTGTTTTTCAAATATGTTATTCACTATGTTCACTATATGGTAAAACTGATGTGTGGGTGTGATGCCTGAGGTTGGTGCGAGTTCGTACACACCAAACAGGTATAGGTTTACTTTTATCTAAGGGGTTAAAAAAATCAGAAGTTTGTCCGAAAAAAGTGGTGCAAGTTTTTCTGCGACCCTTAGCGTTCTCATTTTTCGGGATCTATGGCTCAGTGATAGCTTATTTTTTGCATCTTAAGCTGCCGTTTTTAAGAGTACTATTTTTGCACAGATGCTACATTTTTATCGCCTGTTATTGCACTTTGCGCAAAATATTTGGAGCCCAAAAAACATAATTTTGGCGTTTGGAATTATTTTGTCACTATTCCATTTACCAATCAGATAAATTGATTTTATATTTTGATAGATCGGGCATTTCTGAACGTGGCGATACCAAATATGTGTATATTTTTCATTTTTTTAATCCTTTAATTTGCAAAGGAGTGAAAGGGGGGGTGATTTGAACTTTTAGGTTTTTTTATTTTTTTTTAAATTTTTTAAAACTTTTTTTTATTTTACTAGTCCCCCTACGGAGCTATATGGATCAGCAATCTGATCGCTCTGCCATATCTGCTGATCACAGCAATACAGCTGTAAATAGCAGATATGCTCATTTTCTGCCTCACCCAGCTCTGGGCCAGGTGAAACTGAAAGTATGTCATATGAGCTACAGGAGTTATCGCATGACCCTGTGCTACCATGACAACCACCGGATTTTCGGTGACTTTCGGTATCGGCCGGTGAGTAAATGTTTACCGCCGATGCCATTATAATGGCGCTGTCACATATTGACAGCACCATTTAAGGGGTTAAACGGCACAGGCAGATAACAAATCTACTCATGGCTAGCAGGCACACATCTCAGCTGTAAAAATCAGCTGAGATGTGCGCCGATCGCGGCATACTGCCGGCGGCAGACAACGGGCAGTAACACTATGACCGCTAGGGTGTAATATTACTGCCCGCGGTCATTAAGGGGTTAAACACTATGCCAGGAGAGACAGGAGAACCCACTGCTGACACAGAGACATAAAAAAGCTAGACTACAGTTTGCCAAATTGTATGTGAGTAAGCAATAATGCTTCTGGTAAAGCAACTTGTGGACAGATGAGACCAAGATAGAGTGTTTTGGAAAAGCATGTAAATCTATTGTTTATCGAAAACAAAATGAGGCCTTTAAAGAACAGACCACAGTACCTACAGTTACATATGGTGGAGGTTCAAAGATGTTTTGGGGTTGTGTTGCTGCCTTTGGTACTTGGTGCCCTGACTATGTGCAAGGCATCATTCAATCTGAAGATTACCAAAAGATTTTGGGTTTCAATCTAGGTGTCCAGTGTCAGAGAGCTAGGATTACATCTGATGTCATTGGTCATTCAGCAGGACAATGACCCCAAACTTACTTCAAAAAGCACTCCAGAAATTGATGGAAACAAAGCGCTGGAGAATTATCAAGTACCCATCAGTGAGTCCGGATCTAAATCCCATTGAACACCATTGAATGAAGAGATCATAAAATTGCTGTTGGGTTAAGGCACCCTTCAAATATGAGAGACCTGGAGCAGTTTTCAATAGGAGTGGTTCAAAATTCCAGTTGAGAGGAGTATGAAGCTTGTTGATGATTATAGAAAGTGATTGATTGCCGCTGTGTATTTCAAAGGGTGTGCAACCAAATATTAAGCTGAGGGTGCAACAATTTTGTCCTGCCCTTTTTTAGAGTTTTGTGTGAAATTATGTCCAGTTTGCCTTTCTTTCTCTATTTTTTGTGTTGCTCTAGAAGACACAAAGGAAACAAATGTGTATGACAAAACGTGTAATTGCAATCATTTTCTGGAGAAATACTTAATTTTCAGGAACAATTTCAAGAGTACCAACACTTTCGGCCATTTTGGCATAGCTAAGTTAAATGAATTAAGGGTTCGAAAACAAAAGAATTTTTTTTTACATGAATTATTATTAAAAAGATAGGTATGTTATGAATATAGATTTAATTTAATGCAAAGTGAAATGAATGCCATGACTAAGTAATAATTTCATCCAATAGGGGGTTGCCAAACACAGCTCAACGAACTATAAATGGGAGCATAGAGGAAACAAACATGTTTAAAAAATTTAAAGGAGCCATGCAAAAAGCTTCTTCAGAAGGAAGAGGACTTTATCTCTGGCACCAAATCTTGGATGTAACCATTCTAAAATTCAATATTGACCCTATAATGAGCCTTGCCGCATGAGCTAGGAGAAGAAGCCAAACCAGAAACTCCATTGTCTCTGTCTCTCTGTCTCTCTCCCAGTCTCTGTCTGTGTGTCACTGTCTGTCTGTCTCTCTGTCTGTCTCTTTCCTTGTCTATCTGTGTGTATGTCTCTGTCTGTCTGTTTCTATCTCTCTGTCTTTATTTGTATCAGTTTATCTGTCTCCATCTCTGTGTGCCGCCCCCGTGTCAGCAGTCGGGCTGCTCGGATACAGATCCGCGGTGGCTCGAGGGGGTCTCCAGACCCGGGGGTCGGGGTAGTGCTGCCACTCAAATAAAAGGGGGAGTATTTACACAGGGCTGTTTGATTAAAGTTCGTGACACCACCCGTGGTGCGTGGTAAGATGGAGTACCACCGCTGTGATTGGGAGTACCCGGTGGCGATGGCGTGGGCAGCTAGGTGTTTTAACCCCTCCACAGGTAGGGGGGAATTCCTCGGGACTCGGTGGTGGTGACGGGGAGGAGCCGTTGGGACAGTAAGGGTCACTTGTGTACTCACTCAGTCAAATAACGCTGACACTAACAACTGTGGTAAACGAAAGTTCTTGACACCGCTGCCGCTGGCAGGGAGCACGCCTGGATCCCGTGCCCGTTGGTGTTGCCTGTTAGTCTGGGACCTTTACCTTGGCACCTAGTTTTCTGATTGGTTCCTTGAGTATAAAACTGGTCGGGTCTCGCTCACCAGTATGGCTAACTGGGTGAGCTTGCTCTCAGGGTTCACGCTTGGGATTTTCTGGACCGTGTAGTGGAAGGTCCTATCCCCCTCGTTGCACTAGTACCAAGATTTTGGAGCGGGTGGAGAACGGATCTTGAAGGCTCCGTCCTCATCGGGTAAATTATCAGGACGCTTGAAGCTACTCCCTGACCTAGGGTCCACGTAAGCCATCATGCCCTTGCCCCTGCCCGGCTATGGCATAAGGCCACCGGTTGTCCTCCTCAACAGTCCGTGCCCCTAGTCACGATCCCCTGTGACCGGGGTCCAGCTCCTACCAGGCCCAGACCAAGGTCTGCCACCTAGAAGTTTCAAGGAGCCCAGCTCCTGACCTCCTCTCACTTTGAGAGCTACTTCTGTTCTCGCTGTCTCTTACACCCGTGACTCCCCCTTAACCAACTCCCCAAGTGGGCGACCCTATTCCACTCAGGCTGTCCTCTGGTGTGTCTGGTGGGTGTGGTGCAGAGTGTTCCTAGGATTTTGATTAGCTTGTTCTTGGCAACACCAAAGGTTAGGGACCCGTAACCAAGGAGGAGGTGAATATTGTACAGAAGGGCAGATTGCACAATACCCTGTGACGACCTTATAGGCCAGGGCGTCACATCTGTATCTGTCTCTCTCTATATCTCTGTGTCTGTCTTTTCGTCTCTCTCTTTCCCCATCTATCTCTTTGCCCGTCTGTCTCTTTGCCCGTCTGTCTCTTTCCAGGACTGTTTCTTTCCAGGTCTGTCAATTTCCCCATCTGTCTCTTTCCCCTTCTGTCTCTTTTCCCGTCTGTTTCTTTCCCCATCTGTCTCTTTCCCCGTCTGTCTCTTTCCCCGTCTGTCTCTTTGACCGTCTGTCTCTTTGCCCGGCTGTCTCTTTGCCCGGCTGTCTCTTTCCTGGTCTGTCTCTTTCCCGGTCTGTCTCTTTCCTGGTCTGTCTTTTTCCCGTTCTGTCTCTTTGCCCGTCTAACTCTTTCCCGGTCTGTCTCTTTCCCGTTCTGTCTCTTTCCAAGTCTGTCTCTTTCCAAGTCTGTCTTTTTACCCGGCTGTCTCATTTCCCGGCTGTCTCTTTCCAGGGCTGTCTCTTTCCAAGTCTGTCTCTTTCCCCGGCTGTCTCTTTCCCATGCTGTCTCTTTCCCATTCTGTCTCTTTCCCCATCTGTCTCTTTCCCCATCTGTCTCTTTGTCCGTCTGTCTCTTTGCCCGGCTGTCTCTTTCCAGGGCTGTCTCTTTCCCGGTCTGTCTCTTTCCAGGGCTGTCTCTTTCCAGGGCTGTCTCTTTCCCGGTCTGTCTCTTTCCCGGTCTGTCTCTTTCCCCGTCTGTCTCTTTCCCCGTCTGTCTCTTTGCCGTTCTGTCTCTTTCCAAGTCTGTCTCTTTCCCCGTCTGTCTCTTTCCCCGTCTGTCTCTTTCCCCGTCTGTCTCTTTGCCGTTCTGTCTCTTTCCAAGTCTGTCTCTTTCCAGGGCTGTCTCTTTGCCTGTCTGTCTCTTTCCAGGGCTGTGTCTTTGCCCATCTGTCTCTTTGCCCATCTGTCTCTTTGCCCGTCTGTCTCTTTCCAGGGCTGTCTGTTTCCAAGGCTGTCTCTTTCCAAGGCTGTCTCTTTCCAGGTCTGTCTCTTTCTAGGTTTGTCTGTTTTCAGGTCTGTCTCCTTCCAGATCTGTCGCGTTGATCGTCTGTCTCTTTGCCCATCTGTCTCTTTGCCCATCTGCCTCTTTTCAGTTTTGTCTTTTTCCAGGTCTTTCTCTTTCCAGGCCTGTCTCTTTCCAGGTCTGTCTCTTTCCCCGGCTGTCTCTTTCCCATGCTGTCTCTTTCCCATTCTGTCTCTTTCCCCATCTGTCTCTTTCCCCATCTGTCTCTTTGTCCGTCTGTCTCTTTGCCCGGCTGTTTCTTTCCAGGGCTGTCTCTTTGCCCGGCTGTCTCTTTCCAGGGCTGTCTCTTTCCCGGTCTGTCTCTTTCCAGGGCTGTCTCTTTCCAGGGCTGTCTCTTTCCCGGTCTGTCTCTTTCCCGGTCTGTCTCTTTCCCCGTCTGTCTCTTTCCCCGTCTGTCTCTTTCCCCGTCTGTCTCTTTCCCCGTCGGTCTCTTTGCCGTTCTGTCTCTTTCCAAGTCTGTCTCTTTCCCCGTCTGTCTCTTTCCCCGTCTGTCTCTTTCCCCGTCTGTCTCTTTGCCGTTCTGTCTCTTTCCAAGTCTGTCTCTTTCCAGGGCTGTCTCTTTGCCTGTCTGTCTCTTTCCAGAGCTGTGTCTTTGCCCATCTGTCTCTTTGCCCATCTGTCTCTTTGCCCGTCTGTCTCTTTCCAGGGCTGTCTGTTTCCAAGGCTGTCTCTTTCCAAGGCTGTCTCTTTCCAGGTCTGTCTCTTTCTAGGTTTGTCTGTTTTCAGGTCTGTCTCCTTCCAGATCTGTCGCGTTGATCATCTGTCTCTTTGCCCATCTGCCTCTGTAATACTTATATATGTTCTGAGGATTTCGATAGCGTAGGGCAATGACAATCAGAGACGAGTTCTGGGTACAAGATATTTTATAATATGTAACCACGGTAGATACACAACGGAAAACACAGCGGTACAAATACACACAATACCTTCCCGAAACGGAGCGAAGGGAATTCCCGGGGCCACGCACCGGACTCCCCCAGGGAGACCACCAGAGCGAACCCCTATACAGGGACTGTCCGGCAATCACCCCGGAAGGCCTAAATGCGCAGCAGCCGGGACACAAGGGGCAAGCGGTAAAAGTCCAGGAGTGTCCGTACGGGATGAATGTCCAGAGTGGTTACGAACCAGAGAGAACCGGGCAGAGTGCTGACCGAAGATGGCAGACGGAATCCGGGCACAGCTTGAGAAACCGGGTAAGGTCCAGAGTCGGTCGGTCGGTAGTCTTTAGGAGGATCCAAAGGCACACAAGATTAGCAGCAGCAAAGCAGGAGCACACAACAAGCAGTATACTCAGGCACTGGACTAGGCTTAGAGGCGGCCTTTTAAGCAGCTAGACAGGAAGTAGGGCAACAGCACAGTAAACTCCATGTTAACCGAGGGCAAGCTCATTCAAAAGAGAACTGGAAAACCTGGAAACCTGACATTACTCCCCCCCCCAGAGACGGCCTCAGGACGGATCAGGGCCTGGCTTGTCCGGGAAACGTTGATGAAACTGAGCAATCTTCCGGGGTGCCCGAATGTTACCCACCGGTTCCCAGGAATTGTCCTCGGGGGCGTACCCCTGCCAACGTACCAGATACTGAAGCCGACGACGATGGAGCCGGGAGTCAATAATGTCCTCAACCACGAACTGCTCCTCGCCGTCGACCATCACAGGCGGAGGAGGAGGCACAACACGACCATGAAACGTATTAGGGGAAACGGGTTTGAGGAGAGACACATGAAAGACCGGGTGTACCTTTAGATGGTGCGGTAACCGTAGCCGACAGGCCACAGGGCTCACGATCCCGGTGATCTTAAACGGACCGATGAATTTCTGTCCCAGCTTCTGCGAAGGAACACCCAATCTCAGGTTTTTGGTGGATAACCATACAGAGTCCCCTACCTTGTACATGGGTGCCGGTTTCCGGTGAGCGTCTGCCGACCTCTTGTAACGCTCCTGGGCCGTAGCCACAGTGTCCTTTAGAATCTCCAGATTTTGTCGTAGTTCTGTCAATCTGTCCTCCACCGCTGGTACCGAAACCGCAACCGGTGACCTAGGCAAAACAGTCGGATGGTAACCCAGGTTAGCGAAAAAGGGCGTTACCTTAGTGGAGCTGCTCTGAGTGTTGTTGTATGAGAACTCCGCCAACGGAAGCATCTTCAACCAATCGTCTTGGAGATGGCTGACATAACATCGAAGGTATTGTTCCAGGGTTTGATTTGTCCGTTCGGTTTGCCCATTTGTCTGAGGATGGTATGCAGAAGACAAACAGACATCAATCTGGAGTGGCGTACAAAACCCCTTCCAGAATCTAGACGTGAACTGCACGCCCCGGTCAGAGATGATCTCGTCTGGTACCCCATGCAATCGGAATACGTTCTGGATAACCAAATCCACTGTCTCTGCGGCTGAGGGAAGACCGGTACACGGAATGAAGTGAGCAGCTTTAGTCAATCGATCCACCACCACTAAAATGGTATTGTGCCCGCCTGAGACTGGCAACTCCACAATAAAATCCATGGAGATAGACCCCCAAGGGCGAGATGGCACGGGCAACGGTTGGAGGAGTCCCGTAGGAGCCACACGAGGGACCTTGCACCGGGCACAAACCACACATGAGTGGACATAGTCCTTCACATCCTTTAAACAGGTAGGCCACCAGAAAAAACGGCTCAGAAATTCCTGCGTCTTCAGTACCCCCCTATGACCAGCCAACACGGAGTCATGGACCAATTTGAGAACCCGAAGTCTTACGGCCTCCGGGACATAAATGCGTCGCTCTCTCAACCACACACCATTCCGAAGAACAAGAGTTACATCATTCGGGGGGGCAGCAAGAAATACGTCACCATCATAGGCCAGCTTGATGTCCTTCCACAAGTCCTGGTCCTGGATTACTCCAACGAAATTGGCATCTGATAACACGGTCTGAGACGGGGTTCCAGGCACGGAGTCCACGGCGTGGATTCGGGACAAGGCATCGGCTTTCCCATTACGTGAACCTGGACGGTATGTAACGATAAAATTGAATTGGTTAAGAAATAGGCTCCAACGGGCTTGCCGTGGAGACAGGCACCTGGCAGACTTAAGAAATTCCAGATTACGATGATCTGTGAGTACTATCACTTGCTGCGCGGCTCCCTGTAAGTGGTGTCTCCATTCCTTGAAAGCGGAAATAATCGCCAATAATTCCTTGTCCGCAATGTCATAGTTCCTTTCTGCAGGGGACAACCGGCGGGAAAAGAAGGCACACGGATGCAAGAGACTCTTGTCCCCAGTCCTTTGAGAAAGAATGGCCCCTAATGCATAGTCGGAAGCGTCAACCTCCACGATAAAGGGAAGTGCAGGATTCGGATGTACTAATATTGGCGCTGAGGTAAAACATACCTTGAGACGATGGAATGCTTCCTGGGCCTGGGCGGACCACACAAACTTCTGTCCTTTTTTGGTTAACAGAGTGATGGGACGAACAATCTCTGAAAAGTTACGGATAAAGCGTCGGTAAAAGTTGGCAAAACCGACAAAGCGTTGTACCTCTTTGATGTTTCCCGGTTCCGGCCAGTCGAGAATGGCTTGTATCTTGCTAGATTCCATGTTCAGTCCCTGAGGAGAGATGACATAACCTAAGAATTGTATTTGTGAGCAGTGGAACTCGCATTTCTCCAGTTTAATGTACAGGTGGTTTTCCCTCAGACGGGTAAGTACGGTCTTAACGTGCTCCTGGTGTTCCTGTAAAGAATCAGAAAAGATTAGGATATCGTCCAGATAGATCACCATGAATTGGTCCATGATATCCCTAAAAATATCGTTAACTAGATGTTGAAATGCCGCGGGAGCGTTACAAAGTCCAAAAGGCATCACTAGGTACTCAAAATGTCCGTACCGACATCGGAACGCGGTCTTCCACTCGTCTCCGGGACGTATACGAAGCAGATTATATGCCCCACGGAGGTCTAATTTGGTGAATATTTTTGCCTGTTGGACCCTCTCCAATAGCTCAGGAATCAACGGTAACGGATACCGGTTCCGGATGGTTATTTTATTCAGTTCCCGGTAGTCAATACAGGGTCTCAGAGTCCCCTCCTTCTTTTTCACGAAAAAGATGGGTGCCCCTGCGGGTGAGGTAGACGGACGAATAAATCCCTTGGCTAGGCTTTCATCAATATACTCTTTTAGTGCTTCTAGCTCAGGTGCCGCCAACGGGTAGACATGACCAAACGGAATCTCCGCCCCTGGGAGTAAGTCTATGGGGCAATCATACGGTCTATGCGGGGGAAGCCGATCAGCTTTTCTTTTGTCGCATATATCAGCGAAGTCACGGTAAACCAGGGGTAAAACAGGTACCTGTACAGTGCCCTCCGTATTTGATGTTACTGGAACCGGAACAGTTGGACAAATGGTCGGACCACTCTGCGGTGGGAAGGATATTTCTTTAGTCTCCCAATCGATGACGGGATTCGTAGACCGTAGCCACGGAATACCTAAAATAATCGGAAAATGAGGAGAAGAAATTATCATGAAAACAAGGGTCCCCTGCTGACCTGGCTTCATCACGCATTCGAGCGGTACGGTTTCCCGATCCACTGGTCCAGAGATTAACGGAGATCCGTCTACCGTCTCCATGGTAACCGGTGAGGATCTTTGCTGAGTCCGGATACCGTGTTTCCTGGCAAAGGAAGAGTCCATGAAATTTCCCCCTGCCCCAGAGTCTATCATTGCAGAGGTAGGAATTAGCTGTCCCTCCCAACGGATCTGAATGGGGAGTGAGCAATGGGTATATTTCCCCTCTGAGTCCTTCGGTGAGGTAGACATTACCGTCAAGGGAAACACCGCATCCAAGTGTCCACTTGCCTCAGAGATATCGGACTCTGTGTCCGTGTTGTCACACTCTGCCATGGCTGCCAATACCTTATTTGGGCGATTTGGACGTTTCGGGCAGTCGATCAAGAAATGGTCCGATTGACCGCAATAGAAACACAAACGCTCACGGAGCCGGTGTTCACGACGTTCGTTGGTCTCTCGTTTTTGCAGAGAGTCCACTTGCATAGGTACGTCCTCGGCCTCCCGTGGCGTCCTGAGAGCGGGTTCTCTGGAAGGAAACGCAATATTGTTTACACGGTTTACAGCTGCCCATTTTTCCTGTCTACGTTCCGTCAAACGGGTATCAATGCGCACACAGTGCTGGAGAAACAGTTCAAAATCCCCTGGAGATTCGGAACGGGCTAACTCGTCCTTGATGGTACCGGACAAACCTTTTCTGAAAACAGACAATAAGGCATTGTTTCCCCAATCGGTGTCTACCACTAACCTCTTGAACTCAGTGGCGTATTCAACAACAGAACGCTTTCCCTGACGTAAGGAAAGGAGAGCCGCTTCAGCGGTAGCACGGCGATTCGGATCGTCAAACATTTGCGCCATTGCATTCAGAAAGTCATCCAGGTGATTCAAACGGATGTCCCGATTCTCTATCATGGGATTAGCCCAAGCCAGTGCTCGTGAGGTTAATAACATGATGATACATAACACCTTTGACCGATCAGAACGGTAATAATCAGAATGTACATCGAAAAACAGTATACATTGGTTAACAAATCCACGGAACTGACTACGATCACCATTGAAACGGAATGGGGGTAACCTAGGCATACCGGCAGTTGATACGGACGTAGTGGGGACGGCTTCCTGAGCCTCCACTCTGACTTGCAAATCCTGTATAGCCGGCCCCAGTACCTGGTGATCATGGCCCAGCTGTGCCTCCACATCTCTAAGTTTATTCTGCACCGCCTCCATCTCCTGCTGCAGGGAGTTAATCATGGAGAAGAGCTGATCTACTCGTGTCTCAGTCATTGCCCCAGCGAAATCCTCTATAACGGCCTGAGTATAATGTAATACTTATATATGTTCTGAGGATTTCGATAGCGTAGGGCAATGACAATCAGAGACGAGTTCTGGGTACAAGATATTTTATAATATGTAACCACGGTAGATACACAACGGAAAACACAGCGGTACAAATACACACAATACCTTCCCGAAACGGAGCGAAGGGAATCCCCGGGGCCACGCACCGGACTCCCCCAGGGAGACCACCAGAGCGAACCCCTATACAGGGACTGTCCGGCAATCACCCCGGAAGGCCTAAATGCGCAGCAGCCGGGACACAAGGGGCAAGCGGTAAAAGTCCAGGAGTGTCCGTACGGGATGAATGTCCAGAGTGGTTACGAACCAGAGAGAACCGGGCAGAGTGCTGACCGAAGATGGCAGACGGAATCCGGGCACAGCTTGAGAAACCGGGTAAGGTCCAGAGTCGGTCGGTAGTCTTTAGGAGGATCCAAAGGCACACAAGATTAGCAGCAGCAAAGCAGGAGCACACAACAAGCAGTATACTCAGGCACTGGACTAGGCTTAGAGGCGGCCTTTTAAGCAGCTAGACAGGAAGTAGGGCAACAGAACAGTAAACTCCATGTTAACCGAGGGCAAGCTCATTCAAAAGAGAACTGGAAAACCTGGAAACCTGACAGCCTCTTTTCAGTTTTGTCTTTTTCCAGGTCTTTCTCTTTCCAGGCCTGTCTCTTTCCAGGTCTGTCTCTTTCCCCGGCTGTCTCTTTCCCATGCTGTCTCTTTCCCATTCTGTCTCTTTCCCCATCTGTCTCTTTCCCCATCTGTCTCTTTGTCCGTCTGTCTCTTTGCCCGGCTGTTTCTTTCCAGGGCTGTCTCTTTCCCGGTCTGTCTCTTTCCAGGGCTGTCTCTTTCCAGGGCTGTCTCTTTCCAGGGCTGTCTCTTTCCTGGTCTGTCTCTTTCCCGGTCTGTCTCTTTCCCCATCTGTCTCTTTCCCCATCTGTCTCTTTCCCCGTCTGTCTCTTTCCCCGTCTGTCTCTTTCCCCTTCTGTCTCTTTGCCGTTCTGTCTCTTTCCAAGTCTGTCTCTTTCCCCGTCTGTCTCTTTCCCCGTCTGTCTCTTTCCCCGTCTGTCTCTTTGCCGTTCTGTCTCTTTCCAAGTCTGTCTCTTTCCAGGGCTGTCTCTTTGCCTGTCTGTCTCTTTCCAGGGCTGTGTCTTTGCCCATCTGTCTCTTTGCCCGTCTGTCTCTTTCCAGGGCTGTCTGTTTCCAAGGCTGTCTCTTTCCAAGGCTGTCTCTTTCCAGGTCTGTCTCTTTCTAGGTTTGTCTGTTTTCAGGTCTGTCTCCTTCCAGATCTGTCGCGTTGATCGTCTGTCTCTTTGCCCATCTGTCTCTTTGCCCATCTGCCTCTTTTCAGTTTTGTCTTTTTCCAGGTCTTTCTCTTTCCAGGCCTGTCTCTTTCCAAGTCTGTCTCTTTCTAGGTCTGTCTCTTTGCCCATCTGTCTCTTTCCAGGTCTGTCTCTTTGCCCGTCTGTCTCTTTGCCCGTCTGTCTCTTTCCAGGGCTGTCTCTTTCCAGGGCTGTCTCTTTGCCCGGCTGTCTCTGTCTGTCTCTATCTCTCCGTCTCTTTCCACGTCTGTCTCTGTCTGTCTCTTTCCATGTCTGTCTCTGTCTGTCTGTTTTTTTCTGTCTCTCTCTATCCGTCTCCTCACCGACATACTATTACCTCACACATAAGCTTCTTATACTAACAGTTTATTTTGTTCCTGTAGCAACCACTGACAGTTGCTATTAATAGCCTGCAGCTCCCACCTCTCTTCAGTTTAATGGAGGCAGGATTTTTGAAGAGTAACTGTAAAGTGCGGGGTTAAATTTTCCCGACCAAACATAGTCTATATAAGCAAGGATGGTTGAACTTAGGGAGATCAACATCCAACACCGCGGAGACATCATCACGTATTTCTCAACGCAGTTATTCTAGAGCAATGCCCCCTGGGAAATATTCAAAACAAGAAAGCCTGCGGAGACACCATCACATGTTTCTCAACGCTGATAGGAAACTAGCCAGGTCTTTCACAGGGAAGGAACAACCACGGGAAGGGCAGTCTCCAGTCAAGGAGACCACCTATGCCAAACATGGTATCCATCCACAGACAGCTGTTTCGGGGTATTTGCCCCTCATCAGTGTGGAGTAGGAAACTGGCTAGTGGGAGCAATGCCTAGTAGAAGACTACATAAGCAAGGATGGTTGACCTTAGGGAGATCAACATCCAACACCGCGGAGACACCATAACGTGTTTCTCAACGCAGTGATTCTAGAGCAATGCCCCTGGTAGTGATGAGCGAGTACTAAAAAGCTCGGGTGCTCGAAGCTCGGGCCGAGCCTCCCAAGATACTCGTGTACTCGGGCCGAGCAACGAGCCCAATGTTATCCTATGGGAGACCCGAGTATTTTTGTGAAATGACCACCCGGCAGCATGGAGAAACCCTAAAAATGTCACAAAAGTCTCAGAAGAGTGCTCAAATGACATGGCAACAGCATGGGGAAGACCCCTTGAAGCATTTATCACTGAAAAGTCACAGCTGTGAACAATTTTGTCCGCGTTTTACGCCATTTTTACGGACTCACCAGAAAACCTTCCAAAATGACCCCAAAATGATTTTTCATGGCGGAAATGTTAAGGACACATACCCAATAGTGAGATAGAGCTGGTGTATGTTACTTTTTGAGATTAATACATGAAAGATTTTACGTGAAAACATTGTGTGGCACTCCGATGTCCCTGAGAAGAGACGTACATGAAGGCCTCTTGAGTCTAATGTGCCCATTTTGAGGAAGTGAGTCTTTGTAGTATTTTCCTTTGCCAGGGCAGTCCAAAATTGTGAGGTTCACCAATGCCCCTGCATACAGACGTGCATGAGGGCCTCAAAACATTAAGTGTCCATTGTCAGGAAGTGGGTGTATTATAGTATAGCCCTTAGGCAGGGCAGCCAAAAATTGGGAGGCTCCACATTGTCCCTGGATAGAGACGTGCATGATGGCCTGTAAACCTGAAGTGCCCATTGTAAGGAAGTGGGTCTATTGTAGTATAGCCCTTAGGCAGGGCAGCCAAAAATTGGGAGGCTCCACATTGTCCCTGGATAGAGACGTGCATGATGGCCTGTAAACCTGAAGTGCCCATTGTAAGGAAGTGGGTCTATTTTAGTATAGCCCTTTGCCAGGGCAGCCAAAAATTGGGAGGCTCCACGTTGTCCCTGGATAGAGACGTGCATGATGGCCTGTAAACCTGAAGTGCCCATTGTAAGGAAGTGGGTCTATTGTAGTATAGCCCTTAGGCAGGGCAGCCAAAAATTGGGAGGCTCCACATTGTCCCTGGATAGAGACGTGCATGATGGCCTGTAAACCTGAAGTGCCCATTGTCAGGAAGTGGGTGTATTATAGTATAGCCCTTAGGCAGGGCAGCCAAAAATTGGGAGGCTCCACATTGTCCCTGGATAGAGACGTGCATGATGGCCTGTAAACCTGAAGTGCCCATTGTAAGGAAGTGGGTCTATTGTAGTATAGCCCTTAGACAGGGCAGCCAAAAATTGGGAGGCTCCACATTGTCCCTGGATAGAGACGTGCATGATGGCCTGTAAACCTGAAGTGCCCATTGTAAGGAAGTGGGTCTATTGTAGTATAGCCCTTAGGCAGGGCAGCCAAAAATTGGGAGGCTCCACATTGTCCCTGGATAGAGACGTGCATGATGGCCTGTAAACCTGAAGTGCCCATTGTAAGGAAGTGGGTCTATTGTAGTATAGCCCTTAGGCAGGGCAGCCAAAAATTGGGAGGCTCCACATTGTCCCTGGATAGAGACGTGCATGATGGCCTGTAAACCTGAAGTGCCCATTGTAAGGAAGTGGGTCTATTTTAGTATAGCCCTTTGCCAGGGCAGCCAAAAATTGGGAGGCTCCACGTTGTCCCTGGATAGAGACGTGCATGATGGCCTGTAAACCTGAAGTGCCCATTGTAAGGAAGTGGGTCTATTGTAGTATAGCCCTTAGGCAGGGCAGCCAAAAATTGGGAGGCTCCACGTTGTCCCTGGGTAGAGACGTGCATGAGGGCCTCAAAACTTTAAGTGTCCATTGTCAGGAAGTGGGTGTATTATAGTATAGCCCTTAGGCAGGGCAGCCAAAAATTGGGAGGCTCCACATTGTCCCTGGATAGAGACGTGCATGATGGCCTGTAAACCTGAAGTGCCCATTGTAAGGAAGTGGGTCTATTGTAGTATAGCCCTTAGGCAGGGCAGCCAAAAATTGGGAGGCTCCACGTTGTCCCTGGGTAGAGACGTGCATGAGGGCCTCAAAACATTAAGTGTCCATTGTCAGGAAGTGGGTGTATTATAGTATAGCCCTTAGGCAGGGCAGCCAAAAATTGGGAGGCTCCACGTTGCCCCTGGGTAGAGACGTGCATGAGGGCCTCAAAACATTGTTCCCATTGCAAAGGAGCGGGTCTCCTGTCGTTGTAATGTCCATTCTGCAAAGAATGGGCGAAAACATTTACCACTGGGGGTATACCTGAAACAAAGGCCTAAGTATTGCAATTTGTAACGGTCATCATCATGGTGGCGCATGAGGAGAAGGAGGAGCAGTCCAGCGATTATCCAAAGTCCAGAAGTGTGTACCCATGGGTGAGTGGAGGTACATGGCAAACTTTAAATTCCGCTATCATTTGCTGGTGGTGTGGTGAAGTCTGGCCCAATCCAACCCTTGTTCATCTTGATCAGAGTCAGCCTGTCAGCATTTTCAGTTGACAGGCGGGTGCGTTTATCTGTAATGATTCCACCTGCGGCACTAAAAACACGCTCTGACAAAACGCTAGCAGCAGGGCAGGCCAGGACTTCCAAGGCGTAGAGAGCCAATTCATGCCACGTGTCCAGCTTGGATACCCAATAATTGTAAGGCACAGAGGAATGTCGGAGTACAGTTGTTCGATCTGCAAGGTACTCCTTCAGCATCTGGGCAAACTTAGGATTTCTTGTGGCACTACCCCGCACCTCAGGGGCTGTGGTACGTGAGGGGCTGAGAAAACTGTCCCACATCTTAAAGACTGTTCCCCTACCTCTGGCGGATTGGACTTGTGCCTCTCTCGGCTGTACGCCTCGGTTGTCCACTGATTCCTGACCTATGCCGCTAGCGTTTTGTGAGGGGAATGCTTTGCCTACTTCCGTGACTATGGCCTTCCGGAACTGCTGCATTTTGGTTGACCTCTCCTCCACGGGAATAAGAGACAAAAAGTTCTCCTTGTAGCGTGGGTCTAACAGTGTTACCAACCAGTAATGATTGTCGGCCAAGATGTTCTTAACGCGAGGGTCACGAGACAGGCAGCTTACCATAAAGTCAGCCATGTGCGCCAGACTCTTAACAGCCAGGACTTCAGTAGCCTGACCAATAAGATGACTGAACATGCTGTCCTCCTCCTCCTCCTCCTCCTCCTCCTCCTCCTCATCTACCCTGTCCTCTGGCCAGCCACGCTGAACCGAGGATATGACTGGTGTGCATGTCATATCCTCAATTTGGCCGGAGAGTTGCTCCATGTCTTCATCCTCCTCCTCGTCATAGTCCTCCACTGCACGTTGTGATGAGACGAGGCTGGGCTGTGTGTTATCACCCACACCCACTACTGTTTCTTGCTGCAACTCATCGCGCTCCGCCTGCAATGCATCATGTTTGTTTTTCAGCAGAGACCGTTTTAGAAGGCAGAGTAGCGGTATGGTGACGCTAATAATGGCATCATCACCACTCACCATCTTGGTGGAGTCCTCAAAGTTTTGGAGGATGGTACATAGGTCTGACATCCATCTCCACTCCTCAGGTGTTATGTGTGGAGTTTGACCCATTTCCCGACGGCTTAGGTGATGCAGGTACTCAACAACTGCCCTCTTCTGCTCACATATCCTGACCAACATGTGCAGAGTTGAATTCCAACGCGTGGGGACATCACACACCAGTCTATGAGCCGGAAGATGCAAACTGCGCTGAAAGCCGGCAAGGCCGGCTGAAGCAGTAGGTGACTTTCGAAAATGTGCAGACAGGCGGCGAACTTTTACCAGCAGATCAGACAGCTCTGGGTATGACTTTATAAACCGCTGAACCACGAGGTTGAGCACATGGGCCACGCATGGAACATGTGTCAGCTGGCCTCGCCTCAAAGCCGCCACCAGGTTCCGGCCATTGTCACACACGACCTTTCCTGGCTTTAGGTTCAGAGGTGTGAGCCAGTGATCTGCCTGCTGTTTCAGAGCTGTCCACAGCTCTTCTGCATTGTGGGGTTTGTCACCTATGCAGATTAGCTTCAGCACAGCCTGTTGCCGCTTCGCCGAGGCAGTGCTGCAGTGCTTCCAGCTTGTGACTGGTGTGGAGGGTACAGTGGATGAGGATGCGCAGGAGGAGGAGGAGGCTGAAGAGCATGACATTCCGGAGCTGTAGAGTGTGGGTGAAACACTGACTGAGGTAGGGCCTGCAAACCTTGGTGTGGGAAGGACGTGTTCCGTCCCTCGCTCAGACTGGGTCCCAGCTTCCACAATATTAACCCAGTGTGCCGTCAACGAGATGTAGCGGCCTTGCCCACAAGCACTTGTCCACGTGTCTGTGGTTAGGTGGACCTTGGGTGAAACAGCGTTGTTCAGGGCACGTGTGATGTTTTGTGACACGTGGTTATGCAACGCGGGGACGGCACACCGGGAGAAATAGTGGTGGCTGGGGACCGAGTAACGTGGGACAGCTGCCGCCATCAGGTCACGGAATGCTTCTGTCTCCACCAGCCTAAAAGGCAACATTTCCAGCGCAAGCAGTCGCGAAATGTTAGCATTTAGAACTGTGGCATGTGGGGTGTTGGCAGTGTATTTGCGCCTGCGTTCAAAGGTTTGCTGAATGGGTAACTGAACGCTGCGCTGGGACAAGGACGTGCTTGATGATGGTGTTCTTTCTGCGTAGGCAACTGCAGGTGCAGGAGTGGAGGAGGCTTGTTCGCAGGCAGCATGGACAGGGGATTGGCTCGCATGCACAACCAGCGAAGACGTAGCAGTGACATCAGCAAGCACTGCTCCTCGACTCTGTTGTACTTCCCACAAAGTCGGGTGCTTGGCTGACATGTGCCTGATCATGCTGGTGGTGGTCAGGCTGCTAGTTTTGGTACCCCTGCTGATGCTGGCACGGCAGGTGTTGCAAATGGCCTTTTTTGAATCATCTGGATTCAACTTAAAAAACTGCCAGACTCGGGAAGACCTAACATTTGTACAGGCACCTTGTGTCGTCGTGTTGTTCCGGGGAACGGTTGCCTGACTTCTGCCTGGGGCCACCACCCTGCTTCTTACTGCCTGTTGTGATGCTACGCCTCCCTCCCCCTGTGCACTGCTGTCCTCGCTCTGCATATCCTCCTGCCAGGTTGGGTCAGTTACTGGATCATCCACCACGTCGTCTTCCTCTTCCGCACCCTGCTCCTCCTCCTGACTTCCTGACAATTGTGTCTCATCATCGTCCACCACTTGTTGAGACACGTTGCCAACTTCGTGAGAACGTGGCTGCTCAAATATTTGGCCATCTGTACAGACGATCTCCTCATGACCCACTTCAATATGAGCTGGCGAGAGGCCAGAATGTGTGAATGGAAACGTGAACAGCTCTTCCGAGTGTCCAAGTGTGGGATCATTAATGTCCGAGGAGGACGTGTACTCAGCCTGGTGGTAGGAAGGAGGATCAGGTTCAGAAATGTGCGGTGCAGTATCACGGCTACTGACACTTGACCGTGTGGAAGACAGAGTGTTTGTGGTGGTGCCAATCTGACTGGAAGCATTATCTGCTATCCAACTAACAACCTGTTGACACTGGTCTTGGTTCAAGAGCGGTGTACTGCTGCGGTCCCCAAGAATTTGGGACAGGACGTGCGAGCGACTAGATGTGGCCCTTTGTTGTGGCGAAATTAGAGCTTGCCCACGACCTCGGCCTCTGCCTGCACCACCATCACGTCCACTTCCTTGTTCCTTGCCAATGCCCTTGCGCATTTTGCAATGCTGTGCACTGCTGACGTGTATATTCACTACTTGTGCGTTATATCAAAGTTTGTGGAAATTGCACACAAGTGCACCTGTACGCTGCCACCAACAGGCACACACGTGCGGTTTTAAAAACCAAGCACGGACGCAATAAGAACCTAACAGGTTTTTTTGGAGAGCGACAATTACAGAGAAGTCAGACACTATCTGGACTGTTTTACACTGTGTACACCAGCCCCAGATATGATGAAGGCTGGTATACGGTCACCACTACCCTGCCTGCCTGCCTGCCTGTATACTGGTACAATAGTCCTGACAAGGACTCTTCTGGTCACTAGCCTGTATTCAGACCTGGCTATACCCTGCCTGTATATAGCAACAATAGTCCTGAGAAGGACTCTGCTACTGTACTCCGACCTGGCTATACCCTGCCTGCCTGTATACAACTAGAATAGTCCTGAGAAGGACTTTTGGTCACACTGTTTGCAGCCCTGCAACTGAAAAAGCTATAAAGGGCCGCAAAGCTTTCCCTGAATCAGCGACACTCTCCCTGCACTGACTGTCTGGATAGCTGTGAGCAGAGCACAGCGCGCCGGCCGGTATAAAGGCTCGGTCACGCTGTGCAGGCCGGCCAATCACTGCAATTCCACAACTAACAGGGCTGTGGCATTGCAGTGGTCTGCCAGCCAATCCCTGCATGAGGGCTGGCTCTCAAAAGAGTGCCAACATGCAGAAATGAAGACCACGAGTACAGCACGAGTATCGCGAGATTACTCGGTCCCCGCCGAGCAGCCCGAGTACAGCGATACTCGTGCGAGTACCGAGTAGTTACAAGCATGCTCGCTCATCACTACCCCCTGGGAAATATTCAAAACAAGAAAGCATGCGGAGACACCATCACATGTTTCTCAACGCTGGCAGGAAACTAGCCAGGTCTTTCACCGGGAAGGAACAACCATGGGAAGGGCAGTCTCCAATCAAGAAGACCACCTATGCCAAACATGGTATCCATCGACAGACAGTTGTTTCGGGGTATTTGCTCCTCATCAGTGTGGAGTAGGAAACTGGCTAGTGGGAGCAAACCTAGTAGAAGACTACATAAGCAAGGATGGTTGACCAATGTTTTGGATCATTGTCTTGCTGAAATATCCATCCCCTGCATAACTTAAACTTCGTCACTGATTCTTGCACATTATTGTCAAGAATCTTCTGATACTGAGTTGAATCCATGCGACACTCAACTTTAACAAGATTCTCGGTGCTGGCATTGGCCACACAGCCTCAAAGCATGATGGAACCTCCAGCAAATTTTACTGTGGGTAGCAAGTGCTTTTCTTGGAATGCCGTATTTTTTTTGCCTCCATGCATAACGCCTTTTTGTATGACCAAACAACTCAATCTTTGTTTCATCAGTCCACAGGACCTTCTTCTAAAATGTAACTGGCTTGTCCAAATGGGCTTTTGCATACCTCAGGCGACTCTGTTTGTGGCGTACTTGCAGAAATGGCTTCTTTCGCATTACTCTCCCATACAGCTTCTCCTTGTGCAAAGTGCGCTGTATTGTTGACCGATGCACATTGACACCATCTGCAGCAAGATGATGCTGCAGGTCTTTGGAGGTGGTCTGTTGATTGTCCTTGACTGTTCTCACCATTCTTCTTCTCTGCCTTTCTAATATTTTTCTTGGCCTGTCACTTCTGGGCTTAACAAGAACTGTACCTGTGTTCTTCCATTTCCTTACTATGTTCCTCACAGTGGAAACTGACAGTTTAAATCTTTGAGACAACTTTTCGTATCCTTCCCCTGAACAGCTATGTTGAATAATCTTTTTTTTTTCAGATCATTTGAGAGTTGTTTTGAGGAGCCCATGATGCCACTCTTCATAGGAGATTCAAATAGGAGAACAACATGCAAGTGGCCACCTTAAATACCTTTTCTCATGATTGGATACACCTGTCTATGAAGTTCAAAGGTCAATGAGGTTACAAAACCAATTTAGTGCTTTAGTAAGTCAGTTAGGAGTGTTCAAATCAAGAAATTGGTAAGGGTGCCCATACTTTTGCATTTTGTTTAAATGCGGATTGCACATTTTCTGTTAGTACAATAAACCTCATTTCAATCCAGAAATATTACTGAGTCCATCAGTTATTAGATATATGAAACTGAAAAAGCTGTTGCAAAAACCCAAATTGTTATAAAGAAAAAAGGTTAACATTAATAGGGGTGCCCAAACTTTTTCATATGACTGTACATACACACACACACACACACACATACATACACACATACATACATACACTCAGCTTTATATATTAGATATATTTTTATATATATATATATATATATATATATATACACACACACAGACACACACACATATATATATATGTATATATATATTTTTTTTTTTTTTACATGCTCCTCTAAAAATTAAGAAGGAGGACATCATCACACCCTTGAAACATTAAGAGCAGGAGTTGCATGATTTCCCTGTTACATAGTTACAGTTCATGGTTTCATAGGTTGAAAAAAAGTCCTAGATCCATCTAGTTCAACCTTTCTCCACCAATTATATATTTTGTCACTAAAACCATTTATAACCGACAATATTTTATGTAGTGAGGAAATCATCCAGCCCTTTTTTAAAAGCTGTTGTAGTATCTGGCATAACTCCCTCTTGTGGTAGGGTATTCCACAATCTGACTACTCTAAAGGGTGCTTTACACGAGACGATCTATAGTGCGATTTGCCCGTGACACAAAAACGACGGGGTGGGTACGATCGATTGTGAAATCAGGCTTAAGGGGCCCTTTGCACACTACGACATCGCAAGCCAATGCTGCGATGTCGAGCGCGATACTCCCCGCCCCCGTCGCAGCTGCGATATCATGGTGATAGCTGCTGTAGCGAACATTATCACTACGGCAGCTTCACATGCACTCACCTGCCCTGCGACATCGCTCTGGCCGGCGAGCCGCCTCCTTCCTAAGGGGGCGGGTCATGCGGCATCATAGCGACATCACATGGCAGGCGGCCAATAGAAGCGGAGGGGCGGAGATGAGCGGGCCATAAACATCCCGCCCACCTCCTTCCTTCTCCATTGCCGGGCGGGACGCAGGTAGGAGATGTCCCTTGCTCCTGCGGCTTCACACACAGCGATGTGTGCTGCCGCAGGAACGAGGAACAACATCGTAACATCGGTCTTTCCCAAATCATGGAAATGACCGACGCTACACCAGTGATACGATTACGACGCTTTTGTGCTCGTTAATCATATAAAAAATGCTTTACACACTACGATGTCGAGAGCGACGCCGGACCTGCACCGGACCTGCGATGTCGTAGTGTGCAAAGGGCCCCTAATTGTAATTAACCCTTTATCTGTCGGAATCGCTTTCCAGTGAGTGCCCCCTGGTCCTTAGTATTGTCTTTGGAAGGATTAAGTCATGTGCCAGTCCTTTGTATTGCCCACACATGTATTATACATATATATTATCATGCATTATACATATAAATGTGATCTCCTCTGAGATGTATTTTTTTTTCTAAGCTTAACAAACACAACTTTTTCAACCTGTCATCATATGGGAGGCCTTCCATTCCTTGTAGTAGTTAGTTACCTGCCTTTAAACTGACTTCAACTTCTGAATATTCTTTTTAAAATGTGGAGCCCAAAACTGGATCCCATATTCCAGATGTGGCCTTACAAGTGATTTATAGAGGGGTAACAATACGTTGGAATCACAGGATCTAATCTCTCTTTTTATACACCCTAAAATTTTGTTTGCTTTTACAGCTGCTGCTTGATATTGAGTACTGCTGATCAGCTTACTTGTAAACAAAATACCCCTTTTTCCTAATTTTTAGTCTCGAGTTTACACAGCAATAGGATTACTCCATCTTAGGTGCATTAGTTTACATTTATCAACATTAAATCTCATTTGCCAAGTGTCTGATCATTCCGACATCTTATCCAGATTGCTTTGTAATATTGTACTATCAAGGACCGTTTTTAATATCCCACATAGTTTGGTGTCGTCAGCAAAAACTGACACTTTACTCTCAATCCCATTCACAAGATCATTAATAAAGAGATTAAAAAGAATCGGTCCTAGTACAGATCCCTGCGGTACACCACTGCTCACTATAGCCGAATTAGAGAATGAACCATTTATAACTACTCTTCGATTCCTATCTTTTAGCCAATTCCTTACCTATCTGCTTACATTTTACCCTTGCTCTTTCTTCTAGACCTTCATTACAAGTCTGTTATGTGGCACAGTATCAAATGACTTTGCAAAGTCCAAATAAATCACATCAGCTGCATTACCAATATCCAGATTTGTACTTACTCACAGAAACCCAACATGTTGCTTAGACATGACTTAAGTTTCATGCATCCATTCTGTCTATCAGTTCTATGATTCTCTCTAATATATTGTTGCATGTCATCTCTTAAAATGCCCTCAAAACCTTGCACACTACCAATGTCAGACTTACAGTATAGTAGTTTCCTGGATCCACCCTTTTACCTTTCTTAAATATCAGTACCACAACAGCCATTCTTCAATCGTGAGTTACAAAACCCTGTTACAAGATATTCTAGGAAGATACGGTACAGCAGGTTGTCATTTACTGTTTTCATTTCCCTCAATATCCGTGGATAAATGCCATCTGACAGGGGGATTTGTCAATGTGTAATTTACTCAGATACAGGCATATTTCTTCTTGTGTTAAATTAGTTATATCGGGAGGACGTTGATTTTTGCCTTGTTGAATTATCCCTGGATGTTCGGTATCCCCAGTGACCATGACAATGTCCCAATCTACACGGTTAAGCTTTTCCCTTAATTTGGTGAAATCAGCTTTCCTAAAATTTCAGGTTTTTGCATTTCCTCTTTCAAACATTCTATTGAATATTACATTGAATCTTACCATATTATAGTCACTGCTACCCAAGTGCTCCCGGACCTGTAGATCTGAAATTATATCTGGTCTATTTGACAAGATCAGATCTAGCAAATTATCTCCCCTCATCGGTTCATTCATCATCTGAGGGATGTAATTGTCTTGAATTGTAGATAAGAACTTGCAGCTTTTAGCACAACCCGAAGAATCTATGTTCCACTGAATGTCTGGATAGTTGAAATCCCCCATAATAAGGACCCGATTATTATTATTTGCTGCCTTTTCAACTTGTTGCAGAATTTCATCCAGTACCTGTTCAGCTATATGAGAAGGCTTATAGCAAGCTCCAGCCAGCAGCTTTTTATTATTGTCCTCCCTGTGTATATTACCATATTGACTCTACCGTGTTCTAGCTCCTCTAGTGTCGTCATTGAGTACAGGTCTTAAGATAGATTTGATAAATATACACACCCCTACAGCTTTTTTGTCTTTGCTGTCCTTTCTGAATGTGGTGTAACCCTCTACGCTTGTCATCCTCTCGTGGCTCTCATCCAACCAGGTTTGAGTAATGCCCACCACATAGTAATCTGTGGTTGACATAAAAGTTTCCAACTCATTAATTTTGTTTACAAGACTTTTTGGATTTGCCAGCAGACATTTAATACTATTAACACATTTCTTACCCCTCATCTTCTTACTTTCCTTGCATGTCCCTACCCCTCTAAACCTGCCTTGACCCCTACTGTCTCGCTCTCTCTGTATACTCTATCTATTCTCTATTTTGCACAACTGTCCTCCCTCCCAGATCCTAGTTTAAAAGCTCCTCCATTCATCTGAACATTTTTCCCCCACCCTCCCCATTGAGGTGCAGCCTGTCTTTACCATAGAGCCTATAGCTGACAGAAAAGTTGGTCCAGTTCTCCATGAACTCAATCCACTCCTTCTTGCACCAATTTCTAAGCCACATATTTATCTCTCTAAGCTCCCACTCTCTTTATACTGATGCTTGTGGTACCAGTAGTATTTATGAAAACAGGACCTTGGAGGTCCTGGACTTGAGCTTCTCTCCTAGTTCCCTGTAACTAATTTTAAGGACCTACCACCTCCTTCTATCTGTGTCATTATTACCAATGTGCACCATGACCGCTGGGTTTTCCCCAGCCCCACCCAGCAATCTGTCTATCTGATCCGCAATATGCCGAACCTGAGCACCTGGTAGACAACAGAATGTCCAGCATTTACAGTCTTGAAGACAGATGACCCTGTCTGTCTACCTAATTATACAGTCCCCTACCATCAACATCTCTCTAGCCTTGCCTGCTCTCCTATTTCACTAACCAGCTAGCAAAGCAAGCACAATTAATCACGTGACACAAATCACAAGACCTCCCCCTTTTTTCCCAGTAACAGAGACAGCACAGATAGATAATACCCTAAACAATCTAAACAGCTACATAGTTATCACAACTATGATATTATGTTCAACTAAGTTAAACATTACTTTGCAGCCAGCAATTAAATTATAGCCTCAACTGCTCAGCAGCCTCACTGTTGATATGGAGGAGATTGAAGAGGACAAAAAAAAGAAGAAATCATAAACTATATACCCTTGTTTGGGTGGGAAAGGGTGCATGCAAATACCCCAGAAAACAAGGAATGTATTAATTGCCTTTATGTTCCACTGCTGTCATCCGGTGGGGTTGAAAAGTCTGGGCCAATTCATGCCTTGTTCATTTTGATAAGAGTCAGCACTTCAGCATTTTCAATTGTGGCGCCCCTGAGGCTTCAGGCGCCATGGGGTACTGCACCTCCTTTAGGGTGTAGTACTTATTCCGGGTCCAAGGAAGGTCAGCACCGGTTTCACTAACACCTACATTCAGTTACAGCGGGTTGCCCTCCCCAATGGGGACTGGGCCAGGGTCAAGTCACAGAAGGGGGTCACCACTGCGGTTGGGTTTACAGGATGCCACCACACTTAGGGGCTCACGATCCACTGGAACCGGGACTCAGGGTCAGGGAGAAGCAACCACCAGGGGGAGTGAGGAGCACACAATGAAAAAAAGCAGGTTGACCTAGTGAGAGGTCCCCCAGCCGGTGGCAGTGGCTGGGGGCAACAGCTTCCAACACACATCACAACTTAGAAAAAGGAGAACAGCTACAGACGCCAAGCAGAGCAGACGTGCCGCGAGGCAGCTCTGTGGGCCAAGTCGTTTTAACACGGTCACTGGGGAGAAGCAGGTGGCTACATCCACAGGACCGGCGCTGTCGGGGTACAGAACCCTAGGGCAGGTATACTTCAAGTTGTCTACCAACACTGCAAGGGTCGCGGGAACAGGCTAGAAAAGTCACCGGACCTGTCTCTCTACTCCTGGAGCCAAAAAGCATATAGGATCTGGGGCTGAGGTCTTCGACTGACCCCATGGCGGAACCGCACTATCAGCATACAGGATGGGACACTGTACTGACACCGGGATCCCCAAGTGCTAGCACGCCACGGGGTTCCGATACTTAGCGTATCAAAGGAGGAAGGGCTCATAGGCTGATATACCGGACCTGATCTACCATGGATTTGGGACCGGCTGGAGCCCATCAGGCCGGAGAACGGTACTCTGGGTCAGCGCCTGAACTACCAGTGAGTAAAAGACCTGGAACCACAGCCCCTGTCTCTGCCTCTCCTTTACCGTCGCCTAGCACTATGGAGCCAACGGGGACTACCCTCACTCCCATCTGTCCTCAGTCATCCTCCCCGAGGTAACCCCGCTTCGCCTGTGGGGAGCGACACCATCCCAGCTGCAACCTTCACCATCAGCCCCGGAGAGCAGCACCCGCAGTGGTGGCCCATCTCTGGCCATGGACCATAGGTGGCATCATGATCTAAAAAGACTTTCCTCACTGTCACTACCCCCATCCTCCATCCTTCCTCACATCCACTGCCTTCCCTCCCTCCTGTACGCCTCGAGGTCACGAAACTGGGCCAGGCCAGCCCGTGACGATGCAGTGGATCTGCGACCCCCGGCCCGATGACAAGTCGGGATTAACCCGTTCAACCCCAGAGTGTTACATATGCGCCTATCATTTATTGTGCCCCTGGCAGCACTTAAATGCCACTAAGACAAAATGCTAGCAACAGGGCAGGGCAGCACCTCTAAGGCAAAGATGGCCAGTTCATGACATGTGTCCAGCTTGGATACCCAATAGTTGTACGACACAGAGGAAAATGTTTTCCCCCTTGTCAAAGTACCTCAAGCATCAGCGCCTGGGCGCTGAGAGTGTTTAATGAAACTGTCCCAGACCTTTGATAGTGTTTCCCTGCCTCTGTTGGACCTGGTTTATGTCTCCCTCATCTCTTCTCCTTGGTTGCCCAAGGAGCCCATTAGTAAGCATGAGGGCCAAGCATGGTACATATGCGAGCTTGACAAGCTTCAGAGCCACCCCCAGGTTATGGCAATTATCACTTATGACCATGCCTGGTTGCCGGTTCTGCCATGTGAGTCACAGATCTGTTTGGTCTGCTGGACCTTTTCACAACCCTGCTGCAATGTGCAATTTGTCAAATATTGAGTGTACCCGAGCAGTGACGAACACACTCGCCCATCACTAGCTTACTTATAGAATGAAAAATATCTGTTATGAGTATGGATGAGTGTACCCTTGTAAAGTTCAAGGTTCATACCAGAGACCTAGTGTTCAGTACTCAAATTCGAATAAAGATTTTTCATGGAAGTCTGTGTCCGAGTTCGTAGTTTGATGCTTAATAAAGCTTGTTGCATGGCTTCAGCGCAGCTGTGACGCCCTGGACCCCCATTGGTCACATAATAACACCACATACACACACACCCTCCCCTGGTTAGGTGACACCAGTCAAACAAAATCCTTGTTGCTACCCTCCAGGCTTGATGTCCACACCAGGTGGGGCGGAGCCAGGCGGTTGACCCCACCCACCGAGGAGTTCACAGGCCCAGAGGCGGGAAAAGACAGCAGATTGTAGTAGACAGTGGAAGTGTGAGGAGTAAAGACTGTGTGTGTCTGGGTTGGAGCCAAGGCACAATCCGCAAGGTCGGCAGACGGTGGTGGCCGTCTGCAGGAGTTGGTGGAGATCAGTGGTATACCTATGGTATGGACCCGTGAAAGCACCCCTAGTGGTGCGAAACGGTACCGTCGTCCTCGTGCTCCCCTCCCTGCATTCCCTCATGTCCGTTTCACCTGTCAGCATTGAAAAATAAAATAGTCCCAGATTATCGGTGAGTGCTGCCCTGTCTCCTTTTGTTCTATGGATATACTTGTTTAAATTGGGCAATAGCACCTCGGTAAGGGACTTTGTTGGATCCATCAAGATCAGACAAAAGGCTTTCTGTGACATCTGACAAGCCAATGGATATTATCAAGGAAACTTCACACTGAACTGTGTTTGGTACGGAAATACTACACTACCTCCAGTATAGGTAAGCAGTGCGGTGCACATTCCTCTTTTATTTTTCAAACAGCTATGCTGAGTATTGGCATGGTTGCTTTTGGCCAGCACACACCCTGACCACATCTTTAGAAATAATAGAGATATATGGTGTGCACTCAGCTATAGATAGGTTAGAGGTGCTAGTGAGTGGACCGAGGTCCAGACTATCATATGCAAGTGTAGACACTGCACTCTCAATTCAATACGAAGTATAAAAAGACCAACAGATTTGTTTTTTTCAATCAAAGATTTTTTTGTATTTTTATTTTTAAATGATATAGGTAGAAAATAAGTGGGAAATAATACAAATGGCAGGGGGACGTTTCGGCCTAAGTATAGGCCTTCTTCACGCCGTATTAAACTGTGGGAGGACAGAATAAGACAGAATCAACATTCAAGAATAAAGTACATTATTTACATATAGATACATATATACATAATTGAAAAAAAATTTTTTAGAAAATTTTTTTTTTTTTTGAAAAAACTTTTTTGAAAAACATTCTCTTTCTTGAAAAATTTCCATGTCAATATTGAATCTTTGGACATATGATATATAGCAATATATAACAAGTTACCATGGGAGTATCATGTTAAACACGGACAGTGGCAATAGCAATGTATATACAATTGTAGCACATACCTCCATAAAAGGGGAGAGCTAGTTTCCAAAGCTGAGTGCTGCAAGTGTAGAGAAAGAAAGGATAGAGGGGAGACCCTGGGCTTTGTTTTTTTCTATTGGTTACAGAAAGCAAATCCTGCAAATAAAGGTATCAGGGTGAGTAGGTAATAAACCAGCGTATATGTATAAAAACCCATGACTAAAATGTGAGTATCTGGGTTAGATTACCTGGTAAATACATGACCTCAAAGTATGAATGCTCTGGAGAGGTTTAATGGGTATATCCGTAGGACATTTAGGATTGTTGTCCCTGTAGTATGGAATAGAAAGTAGTGATAAGTTTCTCTGGAGAATCTATTGATCAGTATCTGTAGTACTATAATGGATAATGTGGCTACCTTGTAGTATTATATATCGTTATTCCAATAAGTATGGGGATGATACGAAGATCTGTCCTGGATACAATATTTTTAGTTGTGATTCCAGAGTCTATGTCCTATAGATCAGGGAACATATGTAGTCAAAGAGCATACGTTGGAATTATGATAAAATTTATATAAAAGCAGGTTAAAATTACCTTATTTAACTCCACGTGGAGTTGTAAGGTGTAGTTACTTGTTTGTCTTACAATAAACTTTATGGCTTGTAGTTCCTTCAGAGAGGTATAGGTAGAGCTTATTGGAACTTCACATACGTATGTGGTCATATATGCACACTATATAATAACAATACCTTGGAGCAGTAGTGACTATTTAATGCCACGTGTTGGAAGGAGTGGTTTGCAAAAGGAAATTTGCTATCATCTAAAGGGAGTAATGTATAACAGAATTAAGATCAAGTCCCAGGTAGTGAAATCTGTAGTCTAACCGAACTCATGGACTTAATGCATATTACCTGTAGTATCCTCACACAAGGGGTATGTGAAAAGAAAGGTTAGGGGTCCCTCTATAGAATAAAGAGGCATAGTTAGGCTGGTTTCACACTACGTCTTTTTAACATCCGTTGAAAACGTTATTTTAGCGGAAGTACGGATCCAGTGCAAATGCGTTTTCATTTCAATGCATTTGCAATGGACTCGCGTCCACCTGCGTTCACCTGCGTTTGCGTGCGTTATAGTGCGGATCCGGTGACTTGCAGTTTTTTAACATGTTTCAAAAACGCTACTTGTAGCGTTTTTGAGCTGCGTCAAAATACTGCAAGTCACCGGATCCGCACTATAACGCACGCGAACGCAGGTGAACGCTGGCGTGCTGATAGACAGGATCCTGCTTTTGTACTGAGCATGCCCAGAAAGTACTGAGCATGCCCAGAACCAGTCTCGCGTGATCTGTCTCTCTCTCTCCTCCTCCCTCCCTCACCCTCTCTCTCTCTATCTGTCTTTCCCCCTTCCTCCCTCCCTCCCTCTCCCCCACCTGAGAGCTGCGGACACTCGTAACCAAGGTAAATATCGCGTAACCACTTCTCTTAGTTACCCGATGTTTACGTTGGTTACGCGTGCAGGCAGCCCTGCTCCTAGCAGCTGCAGACACTCGTAACCAAGATAAATATCGGGTATCCAAGGCCGATGTTTACCTTGGTTACCAGCGTTTGCAGCTGTCAGAAGCCGGCTCCCAGTCTAGCTCCCCTCACTCCCGATCACATGACTCCAATGCCCGCCCTTAAACATCCAGTGCAGGATCCTGCAAAATAACATATGCGTTTGCATACGTTATTTGCTGTAAAAGCAGGATCCGTACTTCCGCTAAAAAAACGTTTTCAACGGATGTTAAAAAGACGTAGTGTGAAACCAGCCTTAGTAGTTTGTAGATAAGTGATCCAAAGTAGGAGGGTGCAGTGTAATGTCATACCTCATACGCCGTCTTCCCAGACTGTGGCTGATGCAAAGCATAGCTGGGTTTGCTGGCTATTTAGCTCCGTAACCCGGAAGTCACGTCAGACGCCGGCGCATGCGCAGTAGCGATATGCGCTCGTACTAGTGTAAGTAAGGTACCGTTAGGTATGTGATAGTGGCGCCCGCGCATGCGCTGTTTGCAATTTGACATACTTAGAGGAATATCAGCACTGGGAAGACGTTTTCCTTGTATATGGGTGTAATGTCCGTTTTGCGTTTATGTTTAATAAGGTGATTAGGTGCAAAAGACTGGGGATGAGCAGGAGGAATAAATTATAGAGGGTACTATGCAACAAAGCATCAAAGGTGTCAAACTGTAAATGGTATATATACAGTTAGGTCCAGAAATATTTGGACAGTGACACAATTTTCGCGAGTTGGGCTCTGCATGCCACCACATTGGGTTTGAAATGAAACCTCTACAACAGAATTCAAGTGCAGATTGTAACGTTTAATTTGAAGGTTTGAACAAAAATATCTGATAGAAATTGTAGGAATTGTACACATTTCTTTACAAACACTCCACATTTTAGGAGGTCAAAAGTAATTGGACAAATAAACCAAACCCAAACAAAATATTTTTATTTTCAATATTTTGTTGTGAATCCTTTGGAGGCAATCACTGCCTTAAGTCTGGAACCCATGGACATCACCAAACGCTGCATTTCCTCCTTCTTAATGCTTTGCCAGGCCTTTACAGCCGCAGCCTTCAGGTCTTGCTTGTTTGTGGGTCTTTCCGTCTTAAGTCTGGATTTGAGCAAGTGAAATGCATGCTCAATTGGGTTAAGATCTGGTGATTGACTTGGTCATTGCAGAATGTTCCACTTTTTTGCACTCATGAACTCCTGGGTAGCTTTGGCTGTATGCTTGGGGTCATTGTCCATCTGTACTATGAAGCGCCGTCCGATCAACTTTGCAGCATTTGGCTGAATCTGGGCTGAAAGTATATCCCGGTACACTTCAGAATTCATCCGGCTACTCTTGTCTGCTGTTATGTCATCAATAAACACAAGTGACCCAGTGCCATTGAAAGCCATGCATGCCCATGCCATCACGTTGCCTCCACCATGTTTTACAGAGGATGTGGTGTGCCTTGGATCATGTGCCGTTCCTTTTCTTCTCCAAACTTTTTTCTTCCCATCATTCTGGTACAGGTTGATCTTTGTCTCATCTGTCCATAGAATACTTTTTCAGAACTGAGCTGGCTTCATGAGGTGCTTTCAGCAAATTTAACTCTGGCCTGTCTATTTTTGGAATTGATGAATGGTTTGCATCTAGATGTGAACCCTTTGTATTTACTTTCATGGAGTCTTCTCTTTACTGTTGACTTAGAGACAGATACACCTACTTCCCTGAGAGTGTTCTGGACTTCAGTTGATGTTGTGAACGGGTTCTTCTTCACCAAAGAAAGTATGCGGCGATCATCCACCACTGTTGTCATCCGTGGACGCCCAGGCCTTTTTGAGTTCCCAAGCTCACCAGTCAATTCCTTTTTTCTCAGAATGTACCCGACTGTTGATTTTGCTACTCCAAGCATGTCTGCTATCTCTCTGATAGATTTTTTCTTTTTATTCAGCCTCAGGATGTTGTGCTTCACCTCAATTGAGAGTTCCTTAGACCGCATGTTGTCTGGTCACAGCAACAGCTTCCAAATGCAAAACCACACACCTGTAATCAACCCCAGACCTTTTAACTACTTCATTGATTACAGGTTAACGAGGGAGACGCCTTCAGAGTTAATTGCAGCCCTTAGAGTCCCTTGTCCAATTACTTTTGGTCCCTTTAAAAAGAGGAGGCTATGCATTACAGAGCTATGATTCCTAAACCCTTTCTCCGATTTGGATGTGAAAACTCTCATATTGCAGCTGGGAGTGTGCACTTTCAGCCCATATTATATATATAATTGTATTTCTGAACATGTTTTTGTAAACAGCTAAAATAACAAAACTTGTGTCACTGTCCAAATATTTCTGGACATAACTGTACATAGTTTCTAATGCAGTATACATATGAGCATATAAATAAAAGATACATATGCAAGAAGGGACATTTTTAACCATATCTCTGCACAAGTAATACATTCTAATGGTTTAATGCCAATATGTATAGAGATATGATATCTGCATGACCTAGGGGGAAAAATTTTTTTTATAATGCATACAACGCAAGGGTCCCAATATGCTACACAGGTGCATAAACAGTATGGTGTCTATAGTACTATATTGGGGTGCCAGTATATACATTACCATCTATTAGTGAGTGCGTAGTGGAAGCAGAATAGGTGGTGGTGGTCTTTCTTAGGTTTTCTGTAAAGAATATCATGAAAAAGATTAGTATAATGCCAGCATGTCCTGTAGAAAATTAAAGTGGCCAATCCATCTCTCTGTTAAGCCCTTTAGGTGTTAGGGTTTGCAGTTTATATATCCAAAAGCTTTCTCGTTTTTTTAAAAGCTCAATGTGGTTGCCGCCACGTCTAGGTCTATATACCTATTCAATGACTTGGTACCGTAATTGCGCTACACTATGTTTGGCCTCATGAAAATGGTGAGGAAGGGGAAGCCATACTTTCCCACATCTAATGGTGGATTTGTGACTGGCTACTCTGTCACCCACATGTTGGGTGGTTTCTCCGACATATAATAAACCACAGGGGCATTTAATTATATATACTACGAAATTACTTTCGCATGTGAAATGTTCTTTAATTTGAAAGCTTTTTCCGGATCTGGGGTGCGTAAAATGGTCTCCCTTTATTACATTTGAACAAGAAGAACAACTGAGGCACGGGAAAGTGCCAGTGCGTTTTGGTGCTAAAAATGTTTGCGTATTTAGTTTATCACTACCAATATCGGCTTTAACCAAAGAATCTTTTATATTTTGTGGTCTTCTTTTGCACATTAATGGGGGAAGTATAAATGATCCTATATCTGGATATGCCTTTTTGAGAAGTGGCCAGTGACGATTGATGATGTTGTACACTTTAGGCATAGAAGGATGATGCGTGTGTTTTTATACATATACGCTGGTTTATTACCTACTAACCCTGATACCTTTATTTGCAGGATTTGCTTTCTGTAACCAATAGAAAAAAACAAAGCCCAGGGTCTCCCCTCTATCCTTTCTTTCTCTACACTTGCAGCACTCAGCTTTGGAAACTAGCTCTCCCCTTTTATGGAGGTATGTGCTACAATTGTATATACATTGCTATTGCCACTGTCCGTGTTTAACATGATACTCCCATGGTAACTTGTTATATATTGCTATATATCATATGTCCAAAGATTCAATATTGACATGGAAATTTTTCAAGAAAGAGAATGTTTTTCAAAAAAGTTTTTTCAAAAAAATTTTTTCTAAAAATTTTTTTTTCAATTATGTATATATGTATCTATATGTAAATAATGTACTTTATTCTTGAATGTTGATTCTGTCTTATTCTGTCCTCCCACAGTTTAATACGGCGTGAAGAAGGCCTATACTTAGGCCGAAACGTCCCCCTGCCATTTGTATTATTTCCCACTTATTTTCTACCTATATCATTTAAAAATAAAAATACAAAAAAATCTTTAATTGAAAAAAACAAATCTGTTGGTCTTTTTATACTTCGTATTGAATTGAGAGTGCAGTGTCTACACTTGCATATGATAGTCTGGACCTCGGTCCACTCACTAGCACCTCTAACCTATCTATAGCTGAGTGCACACCATATATCTCTATTATACGTACTTGTCTTGGTTGATTGCACCAGCCTTTCCATGTCATTGGATACTTTTGCATATGATGACACTACTTGTAACAATATATTATCTCAAGTTACTAATTCTACCGAATTTCTTAAGACCCCTATCAGAGAGGTCAGGTCTAGAGACTGGGAAAAGGAGAACCGTACATTAATCTCCCTTGACCTCCATTGCACCACCCTAGCGGAATATTTTAGACAAAACCGTATCCCAAGAGGCCTTAGATGCAATTTGAGACCCACTCTCTTTTCTAAAGGGTTTGTGTGGCACTCTGCACCAGGCTCTGTGGAGTTAGTTTTAGTAAAGGCTCTGCAGGGGTACTCTTAAAAAAGGGTTTGTGTGGCACTCTGCACAAGACTCAGCAGGGGTACACATAAAAAAGCATTTGTGGGGGTATTCTTAAAAAGGGTCTGTGTGGTCACTTTTCATCAGGCTCTGTGGGGGTACTCTTTGTAAAGGGTCTGTGTGTCCACTCTGCACCAGTCTCTGTGTGGCACTTTTAGAAAAAAGGGACTGTGGGTATACTCTTAAAAAAGGATTTGTGGCCACTTTTCACCAGTCTCTGCTTACTGTTAAAAAAGAGTCTGTGGGAGGAATTTTAGTAAAGGTTCTGTGGAGGTAATCTTAGGAAAAAGGTCTGTGGGGGGGATTTTAAAAAACGGTTTGTGTGACCATTCTGCACAAAGCTCTGTGTGGGTACTCTTAAAAAAGGGTCTGTCGAGAGTAGAGATGAGCGAACCGGTCGCAGTTCGGCTCGAGTTCGGTTTGCCGAACGGACGTCTCGTTCGAGTTCGGTTCGGCGAACGTTCGACGAAAGGAACTCGAACCGCATAGGAAACAATGGCAGGCAATCACAAACACATAAAAACACCTAGAAAACACCCTCAAAGGTGTCCAAAAGACACGTTCAGAGAAAACGCTGGCAGCTGGACACGACAAAATCTCCAAGGCGTAAGTGGAGAGCTCTGGCCATTTTTCAAGATTTGAAGCCCAAAATGAGCAAGGCTCCATTTGCAAAGTAATGGCATCGATGTTCATTTGGAGATACTCCTGTATCATCCTCTCCAGCCGTTGACTATGTGTCAGACTTGTTGTCTCTGGTGGCCTTGCAAAGGAGGGTCTAAAAAAATTATGAAAAGATTCAATAAAATTGCTGTTACCAGCACCAGATACGGTGCTACTGGTATGGGTAGACTGTTGAAGATGACGAGACCGTCCCATGTTTGTCAAGTTACAACTGGGAGATTCACTCCCTGCACCTGCACGGTTGTTTGGTGGAAAAGCCGAGCTAAGATCGAGTAACAGCTTCTGCTGATACTCCTGCATACGTGCGTCCCTTTCTATGGCTGGAATTATGTCACAAAATTTGGACTTGTACCGGGGATCTAATAGTGTGGCAAGCCAGTAGTCATCATCACTTCTAATTTTGACAATACGAGGGTCATGTTAGAGGTGCAGCAAGAAGGCACTCATGTGTCTTGCGCAGCCATGCGGACCAAGTCCACGCTATGTTTGTGGCATAGAGGTGCTAACCGTTCTTTCTTCCTCTGACATCTCCCCCCAACCTCTTTCAACTTTTCAACTGAAATTTGACGAAGGTCTCCCTCATCCGCTGAGTCTTCCATGTCCATGGACAGTTCGTCCTCCATTTCTTCATGTTCTCCTGCACCTTCCTCAACATTTCGCCTGCTACCATGCGCCCTTGTTGATCCCTGTCCCCCATGGTCCCATGCCTACCACGTTGGTGATGATGAATGTCTGGACCTTGGTGATGTTGTTGTGTCTTGCGCATATGAATCCTCCCCCTTCCTCCCCTTCCTGTTGTCCCACCCCCTGACTCCGAATAGTGTTTAGCGTGTGCTCCAGCATGTAAATGACTGGAATTGTCATGCTGATAATGGCATTGTCAGCGCTAAACATATTCGTCGCCATGTCAAAACTGTGCAGAAGGGTGCATAGGTCCTTGATCTGAGACCACTCCATCAGGGTGATCTTCCCCACCTCTGCATCTCGTTGGCCCAGGCTATACGTCATGACGTATTGCACCAGGGCTCGGTGGTGCTGCCACAGTCGCTGTAACATGTGGAGAGTCGAATTCCAGCGTGTCGCCACATCGCATTTCAGGCGATGAACTGGCAGGCCGAAAGACTTCTGGAGCAATGCAAGTCGCTCAGCAGCGGTGGTTGAATGGCGGAAGTGAGCAGACAGTTTTCGTGCCCTGTTCAGAAGGCCATCTAGGCGGGGATAGTGTGTTAAAAATTGCTGGACAACAAGGTTGAACACGTGAGCCTTACAAGGCACGTGTGTCACCTTGCCCAGGCGAAGGGCCGCACCCAGGTTTGCAGCATTGTCGCACACGGCCTTACCAGGCTGCAGGTTGAGTGGAGACAACCATTTATTAAACTCAGTCTCCAGAGCTGCCCACAACGCATCCGCTGTGTGACTCCTATTTCCAAGACATGTCAAGCTAAAGACCGCCTGATGCCGTTGCACTCTGCTGCCAGCATAGTAATGAGGGGTGCCTGATTCCTTCTGCGCAGTGAGAACGCTGGTGGCCTGACCAGGCAGGCTTGGGGTGGAGGACCAAGATGAGGTGGAGGAGGCAGAAGCAGTGGCGGAACTTGGATAGACAGAGGATTGACACACAAGTCGTGGGGACGGCAAGACTTGTGCAGCAGACCCTTCACCATCTATCACCATAGTTACCCAGTGCCCAGTCAGCGACATGTAACGTCCCTGTCCATGCTTACTGGTCCAAGTATCGGTGGTGAAATTCCCCCGTTCACACGCAGAGTTTCTCAAGGAAGCGGTGATGTTGTGTGCGACATGCTGGTGTAGCGCGGGCACACCTTTCTTAGAGAATTAGTGGCGACTGGGCATCTGGTACTGGGGCACAGCGACAGACATAAGGTCTCTAGAATCCTGTGTGTCCACCAGGTGGAAAGGCAGCATTTCGGTAGCCAAGAGCTTACAGAGGGATAAAGTCAACCTCTTAGCTTTGTCATGGGTCGCAGGAAATGGCCTTTTATTTGTCCACATCTGAGGGACAGAGATCTGGCTGCTGTGTGTAGACGGTGTTGAGTAGGGTGTCCCTGGAAAAATGCAGGTTTGTGAGGAAAGTGCAGGCGTAGACATGATGTTGCCTTCATCCAACGTTGGTGCTATCGATGTCTGAGAGAGCTGTACACACGCACTTGTTTCCCCTTCCAAACCAACTGACGACCTACCAAGCAAACTGCCTGTTGCGGTTACAGTGGTGGAAGTTGTGTGTGGAAAACCAGGTGTGACAGCTGTCCCCACAGTCCTAGAAGATGAAGAGCGTGCAGATGCACTGGAAGGGGCAGGAGGTGGATGGTTCGCTCCACTAGGCCGCATTGCAGCACGGTGAGCTTCCCACTGGGACATATGATATTTATTCATGTGACGATTCATGGAAGAAGTTGTCAAACTGCTGAGGTTTTGCCCTCTACTAACAGAATCACGACAAATTTTACAGATCACATACATTGGGCGATGTTTTGCTATGTCAAAAAAGGACCAGGCTAGGCAAGGCTTAGAGGGCATGCGACCTGCTGATCCACCCCGACTAGTGCTCAGAGGCACAGTGGTGGCTGAGGATGCAGTTGTAGACGTGCTACCAGTACTCCGACTCTGTCCAGGAAGGCGCAAGCAGGGCCAGATTAAGATTGGTGGGGGCCCCTGGGCAGAAAATCTGGTGGGGGCCCAATAACGTTAACAATTTTAGCCGTAACAGTAGAGCACGCACTGTAGCATTTAGATATAAATACTGCACCTCAGTCTCACATTCCCCCTTCTCAGCATACTGTGCCCTCCATACTGTACCCTCACACTGGCCACCTTGGTGCCCCTTCTCTATACTGCACCTCAGTCTCACATTCCCCCTCCTCAGCATACTGTGCCCACCATACTGTGCCTTCACACTGGCCACCTTGCTGCCCCTTATCTATACTGCCTATGTCCTTCACTATCCAGTCACTATACTGTACCTCAGTCTCACATTCCCCCTCCTCAGCATACTGTGCCCTCACACTGGCCACCATGCTGCCCCTTCTCTATACTGTCTATCTCCTTCACTATACAGTCACTATACTGTACCTCCGTCTCACATTCCCTCTCCTCAGCATACTGTGCACTCCATACTGTGGCCTCACACTGGCCACCATGCTGCCCCTTCTCTATACTGCTTATCCCCCACTACTACCCAGTCTCCATTCTATGCCCCTCACACTTTTCTTTCCCAATACTGTCTACTTACAATTTTCTCCCACCATACTGCTGCCTCACACTTTCCAATGGTGCCCCCCTGATTGCTGTGCAGGGGCAAATATGCCGCATGCCCCCCAAAGGTACGCCCCTCTACAGTGTACAGGAGAATACATGACTGGTATGCGCAGGGCCGGCTCCAGGTTTTTGTAGGCCCTGGGCGAAAGAGTCTCAGTGGGCCCCATCCACACATAGACATGCACAGATACATACACATACAGGCATACATACACATATATATTTAAAGAGAAATTCACAAAAACACATATAAATAGACATAAAGACACATCATACATGAACACACAGACACATTTTTATATTTTTATATATATTGTTAATATTGGGAAGCCAGCAACAGTCTCATTCACCTCCCCGCTTGTCTCCATCCAACTCCTCCTGGGTATGTGTCTGTGCCACGCTGATTGGTGGCAGTCACTAACAGACATGGCCGCACATAGAGCACACTAACACCGATGTATATACACATCACAAGAGGGGCTGGGGACATACACATTACTTGGGGGGCATAAATATTACTAAGGAAAGGGGTATGGAGCAATGGGGGGCATACAGCTCTAGAGGGGGGCAGTGGCTCTGAGGTGGGGGGACAAACAGCTCTGAGGTGGGGGGGTGACATGCAGCTCTTCGGGTATACAGCTCTGGGGTGGAAGGGGCATACAACTCTGGGGGTATAGTATTATGCAGCCTCAATATTCCTCCATATAGTATTATGCAGCCCCGATATGGCATTATGCAGCCCCGATATGGCATTATTCAGCCCCGATATGGCATTATGCAGCCCCGATATGGCACTATGCAGCCCCTATATGGCACTATGCAGCCCCCATATGGCACTATGCAGCCCCCATATGGCACTATGCAGCCCCCATATGGCACTATGCAGCCCCCATATGGCACTATGCAGCCCCCATATGGCACTATGCAGCCCCCATATTACAATAAGCAGTCCTCATATAGTACAATGCAGACCCATATAGCAGTAGGCACCCTCATGTAGTATACAGCCCCCATATAGCACAATGCAGACCCATATAGCATTAGGCACCCTCATGTAGTACACAGCCCCTATATAGCACAGTACAGACCCAGATAGCATTAGGCATCCTCACGTAGTACACAGCCCCTATATAGCACAGTGCAGAGCCAATAGCATTAGGCATCCTCACATAGTACACAGCCCCTATATAGCACAGAGCAGACCAGATAATATTAAGCACCTTCACATAGTACACAGCCCCTATATAGCACAGTGCAGACCCTGATCGCATTAGGCATCCTCATGTATTATACAGCCCCTATATAGCAAAATGCAGAGCCAGATAGCATTAGGCATCCTCATGTATTATACAGCCCCTATATAGCACAGTGCAGAGCCAGTTAGCATTAGGCACCCTCATGTAGTATACAGCCTGTATATAGCACAGTGCAGAGAACCATATAGCAATAGGCATCCTCATGTAGTGTACAGCCGCCATATCATTTAATGTACCCCCATGGTCGTCTGGCCACAGTGATTGTACATACTCACTTCTCCTCGTTCCCCCGCTGCTCCGGTCTCCTCGGCGCGTCCATTGCTGTCGTTCGACCTATCAGCAGGCGCGCAGTGATGACGTCACCGAGCTCCGCTGCAGAGCTGTCAGAGTGCCAACAGAGACAGTGAGGAGAATCATGAGAGAGAGCCGCCCAATCTCATCATTGCTCTCAATTGTATCGGCAACTGCGATGCCGATACAATTGAAAGTGCGATCCTCGGCGGGGGGGAGGCTGGTGACAGCGCTGGCACCGGGCCCCCTGACTAGCGGTACGCCACTCCTGCCACCGCAATTGGGCACCCCGGCAGCTCAGGGCCCCGGCATTTGACTGGGTTTACTGTGATACAGACACCAGATGTTATACAATATACACATTATATGCCATCTGATGTGTGTACACAGTATATCACACTGCTCTGTACACTGGATGTGGTATACCATGTACACAGTATATCACACTACTCTGTACACTGGATGTGGTATATAATGTACACAGTATATCACACTGCTCTGTACACTGGATGTGGTATATAATGTACACAGTATATCACACTGCTCTGTACACTGGATGTGGTATATAATGTACACAGTATATCACACTGCTGTGTACACTGGATGTGGTATATAATGTACACAGTATATCACACTGCTGTGTACACTGGATGTGGTAAATAATGTACACAGTATATCACACTGCTCTGTTCACTGGATGTGGTATATAATGTACACAGTATATCACACTACTCTGTACACTGGATGTGGTATACCATGTACACAGTATATCACACTGCTCTGTACACTGGATGTGGTATATAATGTACACAGTATATCACACTACTCTGTACACTGGATGTGATATACCATGTACACAGTATATCACACTACTCTGTACACTGGATGTGATATACCATGTACACAGTATACCACACTGCTCTGTACACTGGATGTGATATACCATGTACACAGTATACCACACTGCTCTGTACACTGGATGTGATATACCATGTACACAGTATATCACACTGCTCTGTACACTGGATGTGATACACCATGTACACAGTATATCACACTGCTCTGTACACTGGATGTGGTATATAATGTACACAGTATATCACACTGCTCTGTACACTGGATGTGGTATACCATGTATACAGTATATCACACTTCTCTGTACACTGGATGTGGTATATAATGTACACAGTATATCACACTTCTCTGTACACTGGATGTGGTATATAATGTACACAGTATATCACACTGCTCTGTACACTGGATGTGGTAAATAATGTACACAGTATATCACACTGCTCTGTACACTGGATGTGGTATACCATGTACACAGTATATCACACTGCTCTGTACACTGGATGTGGTATATAATGTACACAGTATATCACACTGCTCTGTACACTGGATGTGATATACCATGTACACAGTATATCACACTGCTCTGTACACTGGATGTGGTATATAATGTACATAGTATACCACACTGCTCTGTACACTGGATGTGATACACCATGTACACAGTATATCACACTACTATGTACACTGGATGTGATATACCATGTACACAGTATATCACACTACTCTGTACACTGGATGTGATATACCATGTACACAGTACATCACACTGCTCTGTACACTGGATGTGATATACCATGTACACAGTATATCACACTACTCTGTACACTGGATGTGATATACCATGTACACAGTATATCACACTGCTCTGTACACTGGATGTGATATACCATGTACACAGTATATCACACTGCTCTGTACACTGGATGTGATATACCATGTACACAGTACATCACACTGCTCTGTACACTGGATGTGATATACCATGTACACAGTATATCACACTGCTCTGTACACTGGATGTGGTATATACACAGATATACAATGCCCTGCACTGATCACACCTGGGCCTACAGGACCTCACATATTCTATATGTAATATGGGCCACATAGTGTAATGTGTGCTGCAGGCTCAGATGTGATCAGTGCAGGATTCTGTGTAGTGATGTCTCTGCTGAAGATCAGTGTGAGTTATTGCAGGGGAGGGATGAGGCCGATGACCCGGCACTGACAGCCCGACCTGATCTGCAGCAGGTCACAGACTCACACTCCTGCAATAACTCACACTGGTCCTGCCGGCAGAGCTGCCGCTGACACTATGAAATCTCGTCCTGCTCCCTCCTCACTGCAGCCTCCTGCCCGGCACCATAATGGATGACGTCACTCACCATCATCCACCGAGGCCTCTGCTCCGGTCCTCCCACAAGCTCCTGTACGGCACGAGGAAGCAGCAGCCATCGCGCGGTGACGTCATCCATGCAGACTCAGCCCACACAGCATGCAGTGGGCGTGTCTGCAGCACAGTGACAGCCGGATTGAAATTCTTTAAGGGTACAGTGTGGTCCTGAACCTTAATAAAATGGCGCCCACACTGATGATGGTGGGGGCCCCCTCAGAAGCTCTTGTGGTGGGGGCCCCTGGGCTGAAGCCCCGCCTGCCCCGCCTATAATCCGGCCCTGGGCGCAAGGTAACTTCGTCGTCAGTTGCATCCTCCTCCACCATCTCTGTTGACCTCCTTGAGGGCCTGGCTGTGGGTTGACAGTAGGTGGGATCTAGAACTTCCTCATCAATTGTTGTGTTTGCACTCCCCTCACCCTCAGACCGAGCCTCTTCTTGCCCTGACCGAATATTTAAGTTGTCATCCCAATCTGGTATCTGCGTCTCATCGTCATCAGTATGTTCCTCATTGTCTATTACAACAGGTGTTTCAGTTTGTGAATAAGGGTCAACATTATGCTCAAAAACTTGGTCATCACAGCCTGAATCTGAGTCACAAAGGTTCTGGGCATCACTGCAGACCATTTCCTGGTCTGTACTCACTGTAGCTTGGGAGCAGACCTCTGATTCCCAGGCTATAGTGTGACTGAACAGCTCTGCAGACTCAGCCATCTCAGTTCCACCATATTGTGCAGGGCGGATGGAGACTTCAGAGCTGGGAGAAAGCAAGTGTGATTGGGATGACAACTCAGAGGACTGGTGTTTTTTGGATGCGGTAGTTGAGGTGGAGGAGAGGGCACTTGTTGGATCACTTGAGATCCATTCAAGCATTTTCTTTTTTTGGCCATCATCTACCTTTGTTCCAGTTGTTCGTGTCCGTTCAAAAGGGAGCACATCGGATTGTCCACAGTAAGTAGTAGACATCTTACTTTTGCTGGAAAATGGTCTATCTTCAGCAGATGTTAATGGAGCTTTGCCACCTTCCCCATGGACAAACCCTTTTTTTCCTTTTCCAACACGCCTCTTCCCCTTTCCACCAGCATCTGTCATTTTGCCACTCATTTTGATTGCGACAAGATTGTGCACTTAAAATGTGGTAGTAAAAATTGAGAGGTGGTGTAGATTGCAGCGGTGGTCTATCTTTATTAACAGCAGAATAAACAACAATAACTATCCCTGACAATGCAACTACGGCCCTTAAACTGGCAGCATAGTTTGCTAGTATAATGGCTTAGTAACAATGAGTTTGAGTTTGCAATGCAGAGGTGCTGCACATAGGTTTGCACCCGTGGGACACTAATGGAAGTCCAACAGCCACTTTTAGGATGCCACTAAGTTTACTCAGTGTTTGCTAGTATAATGGCTTAGTAACAATGAGTTTGAGTGTGCAATGCAGTGGTGCTGCAAATAGCTTTGCACCAGTGGGACACTAATGGAAGTCCAACAGCCACTTTTAGGATGCCACTAAGTTTACTCAGTGTTTGCTAGTATAATGGCTTAGTAACAATGAGTTTGAGTGTGCAAATGGCAGGAGGGTACAGTGGCAGGGTTGTGGGTCTGGGTAGAGGAAAGGAAGCCTCCCTTTCTATCCCTCCTAATGGGGAAATGCAGCGAGGAAATCCCTGACCTTACCTACACAGACGCTGTCAAATTGTGTAGCTGTTAAAATCTGTTTTCACGGACCTGACTGTCACCTATGGCTCTGACCCTGCCGGTATTAGCCCTTACAAGGACTAATAGAAACTTCTATCGCTATTCTATATAGCGCTGTGTATAGAGCGTACACAGCAGTATCGGAGACAGGAGCTACACCAGCGGTGACTGACACCAAGACGCAGAAGGCAGATAATGGCTTGCTGGAGGAAAATGTCTGTTTTTATAATGCATGGACATGTGACATGGACATCCAGGGCCGGGATCAGCACGTGGCATACCCGGGCAAATGCCGGGGCCCTGGAGAGCCGGGGGGGCCCACTCGGCCTCGTCAGTTCTGGTGCCCCTTGGCCGGGGCCTCCTCGCCTTAGTTCTGCTGCCCCCGGGCCGAGTTCTTGGGACCGCAGTCCTCGGCAGGAATCTGCAGCACCGCCCCTTTAAGGCGCGCAGACTTCCTGGTTTGAACTTCATCTGTGGGCGGAGCTACCAACCGGCCTGCTTAGTCCCACAGATGAAGGAGTTGCAGTGGCAGCCAGCGACCCCCAGCACAGCTCTTCTCTCTGGCGCTGTGTGGGCCCCCTCTCCGGCGCTGTGTGGGCCCCCTCTCCACCGTGCGTGACCTGAGCGGTATGTTCCCTCCCCGCCCCCCGATTTATGGGCCCTGGTGAGCTGTATTGGCTTCTCCCCCCTTAGGTGTATGCCCTGCCCCCCGCTGCTGTATGTGCTGGCCCCTGGAGCTGTGTGTGGGCCCGCCAGAGCCGCGTGTGTGGGCCCCTCAGAGCCACGTGTGTGTCTGTATGTATGCAGCAGAGCTACGTGTGTCTGTATGTAGCAGAGCTATGTGTGTATGTATGTAGCAGATTCATGTATGTATGTAGCAGAGCTGTGTGTATGTATGTATGTAGCAGAGCTATGTATGTAGCAGAGCTATGTGTGTATGTATGTAGCAGAGCTATGCATGTATGTAGCAGAGCTATGCGTGTATGTAGCAGAGCTATGTGTGTATGTATGCAGCAGAGCTATGTGTATGTATGTAGCAGAGCTATGTGTATGTATGTAGCAGATTCATGTATGTATGTAGCAGAGCTATGTGTGTATGTATGCAGCAGAGCTATGTGTGTATGTATGCAGCAGAGCTATGTGTGTATGTATGTAGCAGAGCTATGTATGTATGTAGCAGAGCTATGCGTGTATGTAGCAGAGCGATGTGTGTATGTATGTAGCAGAGCTATGTATGTAGCAGAGCTATGTGTGAATGTATGCAGCAGAGCTATGTGTGTATGTATGTAGCAGAGCTATGTGTGTATGTATGTATGTAGCAGAGCTATGCGTGTATGTAGCAGAGCTATGCGTGTATGTAGTAGAGCTATGTGTATGTATGCAGCAGAGCTATGTGTATGTATGCAGCACAGCTGTGTATGTATGTAGCAGAGCTATGTGTGTATGTATGTAGCAGAGCTATGTGTGTATGTATGTAGCAGAGCTATGTGTGTATGTATGTAGCAGAGCTATGTGTGTATGTATGTAGCAGAGCTATGTGTGTATGTATGTAGAAGAGCTATGTGTGTATGTATCCAGCAAAGCTGTGTGTGTCTGTATGTATGTATCTAGCAGAGTTAGATATGTCAGTTCTATACGTATTTTTGTGAGTTTGTCTTTAAATATGTATATGTATGTGTACGTATGTGTGCGGATGGGGCCCACCGGGACTCTTCCACCCAGGGCCCACAAAAACCTGGAGCCGGCCCTGTGGACATCCTATCACACATGCCGTTGCTTCTCTGGCTAAAAGTACACTTAGCTGTGTGTGTGTCTGGGATTGGCTGACATGCTGGCCCGCCCCACTACACGCGCGCGCTTAGGGAAGGAAGACAAGAAAAAAAAAAAAATGGCGATCGCCATTATCCAAACAGCAGTGATCTGAATGCGCTGTTCCCGCACACTATACACTGATTTTTCATAATAGTGTGAGTCACAGAGTGACTTACACTATTACAGCGGAAAGCCAGCTAGTAATTAGTTTGTCTTTTTGCTGCTAGAACCGTTCTCGAACGTATCTAGAACTATCGAGCTTTAGCAAAAAGCTCGAGTTCTAGTTCAATCTAGAACAGCCCCCAAAATCACTCGAGCTGCGAACTGGAGAACCTCGAACCGCGAACCGCGCTCAACTCTAGTCGGGAGCATTAACCACTCTGCAACAGGCTCTGTGTGGGTACTGTTTAAAAAGGTTTTGTGGGGGGAATTTTGATAAAGGGTCTGTGTGCCACTGCCTACTCTACACCAGGCTCTGTGGGGGTACTTTTAAAAAACTGTCATAGGGGGGGAATTTTAATAAAATCACTGTGTAGGTACTCATAAAAAAGGGTCTGTGTGTCCACTCTGCATACAGGCAGTGTAATTATCTTCTGGGCACTATCTCTCTGTATACAGGCAGTGTAATACTCTGCACTTTTTTGGGGTTCAAAGAATGAGGATAGCATCAAACAGGATATGTGGGCATGGTGCTGCTGGTGGTGGTGGTGATGGAGCTACTGCAGGGAAAAGAAATGGTTGATCTGTGCCTGCTACATGCCCAAATGAAACATCTTCCTCTGGTGCACACACGCAACAGAATATTTTGCGTAATTTATTAGGCCAGATTACCGCTGAACAAATTATGAGGTCAGAACAAGTAGAGGTAGTTTTTGATTGGATGGCTCAGAGTGCCTTCAGCTCCTTTGCTTTGTCTTCTACCCAGCCACCTGCTAAAAGTACAGAGTTTGGACCTGCGCCTCATGGGCATCTGTCTTACACCCCCTCCTCCCCCCCCCGCAAATCAGGCAAACATTGTAAGCTCTAAGGGGTACTTTGCACGTTGCAACATCGCTACTGCAATATCGTCGGGGTCAAATCGAAAGTGACACATATCCGGCACCAGTAGCGACATCGCAACGTGTAAATCCTTGGTGCGACGATGAACGAGCACAGAAGCGTGAAAATTCGCTGATCTGTGTCACGTTGTTCATTTCCAATGTCGCACCAATAGGAGATACGATGTTGTTCCTCGTTCCTGCGGCAGCATACATCTCTGTGTGTGAGGCCGCAGGAGTGAGGAACATCTCCTTACCTGCCTCCACCGGCTATGCGGAAGGAAAGAAGTGGGCGGGATGTTTACGTCCCGCTGATCTCCGCCCCTCCGCTTCTATTGGCAGCCTGCCGTGTGACGTCGCTGTGACGCCGCATGACCCGCCCCCTTAGGAAGGAGGCCAGTTGCCGGCCAGAGCGACGTCGCAGGGCAGGTAAGTGCGTGTGAAGCTGCCGTAGCGATAATGTTCGCTACGACAGCTATCACAAGATATTGCATGTGCGACGGGGGCGGGTACTATCGCGCTCGGCATCGCTATCATCAGCTAGCGATGTCGCAGCATGCAAAGTACCTCTTAGTCATGCAGCAGTCACATCTGCTTTTCGATGACTCTATTGGCTGGGGTTCCATAGGCCATCCACCTGGCCCTGCCCCAGAAGTGGCAGAGATTGACTGCACTGATGCCCAACCACTTGTTCAGTTTGAGGATGAGGATGTACGAGTGCAAGAGCACATGGTCAGGAGCTCACTGTAGAACATCTCTGAGGATGAAGATGAAATACAGGTGCCAAGTGCTGCGACAAAGAGGGCAGGAGTGAGGTGTAAGTGGAAGCTGAAGCAGGGGATGATGAAGTTCTAGACCCCATGTGATGGTGTGAGATGATGGGTTGTGTATAAATTTGTGTATTCTCATATTTTAGGAGTGTTGTTCATTCTGTGTATTCCTTGTCTTGTCTACAGGTTGATTAACTTAGCTCCCTTACCATTTTGCTGCCTTTTGTTGAACCCTTGCTGCAAATTTCTTGACTGTCCATTCCTTATTCCTCAGCTCTAAAAATACTGGAAATCTCCCCCTGCAGTGCCGCCGTCTCAAGGTCAAGGGGTGGGGTGAGGGGCTTGAAAGTCATCTAACCTGTCTGCTTACCCAGGGATATAGGGATACCGCTTGAGAAGGACAAAGAAGAAGCAGTATGATTCATCCTCGGTGTGGGAAGCTGAGGCTAAGGCCAGCACCCCAGAAAGACTTTGAGAAACCCTGACTTCCCTGAAAAAGGCTGCTGTAGGAGTGTGACTCACCCACGGGACATTTCTCCCAATACTGGACTATTTTACCCTCTGTGTGGTGGAATTTTTTATGGAGCTTCTGATTTGCATGTGTGCCGCCCCCGTGGCAGCAGCCGCCGCTGCTCGGGTCCGGAACCGCTGTGTGTGTCTGTGGCTCGAGGGATCCTCCGGACCCGGGGGTCTTGCGGACATGCCGAATAAAAAGGGGGGACGTAGATGTATGGGCTAGGCCGTATTAAGTTCGTGACGTCACCCACGGTGTGTGGTGAGGTGGGACACCACCGCTGCTGTTGTGGGGCACCCAGGGGAGATGTAGTGGCAGCTGGATGTTAACCCGTCAGTGGGTAGGGATGGTTGCCCCGGGGCCCAGTGTCTTTGTGCAGGGTAGAGCGACAGCAATGGCTAGCGCGCCCGAGCAAGCAGGGGGATGTTTGGTTACTCACAGTAAATGAATCACACAAGTCTTTTGGTAAACCAAGGTGCTGGAGGCCAGCCGCCGCAGCCGGTTGCATTCAGCTCCCCCACCGGGGCTGGTGGTCGCTGTTCTTTTCCTTTGCACTTGCTTTGTGTATGGTGGACTGCCTGGTCTGGAACTCAGGAATCCGCTGCCGGCTGGCTGTGGTCTAGGGATCCGTGCCCACAGACGCTGGCCCGTGGGATCTATGGGCCCTGGCGGTGGCCTTATCCCTATCGGTGGGCTGTTGTTTTCTTTTAGGGACTTTCAGTGGGACAGGACCAATAATCCTGCCCTCAATCGGTTAATTAGCTAGGCCGCTGGTTTCGGTCCTGGCTTCAGGGTCCGAGTACCCCCTCTGTGCTACGGTTTCCGGGTTAGTTCTCCGTGTCAGTACCAGCAGGCTACAACCCTGTCCCGGTCCACCTGGATCTGCCGAGCCGTCTTCCTGTCTCATGCTGACGGAGACCACCATATGCCACCTAGCCAAAGGCACCAGGGCTCCGACCCTGGCACTGTTCAACTTGAACTTCCTCTGCTGGAGCTACACCTAGCTCCAGCCCATACTCCTCTCCTCTCAAACTCCAAACTTGTCTAAAGCTTAACGCCACTGTTTTCCCGCCCCGGGCTGTCTAGACGCCTAGGTGGGCGTGTCTAACCGCCTTGTTCCCGCCCACTGGTGTGCCTGTCTTGCCCTAAAAGGGGGTGACTAGGGTTTCAGGTCGGCTGTGTGTCTCCTAGGTGAGGGAAGGTGTTATGCGGGGGCCTATCTGTGACTACCTGGTTTTGCCAGGGCGTCACATTCCCCCTTGGTTTAATACAGACCGTCTGCGGGGTGTCCAACCACCAACATTTATTGAACAGGAACTGTAGAACATGAACAAAGGGTAAAACAGGTTACAAGTATACTAATATATTTACATATTATCCTTCCCTTACGGGAGGCACTTTTCTTAAATGTTGCATATTTAAAACCGGGACGGGATGGACCAGTTCCTTCTCACCTCACCCACCCAAAACAACCTAGCCCTGATGCCACCTCTAAAACACAAACAAAAGGTCCGGGTGTCGCCCGTATGGGCTGGGTAAAAAGTTCCTTACCCAGCAGTCCTTTTTCAAGGGCCCCACATCCAGGGGACCCCTAACCCGGAGGGTAGTCACCGGTTTTGATGGTAACTGGGCCTCGGCCGACTCTACCGCAGGCCCTTCCTCCAACCAGCCTCTCCAGAGACTGCTGCAGGGCAAGAAAGTTTGTCAGGGGCTATTTACAAGACCCAATAGTTTTTGGGTTGGCTTTCCAGTCCAAAGCCATAGTCCATGAACTGTGATGGGACATTTTAACTGTTGAACGGGAACTGTAAACAGCAGCTGTTCCCAACGGGGACTGCAGAACTTGGGTAGCCTGGAAACCGCTACCATAACATTTTAATCTGGTGAAGATGGTGGAGAGGGGTGGGTGTGCAGCTGGGCGCCAATTTTCACCCACTTCTTCATGTCAAGGGCAAACCACCCACTCTTTCCGCAATGCCGGGTGTACGAGACCAAGTGTCCGGGCTCCAGGTCTCGGGCTGGGTGGCCAACGGGCAGATGAGGGGCCACATCTCTTCAGGACACAAAAATCTGGGCCTCCAGGCCCGGCTCGTAAATGAAGCCCCAACCTTTCTGGGCATTGAAGTGCCGGACCTGGCCTTGATATGTCGGGCCCCGCACCCGGAAAGTGGCGTTCCGAAGATGGTCCTTTTCGGTGTAGCTCCGGGACAGTACCTCCACCTTTCTCTTCTCCCGGGCCGCAATTTCTTTGTTCAACTGGCGCCACTGCCGCTCCCAATACGGAGCACTCACTTCATGCTCGGCTTACACCTGCGCGGGGGCTGGGCCCAGCCGGAATCCCTCTGTGACGGCTACCACCGCCACTACTGGCAATGGAGGGCCCCGCTGTGTCATGGCCCTTTCAGCTGCCCCACAGGTGCATCCCCGCTGTGCCTTAGCCGAGGCCGGGAACTTGGGAGTGGTCAGCGTCTCTGGTGGTGCTGACTTCCGGTCGGGGGATGTCTCCATTTCGCCCGGGCGGACTGCCGGGGCCGTCGTCATCGCGGGCGCTGCCTTCTCCGGGACTGGGGGTGATGTCATCAGGGTTGCGGCCTGGCTCAGGACCGGATGGCACATCTGCCGGGACACGGTCTGGCTTGGAGCTGGTGCGGGTGCTGGATCGGTGGAGTGCTCGCGGCCTGAGGTTTCCACTGGCGGGTCTTCGCAGGCAGAAGGGATGGGTAACGCTGCTGTTGTTTGTGGCAGTGGACCGAGCGGGGTGTCAGCTACAGGTGCCGGCAGCGAGGGAGGCAGCGTGGCGGACGGAGGCAGACCGGGCTACTCATCCATCGCCTTAACAGCACATTGGACTGAGCTTATAACCGGGGGCACATCCGCTCCATCTGGGCTTCCACCCAGTTGGCTGTTCCGGGCACAAATCGCTCCATAACGGGCTTGCCAGACTGTTCGGCCATCTTCCTCCGTCGGGATCCAGGAACAAAAGGGTGGCAGAGTCCTGGTGTCTCTGCCCTTTATCTGCTCGAGTCAGATGCTGCAGATTCTTCGCCCCCCCCCCCTCTTGGTCTTTTGCCGGCACACTCTCGAGCGGCTCGTTAGTTTTGTTTTACGACCTCGGGGTTCACCTTCCGTCCATGTTCCCAGGGGGCGGGGCTTTAGCTTTGCACCCTTTCTCGGGGAAGAAGACGCTGGGCTGCAGTTTTTGCGCCTAAAAATGGCGGCAAAAATGGCGACTTCTGAAAATTTCTCAACGGATCACCGCTGACAGCCCAATTTAAGACGCACTTCCACCACGTAGGTGGATGGGTTTGAATCCAAGTTTCGGGGTGTGCCGCCCCCGTGCCAGCAGCCACCGCTGCTCAGGTCCAGACCCGCTGTGTGTGTCTGTGGCTCGAGGAACCCTCCGGACCCGGAGGTCTCGCGGACACGCCGAATTAAAAGGGGGGATGTAGATGTACGGGCTAGGCCAAATTAAGTTCGTGACGCCACCCACGGTGTGTGGTGAGGTGGGACACCACCGCTGCTGTTATGGGTCACCCGAGGAAGATGTAGTGGCAGCTGGATGTTAAGCCCTCAGTGGGTAGCGATGGTTGCCCCGGGGCCCAGTGTCTTTGTGCAGGGTAGAGCGACGGCAAGGGTCGGCGCGCCCGAGTAAGAAGGGGGACATTTGGTTACTCACAGTAAATGAATCACACGACTCTTTTGGTAGACCAAGGTGCTGGTGGCCGACCGCCGTGGCCGGTTGAATTCAGGTCCCCCACCCGGACTGGTGGTCACTGTCCTTTTCCTCTGCACTTGCTTTGTGTATGGTGGACTGCCTGGTCTGGAACTCAGGAGTCTGCTCCCGGCTGGCTGTGGCTTAAAGAGCCGTGCATGCAGACACTGGCCCATGGGATCTATGGGCCCTGGCGGTGGCCTTATCCTTATCGGTGGGCTGTTGTTTTCTTTTAGGGACTTTGGGTGGGACAGGACCTATAATCCTGTCCTCAATCAGTTAATTAGCTAGGTCGTTGGTTTCGGTCCTGGCTTCAGGGTCCGAGTACCCCCTCTGTGCTACGGTTTCTGGGTCAGTTCTCCGTGACAGTACCGGCAGTCTACAACCCTGTCCCGGTCCACCTCGGATCTGCCGAGCCATCTTCCCATGTCATGCTGACGGAGACCACCGGCTGCCACCTAGCCAAAGGCACCAGGGCTCCGACCCTGGCACCGTTCATCTTGAACTTCCTCTGCTGGAGCTACACCTATCTCCAGCCCACACTCCTCTCCACTCGAACTCCAAACTTGTCTAAACTTAACTCCACTGTTTTCCCGCCCCGGCCTGTCTAGACCCCTAGGTGGGCGTGTCCAACCACCTGGTCCCGCCCACTGGTGTGCCTGTCTTGCCCTACAGGGGGTGACTAGTGTTTCAGGTCGGCTGTGTGTCTCCTAGGTGAGGGAAGGTGTTATGCGGGGGCCTATCTGTGACTGCCTGGTTTTGCCAGGGTGTCACACATGGAAAAAAGGTTCTTTATTTTGTTCACCTATCACTCGCTCTATTGATTGTGTGATATCAGAGTAGGACCCCGTGACACCCCACATGGAGTGAAGTGCATCAAAGTGACATGCCCGGCTTGGAGGAGGTGGCAGTCACCCTGCCCCAACTGCACAGCAAAAAAGGGAGCAAGGTGCAAATATGTCGGCTGCTACTGCCCAAGGCGCCAACAGACTGAGCGTATGTGACGCCCTGGGCAAGCCAGGGGTCACAGGTAATGACACCACCACACCCTACACCCCAGTTAGGTACACCGAAGCTACACCAGAAACCCTTGTTGCCTTCCTCCAGGGGCTGATGTCCCCACCAGGGGGTGGGCCAGGCGGTTGGCTCCGCCCACCGAGGAGTTCACAGCCCTGGAGGTGGGAAAACCAGGCAGAGTTTAGTGAGAGCTGAAGTTGAAGTGAGAGTGAAGTGGTAGAGGAGCAAGTGAGAGGAGTTGAAGTGAAGGAGAAAGCCTGAAGTTGGTCCGGGTGTGTGCCCCGGACTGAGACAGCAAGGTTAGCAGACGGCGGTGACCGTCTGCAGGACAGGCTGATCGGAGGTTGCCGAAAGGACTGTGGACGGGTGGTGGCCCGGCGGTACCGGACCGGTATACGAAGAGAAGCCAGCACCATTGGAAGGGGCCTTTTGGATCCCGGCAAGGCTAGGAGTCACCGTGAATTTGCCAAATCTGTCAGTGAAGGGGACCTCCGGGTCTCCCAGCAGCTGAGTCCCGATTGAAGGCAACAGTCCAACCGTAGGAGAGAGACACCGCCACCGCCAAGGCACCAGTTTCTCAGGGCCAGCGCCTGCGGGCAAAGAGGGGCTCCTCTGGTCCATATCCAAGCCGGGGAGCGGGTTACCGGTGGGAACCCATCGCTACCAACATTACACTAGGTGCAGGGACAGAGACCGTCACCGTCAACTACCGGGGAAAAGCAACAGCAGCCGTCCGTGGGAACCGTCTTTCCAGCCGTGTGTTTTACCGAGAACTGTGTCAACGTCTCAGGCTGAGTGAGTACCACCGTGCCGTGCGGCACAGCGCTACCCCCGCGACCCTGCACCTCACCAGGCCCTGCACCTGGCCTGCCATCCATCCCTACCCCATCGCTGGGCCCCGGGACAACCAACCCCCTACCCATGGAGGGGAGGAATAACAACAAAGCTGCTCCCTGTCACCGCTCCCGGGATCCCCATACAGAGCAGCGGTGGTGTGCACACAATCCCCACAACCGTGGGTGGCGTCACGGACAATAAATCCCCAAAACCATTCCCCTTTTCACTCACGGGCGAGGAGCGCCGCTCGAGTCCCCGGGATCCAGCCCATCGCTCGAGCCACCGAGCAGCAGCGGCCGCAGCAGCAGCGGCAGCCGGACCCGAGCAGTGGGAGAGCGCGGCATCCCCTCCTCCGCCCGTGACAACTTGGCGTCACGAACAGGATCTTACCACTCTGCCGTTGGGTAGAGGTGCGCCTTGTTACCGCCGGAGGTGTCCGGCCGGAAAATTTCAGAAGCCGCCATCTTTGGCGCGAAAAGTCCCCGCTCGAGCGTCTTCTCGAGTAGCGGAGGCGCGAAGGCCAAAACCCCTCCCCAATAGAGGAGGGGCGGAAAAGAAGCTAAGGGGGACGGAAGCAAGATGTCTGCGTCCGACGGAGCCGCTGGAGGAGCGGTGGTCGCAGCCGCAGTGGCACCCGTGGATGGGAATGGGCCTGCCCAGGTCCCTGCCGTGCTGGCAGGAGGTGCCGCGGCCCCCGCTCTCGCTCAGGGGATGCCGTTCTCCTTGCCCTATGTGCCCGGAGCTACCTGGCTACCGCAGTACGACGGGAAACCTGATGCGTTACAGGTCTTCCGGAAAAAGCTTAACCTGCTTCTGGAATTGTACCCCCTGACTGATAAGCAACGTGCAGCGGTAGTGCTGGGCCAGCTAACCGGTGCGGCTGAGCAGGAGGCGGAGACCTGGGCCGAGGGGGACCGGTTCTCTGTAGCCACCATCTTTGAGAAACTACAGACTGCCTTTGAGACCCGTACCGAAGCTGAGCTGAGGATGCAGTTTTACCAATGCCGGCAACGGTCTGTGGATAGCATTCGGGACTACGCTTTACGTCTGCAAACCGCCCTCCGCACACTAAAGCGGGTGGACACCATCAATGAGGTGGACAGCAACAAAATGTTAGTAGAGCAATTTGTGCAGGGGATGAGGTCCTCTGAGGATCGCAAACAACTCCGGCTGTGGGCCCTGGAACACCCTGATGTGGACTTTGCTGTGTTAAAGGAACGGGCCATTAAAGCTCTGCAACCCCCAGCTTCAGAAATCTTGGAGCCAGCCCCGTGGCCAGTTGAGACGGCCCCCGTCGTGGTGGTCCCTACCCTACCAGCCTCTCCAGTACCTACAGCTCCAAGCAGCACGGTGGAAGAACTGGCAGCCCAGGTCCGCCGCATGGACGGAGACCTTGCCAAGATTCTCGCTGCACTCCAACCTCTGACCAGATCCCAGCCTCCAACCAAGATACAGCTCGCCGACAGCCCTGAGGATGTTCCCTGGATGCAGCGGAGAAGTGCTAACAACTCGCGGAACAGACCTCCAACCTGCTACAGGTGCAGCAAGCCTGGCCATTACTTCCGACAGTGCCCGTTAAGCGAGCAACCCCTGGGGCCACGGGCCAATCCTCAGGAGTAGAACCCCGTGGCCCCCCAGACTGGCGGGACCGGTATATCGGGGCCTGGCCCATCATCCCCGTGGCTGTGGACGGCATACCGGTGATGGCTCTCTTGGACACTGGATCACAGGTAACCACCGTACCATACACATTGTACCAACGGTATTGGGGGACAGACGAGCTGGCTCCCCCAGATACTAGTATAACACTGATTGCTGCTGATGGACTCCCATTGACCCAAGTGGGGTATAAACAAGTGGCCATGACAGTGGGACGAGCTGAACTACAACACCAGGGTATGATTGTGATCATGAATGAACCCAGTGATCATAACCCGAAGATAGTGCTGGGAACCAATGTGATGGAGCACTGTATGAGTGATGTGTTGGCCCTACTGCAGCATCTGGCCGCCACGGCAGCGGGGAGCCGACAGAGAGCTGTGCAGCATGAGATCTGAGCCTTGATGTACCGCCAGCATGTAAACTCAACAGGAGGAGAGATTGGTGGAGTGAGAGTGATGGATGCTGCTCCGTTGATTGTGCCCCCTAGGAGTGAGATGATGATTTGGTGTAGGGCCTCAGGGGCGTGACTACCCTGCCATGATAGAGCCCATGCCCTCCGAGCACTGGCCCACAGTAATGGCCGCCCGAGGGGTGGTAGATGTAAAGAAGGGGAGAGTGCCCGTGAGGGTGCTGAACTGTGGGGAGGAAGAAGTCAGGCTTCCCGGTATGCCACCCTTGCCAAGTTGCTCACCCTGGATCCCCACACCATCCATGGGGCAGCTCCTCCAGTTTCCCCACCTACTGCCAGCACTCACCCGCCCCAATGGGAGTTAGATGAGTGGCACCAACAGCTACACGTGGGCACTGACGATACCCCTACACATCACAAAGAAGGGGTATATAGGGTGGTACGGGAGTATGAGCAAGTTTTCAGCAAACATCCACTAGACTTTGGGCAGATCAAAGGGGTCCAACACCACATCCCCATCGGTGAGCACCCCCTATCAAAGAGAGGTACAGGCCTATTCCCCCTGCGCATTACCAATGTGCCAAAGATATGTTGAGGAACATTAAAGAGGCAGGGGTTATTAGGGACAGCTGTAGTCCCTGGGCCGCCCCGTTGGTACTGGTCAAGAAGAAGGATGGCACCATGTGGATGTGTGTGGATTACCGGAAGATTAACCAGATAACGCATAAAGATGCTTACCCACTGCCCCGTATTGAAGAGTCTTTGGCCGCACTGAGAACTGCGAATTACTTCTCTACCCTTGACCTCACCAGCGGGTACTGGCAAGTGGCGGTGGCACCGGAGGACCGGGAGAAAACTGCCTTCACCACCCCAATGGGGCTCTGTGAATTCAATAGTATGCCGTTCGGGCTGTGCAACGCCCCTGGAACCTTCCAACGGCTGATGAAGTGCTGTCTGGGGCATCTAAACTTCGAGACCGTCCTGTTATACCTGGATGATGTGATTGTGTACTTTCAGACGTATGAAGCCCATCTGGAGCACCTGGCCGAGGTGTTCGCGTCCCTTGCCAAATACGGGATGAAGTTGAAGCCCTCTAAGTGTCACCTGCTGAAACCCAGAGTGCAGTACCTGGGGCATGTAGTGAGTGCAGAAGGTGTCGCCCCCGACCCCGAGAAGATTACTGCCATCCAAGACTGGCCGAGACCATCCACAGTGAGAGAAGTAAGGCAGTTTCTGGGTCTGGTGGGGTACTACTGACGCTTCATCAAGGGGTACACGAAGATGGCTGCCCCCATGCAGGACCTCCTCGTGGGACAGACCAAAGGTGGTAGACCCATCGGAGCCCCACTGGTGTGGGAAGAAAGGCATGAGGAATCCCTCCGCCAGCTGAAAGCGGCCTTGACCGGAGAGGAGATCCTAGTGTACCCTGATTACAGCTGCCCATTCATCCTCTACACTGATGCCAGCAAAGTGGGTTTGGGGGCAGTCCTATCCCAGGTCCAGGACGGGAAGGAAAAAGTGATTGCTTATGCTAGCCGAAAGCTCCGGCCGACTGAAAGGAACCCTGAGAAACTACAGCTCCTTCAAGCTCGAGCTCCTGGCACTGGTATGGGCTATCACCGAGCGGTTCCGCCACTACTTGGCCGCAGCAAAATTCACCGCTTTCACAGATAACAATCTGTTGACTCACCTGGACACGGCCAAGTTGGGCGCGTTGGAGCAGCGGTGGGTGGCCAGGCTAGCCAACTATGATTTCACAATCAAATACAGGGCCGGTCGTGTCAACATTAATGCTGATGCACTCTCTCAGATGCCCCATTTGTCAGAAGAAGGGTGCGAAGATGACGACCTTGAAGAGATCGAGTTGCCTGCGTTTCACCAGCCGCCAACTGAGAAGGTACATGTCCACCAACAACGGGTGAACCTGGACCCGCTGCCAAGTCAGGAGTGGCAGGAAGCTCAAAACCAGGCGCCCGCTGTCTGCCTAGTCAAGACCCTGGTGGAGCGAGGCGCTGCTGGAATAGACCCTGCCGCCCCAGCTGAAGCCCAGCGCTTGTGGAAGGAACAGACCCGGCTGTATTTACACCAAGGGAAGTTGTACCGTGAGCTGATTAACCCGAAGACTCATGAGAAAATCCACCAGTTGGTGATTCCCCAAGCTAATGTACCCACCGTTCTGCAAGCATACCATGATGGTGCCGGACACTTCGGATGGAAGAAGCTGGAGATGCTGTTGAGAGAGCGGTTCTATTGGAGTGGGATGTGGGAGTCTGTGGAGGCCTGGTGTCGAGAGTGCGGTCCTTGTACGCTGAGGAGGAAGGACGGAGCTAGCCAGAAGGCGCCCCTACACCCGATCATTACACATCAGCCGCTGGAGCTGGTCGCCTTGGACCATGTAAAGCTCACCCCCAGCCGAAGTGGGTACACTTACGCTCTGACCATAGTAGATCATTACTCCAGGTTCATGGTGGTTGTCCCGGTCAAAGACCTAACCGACCGTACCGCCGCTAGAGCGTTCCAAGCTTACTTCTGTCGACCCCATGGATACCCTGAGAAGGTGCTTACTGACCAAGGCCCAGCCTTTGAAGCGGAGGTGTTCCATGAGTTCTGTCAGCTGTACGGCTGTAAGAAGATCCGGACCACGCCTTACCATGTCCAAACCAACGGTATGTGTGAGAAGATGAACCATTTGGTCCTTGGCCTCTTCAAGACGTTGCCGCTGGAAGAGCGGAACCAGTGGCCGGAGAAGCTGCCTGACTTGGTCGATATGTACAACAATATCCCGTCCAGCTCAACGAAGTGCACCCCAGCATATCTGATGAGGGCTCACCCTGGCCGACTGCCGGTGGACCTGGAAATGGGACTGGAAGCCCCAGAGACACTCCCCTCGATAACTGAATGGGACACACGGCGGAGGGTGCAGTACCGACAGATTCAGGAATATGTGGAGAAGAATTTAAGTCGGAGTCGAGAACAGCAGGAGCGGCGCTTCAACCAGAAGGCGTCTGCTGGCCCTTTCCAGCCTGGAGATGTGGTGTTAAAGCGGAAGAGGAAAACCCACAAGCTGGATGATCAATGGGAACAAACCCCATACGTCATACAGCCCAGAGGATGGGAAGATGGGAAGGCCTACCAGATCAGTCGTGACCAAGGGGGCACTTTGGCCACGGTTTCCCGGGACCATCTGAAAAGGTGCCCACCAGCATTGAGGGCCACGGCTGAAGTACTGGTTCCTCCACCAGCAGAGAAGGCAAAAGAGTTAATCCACACCATGATGGGTGACTTCCCAGCGGACTGGCCTACACAGAATGGTGCGGTGATTCTTCCAGTGATACTATTCCCACAACCCGTGGATGAAGAAGCGATGGAGGTGGTCAACCGTGAGCCAGAACCAGTGCCAGTGCCCAGGGATGAACCTGTGCCCAGCTCCCCTATGCCTCCGCCTGCCCCACACGATAACAGGGAAGAGGGACTGATTGTTCTCTCTCCCCCGCTGCCTGTCACCACTGATACCGGACCCCGGAGGTCCACCCGTCCCAACCTAGGTAGACCCCCACTTAGGTACAGGGAAACCATTCTTTAAAAAGGGACCACCAGTGTGTGTGTTTTAAGAGTTTTAAAAGTTATGAGAAAATGAAAGTGATCACCGAAGTCTCATCTGATTGTCTACAACCGTGATTTGAAACCGGCCGTTGCCGGCACCGTTGTCCCCGTGGGGACCATTTGAAAAGTTGCATAAGGGACTCCTTACGGACAAGCCCGTGAACTTGCAGGGCAACCACAAACTTAGTGGCTTGAAAATAATGTTTTGTTGCAGCTTACCGTTACCGCCTCCGGAGAGGCAGGTTGGAGGGAGGGCCCGCAGTGGAGCAGGCTGGGGCCCAGCCACCACCGGAACCGGTGGCTACCCTCTGGAGGGGAAGGACAGATCCCGCTCGGGTGACTTGGTTCAGGACTGGGGTCAAGGGGTGCTGCCTGTTTCTTAGGGGCAGCATCAGGGCCAGGTTACTTGGGTGGGAGAGAGCGGCAGCCGCAACCGTTACCGTAACGTTTAAGAAAAGTGCCTCCCATTGTGGGATGATGTTATTTTATTTGTATTATGTTTTTACCTTTTTTTTTCAGAAAAATAAAACCGGAGTTGGACGGGCAGCCCGCGGACGGTCTGCATTTTGGTAAGGGGGAATGTGACGCCCTGGGCAAGCCAGGGGTCACAGGTAATGACACCACCACACCCTACACCCCGGTTAGGTACACCGAAGCTACACCAGAAACCCTTGTTGCCTTCCTCCAGGGGCTGATGTCCACACCAGGGGGTGGGCCAGGCGGTTGGCTCCGCCCACCGAGGAGTTCACAGCCCTGGAGGCGGGAAAACCAGGCAGAGTTTAGTGAGAGCTGAAGTTGAAGTGAGAGTGAAGTGGTAGAGGAGCAAGTGAGAGGAGTTGAAGTGAAGGAGAAAGCCTGAAGTTGGTCCGGGTGTGTGCCCCGGACTGAGACAGCAAGGTTAGCAGACGGCGGTGACCGTCTGCAGGACAGGCTGATCGGAGGTTGCTGAAAGGACCGTGGACGGGTGGTGGCCCGGCGGTACCGGACCGGTATACGAAGAGAAGCCAGCACCATTGGCAGGGGCTTTTCGGATCCCGGCAAGGCTAGGAGTCGCCGTGAATTTGCCAAATCCGTCAGTGAAGGGGACCTCCGGGTCTCCCAGCAGCTAAGTCAAGATTGAAGGCAACAGTCCAACCGTAGGAGAGAGACACCGCCACTGCCAAGGCACCAGTTTCTCAGGGCCAGCGCCTGCGGGCAAAGAGGGGCTCCTCTAGCCCATATTCAAGCCGGGGAGCGGGTTACCGGTGGGAACCCATCGCTACCAACATTACACTAGGTGCAGGGACAGAGACCGTCACCGTCAACTACCGGAGAAAAGCAACAGCAACCGTCCGTGGGAACCGTCTTTCCAGCCGTGTGTTTTACCGAGAACTGTGTCAACGTCTCAGGCTGAGTGAGTACCACCGTGCCGTGCGGCACAGCGCTGCCCCTGCGACCCTGCACCTCACCAGGCCCCGCACCTGGCCTGCCATCCATCCCTACCCCATCACTGGGCCCCGGGACAACCAACCCCCTACCCATGGAGGGGAGGAATAACAACAAAGCTGCTCCCTGTCACCGCTCCCGTGATCCCCATACAGAGCAGCGGTGGTGTCCACACAATCACTACAACCGTGGGTGGCGTCACGGACAATAAATCCCCAAAACCATTCCCCTTTTCACTCATGGGCGAGGAGCGCCGCTCGAGTCCCCGGGATCCGGCCCATCGCTCGAGCCACCGAGCAGCAGCGGCCGCAGCAGCAGCGGCAGCCGGACCCGAGCAGTGGGAGAGCGCGGCGTCCCCTCCTTCGCCCACGACACGTACTAATGAAGCTCCCTGGCATGGCATATCTTCAGGAAATGTGCTGGTGATAAAACATGGATGGTTTGCATTCTGTGCTGTCAGAGCGTGAAGTGATGCATAAGTGTTCTTAACCTGAGCACACCTGCATGACAAGGCATCTGAATGCAAAGCATGAACTGCAGTGGAGTACACACGTAAAAAAACAGGACAATCTGAGGCTGCTCCTGCTCCCTCTTCTGCTGCTGTCTTTTCTTCTCCTTCCCGAGCAAAAGGGCCACCTGGCTGACCTGAAAGAAAGGATATTACAGCACAATCAGAGCAAATCAAGCAAAATATTTTCTACTTTTCATACCATGACGGCATTCAGACATGCCCCTCCTATTCGTATATGTTCCTGTTCTGAGCAGGAATCTGCTGAGAACGTATGAAAATGAAGTTGTTCATGTGCCAGTGGCTTTGCATAATTATATCAGGTAGGTGCTAAAAGTAATGACAAGGAGAAACATAATTTATCATTTATGTATAGATGTACAGTAGTTAGTATATTCAACATGTTATGAAATGTATACGGTGAGTAATGAGGCTTATACAAATGTTTTTATAACTTCTATTTCTTTGCTTATTTTTCTTACAGTTGACATAATACAATGCCAGAAGAAAGACTTGGTGTCACAGATGCCCTCTTCATTGATAGAACCTGAAGGAGGCTCTGTCACCCTTCATTGCACATATGAAACCTCATCAAACCCATACATGTTCTGGTACAGACAAAGACCTGGACAGTACCTGGAATATTTAGCTAGGGTTGACTATGTCGAACTTTCCTATGTAGAAGAAGCATTTCGTGGTAGGATATCTATTAAACATTATAAAGTAAACTCCACAGCTCCACTTACTGTGACTGATCTTCTTATGGAAGACACTGCTGTGTATTTCTGCGCGCTGAGTCCCACAAAGGTTCCTTTATCACCTAAGTATGTGCAAAAACTGTGTCAGTGCAGTGATATAGCAAGTAACTCACAATTTCAATATGTTATTTCACTTATGTTAATGAAAACATGTGTACAGATGATTATATTCCTTGATACATTCGGTCCAGATACATTCTGTAATGAAAGTGAAAAGTGAGGAAGAAAAAAGACATTTTGTGTTATGTTCCTTTGTCCTTTCACATTTTAAGGTAATGAGGGGTTATGGGATAACAGGGCTAGAGATGAGCCATCTTGATCGGCAAAGATCAGAAAATGTTAAAATTGTATGATCTTTGGCCAGATCAGATCGGGATTGGACATCTGAACATTTACCGCAAAAGTTGGCAATCTTGCCAAGGATCAATAAATGTTCGGATGGCAAAAACCATCCTCTCCCTGCCCATCACAGCCATGTGAAGTATTGGCATGTCTGTGATTGGCCACTCTAAAAATAAAGGAAGCAAAAGAGTTAAAGCAGTAGATATTTACCGAATCTCTCCACCGTTGCAGCGCTACTTCCGGGTCCGCTAATTATATTCACTGTATATCATACATATTCACTGCTTTCCCCGCCCACCGGTGTCTCTGATTGGCTGCAGTAGAACTATTCCCTACCCTCTCTGACCGCGTTATACTGCTGGTGTATAATAAATAAATAAATAAATAAATAAATAAAAATGCCATGTGATTCCCCTGTTGAGGATAAGAATTGAGTATCCAAAAATACTTAATTCAGCCATTTAATAGACTCAGGTATATAGTTTAGTAGATGTAAATTAATACGTATATATGTATATTGCATATTTAGTGATTTTCCTTAAGCACAGTATATATCAGTATATGTAACTGGAAGATGGCTGCTACATTCTGGACAACGCCTAAGATGATAAACAAAAGAAATTCCTGGAGTCTGGACTGACCAATCAAGAAGAGGATATGCAGATTTCTATACGTCATTAAGCCCCGACCCACGATATTTTATTGGACTGTATTTTGTCCACGCCCTTCACTTCTGAAGAGCTGTGAAAAGTTTTAAACAATAAAGACCAGTTGCCTTAGGGTCTGTCATGGAGAAGGTCCATAACCGATATATAGTGTCTGTTATCGTTCATTCTCACGTGCACTCATGACAATATGATTTGAAGCAGCGGTCAGATCTAGAAAAAGTGACCGGTTGAGTCACACCCTTAACACCCCTATATATTGATACAAGCACAGATAAAGCATAAGGCCACAGGCTGCTGCCCCCAGATGTGCGCTTATCTTGGCATCATGCCCCTTTTTTAAAATTATTTAAATAAATAAATAAATTAAAAAAACAAAATGTTGTGCGATCCCCTCAATTTTGATACCCAGCCAGGATAAAACTCGACAGCTGGGGGCTGGTATTCTTAGGCTGAGGAGATCAATGGTTATTGGACCCCACAGCCTAAAAATAGCAGCCTGCAGCTGCCCAAGATTGTTGCATTGCTTAGATGCAACAATCCCGGAACTTAACTCGGCTCTTCGCGTTTGCCCTGGTGCAGTGGCAATCGGGGTATTAAGTGGTTGATTTTTTTTTATTATTTACTTAGTTATCACCAGTACAAGTATACAGACAGCGTTTGTGATTCCAACCAATCCCAGACTCTGTCTCATAGAGTGGGGGCGTGGTCCAATGGCAGCCAATCAGAGATGCCAGTGGAAGGGGAAAACAAGGAATATGTATGAGGGATAATTATCGGTCTTGGAAGTAGCACTGCAGCCGTGGAAAAACTCAGTAAGTATGTACTGCTTTAACCCTTTTTTATTTAGTTTCTTTTACAGCCCCCCTACACTATTTTACAACACATTTTTTGCCTCCCATTGAATTTATTGGGTTTGGCTAGGATCGGTTATCGGATTGGCAAGGATTGCAGATCCGATTAGCAATCTCAGGCGGGTTCGGTGATCCTAAACTGATCCGATCCTTGGCAGGATTGCTAATCTCTATACAGGACATTATTATTTTGCTAATAGAATGCCCTTTTTTATAGTGAGATGCATTTTTATGAACAACATGGCTGTCTTCTTCCAGAAAGAGTGCCACTCCTGTCCTGTGTGTGGTATTGCAGCTTAGCCTCCTTCATTTGGCCAATTTAGAATACATTTAGTTTGGATATATTTCATAATGATGAATATGGAAATTTTAACAATCTTAAAGAGAACCTGTCACCAGTTTAAAAAAGTGGCAAGTTTTTCCTCTTATTTTGTCCCCGTTGTTCATCTCAGAATGACATTTTTAATTTTTTTTTGTTTTTAAAGGGAATCTGTCACCATATACATGGATTCAAAGAAGCAATACCAAATAGTTTTTTTACTCAATGTTAATCTCCTCAAGTTCAATTCAATAAAAACGGTCTATAGAAATATATGTATAAATACACAAATATTCACAAAGATAATACTAGATTAATCTACTCAGGAAGAACCTGAAAAGTGAAAAAGATTTTTTCAATTTAAATAAGACATTTTTTTTAAAGTACAAGAAAGAAAGAAAAAAGAAAGAAAAACTAAGAGAAATGAAGGACCTCCAATCCTTTTCACATAAAGACTATACAATACTAGGTAAATCATATTTGGTGCTAACATTTTTACACCATATTGCTGCACCAAATCTACACCGCCAGGCAAAAAAATTGCATCACTATGACTTGCGTTATGATGCAGTTTTGATTCAATTTTTTGCCAGGGGGTTTAGATTGGGTGCAGGAGTATGTTGTAGAAATTTCAGCACAAAAACAGTTGTGTTGGTGGCAGAGAGGTGAGAATCGTGCCTCCTTCCTCTGCCCTCTCCCCCCAACCTCGCACAACCGAAATGTGAGCAAGCTCTCACTCATCTGCTGAGTCTTCCATGCCCATCGCCAGTTCGTCCTCCATTTCTTCATGGGCTCCTGCACCTTCCTCAACAATTTTTGCTGATACTATGCGCCCTTGTTAATCCCTCTCCCCCACCATGACTGCCGCCTAGGTGCCGCTCACCGTCTGGACCTTGTAGATCTTATTATCCCTTCTGCATATGACTCCTCCTGTACTTCCTCCCCTTCCTCTTGGACCAACACCTGACTCCGAATAATGCTTACAGTGTGCTCCATCTTGTAGATGACCAGAATTGTCACGCTGAGAATGGCATCGCCATTGCTAAACATCTTCGTCGACATTTGTAAACTGTGTAGAAGGGTGCATAGGTCCTTGATCTGACACCACTCCAGCAGCGTGATCTGCACCACCTCTGGATCAAGTTAGCCCAGGGTATACGTCAGACCGTATTTCAGCAGGGCTCTGCGGTGCTGCCACAGACGCTGCAACATGTGCAGATTCCAATTCCTGCGTGTCGGAACATCGCATTTCCGGCGTTTAACCGCCAGACGCTAAGACTTCAGGAGCAATGAAAGTTGTTGAGCTGCTGGGTGCGAAGGATCAAAGTGAGCACATAAGCAGCGTGCCCGCTGCACAAGGCCATGTAGGCCGGGATGGTATTTTAAAAATTGCTGGAGAATCAGATTCAACACGTGAGACATACAAGGCACGTGTGTCATTTTGCCCTGCCGAAGGGCCGCAGACAGGTTTGCATCATTGCCGCACACGGCTGTTAATTCACCAACGTAGTCCACTCAATCAATTTGTACTCCGGTCGCCAGGTGACAACGTGTTCCTTTCGTGCATAGTGCTGATGATGGGAAAGGAGTCGATGCCAGCGGCGCAGGTGGACGCAGGTTATGGTCACCCACTGGGTTGCGTTACCTTGACAGATACAGAACCACAGGCTGAATGTAGGTGGTGGGTATCTCACAGATGAAGTACCATCATTCAGCTACAACCAATGGGAAGACACCACACCCTTTTTTAGGCCCCTCCTGTCTGCAGACCACTGCCAGACAAAGCTATGAACCTCTTGTTACTGTTACCCCCAGTTCAGTTTTATGATTTTCTGTGCTTGTTACCTGACTACTTTTCCTGCTTGCTGTTTATGTACCTCGTTGGCCGATCCGCATTTCACCTCTGCTTGTTTTCTGATTAAGTCCTGGCCATCCCATTCTGTTCCTCTTCCTCAATTAATGTTTTTGACCCTGCATGACTACTATTCTCTGGAACAGCAGCCTTCCACAGGTATTGATCAACTTGGGCCCTGTGTAATTCCAAATCACTGTATAGGGTTAAAGGGTTTCAGGGTTCTGGGTGTCCAGCTTGGTGAGTGGCTTGCCTCTAGCCTATCCTTTACAGCCCATCTGAGTGTGTCGATCCAGGCAGGCGTTACACCGTGCCCTCTGCAGAAGGCCATGTAGGCCGGGATAGTGTTTTAAAAATTGCTGGACAACCAGGTTCAACACGTGAGCCATACAAGGCACGTGTGTCACATTGCCCTGAAGAAGGGTCGCAGACTGGTTTGCATCATTGTCGCACCCGACCTTCCCTGGCTGCTGGTTGAGTGGAGACAACCATTGATGAAACTCGGTCTCACTCTGCAGAGCTAACCGTCCACAACTCCTCAGCGGTGTGACTCACATTTCCCAGACATTTCTAAGTAAAGAGTCGACCGCATCATGCTGTTGAGCTGTGCTGCCAGCATAGTAAGGAGGTGTGTGGGATTCCTTGGGCGCAGTTACAAGGAAGGGTGGCCTGACCACAAAGGGTTTGGGCCGAGGTGGAGGACCCACACGAGGTTGAGGAGGCAGAAAAAGTGGAGGAACTTGTACATACAGAGGAAGGATTGACACACAAGTCATGGGGACGGCAAGACTTGTACAGCAAACCCTTCTCCATCTCTCACCATAGTTACCCAGTGCCCAGTCAGCAACATGTAACTCCCCTGTCCATGCTTACTGGTCCAAGTATCTGTGGTAAAATGCACCCTGTCACACACAGAGTTTCTCAAGGAATCGGTGAGGTTGTGTGCGACCTGCTGTGGTAGCGCGGGCACGCCTTTCTTGGAGAAGGAGTGACGACTGGCCATCGGCTCTTGGGGCACTGCAATGGGCATAAGGTCTCGAAAATCCTCGGTCTCAAAAGGGTGTAAAGGCAGCCTTTCTGTTGCCAACAAGTTGCAGATGATGAAACTCAACCTCTTAGGCATGTCATGCCCTTCGAAAATCATGTAAAACACAGCAAGGGGACTCCAAACACAGTCTCCCTCGTTGCCACTAATTGGGCCACACACACCCCACTTGACTGACATCAGTTGACCCCCCCTTTTGAAAAAGAAAAAGATGCTTTGCATGAAGCACTCTCAAAAATACGCGTGCCTTTCGCCTCCCCTGGATGACCCAGGGGAAGAAAAGTCCTCTGAGAGCCATGACTTGTTCATCTTGGTTCTTTTACAAACACAGCGAGGGGACTCCAACCACAGTCTCCCTCGTTGCCACTAATTGGGCCACACACACCCCACTTGACTGGCATCAGTTGACCCCCCTTTTGAAAAAGAAAAAGATGCTTGGCATGAAGCACTCTCAAAAATACGCGTGTCTTTCACCTCCCCTGGATGACCCAGGGGAAGAAAAGTCCTCTGAGAGCCATGACTTGTTCATCTTGGTTCTTTTACAAACACAGCGAGGGGACTCCAACCACAGTCTCCCTCGTTTCCACTAATTGGGCCACACACACCCCACTTGACTGGCATCAGTTGACCCCCCTTTTGAAAAAGAAAAAGATGCTTTGCATGAAGCACTCTCAAAAATACGCGTGCCTTTCACCTCCCCTGGATGAGCCAGGGGAAGAAAAGTCCTCTGAGAGCCATGTCCACATTGTCAGTGGACAGACACGTGTGCTTATCTGCCAGCAGACCCCCAGCAGCACTGAAGACAGGTTCCGAGAGAACGCTGGCTGCAGGACACGACAAGATCCCCAAGACGTACGTGGCAAGCTCAGGCAATTTATCCAGATTGGATGCCTAAAATGAGCAGGGCTCAAGTTGCACAGTAATGGCATCGACGTTTCCTTGCATATACTCATATATCTGTGTCTCCTCCTCTTTTTCCTTGTCCTGCTCATGAGTATATGTCCTTGTCACTTTCCCATGTGTTTGTGTTGTGTTGTGAGTTGTTTGTCACCTTTTGGACACCTTTGAGGGTGTTTTCTAGGTGTTTTTATGTGTTTGTGATTGCCTGCCATTGTTTCCTATGCGGTTCGAGTTCGGTTCGTCGAACTTTCGACGAACTGAACTCGAACGAGACCTCCGTTCGACGAACCGAACTCGAGCCGAACCACGACCGGTTCGCTCATCTCTAGAGCCTTCTGGGTTTTTTTTGCGGACCTCAAAATAAATGGAAGTAGGATTATATACAGTCAAAAGCTAGAAAGATAGATAGCTGGCTACGATAGATAAGAAAGACAAATAACGTCCCACTCCCCTGCATTTTGTAATCTTGCACCCTTTAGTGCCTTTCATGTGGCACTAAAGGGTGTTTAGCCTTGCTTTTAGCCACAAATTCATTAATTTTCCCCCAAAAAAACGACATGGGGTCACCCCTATTTTTTGTAGCCAGCCAAGGGGAAGCAGACAGCGGCAGTGAAATACACATCACTGCAGCTTCCGGGCACGAACTGCACATGCGCAAGTAGCAGTGATGTCACCGCTCTTCCCACACATGTGCAGTAGGAGCACATACTGTAGTAGATTACATGCGCACACACACAAAAGAACGCACACACACAATCACACTACAGATCGCATCCACACACTCTTCACATCCAGCGATATCACTTGCTTCTCAGCGGCGTAAGGACCTGTGACTCTGTGCACTGTGCATTGAGCACAGGAGCAGGACCTGCGGGATGATCACATGGCCATAAGCACATGTTATCACTGGATGTGGTTAGAGTGTGCGCGCAAGATTGTACCGGTAAGTGTGATTTCGCAAGTGTGTGTTTTGATGTGTGAATGTGTGTTCTGATGTGTGAGTGTGCATTCTGATGTGTGCATTCTAATGTGTGCATTCTGATGTGTATGTTCTGATGTGTGAGTGTATGTTCTGATGTATGTGTTCTGATGTTTTAGTGTGTGTTCTGATGTGTGTGTTCTGATGTGTGTGTGTGTGATTTGATGTGTGTGTTCTGATGCATGCATTCTCATGTGTGAGTGTGTGTTCTGATGTAATCCATTTTGGAGGTCCCACACCAATCCATACTCACTGTCCCAGTCAATGAAGAACAGAATGTTCCCCATTGGCTGGGAGAGCAGTGCAGTGACCTGAGCTAACATCATTAGGTCAGGCCAGGTCACATCAGGGGATGACGACCACCGATGTCATGATGTTAGCTAGGCACATTACCTATGGAGATGAACTCTGCTGAACTCGTGACAGCGCTTGTCACTGAGTTCCATGCTCCACTGCGTTCTCACATGAATTTTCGCGAGTGGCCGGTGATGTCACCGCTAGTCACAGACTCGGGCCGCCCGTGAGACTTGATGTGAAAACACAGCGGGCATGGAAGTCAGTAATGAGCGCTGATGTCACAAATCATGACAGCTCACACACTGCGGGGCTGTCAGGAGTACCCAACAGAAGCCACACGAGCGGCCAGCCAATCACAGTAATGCCACAACTAAGATGGCTGCGACATTACTCTGATTGGTTAAAAAGCTCAGCTTGTTTAGTGACTGCAAATCAGGCACCAAACCTGCTGGATGGGACATATGAATATCACAAGGTGAGTAGACAACAACTCGCAATGTAACGAGTAACCCAAATACCGTACTAGCGAGTAGCGAATAGTAACAATTACACTTGCTCATCACTAGCCGCAGTCTATTAGCCGTGCTTTATCTGTGCTGGTATCAATAGATGGAGGGATCCTATGCCAATTTTTTTATTCATTTATTTATTTTTACACCACGATAGTGACCCCCACACAGCGTCTGTGATTCCAATCAATCACATATGCGGTCTGGTCTCAGAATGTTCAACAAACAGGTTTGTCTAAACTATTCAGCGAACATTGGGAGGCTCGGTAAAGATCGGGGAGCCAAACTTTGAAAGATTTTCTCATCTCAATTTGTGGCTAGGTCGTTGTAAAAATTACCGTGGCATACTTTGCGCAGTTTATTTGTTTGTCCTGCTTTCTACTCTGTAAAACTTGGGGGCTATAAAATAGTACTATCCAATTAAATGCCTTTATGTTTTATTTGTTGTTAAATGTCAGCTTTATGGTCTGGTCATTTGCTTAGTTGATTATTATTCTATTTTGTAGTGCGCTTACACTTGCTTATAAAAAAATCCATCCGATCTTCATCCAGAAAAATAGAACAATTTTTTTTCATTTGTCATCCATAAGTTGTCCATATACAATGTGTTTTTTTTCTCTGCAGCTGTTATTCATTTATAGTGCAATATGGTACAGAATGTATCTGTAGCACCCAGGGATATGGGGTACTCGGTCCCGGGCAATGTCTCTCTTGGGGGATGTCACGGTGGTGGCTGCCGCCCAGTTCCATGCCCTTGGCCTTTTTTGTAATCGGGATATCTTTACAAGGATTCATGTTCAAATGTGACGCTACTTGCTGTATTGCTACTAGAGGTATGGACCCGCCGCTGTAGAATGTCACTACTGGGGCTGATGTTATTTGCAACTTGGATGGTAGGCCCTCCGCAAGCAGGGCCGGTCCCCAGTGGATAAGTGTTGTGATGGGTGCTAGAAGAAGGGGTCCACACCGAAGTTCAGTGCAACTGGTTTTACTCATGGCTGGCAGGTAATAACTGGTTGCCCGAGGTCAGCTGGTTTCACCTCCAGGTCCCCTTCATTCCAGTATCAGTTTGGTTCTCTGGTACCTTCTTCCCCTGCACCTGTCTCTTTTAAATGGGTCCCCGTGGCGTAGAGCAACTGGAGGTCCTCGTCTGGTGGTTTGTCCACTTCTGTCTGCTTGATGGTAGCGTGAACTCTATGGGGATGGAGTCTCTGGTCCTGTCCCCAGCTCTCCCTTTTCTACTGAGCCTTCAGATTCTTTGGGTCAGCAAGGTCCTTGAAGGTCCTCTTACTGTACAGGTGTTATCAGGTCGGCTTGGAGCTCTTTCCTCTCCTAGGATCCTGTACCCCGTCGGTGCATAGTTCCGGGAGTACTCCACCATCCTCCACCGGCAACAACTTCTCCTGGGTACCAGGTCACCGTTAACCCAAGTCAGGACGTCTCCTCACGTCCAACTTCACTCCTCTCCTGCTGTCAACTCACTCACTACTCTCCACAGTCTGCCCCTCCCACTTGATCAACTAGTGAACTGGTTTGGCTCCACCTCTAGGTGGCCATCCATTGGTCTGACCCTGGCTAAGTACCATTGTATGGGGGAATTGTTGGGGAAAACTGGGATTATCTGGGTTTTTGGTGTTACCGGCACTTGATCTCCAGGTTCCTAAGGGGGTAGACCCTGCATCCTTGTGGGGATGCAGAACCTTGTAGCACCCTGAGCCCTTGAGGAATGCTACATATCTATAAAAAAATCGATGTCACTAGATCGGTTCGCTTGGCATCCAATGTTTTTCTTACACCCATAGACTTGAATAGTTGAGTGTCATCCGATTTATGAGTCAACTCACAGCATGCTGCGATATTTTCCTCTGGCCAAGTGCAATTGAGAAAAAATTGCAGATCTACACTGCCTCATTGAATAACATGGGTCCAAGTGCAATCCCTTTTTTCTTGGATTGAACTTATCTGAGTTGTACACAAATTTGAGCGTACCCTTAATATTGTTTTTTGTCAGATTCTACTAATATGTCATAAATGCTGCCGACACTGTAAGAAACATAATGAACTATATATCCATGCTTAAATTGATCTAATCATTCTATCATTTCAGACTGATAGAAAGTGACAAAAAACTACATTAAAAAGCCTCACACAGGAAGTTATAGAGCAGGGAACTTTTTGGGTCAATCAGTCTTTGCTAAGTGTTGGAGGAAACTACATCTGCAATGAATAATCTCATGTTCTTTCATTTATTCATAGGTATGTAAAAAATATAATTTTGCCAGCTATAAACTAAATACTTTGTAAATCAATGTCCTACTCCTTAACGAACTTTGCAAAATGGTTAAAGAATGATTTTCCTTTCCTCCTAAAAGAGATCATTTGTCTGATTTTCCCATGTATGCTTATCAATGAGACTCAATACGCTAGGGTCACCTGACCATTTTTCTCTTATTCGATAAAATCAGTCCAATTATGCAAATCACACTCGGATCAGAGTTTGATCACAGTGGGATGCACGTGTGATTTGATTTTCTCAGAGGTGAGAGAAAAAAAGAAAATGTTTTTCCACCTTCTCTATGTTGTCCATCTGTGAAAATGTTACCTGAATAGAGTCTAATTTTTTCTCGGACTTATAGACTTGAATGGCCGAATGTGGTCCGATCAGATTCAAGTTATTATTTGCACCGCTCAGTCTAAGGAAAATATTGGATATGGGGACGCACCCATAGAATAGCATGAGGACGAGTGCTGTTTGTCATAATGACGGAGAGTACTTGTCCAAGTTATGTGGTTGTTAGCATGAGCCCTAAGCAAGGTCATTCCGCCCAAAGCTCTTGTCAGTTGGTAATTATCCGAGCTTCTATGCTTGACATGTTTGAAGAAAATTGCCATTTAGTCAAGATAGATTATTGCAAGACATGTTTGGTTAGTTTTCTTACTATCATTACTGACAATTTTAATTGCATGTCTTCAGTTTTCACAACAATCCGATGCCAAGTGTTTCAGGATCATCAGATAAGAACAACAGAAGGACAAGAAGCCATAATCTCCTGCCATCAGAATGCTAGTGGTCATAACACCATGGTCTGGTACAAAAAAGGGCTGGATGGAAGGCTTGTATATCTGTCTAATGGATATGATGGTGAAAAAGATGCTGGGACATTTGTAATGTCAGTAATTTCCAAGGAGAGGTCAACATATCTCAAGAAGGCTCATGTTTTGCTCGAAGACACTGCTGAATACTATTGTGCTTTGGGAGACACAGTGCTCTCGTCTGGTGTAACTACTGTACATAAAGTTTTATCATCTCTGTAGTTCACATGTACTTTTAAATTAAAAAAAAGAAAGGACAGTGCAGCACTGGGTTACCTGCAATCTATCAACTTACTTTACTTAAACACTTAAATTAAAAATTTCTATTGCCTAAACCTGTGTAAATGTAATTGAAGTGTAGTGTAAATGCGGTAATAGAACCCGAACACTGACTTCTCAGGGAAGTCCGTATTGCTGTTCAGATTCGGTCACCTGGATAAAAAGAAATAAATTTAAAAAATGCAGCAAAATGGGGATTAAAGCAGGACAATTATACTTACCAAATCTCCATGCGGCTTTCACACTGCTTCTGGGTCCACTCATTAACTCACATGAATATCCACTGCTTTCCCCCCCTTACACTCTGTGACAATGTCTGTAATTGTTTGCAGTCAGACAGTTGGCGTGCCGACATCTGTGATTGGTTGCCCTCGCAGTAGCTGTCTGGGCTTCCAAAGTGGAAAGTAAAATTAATTAATACCAGCCTCCAGCTGTCTGCTTTATCTTGTCTGGTTGCCAAAATTGGTGGGTAGTGCAAGTCATTTTTTTTTTAATTATTAATTTAAATAATTTAAAAAAAAAAACACACATGGGGTCCCTCATAGTTTTATGCTCTGCAATCTGACTGCAACCAATCAGCAACCGATCACTGATGCTGTGGCAGAGAATGGGCGGTGAAGCAGTGAATATTCATAAGAGTTAATGAGTGGACCCAGAAGCACTGTGAAAGGATATGTTTCCAGTGTGATATGTAATTGCTGCTTTCCTGATCTCGCTACAGAACTTTGTGATTATAAGGGTGCGGTTCAACTTGTTCATAGCTTCTGATGCGAGAGCATCGGAAGCAATATGCTAATAACCATCTGCTGCGAGCGTCATGTGACTGTGATGTGATCTTGCAATCATAATACAGCTGCAGTAAAGAGGGAGTAAACCATTTCTCCCCATCGCCTCCATTGCCTGTCTCTGTGTACATCGCACTGCAGTTGAATTACATGGGAGTGTAGTGCGATGTTTCACACTGTCCCATAGACTTGAATGGCGGTGCGTGAGCCGAGAATCACTGCCAGATGCAGCATGTTGCGATTAATTTCTCAGGCCGACATGGCATGAGAACTCAATCGCAGATGGACACTGCCCCATAGTTTTGCACTTGTGCGAGTACAGCCCAATGTTTTATCAGATTGCACTCGTCCATGCAAAATGCAAGTGGAACTGTACCCTATCACATCTGCAGGTTCCTCTCAGGTTAAGCCTCCATCTCACAGGCAAACAATGTTGCGATATTGTTTCAATACAGCAGAGCTGTAAGAGCTGCAGCTGCTTACATGATTGTTATGAGACAAAGTTCAGTTCTGCTGTTTTGTTGGTTACATGTCTTATACTGGTAACTGTCCATTTTTTAAAAAATAAGCCCTAAAGGCAGATTCTCATGCAGATCAGTGTCTGGCCTATAGCCTGGAAGAGTTCATTTACATTTAAGAAAAATGTGGATATCTCTGGAATATGATATCAGATGGCAGATATCAAAGTATAATTTTACTTAACTTCCAATGACCTGCATGATGGTATAGAAAAGGCAGTCCTACTGACAGATTCCTTATAAGAAGAAAAACCGCTGCTGCAGCCAAAAACTGATGCATGTACCTGTGAAACTGTCCTTTGAGATATTCCTGCACACACTCCTGAATATATGTAATAAATACATATATATATATATATATATATATATATATATAAAAATAAATCCTCATACAAGTACAAAGACTATTCTTGAGTTCTGTGTAACTTCTATATCTGCACAGAGAAAACATTGATTTTATCAAAATGACAGCAAATAGCTCAGTAAGTGACACATGGCTGGAATCAGGGTCTCTGTCTCTACATTATGCTGCTTTCAGATGGTGGAGCAAAAACCTGGTGACAGATTCCCTTTATGGAGCTTCAGAGGAGTTGATACAATCCTAAAGGCCCCGTTACACGCGACAACGTCGCTAACGAGATGTCGCTGGGGTCACGGAATTCGTGACACACATCCGGCCTTGTTAGCGACGTTCTTGCGTGTGACATGTACGAGCGACCGCTAACGATCCCAAATACTCACCAAATCATTGATTGTTGACACGTCGTTCATTTTCAAAATATCGTTGCTTATTCTGGACACAGGTTGTTCGTCGTTCCTTAGGCAGCACACATCACTACGTGTGACAATCCGGGAATGACGAATAACAGTGTTCCTGCATCCTCCTGCAACGAGGTGGAAGGTGGGAGTGTTATTCGTTCAGCTGCTCTTCGCCCCTCCGCTTCTATTGGTGGCCCGCTGTGTGACGTCGCTGTGACGCCGCATGAACCGCCCCCCTTAGAAAAGAGGTTGTTCGCCGGCCACAGCGACGTCATTAGGAAGGTAAGTATGTGTGATGCCTACCTCCGATATTGTTCGCCACGGGCAGCGATTTTCCCGTGATGCACAAACGACGGGGGCTGGTGCAATCGCTAGCAACATCGCTAGCAATGTCGCAGCATGTAAAGCGGCCTTAACAATTGGAAAACTTGCATTTGCCCACCAAATCAATTGTCGCAAATCAGATTTTTGCAAAAAAATTGAAGAGATTTGGTTATTTCTATAAATAAAGCTTCATGAGCCAATTAACCAAACAGTATCTGAACCAAGATGGGTATTCAGTTAAATGGATATTTCTGTCTCTACCTGCATATATTTTGCAGCCACTGGAGGTCAGGACTATTTGTGGTGTGCACGAAAACAGCTATTCCTGTCTCATGAAGAAGGATCAATGATTGGCTGATCCCAAAACCAAGGAGGAGTTGGTAGAAGATCAGAGGGGACATAATACTATAATGAATGTTATCAAATGTATGTTGGTAAGAGATGTTCTTATTGTGATATCACCCAAAGAAGTCTGCTAGAAAGTAGAAAAACAAGGGAAGCATAAAAAAGTAACCTTCTCATCTGTGTCAGTCATACAGTAAAGCCTGCTTTACACGGTACGACCGATTGTGCGATTTCACAATCGATCGTACCCGCCCCCGTCCTTTTTGCATCACGGGCAAATCGCTGCCCGTGTCGCACAAAGTTAGTAAACCCCGTCACACATACTTACCTCTCGTGCGACCTCGCTGTGGGCGGCGAACGTCCACTTCCTGGAGTGGGAGGGACGTTCGGCGTCACAGCGACGTCACACGGTCGCCGGCCAATAGAAGCGGAGGGGCGGAGATGAGCGGGACGTAAACATCCCGCCCACCTCCTTCCTTCCACATAGAGACGGCGGCGGCCGCGGGAGGCAGGTGAGCTGCTCACCGTTCCCGTGGTGTCACACGGAGCGACGTGTGCTACCACGGAAACGATGGTCAACTAAAGTAAACGATATTATGGAACCTAACGAGCAGTACCCCACTCACGATTTGTGAGCGATACTGCGTCGCTAGGAGGTGTCACACAGGCCGGCATCGCCAGCGATGCCGGATGTGCGTCACAAAAACCGTGACCCCGACGATCTATCGCACGATAGATTGCCTGGTGTAAAGCAGCCTTAAGAGTCAAAGGCGCAAACAGAACTCTAGACTCGTGATGGATAACCTCAGCCTCATTCATTTGTTCATAGGTAGGTCAACAGATTTCCTACTGTGAGTTGTTAGGTGACATGAGGTTTCCTCATACACCACGAAGTGAGATAATACAGCATTTTATTACAGAGGTACTATCTATTTAGCAAACATTGTTATTCCTTGTATATTGAGAACCTACAGAGTTTAATTCATTCATTTATTTATTTTTACATAATGAAATCTGGTTTGGTAATATGATGGACACATCTGGTAGATCTTTGGCTCATTTCAAGACACATCTCTGGTTGATGTACTGCAATTGCAGTGAGTTGTGCATGACCATAGAACATATACAGTATATTGTATAGTTTTTCATGATACATTGAGTAAACTCTATGCCTGCTATTCAATATTTGGGTTATTTATTTATTTTTTTTGTCTTGTGTTAAAAATGGCACACGTGTTCTATGAATTTTTGTAAAAAGGTGTTTATTTTTGTCAGCCCTGATTTGTGACTTTTTAGAGCAAAACTTTGCATGTTTTGCAAAATTGCTCAAAAATTTCAGGTGTACAATACTGTAAATGGTTCCAGGGGGAGTACATTTGGGACAAGTTTTGTGATTTATTTTTTTTTTTTGAATAGTCGGAATTCTTAAATTAGGCAAAAATATCTGATCTGGAGACCCTAAAGTCTACCCACAGTTGAGAACTTAACAAAAAACAGCAACAAACAGATAAGTAAATAGAAGGTACAAATGAGAGAAGAATCCAAAATAAACACAAAACACTTTTACAAAAAACAGGTGCAAGTTCCATAATGGGCCAGGCCCTATGTGCTGAGATAATGAGTTATTTGATAGTCTTGTCTACAGTGTAAGGCTGGAAACACATCTATGCGAGTAAAATCGGTCTGACTGGGCTGAAAAAAACTCGGCTGATTTTAATTCACGTTAGGTCCAAGTGCAACGCAAGTGCGATTCTTTTTCTGAATAAATTAATGATTTTACTAGCGTGTGTAATGCGTGTGTAATGCGTATTTTTTACTATGTCATCTGCCATTCAGCTCTGCTACATGGCTGCTGACAGCAGACACAGACAGCCATGTAGCAGAGCTGAATGGCAGATGACAGCAGACACAGACAGAGCCGCACGGTCAGAATGAACTCGGGTTACCTTCACCCGACTTCATTGTCATGCTGCGGCTCTGTCTGTGCCGCGTCCTGATTAGCGGTCACCAGTGAAGGATTCACCGGTGACCGCTAATCCTCTGAGTGACTGAAGTTAGCAGCCCTCTCTCATACTCACCGATCCCCGATCCCCGGCGCGGCGCTGCACGGCATTCACACTGCTGCGGCGGCTTTTACTATTTTGAAAAAGCCGGCCGCTAATTAAACAATCTCGTATTCCCTGCTTTCCCCGTCCACAGGCACCTATGATTGGTTGCAGTGAGACACGCCCCCACGCTGAGTGACAGGTGTCTCACTGCACCCAATCCAGCAGCCGGTGGGCGTGTCTATACTGTGCAGTGAAATAAATAATTAAATAATTAAAAAAACCGGCGTGCGGTCCCCCCCAATTTCAATACCAGCCAGATAAAGCCATACGGCTGAAGGCTGGTATTCTCAGGATGGGGAGCTCCACGTTATGGGGAGCCCCCCAGCCTAACAATATCAGCCAGCAGCCGCCCAGAATTGCCGCATACATTAGATGTGACAGTTCTGGGACTGTACCCGGCTCTTCCCGATTTGCCCTGGTGCGTTGGCAAATCAGGGTAATAAGGAGTTATTGGCAGCCCATAGCTGCCATTAAATCCTAGATTAATCATGTCAGGCGTCTCCCCGAGATACCTTCCATGATTAATCTGTAAATTACAGTAAATAAACACACACACACCTGAAAAAATCCTTTATTAGAAATAAAAAACACTAAGAAATTCCCTCATCACCAATTTAATAAGCCCCAAAAAGTCCTCCATGTCCGGCGTAATCCAGGATGGTCCAGCGTCGCTTCCAGCTCTGCTGCATGGAGGTGACCGGAGCTGCAGAAGACACCGCCGCTCCTGTGAGCTCCACGCAGCAACTGAGGTGAGTATCGCGATCAGCTGAGCTGTCACTGAGGTTACCCGCTGTCACTGTTGGAGGATCCAGCGGTGGCCGCGGGTAACCTCAGTGACAGCTCAGCTGATCGCGATACTCACCTCAGTTGCTGCATGGAGCTGACAGAAGCGGCGGTGTCTGCTGCAGCTCCTGCCACCTTCATGCAGCAGAGCTGGAAGCGACGCTGGACCATCCTGGATTACACCGGATATGGAGGGCTTTTTGGGGCTTATTAAATTGTTGAACCAGGGAATTTGTTAGTGTTTTTTATTTCTAATAAAGGATTTTTTCGGGTGTGTGTGTTTATTTTCTGTAACTTAAAGATTAATCATGGAAGGTATCTCATAGACGCCTGACATAATTAATCTAGGACTTATTGTCAGCTATGGGCTGCCAATAACTCCTTATTACCCCAATTTGCCAACGCACCAGGGCAAATCGGGAAGAGCCGGGTACAGTCCCAGAACTGTCACATCTAATGTATGCGGCAATTCTGGGCGGCTGCTGACTGATATTGTTAGGCTGGGGGGCTCCCCATAACGTGGAGCTCCCCATCCTGAGAATACCAGCCTTCAGCCATATGGCTTTATCTGGCTGGTATTCAAATTGGGGGGGACCACACGCCGTTTTTTTTAATTATTTAATTATTTATTTCACTGCACAGTATAGACACGCCCACCGGCTGCTGTGATTGGGTGCAGTGAGACACCTGTCACTCAGCATGGGGGCGTGTCTCATTGCAACCAATCATAGGTGCCTGTGGGCGGGAAAAGAAGAGAATACGAGATTGTTTAATGAGCGGCCGGCTTTTTCAAAATAGTAAAAGCCGCCGCAGCAGTGTGAACGCCGTGCAGCGCCGCGCCGGGGATCGGGGATCGGTTAGTATGAGAGAGGAGGGGAAAATGACCGACAGACTGTGAGAGAGGGACAGAGATAGTGACGGACCGACAGAGAGAGAATAGAGACCGAGAGGGAGAGACCAACTGACAGAGAATAGTGATTGACAGACATTGTGAGACATCACTCGTTTCCAGTGTTTTAGGAAACATGCGAGAAATGTATTTAGAAAATCAGATGTCACTGGGATGGTGTGAGTGCCGTCCCATGACATCCGATTTTTTACACGCTCCCATAGACTTGCATTGGAGAGACTCGCAGTAGAAACTCGCAAAAAAGCAGCATGCTGCGATTTTTTTCTCAGTCCGATTTGGACTGAGAATAAAATCGCAAATGCGAGCTGAATCATTCACTAACGTGTCCGATTCCAATGCGAGATTTTCTCGCATTGCTCTACTGCGAGAAACTCGCAAGTGAGAAGCAGCCCTTACTGAAGATTCAGCATAGTGTAATAAACGTGATCAATGCCATTGATTTACCATATATATCCACATCACATCGGTCTTCATTCTACCATTGTTGGCAATAATTTTGTTGCATTTTATTCTGTGCTTTGCAGTTTTCACTACGATCCAATGCCAAGTGTTCCAGGACCATCAGATAAGAACAACGGAAGGACAAGAAGCTGTGTCGCCCTGGGCAAGCCAGGGGACACAGGTCACACACCACCACACCTTACATCCCAGGTAGGAACACCACAGCTAACCAAAAATCCTTGTTGCCTTCCTCCAGAGGCTGATGATGCACACCAGGGGGTGGGCCAGGCGGTTGGCTCCGCCCGCCGAGGAGTTCACAGCTCTGGAGGCGGGAGAAACCAGGCAGATAGAGTTTGGAGGAGGAAGTGGAAGGAGTGAAGATTAGCCCAGGCAGGGCTTGAGTGCAGATAGCTCAGGGAGGAGCAGGAGTGAGGAGCTAAGTAAGTGAAAGTGAAAGTAGAAAAGTGGTAAAGGAGGAAAGCAAGTGAGGTGACAAGAAAGAAGGAAAGCCTGAAGGGTCCAGCTTTGTGTAGGACCAGGTCAGCAAGGTCAGCAACGGCGGTGACTGTCTGGAGGGGGACCGTTTGGAAGTTCCTGGAAGGACCCCATTGGCTGTGTGCCCGGCGGTCTGGAGCAGTGTTCCGAAGGACAGTCAGCACCAGGGCAGGGGCCTCTCGGACCCCGGCAAGGCTAGGAGTCACCAAATTTGCCAAATCCGTCAGTGACGGGGACGTAGATCCCCCAACAACCAAGTCCCGATTGAAGGCAACAGCCCAGCCAGTATAGAAGAGACACCGCCACCGCCAAGGCACCAGTTTCTTAGGGCCAGCGCCTGCGGGCAAAGAGTAGAGCTCCCCCGGTCCAGCTTGAAGCCGGGGAGCGGGTTACCGGTGGGGACCCATCGCAACCAACAAGTACATCAAGGTGCAAGGAAAAGGGACATCACCGTCACCTACTGGGAGAGCAAGTGCAGCCGTCCGTGGGACCGTCTATCCAGCCGTTTGGTTTACCGTAAAAACTGTGTCACATCTCAGGCTGAGTGAGTACCACAGTGCCGCAAGGCACAGCGCTGCCCCCGTGTCCCTGCGCCCACCAGGCCCTGCACCTCCCTCACCATCCCCGGGCCCCGAGATCACCAACCCCTACCCACGGAGGGGCAACACAACACCTGGCTGCTCCGCATCACCATCCCCGGGAGCCCCGTATAGAGCAGCAGTGGTGAAATCACCACAACCGTGGGTGGCGTCACGGACAATAAACAATATCCCAACACCCAATCCCCTTTCACTCACGGGCGAGGAGTGCCGCTCGAGAAACCCCCGGGATCCGGCCCACTGCTCAAGCCACCACTGAGCAGCAGCCGCCGGACCCGAGCAGAAGGGGTGAGCGTAGTGTGCTGACACCCTCCTCCCCGCCCGCGACAACTTGGCGTCACGAACAGGATCTTACCGCTCTGCCGTCTGGTAGAGGTGCGCCTTGTTACCGCCGGAGGTATCCGGCAGAAAAATTTCAGAAGCCGCCATCTTTGGCGCGAAAAGTTCCCGCTCGAGCGTCTTCTCGAGCAGTAGAGGCGCGAAGGCCAAAACCCCGCCCGGAGAGAGGAGGGGCCGGAAAGAGCTAAGGGGGACGCGATGGCGGCTGGACGCATCTAGCTGCAGCTATAAAAGCAGGGACGCCAGGACTCTGCAAATATACCGTTCCTGGAAGTAGAGAAGAAGCCATCATGTGGATGCCGTCCCGCGACACCGTAGCCCCCGCGCCTGGAACCGCGGTGTGGGTGGAAATCCGAACCGCGCAGCTCTACCAAAGGCTGCAGGTCAGGATGCAGCTCCTCATGGAGGAGTGGGAGGCCGACATGGCGGACGTTGTAGCCACCGTGCGGAGACGCGAGGAGGAAGCGGAGAAAGGGAGGGTGAGTGACCCACGTCCCGATGCCCTTGAAGGGCCGGTCATCGCGGCTGTGGGGCCCGGTCCAAGCCCTCTCCCCCCCGCTGCCTCCCTCGCCACCCGTCCCGGAGGCCGTGACCCCGCCACTAGGCCTGCTACCACCGCAACCGGTAGCAGTACCCAACGTCCCCGCTCAGGCGGGCCGACCTGTAGCCGGAGCCCGCGGCACCCCGGAGGTGTTACCGTGGAAGACTCCGAAAGTGGAACCGGAGGCATCCCCTGAGAAGTTCCCCGAGCCGGAGCCGATGGCCCGCTCCGAGCCGAAGGCCCAGCAGCGGAAAGCCCCTATGCCCATCCCCCACACCTCGGCTGAGGTAGCGCCGGGTTGTTGCTGCAAGGCAGCGCCCAAGGCCAAGACACCGCGGGACATGCCGCCCAGAGTCCTGACAGTGGGCAACGTCCACCGAGGAGTTCACAGCTCTGGAGGCGGGAGAAACCAGGCAGATAGAGTTTGGAGGAGGAAGTGGAAGGAGTGAAGATTAGCCCAGGCAGGGCTTGAGTGCAGATAGCTCAGGGAGGAGCAGGAGTGAGGAGCTAAGTAGAGGAGTTAAGAAAGTGAAAGTGAAAGTAGAAAAGTGGTAAAGGAGGAAAGCAAGTGAGGTGACAAGAAAGAAGGAAAGCCTGAAGGGTCCAGCTTTGTGTAGGACCAGGTCAGCAAGGTCAGCAATGGCGGTGACTGTCTGGAGGGGGACCGTTTGGAAGTTCCTGGAAGGACCCCATTGGCTGTGTGCCCGGCGGTCTGGAGCAGTGTTCCGAAGGACAGTCAGCACCAGGGCAGGGGCCTCTCGGACCCCGGCAAGGCTAGGAGTCGCCAAATTTGCCAAATCCGTCAGTGACGGGGACGTAGATCCCCCAACAACCAAGTCCCGATTGAAGGCAACAGCCCAGCCAGTATAGAAGAGACACCGCCACCGCCAAGGCACCAGTTTCTTAGGGCCAGCGCCTGCGGGCAAAGAGTAGAGCTCCCCCGGTCCAGCTTGAAGCCGGGGAGCGGGTTACCGGTGGGGACCCATCGCAACCAACAAGTACATCAAGGTGCAAGGAAAAGGGACATCACCGTCACCTACTGGGAGAGCAAGTGCAGCCGTCCGTGGGACCGTCTATCCAGCCGTTTGGTTTACCGTAAAAACTGTGTCACGTCTCAGGCTGAGTGAGTACCACAGTGCCGCAAGGCACAGCGCTGCCCCCGTGTCCCTGCGCCCACCAGGCCCTGCACCTCCCTCACCATCCCCGGGCCCCGGGATCACCAACCCCTACCCACGGAGGGGCAACACAACACCTGGCTGCTCCGCATCACCATCCCCGGGAGCCCCGTATAGAGCAGCGGTGGTGAAATCACCACAACCGTGGGTGGCGTCACGGACAATAAACAATATCCCAACACCCAATCCCCTTTCACTCACGGGCGAGGAGTGCCGCTCGAGAAACCCCCGGGATCCGGCCCACCGCTCGAGCCACCACTGAGCAGCAGCCGCCGGACCCGAGCAGAAGGGGTGAGCGTAGTGTGCTGACACCCTCCTCCCCGCCCGCGACAAAGCCATAATCTGCTGCCATCAGAATCTTACTAGTCATGATATCATGTTCTGGTACAAAAAAGGATTAGATGGAAAGCTTGTATTCCTTTCTAGTGGATATGATGGCAACAGTGATGCTGGATCATTTAAAATGTCAGTCCTTCCCAAAGAGCGGTCAACTCGCCTCATGAAGAGTAACATTTTACCTGAAGACACTGCTGAATACTATTGTGCTGTTAGAGACACAATGCTCTCCCTCCTGTAACTTCCGCACAAAAACTTTGTCAGAAAATGAAACTGGGTTAAGGCTGCATTCACACATCTGTGTGTGTTACTATCATAGAGAAGCAGAATGATTTTTTTCTTCGGTGCCATCATAGTTGCACCCTATTTTTCCTTTACAAACATCATTTTATTTAACAGATCTTGGAATAATAATGATTTCCACAATTGGATGAGTTTAAAAAAAATGTCCTTGTGCTGAGATAATCTTATATATGTGTCCCTGCTATGTACTGTGCAAGGCCTGCTTCAAATGTTAGTGAAAAACACAAATGTTTATTCACTGACGTGTTAAAAACAACTATGTCCCTCCGTGTGCCATGATTCATGGCACACGTGGGTTATCTATGTGCAGTCCATGATGTGTGATCCATACTCCGTGATTGCATATGGACGTATACTTACCTGTCCCCGCTCCTGTTGTCCGTGGTGCTGAAGTCTTCGACTCTGCAACATAAAGCCGCCACTGTCTCTCACCTCTGCAGCTACTTCCAGGTCGGCTCTGGCTGCATTCATGAATATGCATGTGATAATTAGCTGAGCAGGAAGCTGCGGAGAGCAGAGGCAGAACACAGCACTGCTAGAGCCGGGTGAGTTGAAAATGTTTTTTATTTTTAATGTACGTTTTTTTTTCTGGAACGTGTTTCACAGACCACACCATAGTGTGCTCTGTGGGACATCAGCGATGCCAGTAAAAACAGGACATATCATGCAGCAATCATGGACATGCATGTAGGCCGCACGAAGACACAGTCAGTGAAAAATCAGTGATGTGTGTGTGCAGACCCATTGATTATAATGGGTCTGCGTATGTCATTGATTTTGGTACGCATAAAAACTAGCACATACGTACCAGAATCACTGACATGTGAAAGAGGCCTAATGGAGGTGTCTGACCGTACAGGGACATGGTCTGATCATATCACATCTCCAAAGCAGCGGATGATGCAAAAGAGTAAAAAGACATTACTGCATGGGATCACCCCTGATTCTTATTGTGTGGGAAAACATTTCCCTGCCCGTTTTAAAAATTAAAATTAAAAAAATGTTTTACGTCAAAGAAATAGTTATTTGTAATCCCGTGCTGTAATGTCTGTATACTTTTCACTTCCTCCCCTGCCCAGGAGATGTGGTATGATCAGACCATATTCTTGTACAGTCAGACACATCTATTACACAGTACATAGCAGGGATACATGTAGGAGATTATCTCAGCACAGGGACATTTTTTTCTTCAAAATATTTTTATTGAATTTTGGGGGGTAAAGGGGGATAACACTAGTAATTTTTTTTAAATGCATCCAATTGTGGAAATTATTAATATTCCAAGATCTACTAATTAAAATTAACTTTGTGGAAAAACTCCTTTAGGATCCTAAATGTAAATAAAACATGCTCTGCATCTCACGTGTCTCACTTTCGGTTCTGTGATTTTAATGGATGCGTGTTTAAATCCGATCAATTCTGTGGGTCTAAGTGCAGAAAGCCATGGAACCCATAGGGTGTAGGGGCGACATGACAGCCCGGAGGGTAGGGAGTTGATGGGGTTAAACAGTGTTGGTTCGTTTAGGAATGAGGAAAAGAAGGTGATTGGTTAGGGGGTGGAGTGTGGTGGAAGGAAAGGAGGGAGCTTTATGGTGTATATAATAGGAGGTGGGAGTCAATTACCTCCTTTTGCACTTCCTGGATGACAGCTTCCCACCCACCCTCCCTTCTATTGTGTATTGTTATTATTGGTGTGTTTATATGCATGGATAATTATTCAATTTTAAGAGCCATTACAACAAAAAAAAAAAAAAAAAATGAGAAAAGAAAGGATTGGAGAAAGTGTCGTTTATAAAATAAAACAAAAAAAAAAAAAAACAAAAACGAAAGAAAAGAGATTTCTTTGTGGATTGTGATGTATATTGTCATTTGGGATTCTTGTAAGTGGGTGAATAAGATGGGGGTAATGTGGGAATATATGTATATGATGTGTATGATGTATATGTGTATGATCAGCATAAATAATCGGGATTATGTCCTTTGTCACAGCAGCGGGGGTAGGTCTGGTCCAGAGGCGCTCTAATTGTTAGGCTATGTGTCCACAGTAAAAGGTCCCTGCGGATTTTTTTGCCTGAAAATCCGCAACTTTCGCGGCAAATCCGCACCCGCGGATTTGCCGCGGATTTACCGCGGATTTACCGCGGATTTGCCGCGGATTTTGATGCGGATTTTATTTTTTTTTTTTTCCCCATTCAAAACAGAAAATCCGCACCAAATCCGCACCAAACAATTGACATGCTGCAGTTTGTTCCGCATCAAAATCCGCGGCAAAATCCGCAGCGGAAAAATCCGCAGCATGGGCACAGCATTTCCAAAATGCCATTGAAATGGCTGGGGAGTAGCTGTGCTGCAGATTTTCGGCAAATCCGCGCTAAATCCGCGTCAAAATCCGCGTCAAATCCGCGATAAATCCTGTAGCGTGGGCACATAGCCTAACTGGTGTTTGGATGGAGAGCCACTGGGGAAGGTACAGTGGCTCCGGTTACTGGTGACCTGCAGGTACAAGGTTGTCTGCAGGGAGGAGGTATTGCTCCGTTGGTGATCAATGCCTTATATATGGGTCAGGGTTGTTGCCAAGGATTATATATTAAGGAGTTGATGGTTGCCAGGGAGTCACAGGTGGCTATAGTGCCCCAGGTGATAGGTAATTGAAAGTATGGGTGTTTTTGGTTTGGGTAAGGGTATTACTCCTTTGGTGACTTTTACCTCATTTAAATATGAGACCTTTGTTATGGTCAGTGATCCATTTTGGTGAAATGGTAATCGCAGGAGGAGTCACTGGTTGGGGTCATGGTTCTGGATCCAAGTGCAGTGCAAGCACGTGGTTCTGCAAGGCATAGGGGTTTTGATCCGTAGGTGATTAATACCTCTTATCTCTGGGCTAGTTGCAGCCGGGGATGTTGTTGGATTAAAGTCGCTAACGGGCTTTAAGGTTTTTGAGGTCACAGTTACTGTCATGCACATGGGGGATTGATCCGTAGGTGATTGATGCCTCATATCTCTGGGCTGGAGGTTGCAGCCGGGGATAATATTGAGTTGGAGGTAAAGAGGAATGTAAGGTTTTGAGACATGGTTGATACTTGATGCTTCTTGGGGGGGTTTTAATCCGTAGGTGATTAATGCCCCCATCTCTGGGTCGGTGTGTTGCGGCCAGGGATCGTGTTTCTGACGGTTGTGTGATTGAAGGGTCACTTGTAGGATATAGTGGCTTTAGTTACAGGGATCTTGCAGGCATGGGGTCCTGCAAGGTTGGGGTATTGATCCGTAGGTGATTAATGCCTCGTATTTCTGGGTCGGTGTGTTGCGGCCAAGGATCGTGTTTTCTGATGGTTTGTGTGATTGAAGAGTCACTTGCGGAATACAGTGGCTTTGGTTACAGGGATCTTGCAGGCATGGGGTCCTGCAAGGTTGGGGTATTGATCCGTAGGTGATTAATGCCTCGTATCTCTGGGTCGGTGTGTTGCGGCCAGGGATTGTATTCTGGTGGTGGAGTATGGCTTCTGGACCGGACTTATAGCGGGTTAGGTCTGGTCCAGAGGCGGTTTAACGGATAATGTTGTTTGATTGGAGAGTCACTTGTAGGATATAGTGGCTCCGGTTACAAGGATCTTGCAGGCATGGGTCCTGCAAGGTGGGGGGTATTGATCCGTAGGTGATTCATACTTCATCTCCGGCCCGGTGTGTGTTGCGGCCAGGGATCATGTTTTGGTGGTGGAAGGTGGTTTCTGGACCGGGCCTACCCAGGGTTACGTATTGTATTACGTACTGTATTATTATTATTATTATGGTATTACCTATTGTTAAATGTTGGGGACGCCCGTTGGACGGCGCCCCCTTGTGTTAGGCGGGCTTTGCACGTTGCGACATTGCACGTGCGATGTCGATGGGGTCAAATCGAAAGTGACGCACATCCGGCGTCGCAGTCGATATCGCAACGTGCAAATCCTTTTTGATACGATGAACGAGCGCAAAAGCGTCGTTATCGTATCATCGCTGCAGCCTCCGACATTTCCATAATGCCGGTGCAGCGACAGGTGCGATGTTGTTCCTCGCTCCTGCGGCAGCACACATCGCTGTGTATGAAGCCGCAGGAGCGAGGAACATTTCCTTACCTGCCGCCGGCTGCAATGAGAAGGACGGAGGTGGGCGGGATGTTTACATCCTGCTCATCTCCGCCCCTCCGCTTCAATTGGCCGCCTGCCGTGTGACGTCACTGTGACGCCGCACGACCCGCCCCCTAAGGAAGGAGGCGGGTCGCCGGCCAGAGGGACGTCGCACGGCAGGTATTTGCGTGTAAAGCTGCCGTAGCGATAATAATCGCTACGGCAACTTTCACTATATATCGAACGTGCGACGGGGGCGGGACTATCGCTGCAGCATCGGTAACACATTGTTACCGATGTCGCAGTGTGCAAAGCCCGCCTTAGTGTGTAAACAATAGGCAATAAAGGGCTGCTGTGGCCATATTTTACCAAGTCGCAAGCAGTGTCCGTGTATTATTGATCCCGGGTAAGGGTAATTTTGGAATAATATAGGAATCAACGACCGGAAAATCCCTCCTGGAAATGTCATGTCTGCGAAAAAACTCAGACAACATTCTGACATTTCACAGAGATGTGTGAATGCAACCTTAGGCTTCATTAAGACTGTAGTATTTTTTCTCATATACAAAAATGTTTTGTCACTAATTCTTATCATAATTTCATCAGAATTTGATGTGTCAGATTTTACCATCAGACTATCATCAGAATTTCATAGGTTATCCTTGAATGAAATAATAAACAAAAAATTAAAGCTTCCTAAAACAAGCAGTCTATACAAAACAGACAACATATGGATGTTATCCAAGTGCTGTCTGATTATTTCCCGGACCCATAGATTCACTGACGAGTTTGATTAGAAACTTAAATCAAAATCATACATGTCTCCGCAACTGAAACTACCACAGCAATATAGCTACCAGGATTCAGGAGCGGGAGCGCAGATCTTCAAGGCAGTACCCTGCCACTACAAGACTCTGGGGTATCAGATCAACCAAATTCATCTTAGGCCTAAAACACACTTCCGCATAAAAAACGTACGTGTCACATGTTCCGTTTTTCGGGTACGTGTTCCGTTTCTTATGGGCGTTTCTCTGGTACGTATGACATCCATGTGATGGCGTATGCTAGCCGTGTGTGCGTGTGGAATGGCTGTGTATGCGTACGTGTAATGTCCATGTGAAATGTTCCGTGTGTGATGCACAATGTCGTTGATACATGTCGGCTGACAGCAGACAGAGTTGCGCGATGAGAATGAACTCGGGTGAACTTCACCTGATTTCATTGTCATACCGCGGCTCTGTCTGGGTGTCGCGTACTGATTAGCAGTCACCAGTGAAGGACTCACCGGTGACCGCTAATCCCCTGAGTGACTGAAGTGAGCAGCGCGATTAGCGTTGCCGTCACAAAGGCTACCCGCGGCCAGCTGGAGTCCTCCCCCCGAGACCTCAACTCACCTGTGACTTCATCGCTGTCACTCGAGCGACTTGCTGTCACAGGTGGAGGATCCAGCGGTGGCCGCAAGTAACCTCAGTGACAGCACACCTGATCGCGCGGCTCACCTCAGTTGCTGTGTGGAGCTGTCAGCAGTGGCGGTGTTCTTCTGCAGCTCCTGTCACCTTCATATAGCAGAGCGGGAAGCGACTCGGGACCTCCGTGGATTACACCGGACATGGATGGGTTTTTGGGGCTTAATAAATTGGTGAACGAGGGTATTTGTTATTGTTTTTTATTGCAAATAAAGGATTTTTCGTTGTGTGTTTAATAACTTTAAATTACAGGTTAATCATTGGGGGTGTCTCATAGACGCCTTCAATGATTAATCTAGGACTTAGTGGCAGCTATGGTTTGCTGCCATTAACTCCTTATTACCCCGATTGGCAACGCGCCAGGGCAAATCGGGAAGAGCCGGGTAGAGTTCCAGAACTATCGCATCTAATGGATGCGGCAATTCTGAGCGGCTGCTGGCTGATATTTTTAGGCTGCGGGGCTCCCCACAACGTGGAGCTCCCCATCCTGAGAATACCAGCCTTCAGCCGTATGGCTTTACCATGGCTGGTATCAAAATTGGGGGGGACCGCACGTTGTTTTTTTTTAATTAATTAATTAGTTATTTTACTGCACAGTATAGACCCACCCATCGGTGGCTGTGATTGGTTGCAGTGAGACAGCTGTCACTCAGCGTGTGGGCGTGTCTAACTGCAACCAATCATAGGTGCCAGTGGGTGGGGGAAGCAGGGAATACGAGATTGATTAATGAGCGGCCGGCTTTTTCAAATTAATTGAAGCCGCGTATCTTTGGAACAGCTGTTCTTCGCCGCGCTGATGATCGGGGATCGGTGAGTATGCAACAGGGGAAGATACAGACCGAGCGCAAAAGGGATGATGACTGAGAACAGCAGAAAAAAAGGTAAGTAGACTGACATTTAACAAAAAAAAAACCCCGGCATCGTTCGTTTAAAAACGCACACGGACGGTACTTGATGAACACTGACATGCTACGTGTGCCGTCCGTGCAGGCACGGACCCATTGACTTTATCGGGTCTGTGCCTGCATGCTGACCACCAAAAACGGACATGTCGGCCGTGTGGGAAAACGCACACACGTACTAACCACACGGACACACGTTCCGTGTGATTTTACATGTGTGTGCCATCTACCATAGGGTAACATTGGTCAACGTGCCTCCGTGTCGCCGGTACGTGCAAAAATGTACCAAACATGTACCGGAGGCACGGATGTGTGTTGCAGACCTTAAAGGCTAAGATGGGGAAAAAAGTATTTAGTCAGCCACCAATTGTGAAAGTTGTCCCATTTAAAAAGATGAGAGAGGCCTGTAATTGACAACATAGGTAGACCACAACTATGAGAGACAAAATGAGAAAAAAAAACAGAAAATCACCTTGTCTGATTTGACAAGATTATTTTTTTTACAAATTATGGTGGAAAATAAGTATTTAGTCACCTAAAAACATGCAAGATTTCTGGCTCTCACAGACCTGTAACTTCTTTAAGAAACTCCTTTGTCCTCCACTCATGTAGTAATGGCACCTGTTTGAACTCATTATCAGTATAAAAGACACCTGTCCACAACCTCAAACAGTCACACTCCAAACTCCAGTATGGTGAGGACCAACGCTGTCGAAGGACACCAGAAACAAAATTGTAGCCCTGCACCAGGCTGGGAAGACTGAATCTGTAATAGGCAAGCAGATTGGTGTGATGAAATCAACTGTGGGAGCAATAATAAGAAAATGGAAGACTTAAAAGAGCACTGTTAATCTCCCTTGATCTGAGGCTCCATGCAAGATCTCACCCTGTGGGATAAAAATGTTCACAAGAACGGTGAGAAAAAATCCCAGAACCACACAGGGGGACCTAGTGAATGACCTGCATAGAGCTGAGACCACCATAATAAAGGCTACCATCAATAACACACTACGCCACCAGGGACTCAGATCCTGCAGTGCCAGATTGTCCAGGCCCATCTGAAGGTTGCTAGAGAGCATTTGGATTATCCAGAAGAGTATTGGGATAATATCATATGGTCTGATGAAATCAAAGTAAAACTGTTTGGTAGAAACACAGCTTGTCGTGTTTGGAGGAGACATAATGCTGAGTTGCATGCAAAGAGCACCATACCTACTGTAAAGCATGGGGGTGGCAACATCATGCTTTGGGGCTGTTTCTCTGCAAAGGAACTAGGACGACTGAGCTGCGTACATGAAAAAATGAATGGGGTCATGTATTGTGAGATTTTGAGTACAAACCTCCTTCCATCAGCAAGGGTATTGATGAAACGTGGCTGGATGATCTCAAGCACACCACCAGGACAATGAAGGAGTGGCTTTGTAAGAAGCATATGAAGGTCCTGGAGGGGCCTAGCCAGTCTCCTGATCTCAACCCCACTGAAAACCTTTGCAGGGAGTTGAAAGTCTGTGTTGTCCAGCGACAAGCCCAAAACATCACTGCTCTAGACAAGATCTGCATGGAGGAATGGGCCAACATACTATTAACAGTGTGTGCCAACCTTAGGCCTCTCTCACATGTCCGTGAAAAATCACGCACATTTTTCACGGACATGTCAGAGGTGCATTTTGCCCTCCGTGAGCCGTGTTTATAGCACACGTGTGTTCTCTGTGTGTTATACGTGATAACACACGGAGAACGGAACTTTCTGCTCACCTGTCCCTGTCCCTGGTGCTGATCTTTGGTCTCCGATCCTGCCAACTCCCCGCTGCTGCAGCTTCCGGCCGCAGTGAAGTGAATATTCAATTAGCATACTGAGCGGTGGTCGGAAGCAAGTGACAGCAGCGGCAGAGCCTGCAGGGCTGGAGAAAGTGACTAAAGGTTTGTTTTTTTTTTCTCGCAGACACATGTCTTTTCTCCGGTGTGTGTCACACGGAACACATCCATGTGGTCCGTGTGTGTTACGTGTGACACGTTTGCGTTCCATGTGACACCCGTGATGCCGGAGAGAAAACGGACATGTCAGCGTGAGAAACACACGGACACACGTACGGAACGGACACATGTTCCGTGCGAAAATACTTATGTGTGTCCAAAACCATAGTAATACATAGGTCTACGTGTGTACGTGTCTCCGGTACGTGAGAAAACTGCCAAACACGTACCGGAGGCACGTATGTGTGAAAGAGGCCTTAGAAGACTTACAGAAAACGTTTTACCTCTGTCATTGCCAACAAAGGATATATAACAAAATATTGAGATAAACTTTTATTATTGACCAAATACTTATTTGCCACCATAATTTGCAAAACAAAATCTTGCCAAATCAGACAAGGTGATTTAATGGATTTGTTTTCTCATTTTGTCTCTCATAGTTGTGGTCAACTATGATGTCAATTACAGGCCTCTCTCATCTTTTAAGTAGGAGAACTTGCACCATTGGTGGCTGACTAAATACTTTTTTTCCTCTGTATATAACCTTGCCATTCCAAGATGCTGGTGCGTTATATGAACCTTCTCTGACTACAAGGCTGTGCAACTATCAGAACCATGCTATTACAAGACGCTGCAGTGTTAGACCTATCACCTTTATCTCAAAGGCTATATAGCTATAAGAATCCCGCCACTACAAGACGCAGGAATGTTTTGAGTCGCTATCTCCATCCTCAATGCTATATAACAAATAGAACGCTGTCACTACAAGACGCTGGTGGGTTATATTAACCAGAACTCAGAAGAACTATTCTCTCATTACATCATTCAAGGTACCCACCATTGGTCACCACTAATGGACACAGGCACGGGAGCGCCTTTTGCACTGCATATCAGGACGACAATGTGAACAAGACCCATGCAGGGTTCAAACGTTGTTTTAGTCGCTCATTTCCTGACACCACCTACTACCCTGTACCACATTTGTGAATAAACTTGAAACACTTTTTGCAAACTACTTCTGAGTGTGCGGTGATTAGAATTATTGGATCAAAATCAGAAATGTCTCCACAATTTGGTTTGAATGACTCATCCGTGAAAATACACGGAAATGTGAACAGCTCTATAAATTATAATAGGTAAGGATTCTATTGGTGAAAAACACAGATTGAACTTGTAAGACAAAAAACTGACGTGTGAATGAGCCCTTAGTGTTTTAAATTACTTTTGTTTCAAAGCTCTGAACCTTCTATTTCTCAAAAGCATAAGGATATATACACCTTTGCACATGGGCAGGGAATTAGAGCTGATCGAACGCCCCGACCAGCGGATCACTAACAGATTTAAAAATAAGTCCGATCCACTCCAGAATCCGGTGCCCATATAAGTCAATGGGCACCAGAATCCGGGGATTAAAAACGTCTATGGAGTGGATAGGGGGGCAGGAGCGCACACGGTGTACTCACCGAAGTGGTGTCATGGCGGCACACTCCTTTCCGGTCACACTTTTACCTTCCGGAGCCGACAATTCAATATTCACTACTTTGCCCATCCACCGACTCATGTAATTGGTTGCAGTTAGACATGCCCCCACACTGAGTAGCAGCTTGTCACCTGACTGCAACCAATCAAAGGCGGCAAGATGGCCGGTGCGCAGGGAAAGCAGTACAAGTGGTTGCGCGTCAGTATGGTGGTAAAAAATAAACAAATAAAACAATCGGCAGCACAGATATTGCCCGCGGCTGCAGCCCCAGCTGTCGGGCTGTATCTGTGCTGTGTACCCAGTGCCCACAGTCACATGTGCGAGGCTTTGCCATAGCAGACTCTCGTGAGTCCCTCGCAAGTGTGAAAATAAAAAAGAAAAAGAAAAAACGACGTGTGGTCCCTCCCAATTTTCATCCCCAGCCATGATAACACCAGCTAGGGGCTGGTATACCAGCTCGCAGCCGCCCGGTATTGCCGTATCTATTACATGTGACAATGCCGGTGCGATACCGGCTCTTCCCGGTCGTGTGATGCGTGCCAATCAGGGTAACGAGAGGCTAATAGCAGCGCACAGCTGCTACTAAGCCCTAGGTTTGTGATGGCACAGGCGTCTATCAGTACCAGCATCACAAACCTGTAAATAACAGCAAATAAACAAGACACATAGAAAAATCCTTAATTTGGAATAAAATACAAACGCACCCTCCTTCACCACTTTATTAACCCCCAACACAGCCCTCCAGATCCGGCATTAATGTGGCACCCCAGGGTTCAGTTGCCACAAATATACCTGTACCTGGGCAGGGAAGGATCTCCACATTAGGTAATCCCACATACAACTTTCCACTTCAAGCCTGGAGGGGGAGCTCTACAAGTCGAGTTCAGGTGAGGTCCCCTTTAAAGCCAGGTTTGGAGGCGGAGTCAGAGAGACAGTTCACAGTTGGAGAAAAGGGAGACTGTTCGAGCAGAGAGTGAGGGAAGACATCAAAATGGAGAGGGCAGTGCTTAGCCCGTACAAGTAACTGTGTGACCACCTGAGGGATCAAGAGTGAAGCAAAAGAGGAGAGACCGGGGAGGTGGAGCCTGACCGGTTCATCCCCAAGGAACAGCGTTGATTATCAGACACCGGCGTCTGAGATTGTGAGGGATCTAATCTTCCCAGCAATAAAGACCGAGGGCCAGGGAGACTGCAGATCTCCTGGCCGCAGCAGCACCTGAAGGCAAAGCCACTACACAGAGCTTAGGGACCGCAGTGAGTACAGCAGTGCCCATTAGAGAAGCTCCCGCTGCCTGCCATACAGGTGAAGACAGTGAGAGAGGGACAAGGTATAGCTACAGGCAGCCTAGTACCAAGGAGAAACAGCACAGCAGGGAGGCCACACAACTGACCTGGTGCAGAGATCCTGAACTGTTCCCAGATTAACCAAAAACTGTATCATCAGAAACTGAACCCATTTTTAATAACACCTGCAAGTAAAATCTGGTCAGAGTTAATGAATTGGTGTGACGCACTTTATTTCTTTCATCTGAGGAGCCATAGGCTGCTGCACTAAAGTGACAGTTGAAAAGGCTGTGAAGAAAAACCACCATATCTGTGTACTACTAAAACTGCCCTGGGGACCCCGCTTCACCTACGGGAAGCGTAAACAACTGGCTGCCTAACCATCACCCCTGAGGTCTGACCTGCAGCCCCAGTAACCATACTGGAACCATAGGTGGCGTCACAAAATACTTTTATTTATTTATTTATTTTTTTCTTTATTATTTTTTTTTATTTTTTTTTATTTTATTATTTATTGACTTTCAGCGACCACCAGGGCCACGGAACCGGGCACAGGCCCCCGTGACATAATCCCATTAACCAACACCCGGAACCGAGTACCCCACGGCCCTGGGGCGGGTCAGCTTTTGGCGTCACGAACAGGATCTGGGCAAGGCCCAGTAACCCTGGGTAACGTGTGCCTTGAAAACTGTTTAATAATAACTGAACTTTGCCGCCATTTTGAGCATTTGAAAAACTAACTGCGCCACAGTGAGGATGGAGATGCAAGGCGATGCTGATGCCGCTGGAGCAGCTGCAGCACCTGAAGCTGTAGCCCCGATCATGCCGCTTGCTCTGCCGTATGTCCCGGGGGCAGCATGGTTACCGCAATATGCTGGGGAGCCCAATACCCTAGCTGAATTTAGAGAAAAGATGTGCAATTTCCTGGATATATACTCTATGACTGACAAGCAAAAACTGTCTGTTTTGCTGGGGCAACTGACGGGTGCAGCAGAGCGAGAGGTTAAATCCTGGCTGAATACAGATAAAAGGACAATAACCCAGATATTTGCTAATTTAAAAGCTGCTTTTGAAACTCGTACTGTAGCTGAGCTAAGAATGAGGTTTTACAGCTGCAAACAAAGACCGCAGGATAGCATACGGGATTATGCATTGAACCTTCAGGAGGCGCTGAGGGCTGTAAAGCAGGTAGACCCTGAAAGTGCACGAGAGGAAGATAAAATGTTAATTGAACAGTTTCTTGAGGGGCTACATTCACCAATTCATCAAACACAGCTGCGTCTATGGGTCATGGAGCATCCGAGTCTAGACTTTGTAACTCTGAAGAACCGGGCCATTAGAGCACTGCGAGTCCCTGTGACTACAGACCCTGCCCCTCAGCCGCGGCAAGCCATCACCTCTCCTTCAGAGGTGGCGTCCCTTTCCTTAACTCCAGCAGAAATCAATGGACAGACTGTAATACCTGGTGTCTCTGATGACTTGCGTTCCCAGGTACAGCAGCTGACAAAAGATGTGGCCATGCTCCTAAAGGCCATGCAACTCCAGCAGAAACCACAGTCGTCGGGGAGAATCCAGTTGGCTGACAGCCCTGAGGACGTCCCGTGGATGCGAGGAAGGAGGAACCCACCGCCCAGAGGAAGACCCAACGACCGCTACGACTCGTCAGGATAGCCTATCTGCCGCCGTTGTAACGAGGCGGGCCACTTTGCCAGGTCATGTCCTTTAAACCAGCGACTCCTGGGGCAGCGGGCCGGCCACCAGGAATAAAACAACCAGGCCCATCGAACTGGCGTGATAGATATGTGGGAGGACGACCATTCCTATCTATCGTGCTAGATGGCATTTCCACACTTGCTCTATTGGACACTAGCTCACAGGTGACGACGATCCCGCATATCCTTTACAAAAGATTATGGGCCGTTTCTGAGCTCATTCGCCCAGACCCAGACCTTACTATATCTGCTGCTAATGGACAGCCGGTATCACAAGTTGGGTACAAGGAGGTGACGATAAAGGTGGGGAGGGAGGCGCTAAAGGGCCAAGGACTTATTGTGGTGGATACTGATTGTCGTGAAAGAAATCCAACAATGATATTAGGTACTAATGTTGTTGAAAATTGTCTAGGAGAAGTTCTTTTCTTGCTCCAGCAGGTTGGAGAAACTGCCAGCATCGGGCAGCAGAGGGTCCTACAGAAAGAAATCAAAGCCCTTCTGCAGAGACAACAGGTAGAGTTGTCTGGTGGAGAAATCGGCAGTGTACGGGTAAGCGACCCATTCCCCATTGTGTTACCCCCAAGAAGTGAAGTGATGATTTGGTGTCGGGCAGCTATAGGCCTCAGAGGGAGGGATTACCAGGCAATGGTAGAGCCGATGTACTCAGATAGTAGGCCCACAGTCCTGACAGCCAGGGGGATAGTTGATGTACGCAAAGGGAGGGTACCTGTACGAGTTTTAAACTGTGGAGAGGAAGAGGTCAAGCTACCCAGATATGCTACTGTTGCCAAGTTGTTCACTGTCAACAACAACTCAATTCAGGCAGTGGAACCCTTAACCCAGTCCGACCAGGAGGAGGACAACAGCTCCAAGGGACAGCTGGAGGACTGGTGTCAGAAGCTGCATGTCGGCACTGATTCCACCCCTTCTTACCAAAGGCACGGAGTTTATCGGGTGGTGAAGGAATATGAATGGGTCTTTAGTAAGCATCCATTAGACTTTGGGCGGATAAAAGGGGTACACCATCGCATACTCACGGGAGACCATGCACCTATAAAAGAGAGATACAGGCCTATACCACCAGCTCACTATCAGTGTGCTAAAGATATGTTACGGGAAATGAAGGAAGCTGGGGTTATTAGAGATAGTTGTAGCCCCTGGTCAGCTCCACTTGTCCTGGTAAGAAAGAAAGATGGCACAATGAGGATGTGCGTTGACTATAGGCAGATAAACCGCATAACACACAAGGATGCTTACCCGTTGCCCCGCATTGAGGAATCACTTGCTGCACTGAAAGCTGCTAATTTCTTTTCCACCTTAGATCTTACCAGTGGGTATTGGCAGGTTTCCATGGCAGAAGAAGATCGAGAGAAGACCGCATTCACGACGCCGATGGGTCTGTGTGAGTTCAACAGCATGCCGTTTGGACTCTACAATGCACCCGGCACGTTCCAAAGGCTGATGGAGTGTTGCCTGGGGCACCGAAACTTCGAGACTGTACTGATATATCTTGATGACGTCATCGTGTATTCCAAGACATATGAGGAACATCTGGAGCACCTGGCCGAGGTGTTTGAAGCATTGTCAAAGTTTGGTATGAAACTAAAGCCTTCAAAATGCCATTTGCTGAAGCCGAAGGTTCAGTATCTTGGGCATGTGGTCAGTGCTGATGGTGTGGCACCAGACCCTGAAAAGGTCACTGCCATCAGAGACTGGCCAAAGCCAATAACCGTCAAAGAGGTGCGTCAGTTCTTGGGGCTGGTAGGATACTACAGGAGGTTCATAAAGGACTTCACGAAAATTGCGGCGCCTTTGCAAGATCTTCTGGTAGGCCAGACCAAAAAGGGCAAGACTTCCGGCCCTCCGTTTGAATGGGGTGAGAAAGAAGAAGACTCCTTCAAGCACATGAAGTGGGCCCTGACCGGTGAGGAAATCCTGGCCTACCCTGATTATAATCTGCCATTCGTGCTGTACACAGATGCCAGTAATGTGGGATTGGGAGCTGTGCTGTCGCAGGTGCAGAATGGCAAATAACGTGTAATTGCCTTTGCAAGCAGGAAGCTCCATCCTACTGAGAGAAACCCAGAAAACTACAGTTCGTTCAAGCTGGAATTCCTGGCCTTAGTCTGGGCCGTCACTGAACGGTTCAAGCACTACCTGGCGGCTGCAAAGTTTACCATATTTACGGATAACAACCCGCTTACTCACTTGGACTCCGCAAAGCTAAGTGCACTAGAGCAGCGATGGATGGCCCGTTTGTCAAACTATGACTTCACCATCAAATATCGGGCAGGCCGCAAAAACGCCAACGCTGATGCATTGTCGAGAATGCCCCATTTACCAGATGCAGGAGAAGACTCGGATGAGCTAGAAGAGATAGAGCTGCCGGCTTTTCACCGTAACGGTGCATCCCAGTGTAACCAAGGTGTTAAAGGCAAACGCCAAGAGGCCACGCTGAACCCGTTACCTTACCACGGGTGGGAGGAAACGCAAGACAGCGATCCGGCTGTTCACCTAGTTAAAGAGCTAATAATCCAACCAGACTCAAGTCTTAGACCAGATGCCCCACCGGAAGCGCAGCACCTGTGGAAGGAAAAGAGCAGATTGTTCATCTACAGGGGTAGGCTATGCAGACATTACATCAACCCCCGAACCTATGAGAGGGTGTGGCAAATAGTGGTACCGAAGAGAGATGTTCAGATGGTGCTGGAGGCGTACCATGAGCAGGACACTTCGGGTGGAAGAAGCTTGAGGTACTGTTACGCAACAGATTCTATTGGGTTGGCATGAGAACTACCATTGAGAACTGGTGCCGAAACTGTGGCCCATGCAACCTGAGAAGAAAGGATCATGACAGTCAAAGAGCTCCACTACAACCAATTGTCACCAAGCAGCCGCTGGAACTTGTAGCCTTGGACCATGTGAAATTGACACCCAGTAGATCCGGTTATACGTATGCCCTCACTATGGTGGACCACTATTCCCGGTTTCTGGTGGTAGTACCTGTAAAGGACTTGACAGCAAGAACTGCAGCGAGAACCTTTCAAGCCTACCTCTGCAGACCACATGGCTACTCGGAACAGGTGTTGACGGATCAAGGTTCTGCGTTCGAAGCTGAAGTGTTCCAGGAGTTTTGCAACCTGTATGGATGTAAGAAAATCCGAACCACACCGAATCACCCACAGACAAACGGCATGTGTGAGAAAATGAACCAGGTGGTTATAGACCTGTTGAAAACCTTGCCCTTGGAACAAAGAAGCATGTGGCCAGAAAAGTTGCCTGATTTAGTGGACATGTACAACAACATCCCTGTGAGTTCCACCAATTGCACGCCAGCATACTTGATGAGAGCAAGACCCGGGAAGTCACCAGTTGACTTAGAAATGGGAATTGTTGTTCCTGAAACCAGTTCACCTGAAGCTGATTGGGACACTAAGCGCCAAGAGCAGTACAAAAAGGTACAGGAGTGCGTAGAAAGAAGCCTAGACCAAATTAGAGAAAGGCAAGAGAAAGATTATAACAAGAATGCACCAGCTGCTCCTTTAATACCTGGAGAGATGGTTCTAAAAAGAAAAAGAAAGACCCATAAGCTTGATGACCAGTGGGAAGCAGAACCATACATAGTATTGCCCTCTAAATTTGACAACAAGAAAATCTGCTTAATCAGCAAGGATAAGGGAAAAACGTCAGCGGCAGTTTCTAGAGACCTCCTTAAAAAATGTCCTGAACAGTTGAAGCAAAAAGAAGTAATCCTGTGTATACCTCAACCTAAAGAGGAAAAGAAAGAGAAGATGATAAGAACAGTACTTGGTGATTTTCCTGAAAGTTGGCCTCAGTACAATGGAGCCATAATTATACCATTATTGACTGGGGCTCAACCAGTAGAAGTCCCAGAAAGACTGGAAGAACCGGTCAACGTTTCAGAAGAACTACCTGTCGCAGTAGAACCAGAGAACCCTGCTATTGGGGAACCTGCCAGTCCTATGGTAAGACTAAGACAACATTCACGCATACCAATATTGCGTAGATCCTCATGCAGACTAGTAGATAGTGCACGCATAGCACCAGCACTAAGTACCAGTACACTGCACCGACCAGTTGTGACACAGGCATTTCGTAGGTCTAGCCGTAGCAACTTTGGTCAGCCCCCGTCCCGTTATATAAAAGAATGTTAAATAGAAAGTGTAGTAGTTAGTAAAATGTAAAAATATTTTATTTATTTGTTTATTGCAACTAAGTAAATCCGTAACCGTCAAGCGTGTTTAGCTTGCAGGACTTTTTGCATGAACTTTTGCATCTTCTTGAACTTTTATGAACCAATGGACCACAGAACTGGTAGTGGTCAAAAACTTTCTTATATATACCATACTCACATTTTGCAGTGGAAGGACTGCATTTTTCTGTTTTATTGGTTTTTGTAATTTTTATTTTTTAAGACTTTGTACTACTCTTTATTGTTCCTAATGCTTTATAAGTTTGTGTTTCCAGTCCAGGAGTACTGAATTTAACTAAGGGGGAATGTGGCACCCCAGGGTTCAGTTGCCACAAATATACCTGTACCTGGGCAGGGAAGGATCTCCACATTAGGTAATCCCACATACAACATTTCCACTTCAAGCCTGGAGGGGGAGCTCTACAAGTCGAGTTCAGGTGAGGTCCCCTTTAAAGCCAGGTTTGGAGGCGGAGTCAGAGAGACAGTTGACAGTTGAAGAAAAGGGAGACTGTGCGAGCAGAGAGTGAGGGAAGACATCAAAATGGAGAGGGCAGTGCTTAGCCCGTACAAGTAACTGTGTGACCGCCTGAGGGATCAAGAGTGAGGCAAAAGAGGAGAGACCGGGGAGGTGGAGCCTGACCGGTTCATCCCCAAGGAACAGCGCTGATTATCAGACACTGGCGTCTGAGATTGTGAGGGATCTAATCTGCCCAGCAATAAAGACCGAGGGCCAGGGAGACTGCAGATCTCCTGGCCGCAGCAGCACCTGAAGGCAAAGTCGCTACACAGAACTTAGGGACCTCAGTGAGTACAGCAGTGCCCCGTAGAGAAGCTCCCGCCGCCTGCCATACAGGTGAAGACAGTGAGAGAGGGACAAGGTATAGCTACAGGCAGCCTAGTACCAAGGAGAAACAGCGCAGCAGGGAGGCAACACAACTGACCTGGTGCAGAGATCCTGAACTGTTCCCAGATTAACCAAAAACTGTATCATCAGAAACTGAACCCATTTTTAATACGACCTGCAAGTAAAATCTGGTCAGAGTTAATGAATTGGTGTGACGCACTTTATTTCTTCATCTGAGGAGCCATAGGCTGCTGCACTAAAGTGACAGTTGAAAAGGCTGTGAAGAAAAACCGCCATATCTGTGTACTACTAAAACTGCCCTGGGGACCCCGCTTCACCTACGGGAAGCGTAAACAACTGGCTGCCTAACCATCACCCCAGAGGTCTGACCTGCAGCCCCAGTAACCATACTGGAACCGTAGGTGGCGTCACGAAATACTTTTATTTATTTATTTATTTATTTTTTTCTTTATTTTTTTAAATTTTTTTTTATTTTATTATTTATTGACTTTCAGCGACCACCAGGGCCACGGAACCGGGCACAGGCCCCCGTGACATAATCCCATTAACCAACACCCGGAACCGAGTACCCCACGGCCCTGGGGCGGGTCATTAACCACACGAGGTTCCACGCCGTTTCAGCTCTGCTACACCTGAATATCACAAAGAGAGGCCATAGAGCATGACCGCTCTCTGTGAACTCCAGAGAATGAATGAGCTGCGCAATAAGCGGTGATGTCACTCAGATCATTTGCGGTCACAGGAGGCTCTCACGGTCCTTCACCTGCGATCGCAGGTAACCTGACCTCAGGTGGAGGTCGCTGAGTTCACAGACCTGCATCTCCTAGCAGAAAATCACATTTTTTTGGGCCAAGAGATGCAAATTTGGTGCTGAAATTTTTACACCATATACCTGCATCCAATTTATACCTCCTGGCAAAATAACGCAGTGTTTTGCCACATTTTTTGCCACGGTTTTTGCCACATTTTTTTTTTACGCATTTTTTTTTGCCAGGAGGTGCACATTTGGTGCTGAAATCATCTGCACCAGATTTCAGCAACAAATCTCCTCGTGCTGGCAGAAAATATATGTATATATATATATATATATATATATATATATATTTTCCATTTTTGGGCCAAGGGATGCAAATTTGGTGCTGAAATTTTTACACCACATTCCTGCATCCAATCTACACCTCCTGGCAAAAAAACACGGTGTTTTGCCTTATTTTTTGCCGTATTTTTTGCCGCAGTTGTTTACCGCGATTTTTTCTGCGTTTTTTTGCCAGGGGGTGCACATTTGTGCTGAAATCGTCTAGAAACACATGCACGCTCCAGTCTGAAGAGTGCTGTTGTGCCGGTGATGTTAGACTCGTGCGGGTCTGCGAGGCATGACATCACCCAGCACAGCCTGCCGTTCTCTGAACATGAGCGTGCATGTACCTAGAAACACATGCACGCTCCTGTCAGAAGTGTGCAGCAGTGGCGGTGACGCGCTGTCAGACTCGTGCGGGTCAGCCAGGCATGACATCACCCGGCACAGCCTGCCGTTCTCTGAACATGAGCGTGCATGTACCTAGAAACACATGTATGCTCCTTTTAGAAGTGTGCAGCTGTGCTGCGATATCAGACTCGTGGGAGTCTCTCAAAGTGTGACTGCGGCTTAAAAAAAACGCATGCAGCTTTTTTTTTAATTTAAATAAATAATTAAAAAAAAAAACATGTGTGGTCCCCCCTAATTTTCATCCCCAGACATGATAATGCCAGCTGGGCATTGGTATTTTTAGCCCGCAGCCGCCCGGTATTGCCGCATATATTAGATGTGACAATCCCGGTGCATTACCGGCCCTTCCCATTTGCCTGGTGCGGTGCCAATCGGAGTAATAAGAGGTTAATAGCAGCACACAGCTGCTACTAAACCCTACGCCTGTAATGGCACAGGCATCTATGAAATACCTGCATCACACAAACCTGTAAATAACAGTAAATAAACACAGAGAAAAATCCTTTATTTGGAATAAAGTACAAAACGCACCCTCCTTCACCACTTTATTACCCCAATACCCTGCAGCTCTGGCATAATCCACACGAGATCCCACGACGACACATCCAGCTCTGCTACATGTTAGAGCGAGCAGCCATAGAAAAGACTGCCAGCTCTTAGTGTAGCCTATTACTGAGCCGCGATAAGCGATGACTGTCACAGGCTGGGAGGCGTGTCAGCCTGGAACCAATCACAGATGAGAGGACGGACGGTGGGTGGGGAAAACACAGAAAGCTGTGTGTATACAATTATACAGTACAGGAAGTGAATACGCGACCCGGAAGCAGTGTGCCGCCATGACACCGAGTCTCGGTAAGTATGAAACTCTCACATTTCTTTTTTTCTTTATTTTTGCTTGAATTGCCGAATCCGGATCATGCACCCGGAATCCTGTGGCCGGGTCCGGCACCCAAATATCATTGAAACCGTATGGATCCGGACTTTTACGGTCCAGATCCGCTCAGTCCTACAGGGAATGTCATTATGAAAACATTTTAGTTAGGTTAAAAATGTGTTTTGAACGAAGTAACCTTTTCTCTTTTTGTTTAAGAAAATACTTAAGTTTTCTATTCTATTCCGTCTGTGGAAGTGATAGAACAAACTGATTTTTTTTTTATTTTTTTTTTAAGGCAGAATTTTTGAAGTTCCACATCATAGTTCTTAGAAATGTATCCCTTTCCATCGTGGCCAGTTTTTTTTTGTCATTCATCCTCCAAAAGCTGCAACAATTTTTTTTTCAACAACATAACCATAAAATGGCTTCCTTTTTACAGTCAATTTTTATTACATCATTTAATTTAGCAATGTATTCAAAAACCCCTCCACAAAATAGTTTGTGGGGTGAAACGAACAAAAAAAAACCAAACAAAAAACAAGTCCGCTATGGTATGTATGGAATTCACTATATGGTAAAAATGTTAGCTTTAATTTTCCCTTTTTATTACTAGTTATTGTTAATTTCATAATTGATTGTAACTTTTCTTGAAATTTTTTTTCTAAATAGAACTTTGCATACAGCAGCACAGACCTGAGCTTTCTGAGCTCCCGTCAATTTAATAGAGGGAATTTAAAGGTAAAAAAATAATCTGATGGTCACTGCTACACCTAAATTATTTGGGTTTGTGTCTCAATATTCTGAGACCCAAAGTTTGTTACTTCCCTGGCAATAGAATATTTTATGGACAAGCAATGGTTTGTATTGAGACCATCCTGTTGCGCATACATCATTTTGATTCCTTTTTCTTCTATTTTTTTAGGATGCAAGAGGTTCTGATGGTGGTAAAGCAGGCCCAATCAAGTTCCAAAGAAATTCAAGCAGGCTCAGGGTGCATGAGTGTCAGCACATCTATCTGTCAACATTTGAATGAAATGAAATGCTCTGGCATGAGATCCAGAAGGACCCCACTACTGAAAAATCGATATAAAAAAGCTAGAATGCAGTTTGCCAAAATGTGAGTAAGCCAAAATTCTTTTGGGAAAGCATCTTGTGGACAGATAAGACCAAGATAGAGCTTTTTGGTAAAACAGATCATTTTGTGTGCCTTGGCTGTGTGCAAGCCTTTATGAAATCTAAACATTACCAATGGATTTTGGGTTGCAATGTAGTGCCCAGTATCAAAAGGCTGGGTTTGTGTCCTAGGTAATGATTTTCTAGCTGTACAATGACCCCAAACATGCTTCAAGAAGAGACCAGAAATGGATGGAAACAAAGCACTGGAGATTTCTGAAGAGACCAGCAATGAGTTTGGATCCAAATGGCATAACCGATGAAATTAGTATGTTTTTAAACAATAATATTGCAAGGTTATTGAGACTGCTCTCTGGTTTTACTCATTATGAGACGTTTCTTGTGTGGCACTCTTGTGATAAGACACTTTTAATAGGCTATCAGAAGAATTTTGGTTCTCAAATCCTCAGATAGTTCTCTTCTCTTACTGTCTACTTTCCCTTATTGTGGCACACATAAACATACAATGTAGAGACTGAGTTAACGTCTTCCTCTATTATCTGGTTTCAGATGTGATTTTCATAGTGCCCAGAAATGAGGTACATAGAATTACAGTATGCTGAAGAAATATGCTATATAGTGTATATATTGCACAAGCCTATTTCAGTGCAATACATAAAGACTAAAGCTGGCAAAATAGCCTCAAATCAAATTTTTAAAAAGGTGTAAGACAGCCATCATGAAATCAAGACCAAAGGTAAAGCTGAGGAAACTGTGCTGCAACCAGATTACCAGGAGAAACAGATGTCCACACTCACACGCGTTTCGCTAGAGCTTCGCCAGGGTACTGTGATTTAATGTCCCTCTTTTCTTGGCCTGTGCAATATAATCTGCCTTATGTGGCTTTATTTCTTTAAGCATTTTATTGCTATGGCACCTAAATATTAATTTGTATGGAATTTTTATTTATAATTTGTGCATCTATTTACACTGGGGTTCAATGCAATATATTGCTTTTATTATACACATGTATTATTTATTTTTTGGGTGTTGTGCAATAATCTATATTTTGTTTCACTTAGTGTTTGACACTAATCATGCATATGTCATTTTATCCACTGTGTGTATACATACTCAATGTTATCTTACCCAGTAGCTGAAGAGATATTACTTTTTTTTTGAGACCTTGAGTGGTTTATGCTGGTAATACAGCCATGCCATTTATATGAAAATGTAATGACATTTTTGTCTTTGTATGTTTGTTTTTTCATATATACATTTGTTCACACTTTATGTGCTTAACCTTAACTGTGCTTACTGTGGAGGGACCTTTCAAAGTGTATCCCTTTGTTTGAATTTTTTTTTTGTCTTTGAGATTTTTATTTTTGTTTATTTTCAATAAAGATATGTTTCACATTTATTCGTACTGTATATGTGACGCCCTGGACCCCAGGGGTCACAGGTAATAACATCTACCACATCCACACACACCCCCATCCCCTGTGAGGTCACATACATGTCACCCGAAAGGGAGACCTGATGCCTCCCTCTGGGCAAGTAGAGCACACCAGGTGGGCGGAGTCAGGCGGAAAGGCACGCCCACTGAGGAGACTACTGTCCTGGGGCAGGAAGTTCAAGTAGTAGTTGTTTAGAGTGATGCTTTGGAGTTGACAGTGGGTGGTAGTGGAGCAGCTGTCAGGGACCCGGGTAGGAGCCTTGGCCCCCCTTAGAGAATGTCAGGCAGGCAGACGGTGGTGGCCGTCTGCAGGAGTACCGGTACAGCAACTGGCGGAACCGTACAGACCGGGCCTGGGTTGGAGCCCGCCTTTCCAGAACCGGGGAGTCAACCGTGTACCGGAGCACCAACAGGAGGGTACTCAGACCCCGTCCTAGCTTAGAAGCCACTGAGTATAGGCAAATTGACTGATTGCTGGCCGGACCTCACGAGTTCATCCACACCCAAAGTCCCGAAAGAAGGCAAAAACCCACCGAATCCGGGTGAGTGCCACCGCCAAGGGCCAAACACCCGACGGGCCAACGCCTGCGGGCAACTGAGGGCTCCTCCGGCAGCTCAACACCGGGGAGCGGGCCACCACTGCTTAGGCAGGGGGGTGCCGAAACACAAACATCTAGAGGTGCACGGGAAAAGGGGCCACCATCAACCCCACAGGGGACATCAGTGGCCGGCCGCGGGGACCGTCCACTTCCGAACTTTGTTTTACCAGTGACTCTGACTGTGAATCAACCGTGAGTACACCAGTGCCATCGGGGCATGGCGCTACACCGCGGCACGGCGCCCTGCACCCCGACGACAACATTATCCCTCGCAGTCGCCCGCCGGGGCCCCGGGACACACCGCCCCTACCCACGGAGGGGCTAATATCTCAGCTGCGGCTGCAACACCGTTCCCGGATGAGCCCGCCATCACTTCAGGCGCAGCGGTGGTGCATCCCCCGTCACCACGACCCGTGGGTGGCGTCACAACCCGTTACACAACCACCATTCCCCACCGCCTTCCCTTAACAAGAGTGACGTGGCCCCCGATACGGAGGCGCTCGTGCCACCGACAACCCTAGCCCGGACCTCGAGCGGCTCGGCCCGAGCAAGCGGAGGAAGCGGCCGGGCACCTCTCAGGGTGGTACATATACTCAATTTGTTCTGGAAAGGGGATTGGCAAGCATGTAGCACAGGGGAATGGTCAACCGGAAGACATTGATTATGGACCTCGTCGAGGGCTTTGATGAAATGTGCAGGAGCATGCAGGTAGTGTCCAGGCCCATGCTGATCATAGTATGGCACAGGTTGCAAATGACTGTTCTTTTGTTGTTCGAACTTTCTTGAAAAAGTGCTCGACTGGGGAACACCTAACCTAATTGCCTGCCTTCTCCCTCTGACCATTCAACTGCCTCTTCCTGCCATTTGTGGTGCTGTTGAACCCTTCCCCTATGCACTGCTGTTCTCGCACTGCAAGCCACCTTCCCAGGTTGTGTCAGAGACTTCATCATCCACCACCTTGTCTTCCACTTCCACACTCTGGTCTTCTTCCTATCTTGTTGACTTAACAACATGACTTGTTAGCAACTTTGTCTCATCATCATCCACCTCTTCAGAAAGTAATTACCATGTCCAACCATTCTCTTGCTGTGAGCGTCGCTGCATAAATATTTGGGATTCACTCCACATTATCTCCTCATGTCCTTCTTGAAATGTGCACAGCAAGCAGCTAGAAGAAATAATAAATGGGAAGACATTGAGCTCCTTGACTGTCTGTGTGTGGGATGATATGTCTTCTGGGACTCGCCATCATGGGTGCAAGGCGGATAAGGGTGAGAATTATGTGGTCCAGACTCTTGGCTAGTGAGAATGAACCATGTGGAAGACAGGTTGGTGCTGCGATACAGACTAGAAGCATTATCTGCCATCCAACTCAAAACCTGCTAACACTGTTGTGACTATAACAGTGCTGTCCCTCACCCCTTTCAAAATGGAACATGAAGATAGGTATAGATGATGAAGGTGTTTGTTGTGTTCCTGCAGCAGGCACAGTTTGCCCTTGCCCATGGCCACGGCCTCTGCATGATTCCCCATCAGCAGGATGCCCACTTCCCCATCTCTTATAGCATGCCTTGCTCATTTTAAATTTGGTAAGTAGCTAAGAGCGGTATTAATAGGGACTAGAAAAGAATAGATGTAGGCCTGAAAAATACTTTTGTACTTATGTTGCAGCAGCAAGGACTGTAAGGCAATAATCACTCTAATACACTATCCTTTCTCCAGCAGCACTCCCTAAACTAACTGCAGTTACCAGTAGTATTATTAGAGAATAGATTAGATTTAGCCCTGAAATAAACTTTTGGTTTTACATTTCAGCAGCAAGTACTGTAAGGCAATAATTTCAATAATAAACTATCCCTTCTCCAGCAGCTCTCCCTACACTAAATGCAGCTATCAGAGGTATTATTAGATAATAGAATAGATTATACTTAGCACTGAAAAGGACTTTTGGTTTTATATTGCAGCATAAATCACTGTAAGGCAATAATCACTCTAATACACTAGCCGATCTCCAGCAGCTTTCATTACACTAAATGCAACTATCAGCAGAATTATTACAGAATAGAATATATTTTTTATGGTACAGCAGCAAGCATTGCAAGGCATTTTTCACTTTAATACACTATTGCTTACCCAACAGCCCTACCTACATTGTTTCTGGAGTAGAGTGAGCTCAGTCGATTGGTAAACAATCCATGCATGTTTAGTGGCTGAAAAATATCAGCAAAACAGTCAGGGTAGGGACTCGAGCATGGGGCTCAAGCACCACTAGCATACCTCCCAACTTTCAAAGAAAGAAAAGAGGGACAAACTGTGCGGCGCGCTACGCGCGCTGCGGTGATTTTTTTAGGCCATGCCCCCTAACCACACCCATTTCACAACTAGTCACACCCATAACCACTCCCCAGCCACACCCATTCAGTACTGCATATCACATTGTTTTATGAACAATAATTATTAACAGAAAAAATATAAAATATTCTTAATGCAAACTTGGTAGTATTTATTTTAAATTAGAATATTTTAAAACTACAAAATTCTATTCTAAAGCAGATCTGACACCTTATTCCTCACTATGTAAAAGCTGTACATTACATATCAGATCTACTCTATTAGATAAATTATCTTTAATAACATTGTGCTTTTGGTTAACCCCTTTACGACCCCAGTTTGTCCTTGGTAATGTCGGGGTAATTACCGCCGGCTGCTGTGGTGAATAGGTGGTGACCCCTCACACATCTTCTGATTTGAACAACAGAATTGTGGGGCTAACAGGCGCAGGTGGATCCGCGATCCACCCTTGCCTGCTTTTCACTTAGATCGCGCTGTAAAAATGTGACAACGTGATTTAAATGGCCACGCCATTCCCCGCTGCCATCGGAGCCCTGTGACGCAATCACTGGGAGATGATGGTTGCCATGGTAGCTCGGAGTCTGTGAATTCTTAGCCCCTTAAGAAAAAAAATTCAAAAGTCATGGACGGATAACCCCAATTAACTAACATCGCATTATTATTTGTGCTATTATTGGGGAGATAACACCTGTCACTTTAAGGCTATGTTCACATTGTGTTTTCGCCAAACATCAATTGCTCCTTCAGGGCCTTCTGTGTGAAGCCCTAAAAAAATAGGATTTTAGCACGACCTGTGAAGTGGCTATTGACTTTAATAAGGGAGACCCAGCAGAGCTGAACTGGTTGGGCAGCCAGAAAGGAGCAGAGCTGAACTGGTTGGGGAGCCAGGACAGAGCAGAGCTGAACTGGTTGGGGAGCCAGGACGAAGCAGAGCTGAACTGGTTGGACAGCCAGGACGAAGCAGAGCTGAACTGGTTGGACAGCCAGAACCCAGCAAAGCTGAACTGGTTGGGCAGCCAGTATGGAGCAGAGCGGAACTGGCTGGGCAGTCAGGATTTAGCAGAGCGGAACTGATTGGGCAGCCAGGATCCAGCAGAGCAGAACTGGTTTGCAGCCAGGATCCAGCAGAGCAGAACTGGTTGGGTAGCCAGGATCCAGCAGAGCTAAACGGTTGGGCAGCCAGGACGCAGCAGAGCTAAACTGGTTGGGCAGCCAGGACGCAGCAGAGCCGAAGCAGTTGGGCAGCCAGGATACAGCAGAGCCAAAGCGGTTGGGCAGCCAGGACGCAGCAGAGCTGAAGCGGTTGGGCAGCCAGGACGCAGTAGAGCCGAAGTGGATGGGCAGCCAGGATGCAGCAGAGCCAAAGCAGTTGGGCAGCCAGGATGCAGCAGAGCGGAAGTGGTTGGGCAGCTAGGATGCAGCAGAGCCGAAGCAGTTGGGCAGCCAGGACGCAACAGAGCCAAAGCAGTTGGGCAGCCTGGACGCAACAGAGCTGAAGCAGTTGGGCAGTCAGGACACAGCAGAGCCAAAGCGGTTAGGCAGGCAGGATGCAGCAAAGGCGAAGCAGTTGGGCAGCCAGGATGCAGCAGAGCTGAAGAGGTTGGGCAGCCAGGACGCAGCAGAGCTGAAGCGGTTGGGCAGCCTGTCCAACAGAGATTAATGGGAACCTGTCACCCATCCAACCAGTCTGCACCGCACCGCCCCCTAGGTGAGTATTATAAAGTGATTTTTACTTTCTACACAGCGGCCTGGGCTCTTATATACAGCATGTTAGAATACTGTATCAAAGAGCCCACTGGTAGTGGCCGCAGCTTATAGGCCCCAAATCTGGTGACAGGTTCCTTTTAAAGTGAACCTGTCAGGTGCAATATGCACTCAGAGCCACGAGCAGTTCTGGGTGCATATTGTTAATCCCTGCCTAACCGTCCCTGTATACACCAGCATAGATAAAGAGATCTTTAGAAAAAGTATTTTTAAAGAACTTATGCTAATGAGTGTGGGGACTAGTCCCAAGGGCATTACTTCGCTTGGCTAGTCGGCTCACATAGCATGTTAGCATGTTATTACACCCCTGTGTGAGTACTAACATGCTATGTGAGATGACTAACCAAGCAAAGTAACGTCCTTGGCACTAGTCCCCGCGCTCATTAGCATAAGATAAAAAAAAATACCTTTTCTAAAGATCTCTTTATCTACGCAAGTGTATACAGGGACAGTTAGGCAGGGATTAGCAATATGTACCTAGGACTGCTCCTGGCCCTGAGTGCATATTTGACCTGACAGGTTCCCTTTAACTGGTAAGGCAGCCAGGATAAAGCAGAGCTGAACATTTAGGCAGCTAGGACCCAGCAGCTCTGCTCTGCAGGCAGAAGACCATGTGATCGGTAAGCTAATAGAAGCATCGGCAGTTGCTAACTCTGCATAGGTTATTACTGGCCAGTGGTATCTGCAGGAGAGGAAACAAGTGTTGTTGCACTTTCTCCTCAGTTTCCTGATTTCCCGTGTGTCTCCAGCAGTGAGAAGCAAACACACGGGGAGTCAGAGAAAACAGCTGGAGAGAAGAGCACAGGCTCCGGGGCTGAGGGGTGATTCATACCTTAGCAGCAGCAGTCACAGGTGTTTCATGTAGCGTGCTCAGCTCTGTAATGGTCACTGGATAGAAGGGAGAAACAGCGAGACGGGGCTAGAGCGGGTGGGCGGAGCCACGGGATACATAGCTCCCACCCGGGACTCAGGAGCAAAGGCTCAAAATCGGGAGAGTCCCACTGTATCCGGGATGGTTGGGAGATATGCCACTAGCACCAGGGATACTCGATCAAACATTTAGCATGCTTGAGCACCCGAATACTCAATCAAGTTTCAAACTGTGGCTAGGACGCTCACCCATCACTATTTAGAACCCAGTCATCGTGATAGGGGGACACAGGGCTTCACCGCAACTTATCGAATAGATCCATCAGTTACAACATCTGAGAGCCTTTACTGTCGTAATCGCCACTAGTACCAAGTGCCACAGTTGCAGGTGTTTGTTAACTGTAGAACATAGACAGCACCTGCACAATATGGAGTAGGTTCAGCTCCTGATTCATGCATAAGCACTAGATATCTGCTCTACAAATCTAACAGTTGTTGAGGTTGGTGTTAAATGCAAACAACCAATAATCTTATGACTTGTACTCTTTATTTCTATTCATACCTGTTACCTCCATAAAGATGTAATGTAAAATGATTGAATGCAAATTGAATGTGCATCAATTATTTAAGAATTTGCTGAGCCTGGTAAATTATAATAATTATTTGTGACTAAATTTTTGTGAATCACGTAAGTAATTGTATATGCTAAAGAAATATTCTATGACCATGTACTCGGGCCAGGCAGGTTCTGCATAATGTGTTACCACTATGACATTATATAGTTAAACACAGCCAATCAGTAGGGACTATTACAGCCTGTGGGAGGAGCTGGCTGCAGACTAAACACTGTTGTACCAATGGAGGTAGAGCACAGTCCACGACTCTACGGCATGTGGACTTTTTCCAGCATGGAGCCCTGGTTTCCTTGTTGTTCTCGTTGTGTATTATTAGCTATATTCTTGCTTTACAGTTTAAAGTACACAGAAGGCCTGGCACTAGATTGCTAATTAGAGTAAAGCAACCATTCCATGATTCTTGTTAGTGTCACAGGGGCCTCAATAAAGCCCTTGTTCTTGCAGACACTAGTCTCACTATGTGGATGGTGATAGTACACCCAGTGGGGTTGTCACCACATGGGGGTTAACATGCAGTCCCAGGTGAGGGGCTAATCTTCACAAAATACCTAAACCAATGCACAGTTAGCAATGGGGGGTTGTTTTCCAGGCCCCAGGCTCGAACCTGGGGTGCAGCTTGGGGTGCTTACGACACTAATGAGAAGATGGAGGATTGTTGGTAGCTAGAGCTGATTACTTGTGCTGTGGTTGGGGTATCTGTGGTCTGGAGGAGTGAGGACTATAGGCTGTAACAGCAGACCATACTGGTGTGAGATACAAAAGCTGTGGGACAATCTAAAGTTGGGATACAGTGGGTGTCACCTGTTACAGGGGAAGTGGAACTGTCAGTCCCGGTTTGGGATCTCATGGACTGGGAGCATCTCGTTTTGGCTATCTACTTGTTTTTTCTGTAAGACCGTGGACAGAACAATAAAAATAATTGCATCCTTAGCCTGTCTAGGTGATTAATTCAACCCACAACCTCAGATATTCACAGCCTGTATAAAAGTAGAAGCAGGAAATGAAACAGCCATTTGATGATGAATCTGGATAATGAGAGTACAGTACAACTTAGCCATAGCGATAGAGCGAAAAAGCTCTAACATTCTGAAGAAATAAAACACAGACTGTGTAACAGCAGAGAAGATTAATGTGTGAGAAATAGAGAATAGTGTCATACATGTATTTTCAGGGTAATTTTGAGGCTTTAGACGACATTTAGTTGAAGTTACTGGCAAAAATTTGCATGACTGGTGAATTTGAATTTCTAAAGATTTGCTAATCTCTGAAAGTTACCTTTCAGTGTATTCATAATTCCATTCCTGGCTTATGAAAAGGAAGCACTGATGATTAAACAATTATACAAATCCCTATTCTCTGGCTTTACACCTACAAATTCCAAAGAAGCACTTGTATGCTTCCAACTATGGCATTCTTTATTCTCCATAAGATGCCTACTACTTGTCATCTATTCTTTTGCTCAGCCATTGGATAAAGTTCTATGCAAATGAATTAAAGATTTAGCAATTATACCCAATGATATACACTGTGACAATTTGTATTATCAATTATAATAATGAGATTTGGAAGGGTTATTTTTACATTTCATACATAGGGTTCCAAGGGAATTATTTATCACAAATGCACCAGAAGAAAGAATATAAATACTAGATGGGAATCAGAATAAAACACAATGCTATTAGCAACCAGCTCACAAGTCATCTTCTTGTAAGTATAAACCAAGGCAATAAGGAGGAACAGTAGGGTCATAAAGAGTTATTGAGAGTCATATACCAATTCTGCACAGAAGTTGTAAGAAGCCATTGTATGCCTCTGCACGTGAACACTGATTCTTATTTTCTACAATACATATTTTAATGTCTTGTCCTATTCTGATGAAAGCAGACCTCAAAGGAACACAAGATGATACTTAGTAATCAAAGTTCAGTGACCGAGTTCACACTTAGTGGCCTCTCCCACTCTCATGAATCCCATGTTATTTTCTTTGTTGCTTTCCTGGTCTTATATTTAATGACTTTAACAGGGAACCTGGCTATTATGGTTGCAATTCACATAGACTCACATCTACAGTCTCCAATGTACTTCTTCCTTAGTAACTTGTCTTTTCTGGACATATGTTACTCTACAGTGACCATACCGAAGATGCTTATTAACGTGTTTTCAGAAAGAAAGACAATCTCTTTTAACCAATGCATATCTCAGCTCTTCTTCCTCCATTTATTTGGTGGCACTGAGTGCTTCCTACTTACTGTCATGGCATATGACCGATATGTGGCCATTTGTAACCCACTACGATATCACGTAGTTATGAATCACATATTTTGTTTCTGGCTGGTGGCATTTAGTTGGATTGCAGGCTTTCTACACTCTTTCACTCAGGCATTTCTCACATACCAGCTTCCATTTTGTGGTCCAAACAACATCAACCACTTCTTCTGTGATGTTCATCCACTGGCCGTTCTTGCCTGTGCTGACACATTTTTCATAGATATGTTCATCATTGCCAACAGCGGAATGATATCCCTTGTATGTTTTATCATTTTACTGTTTTCTTACCTTGGCATCATTAGAACAATCCTAAGGATCCAGTCATCAGAAGGGAGACGTAAGGCTTTTTCTACCTGTGCTTCACATCTGTTGGTTGTTACGTTCTTTTTTGGACCATGTGTATTTATCTATTTAAGACCTCCTGTAAACTATCGAGCAGATAAGCTGATATCTGTGCTGTACACAGTGCTGACTCCTTTATTAAACCCGGTTATCTACACATTACGGAACCAAGAGGTCAAAAATGCAATCAAGAATAAAATGTTTCCACATTTTGCAACAAAGATACACATCAAAGATTATCAATAATTTTGCTATTTATGAGAAAAATGTTCCAAATTTTTGTATGGTTAGTTAGTGTGGATAATTAATTTACTGTGTTATAGCGTCCATATGCTGTATAGAAATGTCTTTGGTGTTAGGTGAGTTTCTTAACCACAGTATTTGCAGTTAAACCAAGGAGTTGGACAGTCAGAGGGAAAGTATAATAGAAACACGTCACCACTTTTGTATTTTTTACCTAATTCTGGATTTGGCTACAAATACTAAAGGTAAAAAACTCACCAAATACTCCATGTGTGCACATGGCCTTACTGTTCTTACATTACAGTACAAAAAACGATTAAATCAGCTAATTACTTGAAATAAATTGTAAAATATACACTGTAAATGTTCGCATTCCAGCAAAGTTCCATACTTATAAGACATAGAAGGACCACAGAGGCTAGCATATAATGCAGGCAACAACTCAGATTTTATGAAAACCAGAGAATGTGGAGTCTTTAGATTTGCCAGATAGCAGAAACACCCAGACAAGCCATAGTTAAAATGTATAAAACATTTTATTAAATAGATGCTGTAGGGTATAACATAAACAAACAAGTAGAATTGAAAACCAGGAAGTGAGAAGTGCTGAAGGGGAAGAAAACCCCACGAGTCTCGGATACAAATAAAGGAGAACAACTCTCCAAGGGGATCTGAAAGAAGATTCCAGGGGTAAATGCCTGAAAAGTCAAGAGCCTATAAGCCAATGCAAAGTTGCTAACAATTAAACAAAAAAGTCTCTATGTATAGTGTGACAAGAGGCAATTACCTACCAATGGTCAGATCACCAAGCTGAAACCGGGATAACACGTGGGGACCGACGTCCCAACACGTGTTTCGCTTGATGTGCTTTGTCGGGGGACAGATAAAATTAGTGCACAGTACTGACCTTATAAAGGATCCAAATTACCTCTGAGCCGCCCACCTATCCGCGCATCATAGTGAGTCACCCGGTCTGGGCCGCGCTGTGGTATGGCATCGGCAGCGGAAACCAAAAGTTCCACACGTGTTTCAAATCCGCAACATATACATTTCTTATGTGGGTACTCTTATTTTTATGTGCGAATTTTCCCCCATATAATAGTATTATATGTGGAAAATGCACAGATAAAAATGAATACGTATTTGTAGTGCATTTCCACTGCAAAAATTCACTAAATATACACTGTGTGCAGAATTATTAGGCAAATGAGTATTTTGATCATATGATAATTTTTATACATGTTGTCCTACTCCAAGCTGTATAGGCTTGAGAGCCCACTACCAATTAAGTAAATCTGGTGATGTGCATCTCTGTAATGAGGATTGGTGTGGTGTAATGACATCAACACCCTATATAAGGGGTGCTTAATTATTAGGCAACTTCCTTTCCTTTGGCAAAATATGTCAAAAGAGAGATTTGACGGGCTCTGAAAAGTCCAAAATTGTGAGATGTCTTGCAGAGGGATGCAGCAGTCTTGAAATTGCCAAACATTTGAAGTGTTATCACCAAACAATCAAGCGTTTCATGGCAAATAGCCAACAGGGTTGCAAGAAGCATGTTGGGCAAAAAAGGCAAAAAATAACTGCCCATGAATTGAGGACAATCAAGCGTGAAGCTGCCAAGATGCCATTTGCCACCAGTTTGGCCATATTTTAGAACTGCAACGTTACTGGAGTATCAAAAAGCACAAGGTGTGCTATACTCAGGGACATGGCCAAGGTAAGGAAGGCTGAAAAACAACCACCTTTGAACAAGAAGCATAAGATAAAACGTCAAGACTGGTCCAAAAAATATCTTAAGACTGATTTTTCAAAGGATTTATGGACTGATGAAATGAGAGTGACTCTTGATGGACCAGATAGATGGGCCAGAAGCTGGATCAGTAAAGGGCAGAGAGCTCCACTCTGACTCAGACGCCAGCAAAGTGGAGGTGGGGTACCGGTATGGGTTGGTATCATCAAAGATGAACTTGTGAGACTTTTTCGGGTTGAGGATGGAGTGAAGCTCAACTCCCAGACCTACTGCCAGTTTCTGGAAGACAACGTCTTCAAGCAGTGGTACAGGAAGAAGTCGGTATTGTTCAAGAAAAACATGATTTTCATGCAGGACAATGCTCCATCAAATGCATCCAACTACTCTACAGCGTGGCTGGCCAGTAAAGGTCTAAAAGATGAAAAAATAATGACATGGCCCTCTTGTTAACCTGATATGAACCTCATAGAGAACCTGTGGTCCCTCATAAAATGTAAAATCTACAGGGAGGGAAAACTGTACACCTCTCGGAACAGTGTCTTAGAGGCTGTGGTGGCTGCTGCATGCAATGTTGATTGTAAACAGATCAAGCAACTGACAGAATCTATGGATGGTAGGCTGCTGAGTGTCATCATAAAGAAAGGTGGCTATATTAGTCACTAATGTTTTTGGGTTCTGTGTTTGCATGTCAGAAATGTTTATTTCTAAATGTTGTGCAGTGATATTGTTTTACCTGGTGAAAATAAACAAATGAGATGGGAATATAGTTGGTTTTTATTAAGTTGCCAAATATTTCTGCACAGTAATAGTTACATGAAAATATATCCTCCTAAGATAGCCAAATCTAAAAAGAAAAACCACTCCAACTTCAAAAAATAATAATGTTTGATATTTATGAGTCTTTTGGGTTAATTGAGAACATAGTTGTTGATCAATAATAAAAAAAAAATCCTCTAGACCTCTTTTAGACCTTTACTGGCCAGCCACGCTGTGGAGTAGTTGGAGGCATTTGATGGAGCATTGTCCTGCATGAAAATCTTGTTTTTCTTGAACAATACCGACTTCTTCCTGTACCACTGCTTGAAGAAGTTGTCTTCCAGAAACTGGCAGTAGGTCTGGGAGTTGAGCTTCACTCTATCCTCAACCCGAAAAGGTCCCACAATTTTATCTTTGATGATACCAGCCCATACCAGTACCCCACCTCCAACTTGCTGGCATCTGAGTCGGAGTGGAGCTCTCTGCCCTTAACTGATCCAGCCTCTGGCCCATCCATCTGGCCCATCAAGAGTCACTCTCATTTCATCAGTCCATAAAACCTTTGAAAATTCAGTCAAGATATTTCTTGGCCCAGTCTTGACGTTTTATCTTATGTTTCTTGTTCAAAGGTGGTCGTTTTTCAGCCTTCCTTACCTTGGCCATGTCCCTGAGTATGGCACACATTGTGCTTTTTGATACTCCAGTAACATTGCAGCTCTGAAATATGGGCAAACTTGTGGCAAATGGCATCTTGGCAGCTTCACGCTTGATTTTCCTCAATTTATGGGCAGTTATTTTGCGCCTTTTTTGCCCAACACGTTCTTGCGTCCCTGTTGGCTATTTGCCATGAAACGCTTGATTGTTCGGTGATCACACTTCAAAACTTTGGAAATTTCAAGACTGCTGCATCCCTCTGCAAGACATCTCACAATTTTGGACTTTTCAGAGCCAGTCAAATCTCTTTTCTGACAAATTTTGCCAAAGGAAAGGAAGTTGCCTAATAATTAGGCACACCTAATATAGGGTGTTGATGTCATTACACCACACCCCTCCTCATTACAGAGATGCACATCACCTAATTTGCTTAATTGGTAGTTGGCTCTCAAGCCTATATAGCTTGGAGTAGGACAACATGTATAAAAAGTATCATGTGATCAAAATACTCATTTTCTTAAAGGGAACCTGTCAGCAGAAATTTCCCCTAAAACCTAACAGATTCCCCCTCTGCAGCTCGTGGGCTGCATTCTAGAAAGGTCCCTGTTAGTATTGTGCCCACTTTCTGACCATAAAAAAGAGTTTATAAAGAGGTACCTTTTTGGCTTCGGATTCTATAAATCAGACACAGGGGCGGGCAGCCTGATGGCCGTTATTCTGCCCCCTGGTCCTGTATGCCGCCCCCATCGCTGATTTCCATACTTTTGGACGCCGCCCACTGCTCCAGCCATCCCCGCGCATGCCCAGTGCCAGTCTCACGGGACTGAGCACTGTGACTGCTGGTGACGTGTGCGCAGGCAAGTGATTATGGGCGGGACTGTGACTGTTATCAGCAAGTCCCCGCCCATAATCTCGTGAGCGCGCAAACCTCTCCAGCGTCACACTGTGCTCAGTGTAGATGCTAGACTGTATGGGCTGCTTCCAGGGATGACGTCCCTTTGTCACGTGATAGGGGCGTGTTCAAAATACTATCACGTGACAAAGGGATGTCATACCTGGAAGCAGCCCATACAGTCTAGCATCTACACTGAGCACAGTGTGACGCTGGAGAGGTTTGCGCGCTCACGGGATTATGGGCGGGTACTTGCTGATAACAGTCACAGTGCCGCCCATAATCACTTGCCTGCGCACACGTCACCAACAGTCACAGTGCTCAGTCCCGTGAGACTGGCACTGGGCATGCGCGGGGATGGCTGGAGCAGTGGGCGGCGTCCAAAAGTATGGAAATCAGCGATGGGGGCGGCATACAGGACCAGGGGGCAGAATAACGGCCATCAGGCAGCCCGCCCCCGTGTCTGATTTATAGAATCCGAAGCCAAAAAGGTACCTCTTTATAAACTCTTTTTTTTGGTCAGAAAGTGGGCACAATACTAACAGGGACCTTTCTAGAATGCAGCCCACGAGCTGCAGAGGGGGAATCTGTGAGGTTTTAGGGGAAATTTCTGCTGACAGGTTCCCTTTAATAATTCTGCACACAGTGTAATCCACTCATGGCAGTATCCATATAGTTTTGTCAAAGATAATTACCAGGAAGTAGCAAAAGTAAAGCATCCTGATTTAAAGGGAACTTGTCACACACTGACCTGCAGAGCGGTCCAATATGGTCCAGTCCAATGGGTATCGCTGCTCTTGGGTCTGCCTCCTCCTCCATCTTGTGCAATCGCTGTCCTCCTCCTTACTTCGTGTGGACGCGTCTTACATCACCACACAGCGCCCTCCATTGCACTCCTGCACATGCGCTCTTTGCTCTGCCCTACTGAGGTACAAAAACATGAGATACAAAAAAAGTTGCAAGAATCACTGTATCAAAAACGCAATGAAAACGCAAGTAACTTAATTTACTAGATACAGAAATGGTGCAGAAAATCTGCAACATCAAAAACGTATCAAATACTCACTGTGTGAATATAACCGAACACTAATGTTATATATTTGATCTATACCTATCTAAGATTCACAAAAAAGAGAATGGAATCGGGCAGAATACTAAATAGGAGTAAAATATCCTCAAATTCCCAATAAAAACACTTTATTCATAAAATTTACACCCAAAATACACAAACAAAATATAAAATTCAGAACCAGGTCAGGATGACCGAAGGAAAAGGAAAAAATAATAAGAGAGGGGGGTCCTAGCAAGCCCTTGGGGAAAATATGCCCCTACCTAACAACGGAGGGTATGACGCCTTAAGTTTTTGGGCGCCCCCATTCCATGTCGGCTTTCCCCTATATAAGGGACCTCCCTAATAAGGAAAGAATGAAAGACACCAAAGGGCTATGTTAAATGTCCAAATAATGTGTACAGTACAGACCAAAAGTTTGGACACATGAAAAAGAAAGAGAAGTTCAGCTCACCGATATTGCCATTCACCGCTCCCCGCCTAAATCCAGTGCACGGAAAGCTCGGCTGCCAAGTGTCATAAGATGAGATAACAAAGAAAATCCAGTGTGATCCTTGGGTTATGATAAAAGTCCAAATTTATTTGAGTATTTCCATTAAAAATACAGCGATTTGGCAGATGAATAGGATAGGAGTATACCTCATTGAACTACACGTTTCGACACATAGTCTTAGTCTTGTTCCAAGACTATGTGTCGAAACACGTAGTTCAATGAGGTATACTCCTATCCTATTCATCTGCCAAATCGCTGTATTTTTAATGGAAATACTCAAAAGTTTGGACACACCTTCTCATTCACGGAGTTTTCTTTATTTTCATGATTCTGAAAATTGTACATTCACATTGAAGGCATCAAAACTATGAATTAAATGAAATACTTAACAAAAAAGTGTAAAACAATTGAAAATATGTCTTATATTCTAGGTTCTTCAAAGTAGCCACCTTTTGCATTGATTACTGCTTTGCACACTCTTGGCATTCTCTTGATGAGCTTCAAGAGATAGTCACCGGAAATGGTCTTCCAACAGTCTTGAAGGAGTTCCCAGAGATGCTTAGTTCTTTTTGGCCCTTTTGCCTTCACTCTGCGGTCCAGCTCACCCCAAACCACCTTGATTGGGTTCAGGTCTGATGATTGTGGAGGCCCGGTTATCTGGCGTAGCACCCCATCACAGCAGTAATCAAAGCAAAAGGTGGCTACTTTGAAGAACCTAGAATATAAGACATTTTCAGTTGTTTCACACTTTTTTGTTAAGTATTTCATTCCACATGTGTTAATTCGTAGTTTTGATGCCTTCAATGTGAATCTACAATTTTCAGAGTCCTGAAAATAAAGAAAACTCTTTGAATGAGGTGTGTCCAAAGTTTTTGTCTGTACTGTATGTATACTGATATTTGATCATAGAGATGCCTGCATCACAGGATTGAAGGGATGCCCCTGCTGTATACCATTTCAATTCACTCCTGACCCAGCTGATAAGGAAAACACTCCCAAATGAAACATAAAAATGTGGAGCAAAAACAATATAGCCCTGCACAATGGGTCAGCAAGCACCCTTGGTAGACAGAGTTATAATCAGTTGGATGATTCACGACCCCGATGTATGAGGGAGATGCACCACAATCACCAATAATCACAACCTGCAGGAAAATATAGAGTGCTACCACCTTAACACAATATTATCCCATGAATGGATGACTGGGAGAATAATTAAGTTTCCAAAACTCCAACGTTCATGGCAAAAAGACAAAACTTGAGATAGTACTGAGAAAATAATCATCACTTCCCTGTAATAATGCAGGTCTCCAACCCTGCCTGGCCTCAACGCGTTTCCCCTTTTAATGTGGGTTGTAATTATTGGTGATTGTGGTGCACCCCCATCATCCCTTATCATCCTGACCTGGTGCTGATTTTTATATTTTGTTTTTTTTTATATTTTGGGTGTAAATGTTATGAATTATTAATAAAGCGTGTTTATTGGGGATTTGAGGTTATTTGTTAGCCCTATACCTATCTAATGCAAGTCTACGTTAGAAATTTGCAAGAGAAATGAGATGTTGCGGATTTCAGACACAAATGAGTCAGTTTGTGCATTGTAAAAGAAAGTTCAGTGGGCGTGAGAATTTTATAAGTCCCATCCACTTTTCTAGAAGTGTAGCAAACTGCGTTGTTACACAATGAAAATATACAGCTTCAAAAAGTCACCCAAACCTCATTGTGGGAACTTAATATAAAGCTATGTTCTCACATGCAAAAACACTGAATTTTATTCTGGTGAGCTTGTTGTGTAGGTGTTTACACTAAAATACTCATTAACAATTTGCTGATTATTGCTTTTTGCCTGTTTACCATTGTTTTATGTATTTTTGGTGCAGATTTTAGGAAGTTTTTTTGTAATGGGTTTTCTTGCAGAAACACTGTGATTCTGCACTTAAAAATGTACCATAATTTATTTTTCTTATATGTTTTTTCAGGATGCCAATGGAAGCCCATATGGTAAAAACATCACAAATGCACAATTCAGCAGGATCTTTAAAGGGAACCAATCACCAGGATTTTCGTATATAACCTAAAGCCAGTGCTATGCTGGCACTGTCAGGCTGATTCTCTATATACCATTAGTGGTCAGCTCGGATGTTTAGGTTTTGAAACCCAAAAAAGTTAAGTTTTATAAAATCAGCTGCTTGTTGAGTGACAGCAGCTGAGGATCAGATAATATATTCATAATTATCCCCTCCCCCTGTTAGAATTAGCATAAGCATTATACAAAGGATTCACTTTGTCTCTTGCAGGACTTGTGTGAGGTCATACCCATGTGACCTGTTGGCTGAGGCCCCGCCCCTTCTGGTCACATGGGTATGACCTCACACAAGTCCTGCAAGAGACAAAGTGAATTGCTTGTATAATACTTATGCTAATTCTAACAGGGGGAGGGGATAACTCTGAATATATTATCTCCTCTTCAGCTGCTGTCACTCATCAAGCTGATGATTTTATAAACTTTACTTTTTTGGATTTCAAAACTTAAACATCTGAACTGACCACTACATATATGTATAGACTCTGCCTGATAATGCCAGTATAGCACTGGCTTTAGCTTACATATGAAAATCCTGGTGATTGCTTCCTTTTAAATGCAGAATGGACAGGAGTTTTCACATCCACTTGGTTGAGCTGTTAAATACAGAAGAATTTCAGTGCCATTATTCTAGGTTGCCCTGTTTTTATGGCTGTAGCTTGAGATTCTGAGTGATGCTCAGGTCTTAAACCCCCTTCACACGTCCATGCAGAACACGAACATTTTGCATGGTCCGTTGTGGCATTCCGTGGGCTATCCATGTGTTAGCATTTGTGGTTATCATTATGTGCTGTCCGTGTGCTATCCATTTTACTTTCGGATAGCACACAAACAGCCTGAACTTGAATATTTACTTGTCTCCAGCGCTGCTGTCCCACTGCTTCTGAGTCCGCAGTCAGTGCAGTGAATATTCATAATGCATAATGAGTGGGACCTGGAAGCAACAGCAATGCCGGAGACAAGTAAATATTAAAATCCTTTTATTTCAGCAACTTGGCTGTCTTCCGGTACATGTAACACTGGTGTCAAATGGATAACATCAGTGTGTGGTCCGTGTGACATTTAGCCTGCCAGCCAGAAAAGGAAATGTTGAACTGTTGAGCACACAGACACTCGTGTGCTCCACACAGACACACGTTCCATGTGAAAACACGGACATGTGACTAAACCCATTGAATTTAATGGGACTACGTGTGTTTGTGTCTCTCGTACGTGTGGAAACAGACACCAGATGTACCAGAAACACGTACATGTGAAGGGACCCTAAGATAGTGAATGGAGCTATACCTTGAATTCTGAACCTTTCATGGAATGTGTTCTGTATCTGTGAAAGTAAGTGCTCATGCACATTACCGTATTTACAATCCGAGTGTTAGCCCTTAAAAAATGGATTATTTACAAACAGCACATAGCTGACAAGTGAGAAAAAAGTTTTAATTATGAGATAAGCCAGAGTCTTAGCTCTTTCTCAATTCATTTGAGACCTAGCTGAGCACATAGAGATGTGAGTTACTAAGGTTTCAAACTATCAAAATTGAGGTCACCTTGACATGGTTGGATGATTTTATGCTTTTCTTTTTATAAAAAAAAATAGCTAAGTATCTTAGGAAATTCAAGAGTTAAAACTTACAGTAAAATGTACTTTCAAAAATATGTTCTTATGGCAGGGACAAAAGAATGTTTATCACTTTGTACTTATCAAACACCTGTTTCTGAGATGTGACTGTGACCTTGGATTTATACAGAACATGTATTATTAACATGTTGGAGTTTGATCAGCAGGCATATTCAGGAAGAGACTGTACAAGATAGTGTCCACGTTTCAAGTATCTTTGACCTTAGTATAAAAACCTAAAGCTTCCTATGACGCTGGTATTGGTCCCTTTACATTGAATTAGTATGTAAACATTTTTTGACAGGCCTGTGGTAAATCACAAATGAGAATCACCTGTGATAAATTGATGGTGCCCATGAATGCCACATGAATTAGCCAATGAATGATGACTTCAGTGTTTTAAAAAGCCAAATGGTAGGCCCTGTTCCTTTGTCTCAATGGTGAAGACAAAGAAGTTGTTGAAGTTGAGGACATCAGAACTGCCATTATTAGGAAACAAAAGACTTCCAAGGGGTATAGCGCACAATAATAGGAAGTTTGCCGAGCATGGGACAAAGGAAAATTGCCAAGAGATGTCTTCAATGGTTGGTGAAAATGGTGGAAAAAACACCATGTCAAACATCGAAAGACCTGAATGCCAACCTGGAACAGTCTAGGATTGTGGTTTCAACAAGTACCATACACAGCACATTAAACCAAGTAGAGCTTTATGGGCAAAGGCCAAGAAAGAAGCCATTTCTGAAGAAAAGACAAAAAAAGGAACCACTGATCTTGGCCAAAGAGTACCTTGACAATCGTCCTTGGATATTCTTCTGTGTTCAGATGAAACAAACATAGACCTTTTAGGCAATGCAAAGCAACAGTTTGTTTACAGATTGCTTAATAAAGCTTATAAAGTAAAGAACACCTGACCAAAAATTCAACATTATGGAGGATCCATAATGCTGTGGTGTTGCTTTGCTATGTCTGGAACTAGAGGCTTTGACCATATCATTGGAATCATGAAATCAGAGAATTAACAAGAGATTTTAGAGTATAGTTTGAGTGGAAGATCATGTCTCCTCCAGCAACACAGCGGCCCAAAGCACATATCCAAAAGTATACAGGAATGGTTGAAGAAGGAAAAATGGACTGCATCGCTTCCAAGATCCTTGCAACATCACTGCTCAACTGCTGCACCTGTGAAGACAAATCGCTGACTCCACCCACGGGCATTAGCGAAGATGTTGGTTCTGGCAATGCTAAGGCAGGAGGCTTTACTTGTAGAGGAGAGATGCCGGCTTGCCAAGATTGGAGGGGAGAGTCAGTGGCCTCCGGGGGCTGTAGGGCTTTGATTGCCCGTTCTTTCAAGACAGCAAAGTCTAATGTAGGATGCTCCAGAGCCCACAGCCGTAGCTGCTTATGGTCTTCCACGGATCCCAGGCCCTGTAGGAATTGCTCCACAAGCATCTTGTTCCCCTCCTGTTCACTGATGTCGTTGATCAGTTTCAGAGTCTGTAGCACCGCTTGCAGTCTCAGGGTGCAATCTCTGATGCTGTCTTGGGGGCACTGTTTGCAGCTGTAGAACCTCATGCTCAGCTCAGCTTCGGTGCGGGTCTCAAATGCAGCTCCCAGCCATTTAAAGATGGCGGAGACCAAGGTCCGGTCCTCATCAGTCCAAGTTTCTACTTCCCGCTCAGCTGTGCCTGTCAGCTGACCAAGTACCACGGACGACTGCTGCCGGCCGGTCAGGGCATACATATCCTGAAAGGTACAGATCTTCCACTTGAATCCCTGCAATGAGTCAGGTCGGCCATCATATTGTGGTAGCCAGGCAGCGCCAGGCACGTGGGGTAAGGTGATCAGCATGATAGGTGCGACCGCCTTGGCCACGGGTGCCGCCTGCTGCATCCGCATCACCTTGATCTGGTGGGGATAGCGCTGCGGCGCTCTCATCATCCGGCACGGACGTCTTCTCATTCTCCCTTGGTTTTCGCCAGCCCCTCACTTCCGCGCTGGGGAATCCTTGGAACTTCTGGTTCCGGCCACACTCTCAGGACGAAAGGCGGGGCTTCAGCTTTGCGCGCTTTTCGTCTGGAAGATGGCGTTTTGGCGCCAAAGATGGTGGAAACTGGCGGGAATGGGATTTTGACACCGCAGCTTGAATTCTAATGCGCACATCACCCAGGTTAGTGGGTCCTGTCTGAATCCTGTTAATCACGCCAAAGGTTGTCTCGGACGTGTACCGCCCCAGCAGCGGTCGAACCACTCGGATCCGGGTGTCGCTACTCGTTGCTCGAGGGTCTGCGGACCTGGGGGCTCGGGGTCACTCCGAAACGTGATGGGGGGTTATTTACGGGGGAGTTAGGTAGTTTGTGACGCCACCCGTGGTGTGCGGTAATAGGGAGTACCGCTGCTGCTTTAGGAGTACCCAGGGTGATGGAGTGGGGCAGCCAGATGACGTTACCCTCCACGGGTAGGGAAAGGCCCCAGGACCCTGAATGGTGGGGTGGATTGCAGGGGGAGCGCAGACTCGCTGGTAGCAGGGGTTAATCACGTACTCACTCAGAAGGAAAGCAGACGCTGACAACGTGGTAAACCAAGTCTCTGGGTGCCGCTACCCTCTTGGGGAGCTCATCCGGGTTCCGTCCCCTGCAGCACAGAATTTTAGAAGTGTCCAAGTGGCCTGTAAGCTTGGAGCTGTCTGGGCCCCGCTCCCTACTATGGGTAGTAGAGGAGCTTGCTCTCAGGAGCTCACGCTTGGGATTTCAGTGGGCTGCTTTGGTTGGAAAGCCCTATCCCCCTCATTGCGCTAGTGCCCCCGATCTCTGAGCTTCATGGGAACAGTCCATAAAGACCCTGTCCTCCGCAAGTTAATTGCCGGGGGACTTAAAGCCTCTCCCAGACCTAGGGTCCAGTACCCCGACTTGCTTTCAGCCCCAGACCAGCTATTGGACTGTAGCTGCCGACCGTCCTCCTCAACTAGCCAGGCACCCAGTCCCAATATCCCGCGACCGGATCTCCGACTCCTCCAGGTCCAGACCACCGTCTGTAACCCAATCTGCTTCTCCCCTGGGAGCTCCAACTCCCACCTTCCTCAAGCTCCTCACTGCTAGAGGGCTACCACTCAACTTAACTGTCACCTCCCACCTCCCTGTCTGACTCCTAGGTGGGTGGCCCTATTCCAGCTTAGCAGCCCACTGGTGTGCCTGACAGGGTGTGGTGTGAGGTGTGATTAGGATTTTTAGATGCTGGTGGAGGCAGTACTGCAAGCTGGCAACCCAGAACCATGGGGGGTTGAGTCCTGCACTGGGAGATAAAGAGTGTGCAGCAGCCTGTGATGACCTGACTAGTCCAGGGGCGTCACAATAGTATCAATAGTATGTGTCCATAATTGTGTATATGTTCATAAACTTTCTATGTTTTGACTTCCTTTTGAAAAAAAACCCCTGTTATTTTAGGTGTCTGATACTTGAGTTACATACTCACTGTAGTTCAATCAGATTTAATGAATTACATGAATTAGGAGTTAATGTTTTTTATGTTTTTCCTTTTAGCAATGTACCGGGGAAATTTGGTGTTTCATGATATAAATTTCAGATAACTCAGTTCCCTACGAATGCGCTCTGCAACCAACACCTTCTCTGCAACTGTGCATGTGTGCAACTAATTCATTAACTCAAGCTTTACTTTACACAACAGGTATTGTTTTATTATTGCTGATAGTTATATATTGTTTTGTGCTCTTTTGATTTGTTTCTTCTTTTCGAGCAAAATATACATTGGTTCAAAACTATGTAAAAAAATGACTATATTTTGCTGAAAGGAAAAGCATGAACACACCTATACTACAAGGCCAAATATCTGTACATTTCCAACAAGGCATTTTAGTGAAATAAAAAAGTTTATTGAAGGAAAAAAGTTGTGAAGAAAACTTCCTTTAACAGATTATTCCCTTCTCCAAGAGCCTATCCCAATATGTAGTAGATGTAATAAGAATATGAGAAAATGCCTCCAATTAGAAATCTGATATAGTTCTCCACATAAGCTATGTCACTTACCTTATGTGAAGGACATTACAGTAGCTTAGATATCCAAGGATATGACCATGCATATAGGGACTGAGTTGCTAGTGGTTTTAATCATGGATACCTAAGCTACTGCCATGCCTGCAAATGAGGTAAATTACATAGCTTATAGGGAGAACTATACTACATTTTCAAATGTAGATATTTGCTATTATTATTATTATTATTATTATTATTACACCTACCACATATTGGGATAGGATCTTGGAGATGAAAATAACCCCTTAAGTTTACCAACATAAAGCATACCATACAATAACACAAACCAATGACCAAGGCTGCAGAAAGTGAACACTAGGTCTAACATCTTTAGTTGTCATGTGTAGTCTAATATTTACATTTGGGGGGAAGAAGGTCTAATGATCCTGCTTCTGTGAATGGTTGGATACTTGGAAAGTTTATGAAGATATCTTTTATTTTTTTGTTTTTTTGTGGTTTTTTGTGTAGTGTTGAAGGGTGATATTTATTGTTGGATGAAACGTTATTAGCTACAAAATTTTAAGATTTCATAAGGAAATTCTGAGGTTTGACATTGTGCCTGTATTGGAAAGTAAATCAGGCAGAGCACAGGGTGATTACAAGAACGTCTCTCTCTGGAGCACCGGCACATCCATGGATTATGCACAGACATTGATTTCAATGAGCACCATGTAAAGTGTCATTTCTTTTTTGGTGGTGCAGGGGAATTGTACACTTGCTATCTTACTCCTCTGCTGAACAAAGCTTATTGCTGGGATTCTTTGCACTGGTACAAACTGTGATCCACATTTTGTTTTTTTTTTTTCAATTTGCTTAAAAAAATTATTTCCATAATAAACAAAGCTAACAAACATGGTCGGTGTTTCTGATGTTTAGCAGCATCCCTTTTATGTTCTCTTAACGGGAGGATATTTCAGACCATTCGATAGTAATGCTCATATAAAAGTGGCACTTACTGCTTAGCACATTCTATTTACCGTTTCTTTTAAAACATATCTGTTCTACTAGGTCTCCAAAGAACACAAGATGGTTTTCAAGAATGAAAGTTCAGTGACCGAGTTCACACTTAGTGGTCTCGCCCACTCACATGAATCACGTGTCATTGTCTTTGTCATTTTTTTGGTCCTATATTTACTAACTTTTTCAGGAAACCTGGCCATTATATCTGCAGTGCATATAGATATGAATCTACGCTCCCCAATGTACTTCTTCCTTAGTAACTTGTCTTTTCTGGACATATGTTATTCCACGGTCACCATACCGAAGATGCTTAGCAATGTCCTCTTAGAAAAAAAGACAATCTCTTTTAACCAATGCATATCTCAGCTCTTCTTCCTCCATTTATTTGGTGGCACTGAGTGCTTCCTACTTACTGTCATGGCATATGACCGATATGTGGCCATTTGTAACCCACTACGATATCACGTAGTTATGAATCACAGGTTTTGCTTCTGGCTGGTGGCATTTAGTTGGATTGCAGGCTTTCTACACTCTTTCACTCAGGCATTTCTCACATACCAGCTTCCATTCTGTGGTCCAAACAACATCAACCACTTCTTCTGCGATGTTCATCCACTGTCCGTTCTTGCCTGCGCTGACACATTTGTAATAGATATGTTCATCATAGCTAACAGTGGAATGATTTCCCTTGCTTGTTTTGTGGTTTTAATGTTCTCCTACCTTGGCATCATTACAACAATCCTAAAGATTCACTCATCAGAAGGGAGACGTAAGGCTTTTTCTACCTGTGCTTCACATCTATTGGTTGTTACGTTCTTTCTTGGGCCAAGTGTATTTATCTATTTAAGACCTCCTGTAAACTATCCAGCAGATAAGCTGATATCTGTGCTGTACACAGTGCTGACTCCTTTATGAAACCCGATTATCTACACATTACGGAACCAAGAGGTCAAAAATGCAATATGGAATTCTTTTGGAAGAAAGCTTTTTCCAAATTTTAAAAAAGTTAAAAACCATCAATAATTGTTTACTTTAATTAAAGGCAACTTCCATTTCTATTTTGTAAAGCATTCAGTAAGCCCTGATATTCCTCTTCTAACAGTGCTTGAGTCCCCCAACAGTCTCCTTATTCATCGTATAGCTGGGAGATTGATGCAGCCAATTTATTTGCCATAGGATTGACACCGTCATCACCACTGAGTGGCTTGAGCAGACGTGTCCAGAAAATGATGAACAGAAATTGACTCCTTTTCATACTGTTTTGGTAACACAGAAATTGTGGCTAGTGATTGGCTGCAGTGGTCGCATGCCTGTCTCAGCTACAATGTGACCCATGGAGAACAGCAGGGAATTACTTTGACAGGGAAAAACTTTGGAGATCCATATGGTAAATTTTTGTTTTTTGTTTTGTAGCTTGCTGCATGATTTTTTTTATATTCTTTTTTTTTTTTAAAATCAGCTGTGGAAAGCCCCTTTAAAGGAAATGTCCAATGTTATAAGTTCTTTTCTTTTCGGATAATTTCATTGTATGAATATATTGAAGTGTACATTTAGAAAAAATATTTCTATGCAAGAGAGAAAAATAATATTTTTTTTTGATAATTTCTGTTGCTTTTGCTCATAAGTTAGCATGAGGATATTTGGTTACTCTGCTTCCAAGACACATATTTGATTTGGTAGTTATCTCTATAGGAGGTTCTGTAATGTGGTCTAACAATTAAAGGTATAGGTGTAGAGGGTGAAGCATGTGCCCTACATAGTAAGTGACAGGGAAGCAATAAAACTCAGCCACACTGTGTAAATTCAGGGATGAGGCAAAGATCTGAACACTAAGGGGTGCTTTGCACGTTGCGACATCGCTACTGCGATGTCATCGGGGTCAAATCGAAAGTGACGCTCATCCGGCACCAGTAACGACGTCGCAACGTGTAAAGCCTAGATGCACCGATAAACGATCGCAAAAGCGTCGTAAATCGGTGATCTGTGTAGTGTCGGTCATTTTCATAATTTCACTGCAGCGACAGGTACGATGTTGTTTCTTGTTCCTGCGGCAGCACACATCGCTGTGTATGAAGCCGCAGGAGCGAGGAACTTCTCCTTACCTGCCTCCACCGGCTATGCAGAAGGAAGGAGGTGGGCGGGATGTTTACGTCCCGCTCATCTCCGCCCCTCCACTTCTATTGGCCTCCTGCCACGTGACGTTGCTGTGACACCGCATGACCCGCCCCCTTAGGAAGGAGGTGGGTCGCCGGCCAGAGCGGGGCAGGAAAGTGCATGTGAAGCTGCCGTAACGATAATGTTCACTACGGCAGCTATCACAAGATATCGCATGTGCAACGGGGGCGGGTACTATCGCGCTCGGCATCGCTACCATCGGCTACCGATGTCGCAGCGTGCAAAGTACCCCTTACTCCGGGAAAAGAATGGCCTAGCTCTTGCCTATAGTGATAGTATTAATACTGACGAAAGAAGCCTGGAAGGCACAGCAGCTAGTTCTTTCGATATAGTTAGAACCAGTGCTGTCTGTATAACAAAGACATCACCCAAAGTATATTGCAGGCTCAGCTTTGGAGTCCAGCCTTGAGGAGATGAGCATCTTGCCACAGATGATGGTCTGGCATACTTCTCATGGTTGACATTCTGTCATCTTCCAAGAGTGGTTTTCAGCCAGTTTTCATCTTTTTGTGCTCAATTGTAATTTTTTTCTGGATGCGAATACAATTGAAGATATGACTGCCAGCCCTGGGCAAAGGAGCTTTAATTAACATCCCACCCTAAAATGTAGGGGCATTATAAGATTAATCGCGGAAGGTAAGCGCTCTTTGGAGCTGAACTTACAAGAGACTTTAACTGTAGATGTAGTCGGAGTAGGTTAGGGCAAAGGCACAGTATGCAAGGACAATATGTTGAAGGGTTAAAAGTGTGGGAGGGGGCACATTATTGGTTGTAGTCGATAATGGGGGACAGTATGGCAATTGTAATTCATAAGGGATGGAAGTATGGCACTTTTAATTCATAAAGGCAGGACAGTTTGGAGGTTTGTAAGAAAGAGAGGACAGTAACAAGGCCATGTACTATAAGAGGTACAGTGTGGGGGTCATATTTTGTGAAGGGAGCATTAATTCAGGGGTACAGAATAGGCAGACATTTTTATTCAGGGACATTATTATGATACTTTTATTTTTAAGGGCACCATGTCAGGATATGCCACAGAAGGTTGGAGAAGGTGGAATATCTGCAGAGATGACCTTTGGATGTCAAAAGTCATGATGAAATCTGGAACAGATTGAGATGATAGGGGTGAGAGTTAAGGGTGCTTTACACGCTGCGGCATTGCTAGTGATAGCTAGCAATGTCGTGCGCGATACACCCGCCCACGTCGCTGTTTCGTCATGGGGTGATTGCTGCCGTAGCGAACAATATCGCTACGGCAGCGTCACATGCACATACCTGCTTAGCGACGTCGCTGGAGACACCGAACAATCTCTCCTTTAAGGGGGCGGTTCGTTCAGCATCACAGCGGCGTCACTAAGTGGCCGCCCAATAGCAGAGGAGGGGCGGAGATGAGCGGCCGGAACATGCCACCCACCTCCTTCCTTCCTCATTGCCGGTGGACACAGTTAAGGAGATGTTCGTCGTTCCTGCGGTGTCACACATATCAATGTGTGATGCTGCAGGAATGACTAAAGGGCACTTTACACACAACGATATCGCTAGCAATATATTGTCGGAGTCACGGTGTTCGTGACGCACATCCGGCGCCGTTAGCGATATCATTGTCTGTGACTAAAAGGAGTGACGATCAACGATCACAAAAACGTCAAAAATCGTTGATCGTTGACACGTCGTTCCTTTTCATAATATCAGTAGACCTGTCTGAAGGCGGGATGCGTACACCCGGCTTTATACTGCTCATGACCAGAAGTGCCCGGCATTCAGAAGCGTGATCACAGTGAACACAGGTATGCAAGTCACCGCTGGTGACGCTGCATTGAATAGCATGTTAGCATGCCTCTGCTCGTGGTTCTGGGTGCATATTGCACCTGACAGGTTCACTTTAATGATGATTCTTGTGATATATTTATTTACTAATGAAAGTTCTGATGCTATATTCATTTTCTGATGGTAGTTTGATCATTCACTTATGTATTAATAATAGTTCTGGTGCTGTATTCCTGTATTTTCATTGATCATGATTCTGTAGATATATAGTAATCTATAACTTGTCAGATTATGTTCTACATCACTATGTTAATAAAGTATTGTGTCATTTGACAAGTTTTTGACAAGATTTGACAAGGATTACTACATCTGCATTAATGTAAGGAGCATTAAATCATTGCTAGCATTTTAGCTCTCCTGTGAAGCTCAGCCATTGGCCATAGGTAATTTGTCCTATATGTACAGTAGCAGTAAGGTAGTATTACAGGATATAACATATGTGATCAACTGATTGCAGAATCAAGGCCCAAGGAAAAATATAAAGTAAAAGAAAAATGTTTTTAAAATATAAAAAATAATCTCATTTTAAAAAAAAGAAAATTAAAATAAAAAAAAACAAAAAAACGTATACAGTATCACTGCTTCTACAAAAGTCTGGTCAATCAAAATTATCACTATATTAAATTAATTAACCTCAATTACCTAAACAATTTAATAAAGAAATGAAAATTTAATACTTACCCAATATTGGTATCACTAAATAGTGACAAGCCCATCTACTATAAGTGTGGGGGTTATATTTTGTGCAGGGACTACAGTAAGGAGAAATGTATTCAGGGGCAGAGCATAGGCAGACATTTTTATTGAGCGACATTACAATGACTGCTATTTTAGGGTTTGGATAAGAAAAATATGTCGCTGTCCAGTTGTGTGCGTTTCTTCAGAAATGTCTTTAGTTCCATAAAGATGCGGTACATTCTGGTATCCTCCATTTTGATACAGGTAAAATATATCTTTGTACCGTGTTATCTCTACTGGGTAACACGGTACAAAGATATATTTTACCTGCTATTTTAGGGGACATTTGTCAGGATTTGCTGCAGAAGGTTTGAGAAGGTGGAATTCTGCAGCGATAACATGTGGATGTCAAAAGTCATCATAAAATCTAGCCTCTACCCTGTTTGTGCCTGTGTCTCACCTTTGGTTTGTTCAAGGAAAAATTCCCAGCTATAGTTATTTACTATTTTTGCACTTGCTTATTAATTCATCGTACTGTTATTTCTTTCTGTAGCTTAATACTTCCCTGGGTGCATGTCTATTATCCCTTATATTTAGTGGGGACTTTTGTCACTTAAGGTGACACAGGCACTTATATTTCACCTTCTTTGCATTCTAATTGTCTTTTATCCATGTTTTTAAATGTTTTTAAATTTCAATAAAGATCATAATTTTTGCACAATATAACTCCACTTTATCTTTTCTGTACCCAAAAGGTTTGAGAAGGTGGAATTCTGCAGCAATAACCTGGGGATGTCAAAAGTCATCATGAAATCTGTGCCACATTGATACGAACAGGATGAGTATAATTCCAATCAGTGATGTAAAATACATGTATTCATGTTCAAATAATGGTTCTATTAATGTATGCATGTACAGATGTTGACTCCGGTGCTCCATTTATGTGTTATTGATTGTTCTGTTGATATATTTATATACTGATGATTGTTCTGTTGATATATTTATGTACAGATGATTGTTCTGGTGATATATTCATGTACTGATAATTGTTCTGGTGATGAGTTCATGTACTGATGATGATTCTGGTGCTACATTCTCGTACTAATGGTAGTTTGATGATGGAATTATGTACTGATGATAGTTCTGATGCTGTATTCCTGTATTGCTATTGAGACAGGAAACAGTAAAAGTGTGGAAACATTATTTGGAAAGTGATACAAGTATACTGCTTAGGTGCTTGTTACTCCAGCAGAGCAATTTCTAATGCATGGGTCTTCATCATGAGTAATGAGCATAATAGAAATCAATGGGAAATTTGAGCATTTTTTTGGCTGACCGCCTGGGAGGCCTAAGGGGAGCCTAAAAATCACTGAAATGGATGGAAACATCACTGAAATAGAAAGGGAACAGCATAAAGAAGATCCCTGGACATATCTCTGATTACCAAGTGGCTGCTGATAACAATGTTGTCAGACTACTATGCCCCTTTAACCGACTGACAAGAAAATGTAAAAAACTGATGATAAAAAAGATTTTAATGGCCAAAATTTTAGGAAACAACATTCTTTCCTATATTATGACATGTTTCTAAGGCTTCTGCCACACTCACGTGAAATTCACACACGTGCCGAGAGACACGTATTTTCCCTGCGTGTTGCGTGCAGGTAAGTACGTGTCTCTGGTACGTGCGTGACACGTGTGTTCTACGTGTGCTATCCGCGATAGCACACGTAGAATCGGTAATTATTATACTCACCTGGTCCTTCCTGATGTCCGCGCTGCTGTCCATGGTGCTGATCCTCGGTCTCCAGCCCTCTCGTCTCCCCGCTGCTGCTGCTGCCAGGCAGTGAAGTGAATATTCAATGAGAATAATGAGCGGCGGTCGGCAGCAAGAGGCAGCAGCGGCAGAGACAGGAGGGCTGGAGAAGGTGAGTTAATGTTTTTTTTTTTTTCACTGACATGTGTGTTTTCTCCGGCGCGTGTCACACGGGACCGCATCCACACTACACCCGTGTGGTACGGGTGCGGGCCGTGTGACACCCGTGCTGCCGGAGAAAACACTGACATGTCAGCGCTTTGAAAATCGCACACACGTACAAACGCACACGGACACACGTTCCGTGTGGTTTTACGTGTGTGTGCCTGCTACCATAGGGTAGCATTGCTGAACATGTCTCCGTGCCGCCGGTACGTGTAAAAAATGCCAAACACGTACCGGAGGCACGGATGTGTGGCGCTAGCCTCAGGCAAATTTACCTAGAGAGTAAAACTGCCTGCTTCACCCCTTTGGCTATACGTACACTAAGGGTATGTGCACTTGATGAGTATTTGGTTGCAGAAATTTCTGCATCTCTTGGCAGAAAAACCAAAGCATTTTAAATGCTTTCTTACATGCATTTTTTTTTGCTTTCAAAGGTGAAAAACACAAACAAAACTGCTGATGGAATTGACATGCTGCTGATTATTTTCTTTACCAAATCTGCAAAGGAAAAGAACTCAACATGTGCACAACACTTCACATTTCTCATTAATTTTTCTGGCTTAAGGATGTGTTTAAAAAAACGCATTAAAAAAGCGATAAAAAAATGCACTGTGCATACAGCCTTAGTGTAATTGCAAAAACGCAGCAGTTTCCAATTTCAGTCAGGCAAAATAAGCAATCGTGTACATTAGCTTTATGAAATCTCATCGCTTTGCTGGTACTGTAAAATCAGCTTTTAATTTGCATAAAACTTATTAAAAATGCTTAAAAAAAGCAGTGTCTGAACATCGCTGGCCCCGCTCACTGTATTTCCCTGTCACCTAAGATTACAGTAGATGACATAATATAGGGCAGAGATGTCAAAGTCAAGTACACAGAGATCCAAAATTAAAAATTGGACAAAGTTGTGGGCCAACCTAGTCACAGCCCCCATAATCCTCCATACAGAATAATGAGACCCACATAGCCCTCCATACAGAATAAAAATGTGTTTGTGGGCCAGGCTTGGCCCACAGGCCAGAGAGTGACATATGTGGCGTGGGTTTTTGTTGTGCTCATGGAGAAGGCACAGTTTCAATTGTCAAACTATCTTGACCTGTGTGTGCGACATTAGCAGCACGTCCACTTCTCTGTCTCTCACCACAAGCCCAAATTAAATTACGGAGGCAGCAAATAACAGTATTAATAGGTAAACAGCCAAGGATCAGCAGTCAGTTCAAAGCCTATGCAAAATATCTATGAGGCACAGGTGATACTATGGGGCACAATGTTGTGTAAGGCAAGCATGCCACACCTGGAGAAATAGTGAGGATTGGGGATCAAGTACCGAGTGACCACCAACGCCATCAGGTTGCGGAAATCATCAGTGTCCACAAGGATAAACACCATTTGAAGGGAATTCAGTCTGGAAATATGGCTGTTTCTTGTTTTGGACTGAAGTTGAGTGGCAGTGTGTTAACACTTGCACTCCAAGGCAAGGGGTAGAGACAGCTGGATGCTGCATTGGGGCATGGAAGGGGATGTGGTTACTGATGATGTTTGTGAATGTGCAAAAACAGTATCAGGGTGGGAGGCATCCGCACCTGCATCCTGGACAAGGTGTTGACCAGCACATAGCACAGGGGAGGTGGCTGTGGGGTCAACCGAAGAGAATGACTGTGGACTCTGGTGTTCTTCCTAAATAGTTGACCAGGAGGCATGGCAATACAGTCAGAAACAGACTTACATAAGACGCTCAGATCCCAGTTTGGGATCAATTTTTAAAGTGCTCCTAATTCTTGACTCTCAAACAGGCAAACAGGCAAAGGAGATACAGGCAGTGTGAGGCCTAGCTGAAATGGACAGGAGGAATGGCATTACAGCCAGCAACAGACGTACAAAAGACACTCTGATCCCAATTTGGGATCCATTTTGAAAGCACTCTTAATGCTTCACTCTCAAACAGGCAAAGGAGATACAGATAGTATGAGGCCCTGTTAAATTGGTAAGAGAAATGGCAGTACAGCCAGCAGTAGACATACAGAACACCCTCTGATCCCAGTTTGGAAGAAATTTTTAAAACACTCTTAATTTCTGACTCAAAAACTGGCAAGAATATGTATTCACTAGAAATACAGTTTTTGTGGACCCCATGCAAAAGAGTCTCAGTGGGCTCCATGCACATGCATATGTGACGCCCTGGACCCCAGGGGTCACAGGTAACAACACCACCAACACCACACACACACCCCCATCCCTTGTGAGGACACATCAGTCACCAGAAAGGGAGACCTGATGCCTCCCTCAGGGCAAGTAGGGCATACCAGGTGGGCGGAGTCAGGTGGAAAGGCACGCCCACCGAGGAGACTTCTGTCCTGAGGCAGGAAATACAAACAGTGAGTTCAAGAGTTGGAGTTGTAGAGCTGTCAGGGACCCGGGTAGGAGCCTGGGACCCTTGAAACGTCAGGCAGGCAGACGGTGGTGGCCGCCTGCAGGAGTACCGGTGTACAACCGGCCGAACCATAGGGACCGGGCAAGGTTGGCGCCCGTTGGACCTGAACCGGGGAGTCAACCGTTTGCCGGAGCACCAGAAACTGGGTACTCAGACCCCGTCCTAGCTTGGATGCCACTGAGTGTAATTGCAATCTGAACCTCACGGGTTCATCCGCACTCAAAGTCCCGAAAGAAGGCAACAGCCCACCGATACCGGGTGAGAGCCACCGCCAAGGGCCAAACACCCGATGGGCCAGCGCCTGCGGGCAACCGAGGGCTCCTCCGGCAGCTAAACGCCGGGGAGCGGGCTACCACTGTCCAGGCAGGGGAGCCAACAGCCAAAACAAGAGGTGCAAGGGAAAGGGGCCACCATCAGCCTCACAAGGGACACAAGCAGCCGGCTACGGGACCTGACCATACCCGAACTTTGGTTTACCAGTGACTCTGAGTGTGAATTAATCGTGAGTACACCAGTGCCATCCGGGCACAGCATCACACCGCAGTTCGGCACCTTGCACCCCGACTTCATCACCGCCCGTCCCACCGGGCCCCGGGACACACCGCCCCTACCCACTGAGGGGCTAACATCTAGGCTGCAGCTGCAACACCGCTCCCGGGATCCCCCTTCACCCCAGCCTCAGCGGTGGTGCTTCCCGTCACCACAACCCGTGGGTGGCGTCACGGCTCGCCCGACACCAACCGTACACAACCACCCCCACTGCTTCCCCTTAACGGAGTGACGAGGCCCCCGGTCTGGAGGTGCTTGAGCCACTGACAACCCGAGCCTGGACCTTGAGCAGCTCGCCCGAGCAGCGGAGCAGCCGAGCCCTCTCAGGGCGGTACACATACGTGGACATAAACAGATACGTACACACAGCCATACAAACATATGCATATATTAAAAGACAAATTCACAAAGATACATATTAACAGACATAAATTTATACACAGTCATATACACTGACATACATAGGTACACATATCATACATGCATACACTGACACATTAGAGGTATCTGTAACATGGGGAAACCAGCATCAGTCTTGCAAATCTCCCCTGCTTGTCTCCATCCAGCTCCTCCAGGGTATGTGACTGTGCAGACCGTGCTGCATGATGGCCATCAGTAACAGACATGGTCACGCTCAGTGGACAGTGAGACTCCTGTATAAACATTCCAGAGGAGGCTGGAGTGATACAATATTACTGGGGGGCATACTATGTACTTTGGGGGCATACTCATTACTGGGGGGCATACACATTACTGGGGTAAAGGCATACAAGTCTGGGGGGGCATATACTACGTTACTGGGGTGGGGAGGCATACAACACTGGAGGGGCATACACATTACTAATTTCGGGGGCATATAGCTCTGTGGGCCATACAGCAAAGAGGGGACATACAGCTCTAGAGAGGAGCATTCAGCTCTGGGGGGCACACAACTTTGGGGTGGAGAAATGTGCCGCCCCTGCAGCGGATCGAACCACTTGGCTCCAGGGTTGGTGATTACTTGTGGCTCGAGGGTCTCTGGACCCGGGGTCTAGGGGCCACACTCAAATGGAAAAGGGGGTATTTACAGGGCATAGGTATATAGTTTGTGACGCCACCCATGGTGTATGGGAATTGGGAGTACCGCCGCTGCCATTGGGAGTGCCCGGGGTGATGGAGTGGGGCAGCAAGATGATGTTACCCTCCACGAGTAGGGTAAGGCCCCAGGATTCTGGATGGTGATAAGGGGTTTAGTGCAGGGGGTTGCAGGGGTCAATGGGGTACTCACTTAGCAATAAAGCAGATGCTGACAACAGGATAAACCAAGTCTCTGACTGCCGCTGTCCCTTGAGGGGAGCTCGTCCGGGACCCTTCCCCTGCAGCACTGCCTGGTGGTCTGTGTCCTGTCTCCTGGCACAGAATTTAAAGTGTCCTTTGTGGCCCGTCAGCTTGGAGCTTGCTTTGCCCCGCTCCCCACTATGGCTAAGTAAAGGAGCCTGCTCTCAGGAGCTCACGCTTGGAATTTCAGTGGGCCGCTTGTTTGGAAAGCCCCATCCCCCTCGTTGCACTAGTGCCCCCGATCTCTGAGCTTCGTGGGAACAGTCCATAAAGGCCCTGTCTTCCACAGATTAATTGCTGGGTCGCCTGAAGCTTCTCCCCGGCTCAGGGTCCGTGTACCCCGTCGTGCCTTTGGTCCTGGACCGGTGATAGGACCAGGCTGCTGATCGTTCTCCAAGACAGGTCCCAGGCACCTAGCCTCAATCCCCTGTGACCGGGGGTCCGACTCCTCTAGGTCCAGACCACAGTCTGCGACCTAGTCTGCTTCTCCCCTGGGAGCTACAGCTCCCAGCTTCCTCAGAGCTCCTCACAGCTCGAGGGCTACCACTGAACTACTCCAGCTCCTCACTCACTGGGAGCTACTTCTCTTCTGCCTGTCAGCTCTGCTCTGCAATTCGTCCCTCGCTGACTTCCCCCCTCCCACCACTCTGTCTGACCCCTAGGTGAACTGCCCAATTCCAGCTTAAGCAGTCCACTGGTGTGTATGACAGGGTGTGGTGCAAGGTGTATCTAGGATTTGTGAATGCTCGTGGAGGCAGTACTGCAGGATGGGAACCCAGGACCATGGGGGGTTGAATCCTGCACTGGAGACAAAGAGCGTGCAGTACCCTGTGATGACCTGAATAGTCCAGGGGCATCAAAGAAACATACAGTTATGGGAGTGAATGCAACTCTGGAGGTGAACATACAGCTTTGGGGGGGCATACTGCTCTGGGACAGGCATACATGTCTGGGCGGTATGCAGCATTGGGGTGGGGGAAGATACAGTTTTGGAGGTACACAGCACTGGGGAGCAGGGATATACAGCCCTGGGGGTACACAGCACTGAGGTGGGGGAACATACAGCCTTGGGGGATATACAGCACTGGGGTGGGGGAACATACAGCTCTGTGGGTAAACAGCTCTAGGGGAAGCACAGAGCTCTGGGTGTATACAGCAGTGGGGGGCATACAGCTATTAGGGGGTATACAGCTCTGGGGGAGGCATATAGCTCTGAGGGCCTATACAGCATAGGAGTGGGGGGGCATACAGCCCTGGGGTGTATACAGCACTGGGGTGTGGAGCATACAGCTCTGCGGGTGATTACATATCTGGGGGGCATTCAGCACTAGGGTGGGGGGCATGCAGCTCTGGGGGGAGAGCATACACATTACTACTGTGTCGGCATCAGCACCCATGTGAAAAATCAAAACAATTACATGTTAGAGGTGGACCATGGGCGAGTCTGGAACTGGAAGCAAGAAGTAGGCCGAGATGATGCAGAGATGCCATCAAGCAGGTGAATAACGGAACCGATGGGGTGGGGCGACACACAGCTCAGTGGGATGCTGGCAGTGCTGTGCCTCCTTTATCTCTTCATCTGGGGGATGGGAGAGCATTGCGCCCTAGCTCTGCCAACAAATGAACTTTAATCCCTTCACCCCCTGGAGATTTTCTATTTTTGGTTTTCACTTTTTCCTCCTTTTCTTCCAAGAGTCATAACTGTTTTATTCAATATAGCCGTGTGAGGGCTTGATTTTTTGTGGGAGGAGATTTACTTTTGAACAACACCATTTATTCTCCACCACGTTGTACTGGAAAACAGGGAAAAAATCCAAGTGTGGTGAAATTACAAAAAAAAAGGGAAATTGAACAATTGCTTTTTTTTATTTTTATTTACTGTGTTCTCTTTATGGTAAAACTGACCTGGCATTATGATTTCCCAGGTCAGTACGAGTGTGTAGATATCAAACATGTCAAATATTACTTTTATGTAAATGGTGAAAAAAAATCAGAAGTTTGTCCAATAAAAGAATTGCGCTTTTGACGCCATTTTCCGAGACCTAAGCATCTACTTTTTCAAGATCTGGGGCATTGTGATGGCTCTTTTTTTGCATTGTGAGCTGATGTTTTTAATCATACTATTTTTGCGTATATACAATGATTTATTGTAATGCATTGTTGCAGCGACCCAAAAAAAGTAATTTCCGCATTTAGTTTTTTTTCTCACTACCCCGTGTACTGATCAGATTAATTGATTTTATATTTTGATAGATCGGGCATTTCTGAACTCGGTGATACCAAATATGTGTATTATTTTTATTATTGTTTTACTCTCAATTGGGTAAAAGGGGAGTGATTGCATAGGTTTTTTGATTTTTTTAAAACTTTTTTTCTGATTTTACAAGTCCACTATGGCTATACACTCCAATTGCTTTTGCTGATCAGAGCGAATCTTCAGCATTGCTGTGATCAACAGAAATGCTGATCTCCTGTGAGTGCCAGCGATCTGCCAGCATTCATAGGAAGTGAGTTATAACTGCGACAGTGATATAGCAGTGACATCATCTGATCCTGAGCTGAACTGGCCACAAATTTGTGCCCAGTGATTGTATTAAGGGAGCCACCAATGGCAGCGGGGATTAGTGCTGTCGCCGCCAGAGAATGGATGCAAATACCACTGAAATGAAATGGGAATCACCTGGGGAAGATACCTGAATGCATTTTTGACTCCCAGGTCACTGCTGAAAACAATATTGTCATGGTATTACACCACTTTCATCGACGGACAATAAAACATACAAAACCAAAGCTAAAATGGATGTCTCTGGAAAAAAATGTTAAGAAATATTGTTTCCTGGATAATGACTTGTATAAATGGCAAAATAAAAAAGTGAAATGCAAATACCGCCTCCACTTTAGGCTATGTTCACATGTAATGTTTTTGCAGCATTTTTGCACTTTGTCATTACTTTCAATGTTGAAAAAATCCTGGAAAAACGCTAAAATTGCTGAAAGCTTTAAAATGCTCCTTTAAAAAATGCAGCATTTTTCCATTTTAGTCAGAATAAATAACGAAATTGTGTTCATGAGATTTCACTTTTTTCCCCATAATCCAGCAGCACTTTCACTTTCCGACAATCCGGCAGTGGCTTCAACTTTCACTGAGGCAGAGGGGGAACACCCAGTGTGACCTGACTGCTGGAATGTTGGAAAGTAAAAGTGTTCCTGGGTAGTCACACTGTGGGACAAGGTCATGACCTGCAATCTGACAGTCTGGCAGTCAGGTCACACTGGGGTCTCCTCTGCTGCCCTCAGTGAAAGTTGAAGCCGCTGTCAGAAAATGAAAGTGCTTCCGGATTGTCAGACTTTGGCACACAGCCGTGTCCCACAGTCTAACAATCTGACTGCACTGTCACTGAGGGTAGCGGGGGAGGCCCCAGTGTGACCTCAGGTGACCTGACTACTGGAGTATCGGTTTGTGGGTCACGATCATGCCCTGAAGTCCAAAAATCTATCAGCACTTTCCCTGACAGCAGTGGGGTAGCCTGGGTGTGACCTCCGGTGAACAGAGTAACGTTTCCCCCTTGGCTGTCAGTCATTCCCAGAGCCTGTAGAGAGCTGACATGTTTTCTTTCTCAGAGCTGAGGCTCGTTGTAGAACTTTGTATGGAATACATCAAATCTGCAAGGGTGTTTTTGGGGTTAATAAATTAGTGAAAGATGGTGAGTTTTTCATTTCAAATACAAGTAAAATATATCTTTGTACCGTGTTAGCCAGTAGAGATAAAAAAATTTGTTTAAAAGAACAGAGTCCTCAGTGGTTGATACCTTTTAATGGCTAACTGAAAAGATGGTAAATTACCATCTTTTCAGTTAGCCATTAAAAGGTATCAACCACTGAGGACTCTGTTCTTTTAAACAAATTTTTTTATCATTTCAAATAAAGATTTTTTTCGATGTTTGTGACGACTCCCATTACTAAATCAGGGCTTAATGGCAGCTGGGATTTTTAACAGTTTTTTTTACTCCTGAGTCATGTACCATCTAGAAAAGCTCCTGCTCCTGGAGGTGCTAAAGTCCCTAGATAGTGCATAGTAAGCTCTTGGGAAACCATTCAAGCAATACCCATGAGTGTTGATGTTGTTCTTCAGCATCTACCTCCTATTATAAATGTAAAGCTATAGTTTATTCTATGTGATCATTTTAAGCACTGATTACTATAACTAAGATATCTAAGCCTCTTATCATTTATTTTTTTTGCAATGTATAATTTGTATGGGAAAGCTTTTATGTGGATTGTCAGCAGTGAAGATGTCCAGGGTCCTAAACTCAATTGTTATAATGAAGATTAGATTTCAGCGTCCTGATCACATAATGAATAACACAGTGTTAATGGAGTTCATTTTAAGAGGAATTCCTCATTCAGAAAATCTACGCCTGCCCCTCGTTGTCCTTTTTTCTCATTTTTACATATTCACAATTTTGGGGAACTCCGTCTTGGTTGTAGTAGTTAACACAAATCCAGCTCTAAAAACGCCTATGTATTTCTTCCTTACAAACCTTTCTTTTTTAGATATCTTTCTTTCTTCTGTTACTTTACCAAAAGTACTTCGAACGTTTCTATTGGATATGACTATTTCATTTAGTGGATGTGTATGTCAGTTGTACTTCTTCCATTTTCTTGCAAGTTGTGAGTGTTTCTTGTACACCGTCATCGATATCTGGCCATATGTCAGCCTTTACACTATTCACGATTCATGAGCTGGAGGCTGTGTGTGTCTTTCGCCTTTGGATGTTGGGTGACTGGATCCCTTCACTCAATGACTCACACCATGTTAACTTTCCTTCTACCTTATTGTGGTTCCAATGAAATTGACCATTTCTTCTGTGACATTATCCCTGTTTTGAAGCTGGCTTGTGCTGACACTAGAGTCAACAGGATAGTGACTCTCGCCAATATTGGAGCCATTGCCTTACTCTGCTTTATTTTAATACTGACTTCTTATGTTAATATTCTCATTGCAATTCTGAAGATAAAGACAGTGGATGCAAGAAAGAAAACCTTTTCTACTTGTGCTGCTCATATGATTGTAGTTTTGCTTTTTTATGTTCCGTGTGTATTTATTTACATGCAACCATTTTCCAGCTCCGCACTGGACAGTATCATCGCCATCTTCTATACCCTCATCACACCGCTCTTAAATCCCATCATTTACAGTCTAAGAAATAAGGAGGTGAAAGTAGTTCTAAAGAAGATGATAAGAGAAATATGTCATAGTCATAGAATTTAAATGCCACATTTAAATTTAGAGTATTTTAAGTACATTTTAGAGCAGTCATGGCGAACCTTTTACAGGCCGAGTGCCCAAACTGTAGCCCTAAACCCAATTTTTTTTCCGAAGTGCCAACTAATCCTATTATATAAAGAATTGATTTTAATCTTACCTTTGCCGTCTTCTCTTCAGCAAGGGGCATCACGCTCATGCATGCTTACCACACATTGGAGCTGAGCCCCTGCCCTTCGCAGACACAGCAGTTGGATTGATCTTTCTGGGAAACAAATTGCAGCATATTAGACAGAGATTTTAGCATGGAATGCAATCAGATGTCACCCTGTAATCCACATCTACATTTCAAAGTCTGAACATCTTGAAATCCCATAAAGACGTACGAGTGGCTCCCCTCCCCATCATTGTGTAGTTCTGTCCCCCTTCCTCGGCCACTTCCTGGTAAACATGTCCCCCATCCTGATATATTTCCTACATTCTGGTATATTTGTCCCCATCACGGCCCCATCCTGGTAAATGTCCTCCATCCTGGTAAATGTTACCCATTCTGGCATGTTCCCCCATGCTGGTAAATGTACCCCATCCTGACATATTGCCCATCCTTGTAAATGTTCCCCCATCCCAGCATGTACCCCATTCCTGGTAAATGTTCCCAATCCTGGTTAATTTACCCCATCCAGGTAAATGTACCCCTTCCTGGTAAATGTACCCTATCGTGGCATGTTTCCTCCATCCTGGCATGCATGTTTCCTCCATCCTGGCATGCATGTTTCCTCCATCCTGGCATGCATGTTTCCTTCATCCTGGCATGCATGTTTCCTCCATCCTGGCATGCATGTTTCCTCCATCCTGACATGTATGTTTCCTCCATCCTGGCATGTATGTTTTCCCATCCTGGCATGTGTGTTTCCTCCATCCTGGCATGCATGTTTTCCCCATCCTGGCATGCATGTTTCTTCCATCCTGGCATGCATGTTTCCCCATCCTGGCATGCATGTTTTCCCCATCCTGGCATGCATGTTTCTTCCATCCTGGCATGCATGTTTCCACATCCTGGCATGCATGTTTCCTCCATCCTGGCATGCATGTTTCCTCCATCCTGGCATGTATGTTTCCTCCATCCTGGCATGCATGTTTTCCCCATCCTGGCATGCATGGTTCCTCCATCCTGGAATGCATCTTTACTCCATCCTGGCATGTATGTTTCCTCCATCCTGGCATGCATGTTTTCCCCATCCTGGCATGCATGTTTCTTCCATCCTGGCATGCATGTTTCCCCATCCTGGCATGCATGTTTCCTCCATCCTGGCATGCATGTTTTCCCCATCCTGGCATGCATGTTTCCTCCATCCTGGCATGTATGTTTCCTCCATCCTGGCATGTATGTTTCCTCCATCCTGGCATGCATGTTTTCCCCATCCTAGCATGCATGTTTCTTCCATCCTGGCATGCATGTTTCCCCATCCTGGCATGCATGTTTCCTCCATCCTGGCATGCATGTTTCCTCCATCCTGGCATGTATGTTTCCTCCATCCTGGCATGCATGTTTTCCCCATCCTGGCATGCATGTTTCCTCCATCCTGGCATGCATGTTTCCTCCATCCTGGCATGTATGTTTCCTCCATCCTGGCATGCATGTTTTCCCCATCCTGGCATGCATGTTTCCTCCATCCTGGCATGCATGTTTCCTCCATCCTGGCATGCATGTTTCCTCCATCCTGGCATGCATGTTTCCCCCATCCTGGCATGCATGTTTCCTCCATCCTGGCATGCATGTTTCCTCCATCCTGGCATGCATGTGTCCCCCATCCTGGCATGCATGTTTCCTCCATCCTGGCATGTATTTTTCCCCATCCTGCCATGCATGTTTCCCCATCCTGCCATGCATGTTTCCCCATCCTGCCATGCATGTTTTTCCCCCATCCTGGCATGCATGTTTCCCCCCCATACTGGCATGCATGTTTCCTCCATCCTGGCATGTATGTTTTCCCCATCCTGCCATGCATGTTTCCCCCCCATCCTGGCATGCATGTTTCCCCCCCATCCTGGCATGCATGTTTCCCCCCCATCCTGGCATGCATATTTCCTCCATCCTGGCATGCATGTTTCCTCCATCCTGGCATGAATGTTTCCTCCATCCTGGCATGTATGTTTCCTCCATCCTGGTATGCATGTTTCCTCCATCCTGGCATGTATGTTTCCCCATCTTGCCATGCATGTTTCCCCATCCTGCCATGCATGTTTCCCCATCCTGCCATGCATGTTTCCCCCCCATCCTGGCATGCATGTTTCCTGCAGTGATCCGGGTCACCCTTGGTAGCGGCGGGCCGCTACCCTGCCCCGGCTACCTCTGGCCCCTTCCTCACTAACAGCCTGTCCCGGCCGTTTTAGAGCACGCTTCTGTAGCAGCCCGGGAGCTACAACTCCGGGCTCCTCTCCTGTCTCTCTGTCCACACACTCTCCTCCAGCCCCTCCCCTCCTGCTCTGTTTTGCTCTCACACTGGGGGAGGTGGTTTGTCCTGCTGCATGGGTGTGGGATCAGGTTACCAAGGAGGATTAACTCTTTCTGTGACAACCTGGCTTTGCCAGGGCGTCACATACACACAGTATGGAGCATGGGTGGGGTGAATTTGAGGACACAGAATAAGGAGCAAGATGGTAGATGTATGATTAAACAGTATGAAAAGAGGATAGGTGTGGATGCAGTATGGGGACTGAGGGGGGACATGTATTAGAAAACAGTATGAGAGGGGGATGTATGTGTACACAGTATGTGGATTGAGGGGGGATAGGATGAGCGCACACATGATTTGGGGAGCAAGGGGTATGTGTGAAGAGACAGTATGGGGCATACAGATATCAGAAGACACTGTGTTCATAGGCGGATATATGAGAGGAGACAGTATGAGGGTAGGGGGAATGTGTGAGGAGCCTTTTGAGGGGAATAGTGTGAGGAGACAGTATGGGGGATAGTGTGAGAGGGCACAAAATAGAAATTAGATAGTGTGTGGGGGGGGGCAGTATAGAGAGGGAACAGCATAGAGGGAGTGTGTAAAACACAGCCAGGAGGAGACAGTATGCTAAATAGGGTAAGTGTGATGAAGGGGCACGGTATAAAAACAAGAATATAGGGGAACACAGTGTAGAGGACAGCATGAAGAGGGGGCTCAGTATGAAAAGGAAAGGGCAGTGTGGTGGCCATGTGCCATAAGAGGGATAGTGTAGGTCATCGTTTGTGCATGGAACATAGTAAGGGATAATTATTTATTTAGGGTCACAAAGTCGGACAGAGATGTTGTAATCAAGAAAATTATAATCATTCTGCTATTTTTAAGGGTATCGTATCAGGTGTCTGTGCTGCAGAAGACCGGAGAAGATGGAAGTCTGCAGAAACGAGCTGTGGATGTGAAAAGTCATCAAGCCGTCTGTTCAAGGTGAAGAAAGAAAGAACAACTCTGATCAGAGACAATCTCATCTATAAAGTACCTGGATGTAAATGTTTTTTGTGATAGCGACTAATTCTCATAAGTACTTTGGTCTTCTATGGTCTGCAGTCTAATGATGATGACTGATAACAACAACTCCTTTGTTAAGGACACACTGGGAGTTGTCGGTTCATGAAATAATATATGGGGCTGCCCTGACATTACAATTGATGTAAGATGTACTGATGGTGGATCTGGTGATGTATATCTGTGTGATGCTGTATTTCTGGGGATGTATTCTTGGGCTTTTATTAGTTCTGATCCTGTACACATATAACAATCCATAACTTGTAAGATTAAGGTATACATGACTATGTTAAGAAAGTAGTGTGCCATCTGATAAGCTAAGAGTTACTATGTTTTTATTCATGTTAGGTTCATGTTAGGAGCACTAAAGGAATTGTCTAAGTTTTTGATGAAAGTCTGCAGTCGCTCTATGTGACTGCAGACCTCTGAATTCTCACAACCCCCACACTGGACACTGTCACTATTTTTTAGTACTGGTAGTAAAAGTGGGAAGTTACAAAACCATACGTATGCTACTTATGTACATATGGTTACATGCCAACTAGACATGTCTGGTCACGCAATAAAAGTGAATTGAGTGAGGATGGATATGTCTAGACGAAATGTTGTCGGAAGTGTGCAAATAATATTCTTGAGATCACATTACCATCCACTCTTGCTGCTGGCATCTGAGAATCTGAAAAGTGTGTTACTCACTGTAAGGCTATGTGCCCACGTGTGTGCGCTCTGCAGAGCAGCATAACGTCACTGCATGTGCGCTTCAGAGCGCAGCTGAAAAGCTCCGTTCTGAAGCTTTGGTGACTGCCGATTTCATGTGCTCTGACTGCAGCCACTCCCTATAGACAGAGCAGGGGCTGCATGCAAAGTGCATGAAAGAAGTGACATGTCACTTCTTAGAACGCAGCGCTTCGGCAGCAGCCGAAGCGCTGCGTTCTAATACGCCACGTGGGCATAGATAATGCACAATCTTCATAGATTGTGCTGGGGACACAGGATGCATGCAGTTACGCTGCGGTGCAGAAAGCAGCATAATTGCATGAAAATACACTACAGGTGACCAGGGCCGTATTTGGGGTTTTTGCTGCCCTAGGCACTGTCAGTGGTGGCGCCCCCTTCTGATCAGTCAGATTACGGGTATGTGCACACAGCTTTTTTTTTTTTTTTTTTCCAGACAGATCCGCCCTATAACCCGCCCAAAAAACCCAAACTCTAAATATTAAAGAAATGAACTCATACACTGCAGTGTAAAACGACTTGCTGTCCATATGTTCAGTCTTTAGAGTTTTTTTAAGCGCGTCAGGTTTCCTCAGACATGAAGCGGCTGACAGTGACCGGTCCATTATATGGCGGCTGCTGCTTGGATGCCGCTTACTAGTTGTGACCGGCCATTATATGGCGCCTGCTGCTTGGATGCCGCTTACTAGTTGTGACCGGCCATTATATAGCGGCTTCTGCTTGGATGCCGCTTACTAGTTCATTTAAAAAAATAAGTAAAATCCAGTAGCTAAAAGATGTTGGAAAAAACAACCAAGAAGCCACAGCAAAAAAAAAAAAATATTTGCTTCAGGATAAAATGATGACTGTCCTAAAGTGTTTTCTGTCTGAATAATTCCGGGGGTTCACAGACCACTACAAGACGTGTGCACATTCCCTGATAGAGCCCAGAGCCTTCAGATATTAGTTAAGACCTCCATACACATTAACCTAAAGTTGTCTAAACCCGCCAATATCGACAGGTTCTGCTGATAGCCCAATGTGAACAGGGGCTCTCAATTCTGATTGTCAGGGGAATAAGGATCCAGAATGTCCAATTACGGAGTGTAGATCCTATTATCCTCTAAATGATAAGCTGCTGTCGGAGATGTCCAACAGCGGCTCTAATAAAGAACACAGAAACACTTGGCAGAATGAGTGCTCCTGTATATGGGAGAGCCGAGCAAGATAGCTTTAGTCTATTACTTATTCGGCTGACAGACATGCAGATAGCTGTATTTTTAGTCCAGCACGCTGACCCTATGTTTTAGGATCAAGACTGAAAAGGTAAAGATTACAACAGCCACATGACTATCACCAGAACCACCATCAGTACAGTAATACATAACTAAAACCACACTACATACTATAATACGTAACCAAAACCACAGTTAGTACAGTAATACATCAACAGAACTACTGTCAATACAGTAATATCACCAAAACCACCCTAAACACAATAACACATCACCAAACCCACCCTGAAGACAATACATCACCAAAACCACCATCAGTACATGAATACCTTGCCAACTTCACACAGCAATCAAGTGCAGTGTCAGGTTAGACCCATATACATCTATGTATTGCATTAACGTACAACTCTCAGTATGTCCTTAACAATGGTAAGGAGATGCTGGTAGTTGTTACCAGCCATCATTAGACTGTGGACCATATAAGAACCCCAATACTGATTAGTCCCAGGCAGTAGACACCTTTTAGACAAGATCTTATAGGTTTAGGTCCATTAATTCTGAGGAGATTAGTAGGGCAGAGGTGGGCTCAGTAGGGAGAAGGGGCATCATGGGGTGGGACTTGAGACCCCCACCAATTGCTCAAAAGACCTCTTAAGTGCACAGCTCAGGAGACAGGACTATGAAATTTTACTCCCGGAATCCAATCTGTCTGCATGTTCTGGTTCTGGGAAACACTCGGGGCCACGGTAGTCGGACCCCCAGCGATTGGAAAGTTATTCCCCATCCCAAGGATAGGGGGTAAGTTCCCAATGTGAGAAAACCCCTTTAAAAGCAGCATTCACACTGCAGCCAAAGATGGGAAACTGATTTATCTAAACAGTGTCGATCACCCGATGCACGAGCAAAAAACTTTCATTCGTCAGGTGAGATGATTTTTAAGCTGACTTAAAGGGAATCTGTCACCCCAAAATGACACCTAGACTGCGGAAATATTTATATGGGGGACATGATCTGTGGAGAAATAATCCCACCCATATAGAGTTCAGCTTAAAAGGAACTGGTCACGACCTTTAATATTAAACTGCTCCATTGTCTTGTTAGTCAGAAAATGTGCATCACTTACATTGCGTCACTAACAAGACATTGGGGGCAGTTTAAAATTGAAAAAGGGTGTAACAGGTTCCCTTTAATGTTCACTGAAAAAGCCACATTTGATATGAAAATGAGGACATTTCTGCGCGGCCTAAGCCTGGTGTACCGATACCACCGAATATAGGAAAATAGTAGCCAGGCCTTTGTCTTGATTAATAGTGATCCATTGGTGAGAGTGAGCACCGTAACACCAGATCTCCTGACTGCACCGCACCCAACACTGCGGCACACTCCAAGCGTCAGTGCGGGTGTGCACACAACACAGGAGGAGCACAGCGGCACACACCAAGCGTCAGTGCGGGTGTGCACACAACACAGAAGGAGCACAGCGGCACACTCCAAGCGTCAGTGCATGTGTGCATCCAACACAGGAGGAGCACAGCGGCACACTCCAAGCGTCAGTGCGGGTGTGCACACAACACAGGAGGAGCACAGTGAGGAGGGGGACATGGCGCTGTGATGTGCTGTCTGCTCACTTCAACAACCTTCCTCATTGAATCGGCAGTCAAATACAGGCAGCAACCAGGTGTCAGAACGTACCTGCATCACATTGCATGCACACCCACGCGGACACTGGAGTCACATTGCAGGCGCACCCACGCGGACACTGGAGTCACATTGCAGGCGCACCCACGCGGACACTGCAGTCACATTGCAGGCGCACCCACGCGGACACTGCAGTCACATTGCAGGCGCACCCACGCGGACACTGGAGTCACATTGCAGGCGCACCCACGCGGACACTGGAGTCACATTGCAGGCGCACCCACGCGGACACTGGAGTCACATTGCAGGCGCACCCACGCGGACACTGGAGTCACATTGCAGGCGCACCCACGCGGACACTGCAGTCACATTCCAGGCGCACCCACGCGGACACTGCAGTCACATTGCAGGCGCACCCACGCGGACACTGCAGTCACATTGCAGGCGCACCCATGCGGACACTGCAGTCACATTGCAGGCGCACCCACGCGGACACTGCAGTCACATTGCAGGCGCACCCACGCGGACACTGCAGTCACATTGCAGGCGCACCCACGCGGACACTGCAGTCACATTGCAGGCGCACCCACGCGGACACTGCAGTCACATTGCAGGCGCACCCACGCGGACACTGCAGTCACATTGCAGGCGCACCCACGCGGACACTGCAGTCACATTGTAGGCGCACCCACGCGGACACTGCAGTCACATTGCAGGCAGACACTGCAGTCACATTGCAGGCGCACCCATGTGGACACTGCAGTCACATTGCAGGCGCACCCACGCGGACACTGCAGTCACATTGCAGGCGCACCCACACTGACACTGCAGTCACATTGCAGGCGCACCCACGCGGACACTGCAGTCACATTGCAGGCGCACCCACGCGGACACTGCAGTCACATTGCAGGCGCACCCACGCGGACACTGCAGTCACATTGCAGGCGCACCCACGCGGACACTGCAGTCACATTGCAGGCGCACCCACGCGGACACTGCAGTCACATTGCAGGCGCACCCACGCGGACACTGCAGTCACATTGCAGGGGCACCCACGCGGACACTGCAGTCACATTGCAGGCGCACCCACGCGGACACTGCAGTCACATTGCAGGCGCACCCACGCGGACACTGCAGTCACATTGCAGGCGCACCCACGCGGACACTGCAGTCACATTGCAGGCGCACCCACGCGGACACTGCAGTCACATTGCAGGCGCACCCACGCGGACACTGCAGTCACATTGCAGGCGCACCCACGCGGACACTGCAGTCACATTGCAGGCGCACCCACGCGGACACTGCAGTCACATTGCAGGCGCACCCACGCGGACACTGCAGTCACACCCACGCGGACACTGCAGTCACATTGCAGGCGCACCCACGCGGACACTGCAGTCACATTGCAGGCGCACCCACACTGACACTGCAGTCACATTGCAGGCGCACCCACGCGGACACTGCAGTCACATTGCGTACGCACCCACACTGACACTTGGAGTGCTACTCTGCTCCTCCAGTGTCAGGACACGTGCAGAAATGCTAAGTGATTTTAAACAGCACTGACTCACCTAAGGACGAGGGACTGTCTTTAATATGCAAATAGGACGGTGCACATCTGCACCAAGACATCGGCCGCACCAGGGGGGACAGAACAGTTTGCATATATATAATATTAAGGTAAAACTGTATATGCCAGAGCGACGTCCCCTATATAAATGTGTCTGCAGATTAATTGCCATTTTGGGAGTAAGAGTAAAATGTCATCGCTCTTAGCAACACATTGTCCTGCGTCTCCCAAGACTCCCCTCTTGTCTGGTCTGCTGCAGCACATACTGCAATGGTGCCCGTATAGGGAATCTGTCACCAGGTTTTGCTCCCCCATCTGAGAGCAGCATAATGTAGAGACAGAGCCCCTGATTCCAGCAATGTGTCACTTACTGAGCTGTTTGCTGTCGTTTTCTCTGCTGCAGATCTCGCAGTTATACAGAGCTCATGAATATGCTGGACTACCTGCAGCACACCAAGTAGTCCTGTAATGATAACTACTGCTGATTAAACAGTGATGTTATCAAAACTACACTAAGCAGCCCAGTAAGTGACAACACTGGAATCAGGATCTCTGCCCCTACATTATGCTGCTCTCAAATTAGGTGGCAAAAACCTGGTGACAGACTCATAATTCTCACTAAAGAGTAACCACCCGAAGTAAGCCCAAGGCTGTGCCCAAGAATAAATAACTGCCCATCACTGAGCTCACAGCACAAAGAATGACCTCACACCGTGTCACTTACAGTATACAGCCTCCACATTCTCTCCTATAACATTTCCACTACACTGCCCCCTCAAATGAAATCCCCACTGTCCTCCCCACTGAATTACACCCTCCAGACCTTCCTCACTTATGAACTATGACCTCCACTGTCCCCACCTCTCCATGCAGCCCCCACTTCACTGTCCCCCTCATGATGTCCCCTCTCCATAATGAGCCTTATGCTTCGCATTATGTATACCCAGCCCTTCCAGGCTCCTAACTGAGCGCTCCCCATGCTGCCCCGTCTCCATATCAAGCCCCCTCCATACCAAGCCCACCATAGTTCCCCTTCCATACCGAGCACCCCCATGCTTCCCCATTCTCCATACCATGCCTCCCCCCGTGCTACCCCATTCTCCATACCATGCCTCCCCCCATGCTACCCCATTCTCCATACCATGCCTCCCCCCCATGCTACCCCATTCTCCATACCATGCCCCCCCCCGTGCTACCCCATTCTCCATACCATGCCTCTCATTCTCCATACTGTAACTCCCATTTGCTATACTGTCCACCACCCTCCCTCATTTTCCCTCCCCCCCCATTTTCCCATTCTGCTCCATCCCCCATGCTGCGCCCCCACATCATGCTCCATCCCCATGTTGCGCCCCCACATCCTCCATGTTGCGCCCCCACATCATGCTTCATCCCCCCATTCTCCATGCTGCGCCCCCACATCATGCTTCATCCCCCCCATCCTCCATGCTGTGCCCCCACATCATGCTTCATCCCCCCCATCCTCCATGCTGCGCCCCCACATCATGCTTCATCCCCCCCATCCTCCATGCTGCGCCCCCACATCATGCTTCATCCCCCCATCCTCCATGCTGCGCCCCCACATCATGCTTCATCCCCCCCATCCTCCATGCTGCGCCCCCACATCATGCTTCATCCCCCCATCCTCCATGCTGCGCCCCCACATCATGCTTCACCCCCCCCATCCTCCATGTTGCGCCCCCACATCATGCTTCATCCCCCCCATCCTCCATGCTGCGCCCCCACATCATGCTTCATCCCCCCCATCCTCCATGCTGCGCCCCCACATCATGCTTCATCCCCCCCATCCTCCATGCTGCGCCCCCACATCATGCTTCATCCCCCCCCATCCTCCATGCTGCGCCCCCACATCATGCTTCATCCCCCCCATCCTCCATGCTGCGCCCCCACATCATGCTTCATCCCCCCCATCCTCCATGCTGCGCCCCCACATCATGCTTCATCCCCCCATCCTCCATGCTGCACCCCCACATCATTCTTCATCCCCCCCATCCTCCATACTGCGCCCCCACATCATGCTTCATCCCCCCCATCCTCCATGCTGCGCCCCCACATCATGCTTCATCCCCCCCATCCTCCATGCTGCGCTCATCCCCCCCCATCCTCCATGCTGCGCCCCCACATCATGCTTCATCCCCCCCATCCTCCATGCTGCGCTCATCCCCCCCCCATCCTCCATGCTGCGCCCCCACATCATGCTTCATCCCCCCCATCCTCCATGCTGCGCCCCCACATCATGCTGCATCCCCCCCCATCCTCCATGTTGCGCCCCCGCATCATGCTGCATCCCCCCCATCCTCCATGTTGCGCCCCCACATCATGTTCCATCCCCCCCATCCTCCATGTTGCGCCCCCACATCATGTTCCATCCCCCCATCCTCCATGTTGCACCCCCACATCCTCCATGCTGCGCCCCCACATCATGCGGCATCCCCCCCATCCTTCATGCTGCGCCCCCACATCATGTTCCATCCCCCCATCCTCCATGTTGCGACCCCATATCATGTTCCATCCCCCATCCTCCATGTTGCGCCCCCATATCATGCGGCATCCCCCCCCCAGCCTCCATGTTGCACCCCCACATCATGCTGCATCCCCCCCATCCTCCATGTTGCGCCCCCACATCATGTTCCATCCCCACATCCTCCATGTTGCGCCCCCACATCATGCTGCATCCCCCCCATCCTCCATGTTGCACCCCCACATCATGCTGCACCCCCCCCATCCTCCATGTTGCGCCCCCATATCATGTTCCATCCCCCCATCCTCCATGTTGCGTCCCCATATCATGTTCCATCCCCCCATCCTCCATGTTGCGCCCCCATATCATGTTCCATCCCCCCATCCTCCATGTTGCGCCCCCACATCCTCCGGCATCCCCCCCCGGGTTGCTTGTTCGGCGCTGTCTTCGGCTGTAAAGCGCTTACCTGCTCCAGGCGGCAACTCCCGGCGGCTGCACCTCCCGTTCTCCGCGGTGGTGGTGGCGGTGGCAGGATCATCATTTCACATCTTCCTCGGCGGCGGCTCCATGTCCCGTCCTCCTCTGCGCGGTGCTGCCTCACGCTCCTGTGACCTCTGCACAGTGAGCGCACGGCAGCACGTCGGGGCGGGGAGCTGATTACAGCTCCTCTGACCCCGGAAGTAAGTGCCGGCACGCTCACAGTGTCATTTATATTCGCGTGTTATAGACGCGACTATAAATGACTGTGCGCTCCCTCCCTCCTCCAAAAAGGCGCCGGATTTAATAAAGAGTTTGGAGGAGGGAGGAAGATTTTAAAAAAAAAATATTTTTTTTTTTTTAAATTTTGGTTTGGGTGCCGCCCCCCTGGAAGGCGCCGCCCTAGGCACGTGCCCTCAAGTGCCTAATGGCAAATACGGCCCTGCAGGTGACAACAAGCTTTTCTTCCTGTTTCTCTCTATGAAGCAGGAGCTGTAGTTTTCCACTGATCATTGAGATAATTATGAAGAGCAGCCTGTCGGCACATGACTAAGTGTGCAAACCGAATATGAATGAGGGGTCACATGTATATCCAAACCGCATGGGGGAGGTCAAACAGAATTTTTGCCACCGGTGCTGGAAAACCTAGATTCACCTCTGATGCAGCATGTAGGGCATCAGTGTAATGCATTTTGTGTATTAGCTGTAGATATTCTATGGTAGTTCTCATTATGTGCCACAAGGTGTCTCAAAGCACAACAATATTATTAATACCAATATCACCAGTAACACTGATATTCAGCTATTATGTGTTCACAAAACTGGAAGAAGATTCAAAAAGAGCCCAAAAAAAAGGTTGGCAGGCGCTTACCAGAATATTTAAAGGTAGAAAAATAGAAAAGTTTAAATATGAACATTCAAACCTAGTCCAAAAGAATGGATCTGAAAATAAAACCATTCCTTTAATCTAATGTACATATTTAGAAAGAATTATCTTCTAAAATCTATGCACTTGATGATATAAATCATACAGTAGATGTCATCAGGAGAGGTTAGATCAAAATTTGGAAAATTGTGTTTATCTCTCTACTATGGCTCCTTCACGTCTGTTTTTACCATAAGAGCGCTATCCATGGTTTTTACGTATAACTCAACATACCTATGATAGTCGGTGGGATAGTTCAAACAGTATGTCCGACAGGGCTGCCATCAGGGCATTACTACTGGGACTCCTGTACTGGGCCCGGTGAGCAGCAGGCAGGAGGGGGGGCCTGGCTGACAGCCCAGGCCCCTCCCCTTTCATTCCTCTGCTCACCGGGTCCCATGGGCAGGGGGCGGGGACGTTGCACTGGCAGACATGTCGCGGTGCAGCACCTGCAGTCGCACAGGGGCCCCAAGCGGGAGCGGGCCCCCAGCGAGCCATGACGTACTGGGTACGTCATAGCTCCCTGGTACTTAAGGACCCATGACGTACCCAGTACGTCATGGCCAGATCGCGGCCTCGGGGGCTGCAATCGCTGCAAATATCTTAGATTCTGGGAGGAGGGGACCTCTGCCTGACCTCAGGAGGGGTGGTGTCTCCTCCCCGGACCTAAGGAGGCTGTGATTGGCTGACAAACGCCACTCAGCCAATCACAGCCACTGTAATGTTTCAGCCATTGAAAATAGCTGAAACATTGAAATCCAGCCATGGTCAGTGTAGCTGTAGCACCGATCATTGGCTGGAGCTGGGTGACCTCAGTTTCACCCGTCCCCAGCTCTGATTGGAGAGACCGGCCTTGTGACCGATCTCTCCAATCACTGTGGATCTGGGGCCGGTGACCGCCCCCTCAGCTTCACTCCGATGTCTGTGGAGTCTGAAGGGAGCGATCGGTAAGTTATAGACACTGTCTCTTTTCAGTCGCCGCCATTGCCCCAGCCCCCACCCTTCAGCCACCGGCTGCAGCAGTCACTGCCCCGGATCCACCATCACTGAACCCATCTGCTGCCTGCCCTCCATCTGCCACCGCTCTCCCCCATCAGCCGCTGCCCCCCTCCCTCATCTGCTGCCCCTCTCACCTTCCTCCATCTGCTGTGTTCCCCCACCTGCTGTGATCTCCCCACCTGCTGTGACCCCCCCACCTGCTGTGACCCCTCCCACCTGCTCTGACCCCCACCTGCTGTGATTCCCCACCTGCTGTGACCACCCCCACCACCTGCTGGGATTCCCCCACCACCTGCCGTGATTCCTCCCACCACCTGCTGTGATCCTCCACTATCTATCTCTCTATCTATCCCTCTACCTATCCCTCTATTTATCTATCTATCTGTCCATGTCCCCCTGTCTCTCTGGCTGTCTGTCTTTCTGGCTGTCCATCTCTCATCTATATGTAGCACCCATGGCACAGGGGTTAAATGTTACTCGTCGCCGGGCCGGTGATGTCGGGTTAGGGATGTCACAGGTGGCCCTGCCCAGCTTCGTGGCCCCAAGGTGTACAATAAAAGGGGATTTGGATGATGGTGGGGGAATGATGAGGATGATAGTCTTGTGACACCACCTGTGGTACATGGCCAATGATTAGCCGCCACTGCTGTCGCTGATGGGGGATGGTGTTGCAGCAAGGATGGTTCTGCTCCCCACAAGTGGAGCGGGGCCCCGGGGAGGATGATGAGGAGAGTAGTGGCTGTTGCCGCCAAAGCGCGGGGCGACGGTAATCAAAAGGCTGAATCAGCTGCTGTGGTTCCAGCCGTGATGGTCCCCAGCTGATCCCAGATCCGTTGGAGGTTAGAACCGGTACGGTGGTCGATGGGCTCTTCCTTCTTGCGCCTTTAAAGATGGATCCCCGTGTCCTGATGCTTCTTGGGGACCACGGTTCGTGTAGTGTTAGCTCCTGTCCCGTGTGTAGGTGACGCAGGGCCGCTGTGGGGCTTGACTGTAATCACGACTCCGGACCCTATGTGGCACTGTGCTCTGGGATCTCGTGGTGGTCAGAGAGACATGCAATCCCCCGTCCTGCAGATTCTGGTGATACAACATGAAGTCTGTTCCACCCTAAAGCTCTGCACCCTGAACCGCACCGGCCCCGCTCCTGTTTTCTCCTGTTGGAGAACACTCTAATTGTTGTGTAAGTTCCTAGCTCCCCCGGGTGGCTGCTCCTCCCCCGGTTCCCTGTCACTAGTGGGTGGCCGCCCCCCATGTTTGGTGACTACCTTAAGACCCGACGCTAAGCTGGTCCCCAATGGGGAGGGCAACCTGGTTGTGTGTATGAGTTTGTGTTGTGGAACTGGTACCGACCTCCTCTGGATCCAAGATGAGTACTGCACCTTAAGTGAGGTGCAGTACCATGTGGTGACTGAAGCCACAGGGGCGCCACATATACATCTATCTATCCATCTATCTATCTATCTATCTATCTATTTATCTATCTAGCCATATATCTATCTAGCCATCTATCTATGATTCTATTTATCTATCTGCTGAAAGAGCCTTAAAGGGAATCTGTCAGCAGGTTTTTGCTCCCCCATCTGAGAGCAGCATAAAGTAGAAACAGATATCCTGATTCCAGCGGTGTGTCACTTACTGGGCTGTTTGCTTTCATTGTGATAAAATCCATGTTTTCTCTGCTGAGGATTTAGCAGTTATACAGAGCTCATGAATATGCTGGACTACCTGCAGCATGACAAGTAGCCCTGTAATGATAATCTCCTGCTGATTAACCAGTGATGTTATCAAAACTATACTAAGCAGCCCAATAAGTGACAATCGCTGGAATCAGGATCTCTTCCCGTACATTATGCTGCGCTCAGATTAGGTGTTAAAAACCTGGTGACAGATCCCCTTTAAAGGGGTTGTTAGGTCTAAATCCACAAGTCTGCATTATCACAATTTGGTTTCAATTAGTTTAAAAACTATATGTGACACATTCCCTTAAAGAAAAAAAATAGATATACCAAAGAAGTTAGATTTAAAAAGAAAAAAAAAGTTAGAGTAAAGTAGGGCCCGGCCAAAAGAGTCTACCTTGTCGTGAAGGCAGGCTTAAAAAAATCTTTTGGCCAAAACAAAATCTGATGGCTGCGTGTGTGATACGGTGTTCAGTGTGAAGGGTTAATGTGTGATTGCTGAGGCTGTAGTGCAGAAGTGAAGTTTAACAAGAGTGGCGGTGGGACTGTGGAAGATTCGTGGGGTGGAGGCGGAGCTGGGGTGGAGGTGGAGCTGGGGCAGAGCCTCAAGGGGGCCCCGAACGTTTGCCAGTATGGGGCCCTGAAATTCCTAGTGGCAGCCCTGAGTATACTTATTAGTTAGTAGCTGCATAGTTTGTCCTTGCACTTGATGAAATTGTCCTCTGAAACAAAGTACAATTTAATCAATACATTTTGGAAAAATAATAAGATCCATAATTGGATGTGTTAAAAATGTTCCTGTTCTTAGATAATCTTGTAAAAATGCCTCTGTTATGTACTGTGTAATGGCTGTGTCTGACTATGCAGTGTTATGTCAGTTCATAGACGGCACATACTGCAGCTCCTGTCCATGGTAGATAACATAAGTGAGTATACAGATGGAACAGCAAGGATTTACAGCTCCTGTTTTCTGAGGTGACACATTTCCCTGCCTGTTTTACCACAGGAGTGAGTGTTTTTACCGTGTCTCCAGCCCTCTGAGATCATCATAAATCAAGTCAGTGACTGCTTCAGTGGCCGCTAACCTTATGATGCACTCAGAGGGCTGGAGATCATCTCAGCACACGAACCTTTTTTTAATACATCCAATTGTAGAACTTATTATTATTCCAAAATCTAATGATTAAGTGTACTTTGTGTGGCAATCTCTTTAAGCCCTAATAAGACAGATTTATAATTGAGGAAAAATTGTAAAGGTCCAGTCACACATAACAAGATCATTAACGAGATCGTTACTACATCACAGTTTCCGTAACATTGTTAAATCGTTGGTGAGATGTCACGCAGTCATTTTCTCAACGACTTTTGTAACGATGCAGCGACCCGTATAACGATCTCGTTGGTCGTTGGGACCCTGTCACACAGCAGCTATGTAACGATTCCGACCTCGAATAGGGGCGTAGTGTCTGATGCTGTAAGCCACGTAGGCCTGCATATGCATCGCCTTTTCCACACCCCTCCGCTCCGATTGGTGGCCAATACTGCATTTTGATTAGGCGGCCGGCCTAGAAGGCAACTTTGTATCGCTTCATCCTTTGTCCCTTTTTGAGCCTTGCTTTGAGGATAGAACCTGCGACTCCACCCGGATTCATTCGTACTTTGTTCCCGGTTGCTTGCTTGCTTTTCGGATCGAAGCTGCATCTGCACCCGGATTCATCCCTCATTCATTCCTGAGTGTTTGCTTTCTGTTCTGAGCACCAACCAATCCATGCAGAGGGGGCGCGGAAAAGGTGACGCAACAAACGCCTCCGTGTCACACTTTAAGTTCTCATCTAGGTCGTTAACGAGATCGTTGCTAGGTGTCAAACATACAGATCCATCATGCCCAGCAGGACTCAAACGAGCAAAAAATGGCCCAGGACATTCAGCAACGACCAACGATCTCACAGCAGGGGGTGGATCGTTGGTACAAGTCAAACTTAACTAGATCGCTGGTGAAGTCGTTGTGTCGTCACAGAAACTGTGACGTAGCAACGATGTCGTTAGCGATCTCGTTATGTGTGAAGAGGCCTTAAGACTTCTTGTTCCCCACTATCGACTCTTCTAAACAGTCCTGTAATCATGTGACAAATCAAGAAAACAATCAGTTGTCATGGGCAATGATTTTGCTTGCTTGCTTTAAAATCATCATTCTTGACAGCACATCATAGTGTACAAACAAGACAAGTGCTGCCGAGAACAATGATTATATCTGTACAGAAAGGTTTGAACACATTGAGTATTTGCTTTTTATTTTCCATGTAGATTGGTACACAGGAAACCTGGGGTGTAATATTATATTAGCTAAATAGATGAGATGTCAACAAATCTCAACTACATTTTGCAGAACAGTGTGGAAATTCCACAATTTGTAATTTCTTTGTGTGAAATACATTTCAGATTTAACCCTTTGTAATGCAATCACCAGCAGATTCACTAAAAAATCTACAGTAAAATCCTCTTGTAACACCTGCATATTCTGCAGATAGCTGGATGATATGTCATGAAAAACTTGCAGCAAATCTTTGTGAACATAACTTTTTGCAGACAGCATGAGGTTCCTGTACAAAACATGTTTTTATGGCTGTAAAGTTACAAAAATGGCAGCATGGCTCAATCTTCTGTCAAAAATGAAATAAGAGGCTGCAACTCCATTAATGTAAGTTAAAACAAAAGAACTGGATTGTTTAAAGCACCACTTCAGCATTTTTTTACTTCACCGCTGGAGTGGTGCTTTAAGTGCAAGTCCCCTGCCCTTTCTTAGGGTGCAGCCACATCTGCGTTTAAAATCTTAAGCCAGCTTTACACCTTACAATTAGGTGTGCGATCTCGTATGCGATGTGACACGCCCAGGTCGCATATGCGATTGAATGAGATTGCACGTAGGTCGTTCATTTGCTGTCACACGTGCGTTAGAAGTCTATGTTAAATTGATCAATTTTGTGTGTGATCCTTTAGATCATGTGTTCTGTGACGTATGCATTGGGCACCCTTTTTTTTTTTATTTATTTACTTGACAAGCGTGTGTAATGTGTAGAGATGCGTTTTTACTATGTCATCTGCCATTCAGCTCTGCTACATGGCCGCTGACAGCAGACACAGACAGCCATGTAGCAGCGGTGAATGGCAGATGACAGCAGACAAAGAAAGAGCCGCACTGTCAGAATGAACTCGGGTGAACCTCACCCGACTTCATTGTCATGCTGCGGCTCTGTCTGTGTCGCGCCCTGATTAGCGGTCACCCGTGAAGGACTCACCGGTGACCGCTAAACTCCTGAGTAAGTGAATTGAGCAGCCCTCTCTCATACTCACCGATCCCCGATCCCCGGCGCTGCACGGCATTCACACTGCTCCGGCGGCTTTTACTGTTTTGAAAAAGCCGGCCGCCCATTAAACAATCTCGTATTTCCTGCTTTCCCCGCCCACCGGCGCCTATGATTGGTTGCAGTGAGACACGCCCCCACGCTGAGTGACAGGTGTCACACTGCACCCAATCACAGCAGCCGGTGGGCGTGTCTATACTGTGCAGTGAAATAAATAATTAAATAATTAAAAAAAACGGCGTGCGGTCCCCCCAATTTTAATACCAGCCAGATAAAGCCATACGGCTGAAGGCTGGTATTCTCAGGATGGGGAGCTCCACGTTATGGGGAGCCCCCCAGCCTAACAATATCAGCCAACAGCTGCCCAGAATTGCCGCATACATTAGATGCGACAGTTCTGGGGCTGTACCCGGCTCTTCCCGATTTGCCCTGGTGCGTTGGCAAATCGGGGTAATAAGGAGTTATTGGCAGCCCATAGCTGCCAATAAATCCTAGATTAATCATGTCAGGCGTCTATGAGACACCTTCCATGATTAATCTGTAAATTACAGTAAATAAACACACACACCCGAAAAAATCCTTTATTATAAATAAAAAACACAAACATATACCCTGGTTCAACACTTTAATCAGCCCCAAAAAGCCCTCCTTGTCCGGCGTCATCCAGGATGATCCAGCGTCGCTTCCAGCGCTGCTGCATGGAGGTGACCGGAGCTGCAGAATACACCGCCGCTCCGGTCACCTCCATGACCGGAGCGGCGGTGTATTCTGCAGCTCCGGTCACCTCCATGCAGCAGCGCTGGAAGCGACGCTGGATCATCCTGGATGACGCCGGACAAGGAGGGCTTTTTGGGGCTGATTAAAGTGTTGAACCAGGGTATATGTTTGTGTTTTTTATTTATAATAAAGGATTTTTTCGGGTGTGTGTTTATTTACTGTAATTTACAGATTAATCATGGAAGGTGTCTCATAGACGCATGACATGATTAATCTAGGACTTATTGGCAGCTATGGGCTGCCAATAACTCCTTATTACCCCGATTTGCCAACGCACCAGGGCAAATCAGGAAGAGCCGGGTACAGTCCCAGAACTGTCGCATATAATGTATGCGGCAATTCTGGGCGGCTGCTGACTGATATTGTTAGGCTGGGGGGCTCCCCATAACGTGGAGCTCCCCATCCTGAGAATACCAGTCTTCAGCCGTATGGCTTTATCTGGCTGGTATTAAAATTGGGGGGGACCGCACGCCGTTTTTTTTAATTATTTAATTATTTATTTCACTGCACAGTATAGACACGCCCACCGGCTGCTGTGATTGGGTGCAGTGTGACACCTGTCACTCAGCGTGGGGGCGTGTCTCACTGTAACCAATCATAGGCGCCGGTGGGCAGGGAAAGCAGGGAATACGAGATTGTTTAATGGGCGGCCGGCTTTTTCAAAACAGTAAAAGCCGCCGGAGCAGTGTGAATGCCGTGCAGAGCCGGGCCGGGGATCGGAGATCGGTGAGTATGAGAGAGGGGGTAAGAGGGATAGACTGACATGGACAGAGAGAGAGGGACAGAGATAGTGACGGACTGACAGAGATTAGTGAATGACAGACATCGTGAGGCGCTTCAGAACGCAGCTTTTCAGCTGCGCTCTGAAGCTGCGCTCTGGAGCAGACCTTTTTTAAGCTGCGGTGCAGAGCGCATAGCCTCAGACATCCAAATCGTATCAGGGATGTCACATGTTACAATTGACTAGGTTCATACAACAAAACGTCCAATGTATGAGGAATAAACGACGTGTATGCGATCACCGTATTTTCGTTCAATCTTGATTGCACGTAGGTTTCACACGCAAATACGTCACGAACGATGCCGGATGTGCGTCACTTACAACTTGACCCCGACGACGGATTGAAAGATCTATTGAAGCGTGTAAACCAGGCTTTAGAGAAAAAAAATGCATTGCACTTGCACCAATATTATCTAATAGAGCAGAGCACAAATGCTACTTTTATCTCTTGAAATCTCCTGCGTGCCGGACAAATCACAGCATGCTGAGAGTGGCTCTGTACCTCAGCAATACAAGTCAAGGGGTGTATTTACACCCTGCTGTGAGAAGCAGTGCAATGACCTGAGATAACCTCATGAGGTGACCCCAGGTCACCGCAGGGGTTCACACAGCAGTGTGTGAGCAACTGCTGGTATGACAAACGCTGACATTATGAGGTTAGCTCAGTTCATTACCTGTGGCGATGGACTCCGCTGAACTTATGATGTTAGTGCTCGTCACTGAGGTCAATGACCGCCGCGTTCTCACATCGAGTATCGTGGGCAGCCCACAGCTGTGACAAGCAGTGATGTCACAAGCTCTCACGAAAGTTGGCGTGAGAATGCCACGGTCATGGAACTAAGTGACAAGCAATGATGTCACTGGATCGGCGGAGTTCATTGCCTCAGGTAATTAACTGAGCTAACCTCATCACGCCTGCGGCTTCTCACACACTGCTGTGTGAGCCCCTGTGGTGACCTGGGCTGACTTCATGAGGTTATCTCAGGTCACTGCACTGTTTCTCACAGCAGGGGGACCCCACTTCATTTTTTTGGGGAAAATATTTAATTTCAGGCTAAAACAAGGCTAATCACCCTTTAGGGCCACATGAAAGGCACTAAAGGGTGCAAAGCTTACAAAATGTATCCATGTATCGATTTATCCATCCATCTATCCATCTATCATCTATCTATCTATCCATCCATCAATGTATCCATCCATCCATACATCTATGTAGCTATATGTGATGCCCTGGACTAGCCAGGTAGTCACAGTTAGAGCTCCGCACAACACCTGTCCCCTAACAAGGTGTCAGCAGCCAAACACTTTAAACCCTAGTCACCCCCCTCAGAGCTTGATGGGCACACCAGGGGGTGGAGCCAGGCGGTTAGCCACGCCCACCAAGGTGTCTAGAAAGCCTGAGGCGGGAAAACAGTCAGTTGTTAGTTGCTAGTCAGTGGAGAGTGGAAGCAGGCCTGTGCCCAGGTCTGCAGCAGTCTGACAGGTGCCAGGGTTGGAGCCCGGGCACCTTTGGCTAGTAAGCATATGGAGGCCTCTGCCTGCAGGAGCTAGGAATACGGCTCGGTGGAACCGTGCTGGACCGGGACAGGGTAGGGGCCCGCCGGTACCGACACGGGGAACCGACTTGGAAACCGGAGCACCGAGGGGGGTATTCAGACCCTGAAACGAGGTCCAGAAGCTACTGGACTGAGTTAATTAACTGATTTCGGCCAGGACTAAAGGTCCTTTCCCACCCAAAGTCCCGACTGAAGACAACAGCCCAACGAGGGGGATAGAAAGCCACCACTCAGGCAGAGAGATCTCACGGGCCAGCGTCTGCGGACAAAGGGCTCCTCCGACATACACAAGCCGGGGAGCGGACTCTTGTATTGCAAGTTCAGGTAGTCCATCAACACTCAAAAAGGTGCAGGAGAAAGGCAGAGACCACCAACCGGGTGGGGGACCAGACTGCAGCCGGCTGCGGGCACTGACCACCATCATCTTCGTTTACCAGAGACTTGTGTGTGTTTCTAATCATGAGTACACCAGTGCCCTCCGGCCGCGCACCTCCCTGCACCGCCCAACTACTTCCCCAAATGGGTCCCGGGGCCAACATCCCTACCCACGGAGGGGTTAACATCTTGCTGCGCAACATCTCCCCCGGGTGCCCCGTAACCGCAGCGGTGGTGTCCACCTTTACCACAACCCGTGGGTGGCGTCACAAACTTAACCACGGCTCCAACCGTAAACCTACGTCCCTCAAAACGCCAGCCCCTTTCAGATCGGAGTGACCACAGGGCGCTCGAGCCACCCACCAGCGGCCCAGTTGCAGCCAAGCCCGGGGCGGTACATATATATCTACCTAGAAAAATTATAAACCGACCTTTATTGGCCAATAGTATAGTTGGCAATGTTTTGGTTCACAGGACACTTTCTCTGTGAACCAAAACGTTGCCAGCTACACTATGGGTCAATAAAGGTCGTTTTTTTGCAATAATTGGAGTGTTGCCTTCCTTAATATTTATCTATGTATTAAGTGATTGAAAGGTGGCTTGACAGGCCTTGCTCCCACATTAATCTTTTGTACTGCTCTTATTTTTTTTGTTCTATCTATCTATCTATCATCTATCTATCTATCCCTCTATCTATCGATCTATCTATCTATCTATCCATCATCTAGCTATCTAACTATCCAGTCATTTATCTAGCTTTTGACTGTTTGTAAAACTGTTAAAAACGCATGCCACATGGACATCAGCACACGGATGTCAAGACCGACACACTGACTTCACACGGATGACAAAAGAAGACTATGCGAGGGGGAAAAAGTACTCCCATAGCACTCGCATGGCATACAGAATGACACTTGCATCTCACTTGCATCTCACTCCACGACTCTTCAGGAGCAACAACGAAGCAATATTTTATACACAGATGGGACTGCACCCTAATTGTCATCTTCATGTATCTCCAGCATCGCTCCGGTCAGTCTCCAGTGATTTGTGACCAGCTGGATGCTCCAGTGTTTCATAGAGCATGCCAGAGGTCACAGCTCAATACAGGTGTATGAGAGCCTCGTTCTGGAAAATTTTGCTCTGTTGCCCATTAGACTCTAGTTACACCACTGCCTGTATGGTGTGCTTATTTAGTAGATGGGACAAATTAGGGATAATGAATATCTTATGATGATATGTGATATCTTATAACACAGCTCAATTCTCTGCAGATTAACGTTTTGAATAGACCATGTTTGCTTGAAATTAACTTCTAGTTACATATATTTTAGTTCTTTTTAACGCAGTATGGAGGTTTCAAATGTGAAAATCTGTGCTCATGGATTTACTTTACGCAGTTCTGCTTTAGATACCGCAGTTAGAGGCGTGGTATTAGTAGTGAGACTTTACAGGTGCTTTAGTCTCGTTCTGTGGCATTTATCTACAGGAAGGTGGAAGGCTTTCAAGATCACAGCTGTTCAGACTCTTCAATGGCAGAAATAAACCTCGAATTGTATACATTTCTGAAGACTACTCTCACCTTTTATATTTTATTGACAAGTGTGAAAGGCAATGATGCACCACAAAGTTATACAGAAAAGACAGTAAGAGAAGGAGACACCTTAACCATTGATTGTAGCTACACATCCACAAAGTATGTATTGATTTGGTATGTCCAGAAACCTGGCGGATCTATCATATTCCTTCTTCATGATCAATCCAAGAAAGAAGATCTGCATAAGGAGTTCAAGCAGCGAATCTCTGCCACTCATTACCCGGAGAACAAAACCTTTCCTCTGACAATCAAAAGCATTCAACGATCAGACACAGGGATGTATTACTGTGCTCTCGAGAATGGCACTGTGTGTATTACACTTATCGGAGCCGTACTAAAACTCAACCAGTTGATGAAGAGTTTTCTATAGGACTTATTACATTTTAGGGGCTGTAATTAGAAATGTAGGGCAGTATAACTGCTCCTTTTTCAATAAATGTTTTCATTACCCTACATCAATCAACATTCTTAGTGATTTCTGTATCTCAGTTTCGTAGCTGCATTGAAAATATTATGGAAGACGTTTTTTATGGGCATTTGGACTACCTAGTATAAGACTGACTTATATTTATGTATGTCCACATAGCTGCGTAGAATAAATTCTGTAAACTATAAATCAGTGAATAACACTGGACAGAAGATTCTTTGGTTGCAATTAAGGCGTGAAAGTGTTCTAAAATCATTAAAAATATATTGTTTTAACATGAAGTCTATTTTTCTATGGATACTGAATAAAAGATGTACCGTATGTTTAAACTATGCTAATTGCTCCTAAAAAACAGCAATCACATGAAAATAAGCTAAAGAGGGACATGCTGGTATACAGATTGTGAGTACAGCACTGCCACAGTAGAAAAATCCAACAATTAACTGATATAAAAACTCCCTACAGATAATGCAGTATTAGAATTTTTCACAAGATCCTACTGTATGGCTCCAGGTGAGTATGATCATGGCAATTCTAGAGATGAGTGGATCATATGAGAATTAAAATTCTCTGAATTTTCCCTAAAATTTGATTTTTGGTGAATAAATTTATTTGCATTTCAATATGGTAGGAAGGGGAGGTGGGAGAGAGTAAAAGACAGATAAACGATGAGAAACAGCAAGAATAATACATTTCATTTCAATATAATCTGTTTTATCCACTTACGGGAAGTGGTGACGGACAAGTTTTGTCTTCGAATCATAAATCATAACTCAAAGTGGAACCACAAATTTCTGGAAATTCAATTTCATCCCCCCACAAATCGATTTGCTCATCTCTAGCTCACCTAGCATAATATTTTTTATTTAAGTGGTTAAAAATAAAATCATCTTTACTTTTAAACAATGAAAAACTTGCTAAATAAAATGCCTCCCTAACTTGTTTCTTCTTAAGCAACTGAATTTGAAAACAAAATTATTAATTCACAATGTTTACTGGTTCTCATTGAGGGGCAATGCATATGCAAATTAGCTCTCATCCAGAACGAAGAAGGAATAATACTGTCTTTATACTACCACATATAGGTAACTTCCATATAAGTCAAATAAGTTTGACTCATAAGAGAAATATGTTTAGAAATATTAGGTAAACTAAACACCCATCTGTATTGAAATGGTAATAAATGAAACTACATGATTTATACCTCTAAAAATAAATGACTATCTTTAGTGGTCTTAGCATGTTGCTTTTAAATAAAATAGAATAATTATGAGACAGGGATTTTCATTATTATAAGTAATGTAACATGGCATTTGGTATGCATAACAAAGGTAGTGTAAACCTGGATGCCTGTTCTAGTACTTGTAGTGCCATAAGTAGAGATGAGTGATCCTGATCGGCAAAGATTGAAAAATATTAAAATCGTACATTCTTTAGCCAGATCGGAATCGGACATCCGATTTACCTTAAAAGTCGGCGATCTTGCAAAGGATCAGTAAACGTTCACATGGCAAAAAACATCCTCTCCCTGCCCATCACAGCCATGTCAATTATTGGCATGATTGCAAAAGGTCACTGAAAAAAAAGGATGCAAAAAGGTTAAAGCAGAACATACTTACTGAGTCCCCGTGGCTGCAGCGCTACCGCAGGGTCCGATAATTATCTGTTATCCATATTGATAGCTTTCATCATTCACCAGCATCTCTAATTGGCTGCTGTCAGACCCCCCAGTCAATGTCTATGATTGGATGAAATCACAGATGCTGTGTGCGGGTCTCTATCGTGGTATAAAATAAATAAATAAAACAATTGGAGTAGGGACCCCCTGTATTGATACCAGCACAGATAAAGCCACGGGTACAGGTTGCAACCCCCAGCCATGCACTTATATTGGCTGTGTATCAAAATAGGAGGAAATGCAGGCGTTTTTATTTTTGTTTTTTTAATTATTTGCATTAATACATAATTTAAAAAAAACAGCATGCGTTACACCCCCCCCCCCCCAATTTTGATACCCAGCCAAGATATAGTTGTCGCGGGCGGGGAGGAGGGTGTCAGCTTTGCGCTCACCCCCCTGCTCGGGTCCGGCTGCGGCTGCTCAGTGGTGGCTCGAGCGGTGGGCCGGATCCCGGGGGTTCTCGAGCGGCGCTCCTCGCCTGTGAGTGAAAGGGGATTTTGGGTGTAGGGATTGGTTATTGTCCGTGACGCCACCCACGGTTGTGGTGAGTTGTTGACACCACCTCTGCTCTGTGTGGGGATCCCGGGAGTGATGGTGTGAAGCAGCAAGTTGTTGTGTTGCCCCTCCGTGGGTAGGGGTTGGTGATCCCGGGGCCCAGTGATGAGGTGGGAGATGCAGGGCTTGGTGGGCGCAGGGACGCGGGGGCAGCGTTGTGCCTTGCGGCACTGTGGTACTCGCTCAGCCTGAGACGATGACACAGTTCTTGGTAAAACACACGGCTGGAAAGACGGTTCCCACGGATGGCTGCACTTGCTACCCCAGTAGGTGACGGTGATGTCCCTTTTCCTGCACCTAATGTTGTTGATGGTTTCGATGGGTTCCCACCGGTAACCCGCTCCCCAGCTTCAAGCTGGACCGGAGGAGCTCTACTCTTTGCCCGCAGGCGCTGGCCCTTAGAAGCTGGTGCCCTGGCGGTGGCGGTGTCTCTATTTTAATGGTTGGGCTGTTGCCTTCAATCGGGACTTGGCTGTTGGGAGACAGACGTCCCCTTCACTGACGGATTTGGCAAATTGTGGCGACTCCTAGCCTTGCCGGGGTCCGAGAGGCCCCTGCCCTGGTGCTGACTGTTCCTTGTACACTGCTCCAGACCGCCGGGTCACCACCCGTCCGCGGTCCTTCCAGGAACCTCCGAGCAGTCACCCCTGCGGACAATCACCGCCGTCTGCTGACCTTGCTGTCTCAGTCCGGGGCACACACCCGAACCAGCTTCAGGCTTTCTTACTGTCACTTTTACTCCTTTACTCCAGTTTTCTCCTTTGCTCCTCTACCACTTCACTTCCTTCTACTTTCACTTCCTTAACTGTTCAGCCTGGTTCTTCCCGCCTCCAGAGCTGTGAACTCCTCGGTGGGCGGAGCCAACCGCCTGGCCCACCCCCTGGTGTGAACATCAGCCCCTGGAGGAAGGCAACAAGGATTTTTGGGTTAGCTGGTGTGCCTAACTGGGGTGTAGGGTGTGGTGGTGCAATGACCTGTGACCCCTGGCTTGCCCAGGGCGTCACATTCCCCCTTAGCAAAATGCAGACCGTCCGCGGGCTGCCCGTCCAACATCGGTTTTATTTTTCTGTAAAGGTATAAAAGGTAAACGGTAACATATTTACATTTTTAATACTTCTTCCCATAACGGGAGGCACTTTACTTAAACGTTGCAAACGGTTTACAGTTACGGTTTCCGCTCTCTCCCACCCAAGCAACCTGGCCCTGATGCTGCCCCTAAAACCCAGGCAGCACCCCTTGTCCCCAAGTCCAGCACACGTTACCCGAGCGGGATCTGTCCTTCCCCTCCAGAGGGTAGCCACCAGTTCCTGTGGTGGCTGGGCCCCAGCCGGCTCTACTGCGGGCCCTCCATCCAACCTGCCTCTCCGGAGGCGGCAATGCGGAAAATGGTAACGGCAAACAACTTATTTACAAGCCACTTAACGATTGTGGTTGCCCTGCAAGTTCACGGGCTTGTCCATGAGCAGTTCCTCATGCATAACTTTTTAAACGGTCCCCACGGGGACAACGGTGTCGGCAACGGCCGGTTTCCTCAATCACGGTAGGACAATCAGGTTACTGTTCGGTAATCTTTTTCATCATTTTTCAATAAACTTTCACACAAACTCAAACAAACTTTGGTGGTCCCAACGGGGACTGGACAACGGTGCTCCGCTGACCTTACTGGGCATTTTTGTCCTCCTCACCCGGCTCGGGGTGGAAGAACACGGGCACCAGCCCCTCCAGTGCATAGCAAGCACGGCGCGGAAGGGCCGCCCGATACCCGTTGTTTCCACTTCGGGGGACATATGTGGCCTCCATGCCATGCAGAGCAACAACTCCCTCATCTTCCTCCGACACGGGCTCGGTGTCAGGCCCGGAGCCGCTATCTTCTGCCCCTCCGCCAAGTGGATTGCTGTCAGCGGCCGCAGCCTCCAGGCTCGCCACTCTCCCCGCCGCAGTCACAGAGGGGTGCACGCCCGACGGGCCAGGTGCGGTGCAGCGTGCGAGCGAGTAGGACGGAGGTAACACAGGAGCCAGGGGCAGACCGGGTCCCTCAGCCGCAGCGGCCGGTCCCTCGGGGACACAGGGGCGTGGGTCACTCTCCAGCTCCTCCATCACGGCCTCCACTCCATACACTCGTGCCACAGCAACTAGCGCCTCCACCTCCGCGGCCCACTGCTCCATCAGCCCGCCGATCTGACTCTGGTAGTGACGGCAGATCCTCGCCGCCCGGGCCCTCAGCCATGCCGCTGTTCCAGACACCAGCTCGGTAGTCTCTGCAGAACTAGGTGGGGCGGACATTTCTCGTTAGGGTCGGTGGACCGGGGAGTCCCAGTGTCTTTGCTTGCACCGCCACATTCACATGCATCCAGCCACCATCGCGTCCCCCTTAGCTCTTTCCGGCCCCTCCTCTCTCGGGGCGGGGTTTTGGCCTTCGCGCCTCTGCTACTCGAGAAGACGCTCGAGCGGGAACTTTTCGCGCCAAAGATGGTGGCTTCTGGAATTTTTTACTGCCGGACACCTCCGGCGGTAACAAGGCGCACTTCTACCAGATGGCAGAGCGGTAAGATCCTGTTCGTGACGCCAAGTTGTCGCGGGCGGGGAGGAGGGTGTCAGCACTGCGCTCACCCCCCTGCTCGGGTCCGGCTGCGGCTGCTCAGTGGTGGCTCGAGCGGTGGGCCGGATCCCGGGGGTTCTCGAGCGGCGCTCCTCGCCCGTGAGTGAAAGGGGATTTTGGGTGTAGGGATTGGTTATTGTCCGTGACGCCACCCACGGTTGTGGTGAGTTGTTGACACCACCGCTGCTCTGTGTGGGGATCCCGGGAGTGATGGTGTGAAGCAGCAAGTTATTGTGTTGCCCCTCCGTGGGTAGGGGTTGGTGATCCCGGGGCCCAGTGATGAGGTGGGAGATGCAGGGCTTGGTGGGCGCAGGGACGCGGGGGCAGCGCTGTGCCTTGCGGCACTGTGGTACTCGCTCAGCCTGAGACGATGACACAGTTCTCGGTAAAACACACGGCTGGAAAGACAGTTCCCACGGACGGCTGCACTTGCTTCCCCAGTAGGTGACGGTGATGTCCCTTTTCCTGCACCTAATGTTGTTGATGGTTTCGATGGGTTCCCACCGGTAACCCGCTCCCCGGCTTCAAGCTGGACCGGAGGAGCTCTACTCTTTGCCCACAGGCGCTGGCCCTTAGAAACTGGTGCCCTGGCGGTGGCGGTGTCTCTATTTTAATGGTTGGGCTGTTGCCTTCAATCGGGACTTGGCTGTTGGGAGACAGACATCCCCTTCACTGACGGATTTGGCAAATTGTGGTGACTCCTAGCCTTGCCGGGGTCTGAGAGGCCCCTGCCCTGGTGTTGACTGTTCCTTGTACACTGCTCCAGACCGCCGGGTCACCACCCGTCCGCGGTCCTTCCAGGAACCTCCGAGCAGTCACCCCTGCGGACAATCACCGCCGTCTGCTGACCTTGCTGTCTCAGTCCGGGGCACACACCCGGACCAGCTCCAGGCTTTCTTACTGTCACTTTTACTCCTTTACTCCAGTTTTCTCCTTTGCTCCTCTACCACTTCACTTCCTTCTACTTTCACTTCCTTAACTGTTCAGCCTGGTTCTTCCCGCCTCCAGAGCTGTGAACTCCTCGGTGGGTGGAGCCAACCGCCTGGCCCACCCCCTGGTGTGAACATCAGCCCCTGGAGGAAGGCAACAAGGATTTTTGGGTTAGCTGGTGTGCCTAACTGGGGTGTAGGGTGTGGTGGTGCAATGACCTGTGACCCCTGGCTTGCCCAGGGCGTCACAATAGCCCAAAAGCTGGGGGCTGGTATCCATGCTTATTGGCCTCCCTCAACCTAAAAATAGCAGCCTACATCTGCCCGTTAGATGTGGCAATCCAGGCACCTTACCTGGCTCTTCCTGATTGCACTGGTGTGGTGACGATCAGGGTAATAAGCAGTTATTGTCAGTTCAAAGCTGCTAATAAGCCCTAGTTTAGTGATGAGAGGCATCTATGACACCCCCACATTACTAATCTGTAGGTGAAAGTAAATAAACACAAAAATTGAAAAAAATCATTTATTTGAAATAAAAGACAAAAAAACCTCCCTATTTCACCACTTTACTAACCCCAAAAAGACCCCTGTAGGTCCCACGCAATCCACATGAGGTCCCGTGATGATTGCAGCTCTGGTACATTATTGAAGACACAGCACACGATCATGAAACATGACTGAATGCTGTGAGCTTCAAACAGAGACTGAGCTGCAGCGATGAGCGGTGACATCACTCAGGTAGGTTGCAGTCACAACTGGAGTTTCCCAAGGCACTCCACCTGTTACTGCAGGTAACCTGACCTCAGGTGACCTCAATGAACTCTCACTGAGCTCACAGACCTACATCCTCTGGCAGAAAACCACTTTTTTTTTGCCAAAAGATGCAGATTTGGTGCCGAAATTTTTACACCATATTCTTACACCCAATCTACACCTCCTGGCAAAAAAATGCATTGTTACTGCTTGCAGTATAATGTGGTAAAGATGTGTGTGTGTGTGTGTGGGGGGGGGGGGGTTGCCAGGAGCTGTAGATTGGGTGCAGGAATATGGTGTAAAAAATTTGAGCACCAAATCTGCATCTCTTGGCAAAAAAATGCACAAAAACGATTTTGACACCGTTACTATGCAGTTTTCTTCAAGGAGGTGCTCATTTGGTGCTGAAATCAGGTACAGGCATTTCAGTACCAAATTTGCACCTCCTGGAAGAAAACTGCACTGAAACAGCATCAACATTGTTTATGTGGGTTTTTTTTATTGCCAAGAGATGCAGATTTGGTGCTTAAATTTTTACACCAAATTGCTGCACCCAATCTACACCTCCTGGTAAAAAAACGCATCACTACCGCATCATACCGCATGTGGTAGTGATGCAGTGTTTGGGGTTTTCTTGCCAGGAGGTGTAGATTGGGTGCAGGAATATAGTTTAATAATTTCAGCACTAAATCTGCATTTCTGGCAGAAAAAAACACCGTTTTCTGCCACAAGGTGCAGGTCTGTGAACTCAGTGAGCATTCATTGAGGTCTCCTGAGGTCAGGTTACCTGTTGTCACAGGTGGAGGGCAATGGGAACCTCTAGCTGTGACCACAACTAAGCTGAGTGATGTCACTGTTGAAAATTGGGGCTCCTTCTCTGCCTGAAGCTCACAGCATTCAGTCATGTTCCCTTGATTGTGCACTGTGCCTTCAGTAATGTAACAGAGCTGCAATCATTGTGGGACCTCATGTGGATTACCTTGGACCTGGGTGTTTTGGGGGTTAATAAAGTGGTGAAAGAGGGTGTTGTTGTCTTTTATTTCAAATACATTTTCGGTGTTTGTCTTTATTTTATGTTTTCACTTAATTATTAGTAATGAAGGGTCTCATAGACACCCCCCATTACTAATCTAGGGCTTAGTGGCAGCTTTGAGCTGACATTAACCCCTTATTACCCCAATTGCCACCGCACCAGGACAATCAGGATGAGCCGGGTAAAGTGCTGGGATCTAATGAATGCGGCAATCTTGGGAGGCTGCAGGCTGCTATTTGTAGGCTGGTGGAAGGCCAATAAGAATTGGTTTCCCCAGCCAGTGAATAACAGACCCCAGATGTCAGGCTTTATCATAGCTGGGTATCAAAATTGTAGGGGGGGACCGCATGCTGTTTTTTTAAATTATTTATTTATTTAAATAATTTAAGAAAAAATTAACATGCAGTTCCTCTTATTTTGATACAGATGCCAAGATAAGCGGGGCTTCAGCCTGTAGCTGTGGCTTTACCTGGGGGGAACTTACAGCAATTGTTTTATTTATTTAATTATTTATTATTTATTTAATTAAATATCACCAGTATAAGAACACAGACAGTGAGTGATTCCAACCAATCACAGACGCTGTATCAGAGGAGGAGGGCAGGATCCAATGGCAGCCAATTAGAGACTCCAGATGAGAGATAATTATCGGACCCGGAATTAGCACTGCAGCTGAATTGCTGCTTTAACCTTTTTTATTTTCTTTCTTTTATAGACCCCCTACACTATTTTACAACACATCATTTTTGCCTCTCACTGAATTGAATAGGTTTGGCTAGGATCGAGTATCCGATCGGCGATCTCAGGTGGGCTTGTTGATCCTGAACCGATCCGAACCTTGACATGGTTGCTCACCTCTAGCCACAAGGCTTTTTAGGGCATTCCAGGGAAAGGTTTGACAGATAGATGGGGAGACAGGTGGGTCTGGCTATCCACATACCTCATACCACATCCACATACATGGTTGTGTCTGATGTGTCAAAATGGAAACTGATTGTTTGACATATCTGCATTGAAGGAAGGCTGTGGTGTCTCCAGGAGGGAGAGAGAGGAATAGCTTGTTCAGACTGGAACCATATGAAGAGGTTGTGAAATCTCCGGATGGAATCCTCTATAAGAAAGAGGGGGTTCACTTCTTCTGACCAGGGTCAGTGTATGAAGATTTGTGATACCTCTGGAAGGAATCTCTGGAGTAGGATGTGTATGATGATCAAGGTCAGTGAATGTAGGCTAATATAGCACCACTGGGATACTTCTGTGGAGAAGTATCCGAACCTGTGCAGGCATAGCGCAGGTTAAATGGACTGCAAATCATGTGATGTTTTGTGAAGCTGAAGAAAGGGTTATGTTCCTGATGAGTGGTTTATGTGAGTTTTAATAAACCGGTTGGACTTTTAAATGAAAGCGTTTCTGTGTGCTACCTAAAACAGCAAGCTGAGTAATCCCATGATATTTGGTGCTAGAATGCAGGCAGCGTACCAGGAAACACGTTTAGTGGCTAAAGAGTGTTGTTTGCTTTGGATTGGTGGGTCCACAAAGATTCTCTACATGATACTGTGGCGCCCTGGACTAGCCAGGTCGTCACAGGTAACACTCAAACACCCTCACCCCCACTAGACAGTAACATTAGCCAAACAAAACCCTTGTTGCCTCCCTCCAGGGTCTGATGTCCACACCAGGTGGGGTGGAGCCAAGCGGTTGGCCCCACCCACCAAGGAGTTCACAGGCCTGGAGGCGGGAAAAGTGACAGTTGAGTGTTGGAGTTTGAAGAGTGAGGAGTAAACACTTGGGTGTCTGGGTTTGTGGCCCAGGCACTGACAGCAAGGTTGGCAGACGGTGGTGGCCGTCTGCAGGAGTGGTGAAGCAACGCGGAACCGTAGGACCGGGGTTGGGCGGTATCTATACACCGGGGAGCGGACTACCATTGGGGATCCATAGTAGTCAAACAAGTACATCAAGGTGCAGGGAAAGACAGCCACCATCACCTGTCCGAGGAGAGACACTGCAGCCGGCTGCGGGACCCGTCCATCCAGCTGTTTGGTTTATCGAGGACTTTGTGCATCTCTTACTGAGTGAGTACACCCGTGCCATCCGGCACCGTGCTGCGCTGTCCCTGCAACCCTGCACCTCACCAACCCTGCCTCCCCGTCACATCACCGGGCCCCGGGACCACCGACCCCTACCCACGGAGGAAGAAAACAACATCCCAGCTGCTCCCTACCATCGCTCCCAGGATCCCCGTCACCAGCAGCGGTGGTGCCCATCTGTCGCGGGCGGGGAGGACGCTGCTGCGCTGCGCTCGCTAACGCTTGGGTCCGGCGCCGCTGCGATGGCTGCTCGGTGTCTCGAGCGGTGGGCCGGATCCGGGGGCTCGAGCGGCGCTCCTCGCCCGTGAGTGAAAGGGGGTAGTTTGGTTTGGGGATTTGGTCCGTGACGCCACCCACGGGTTGTGGTGAGGTTGGACACCACCGCTGCTGGTGATGGGGATCCCGGGAGCGATGGTAGGGAGCAGCTGGATGTTGTTCCCCCCTCCGTGGGTAGGGGTTGGTGGTTCCGGGGTCCGGTGAGGTGACGGGGAGGCAGGGTTGGCAAGGTGCAGGGTCGCCTGAACTGCGCAGCGCGGGGCCGGACGGCACGGTTGTACTCACTCAGCCACAAATGTACGCAAAGTCTCTGGTAAACCAAACATCTGGATGGATGGGTCCCACAGCCGGCTGCTGCAGTCTCTCCTGGATGGTTAGTGGTGGCTGCCTTTCCCTGCACCGTTGTTTGTTCGGTCTCGATGGATTCCCACCGGTAACCCGCTCCCCAGCGCATATATGTGCTGGAGGAGCCCTTTTGCCCGCAGGCTCTGGCCCTTGGAACTCTAGCTGTGGCGGTAGCTGTATTTCCTTCTGCTGGTCGGACGGTTGCCTTCAATCGGGTCTTGGCTGTTAGGAAACCCCTAGGGTTCCGGTCACTGATGGATTTGACCTCTAATGGCGACTCCAAGCCTGGTCGGGGTCCGTAGGCCCTGCCCGAGTGTGCTGGCTTCTCTTCGCTCCCCGGTTCGGTACCGGCGGGCCACCGCCCATCCCCGGTCCTACGGTTCCGCATTGATCTGCCTCTCCTGCAGACGGCCACCACCGTCTGCCAACCTTGCTCTTAGTGCCCGGGCCACACACCCGGACACGGTCAGTTTGCTCCTCTCCTACCACTTCCCTAACTGAACTCTCCTTCTCTCTCACTCTCTCACTGCTCTGACTTCCTTTCCCGCCTCCAGGACTGTGTATTCCTCAGTGGGTGGGGCAAACCGCCTGGCTCCACCCCACCTGGTGTGGACATCAGCCCCTGGAGTGAGGCAACAAGGATTTTGTGTCTGGCTGATGTGCCTGTCTCAGGGTGGGGGTGTGTGTTGTAGTACCTGTGACGACCTGGCTAGTCCAGGGCGCAACATTTCCCCTTGGTTAAATGCAGACCGTTCGCGGGCTGCCCGTTCATCAACTGTTTTATTTTTATTTTTTAACTGTAAAAATAATAAATAACATGTAACGGTAAACATTAAGCATACTTCAGGTCATCTTGAACGTTGCAAAAACACATATATTTAAATTTTTAATAACAACGGACGGCTTCTGCTCTCCCACCCAAGCAACCTAGCCCTGATGCTGCCCCTAAGAAGTGGGCAGCACCCCTTGACCCACAAAGATTCCTGGAATGGAGCAGCATATTCAAATGAAATAGAGGAGCTGAAAACGTTCTTGGTGGAGAACAGTGTGCAGAAGAAGCAGGAGCAACACCAGCAGCAGGGGACTGGCAGACAGAGGTGCCAGGAAGTACAATGACAGCAACAGGAGCTGTGACAGCAACAGAGGGAGATGTTGGAGTGTCTTGATGAGACAGCAATGGACCAGTTTGTGCAGCTCTTTGTGGCTCCAGTGCAGAGCACTGAGGAACTATACAGACTGGTGCCTGATAATTCCCTTCCCTATACCTCGCATATACTACGGTGCCCAACAGGGGGTTGTTGCATAAAAGAGGGTGGTTCCCCAAAAGCAGGAGGTGGCCTTAAAGGGGGTGAATACCTAAAAGGGGTTTATACTCAGAAGGGGGCAGAGCATCCCAAGTCTAATGGAATGTCTGCAGTAGTTACAAAGGACTCAGGGGAGGAGATAATCTGTGACGAATGTTGCGGTGGAGGTCATATAGCAGCTTGATGTCCCCTGATAAGTGAGCAGATGGATAGTAGCAGGGGATGATTATGTCCATTCTATGTAAGTCCGCCTGCATTTTAGACTACCATTCCAATGAAGGGCCACAAGTGTGTTCTGTGGAAGTGAATGGAGAATGTGTGATTGCACTGTTAGATGCAGGGAGCTTGGTGACTCTAGTGAGGGTCACACTGGATATCTACTTGATTCCCAGAAGGAAGATGAAAGTCAGTTGCAGTCATGGGGACGTTAAAGAATATCCAGTGTCTAGAGTGATCATTGAGACGAACAAGCTGATTGAGTCTGTTGATGTTGGTATAGTTTCAGAACTACCATTGTGCTACCTCCAACACCAAGCTGAGTGAGTAACGCCATCATATTTAGGCTACATTCACATGATCGTTCCGTTTTTGCAGGGCGCAAAAAACGGTCCGTTTTTTTCACGGATGCATTGGTGTGGCATCCGTGTGACATCCGTTCTGTATACGGTCCGTGTGTCATCCGTGTGTCATCCGTGTGCCTTCCATTTCTTTTGCGGACCGCAAAAAGCGGAAGCAGCAAGAAAGAAATAGATGAGTAGATATATAGATGGATAGATAGATATAGAGACAGAGAGATAGAGGGATGAATGAATGAATAGAAGAATAGATAGATAGATGGATAGATAGATACATAATGGATAGATAGATAGATAGATGATAAAGGCATATAATGTCCTACCCCCCTGCATATTCTAAGCTGGCACCCTTTAGTGACTTTCATGTGGCACTAAAGGGTGCTTAGCCTTGTATTTAGTCAAAAAATAAATAATTAAAAAAAAATGACGTGGGGTCCCCTCTATCTTTTGTAGCCAGCTAGGGTAAAGCAAACGGCTGCAGCCTGCAAACCACAGCTGGCAGCTTCACCTTGGCTAGTAATCCAAAACAGAGGGCACCCCACGCTGTTATTTTAAGATAAATAAATAATTTAAAAAAAAACACGTTGGGTCCCCCCCAAATTGGATCACCAACCAAGGTAAAGCGGACAGCTGGGGTCTAATATTCTCAGACTAGGGAGGTCCATGGTAATTGGACTCTCCCCAGCCTAAAAATAGCAGGCCGCACCCACCGCAGAAGATGCGCCATTCCTGGTGCTTCGCACCAGCTCATCCCGCTGCCCTGGTGCGGTGGCAAATGGGGTAATATATGGGGTTGATGCCAGATGTGTAATGTCACCAGACATCAGGCCCTGGGGTTAGTGATGCACGCGTCTATCAGATACCTGACATCACCAACCCAGTCAGTAATAAAAAAAAAAAAAATAGACAACAAACACATTTTTATTTAAAAAAACACTCCCCAACACATTCCCTCTTTCACCAATTTATTAGACAGAAAAACAAATCCAGGTCTGGTGTAATCCAAGGGGGTCCCAAGACGATCCATACCATAGTCAATGTCCCAGTCAATGAACAGAATGTTCCCCATTGGCTGGGAGAGCAATGCAGTGACCTGAGCTAACATCAATAGGTTAGCCCAGGCCACTGCAGGGCATGACGAGTGCTGCTGTCAGGAGGTTAGCAAGGTACATTACCTGCGGTGATCGCTGCACTACTGACAAGCAGCGGGCATACAAGAGAGTGACAGCACTGACGTCAGGAGGGCAGGACTTCATCACCGCAGGTAAGGAACTACTTTACTAATCTCCTGATGGCAGCGCTTGTCATCCCTGCGGCTGCTGACACTGCTCTGCGGGCATATGCTGACATTGCTGTGCGGGCAGCCGCGGGGCTGGGGCTGGAGCGGGACACAGACTTCAGCGGCAGCCAACTGAAGTCACACGGAAGTGTGGGCTTCACCCAATTTTTGTGTCCAGCCAGGTATAACTAGGCAGCTGGGGACTGGAATCCACAGCGCAGGGTGGCCCAAGCTTTCTAGGCCCTCCCGTTGTGAATTGCAGACCGCAGCTGCCCCAGAAAATTGTGCTTTCATCGAAGCGCCATCTTCTGGTGCTGTATCCAACTTTTCCAGCGGCTCTGGTGTTAAGGGGTTATTACCAGCTTTGTTTTACCTGCTGGTATTAAGCCCGATATTTTTAATGTAAGACCAAGTTTGACCCGGCCATTAAGAATTTCCAATAAAAGGTTAACAAAAAGACACCACACAGAGAAAAAATACTTTGTTAGAATTAAATACACAGACACACTTAGGGACTTCATCTTTATTACTCCCTCTTACCGCTCCACGATCCTTGTCTTCTGTCTTCCTGCATGAGCTGGTGAATAGCGGCATCGGTAAACAGGGAGTTAACTTCTGCGGCTGTGGCATTACAGTGTGTGGCAGCCAATCCTTGCATGTGGGCTGACTCTGTAAAGAGTGCCAACATGCAGGGAGGAGGAGCTGAGCATGTGCCCGAGCACCAAGGACCGGCGAGCATGCTCACCCATTCCTAGTGATCACTTTAGATTGCTATACCATGGCTGGAGTAAAAGTCATACTTCCCAGAGCAAGATCTGTAGACATCGAACCAGCAATAAATACAGAGTAAACAAAAAAAATAAAATAAAATCACTATTTTATTTAACATTCTTAATAAGTGACATAGACACACAAACACTCCCGTTAAAATAGTACTCCACAGTGGGAGAGGGGCTAATATCCTACAGTTAGCTCCTGCAATGAATACAGCTCGAAAGCAGTAGTAAAAGGGGCTTTACACGTAACGACATTACTAACGACATGTCGTTGCTGTCACGGATTTCGTGATGCACATCTGGTCTCGTTAGCGACGTTGTTGCGTGTTAAACGTATGACCGACCACTAACGATCAAAATTACTCACCTAATCGACCGGGGAAGGCAGGTGCTTTCATCAGCGATATCGCTAGCGATGTCGCTGTGTGTAAAGTGGCCTTAAGTCCTGGGTTCAAGTTCTACCAAGTTCAACTGCAAGTTTGTATGTTCTCCCTTTCTTTGTATGTGTTCCCTCTAATACCCTAAAGACATACTGATGGGGAATATGAATTATGAGCCCCACTGGAAACAATGAAGATGTCTGAAAAGTGCTGTGGAATTAATGCTGCAACGTAAGTTTGTAAGATAATAAGTAAGTTTAACTGTGAATTCAGCCATATGTCAAATATCATCTACTTTGCTTGTCCAGTTATGTAGTGCTGATTTTTTTTTTACTGAAAATACATGTGGAAAATCTGCTGTATATGAGCCCACTGTGAATGTAACCTTTTGTAAAGCATAGACCATAAGTTACAGTTCAAAATCTATCCAGCCTTCTATGTTTGTTAATTCACTTTACCAAATAATAACTGATGTTGTGCTTGTTTTTTCTGCATAGACAATATATATATATTTTTAGTTATTTGGCATTTCTTGAGTTTCACACTACTAGATGCATATTTTGCAAAGCCATGATTCACTGTGCATGTTGGTGGGAGATCGTTAGCATTTCAGCAAGGTACAAGACTGATAGTGGAGCCAGGTGAGCACTTGTGTGTAGCAAACATACATATACTATTGCAAGACTTGCACATTAAATCTAAACAACACTGGGTCACAGCACCCTTTTTGGGTTAATAAATCAATTTAGATTATCGCAAAAGTATACAGTGATCTATAGTTAATACCTGGTGGTATGGTGGTATGGATGTTATGGTAAAGCACACAAGCACGAAAGCACAGAATTTCTTATATGCAGAAATGTTGTTAAGATATATATATATATATATAAATATATATATTGATATCAAATGATGTATTTTTTATCATATGTAATACCCAGTAGTATATGATATTGCTGGCCTCAATCACAAGCCATAGAGGCACATATAGTCCTGGTGTGGGTTGCATCCTGTCCCTTACCAAAAGTGACCGGCCTTGTGAAGTCTAATCTTTGTCAATAGTTGACCCTTATTGTAGTGATGTGTGTTGCTTTGATGTTCTTTGAATAATAGTTGGGATATATTTTAATTAGGTAGATTTTTATATGTAAGGAGTTGTTTTGAAAATTCATGGATTTCTGGTAGTTTCATTCAGATGAATAGAACAATCGCAGAAATGTATTTAACTAATCTATCACGTGTGACTCCATACTCACGCTGAACTTGCATGTCTGATTTTCTCATACGTGTGCTGATAGCGTTTTTCACTGACAGAACAAATAGATCATAATGGAGGAAACCGGGAGTTCAGCCGCGCTGTCACCACATCAGAATGTATTGATACTTTATGTCTTTACTCTTTCATGGACAGGTCAACGCGTTTCAGGAGTCACAGCTTCCTTCATCAGGACACAAGCAAGAAAAACATAAATTAAAATTTATGTATATATATATATATATATATATATACATATACATATATATATATATATTTATTTTTTTTCATTTATGTTTTTCTTGCTTGTTGTCCTGATGAAGGGAGCTGTGACTCCTGAAACGCGTTGACCTGTTCATGAAAGAATAAAGACATAAATTACTAATACATTCTGATGTGGTGACAGCGCGGCTGAACTCCCGGTTTTCTCTATTACGATCTATCTGCTCCACTCGGGGCTGCAGCTATTCACCTATACATCCAGTGGCTAATATACAGGTTGCTACTCTCACAACCTCCTTAGGTGAGTTTCAATCTAATACTCTCCATATCTTTAAGTGTAGTAAGACCCTATTGCGCTTCTCCTTCCACAGTTCCTGTGTTCGCACTGACAGAACACAGACACATTATATTCCACAGGACTATTCACATGTTGGCGACAAAAATTGATAAGCAGAGCAAAAATGACTTAAAACCGATAAAAAAGTTAAGCACAAGAATTAAAATCAATCTGTTTATTGAGTTTGGACTTTTACAGACTTTCTTTAATCTTAAGGCACTTTTCTCTTCCACCCAGGTGACAACAGAATCACTTCACCCTCAGTGTTTGTGTTGAAGTCTGAGAAGGAAAACCCCCTCGTGGCTTGTTTGGTGAAAGATTTCTATCCAAAGTATCTTAAAATCTATATGAATTCTACAACGAAGAGCTTTAGTCCTGACAAGGTCCCCATAAAACTGTCACCACAGGGAAAATACAGCGCTGCACTTGTGGCCAACTTGGGAACAAAAAATGTACAGTGTCAAGCCAAGCACCAGGAGAAATGGGTGACCAACATCGAGACCACTGCAAAACTGAAAGGTACAACAGTAAGGTTTTTTGATAAGTATAAGACCTTTCTATATAGTATGTCTGCACTATACAGCTCCATTACTTGGTTTAAATTGTAGTAAAAGTTGAAAGACCTAATAGATACATTCTAGTACTTTACATAAACACAAAACACACAAATTACCAGTAGGGTGGATTTCTATTTCATTCCATTTGACCAATAGTCCAATGTTGAAATGAAGATAGAGCTAATAAAATGACCCATATAAAAGCAGTGTATGGTTAGAGCAAGTCGCAAGGAAGGCAATGTACGACTTTACTCATGTTAGGAGCAATAAATGTCACTGGGTTTTAGATCATTCTTGGTAAAATTAAGGCTTCGATTCATGATTTGTGGATTTTTAAGTCCTTTTTCTTTTTTGTCTTGTAGCACCAAATTCTTTAACAAAGGGTTCATGAATTTGGCGCACACATAAGTTCTTTTTCTGTCTTTAAACTGTTTTACTACTCTTTGGCACCAAAAGTAACTTGTTTTGCAAAATGGTGCAAAAATTGCACCAAAATGATAATATACTCAAAAGTACAATGGGGAAGATTGAGTTACGCCTATTTTAGTGACTTTTTAAAAGGGAGAGATCAGGTGAAAACATCTGGAATTACTAAACTCCACCCAAAAGAAAAAACAGAAAAAACAGGCGATTACATATAAAAGGAACAAACATTTGAGCAAATGAATTGGATGCAAACAAAAAAGTCACACATCTAGACAAAAATCTGGCATGAAGGCAATGTTGAATCAGTTTAGTTTAGATTTCTCTTTTAATTATCCTTTTTACTTTAAAAAAAAAAGTATAAATAATATGATGGTTTATTTAATTGAATTGTATTTTACAAAAAATAATGACTGACAAAGAACTAGATAAGAGAGGTAATATAGTACATGGACAAATATTGTCCCCTATTCTTCAGCTCCAAGTACAAAATTTTTTGTGTGCATGCTAAGAGACTAGCTACGACAATGGAGATGGGAATAGCACAAAACCATAAGCCTCAGTATGGTCTACAGTGGCATTTTTCCATGTATTTGACACAGAGATTATACTAGTCCACAAATTATGCGATAAGGAAACCTCATGGAAAACTGAGGAGCCTCTGTGAAACGTCTATGGGATCTATAGGCATCTGTTGCCAACAAAATGTCAATGTGTATATATATATATATATATATCTATATATATATATATATAGATATATATATATATATATATAGTATACATAACAAACATTTACTGTATTTTTGGATTGTTTTGAATTACAGGTCTAAAGAATCAGAATAAAGAAAGAGACGGAGCGGACTCTGAGAAATGTCAGCAGACTTTTGGTTGGTGAAATTACATCTACATGTTCTCACACCATTACCACTTATATTGTTACAGCGCAAAGCTTTTTAATGACAGTATTAGCTACATTTCCAGATGCTAGTCAATAGTGTGAGATAATAATATTTCCGTACAATGAAAGGGTTTTTTTGCCAAAATTCAAAGCTCTAATTTGCAAGTTGTTTAAAAATTGGAGGAGGTCAATGGATCGGTCTGTTCACATGCTCCTCCACTAGCAGCCATTTTATGGATAGAAGTGATGAACAGTTTGTAAGGAAATGGATCAACCCCTTTCACGTAAATCTGTCAGTAGGATCAACCCCCCCAAGCTGTCTATATGGACATATACAGTGGGTACGGAAAGTATTCAGACCGCTTTAAATGTTTCACTCTGTTTCATTGCAGCCATTTGGTAAATTCAAAAAAGTTCATTTTTTTCCTCATTAATGTACACTCTGCACTCCATCTTGTCGGAAAAAAAACAGATATGTAGACATGACTTAGGAACGTCTGACTGGCGGCCCTATCTTGCCGTACTGACCCAAACCAGTTATCTACCTATTACCGCTTCTCAAACCAAAATAAGACACAGACTGCGTGACATTGGATGTAAAAGGCCACAGCAGTCTCGTTTATTATCACCAAAATAATCAATAACATTTTATTTATAAATATAGTAATAACTCCATAAAACATAACCACCAGCAAAGGAGGGGGTGGTAAGTGAAGAGTCCCGTTGTACATGATTGCAACACCAGCTCCACCATGTGCCCTCAGCCGCACTACACCGGCTCGAGAACACCCAGCCAAGTGTTGATCCACCATGTGACCTCAGCCGCACCACACCGGCTCGAAGACACCCAGCACATTAACATGCCCTTCTGTGACCCAGCACAACAGGGTCCCACTTTAACATGTCCCGCTGTGACCGAGCACAGCAGGGACCCACCAACCATACTGTTGCACCACCAAGGGTAACCCGTTCCTGCACTGGGTTCACCTTGCTTTTTGTGCAATCCACCGACTTCAAATACCCCCCTCCTTTACACCGACTGCTGCGAAAAGGTCAAGCCTCTTTGTCTCTCCATGTCGATCTCCAGAAATCTTGAAAAGGGCGGGTGGGCGGGACAATTCCGGACGTCTTCCAGGTAGTGAATGAACCTCCCACCTCATAATTCGGCCCTATATATACTATCCTAAAACTGACGACCCCTTGACCAATTACATGGCCCCACAGCACTTATAACTCCACCTCCCACTTTTCCCGCACAAAATGCCCTACACCTTAACCCCTTGCTAACCCTCAGGCCTAGCATCCCTCCTCAGTCATGTTGCCCTCCCTTGAGCCCCTTCAGGGCAGGCGCCCGGGCTTTTCTTTTTTGCAAATTTATTAAACAAGAAAAACTGAAATATCACATGGTCATAAGCATTCAGACCCTTGGCTCAGTATTGAGTAGAAACACCCTTTTGAGCTAGTACAGCCATGAGTCTTCTTGGGAATGATACAACAAGTTTTTCACACCTGGATTTGGGGATCCTATGTCATTCTTCAGCCATTTTCAGGACTCTCCAGAGATGCTCAATTGGGATAGAAAAAAGTTTGTTTAAAAGAACTAAGAGTCCTCAGTAGTTGATACCTTTTAATGGCAAACTGAAAAGATGGTAATAATAGCAAGCTTTCGAGACTACTCAGGTCTCTTCATCAGGCATGGTATGCCTGATGAAGAGACCTGAGTAGTCTCAAAAGCTAGCTACTATTACCATCTTTTCAGTTAGCCATTAAAAGGTATCAACTACTGAGGACTCTCAGTTCTTTTAAACAATTTTTTTTTTTATCTCTACTGGCTAACACGGTACAAAGATATATTTTACCTTTATCAATTGGGATAGGTCAGGGCTGTGGCTGGGTCAGTCATGAATGGTCACAGAGTTGTTCTGAAGCCACTCCTTTGTTATTTTAGCTGTGTGTTTAGGGTCATTGTCTTGTTGGAAGGTGAACCTTCGGCCAAGTCTGAGCTCCAGAGCAGTGATAGTTCACTTTGTGGAATTTTCTCCCATCTCCAAACTGCATCTCTGGAGATCAGCCACAGTGATCTTGGGGTTCTTCTTTACCTCTCTCACAAAGTCTCTTCTCCCAAGATTGCTCAGTTTTGCTGTACGGCCAGGTCTAGGAAGAGTTCAGGTGGTCTCACACTTCTTTCATTTAAGGATTATGGAGGCCACTGTGCTCTTAGGGACCTTGGGTACGGCAGAAATTATTTTATAACCTTGGCCAGATCTGTGCCTTGCCACAATTCTGTATGAGCTCCTTGGGCAGTTCCTTTGACTTCATGATTCTCATTTGGTCTGCCATGCAGTGTGAGCTGTGAGGTCTTATATAGACAGGTTTGTGCCTTTCCAAATCAAGTCCTATCAGTTTAATTAAACACAGCTGGACTGCAATGAAGGAGTAGAACCATCTCAAGGAGGATTACAAGGAAATGGACAGCATGTTACTTAAATGAGTGTCTGAGCAAAGGCTCTGAATACTTATGACCATGTGATATTTCAGTTTTTCTTGTTCAATAAATGTGCAAAATGTTTTATATTTCTGTTTTTTTCTGACAAGATAGGGTACAAAGTGTACAGTAATGAAAAAAATGAACCTTTTTGAATTTACCAAATAGCTGAAATGAAACAAAGAGTGAAAAATTTATAAGGGTCTGAATATTTTCCAGACCCACTGTAGGTCATAGAAAAATACTTTGATATCTGAGATCCGATGTTGTACTCCAGAGAAATCTACATTTTTCATTTTCATAAATGAGCTACTGAGATCTACGGGCTGGACCTAGATCTCAATGAATGTCTGTCTCCCAAGCTTATGTTAAACAAAAGGGGGCATAACGAATGCAAGACAGGTAAAAGTGCAGTAGAACTGAATTGTATCTCATGACAAACATGTAAGCAGCTGCAGCTGTTACAGCTCTGCTTATAATCATACACAGTGCTGCAGTGAGATCAGAAGACAAAAGTGTCAATCATTACATGTCTCAAAACTGGTAACGGCCCTTTTATTTATAATAAGCTCTGGAGGAGGAGTTATCTTCCAGGGAGAATCCACCCCATAGCCTGGAAGAGCTCTTTTATATAAAGTGCTAAAAGATGATATTTACATATCAAGACTTCTGATATGAGACAGACAGGTATGACATTTTTCAGCACTGTATAACCTGTATGCCTAGATTAACAGTTTAAATGGTCAAAGTGGTGACAGATTCCAGACGTCTATGCTGTTACATTGAAAAAAAGTTTGCATTAACATTTGACATTATCTAGTTCTTTGTTTCCAAATTGCTAATATAAATTACCTTAAACATATTAGTAAATACAGAAGTGACATTCTTTATCACAATTTGTTTTTATTCTCAGATATGGGATATGACAAGTTTACATCACTTTACAATACTTTGCCACAAGCTGACTATGCTGTAATATTCTATATGTGGCCACCTAGTGGTTGTAATGTGTTGTGAAGCCAGTCAATTCAGTTCGTAACCTGTCATAATATTGCATTGGAGTTCTTAACCCCTTCAACCCCGAGCCTGTTTTCACCTTAATGACCGGGACATTTTTTTCCAATTCTGACCAATGTCACTTAATGAGGTTATGACTCTGGAACACTTCAACGGATCTCAGTGATTCATCATTCTGAGATTGTTTTTTGGGACATATTGTACTTAATGATAGCGGTAAAGTAAAGACAACATTTTTTGCATTCATTTGTGAAAATATTGTAAATTTGGTAAACATTTGGATAATTTTTGCAAATTTCAAACTTTTAATTTTTATGCCCTTTAACTAGAGAGTTATGTCACTCAAAATCTAATATATAATGCTGAGTGTATGTGTGTATGTATGTACAGTATGTATGTGTTTGTGTGTATGTATGTATGTATGTACTGTATGTATGTCCGCTAAAGGAATCTGCACCGTCGAATTTACTATCACAAAATTTTGCCCAGACACCCCATGTGACTCAGGGAACGTCATAGACTATGTTTTGACAGGAATATTTAACCCCACGCTTCACAGTTACTCTCCAAAAAACCTGCCTCTATTAAAGTCAATAGAGCTGCGAGCTACAGGTCATTAATAGGAGCTGTGATTGATTGCTATAGGAACAAAGGAAATTGTTGGTATAAGAAGTTTATTTGTGAGGTAATAAGATGTCTGTGGGGAGACGGATAGAGACAGAGACAGGCACAGACAGACAGGCACAGACAGACAGAGAAAAAGACAGAGACAAACAGACAGACAGATAGGAAAAAAAAAGCCAGACAGACAGAAAGAGACAGACAGAAAGACACACAGGGAATGAGACAGAGACAGACAGACAGATAGAGGCAGACAGGGAAAGAGACAAACAGACAGAGCTAGACAGGGAAAAAAAGGCAGACAGACAGAGAAAGAGGCAGACAGAGAAAGAGACAGACAGGGAAAGAGACAAACAGGGAAAGAGACAGACAGGGGAAGACAGAAAGGGAAGTAGACACACAGAGAGAGACACGCAGAGAGAGAAAGACAGAGACAGACAAAGACAGACAGGGAAAGAGACAAATAGGCAACAAGACAGACCTGGAAAGAAATAGATGGGGAAAGAGACAAACAGGAAAAGAGACAGACCTGGAATGAGACAGGCAGGGAAAGAGATTGACAGACAGATGCAAAGATCGAGAGAGACAGACAGACACAGAGATAGAGAGAGACAGAGACAGACAAAGAGAAAGAGAGACAGACAGAGAGCGACAGACAGAGAGAGAGATAGACAGACAAAGAGACAGACAGAGAGATAGACAGAGGGATAGACACAAACAGACAGACATGGATAGAGACAGAGACACACACACACAGACAGACAGAGACAGACAAACAGACAGACAGAAACAGACTCACAGAGACAGACACACAGAGGAACACACAAACAAAAACAGAGACAGACACATAGACAGACATAGAGACAAACAGACAGACAGAGACATAGACAAACACAGAGACAGAGACAAACACACAGAAACAGACAGAAGCAAAGAGACAGAGACTGGGAGAGAGACAGAGAGACAGTTACTATCCCAGGCAATGCCGGGTACTACAGCTAGTAGTTAATAAATACCATTACCCACATATCTACTTTACATCAGTGCAATTTTTGAAACATCATTTTTTTTTGTTAGGAAGTTAGAAGGGTTCAAAGTTTATTAACAATTTCTCATTATTTAAACAAATTTTACAAAACCATTTTTTTAGGGACATCACATTTGAAGTGACTTTAAGGGGCCTAGGTGACAGAAAATACTCAAACTACTGTTTGGGTACACGGCAGAGCGCTGAAAGGAAGGAGCGCTATTTAACTATTTGAACTCAAAATTGGCTGAAATCATTAGCAAACACCATGTCGTGTTTGGAGACCCCCTGAGGTGCCTAAACAGTGGAAACCCCCCACAAGTGACCCTATTTTGGAAACTAGACATCTCATTCAATGTATCTAGATATTTGGTGAGCACCCTAAACTCCCAGGTGCTTCACAGAACTTTATAATATTAAGCCGTGAAAGCAAAAATATACATTTTTGCCACAAAAATGTTGATTTAACTCCAAATGTTTCATTTTCACAAGAGTAACAGGAAAATGCACTGTACAGTTTGTTGTTCAATTTCTCCTGAGTTCATTGATGCACAATATGTGGTGAAAAACTACTGTGTGGGTGCAGTGCAGTGGGTGCATGGCAGGGCTTTGTAAGGGAAGGAGTGCTATTAGATTTTTTTAAACTCAAAATTGTCTGGAAATGATAGCGTGCGCCATGTCGCATTTGAAGAGCCCCTGATGTGTTTAAACATTGGAAACCCCACACAAGTGACCCCATTTTGGAAACTGCACCCTTCAAGGAATTTATTTAGATGTTTGGTGAGCACCTTGATCACTCTGATGGTTCACAGGATTTTATAACGTTGAACCATGAACATGAACAAAATACATTTATTCCACAAAAGTGTACCTACTCTGTACTGTGTAATAGCTGTGTCTGACCATACAGAGATATGGTGTGATCATACAACATCTCCAGGGCAAGGGAGGACATAAAAGAAATTATACAGAAATTACAGCATGAGATCCCAGTTGATTCTTTCTGGGACGGAAAAAAATGTCCCTGCCTGTTTCTCAAAGTTTTACCCCACAGCATATGTGGTCCCATGCTGTCATGTCTGTATACTTTTTTTTTCCTCCCATGCCAAGATCTGTGATATGTCCTCATTTGTTACATTGTCCAAACTGGTACATACAACATGGGATATATTACCCTTATTATAGCAGATATTTTTTTCCTATTTGCATACATCCTATTATTTTGACATATTTCTTCCATGTTTCATTTGTATTTCAATATGTGGAAAGGTAATTATGCTATTTGTTACTTTTCAGAAAAGATGAACACTCTCTCTTTGACCGTACTTGGGATTAGAGTGCTGTTCTCCAAAGCAATAGCCTTCAACATCATTATCACAGCTAAGTTTCTTGCAATATAAGGTAATATTAATATCTCATTTGCAATTTGACACTCTAAAGGGGGCTTTACACGCTGCGACATCGCTAATGCGGAGTCGTTGGGGTCACGGAATTTGTGACGCACATCCGGCCGCATTAGCGATGTTGCTGCGTGTGACACCGATGAGCGATTTTGCAACGTCCATTCTCGATTATCGTTACTGCAGCAGTAACGATGTAGTTCGTCGCTCCTGCGTCAGCACACATCGCTATGTGTGACGCCGCAGGAACGAGGAACCTCTCTTTACCTGCCTCCCGGCCGCTATGAGGAAGGAAGGAGGTGGGTGGGTTGTTCCGGCCACTCATCTCCGCCCCTCCGCTTCAATTGGGCGGCTGCTCAGTGACGTCGCTGTGACGCCACACGGACCGGCCCCTTAGAAAGGAGGCGTTTCGCCGGTCACAGCGACGTCGCCGGGCAGGTAAGTATGTGTGACGGGTCTGCGCGATGTTGTGCGGCACGGGCAGCGATTTTCCCGTGTCGCACAACAGATGGGGGCGGGTACCCACGCTAGCGATATCGGGACCGATATCGCAGCGTGTAAAGTAGCCTTAAGGCTATGTGCCCTTGTTGCAGATTTGGTTGCAGATATTTCTGCACCATTTCTGTATCTCTTGGCAGGAAAAACACAACATTATGTAGTGATTTTTATGCGTTTTCATTGCGGTTTTTCATGATTTTTTTTCATGCATTTTTCAATTAAGTCAACACCAAAACACTAAAAGAATTGACATACTGCAGACTATTATCTGCACCAAATCTGTAAGGTGAAAATCTGAATGTGTGCACTCTATTTCAGGATTTTCTTTGACTTGGCTGGCATCAGGATTTGCTTGAAGTTTTGTTTCTGATTATTTTCAAGCAACATAGTCTCCCTAGTCCATAGGAAGTGTCAGGAGCATACGGTCCATATGAGGCCCATGAGTCAGGGGGGGTCCGTTTTTCAATCGAACCCATCCATCTTCGTCAGAATTTACAATATCTGCAAATTTAGATGGCAGATACTGTTTAAAATAAAAATAATCAAGCTCCATCAAGTACACTAAAAACCAGAGAATTCTCCAGCAAGGACCAGCAGTCAGGAGAAAGATTCACCACCGCAAATGCTGTGTCCAGCTGCTCTGGGGATGACTTGGTGTCTGCTCAATTAGAGAAGATTGTGGAAACTTTGTCCATTAGCTCCATCTTCAGCAGAGCAGAGAGACTGCTTTATAACAGCCATGGGTCTTTCTGCCTCCTTTGCTGTGCATATTATTGTTTGGCTGTTCCCCTCCTGCCTTCTGACTTGTAATTACAAAAAGAGAGTGTCGCGGGCGGGGAGGGGACACTGCGCTCACCCACTGCTCGGGTCCGGCTGCTGCTGCTGCTCGCTCGGTCGGTGGCTCGAGCGGTGGGCCGGATCCCGGTGACTCGAGCGGCGCTCCTCGCCCATGAGTGAAAGGGGGTGGTTTGGTTTAGGGATATTGTCCGTGACGCCACCCACGGTTGTGGTGAGGTTGTGGCACCACCGCTGCTCTGGACGGGGATCCCAGGAGCGGTGACAGGGAGCAGCTTGGATGTTGTTTCTCCCCTCTGTGGGTAGGGGGGTTGGTTGTCCCGGGGCCCGGTGAGGGAGGGATGGCAGTCGGGTTATGGGGCCTGGTGAGGTGCAGGGTCGCGGGGGCAGCGCGGTGCCGCACGGCACGGTGGTACTCACTCAGCCAATGATGAATGCAAAGTCTCCGGTAAAACAAACGGCTGGATGGACGGGTCCCACAGACAGCTGCGGTAGCTCTCCCGGTAGGTTGGTGGTGACTGCCTTTCCCTGCACCTTTGTTGTGTTCACGGTTCCAATGGCTTCCCACCAGTAACCCACTCCCCAGCTTGGATGGAGGCTCAGGGAGCCCCTTTTGCCCGCAGGCTCTGACTCTGGGAACTGTAGCCTTGGCGGTGACTGTATTTCCCTTCACGGTTTAAGCTGTTGCCTTCAATCGGGTCTTGACTGCTGGGAAACCCCTGAGGTTCCCTTCGCTAACGGATCTGACCATTTGTACTGCGACTCCTAGCCTGGTCGGGGTCCGTAAGCCCTGCCGAATGGTGCTGGCTTCTCTTCGCTCCCCGATCCGGTACTGGTGGGCCACCGCCCGTCCCCGGTCCTTATGGTTCACTTCAATCAGCCTCTCCTGCAGACGGTCACCACCGTCTGCCAACCTTGCTGTATGTGCCCGGGCCACGCACCCGGACACGGTCAGTTTCCTCTACTGCCACTTCACTTCTCCACTTCCCTAACTGATCTCTGACTCCTTTTCCCACCTCCAGGACTGTGAACTCCTCGGTGGGCGGGGCCAACCGCCTGGCCCACCCCCTGGTGTGGACATCAGCCCCTGGAGGGAGGCAACAAGGATTTGTGTTTGACCTAGATGTGCCTAGCCGGGGTGTGGGGTGTGTTGTTGTAGTACCTGTGACGTCCTGGCTTGTCCAGGGCGCCACATTCCCCCTTAGTAAAATGCAGACAGTCCGTGGGCTGCCCGTCTATCACCGGTTTTATTTTTGTTTAACTGTAGAAAGAAGGGGTAAAACATAAAAAACAGTAAAAACAAGCATTTCTTTTGTATAAAACTTCCCTTAACGAGAGGTACAGTGCTTAAACGTTGCAAACGGTAATGGCTTCTGCTCTTCTCCCACCCAAACAACCTGGCCCTGATGCTGCCCCTAAGAAGTGGGCAGCACCCCTTGCCCCAGTCCATCACCAGGTTGCCCGAGCGGGTACGGTCTCTTTCAGGGGACCCGCGTCCATGGGGACCCCTGAACCCCCGGAGGATCGCCACCGGTTACGGTAGTGGCGGGCCTGGGCCATTCCTTTCCTCCAGGCCCATCCTCCCAAATCAGCCTCTCCGGAGGCGGTAACGGTATCAAGCCAAAACATTTTTATTTACATCCCACTAAGTTTGTGGTTGCCCTGCCAGTTCTCGAGCTTGTCCGTAAGAAGTTCCTTACGCAACGGTTGCAGGAAGTCCCTACGGGGACTGGTTGCCAGCAACGGCCGGTTTAATCAAAGTGCTAATCAGGTTACATATTCTGTTGATTACTTATCATTCACAACTTTTAAACTGGTGGTCCCAACGGGGACAACTTGCAGTGGGACTCCGCTGCCATCACTCTGACTCTTCCGCTGAGGTGGCCTCATCTTCTGCTACTAGCATTTCGAACATGCAGTGACAGGCCTGTTGGGAGAGTGGTGCCCGGTATCCATTTCCACCGGTGCGCGGGCTATAGAAAACCACCGGCCCTCCTTCATAATGGAGACGCTCACTCGCCCGCTCGAACTCAGAGGTGGGCTCGGCGCCGGGGCCGGAGTCATTATCAATTGTCCCTGCGCCAGGCAGGTTGCCACCAGCTGCGGCAGTCTCCGGGTTTCCGGCACTCAGCACGTCAGGTTCCACTGTGGCGGCACGGGGCAGCAGGTCAGGTCGGTCAATACTGAGGCGCCCCATGGGTAATGGCAGGGACGATACGAGGGCCGAGACTGGGCCGGGCCCCCCAGCCGCAGTGGCCGGTTCTTGTGGGACATGGGGGCGTGGGTCACCCGTTGGCTCCGTCACGTCTGCTCCCATCTCATACATTGGGGCAATCGCCACCAGCATTTCCACCTCATTGGTCCACTGCTTCATCATGAGGTATATCTGATTCTGCTGGCGTTGGTTGAATTCAATTACTCTGGCCTTCATCCACGCTACAGTCCCGGGCTCGGGCACAGCACCTGGTGCAATCTTTGCCGGGGCTTCTGATACATCTTCGTTAAGGGGCCGCGGTCTTGGCGGCTCCCACAGGAGCGGTTCAGGTTGGCCCCGAGCGTCTGCAGCCGGTTGGTCCGAAGGGGCGGATTGGCAGGGTATTGCTACCGGTTGGACGGATAGCGGGCCTAGTGGCGGGGCGGCAGCAACTAACACGGGTAGCGGGGGAGGCGGCAGGGTGAGCGGGTGCAGGCCGGGCCCCTCAGCCACAATGGTCGATCCCTCGGGAATACAGGGGCGTGGGTCCCTTACCCGCTCCTCCAAATCTTCCTCCACCTCGCGTCTCCGCTTAGCAGCCACCACGTACGCCATGTCGGTCTCCCACTCCTCCAGGAGGAGCTGCATGTGGGCCTGCAGACAGTTACTCAGCGGGGCAGTCCGGTCCTTCCCCTTCGGGGACTACGGGGTTGTTGGTTGGGCTGTGCATCTCTGCCATGGTGCTTTCCAGGAACCCAGTATGGCCGCAGAGTCCTGGCGTCCCTGCTTTTATAGCCGTGGGCTACATGCGGCCAGACGCCATCCGTCCCCCTTAGTCTTTTTCTGGCTCCTCCTCTACAGGGGCGGGGTTTTGGTTTTCGCGCCTCCACTACTCGGGAAGACGCTGGAGCGGGGACTCTTGGCGCCCAAAATGGTGACTTCTCAAGATTTTTGGCCAGACGCCTCTGGTGGTCACAAGGCACACCTCTACCAGACGGCAGAGCGGTAAAATCCTGTTTGTGACGCCAAGTTGTCACGGGCGGGGAGGGGACGCTGCGCTCACCCACTGCTCGGGTCCGGCTGCTGCTGCTGCTCGATTGGTCGGTGGCTCGAGCGGTGGGCCGGATCCCGGGGACTCGAGCGGCGCTCCTCGCCCGTGAGTGAAAGGGGGTGGTTTGGTTTAGGGATATTGTCCGTGACGCCACCCACGGTTGTGGTGAGGTTGTGGCACCCCCGCTGCTCTGGACGGGGATCCCAGGAGCGGTGATAGGGAGCAGCTTGGATGTTGTTTCTCCCCTCCGTGGGTAGGGGGGTTGGTTGTCCCGGGGCCCGGTGAGGGAGGGATGACAGGCGGGTTACGGGGCCTGGTGAGTTGCAGGGTCGCGGGGGCAGCGCGGTGCCGCACAGCATGGTGGTACTCACTCAACCAATGATGAATGCAAAGTCTCCGGTAAAACAAACAGCTGGATGGACGGGTCCCACAGACGGCTGCGGTAGCTCTCCCGGTAGGTTGGTGGTGACTGCCTTTCCCTGCACCTGTGTTGTGTTCACGGTTCCAATGGCTTCCCACCAGTAACCCACTCCCCAGCTTGGATGGAGGCTCAGGGAGCCCCTTTTGTCCGCAGGCTCTGGCTCTGGGAACTGTAGCCTTGGCGGTGACTGTATTTCCCTTCACGGTTTGAGCTGTTGCCTTCAATCGGGTCTTGACTGCTGGGAAACCCCGGAGGTTCCCTTCGCTAACAGATTTGACCGGTTTTACGGCGACTCCTAGCCTGGTCGGGGTCCGTAAGCCCTGCCGAATGGTGCTGGCTTCTCTTCGCTCCCCGATCCGGTACCAGCGGGCCACCGCCCGTCCCCGGTCCTTACAGTTCACTTCAATCAGCCTCTCCTGCAGACGGTCACCCCCGTCTGCCAACCTTGCTGTATATGCCCGGGCCACGCACCCGGACACGGTCAGTTTCCTCTACTGCCACTTCACTTCTCCACTTCCCTAACTGATCTCTGACTCCCTTTCCCACCTCCAGGACTGTGAACTCCTCGGTGGGCGGGGCCCACCGCCTGGCCCACCCCCTGGTGTGGACATCAGCCCCTGGAGGGAGGCAACAAGGATTTGTGTTTGACCTAGATGTGCCTAGCCGGGGTGTGGGGTGTGTTGTTGTAGTACCTGTGACGTCCTGGCTTGTCCAGGGTGCCGCAAGAGCTCTGTAGTTGAGCCCCAAGAGCAGGGTAGAATGCAGGACGTGCAGACTTCAAGCTATGCTCCCACGATCAGTCTTACGTTCTGTATGCAGCGTATTTGCACTGAGCACAAAACGCTGTGTTTTACAGTACCATAAAAGTGAATGCGATTCATAGAAATTTCACGTCCACTGTGCTTCTTTTTTTAAGCTGCATAAACTGACCTGCGGTGCATTTTTCCAAGCTGCATGTCAATTTCTCTTGCAGCAATGCTCAGTTTTCTGTGTGGAATTTCCCCATAGACTTGCATTAGATGCGGAAAATCCACTGGAAAAAGACACATGTGTATGTGTAATATGTTTGTATAGAAGTTTGAAATATGTGTCATATCTATCTATATGTGAACATACGTGTATGTGATGCACATGTACAGTGGCATGTAAACGTTTGGGTACCCCTGGTCAAAATTACTGTTATTGTGAACAGTTAAGCAAGTTGATGATTAAATGATCTCTAGATGGCATACAGTTAAAGATGACATATATCCTTTGTATTTTAGGCAAAAATAAAAATATATATATATTCATCTTTTACATTTTATTGATGTTCAGATCAGGGGACTGTGAGGGCCATCTTAAAACCTTCAGCTTGCTCCTTTTGAGGTAGTCTATGGTGGATCTTAACATGTGTTTAGGATCCATTTGTAGAAGCCATCATTTTTTCAACTTCAGGTTTTTTTACAGATGGTGTTATGTTTGCATCAAGAATTTGTAGAAATTTCATTGAATCCATTCTTCCTTCTACCTGTGGAATGTTTCCAGTGCCAATAGCTGCAACACTACCACAAGCATGATTGATTAACCTCCATGCTTAATGGTTGGCAAGATATTCTTTTCCTGAAATTCGGTGACCTTTTTTCTCCACACATAACAGGACTTGTTTCCATAATGCACCAGACTTGATTACATGTTGTTTTGCATACTTCCGATGCTGAATTTTATGGTGAGGACACAGGAGAGGTTTTCTTCTGATGTGGGAGGCAATATTTGAGCAGGTGTCTCTGAACAGTAGAACAATGTACCATAACTCCAGAATCTGCTAAATGTTCTAGAAGGGCTTTTGCAGCTTCTAAGAGCAGCTCTCACAGAAATTTTGCTTGGTCTTCTAAACCTTATCTTGTCTTCCACTGTTCCTGTTATCTGCCATTTCTGAATTACATTTCGAACTGAAGAAAAGGCAACTTGAAAACACTTTTCTATCTTCTTATAGCCTTCTCCTGCTTTATGGGCCTCTACTATTTTTATTTTTAGTTTGCTAGGCAGCTGCTTAGAAGAACCCATGGCTACTTTTTTTTGGCACAAGGTTAAAGTGCCAGTGCCCAGCAGTTTATAAAGTATGTCTTTCTCTGAATCTCTACAGCGTTTTCTAGTCCATCATACCTGGCTGTGATCACACAGCCAGTGTTCAATACACGATGCTCACGGCTCATGGGTATCAGTTGTCAAGTGCTGACAAAACTGTAATAATGTCACCATTTTATCAGACACAGGATCGCTGCAACTTATTATAGGCTGCAGCGGTCAGGTGACGAACTGCATACATCGCAAACTGCAGAGGTCCTGTGTCCCACAGAACGGTGACATAATTAATGCTGTCACAGTCCACAGGACGGACGGCGCTGGATCCAGGAGGGTGACAGCAGGTGAGTATAATTTATTTTGTTATTTGAGCTGTTTTGGGTGCATATTTCTAATCCCTGCCCAACTGTCCCTGCATCTAGTAGCATAGATAAAGAGATATCTAGAAAAAGTTTTTTTAAAGATCCTGCTATGATATGCTAATGAGGTCAGCGACTAGTCACAAGGGCGTTAGTCCCTGTGCTCATTCCCCCCTCTTAGCATGGGTGTGCTAATATGTTATGTAATGCCCATAGCCCAGCGTCATCATCGGCAGTGACGCGCGTACCTGTGTCCGTTGCACCGTCTCTGACACTGGACTAAGGGGTACTTTGCATGCTGCGACATCGCTAGCCGATGATAGCGATGCCGAGCATGATAGTCTCCGCCCCCGTCGCACATGCGATATCTTGTGATAGCTGCCGTAGTGAACATTATAGCTACGGCAGCTTCACACGCACTTACCTGCCCTGAGACATCACTCTGGCCGGCGACCCGCCTCCTTCCTAAGGAGGCAGGTCGTGCGACATCACAGCGACGTCACACGGCAGGCGGCCAATAGAAGTGGAGGGGCGGAGATGAGCGGGACGTAAACATCCCGCCCACCTCCTTCCTTTCACGTAGCTGCTGGAGGCAGGTAAGGAGATGTTCCTCGCTCCTGCGGCTTCATACACAGCGATGTGTGCTGCCGCAGGAACGAGGAATAACATTGTACCTGTCGCTGCAGCGAAATTATAGAAATGACCGACACTACACAGTTCACCGATTTACAACGCTTTTGCGATCGTTTATCGGTGCATCTAGGCTTTACACGTTGCGACGTCGTTACTGGCGCCGGATGTGCGTCACTTTTGATTTGACCCCGACGATATCGCAGTAGCGATGTCGCAACGTGCAAAGTACCCCTTAGTGTCAGTGTGCATGGATCAGAAGTCCTGACACTTCCGGTCATGCACACTAGACCTCTCTGAAGCTGGATGCGTACACCTGGCTTTTTAATGTGCATAACCACTGTGGGCGTACTAACGTGCTAAGAGGGCGGAATGAGTGCAGGAACTAACTTCCTTGCAACTAGTCCCTGGCCTCATTAGCATATGATATAGGATCTTTAGAAATACTTTTTCTAAAGATCTCTTTATCTATGCTAGTGTATACAGGGATGGTTAGGAAGGGATTAACAATATGCACCCAGAACTGCTCGTGGTTCTGTGTGCATATTGCACTTGACAGGTTCCCTTTAACCTTAAGAAAACAAAATACACTATATAAAGTTCTAGTTTTCAGAATTTAATTAGGAACACGTTTCAAACTTAAGACTGATATGAGCTTTTCAGCAGATAAACGTTAAAGTGAATTTATGTGTCTTATTTTCATCTCTTTTCAGATTGGACAGCAGTGGAGATCGGCGCCTGAGACAATCTTTCCGATTTAATCAAAATTCAAGTCTTATTTTTAATTTCTAATCTACTGAATATGTAACTATCTATCTATCTATCCCTCTGTCTATCTATCTATCTATCCCTCTATCTATCTATCTATCTATCTATCTATCTATCTATCCCTCTATCTATCTATCTATCTATGAATTGATCCATTCTATATATTATATATCTACCTTTGAATACAAACCTTTTTTTTATTGATTAGTAGGCTTTTATATATATTGTACATCCTTTTACATAAGCAATAAATATATATGCAGTAGTAGCAAGAAGGATTTGCGGGGCACTACTTTCACTGAGGACTGTCCACATCAAACAATCAGCAGCTAGTTGTGGAAAGCACACACGGTGCTATTGATCTCTGCTGCGACCAGAGGAGACTTCCAGGTCGGACTATACTGAATACAGCTGCGGGGTGCTTGTTCCAAAAGCATCAGAGCATAGAACATTAAGCAAAGGAAGAAAAAAGGTACGGCACTCACCGGTAATTGCTGTGAAGTGTTCAGATTTATTTCATGGTCAGAGGATACATGCTTCGGCGTTACAGGGAGGGAATGAGGATGGTTAGCACAAAAAGACTACGGCCGTTTCGCCCCTGTAGGTGGGGCTTCAACGGGTCTTACAGATTAGTGACCTCACTATGCAGGTTTATAAAAAAGCAGCAAGCTCCAATCATGTGTGCAGGTGAGTTAAAAATTTTTATTTTTTTTTATAAAAACAAGTAAGCCCAAAGTGGGCTAATATCACTAAATGAATCGCAATGACGGACACACTATTATAATTTCATATGATGATATAGTAAATTGTGCTTTTTCAACCCAAAAATACGACTAAGTCGTTTTTTTCATTAAAGCCTAGCGGGCCCATAGCATTATATTTGATAATGTACTCAGCTTCCTTTTGTAAAAGGACCTTATGAGTATCACCACCTCTAGGTGACGGTTCAACCAATTCTAATCCAGCAAACGTTAATACGTTGCAATTTGCTTCATGAAAATTTTTCACATGTTGGATCATCTTGGTTGCGCCGACTCCTGTGGTTATGGAATTCCTATGTTCACGGAACCGCACAAAGAGTGGTCTGATCGTCTTCCCTATGTAGTATAATCCACAGGGACAGAAGACGATATAAATTACCATTTTGGTTCTACAAGTAATCAGATGTTTGGTCCTGTGCCAGGCATTGCCCACTTTTAGAGATTTACCAGTAAGATGGTACTGACAGAATGAACAATTACCACATTTATGGTTACCCAGAGGACCAAGGTTATGCAGCCAAGTTGAGGTTGGTGTGTAGCATTTTTTTACTAGTATGTCTCCGATGTTTTTAGACCGTCTGTATGTAATTAGTGGTCTATTTTTAGCTGTATCTGCTAAATCTCTGTCTTTTTCTATTAGGTGCCAGTTTTTATTTATTATAGTCCTAATGATATTGTCCATTGGACTATACTTAAAATTAAAAATCAAACGTTTTTGTGAATTATTTTGCTGGTCTGAACTGGAACCTGTTTTTCTGGACAATTTTTTATTTTTTATTTTTTCTTTTGCTACTTTTTTATTAGCTCGTTCCTGCGCTGCAAATACCTCGGCTCTTGGGTAACCGCGTTCTAAAAACCTTTTCTGAAGATCCTGAATTTGTTCGTTTAATTTCTCAATATCATTTGTAACTCTGTAAACCTGCAGAAACTGGCTGTATGGGATGGATTTGAGGACATGTTTTGGGTGGGCACTTTTATGATGTAATAAATTATTCACTGCTATGGGTTTCCTAAAGATCTCGCGTGTGATCTGCCCATCTTTTATCACTAATTTAACGTCTAGGAATTCTATCTCATTTTCTCCATATTGATGAGTGAATAACATATTAAATTTATTTGATAAATTTAAATGTTGAACGAAAGCTTTTACCTCTGCCTCATCTCCATCCCACACAATCAGGACATCATCCACAAAACGTAAATACAGTTTTATATGTCTGATAAAAGGATTATTCAGGCCATATACTAGATCTTCTTCCACTGTGGCTAGATATAAATTTGCAAATGTGCAAGCCACCGGTGTCCCCATCGCCACCCCACTATGTTGTAAGAACCAATCATTACCGAATTTAAAAGCATTGTGTGTGAGAACAAACAACAATGCTTCTTCAATGAAATTAATTTGTTCTGGGGCTTCACCTATTTTTCTGAGTCTATCTACAATAACCTCCACTCCTTGGCGTTGTGGTATTCTTGTATATAGACTCTCGATGTCTAAAGACACCCATTTGAACGAGGGCTGCCAAACAAAATTCTCTAAATGGTATAGTAGATCACTTGTATCTTTTATGAATGATGGAATACATGTCAATAGAGGATGAAGTAGCCAATCAAGGTACTTAGACAAAGGTTCAGTCAGGGAGCCAATTCCTGAGACGATTGGTCTCCCTGGGGGTGCAACAATCGATTTGTGGATTTTAGGAACTGAGTACCAATGAGGTTTAGTAGGAAAGGAGGGTAGTAATTTTTCAGCTCTGTTTTTTGTCAGGAATCCCACACTGACTTGTCTATTCAGAAACCCTCTCAATTTATATATATATATTCACCTCGTGGTTAAGAACTGATTATTCATTGACCTCCACCAACAGATAATCTAGTCCATTCTACACCCTTGAAAATTAAGTACCTAACTCAACACAGAGAGGAACTATTAAAATAGATTTTGTTAGTGGCTGAATGGCTGGTATTAGCACCAAATTTATCAAAGTTTTGCATTACGTTTAATAAATTTGGCACATATTAGATATTATATAACCCTTCTGTCTAAAGATGATTTGTCACTTAAAACATTTTTGCATAACTAACCATATCCAGGTTACACCGACCTTATAAAGTGACAAGAGCAAGTAAAATAGCAACAATTTTTTGTGCAAAAATAGCTTTTAACAATATTAGCGACTTTTTCACATAAAAAAAACTGACACTAAACCCTTAATAAATTCCTCCCCTAATTGCCTTTAAAAATAATTAACCAAATGCATACTGACGTGATGTTTTTTAATACAAGTGGACACATTATTTTACAGTAGGAGCTGATGTGCACAGCCATATACAGTATGATTAAAATTGGGGCACACAACATATGTATATGAGATTTTCTTGTTCCTGTTCTAGTTTGTCACCTAAACTGTTTTCCTATGAAGGTGTGTGCTTACACCCCAGCAGGCAAAATTGTCAACTAATCATATGAGAAGATTACATTGGAAAGTAGGCCAATTGTATACATCAATAGGAGATCTAGATACATCAGTTGTAAAATATCACAAACTAGCATTTCTGCAATATGAGAATTCGCTGAATGTGGATCATCCATTATACGTAAGTCTAACGGTTGGATTTCTGCAGAAAGCTTTGATTATCCGGACATCATACATCACATTCTTCATCACACACCAGAAATACGGGAATGGTGTCCCTAACCTTTTATTCTATAAGATCTCATTGTGTTTCTTCCAATTTCTAAATCCTAATACTAGAAAATGTTTATATTTCGGCTGGATAATGTGATAACCTTTTACGCTGTTGTGGAAATGACATGATATTTTCCATCAATGCTGCTTCTGGAGCTTTGGTGTGGTCAGAGGTTTTTGGAATCGAGTTTGTTACTGTGTTATATCGGAGCGAGCAACAAACTGATATTTGGCAGAGGAACCGTTCTAGCTATTACTCCAAGTAAGTGCCATTTTTCAGTGGCTTTTAAATGTATACAGTACATATTGTAGATATTTTCTTGAATGGGTTGTTTTAGTAGCTTATTCTATAAGGAATAAACTTTATTATAAAAAGATGTAAAGCAGCTATCCAGGCGAGGATTGCACTTTAGATACTATATTCCTGTTCAGTCCTCCAGAGTAAGCAATAAGAAAAGTCTTAAGTCCAGCCACATGGTATAAAAACAGATTCTTATTTATTATTCAAGCAGGCATAGTACCTTGATTAAGAGCAATTAAAAGCTCGAAACGCGTTGATATATTGTGCCTGATTTTTACAATGTTCTCTCTTCTGGAATTTTAATGGTTGTTTCAAAAATAATTATTTTTAATGTGTGGCTGGACTAGAGTCTTTTTTTACTGTATAAACTTTATTTTGTTTGACTGTTGATAACTATTCATAAAACCTATGACAAATATGGAAATATATAAAAAGAGAAACATAAGGAATACAATGACATTTCTCTTTAGTTATTTCTATGAGATGATTTTCCAATTCATTTATTCAACTTTGCTAATGATATGTCCTGTATCTGCTGTGATGCCAACAGAATATACCATGAAATTAAAAAAGTGTATGTGTATATAATCTTCATATATGGAGGGCGGACCTTCACAAGGGTTAGGACTAGTGGGCCCAAGGAGAGACAATATATTTATTATCAAGCTTATCAGAATAGGTCAATATGAGCCTCAAGCAAATTTATCTCCCAATTACTTTCTAATTTTATCGTCACTCACCAAGAATATGGTAGCTGTGTTGTAATTTAAAGGGGTTTACCCACAAAAAAAGTTCATTTTGAAATGAATTTTAATCAATAGATCTTGTAGTGATAATAATTTCCACAATTGGATGTGTTTAAAAAAAAAATGTTCCTGTGCTGAGATAATCTTACCTATGTGTCCTTGCTATGTACTGTGTAATGGCCGTGTCTACCTATACAGGGACATGGTCTGATCATACCACATTGCCTGGGAAGGGGAGGAAGTGAAACTATACAAACATTACAGCACGGGATAGCAAATTATTCTTTGTTTGAGGTAAAACATTTTTTAAAAACAGAGAAATGTTTTACCTCACAAAAAGAATCAACTCTGATCCCATGCTGTGCTATCTGTACACTCTCTTTTGCGTCCTCCCCTGCCCAGGAGATGTGATATGATCCCTATATGGTCAGACACGGCCATTACACAGTAGGGGTACATATATAAGATTATCTCAGTACAGGAATATTTTTATTAAACACATCTAATCGTGGAAATTATTATTATTCCAATATCTATTGAATAAAACTGACTTTAAAATTAACTTGAAAACCCAAGTTTTATTACATTTTGAGCGATCCTCAGCTGCATTGTTTCCTGACAGAAAGGAGAAATTAGCATGTTTTTGCTAAGACCTCTTTCACAGTGATAAATCATCTGGTGCCTGGACAGTGATATTTGGAGGAGGCACAAAGGTGACAGTAAGTCCAAGTAAGTGCCTCAGTTATAGCAGAAAGTCTAGTGTACATTGTCATAGGATAACTTTAAAATGCAACTCCCTAGTATTACTCTCCACTATGTACTAGGTGTAGTTTTATTTTACTAAAATCTAACTTACAGCATAAGGGATAATTGCCATGACCTGTCTATGTTGTTAAAGGCTTTAGGTTTTTGTAATGTCATTTAATATTGTGATGGTTCTGGTGTAAGAAATCTCATATTTGGCCAAGGAACCAAGCTGCATGTATTGCCTGGTATGTATTTATGATTTATACAGTATATATACAGAAGAAAACATACTAGTACTGTATTAAAATATCCTTATACCAAGACCATCAGCGGCACCTGCAGGCTTTAATAGAAAAAGAATAGGCCACTATGCAACAAATAGTCATATTGAGTCCTCAAGATGTACTGTAGATAAGTAACCATAGCTGTGTGCTCTGGCTCATAGAGGGGGCCTGAGCGAGTCCCACCACTATGATGTCTGTATGCTGGAACAGAGCATACAGAAAAAGATTGTGGTGATGTTATTATTGGATCCTATCAAAAATCATACATAAAACGTCACACATTAATGTTGACTTATAGCTGTACATTGTATAACGCTGCTATTAAGACAGTGTATTGTGGTATTATAAGACAGAATTTGGCACTATTGTTTGGACATATAACTCTCCTAACTAGATATTGGGGTGACATTGTCTGGATAGGATTTTTTTTTTATTATTTTAAGAAATTAATTATACGTGTCCTGTCATGTTTAATATAATGATATCTTGTAGCTGTATATTTTGCATACAATACTTGTAGACTTTGTATATTTTTTTTTTACTCTGAGGTTTATTCCCTTTTCTCCCTTTCAAAAAAGGGACCTCAGAGCATTTTGCTCTCCCTGGGTCTCGATTCTGCTCCGGCACTAATTTTGTGGCTAGACTTATACCATTGTTTGTAGTGTAATGTCTGTCTTTCTGAAGTAATATAATAATGATATATTGTAAAGATACAACACATTGTGTAATAGCAATATTGGAAAATTTACCTTTGGTGCAGGAACCAAACTTCTTGTTTCCAGTAAGTATTTTTTAATTAGTTAATATGGAGGTCTCAAAGAATGGTCCAAGATTCATCAGTGATTTGGATCAGATTTCATCAGTGTTTGGTCAGTGGGTCAGATTTTGCCATCAGAGTTTTCGCATATGCAAAAAGCTATTGGAGCTTTCTCAAGCTTCTCCTAACAGCCAGTGATAAATGGAGAGCACTTGGCTTCTATTATTTCACGGACGATGAGACTTACAGTGATGAGTTTGATGTGTGGCTGAGATCCAACTTGGACAAGTCTCCGTTATTTTGTGGAGTCCACTCAGTCTGCAAGAATAAACCCACATGTGACCAGCTCCATAGATTATAATAGGTACAAGTTCAATCTATGAAAATCTCAGATAGCTCTCGTATGAGGAAAAACTTAAGTATTTAATAGTTTGTGATAAAATTCTTAAATGCACTTGATTGCTCACTTGGTCACAATATACGGTATATCTGTATACTATAAAAGTATTTTTAACTTGCATTGGATCATTAACATTTAACAACATATTTGTGGCCTGTGCGCTAAAATTCTAATGAGTACCGTAGTTCTTTCAGCACTAAGACCCCCAAGATCTAAAGAGGACATGTTTTTCTTTTGACTGTAGTATGTAACTATACAGTAAACTTCAAAATGAGGTATAGATCTTTCATAGTGATGAGTGAGCACTACCATACTTGGTGCTCAGTACTCGTAACAAGCAGTTGGACGCTCCGATGGGCTTGACTTCTATACCCAGTAAAACTGAAGTTGATGGGAACATGTTCTAGGAAAAATGCTCCAGTTCCTCATTGATTTGCATTATACTGAATACACGAGTCAAGACTGTCCGAACGTCCAACTCAGTACCGAGCACCCCGGCATGCTAGTGCTTGCTCATCACTATACTATAGGTCTTTCTTCATAGATCAGTGTGTGCATGTTTGGTAAAAGGTTTTTGTTATGGTGCTTTCTACTGTGACAATAACAACTACAAAGTTGTGTTTGGTTCGGGGACGCAGTTGACTGTGCTACCAAGTGAGTATTGATCAAGATATAACTTTAATGTAATATATTATATTTTAATATGTTGTGCTGCTTTGCACATTTGGATGACTCCATGTCAATAACAAAACTAATTTAAATGCATTACCCTGAAATTGAATACAATAATTACGTATAGTAAGAAAGCCGCAGAATTGAACAGGTTTTGTTTCGAGCAGACCTGTGCCAATAATGAGTAATTGAGGTCACTGGGATGATTGGGCGTGGGACAGTTAGGTGAGCTATTGGCATTGGATAGGACACTTTCACACAACAGAATTTTGTTCACAATTTTACATTAATATTTGTAACAAAAGTACAGAAGAGATGTCAAACTTTGTATTATTCCTCTCTGTCTGTTTATGTTGCATTCTTAGTTCTGGCTAACAAATGCTGAGGCAAAATAATGACAAAAAAAAGGAAGTGTGAAAAATGGCAACATGAGGAGTTGCTCATGAAGACTTCATCTAGAAAAGCTGCTATTTCACAGTAACATGGAGCAAAATGGCCTACGTTTACCATTGAGTATTATTTAGTTACCAGCATTATACTAACACTATGACAGCCACATTATTGTTAAGGCGTATAACAATGTGAACCAGTGGGACAGGATTGAAGGTCATCTTTGGAGAGGGAACAAGACTCCTTGTCACACCTAGTAAGATCACGTTTACGTGTCACCTCGCTCATCACTTGTTCTTACTATTTTGTCATTATTACATTATAGGCTTTGAAATCCAGGTGATATTAGAAAATAAGGTCTTATTTGGGACATCTAGACTTCTCCATACACATATAATACTTTTCCTTAATAAATAAAGTGTGTATTGTAAAGCTGGCACTAAGCTGAATGCACACCAGACTGGAGCCCAAGTGGGCACATTTTTTGTAAAGTTGTCAGTCCTTGTGGGTATCAAGGTACAGGATTTGGAAAACAGATATTTGGAGCTGGGACACAATTACAAGTTATTCCAAGTAAGTCCCCATTAGTTATTAATGTTAGTGTAGGAGCACTTTAGCTTTTGAGACAATTATTTTAGCTGCCAATATGGGTCCATTAGCATATACACGAGTGTGTTATAACATTCACATTACATTATATGAGAGGTATTCTAGGTGTCATAAGGTTTACATCAATTCCTAAAGTTAAATTACTGTCTGGAAAAAGTATAATACATGGGTTTTCCAGGCTTAAAAAATTGATGACCTTGAACCTTTGAGTAGGTCATATCAGATTCTTGAGAGTCTTGCACCCTAACTGATCAGCATTTTTCAGTTCTGTTGGTGGGTAGAAATAAACAAAAAATGGAGCCAGAACGTTTTGTTCACTTTTTAGCTGTAGTTGGAAATCTTCAGATCATCTCCTATTGATTTAAGTGATCAATACCACAACGTTACTGTCCCCATTTTATTACTATAAAACATTAATAAAAGCCAGCATACTGATAGGAAATAGTGTATTTTGAGCTTTCAGATGTGGATATGGTCACTTAAGATAGTCATTTGTTATGTAGGCTCTTAATCAGTTTCTTAATTGGACAATCCCTCTATGCAACTATTGTATGCTTTTACCAACCATGGGGGTTGACTAATTGAAAGATACATGCTAAAATGTGTAACTCTGATAATATTGCTCATTTAGTCAGTTAACGCATTACTGATATTCCACAGTTTTTCCATTGTTCTTCTTGACATGTGCAAAGTAAGGGTACCTTCACACTTTAGTGATGCAGCAGCGATCCGACCAGCGATCTGACCTGGTCAGGATCGCTGCTGCATCGCTACATGGTCGCTGGTGAGCTGTCAAACAGGCAGATCTCACCAGCGACCAGTGACCAGCCCTCAGCCAGCAGCGACGTGCAAGCGACGCTGCGCTTGCACAGAGCCGGCGTCTGGAAGCTGCGGACAGTGGTAACTAAGGTAAACATCGGGTATGGTTACCCGATGTTTACCTTAGTTACCAGCTCACACCGCTTAACTTAGCGTGTGCAGGGAGCAGGAGCCGGCACTGAGAGCGTGAGAGCTGCGGAGGCTGGTAACGAAGGTAAATATCGGGTAACCACCTTGGTTACCCGATGTTTACCTTGGTTACAGCTTACCGCAGGCTGTCAGACGCCGGCTCCTGCTCCCTTCACATTCAGGATTGTTGCTCTCTCGCTGTCACACACAGCGATGTGTGCTTATCAGCGGGAGACCAACAATAAAAAAACGAACCAGCCCTGTGTGTAACGAGCAGCGATCTCACAGCAGGGGCCAGATCGCTGCTCAGTGTCACACACAGCGAGATCGCTAATGAGGTCACTGCTGCATCACAAAAAACGTGACTCAGCAGCGATCTCAGTAGCGATCTCGCTGTGTGTGAAGTACCCCTAAGAGTATTTGCAATCTGATTAATCATTGTGTGGTGGAGGGTCTTATAGATTACTATTTGGGAGAGGAATCATGCTGATGGTGCAGCCTAGTAAGTATTTCTACATCTCGTTTATAGGAGGATAGTACACTTCAGATATACAAGATGGGTAAAGTTTATGGGTAGTTAAGAAGACTTATCTGCATTATACTGGTAGCTTCCATCAGAATCTCAATGGCAAATTATTTCCATAGACTTTCAGTTGAACTTTTACATAGAGTAATGTATCAACTGTATGTGCCAATGTTACTACCTGGCTTGTGATAACAATTGATAGTAAACATCTACTGATTTCCAAATACATATGGGAAAAGTATTTGTCATATTCAATTTTCCACATATTTACCTATACATCTATATGAAACATGAAAGAATGTAGTCCCCCCCAGACAGAGAACTCTCTGTCAGTTATTACACATGTAATAAGTGTGCCCCAATATACTGTATACTGGAGTGTTCCCAGATGATTACCGTAAAGTGGTTGATAGTTGTGTGAATAATGCCGCCTGGAATCTTGTGTTTGGATCAGGCACCCAGGTCAACGTGCTGCCCAGTAGGTAATACTGTCACCAAATCACAGACATCCCAAAAAGTATCCATATATTTACAATAATATAGGTCTTTTATCATTGATTTAGGATAAAAATCGTATGCAAGTATTGATGTTCTCATAAGTAACTATGAATTTACTATTATTATTCTGCTTAAAGAAAACCCCCCAAAAAATGAGCCGGTGCATGAGTTAGTATACATGCAAAATATAAGCGCATGTTCACACTGGCGTTAAGATAAGGAAAACCAAAGATAACAATAATATAGAGATACATCCTGCTGTAAATAAGTAAAAGCATACTGCATTAAAATAAACATAGGATACAAAGTAAACAAGTTTTGATCAATGAAGCGTAAAGCCATCGCACGGCGACAAGGTGTACCCAAATCAGGCCAGTACCTACACTCTCTAATATTAAAACCTCACCATGTGTCAAACAGACCTCAATCTGAATAAGGGCAGAGAGTGGCTGTATTCCGACTATGAACACAGCCATATTTTACTTACATGCGATATATATTTAGCACTAACATTATAAATTCTGGATGCAGGGTGCCCAGCTGAATGCAATTCAGTTGCTAGTAGTTTATTTAGCCCATTAGTATAAACCTCTTCTAAATTTTCGAAAATGTTAATACAATGTTCTTCAATAGTGATATTTTTCTAACAAGCTAATATTGTACAATGTACATCACCAGTGAGTAAAATATCACTGCTTTTCAACAAAGAATACAGTAAAAAATACCATAAAAACATTCATTAAAAATTACAAGATGGCAAAAAGAGAAAATGAAATAATAAAAGTATTAAAGATAATACAGGTTTTATTTTCTTTTAGGGACAGAGCGCACAATCCCTTCTGTGTATCAGCTGAAGTCTGACAATCCAGCCGCAGATCTCCCGAGCTCCGTTTGTCTGGTCACCGATTTCCCAACACCAAACAGAACATTGTCTGTAGATGAGAAGCCGATAAATCTGAATGAGAAATCTGCCCTGGATAAGTCCAGCAATGATGTGTGGAGATACAGCGCCGTCATATGGGACAATGAAAATCCCTCCAAGGACATGTCCTGCAACGTGAAATATAATGGGAAGGATGTTCCACAGGAAAAGAACATATTAGGTACATTACATCTTACAGCATTTAATTGAATAATTATTCATTGTTTGTACTGAAAGAAATACTTAAAAATTGTCTCTACTTATCTACTAGATCAATATTCCCCCAACTCCAGTCCTCAAGGCCTACCAACAGTGCAGGTGTTCAGGATTTCCTCAGTATTGCACAGTGATAGTTTAATTACCTACACAGAGGATAATTCCACTACTTGAGCAATAGTAAGGAAATCGTAAAAACATGCTCTGTTGGTGGGCCTTGAGAACTGGAGTTGGGGAACAGTGCTCTAGATAAACCCCAGGGCATATCACCCTGATCAACATGATCAGAGAGGGACTGATATTTTGGACCTCGACAAATACTTAAAATGAAAGTTATTCAGGGCTGATGCAAGTCTGCGCTCTATATAATATTTCCTTGTTTGGCGGCTCTCCTGGCCAACCAGGGCAAGAAACTCGAGAATGGGCCACCACTAATCATAAACTGATAAACCCCATTTATAACTGGTATGCTCATTGACTATTTGTCTGCTTTCATAATATTTAGGGATGATCAAATACCTCAAATATTCGGCTATTTTCCGAATTGGTCACTGCTATGCGAATATTCAATGCGCAATGTAAGTCTATGGGACACCCGAATAGTTCCAAATAGTTGTTATTCGGGTTTCTCATAGACTTACATTGCGCATCGAAAATTCGCGAATAGTCGAATAGTGGCGACCTATTTGGAAAATATTTGCGAAGCCGAATATTTGAGGTATTCGATCATCCCTAATAATATTCTTTCCTTCTACACAATACAGTTGATGTTATGGCTGCATTTATCTATAATACAACCAGAATGTCTGACTTATCTGCTAATCCTCCAAATCGAACTTAGATCACAGTAGAACCTGATTAAAAATTTGAGGACATATGTTGGACAAAAAATTGATGCCACATAATATACACGCAAATGCATCCTTATTAAGGGGGTTCTACCATTTAATAAAGTTATGGCATATTGCTAGGATATCCTCCTCACTTTATGGTTAGTGGTGGCCCAAACTCATGTTTCCTGCCCTGGTTGACCAGGAGAGCCGCCGATCAAGGAAATATTAAAGAGAGCACAGACTTGCATTAGCCCTGAATAACTTTCATTCTAAGTGTTTGTCAAGGTCCAAAATATCAGTCCCTCGCCGATCATGTTGATCAGAGCAGAGTGATATGCCCACTTATCTTCCAAAAATGTTACTGCTTTTCAGGAAAATCACAGCAAAGTAATCATCACAAATGTATTGGGTGAATTGGCTTAAAATACCTAGGTTATTATAATCCTCCCAATCAATTCAGGGTTGGCAGTGGTAATATTGATACAAAAGTGTATTGTGCGTACATGAAATCGTCTCTTAATATTTTATACTTAATTCCATTACATTCAATAGTGCTAAAAACATCCTGAACATAGGACCACGGAAACAAATCACACACTCAGATTTCACATTTTTACTCATTTTTTATTAAAAAAAATTGTCTTGTAAATTAGTTATTGCACTTTGACAACTTTTGTTTTCATTTTTCAACCTATATTCAGATTAGTTCACGTTTTTCCTTTCTGTTTTTCTTTTTTCTTAAGTTTTTGCTTTCTTTTGCCATTGGTGAATAATGTTATTCTGATGTGACATTCACTGTCTTTTAGATGATGCTCCTCAAACGTGTGGAACAAGAACGATAAGTAAGAAGTTTAAAACAGGTAAAAACAAACTAAACAACAAACTGGCATTGGTAGGACATTCATTAGGCTAATAAGGGCCATCATAAGCGCTAATTTTCATGTTACGCTCCTAAATGTGGTGGTGTCTCAGAGAAAACACACTTTAAAAAGGGGGGCCTGAAACAAGATGACTAATCCCGAGGTGGCCCAGCAGACTTCTCCCTGTCTGGCTCTGCCTACGTGTGTCATTCACAACTGGGGGTTATGCCCACTAACCAGTCCTCCCACCCACCTTGTTCCAAGAACCCTTCTTAAGCAGGAGAACATTTGTAAGAATAGAGCTTGTCCCTGTTTCATGCTACACATAGCTTGGGCAGCAAGAATTACATGATAGGTTCCCTTTCAACTACAGTAAGGCTATGTGCGCACTTACCGGATTTTGCCGCGGATTTTTCGTGGATTTGCTGCATGTTTCGCTGCAGAAAATGTTCATAACATCTCTGCAGTGAATCACCAGCAAATCCTATGGAGAAAAAAAATCCTGTGCGCACTGGGCGGAATTTGACAGCTGCATGTTTTGCTGCGGGAATCCCGCAGCAAAAACAAGTGCATGTCACTTCTTTTCCGCACATCGCTGCGGGATTTCCCTCCATTGACTCAATGTTAATCATGAAATCCCGCAGGGAATAACGCAGGCAGCAAATTCTGTGCGGTTCACTGCGTTTTCCTGCGTTATTCCCTGCGGTATTTTGCGGTTTACCTCCGGTAATGTGAATCGCTTGTCTGCAGTTTTGCAGGGAAGTGATGTCATTACAGGAAGAGGAAGCCATGCAGAGAGTAAACACACACACATCACACACACAGATAGACATCACAGACATAGAACACAGACACAGACACATAGAACACACATAGAAAGAAAACGGAAATATAGAAAAAAAAGAACGTGGGCTCCGCTGTATTTTTACCGTCCAGCCGAGGTAAGCACACAGCGGCGGCCCGGTATTTTCAGGCTGGGGAGGGAGAGGGGCAGGGTTAATGTCCCCCGCCTCACTCCCCCTCCCGCAGCCGAGAATATCAGCCGCAGCTGCCCCGGCACTGTCGCATACATTATGCGGCACTACCGGCGTGTCCTCGGCTCTTCTTGCCACCGTGTAGCAGTGGTGGCAAGGTAATACAAGGGGTTAATGATGGTGGGGGACCACCGCCATTAACCCCAGGCTTGATCATGGCAGCGTCTATGTGACAGCTGACATGATCAACCCGTAAGTAAAGTGAAAAAAACACAGACACCGAAAAATCCTTTATTTTAAATAAAACCAACAAGCCTCGTTCACCATTTTATTAACCCCCCCCAAACAAAGCTCCGGCGTAATCCACAGCTCCGACTCCAGCGTCCTGCACTGCTGACATCCAGCCGCGACTGTCACAGACACAGGCTGAATGCAGCAGACAGCAGAGGTAATTACCGGTCATTTCCCACGGCCGGTAATGTGAACTCACTGCCGACCGTGGGAAATGCAGCGATCTGTCCTCTATCTATCCCTCTATCTATCCCTCTGTCTGTCTGTCTTTCTATCCCTCTATCTATTCTTCTGTCTATCTACTATCTCAGAATTAAATGACTTTTTTTTTTTTTTTTTCTTCAATGTGCTTTATTGCATTGAATGCAATAAAGCACATCCCAACCCGCACGCGGCAAAACCGCGGCAATACCGCGAATAATACCGCGGTAAAACCGCGGCAAACCGCATGCGGTTTTCGGGTGCGGTTTCCCGCGGTTTTTTACCGCGGGTGCGGTAATCTTTGAGAGCATGCGGAATTTTCACAAGAAAATTCCATTTCCCAGTGCGCACAGAGCCTAAAAGTTGATTGTGCCTTTTCCATACTTAGCATAAATAGTCTAATTTTTTTTCTTCTTTTCTTGGCAACTCCCAATCTTACAGTCATAGAAACAGTTATCATAACAATGCAACATCTGTTAACTCTTCACATTTTTTTAAGACAGAGGTCTGGACAATAAACACACAAGTAGAGATGAGCAAACCCGTCAGTGTTCAGACTTTTACAAAAAAACTGAGTTTGGCTGCTTTACATATGATCTTTACTCGCGTGAGCATTACTGTGCTCGGGTACGCTCATTGCTCGCCTCAGTGAAAGCCACATGTAGTGATTGTATGGCTCACTCTAGCTGTAACAACGTGATAAGATGCAGTGTGCAACCAAAAAAATGGTAAAACCCCGCCCTTCCTCTCCCGGAAGTGATCTGTTTATAGCTGGCTGCATGTGGGCCGAGATACAAACTGCCCAATCAGTGACTTCTATTGGAGTTCAGGTCAAGTTCAGGGCCCAAACTAAACTTTATCTAAAGTCCAGCTGAACCTGGCGAACCGAACTTCTACGGGTCCGCTCATCTCTACACACGAGAATTCACCCAGTAGGAATAAAAGGAGTGCTAAAACTGGCCACTTTTGACCCAATGACAGGTCCCAATAACTGTTGATTATGTAATGTTATCCCAGCACTGTTACCTAAGTCAAGGTAACCTTTGCTAAATCTGTTTCCTCTAGCATGGTGGCACATATTCTTTGGCTATATTAGGCTGAGAACGGTTTTGCTCACTGTTGGACTCATTTGCACATTGCTTTTGCGCTGATGTGTGATCAATGTTAAAATCTGGTTTCATCATCATTTTACACTTTTTTTGTCACACTGTTTTATTACAGACATGAACTTAAATGGATTGTCCTTCTCTGTCCTTGGATTGAGGCTACTGGTCATTAAAGGGATAATATTTAACTTGGTATCAACAGCAAAACTCTGGTCCATTTAAGGTAAGTTATTAAATTATCAGATGTTGTAGTTGTCTTTATAGAAAGAGGATGTAAGTGGACCCTGTCACCTGATGCATGCTGCACAAACAGGTCTGGTACTTCAGAGAGAGCATACTCTAAAGATCTACTGGAGGACTACACTTGGAGATGAGGTTAGTCTGTCTCTGTCCCAGGCCGGCTGCTCCCAGTGCTGCTCTGGGGGGGGGGTTTACAGGTTCAGTATCTCACCCTTGAGAGTTTCAGAGAAAAACATACTTGGCTGCAAATGTGCAGTTGGGTTTTGTTTTGGCTTCCCACGGCATGGAGAGCATGAATTACGGTAGGTGATAGGTTCCCTTTAAGTCCTCTCCTGGATATTGAAATTATAGTAGCCGGATATGTCACTGCAGTGTTTGTGCTGATCTGACAGTAGACAGCATTGTGTTAATGATCAGTTTGATATTACAGTATTGTATGACCTCTGTGGTTTGTATGTGTAGGATATTTTCCTGTTATCTTCCATCTTGTAGTGATGAAGATAATGGTTACTGTTTGTCTCAATTAATATAGTTAGTTGTCACATTGTATCTGCATGCTGACAATACGATTCTGCTGAAAGTTAAAATATGCAACAAATGACGCTGCCAGTGAGGTGCTTGAGCTGCTTAAGGCCTCCGACACACACGTGCCGCTGGTCCGTGTGTGCCATTTTTTACACGGACCGGAGACACGTGCACATGGGGACCTAGGTAATCCCTATGGTTAGGAGACACGTAAGTATTTTGGAACGGAACGTGTATCCGTTCCATACTTACGTGTCTCCGTGTGTTAAAAATGCTGACATGTCCGTGTTGCTCCGGCATCACGGGTGTCCCACGGCCCGCACCCGTACCACACAGATGTAGTGTGGATGCGGTCCCGTGTGACACGCGCCGGAGAAAACACACATGTCAGAGTAAAAAAAAAAAATCGTTACTCACCTTCTCCAGCCCTCCTGTCTCTGCCGTTGTTGTCACTTGCTGCCGACTGCCGCTCATTATACTCATTTAATATTCACTTCACTGCGGCCGGCAGCAGCAGCATCTGGGAGACGGCAGGGCTGGAGCCGAAGATCAGCACCACGGACAGCAGGAAGGACCACGTGAGTATGTAAATTACCGGTTCTCCGTGTGTTATCGCGGATAGCACACGGAGAACACACGTGGCCCGCACGTACCAGAGACACGTACTTACCTACACGCAACACGCAGGGTAAATACGTGTCTCGCAGCACGTGCGTGATTTTCACGTGAGTGTGTGGGAGGCCTAAAGAGAACCTGTCACCAGGATTTACCCTTATAAGCTGTGGCCAGCACCACTGAAGCCTTATATACAGCATTCTAGCATGCTGTATATAAAAGCACAGGCCGCGCTGTATAATATAAAAAGCACCTTTATTATACTCACCTAGGGTGCGGTCTGGTCTGATAGGCGCCTCCTCCATCTTGTATGATCACCATCATCCTGCCCAGCCCTGTGTGCATGACACATCCTATGTCATCCACACAGGCTATTATACTTCTGCACATGCGCACTTTCATCTGCCCAATGAGGGCAGATCAAAGTTTTGTAGTGCACATGCACTGGCGGTCTTTAACCTTTCCTTGCATCTGCACATTACAGTACTTTCATCTGTTCTCAGCAGGGCAGATCAAAGTGTGCCTGCGCAGGAGCGCAATGCCGGCCTGTGTGTATGATGTAGGACGTGTCATCCACAGTGGCCTGGGAAGAAGGAGGACAGTGATCGCAGTAGAGAGCAGGCGCTGCATAGGTGAGTATAATATAGGTATTTTTTACATTCTACAGAGTGGCCTGGGCTCTTATATACAGTATTCTAGAATATATACAGTATATAAGAACTCACTGGTGGTGGCTGCAGGGAAAAACCTGGTCACAGGTTCCCTTTAATGTTCTATGTCTAATTCAGAAGTATATGAAGCTTCTTCAGGGAGTCGCTGTAAATCAGAAAAGAGATTGTGCCATGCCGCATATTTGGTGGTATCCATTCATGGAATCAATAACTGTAGGGAAGAATATCTCTGTACACGCGGGGCCTGAACAGCGGTGCACACAGTCTGCGTGGGTTCTTACCAAGAAGCCTGTTCACTACTATCCTGGCTTGATACAGTTTTGGTGAAAGAAACGAGTTCTGCTCTTGGGACTCATCGATAAACTACTCTATTACAACGAGCATCAGATTCATTGACACTATACAATGTGGTCTTTTAAAAGGATAGATTAAAACGATGTTTAATTAATTCAACTGTATTATTAAAATCTGTCTCTTTCCTTCCACAGAATCTCTGACTCACAGATCTGCTTTCAACAATTTATCCTGACCCTCATGTAATATATGCTCCAATGTAAATTATTTTCTTCTGACCCATTTTAAAGTATAACCAATGTTTTAATTTTTATTTAATAAATGAATAGTACACGTGAAAATAAGCAGCTTTGTAATATATCTTATCAGAGAAATCTGCTTCTTTCTCTGCCAGAAAAGATCAGTCATTATCCAAATTCTCAATTCACAGGTAAAATCTGTATTCAGTGAAGACTTTCCCATTACTGAGATAGGAGATGGCAGTTGTTACTGATGAGATTCTATGTAGATAGAGGAGGGAGGAGCTAGAGGCAAAGGGAGGGGCTAGAGGCAGAGGAAGAAGCTAGAGGCAGAGAGAGGAGCTATAGGCAAAGGAAGGAGCTATAGGCAAAGGGAGGGGCTAGAGACAGAGGGGGGCTAGAGGCAGAGGGGGGGCTAGAGGCAGAGGGAGGAGCTAGAGGCAGAGGGAGGAGCTAGAGGCAGCGGGAGAAGCTAGGGGCAGAGGGAGGAGCTATATGCAGAGGGAGGAGCTATAGGCAGAAGGAGGAGCTATAGGCAGAGGGAGGAGCTAGAGGTAGAGGAAGAAGCTAGAAGCAGAGAGAGGAGCTAGAGGCAGAGAGAAGAGTCAGAGGCAGAGGGAGGAGCTAGATGCAGAGCTCCACCGCTTCTCCCTTTTCTATCAAGATAGAATCTCATCAGTACCAACTGCCATCTCCTATTTCAGTAATGTAAAATTCATCTTCATTAATTACAGATTTTAATTGTTAATTGAGAATTTTGAAAATCAATCATCAGAATTGAAGGAGAAAAAAGCAGACTGCTCTGATAAGATATATTACAAGGTAGTTTACTTTTATATGTACTATTGATTTATGAAATAAAAATTAAAACAACGGTTACACAACTCATACGTTCATATAATTGTCAGATGAAATAATGTAAGCTTTTGTAGTTTCATTTTTGAAAATAAAAGAGGAAAAGAACTCCATGACAAATCCTCAAATACCAGTAACTCACTGAAATGAAGGCATTTTAGGGCATAAACTACATAGTGTAGGATGGGTTAAGATTTCATATAGAAATCTCATATTTGAAAAATGCATTGTCATATACCAAAGGCTGTCAGCAGTCTCCCCCTTTTTTTTTTGCTCTATGAGGGTTTGTCATTTGGGAATGAGCTGTATTTTTACACCGATTTTGGAGTTCAAATAACTTTCTCACTAGCATGTAGTAACTGTTTATGCATACATACAGTGTCTATGTATATGTATGCATATATATATATATATATATATATATATATATATATATATAATGTTATGTTTTAAATTATCAATCACATCATGTGTTGTACAAATATAGTGTTAGCTACATTCTGTCAATCTACGATTATGGCGATGACAAATGTATAACAATTTTTTTTCTTTTTTTAATACTTTTATAGAAAAAGTACATGGAAAAAAATCACTTATGTCAGAATTTGTGCCCCATTTTTCTGTATAAAGGCTTATTTTTATTACTTTTAACTACACTTTTGGGACAGTATATTAAAGAGAAAAAATAGCTGTTTTGCATTATTTTTCTTTTTTTTTTTTTACACCATTCACAATTTAATATAATTGTCATGTTACATTTATAGAGTAAAGGCCACTTTACACGCTGCGATATCGTGACCGATATCGCTAGCATGGGTACCCGCCCCCATCGGTTGTGCATCACGGGCAAATCGCTGCCCGTGGCGCACAACATCGCGCGGACCCGTCACACTACTTACCTGCCTACTGAAGTCGCTGTGACCGGCGAACCACCTCCTTTCTAAGGGTAGCGGTTCGATCAGCGTCACAGCGACGTCACAGCAGCGTCACTGAACCGCCGCACAATAGAAGCGGAGGGGCGGAGATGAGCGGGACATAACATCTCGCCCACCTCCTTCCTTCCTCATTGCCGACGGCCGCAGGTAAGGTGAGGTTCCTCGTTCCTGCGATGTTACACATAGCGATGTGTGCTGCCGCAGGGACGACGAACTACTTCGTACACCGATCAGCAGCGATATTTGAGAATGGACCCCCATGTCACCGATTAACGATTTTGAACGTTTTTGCGACGATTCAAAATCACTCATAGGTGTCACATGCAAAGACATCGCTAAAGCGACCGGATGTCCGTCAGAAATTCCGTGAACCCAACGGGCGATGTCGCAGCGTGTAAAGCCTGCTTAAAGGGAACCTGTCATCAGAAATTTAGCTTGAAACCTAAAAGTTTCCCCCTCTGCATCTCCTGGGCTGCATTCTAGCAAGGTTCCTGTACTTTTTGTGGCCCCTTTTAAACCAAATTAAATACTTTATAAACTTGTACCTTTTGCTATGTAAATTTTGTAAATCGTCCATGGGGGCGGGCTCTCTGCTGACCGTTGCTGTTCCTCCAGCAGATTTACGCTGGAAACTTGCTAGAATGCAGTCAAGGAGCTGCAGAGGGGGAAAGTTTTAGGTTTCAAGCTAAATTTCTGATGACAGGTTCCCTTTAAGTCAAGATGACATGACAAACCTAAATTTATATATTTCTCTCATGTTTTAATACTTTTCAACATTTTTTTATTTTAATCACCATTATTTTTCCAGTACAAAGCGCTGACTAGGGACCTGATTTTGTGGCTCAAGGTATAATTTTAACTGGTACCAATTTGGGGTGCATAATAAGGCTATGTGCCCACGCTGCGAAAATGCGCGGATTTTGCCGCGGATTTCTCTCGGAAAAGCCGCGGATTTTCCAGAAATCTGCAGCACAGCTACTCCCCAGCCATTTCTTTGGCATTTGGGAAATGCTGTGCCCACGCTGTGGATTTTTCCGCAGCGGAAATCGTGCGGATTTTCGTGCGGAAAAATCTGCAGCATGTCAATTATTGTTGCGGATTTTCGTGCGGATTTTGCCTATTCAATTGAATTAAAAAAAAATTGCAAAATCCGCAACAAAATCCACGTCAAATCCGCATCAAATCCGTGTCAAATCCACACAAAATCCGCACCTATGAAAAGGTGCGGCTTCTGGGGGAAAGCTGCGGATTTTGATGCAGAAAAATCCGCAGATACAGAGTCCCGTGGGCACATAGCCTAAGGGCGGCTTTGCACGTTGCGACATTGCACGTGCGATGTCGATGGGGTCAAATCGAAAGTGACGCACATCAGGCGTCGCAGTCGATATCGCAACGTGTAAAAACTTTTTGATACGATGAACGAGCGCAAAAGCGTCGTTATCGTATCATCGCTGCAGCCTCCGACATTTCCATAATGCCGGTGCAGCGACAGGTGCGATGTTGTTCCTCGCTCCTGCGGCAGCACACATCGCTGTGTATAAAGCCGCAGGAGCGAGGAACATCACCTTACCTGTCTCCCGGCTGCAATGAGAAGGACGGAGGTGTGCGGGATGTTTACATCCTGCTCATCCCCGCCCCTCCACTTCAATTGGCTGCCTGCCATGTGACGTCGCTGTGACGCTGCACGACCCGCCCCCTTAGGAAGGAGGCGGGTCGCCGGCCAGAGGGACGTCGCACGGCAGGTATGTGCGTGTGAAACTGCCGTAGCGATAATAATCGCTATGGCAGCTTTCACTAGATATTGCACGTGCGACGGGGGCGGGACTATCGCTGCAGCATCGGTAACACATTGTTACCGATGTCGCAGCGTGCAAAGCCCGCCTAAAACTTTTTGAACACTTTTTTTGTATGTTTTTTTTTCCAAGCACTCATTGTGCAGATAACTGACATGTCAATTTGATTCTGAAGAGAATATGATTCTGGTGGTAACCAGTTTATAACTATTTGTTGTACTACTTTTGCCCCAAAAAATAATCTAAAAAAAATGTCATTGTCGTTATATTCTGAGACTCATAACCTTATTTTTGGATAAAGGGAATTACTAATGAACAGTAGTTTTTATTTGTACTAGAGATGAACAAATAAATTCAAGTGGAATTGAATTCAAGCTAAATTTTACAAAAATCGCCACTTACCAAAATACAGGCTTTTCATAATTCGCTTCTGTGCAGATTCAGTATAATAGTGGCCATGCGCTGCAATCTTTGCGGGCTCACATGCAGAACCCTCCTGAGATTTCAGCACTGCCAACACCAATCCACAGAGGTGACGATGACCAGATGGATGGCAGCGAGGAGCAGAATGACCGGAGACGTGAGTAGTTAGGTGAATATGTGGCGCCCTGGACAAGCCAGGTCGTCACAGGTACTACACCAACACACCCTACACCCCGGCTAGGCACACCAAAGCTAAACACAAAATCCTTGTTGCCTTCCTCCAGGGGCTGATGTCCACATCAGGGGGTGGGCCAGGCGGTTGGTCCCGCCCACCAAGGAGTTCACAGTCCTGGAGGCGGGAAAAGTAGGCAGTTGAGTTTTGGAGAGAGGTGGTAGAGGAGCACACTGACCGTGTCCGGGTGTGTGGCCCGGGAACTCAGCAAGGTTGGCAGACGGTGGTGACCGTCTGCAGGAGAGGCTAATTGGAGCAAACCGTATGGACCGTGGACAGGCGGTGGCCCGGCGGTACCGGATTGGAGAGTAAAGAGAAGCCAGCACCATTCGGCAGGGCCTACGGACCCCAACCAGGCTAGGAGTCGCCGTAAAACCGGTCAAATCCATTAGCGAAGGGAACATCCGGGGTTTCCCAGCAGCCAAGACCCAATTGAAGGCAACAGCTCACACCGTAGAGGGAAACACAGTCACCGCCAAAGCTACAGTTCCCAGGGCCAGAGCCTGCGGGCAAAAGGGGCTCCCTCAGCATCCATCCAAGCTGGGGAGCGGGTTACCGGTGGGAAGCCATCGGAACCGTAAACACAACTCAGGTGCAGGGAAAGGCAGTCACCATCAACCTGCCGGGAGGAGAACAACCGCAGCCGCCTGTGGGACCCGTCCATCCAGCCGTTTGTTTGACCAGAGACTCTGTGTGGATTACTGGCTGAGTGAGTACCACCGTGCCATGCGGCACAGCGCTTCCCCCGTGACCCTGCACCTGACAAGGCCCCGTAACCCGTCTGCATCCCCAAACCCTCACCGGGCCCCGGGACAACCAGCCCCCTACCCACGGAGGGGAGAACCAACATCCAAGCTGCTCCCTGTCATCGCTCCCGGGATCCCCGTCCCGAGCAGCGGTGGTGTCACAACTTCACCACAACCGTGGGTGGCGTCACGGACAATAAATCCCCAAAATCATTCCCCTTTTCACTCATGGGTGAGGAACGCCACTCGAGACCCCGGGATCCGGCCCACTGCTCGAGCCACCACCGAGCAGCAGCAGCCGGACCCGAGCAGTGGGTGAGCGCAGCGTCCCCTCCTCCGCCCGCGACAACTATATTTTACATGTTGTGTTTATTATGCTCTATGGCCTGGAGAAACCCCAGAGTATAATAAGAGACATTAAATTAGCACTGAATGACTTTTTCCCAAATCAAATTTTCACTGAAAAACCAAGTGAATATGCAAATTTGAGCTTTGCCTGATCTGCTCACCACTGCTTGTTACTCGATGGAGCATTGGGTTTGTCATGTACACTTTGTGCTTGGCCGAGTATCGCGAGTTTTCAGATGTCTCGTTTATGAAATATTGAACACAAAGCCCAGGTTTGCTTCAATGAATGATGTTAGACGACACCTGAGTGAGAGCCACTTGCAGTCTTTGAATGGCTCTTACTGGGGGTCAAAACATTTCTTTCGAATGTAGCGTGTCCTCAAAAATAAAGAGAAACCCAGGACTAACCCCCCCCCTGGGAATGCTCTGTTTATGGCTGTTTGTGTGTGGGCAGAGACCTGAACTGCATCAGTGACTTCCATCTTACTCGTTACACCAGTTGAGTCCATCCCAGCTTCTAACTAGCCTGACTCCAGTAAAGAGCACTCAAGCATCATAGTGTTCACTCATCATTCAGAATACTGAGCATTGAGCATGGTACTGTTCGCCCATCACTATTCATCTCTAATTGGCACTATTTTGAGATAAATATTAGTTGTTGCTCACTTGAATATAATACATATTTTGTTTCTGAAATGTCAAGATCTTGCCCATGCCCCCTCACTGTGGAGCTTCGACTACTCTTCGAAAGTTAAAAACTAATGCAACTAGTGCGAAATTAATATTTGTGAAACATTTTGTAACTTTTAAAATAGTTTGACATCAATATTCTAATAAAAACTGATCAAGGTCTATTAGTCTAGGTCACTTTACCTATTTCTTACCAACATTGTATACAGTGCTGGCCAAAAGTATTGGCACCCCTGCAATTCTGTCAGATAATACTCAGTTTCTTCTTGAAAATGATTGCAATCACAAATTCTTTGGTATTATTATCTTCATTTATTTTGCTTGCAATGAAAAAACACAAGAGAGAATGAAACAAAAATCAAATCATTGATCATTTCACACAAAACTCCAAAAAATGGGCCAGACAAAAGTATTGGCACCCTTAGCCTAATACTTGGTTGCACAACCTTTAGCCAAAATAACTGCAAACAACTGCTTCCGGTAACCATGAATGAGTTTCATACAATGCTCTGCTGGAATTTTAGACCATTCTTCTTTGGCAAACTGCTCCAGGTGCCTGAGATTTGAAGGGTGCCTTCTCCAAACTGCCATTTTGAGATCACTCCACAGGTGTTCTATGGGATTCAGGTCTGGACTCATTGCTGGCCACTTTAGTAGTCTCCAGTGCTTTCTATCAAACCATTTTCTAGTGCTTTTTGAAGTGTGTTTTGGGTCATTGTCCTGCTGGAAGACCCATGACCTCTGAGGAAGACCCAGCTTTCTCACACTGGGCCCTACATTATGCTGCAAAATTTGTTGGTAGTCTTCAGACTTCATAATGCCATGCACACGGTCAAGTAGTCCAGTGCCAGAGGCAGCAAAGCAACCCCAAAACATCAGGGAACCTCCACCATGTTTGACTGTAGGGACTGTGTTCTTTTCTTTGAATGCCTCTTTTTTTTTTCCTGTAAACTCTATGTTGATGGCTTTTCCCAAAAAGCTCTACTTTTGTCTCATCTGACCAGAGAACAATCTTCCAAAATGTTTTAGGCTTTCTCAGGTAAGTTTTGGAAAACTCCAGCCTGGCTTTTTTATGTCTCGGGGTAAGAAGTGGGGTCTTCCAGGGTATCCTACCATACACTCCCTTTTCATTCAGACGCCGACGGATAGTACGGGTTGACACTGTTGTACCCTCGGACTGCAGGGCAGCTTGAACTTCTTTGGATGTTAGTCGAGGTTCTTTATCCACCATCCGCACAATCTTGCGTTGAAATCTCTCGTCAATTTTTCTTTTCCTTCCACATCTAGGGAGGTTAGCCAGAGTGCCAAGAGCTTTAAAATTATTGATGACACTGCACACCATAGACACAGGAACTTTCAGGTCTTTGGAGATGGACTTGTAGCCTTGAGATTGCTCATGCTTCCTCACAATTTGGATTCTTAAGTCCTCAGACAGTTATTTGGTCTTCTTTCTTTTCTCCATGCTCAATGTGGTACACACAAGGACACAGGACAGAGGTTGAGTCAACTTTAATCCATGTCAACTGGCTACAAGTGTGATTTAGTTATTGCCAACACCTGTTAGGTGCCACAGGTAAGTTACAGGTGCTGGTAATTACACAAATTAGAGAAGCATTACATGATTTTTCAAACAGAGCCAATACTTTTGTCCACCCCCTTTTTTGTTTGGTGTGGAATTATATCCAATTTGGCTTTATGACAATTTTTTTTTTTTTTCATTGAAGACAAATTAAATGAAGATAATAATACCAAAGAATTTGTGATTGTAATCATTTTCAAGAAGAAACTGAGTATTATCTGACAGAATTGCAGGGGTGCCAATACTTTTGGCCAGCACTGTATCACAACTGCAGCCATGTGTGTGTTTTTCCTTCCGTTAAACCTACAGTACAATAAACACTGCATGATGTGGTTACTCAGATCTGCTGCCCTACATCATATGAAAGTAGCTCAGACACATGGAAAATATTTTTAACCAAGGCAGGCCGCTTGTTTTCTGATTGCTGAGATATGTGGTTTCCACTCTGACATGCAGAGTACAACTATTTATGTGTCGCACCTGGAGTATATCACAAAAAGAATTTTAACACTAGTTAAGTTTGCCATCTATAGACAAGTAATAAAGCTGCACTATTAGGAGCAAAACTCGGGTAATTATTAGTGATGAGTTAATACTAAATATTCTGGTTCAGGTTATTCGTACTGAATACCTAGTACTATTCCAGTATTCTTCATGAATAACAGACCTAATGCAAGTCAATGGGGAACCCGAGCATTTTTCTTGAAGATTTTCCAGAAAATTGCTTGGGTTACCCACTGACTTGCATTAGATTCATTATTTGCGATGAATACTGGACTAGTACTAGGTATTTAGTATGAATAACTCAAACAATTAGTATTTGCTCATCACTAGTAGTTATCTCAAATGAGCAAACCCATAAATAAAACAAATGATAGCTACTGAACACTAAGATTTCCATAATAGCCTATTCATTTATAATAACTTAAAGAATGAATGGAGCACCACTGAAGCATGTGCACGGCTTCTCAGATCTAACAGCATAACGGTGCCCCTTCTACCGATGGGAGTCCCAGCTGTCAGACCTTCATCTATGTATAAGTTATCACCTATTATGTACAGAAATTATCACTTTTATTACTAGACAACCGCTTTAATGCATATGGCACTATGGTCGGACTGAGGTGCCTAGGTTCCCACCAGTGGAATTGACTCTAGGGGCCCACACTATGGCTACCATAAACGGTTTTATTACTTGTTCATTTCTCATCATTAGAAAATGTGTTTTTTTAGTTATTATACACAAAAACATGAATCTTGAAATATTCCACCTTTCATGTAGACTTCTAGAGCGCACATAATTGATTGACTGTTCTTATTTTCTGAAGCTCACCAATTAGCATCGCTATTAAGACTGAGATGGAGAGAGCAGGTCAATTATCAATTATCATGAAATGGCTGTAGGACCTTTTAGGAGGTTTATGTACCCTAAGAGGACGTCCAATATAAATTGTTGTCTTTGTGAGGTGTCTTTAATTGAAAGGGGAATTTTATTCTATTTAGCATCTTGATATTTTCTGTTTTTCATAAGCAGCTTGTAAGCATCTGAAGATCCTGCTTATGTTCTACTCCTCGACCACAATACCACTTTTCCGCTGCTATAGACGTGTCAGTGAAGTTCTCAGCCCACATACGGGTGGGTTTCCTGCATGCTGTGAACATGGCAGGAAGGCGTGTAATTACCATACTTACCAGCATTTGCAGATTTTACTGATGCATTAATGTTTTCGGTTTATTAAGGCCAAATATAATGCTAACTAAAATGACAAGTCAAACATATACTGTAGATAACTATCACCCAAGAAAGTAGTTTTATTTTTGGAATTCTCTATTTGTTTTTACTGAATGTTATAATTGGAAAAAAATCATGATAGACTGAGTCAGAAAAACATCATAAAATCTTTATACACCCATGCACTTTTACTTCTGTATAGAACCATAGCTTAGGTGAGGTTGGGTAATGCAAAACGTCTGATTGAGCTCCTAACCATATAACCATATTTAGGGGAAGTGCTTGAAGTCACCTCAGCTGCTGGTTTTGCTAGTGAATTTCATGAAATAATTAATAAAAAAATTGACATGAGCTTCGCCCCATTTTTGTGTCCAGCCAGGTACAACTAGGCAACTGGGGATTGGAATCCGTAGCACAGGTTAGCCCGAGCTTTCTGGGCCCCTCTGTTGCGATTTGCAGTCCGCAGCTGCCCCAGAAAATGGCGCTTTCATAGAAGCGCCATCATCTGGTGCTGTATCCAACTATTCCAGTTGCTCTGGTGACGGGTGGCTTGCTGGGTAATAATGCGTTAATACTAGCTTTGTTTTACTAGCTAATATTAAGTCAGAGATTCTTAATGTCAGGCAAGTTTGACCCGGCCATTAGGAATCTCCAATAAAGGGTTAAAAAAAAGACACCACACAGAGAAAAAATAGTTTAATAGAAATAAATACACAGACACAGTTAGAGACTGCATGTTTATTACTCCCTGTCAGCCCTCCACGATCCATGGTCTTCTGTCTTCTTTTTCCTTCAACCCATGCAGCTCTGCTACATCAGACAGCGCTGCATGGGAGGAAGAACGCTGTTGATTCCCGTGCAGTAATCACTCAGTGTTTGATCAGAGGCTGCGGGCTGTAAGCGTGACGTCACCGCTGACAGGCGGGTTGCTATAGCAACGGTGATCTCCATAATTGACCGGCTGTGGCAGCCGGTGAATAACGGAACGGGGAAGCAGAACGGGGAAGCTCATCAAGTGCCAGAGCATTTCGCCGGTATACGGAGATGCTGGAACGATCACCGCGTACCGGAGAGATGCACTGACAGGACCTAGCATGACATCATAGCCATGTAACCAGTCTGTAGCCAATGAGATAATAGACACATGACTGGTCACATGCTTTTTTTGACATCACGGAAGGTCCTATCATCAGTGCTGGTTACCGGGAGGACGCAGTGATTATTGGAAGGAAAAGCGTCAGGAAACAGAGTGCAGGACGCGTCGCGGGGACCTGTAAGTGTAATGGCAATGTTTATTAACTGTATGTGTACATTTATAATGTATTTTTATGTGTTTGTGTTTGCCTCCCATTGTTTTCAATGGGGTTCGAGAAGTTCGTCAAACGGTTCGCTGAACCGAACTCGAACGGGGCCTCCGAACTCCAGCCTTTAGAGGCTGGCTCATCTCTACTAGGGACCAGTCCCCATGTTGTGACCAAGTCTTTCCACCTGTAGATTATATTTGGAAAAGACCACGGAAGGTTAACTCCCGTGGTCTCTAGGACCCCTTCTGTTTGTGCCTGGGCCTAGCGGTATGTGACGCCCTGGTGCCACCAGGTGGTCACACACAAAATAGGCCCCCGCACAACACCTTCCGTCACAGGGTTACACCAAGCCGACAAAACCCTAGTCACCCCCCCAGGGAAGGAAAACGCCCACCTAGGGGTCTGGAGAACCCGAGGCGAGAAAAAAAGAAGTTGTAGCTCTTCAGTTGAAGTTGAGTGCAGTGTGAGGAGAGCAGAGTGGACAGTGAGAGGTTGAAGTCCAAGAGCAAGCTAGAGAGGAAAGGCGTCGGGGTTGGAGCCCCGGCGTGCAGGCTAGGTGGCAGACGGTGGTCCGTGTCTGTCAGGAGACGGGAAGATGGCTGCCGGAGATCCGAGGTGGACCAGGACAGGGTAGGAGCCCGCCCGTACCGACACCGGAGATCCGACCCGGAAAACGTGCACAGAGCGGGTACCTGGACCCTGAAGCAAAGATCGGAACCACCGGCTTTGTTAATTAACCAGTTGAGGACAAGATTATAGGTCCTGTCCCACCCAAAGTCCCAAAGGCAGACTGGCAGACTATCGCAGGGGATATTGCATACGCCAGGGCCCCTTTAGATCCCAAGGGTCAGCGTCTGCGGGCAAGGCTCCCACCCATAGTTCTGGGAGCGGACTCCCGTGTTCCACACCGGGAAGTCCAAGTAGAACTAAAGACAGTGCAGAGGAAAGTGACACAGACCATCACCCCGGGTGAGGGACCAGAATACACCCGGCCACGGTGGCCGGCCACTGGCAATTTGGTTTACAAAAGGACTCTGTGTTTATTGACTCACCACATCAATACAACCTCATCCAGCACCAGGACTACCAACTGTAAGTTTCCTTTTACTTGCCTCCTAAACATTGGTCCCTATAAACCCCTCACAATACCCTGGGCCCCGGGACTACCCTCCCCTACCCGTGGAGGGGATCTCACCTTGCTGCCCCGGTCCATCGGTCCCGGGCACAGTCCCCAGAGGCAGCGGTGGTGCCACCATCTCATCACCCCAACCCATGGGTGGCGTCACAGACAGTCTCCACTGTAAATAACCCCTTTTCACTCGTGGGCGACGGACGGCTGCACGAGCCCCGGATCCGGCTGCCACTTGAGCCACAACCACCGCCCGGATTCGAGTGCCTCGAGCGGCCCCCTGTTTGTCATCTGTCCCCCGCCCACGATAGGTACCAGCTCCAGGCCTTGGGCCTTAGCTCCTCTGTGCCGCCCCTGTGCCAGCAGCCGGTGCTGCTCGGATCTGGATCTGCGGTATGGCTCGAGGAACTCTACTGGACCCGGGGGTCGCGCGGACACTTCAAATAAAAAGGGGGACATAATTTTATTGTATAATTGGATTTGGTAGAAACTGTCTGTGACGCCACCCATGTTGTGTGGCGAGATATAGTACCACCGCTGCTGTTATGGGGTGCCCGGGAAGATGTGATGACTTCGCCTCTGGTGCGGCCGGGTAGACTGCCGGGGCCGACTTCATCAAGTGCGCAGCCTTCTTCGGGACCGGAGGTGATGTCATCTTAGGTGCGGCTGCGTGGACTGCCGGGGCCGGGACTGACATCATCGGGGTCGCGGCCTGGCTCGGGGCCGGAGGGAATGTCTTCCGGGCTTTAGTCTGGCGTGGGGCTGGTACGGTTGCCGGAGTGATGGCGTGCTCATGGCCCGAGGATTCCGTTACTGGGTCCTCTCATGCAGATGGAACGGGTACCGCTGCGGTTGCTTGTGGCAGCGGACAAAGTGGGGTGCCAGCTACAGGTACGGGCAGCGAGGGAGGCGATGTGGCGGAAGGGGGAAGACCGAGCTCCTCAGCCTGTTGGGCCAGTCCTTGGGGAACATAGGGGCGTGGGTCGCTTACCCGCTCCTACGAGGCCATCTCCACTTCGTGGGCCCGGACGGCTGCAGCTAATTTCCTCATCTCGGCCGTCCATCTTTTCAGCAGAAAATTGGCCTGGGCCTGGATCCTTTGGCACATCCGTTCTGTCTGGGCTTCCTCCCACTCAGCAGTCCCGGGCACTGGTTCCTCCTTGCTCGGGTCGCCGGACCGGGCAGACATCCTCTCGAGATTGTGTCCAGGAACAAAATATGGCAGAGTCCTGGTGTCCCTGCCTCTTTTCCTCTCGGATCACATGCCGCAATTCTCGCCTGCCCCCCTGGTTTTTCGGGAGCAGTCTCTAGACGTGGCTTGCTAGTTTCGATTTCGGCCTCAGGGTCTTCCTTCTGGCTGTGTTCCCAGGGAACGGTGCTTCAACTTTGCTCCCTTTCTTGGGGAAGAAGATGCTGGGTTGTCGTTTTTCGTACCTAAAAATGTCGGCAAAAATGATGATTTTTCAAAATTTGGCAGCGGAGCACCGCTGACTGTGCAGAACAAGGCGCACTTCCACCAGGAAAGTGGATGGGTAAGTATCCTGTTCGTGACGTCAAGTTTCGAGGTGTGCCGCCCCCGTGCCAGCAGCCGGTGCTGCTCGGATCCGGATCTGCGGTATGGCTCGAGGGACTCTACCGGATTCGGGGGTCGCGCGAACACTTCGAATAAAAAGGAGGATGTAATTGAACGGGATTTGTTAGAAACTGTCTGTGACGCCACCCACAGTGTGTGGTGAGATATAGCACCACCGCTGCTGTTATGGGGTCCCGGAAAGATGTGATGGCAGCTAGATGTTAACCCCTCCGTGGGTAGGGATGGATGCCCCGGGGCCCAGTGTTGTGCAGGGTTGCAGGGATCAGCGCACTTACAGTTCAGTTGTCCTGGTGCTGGATGAGGTTGTGTGACGCCCTGGACTAGCCAGGTAGTCACAAACACAACACCACACACACCCCTTCCCCGGACAGGTGACATCAGTCACACAGAAATCTTTGTTGCCACCCTCCATCAAGTGGGGCGGAGGCAGGTGGTTGACTCCGCCCACCGAGGAGTTCACAGGCCTAGAGGCGGGAAAACACAGTAGTGCAGTGACAGTGAGAAGTGAGAGTGGAAGGAGAGGAGAAAGGACACGCACAGGCGGACCTGGGACCAGGCCCGCCAGTGGGACTGCTAGGTGTCTGGGTCGGAGCCCAGGCACCTCCAGCAAGGTCGGCAGATGGTGGTGGCCGTCTGCAGGAGTTGGGAGTACGGTCGGTGGAACCGTAGGACCGGGGTTGGGCGGTGGCCCGCCGGTACCAAACCAGGCAGCCAATTGGAAGCCAAGCACCATGCAGGGTACTCAGACCCCGACTAAGCTAGTAGCCGCCCTGATAGTCAAATTCACTGATTGCGGTCTGGACCTCAGGGGTTCATTCCCACACAAGTCCCAATTGAAGGCAACAGCCCAACCATCCAGGATAAGTGCCACCGCCAAGGGCAAGAGATCCAAAGGGCCAGCGTCTGCGGGCAAATGGGCTCCTATGACACTTACACGCCAGGGAGCGGACTACCAGTGTCCAGGCACAGGAGTCGACATCTACATAACACAGGTGCAGGGAAACGACAGCCATCACCAACCCATCCAGGGAGAACACTGCAGCTGGCTGCGGGCCCCGTCCATTCTGTCGTTTGGTTTACCAGAGACTCCAGTATCTTGTGTCAGAGTGAGTACACCAGCGCCTTCGGGCCGCGCACCGCACTGCACCGCACCCGCGTCCAGTACGCCCACGCTCACTAGCCCTCGGCACCTTTCCCACGGGCCCCTGGAACCATCGCCCCTGCCCACGGAGGGGTTAACACCGAGCTGCTTAACACCGTCCCCGGGAGGCCTAGTCAACGCCTAGTCAATCGCCACTACCCCTTTCAGAGCGGCGTGACCCCCGGATCCGTGAGAGGCTCGAGCCACCACCTGCAGTATGCGAGCACGGACCTGAGCGGCTTGGCGGCCGCAGCCGAGGCCGCGGGGCAGTACAGTTGCACTGATGTGTGGATTCAATAAACACAATGTTCTTTTGGTAAACCAAGGTGATGGTGGCCGGCCTCCGCAGATGAGTGTATCAGGTCCCACACCCGGGCTTGTGGTCAATGTCCCTTTCCTCTGCACTTCTGTAGTTTTCAGTGATGGACTTCCCGGTGTGTAACACGGGAGTCCGCTCCCGGTCCTTTGGTTGTGAGCCGTGCCCGTCAGACGCTGACCCGTGGAATCTAACGGGCCCTGGCGGATGCCCTATCCCTCTCTGTGGGTGGTTGTCTACTTTTCGGGACTTAGGTTGTGACAGGACCTAAAATCCTGCCCTCAATTGGTTAATTAGCTAGGCCATTGGTGCCGGTCCTGGCTTCAGGGTCCAAGTACCCCTTTTGTGCACGGTTTCCGGGTAGGTTCTCCGGTGTCGGTACTGGCGGGCTACAACCCTGCTCCGATCCACCTCGGATCTCCGGCAGCCGTCTTCCCGTCTCCTGCTGGCACTGACCACTGTCTGCCACCTAGCCAGAACGTGAGGGCTCCAACCCTGACGCTTGTCAGCTAGCACCTCCACTCACCACTAACTCCAAACTTGACTGACTGTTTTTCCCGCCTCGGGTTCTCCAGACCCCTAGGTGGATGTTCTCCTTCCTCCTGGTCCCACCCACTGGGGTGTCTGTCCTTCCCTGAGGGGGTGACTAGGGTTTTAGGTCGGCTGGTTTAACCCTGTGTGGGATCGGTGTTGTGTGGGGGCTCAACTGTGTGACTACCTGGTTCTGCCAGGGCGTCACACCTCCCCTGCTCCTCTCCGTCTTTCTCCACACTCCACCACTGACTGAATGAATCTGTCCCCACCTGTAAGGCTCCACCCCCTGGCTTGGCTTCGGTTATAATCACACCCTTGCCATGTTTGATGAGGTTTTACTAAGTGAGGAGTTGCACTTTGCGTGAACCGGTTGTGACCTCCTCCTTACCCAGGATGGAATACCACACCTCTGGCTCAGGTACAGTACCTCTGTGGCGGCTGAAGCATTAGGGGCACCACATAAGCACTACTTCACTTTATACATGCTGTTGCTGCTAGCATTTTCTACTCCATTTTGACACCTGAAATTTTAATACTCCTCAGAGCTGCATTCATGGTCCCCGTCCACTGAGATGTAATTCACTCTTTACTGTACATGGGCACCATCTTGTGGCCATACCAGGTATTTACATTCATTCAGAAGGTATTAGTGAATTTGGCCTTATGGGCATTGCGGGTAGATCACTAGCAGCCCTAACATATATGATTTTGTCACATGCATCATAAACTTTTCTTAGTTTCCACCTTGTGTTTATATTTTAGATTTAGTCTGTATCCTAAATATGGACCTTTTTACATTACTAGTGTATTCTTTTTTACTATAATGTGTGCTACACCCTATGTTTATTAATGTGTTCTCAATAAAGGTTATATTTTACCTTAACCCATTCACCCCCCAGCGTATTTTTACATTCATGAGTAGGCCTTGTTTTTCAATTCTGACAAGTCTTAATATGTGAGGTTATGACTCTGTAACACTTCAATGGATCCCAGTGATTCTGAGTTTGTTTTTTCATGACATATTGTACTTCATGACAGTGGTAAATTTAGGATGATATTTTTTTGCATTTATTTGTAAAAAATATGGCAAACATTTTGCAAACTTTGAACTTTTATGACCTTAAACCAGAGAGTTATAACATACAAAATAGTTAATAACGTTTTCCACACGTCTATACATCAACACAATTTTTTATATTATTTTTTTTTATAGGAAGTTAGAAGGGATCAAATTTTATGATCAATTTTTAATTTTTATAACAGATTTACAAAATATTTTTTTTTAGAAACCACATCACATTTGAAGTGAGGCCTAGGTGAAAGAAAAAAACCCAAAGTGACACCTATATAAAAGCAACACCCCTCAAACTGCTCAAAACCACATGCAAGAAGTTTATTAACCCTTTAGGTGCTTTGCAGGAACTAAAGCAATGTGGAAGGGAAAAAAATAAATTCTACTTTTACTCACAAAAATGTTACTTTAGCCCAAAATGTACCATACCCTATATATGGTAGAAACATACTGTTTGGGCACACAACAGAGCTTGGAAGGGAAGTAACACAATTTGACTTTTAGAATGAAAAATTGACTGGAATTGTTAGTGGACACCATGTCGCGTTTGGAAAGCCCCTTAATATGCCTAAAAACTGGAAATTGACCCCATTTTGGAAACTAGACCCCTCAAGGAATTTAACTACATGTGTGGTGACTCGTGAGCACCTTGAACCCCAAGGTGCTTCACAGAATTTTACAACGTTAAGCTGTGAAAATAAAAAAATCACATTTGTCCCACAAAAATATTTTGGGCTACTATTTGAGTACACTGATACCCCACATGCATTTGGAAACTACTGTTTGGGCGCATGGCAGGGCTCGGAAGGGAAGGAGCTGGTTTTGACTTTTGTGATGCAAATTTGTCCGGAATCATTAGTTGATGCCATGCCGCATTTGGAGTGCCCCTGGTATGCCTAAATAGTGTAAACCCCCCCACAAGTAACCTCATTTTGGAAACTAGACACATCAAGAAATTTATCTACAGTATATCACCAAAGTGAGCACACTCCTCATATTTTTGCAAATGTTTTCTTACCAGCTGTAGTAGCCAGAGTTGCCCCACTCTCCCAGTCTCTGTCTCTCTCTGTCTCTCTCTATTTATGTCTGTCTCTCTCTTTGGCTCTCTCTGTCTGTCTCTCTCTTTTTGTCTGTCTCATTCCCTGTCCATCTCATTCCCTGTCTGTTTCTTTCCCTGTCTTTCCCTGTCTGTCTCTCTGTCCTTGTCTGTCTCTTTCCCTGTCTCTTTTCCAGTTTATCTCTTTGTCTATCTGTTTCTGCCTGTGTCTGTCTGTATCTTTCTCTGTCTGTCGCTTTCCCTGTCTGTCTCTGTCTCTGTCTGTCTCTTTCCCTGTCTGTCTCTTTTCCAGTTTGTCTCTTTGTCTCTCTGTGTGTCTGTCTGTCTCTGCCTGTGTCTGTCTGTATCTTTCTCTGTCTCTCTTTTCCTGTCTGTCTCTTTCCTTGTCTTTCTGTCTCTTTCCCTGTCTGTCTCTTTCTCTGCCTGTCTCTTTGTCTATCTTTCTCTGTCTGTGTCTGCCTCTTTCACTGCCTGTCTCTGTCTGTCTCTGTCTGTTTGCCTCTTTCTCTGTCTGTCTCTGTTGGTTTGTCTCTGTCTCTTTCCCCATCTGCCTCTGTCTGACTGTCTTTGTCTGTCTGTCTCTTACCCTGTCTGCCTCTCTCTCTGTCTGTCTCTTTCTCTCTATTCATCTCTCCACCGACATCATATTACCTCACACATATGCTTCTTATATAAGAATGTCCTTCATTGCCTACAGCAATTAATCACAGCTCCTATTAATGACCTGTAGCTCCCAGCTCCATTAACTTTAATGTATGCAGGTTTTTTGGTGAATAACTGCAAAGCACGGGGTTAAATTTTTCCCTCAAAAGATAGTCTATGATGTTCCCTGAATGCGGTGTCTGTGCAAAATTTTGTGATTGTACATGCGACGGTGCGGATTTCTTTAGCAGATATAGACACACATACACTCAGCTTTATATATTAGATATCTTGTCATGCAACAACACTGAAGATATGACACTTTGATACAATGTAAAGAAGCCAATATACAGCTTGCATAACAGTGTAAATTTGGTGTGTCCTCTAAATAACTCAATACACAGCCATTAACCCCTTCACAACCGAGGACATACCGTATGTCCTAAATCGTGAAAGGGTGATCATCACCTGCTGCTGCGGTGAGCCCTCAGCAACCCCTGCATATGTCAGCTGATTTGAACAGCTGACGTGTGCCTCGCAGGCACAGATGAATCCGTGATCCACCTGTGCTTGTGAACCCCTTAAATCATGCTGTCAAAATGTTCTTACCAGCCACCATCGGAGTACATGTGACGTGATCACGTGGAGCGAATGGTTGCCATGCTAGCACAAGGTCATGTGATGACTCCTGTCGCTATCATGACTCACTTCCTGTAAGGTTTCTTTCACACGTCAGTATTTTGCATCAGTGTTTCATCAGTTTTTCATGAGTATTTGGATGCTAAAACCAGGACTGTCTCCAAAACACAGAACAGGTGTCATTCTTTCAATTATAGCTCTTCTCTGTAAGTTCCACTCCTGGTTTTGGCATCCAAACACTGATGAAATACTGATGAAACACTGATGCAAAATACTGACTTGTCAAAGAGGCCTAACTGCTGGCAGAGCACTGGATGTTAGAAAAGACGAGCATTTCTCCTGTTCTGCGCTATGCAGCTTTGATCAAGAGAAATTAATGAGCAATAGGATTGCAGATTCCTCGTAGTCCCCTAGGTCTAGTAAAATATAAAAACAAGTAAAAAAAATTTGAAAAATTAAAAAAAAAATTACCAAAAACCTAAAAGATCAAATCTTTGTAGTGGCCAGTTCTTCCTGATATAATGTGAATCTCTTGCACGACTGTCCTACTCGCAAAGGAAAAAACAGTACTTAGTGTATCCAAGCGGTCTGGGCATACCTGAGAGAGCACAACTAATGCAATGCATGATTAGATGAGGCTTAAATGCTGTATATTATAATAAAGAGAGTCCATGTTATGCATTTCATTGTTTTTTTATACCAAAAAAGAACTTCTGAAATAAAAAGATTAATATAAGGGACAATTTATTATGCACTATGTAAAGTCCTTATTATAATCGTAAAATGAAAATATCTTGAAAATACGTGGTAAAGAAATTCTAATTACATTTCTAAAATCGGCGCCTCAAAATGCATAAAGACAACATAGTTTAAAACAGTAAACAGAAAAAAATGAGAAAATTTGTTGACACGCCACTACGAATTTGACAGTATTCAGCGAATACATATAATTTCATTTTTCACAAAAATCTTACGTGATAAAGCAATTGTGAAGTTTTTTCTGAACTCAGCATGAAATTTCCAATAGGATTCACCCAATTTCATGCACGAAACAAAAACCTTGTTAAACAGTGTAATCAAGAACCACTGCTGCCAGCTGCCATTGCAATGAATGACCAATAATATCCCAGATGTACCCAATGGCAAACAAGTCCAGAGACACCTCCGGCCATGGTAGCCCATATAGGCCAAGCAGGCTGCTTACAATTGAGATTTCAATGTTCAGGACAGTATTTTCTGCTTAAAACGATGCTTATAGTGAAAGTTAAGCATCGTTATCCTATAATCTATGCTTTAAAATTCTTATACATATTAAAAAAAATTGACAAAATTATATTTTTCTGCTATGTACTTTCATAATAAAATATTGTTAAAATAAAAGAAAAAACATAGAAATGGGCTTATTATAGGAAAAGCGCTAGGAAAATATGAAGATTGGTAACAGTTCGATTACAAGCAGTTTCTAATACATTTGTGTTTAATTATTTGGCTTTAATAAATAAACCATGGCGATATCAGCCGGAATGGGAAGGACATGATGTTTTATTACTCAATCGTGTATAAAAGAGTTCTACAAATTTGGTTTATAACAGTGAGACATCGCCTTGCTATGATAACTGTGCACAGCGTCCAAACCACAGCAGAATGTACTGTACACGTGAGCTTTATTCCAGCTTAAGGCTATGTGCGCACTAGGCGGATTTTAACGTGGATTTCCCGCAGATTTGCTGCATGTTTTGCTGCAGATAATGTTCATAACCTTTCTGCAGTGATTCCCCAGCAAAACCTATGGGGAAAAAAAAATGCTGTGCACACTAGGCGGATTTTGACAGCTACAGGTTTTGCTGCGGGATTCCTGCAGCAAAAAGAATTGCATGTCACTTTTTTTCCACAGGTAGCTGCGGGATTTCACTCCATTGACTGTAATGTAATCGTGAAATCTTGCAACGAATAACGCAGGTAGCAAATGCTGTACGTTTCATTGCGTTTTCTTGCGTTATTCCCTGCGGTATTTCACGTTTTTGGGACATAATGTTCATCACTGCCCTACGTTTTGCAGAGAAGTGATGTCATTATGACAGGAAGAGGAAGCTGAGCAGAGAGTAAACACACACAGATCACACTCACACACAGACACAGACATATAGAGTACACACATACATATCATACACAGACACAGACATATAGAATACACATAGAAATCAAATGTACATATTAAATATAAAAAAAAATAAAAAACATGGGCTCTGCCGTATTTTTACCGACCAGCCGAGGTAAACACACATCGGTGGCCCGGTATTCTCAGGCTGGGGAGGGCGAGGGCCAGGGTTAATGACCCTCCCTCCCGCAGCCAAGAATATCAGCCTGCAGAGTGTCCCTGGCTCTTCCAAATTGCCGTGATGCAGTGGCAATCAAGGTTAATGGCAGCACATCGCTGCCACTAAGTCCTAGCTTAATCATGGCAGCGTCTATGAGATAGCTTACATGATTAACCCGTAAGTAAAGTGAATAAACACACACCACGAAAAATCCTTTATTTTAAATAAAACACAAAAAGCCCCTCTTTCACCACTTTATTACCCCCTCCCAACACACAGCTCTGGCGTAATCCACATAGGTCCCACGACGCTTGCAGACTGCTGCAGCCGCGTCTGACACATACTCAATGCAGCATCGTAATGAGGATGCCGGGGTAACTACAGGTCATTTCTCTTGGTCGGTAATGTGAACATATTACCGCTCACGAGAACTGCAGTGTGTCCTCACAGGGACTCTATCTATTGATTAATCTGTCCTCTATCTATATTGATTATCTATCTATCTATCCATTATCAATCTATCCCTCTATCTATCTATCTATCCATCTATCCTTCTATCTATCCCTCTACTGTATCTATCTTTCTATCTATCCCTCTATCTATCCATCTATCTATCCATCTATCTATCCATCTATCTATCTATCCCTCATCTATCTATCAATCTATCAATCAAATTCAAATTCAAATATGCTTTATTGGCAGGACCAAAATACAATTAGTATTGCCAAAGCAAGAGAAATACAGTAAGTGCGGTGGGAGGGGATCAGGGTTATGGGGAGTTGGGGGCACAATTTGGGCTCTGAAAGTCCTTTTAGGGGCCTTATGTTCCTCTCAGCTTATGACAAGTGGGGATATATTGGGCGGCGATCTCCACCATTGATTCTTTTTCCCCCAGTAGGATGCAGAGTTTCCTCTCCTCATCCATGAATGGAAAGTCCGGGGTATGAGTGGTAAGTTTCTGGAAGTGGGAGGCCCTCACTGCTGAGTATTTGTCACAGTGCAGCAGGAAATGCGCCTCGTCCTCCAGAGCCCCCTGCTGGCCGTGCTGGCACAGTCTGTTCCCCCACGGCTTGTATGTCTGTCGGTGACGCCCTGTTTCCACCTCTAGGCTGTGGGCACTCAGTCTGTACAGGCTCAGAGTCTGCCTGTCTTTGGGGTGGCATAACCTTTCCAGGTATGGGGCCAGAGTGTAGTCCCTCCGCAGTGACCGGTAGATGGTGAGTTTCTGGGAGTTCTCTAATTCACTCTTCCAGTCCTCTATGTATTGCATCTTGCAGCTCTCTGAGATCTCTTTTATTTGGGCTTTTGTCATGGTGTGTTGCTGACTTTGGCTGTACTGGCTGCCAGGGTTCCTGGCTTGCTCTGGGCTCTGGATCAGCAAGGCTTTATGATGGTAGGAGCTGGGGTTGGTGTTCAGTATGTGCGCCTAGTGTGATAGTGCCCTCTTGTGTATACTGAGCCATAAGGGTAATTGGCCCAGTTCTGCCCGACAGGCTATATTTGAGGTGCTGCGATGGACTTGGAGAAGATATTTACAGAACTCCATGTGGAAGACTTCGGTTGGGCTGACTTTGTGTGGTCTGGGTAGGTTGCTGGGCCCCATACCTCGCTGCCATACAGCAGTATAGGGTTGATGACGCTGTCAAAATATCTTGAGCCAGACTCTCATAGGTGGTTTGAGGTGGTACAATGGTCTTCTGATGGCATAGAAGGTTCTGCACGCTTTTCCTTTCAGGGCTTCTACTGCTTGCTTGAGGCTCCCGTTATTGCTTAGCTCCAGACCAAGGTAGGTATAGTTGCTGGTCTTCTCCAGCGTGGTGCCATTTAATGTGAAGGAGGGAGTGGGTATTTTGTTCTGCTTCCTGTTCTGAAACACCATGACTTTGGGCTTCTTTTGGTTGATGGACAAAGCCCATGTGGTGCTAAATATATCTATCAATTTATCTATCTATCCATCCTTCTATCTATCCCTCTATCTATCCATCCATCTATCTATCCATCTATCTATCCATCTATTTATCCTTCTATCTATCCCTCTATCTATTGTGGCGCCCCTGACCTGGTCAGGCACCACTGAGTACTGCACTCAGGCTGAGTGAGTACAAAACAGGTAATCCCAAAGGCTGACTAGGGTGTGGACACAAAGACACGAAGTAACCAGAAACACACACACAGCTTATAGGGGACCCCTGGGCAGACCCAGGGAGGTGGCGTAGCCCTCACATCCCAGCTAGTGGTGGGTAGTGGGACTGGAGACAGAGTTGTGAAGTGGCAGTCAAAGGAGAAGGAGTGGAGCAGCCGCATCTGAAGGGTAGAGCAGAAGAGCAGGACCCTGTCAGACCCTACACCTTTAGTGGCTGCTGGCGGGGGAGAATGGCTACCCAGTGGTGCTGCCTGAAAACCACCTAGAGAAGTAGTAAAGAGGTGGCTGAGTAAGGAGACTACCGGTAGACCAGGCCCACACGGGGAAACAGGTCCTCAGAGCAGGAACCCATCTACTCGGCCTGCTAAACCTGATGGTGAGGGTGCTGCATGTACCTCACCAAACCACACAGAACCCGCAGCATCAACAGCAATGAGGGGGCCCATAAGGAGGATCTTATCCTTGGTCTACGTTGTCAGCAAACGGGTCAGAAAGGGGAGAACGGCAGTTGCGACTTTCCTGGGTGATCCCCGCAGTACAACAAGTCAGGAGTCACCCAAAACAAGAAGGGCTAGGAAGGCGAGTCAGCAGTCACCCCTACATCAGCTGGCGGGATACCTGGTTCCACCTGGTTCATCATAGCATCGCTCGGGTTGTCTCACGTTACCATCAGAAAAGTGAGTAAAAACCCTGAAAGACATTGCTGCCTGTGTGTGAGTTCTTCTGCGACCTGTGGTACAACACATTTACACTGGGCCCTGGAGCCAGCCTCACTCTCGGGAGGCCACAACAACTGACTGCATTTACCATCAGCCCCAGGCGCTCCTTAAACTGTAGTGGCGGTCACCCCCTGACCGCAGTTACCGAGAGTGGCGTAACGATTCCCATTGAAGTTAACCTGACCTACCCGTTCCAGGAAGATTCCCAGTACGTGAAGTCCCTGAAGACCCTTAGGCGACCTGAAGGTAATGGGGATCCACACTATCTATCTATATATCTATCTATCTATTCATCTATCCATCTTTATATCTATCTATCTATCTATCTATCTATCTATCTATTTATTTATCTATCTGTCTATCCATCTATCTATCCATCTATCTATCCATGCAAATTATCTATCTATCTATCCCTCTATCTATTTATCTATCTATCTATCTATCTATCTATCCTTCTATCTATCTATCTATATCAGAAGGAAATGACCTTTTTATTATTTTTTTTTTTCAATGTGCTTTATTGCATTGAATGCATTAAAACAGATGTACCAATCTGCAGAAAAACCGCACCAAAACCGCACCATAACGCACGCGGATTTTGGTGCGTTTTTTGCATTTTTTTTCCACGAGTGCAAAAATCTTTCAGAGCCTGCGGAATTTTCTTAAGAAAATTCCATTTTCTAGTGCGCACAGGGCCATATAGTTAGGGACTGCACGCGCTTTAGAAAACAATTTCACCAAACTAAACATGTAAAAACTTTTTTATGCTGGTTACTGACATTAGAGTTACAATATGTTCACAACATATCCAGTATAAATTGCTTACAATGTACAGATGGTAAGGAGGGGAATATATTGAATAGAGCACCCTATAATATACACACTCCGCAGCACTCAGTGCAGTATGGATAGGGGAAGGTCATTTTTCTACCTAATTTACATTCAAAAGTCATCTTATTCTTCAATAAACGGAAACTTAGAAAAAAAACCCAGATATACTGAATATATCCTGGAGATCTGTAATAGTGTGGACACTAGGGGGCAGACATTAATCACTGGGTTATCTAAGTACAACGTATGAAAAAAAATCCCCAATCCCCTTACTTCTGCATTTGGTCACATGACTATTGGTGCAGACAGGTATAGATAAGGTAAGTGCCGTCAGTATGTGCAGATAAGCAGATACAACGGACTGAAGAGGAGAAATACTCTCATCATTGCTCTAGAATATACTCATATATTCACTGCACATCATATAATCTGATATCCTCCTGGCATTATATTATTAATCCTGATATCACTAATGGCGATTACACACGGGGCTCCGGCTATTACAGTATATGCACAGATTTGGATGTTTTTGTGTAAGTATTGGAGTCTTATTTATATGAAAAGCTGAATTTAAAGATAATTTATAATAATGAATTAATACTAATATATTTTGATTTCTCTACAGACTCAGTGTATGGGAACTCTATCCATCCACAGACATCTTCCATCTCTGTAGATGTTGGACAGACGGTGACATTAACATGTACCTATTCCACCTCTAGTTACCAGCCAAATCTCATCTGGTATCGCCAGTATCTCAGCCAATTACAATATATTCTGTACCGCGGAGGAAAGACTGTGTCTTCTATGAAACATGATGGGACATTTCAGCCTGGAAAGTTTGATTCACAGACCAGTGATTCAACCACAAAATTAACGATATATGACACAAGTGCAGCCGACTCCGCTGTATATTTCTGTGCTCTGAGAGATGCACAGTGTAACACGGCCATTAGTACCTGTAATAAAACAACGTCTGCAGTGCCAGCCTGCAACCACTAGATGGAGACATTCAATTGACATTCTATGAAACCAATATTTGAACACTAAATTCTAGAGCTGGTTAAAGTGCTAAGTAGTAAATGGTGAAAGGACACAAATATGTGTAATCTAAAAAAATATCATTCCAAAAAACTCATTATCTGTCTGACCTCAACAGCGTAGATTTCCAACAAAAGTGGGCTTTTCTTCTAAAAAGTTATATAACATATATTATGTAACACTAGAAGGTGGCCCGATTCTAACGCATCGGGTATTCTAGAATTTATTGTGTAGTTAATGTATGTTATAGTTCCATCTAGGCTCCATTTTAATTTTGTCTAAAACAAACATGAAGGATCCAATTCATTACTACATTTTCATTGGAGGTTTTTTTTGCTGAGAACCATATTCAACTTTCCATCCATTTTTTTTTTTTTTTAAGTGTAGAATGTTCATTTGTTTGGTTTTTTTGTGCATGATTCATCGTTTGCAACTTTTTAAAAAGTTGCAAATATGTTGTAAATGTTCTCCAATTTAGGCCTGTTTCACACGTCAGGGAAAAACACAGACGTTCTTCACTAATGTGTAAAACACGCACATGTCCCTCCATGTTCCGTGATTCACGGCACACATGGGTTGTCCATGTGCAATTCTTGATCCGTTATCAGTGATTGCACATGGACGTATGGTCACCTGTCCCGTTCCTGCTTTCTATGGTGCTGAAGTCTCCAGCGCTGTAGCGTCCGCCCACCGCTCTCTGCAGCTACTTCCGGGTTGGCTTTGGCTGAATTCATGAATATGCATGAGCTGGCCAGGAAGCTGCAGACAGCAGGGGCTGCACAGAGCATCGCTGGAAAGGTGAGTTGAAAATGTTTATTCATTTAAATGTGTGTTTTTCTGGTATGTGTTTCACTGATCACCCCACTGCGTGGTCCGTGGGACATCAGTGATACCAGAAAAAAATGGACATGTCTCCGTGAGCAATCATGGACACGCGTATACGCCGAACGGAGACACCGTCACTGAAAAAATCACTGATGTGTGAGCAGACCCATTGATTATAATGTTTCTGCGTATGTCAGTGATTCTGGTACGTATAAAAAAAAGCACATACGTACCAGATTCAATGACATCTGAAACAAGCCTTACCCTCAGAGTGATTTTAAATACAAATAAAAAGATCAGGAAATAAAGAACATTTTTAAGTTTACTCAAAATTCATGAATTGCATGTAGATTTATGAATAATTTAGCGTTCAAAGCAACAGCAAATACAAAAAAAGGGAAAGTGATTTAAAAAAATTTAAAATGACAATTCAACATTGCATTTGTGCTTTTTTATATCTAGTATTTTGTATTTTCTACTATTTTTCATTTATGCCTTATTCTTCCTTTATTTTGCTCCTTTTTTAGTTTATTTTACAAGTGATCGCATGTTTATTTTTATGTTCCCCACTGTAGGGGAAGTTTAAGATTTCCAGATATTCTTGCCTGATTCATTAATTGTGACTTTAGAAAAATGTGATTCAAAGTTTACCTGAAATGTATGTTAAATTTTAGCAATATTTTACAAAACATGCAATTTTTTAAATTAAAATTTCACAAAAAGGGTCTAAAACAAAGTAAAAACAAATTTTGGCTTTACACAAAATTCTAGAACCACTGTTTGAAGAGTTTGGAGCCAAAATCGACAACTATACCACAAAATAAAAAGAAATGTGATTTGAAATAAAATGCATTTGATGAATCGGATCCATATTCTTTATGATCCAACATGTTTTTTCAACAATATAAGGGCTCATTCAGATGTCCGTGGACATCATTCAGTGCTCTGACCACAATGCATGGACTGGCCGAGGGTCTGCCAACTTTAAGTCAGCAGTCTCTAAGGCATATATCAGGCTGCTGAATTCAGATGAGAAGACCTGTGAATGGATGTCTAAATGACCCCTAATTAAGGAGGAATTATACAGTCATTCTCATATTAGATGCAGGTGAGTTTGCATGTCAATGATTTCTAATTCTTAAGGCCCCGTTACACGCTACGATATATCTAACGATATGTCGTCGGAGTCACGTCGTTAGTGACACACATCTGGCATCGTTTGACATATCGTAGCGTGTGACAGCTACGAGCGACTGTGAACGAGCAAAAATACTCACCTTATCATTGCTCGTTGACACGTCGCTCATTTTCAAAAAATCGATCATGCTTCTGCGCGCCGGTTGTTCATTGTTCCTGAGGCAGGACACATCGCTCCGTGTGACACCCCGGGAACGATGAACTGCAGCTTACCTGCGTCCCGCCGGCAATGCGGGAGGAAGGAGGTGGGCGGTATGTTACATCCCGCTCATATCCGCCCCTCCGCTTCTATTGGCCGGCCGCTGTGTGACGTCGCTGTGACGCCGAATGTCCCTCTCCCTTCAGGAAAAGGATGTTCGCCGCCCACAGCGAGGTCATTCAGGAGGTAAGTACGTGTGACGGGGGTTTCCAACTTTGTGCGACACGGGCAACAAACAATGGGGGCGGGTACGATCGCACATGCGAACGCACGATAAATCAACGCGTGTAACGGGCCCTTTAGGAAGGTCTTTGTTACAACAGGTCAGGAGGGGTGGGATTCAGCCAGTTCTCTCCAGTTCGGGGGAATCGATTGTTAAATTTACAGCTTCCCCGAATCGGCAAGAAGCAGTGCCCTGAGCCAATTCAGGGGACTTGTTGGTTTCTTCTGATGCACATTCAGTTGAAGTATATTGCGATGCAGGAAACTCTTTCTGCACCGCAATAGGTTATATAGCTACCTGCCTATCAGAGGCTAACAGCTGTCTTAATCGTGCATGTCACCAGGGCCGGGGGGGCCCACTCGGCCTCGTCAGTTCTCCTGTCCCTTGGCCGGGGCCCACTCGCCTTTACAGTTCTGCGGTCCCCGGCCGAGTTCCGGGGACCGCAGTCCTCGGCAGCAATCTGCGGCGCCGTCACTTTAAGGCGCGCAGACATCCTCGTTTGAATTTCATCTGTGGGCGGAGCTACCGCCTTCTCAGTCCCACAGATGAAGGAGGCGAGCTTCTGTCCGGCGCTGTGTGGGCCCCCTCTCCACCGTGACCTAATCGGGTAAGTGCCCTCCCCGCCTCCCCATTATAGGCCCCGGTGAGCTGCTTCTACCCCCTGGATGTATGCCCTGGCCCCTGCCAATGCCCCCACCCGCCGATTCCGCGGGTGTGGGCCCCGCCGAGCCGCGGGTGCTGGCCCCGCCGAGCCGCGGGTGTGGGCCCCGCCGAGCCGCGGGTGTGGGCCCCGCCGAGCCGCGGGTGCTGCCAGTGCCGCGGGTGCTGTACCCGCCGAGCCGCGGGTGTGGGCCCTGCCGAGCCGCGGGTGTGGGCCCTGCCGAGCCGCGGGTGTGGGCCCTGCCGAGCCGCGGGTGCTGCCAGTGCCGCGGGTGCTGTACCCGCCGAGCCGCGGGTGTGGGCCCTGCCGAGCCGCGGGTGCTGCCAGTGCCGCTGGTGCTGTCCCCGCCAAGCCGCGGGTGTGGGCCCCACAGAGCAGCAGAGTTGTGTGCATTTGTCTGAATGTAGCAGAGTTGTATGTGTTTGTCTGAATGTAGCAGAGTTGCATGTGTTTGTCTGTATGTAGCAGAGTTGTATGTGTTTGTCTGTATGTAGCAGAGTTGTATGTGTTTGTCTGTATGTAGCAGAGTTGTATGTGTTTGTCTGTATGTAGCAGAGTTGTGTGTGTTTGTCTGTATGTAGCAGAGTTGTATGTGTTTGTCTGTATGTAGCAGAGTTGTATGTGTTTGTATGTAGCAGAGTTGTATGTGTTTGTCTGTATGTAGCAGAGTTGTATGTGTTTGTATGTAGCAGAGTTGTATGTGTTTGTCTGTATGTAGCAGAGTTGTGTTTGTCTGAATGTAGCAGAGTTGTGTGCATTTGTCTGAATGTAGCAGAGTTGTATGTGTTTGTATGTAGCAGAGTTGTATGTGTTTGTCTGTATGTAGCAGAGTTGTATGTGTTTGTCTGTATGTAGCAGAGTTGTATGTGTTTGTCTGTATGTAGCAGAGTTTGTGTGTGTGTTTGTCTGTATGTAGCAGAGCTGTATGTGTTTGTATGTAGCAGAGTTGTGTGTGTCTGTCTGTATGCAGCAGACTTGTGTGTGTGTGTGTCTGTAAGTGTATATGACTGTATATATTTGTCTGTTTATATGTATTTTTGTGAGTTTGTCTTTAAATATGTATATGTTCGTATCGGTGTCTGTGTGTGGATGGGGCCCACTGGGACTCTTCCGCCCGGGGCCCACAAAAACCTGGAGCCGGCCCTGCATGTCACCACTGTATGATGTCACTGCTATGCAACTGTGACGCCCCTGGACTATCAGGCCGTCACAGGGTATTGCACAATCTACCTTCCCGTGCAGTATCCACCTCCCTCTTGGTAATGGGTCCCTAACCAAATGGTGTTACCTACAACAGCAAATCAATCCTAGATACACCCTGCACCACACCCACCAGACACACGAGTGGACGGCTTGAGTGGAATAGAGTTGCCCACCTGGGGGGTCGGGGGGGGGAGTGAGGAGTATAGTGAGCAGTCAGAAGTCAGTAGTTAGTGAGTGGTGGTGGAGAGTAGCCCTCGAGCTGTGAGGAGCTCTGAGGAGGTCAGAAGCGGTGACTCCCATAAGGAAACTGTCTAGGTTGCAGACGGTGGTCTGGGCCTAAAGGAGTCGCACCCCCGGTCGCAGGGGATCGTGGCAAAGGGCTCAGATCTGTCGAGCAAGACAGCCGGCGGCCTTGCACCATCACAGGTCCGGGACCGAGGCACGACAGAGTACGTGGACCCTAGGTCAGGGAGTAGCTGCATGCAACCCGATAATTTACCCGTGAAGAACGGAGCCTTAAAGATTTGTTCCCAACCGCTCCAAAATCAGGGCACTAGCGCAATGAGGGGGATTGGACTTTCCATCCAAAACGGTCCAGAAAATCCCAAGCGTGAGTGTCATGGTGGGATATGGGGGGGAGGTGTATCTTGCTGTATAGATTCCTATTTTAAGCTTGGTTCACTGTCCATTATTTGTACTCCTTCTGTGTATATTGTATTGTTTGTAAGTAATCACCCCCTGTAGTGTAAGGTTATTGCCTCTTGATGCGCTTCCGTCCCTGGGTGTGGGAGGAGGTGGGCCACATACTGTAAACTCTCTGCTTACCTGGGAGATTTAGTCAGTCTGTTTGAGAACTTCAGGAGAGAAGGATTCATCCTCTGGGAGAAGCTGGGACTTCTCAGAGAGAACGGGACATTTATGCCACTACTGGACAATTTTACCCTGAGTTTTGTGGATTATGTTATGTTATCTTTGATTTGCTTGAAATAAATGCTCTTTGGATTGTACAGCTATCTCTCGCTCTGTTGATTGTGTGATATGGGAGAAGGACCCTGTGACATCTGGTGGCAGCGGCGGGATCAACAGAGCGCAGCCTAATGAAGATCCACCAACAGAGTGAGTACAGAAAATGGACTGCTTCCAGTCTAAAGGAGAAAGCCAAAGATCTGGGCTTGAGCTACCAGGGACTGAGTAAAAAGAAGCCTTAATTGATCTATTTGTGGGTGAGAGCCAGTCCACCTCCTCCCAGATGTCTGACGGACAAACACTGGGGACAGGGATCCCTGCCCTAAAAAGCCAGTGGGTGGTGTGGTTCGAAGAAGAGATGGCAGCTCTTGGCCCCGGTGTATCTCAGGAATATAAGGAGCAGGCTGCTCGCCGAGCACAGAGGAGACAGAAATCAATGGAGTCCGACAGAGAGAAAAATGTGAGTTGGAGCGTAAACCCAGCGATCCGGGAGCCTGTACGGATCACCCGGGCGGACTTCAAAGCCATTTGATGAGGCTTCCGGAGATGTGGAAGAGTTCTTCAAGGACTTTGAGCAGCAGTGTGTCATGATGGAGGTTCCCCACTCTGGCTGGGTGCGTTTGTTAGTGGGATTCCTGAACGGAAGCCTGGCGGAGGCTTATCGCACCATTGACTCACAGCAGAACCAGGATTACAACAGTGTAAAGCGGACTATCCTGGATTACCATGCCCTCACCCCAGACTCACATAGGGCACAGTTCCGAGACCTCCCATGCACCACGGGGGGATAATTTAGGATGTATGCCCATCAGATGTCCCAGGCATGTCGGGGATGGCTGGAAGCGGAAGACGCCTTCACTGTGGAAGACATTATACAGGTATTTCTTATAGAACAATTTCTTTACAAGAGTCCTTCAGAAATACAGGAATGGGTCAGAGAACGCACGCCGTGCACCTTGGATGGAGCTGCAGCACTGGCGGATGAGGCCTTTACTATCCGACTGCAATGGAGGACGCTTCTGGACAATAAGCCACAACCTGCTCCTGCACCCCTGCCCTATCCAGTTATATCTGCCCCTTCACCCAGCAGCAGGCCAATGCCAACCACGGCTCACAATCCTGGGCCCCAACAGTTCCGACCACGCCCTGGGAGAATCACAGAGAGGAAATGTTATGGGTGTGGACAACCTGGGCACCTGCAATCCAGTTGTCCCGCAAGGATTTGGAGGGACCCCCACGCACCTGTATCCCATCCGATGCATTTGTGCATTCTATCCCGCCTGAGGAAGAGTTACCACCACCTCCACCGGAGTGTACCACTGACTCCTGCACAATAGATGCTCTGTTGGAGTGTATGGCCTCCAGCCTTTGTCACCAGGTTCTCCTACTGCCTTCTCCAGAATGCACATTGGAAGGAGCATGACGCAGAGGAGATGTTATAGATGTGGGCAACCTGGGAATTTGCAAAAAACTTGCCCTGCTGGTCGATTGAGGAATGACCTTGCACCAAATCAACCTGTTCATTCTCTACAGCCGAACTACCATCAGAGGAAGCACTTACAGGAGGTTGTGCTGGATGGACAGAGAGTCATTGGATTTTGTGACTCCGGGGCATTTCTCACAATAGCTGATCCCCGAGTGGTTCAGCGAGAGGCGATACATTATAGACCAGGGATTGTTATTAAACAGGCTGGAGGACAAAGGCGGAATATCCCAAAGGTGACTGTAGATCTGGACTTTGGCTTTGAGATCAAGCAATCTGTGGTTGGGGTGATGAGTGGCCTGCCTGCAGATATTCTCCTAGGAAATGATGTGGGAGATCTACAATGTCAATTTGTGGGTGCAGGAAACACAGTTTGAGTGAAGGAGTACACAAAGGGAAGCTTGTCCTTCCAACCCTATTGCTGTACAAGGGACTACCTACAGGTTTTCAATCCAAAATAAGCGTGGAAGCCAACACCAGAATGCTGATAGACTATCCACAGCTGAGCAACATGGACTTAAGTGAGATGGCCAGAGGTCTGTGTAGACCTCATGGCATACTCACTTATTCAGAAGGAGGGAGAGGTTGTGATGGTGGGATATGGGGGGAGGTATATCTTGCTGTATAGATTCCTATTTTAAGCTTGCTTCACTGTCCATTATTTGTACTCCTTCTGTGTGCATGGTATTGTTTGTAAGTAATCACCCCCTGTAGTGCAAGGTTATTGCCTCTTGAGGTGCTTCCTTCCCTGGGTGTGGGAGGAGGTGGGCCACCTACTGTACTCAGAGGAAGAGAGTTCCGGCACACTGCACTGTTTCCCAAATAAGTGAAAATAGACTGTATCAAGTATTCTTAATCTGTTTTTCTTTATTGAAAAAATCTGTGCTGTACATAAATAGAAAGTCCGCCAGGACGTTTCGGCCCTAGGCCTTCATCAGGTCGGACAATCAGACTGGAGTACATTTATATGTGAATAAAACAGAAAAACAGATATCAGCGGGTGTAAATGATATATACAATAGTGACAATCCAAATGAAAATAACATAGTACATATATGAGGAGATACAACATAGACGGCGAAATCACAACAACATGATGTATTACCGAGAATGAATAGAGTTATAGTAACCTGTTAACACACTATGCTCCAGGTAGGGGCCCATAATGACGGTGTGGTATATTAAAGGGAGGACAAGTGGCTCACCCATGTCAAGCAAAGATCCATAATAGTGTTTAGCCGATTGTTATAAGCACAAATGCAGCAGCATGGGATCTAGTCCTATGGCAAAAGTAAGGGGAGAATAAATCAAATAAGCAATTGAGTAAAAAAGCCTAAAACGCCTGTATAGACTGAAAAGATGGGGTATAGTGTATATATGAGCATACCTGTGAAGAGATAGGAATTTTAGAAGAATCCTGTGGAAAGACCCTGTGGACGGTGTGGAAAAAATGTCCTATACAGAAAGAGAATATACATGTGAGGTAAAGAGTGGATACTCAGGTGGGATGTGTGAGTATGAGGTAAATATAGCCAATACCTGTATGGATGTAATAGGGCTAAAGACCTATTATTTATTAAGGCTAAGGATCCATTAATTTCAGGTTGGGTAATAAATGAACTCTCACCGTTACATGTGCTGCTGTTGCCAGTAGCAATGGATATGTCTGTGGATAACAATGAATGGATATAGTCTGTCATCTAGAACAATATAATGTGACGGATTATAATGTAAATGGTATACTACCAATAAAGGAGTTGCTAGTCCACAGGGATACTGGTTAGAGTAGAGTGCTTAAACTGGTGGCAGTCATATGTCTGCAAATATAATTGTTATAAGATGCTATAGTTAATTCAATGGATCAATAATCCAATGTAAAAAATGGTGTCTATGTCAAACTATAAAATAGATATTAGAGCCGGGGTATGTACATGTGTGGTAAAAATAACTGATACCATAGTGGATGTATTAAGGCTAAAAGCCTATTTGTTGTTATGGATCCAGGTCCGTACACCTCAGGTTAGATGTTCAGTGAATCTGCCACATCAAATGCACTGCTTTGGCCAGAAGCAATAAAATGTCTGCGGATAACAATGAGTAGGCATGGTATATCGTATGAATCAGAAACCATAACATGTAATATAATGGAGGTGGTATATTACCAATAGGAGAGCTTCTAGTTTGCAGGAATACTAAGTAAGAAAAATTGCTTTTGCTGACAGTAGTAACATATCTGCAGAAATAAACAATATAAGTGGCTATAATAAAACTGTGTAAATCATGAGATCAATGAAATGAAGTATATTACCCGTTGCTATAGGAGGCTGAATGAAATCTTGCTAGGTAAGTATGTCAGTGGGATAGGAGAAACTCCGGTGGGGCTGGCTGATAACAGAGAACAATGGCGGGTTGAGAATATCAAAAGGAGCGTTGTAAAATTAAGAGAGGATGTCTATGGCTTAAGAGAGGATACAATGCTGCTGAGTGAGTCACTTACCCTCCGTGTGCGGTGGTGGCTGTACGTGCAGCGCGTCCTGTGCAAATAAGTGATGTGCACGCCAGTTTAAATGGAGTCCGGGGGCAGGGGTGTCATATCCGGTCTATGGAACGTGGAAGTGATGCCGGCCTGCGTGGAACGCAAGCCGCGCATGCGCACTGGTTGCGAGCAACCCTGGGCTGTGGATCACATGAAATGTGCATCATATCCGGTAGTTGGTACGCGGAAGTGGAGGAGATCCATGTGAGACGCAGATCGCGCTTGGTAATTACAGTTCTGGTGATATGGAAGCCTATAGGGGCCATACACTATATAGTGAATCCAGTGCTGGAAGAATCGCTGGCAGGCTATAAGTGCAATGTGTCACTGGTGGGTGATCATGCCTGGGATGGCTAATTCTGTAAGAGGAAGAACAAGGATTAGAGGAATAAATGGATTGAAGGAATATAATACATGTATAGCATGTAACAAAATAAACATTGTTAATGTTATTCACATGAGACCTGTGAGAAAAAAATATCAAATGAAGATATGCATGATAACCTTCCAGTTACATCGTAATATACATCTTAAAATAAGGAATTATAGGTAGCCATACGTTATGCAGTAGCCATGAAATACCACAGGCACTGCGTGTAACATCAGACGATCAGAAAATTGCAATAGAGAAGAATCCATCAATAACCTGTCTCATATTTTCGGTTGAGCCCATGGGGTTCCATGGTGCCCAACGTGTGTATCCATCTAGCCTCAACTTCGAGGAGGCGCTTAACCCTGTCGCCTCCTCGCCGATTAATGTCAACCTGGTCAATGACCTGGAATCTCAATTGGGACACATTATGCCCTGCTGTCAGGAAGTGATGTGGAATGGGTAATAGTGTACGTCCACACCGAATGTCGAATTTATGCTTATTGATGCGGTCTCGGACATGCTGGGTAGTCTCCCCAACATATCCGAGACCGCACGGACACTTGATGTAATAGACGACAAACGTACTGTCACAGGTAAAAAAAGCCCTTGATCTGAAAGATTTTCCCAGTCCTAGAGTGTGTGAATGCATTACCTCTGTTAACATTGGAACATTGGGCACAATTCAAGCATGGAAATGTTCCAAATTGGGGATTATTTATGAACCGCTGTCTGGGGGTGGTGGTGGAGGGACCTATGTCAGCCCGAATAAGTTTATTTCTTAAGTGAGGTGATTTTTTATAGCAAACCAGTGGTGGATTCTGGAATTCCTTAATTTGGGGATATGAGAGTCCCAACAATGGCCAATGCCATAGGATGATACTTTTAAGTAAGGGCGAGAAGGGATGATAGGTGTTAATGAAGTGAACTCTTTCTTGTGGGTCCCGATGTCCCCCAGATTTGGTTGTACTCCTTATGGCTATATCATACGGGTAACCTCTTTGTACAAATTTGCTGCTCATCTCCTGATGTCTTTGAATCTTGGTTTCACTACTGCTGACAAGTCTGTAAACCCGAATATGTTGGGAGATGGGCAAGGACTGTTTGATGTGTCTAGGATGATTGCTTGAAAAGTGTAACAGGCTATTCTTATCAGTCGGTTTAGTATACATGTCAGTGGTCAATATACCGTCATTGCTTTTAATGACTAAACAGTCCAAAAAATTGATCTTATCTGAGTCCTGGTGTAGGGAGAATGAAAGGCCGGGTAGGAGACCGTTGATATTGTTGTAAAGGCTAAGAAGGGAATCAAGGTCACCATTCCAAATCATGAACACGTCATCAATATACCGACGCCACAAAAGGGAATGCTGATTGATCAAAGGGTGACAGTGTATAAATTTGTCTTCAAAGTATGTCATGAATATGTTTGCGTAGGGGGGCGCGACGTTAGAGCCCATCGCGGTCCCCCTACGCTGGACATAAAACTGATCCTGGAAAAGGAAAAAGATTTGTTCAAGAATAATCTTAAGCATATCCGTACAGAATGCTCTATGGTCAGTTGATAGCGTAGTGTATTGTTCTAGAAACCAGTTGACTGCATGAAGTCCTTCTCTATGATTTATGCTTGTATACAAGCTATTGACATCTAATGTGACCAAAAGAGATGATGGTGGAACGTGATGTAAATTGGTTAGTATCTCCAGAAAATGTGAGGTATCTTTGATATAAGATGGAGTCAGAGGGATGAATGGAGAAAGGATTTTTTCTATGGTCTTAGCAACTGGTGAGAGGACGGAATCGGTTGAGGCGACAATTGGTCTTCCTGGTGGGTAGGTGAGATGTTTATGAATTTTGGGAAGGGTATAGAAGACGGGAGTCACAGGATGTGGATTGTGTAAAAAGTCTCTAACCTTTTGGTCAATGATACCTAGATCATGGTATCGTTTAGATACTGATTTAATTAAAGACGAAACGCGGGAGGTGGGATCGGTGGGAATGGGCTCATAAGTAGTGGTGTCAGAGAGTTGGCTAAGATCTCAGAGATGTAATAGGAGCGATCGAGGACAACCGTGGCTCCGCCCTTGTCGGCTGGTTTGATAATAATAGATGAATTATTCTTAAGGGTATTAAGGGCCCTGGATTCCTCTACAGTGAGATTATTCCTTAGGTGAAATTCCCCTGTGTTAATCTTTCTGTTAAGTGTCTGGACATCATTAGAGACAAGGGAAACAAAAGTTTCCACAGGATGGTAAGACCTGGGAGACATATAGGAACTAGTGGATTGTAGGTTAAGTCCCTTCAAGGAAAAAATTAGGTCATCAGTACAATACATTGTGTTAGGAACATCAGTATCACCCTTCTTATCAAAGTGGGCTTTTAAACGTACAGTTCTGAATAAACGGTTGAGCTCTTGCTCAACCTTGAAGGTGTCATACCGGGGGGTAGGACTAAACGTAAGACCCTTCTGTAGGACTAGGTGCTCAGCGGGGGACAAGGTGTAAGATGAGATGTTGTAAACCAAGTCGGATTTACCTGGGACCTGGTCCACACCCGATCCTCCCGTTGATAGTGAGTGGTGTCTGCGCCCCCTCCTCGTCTTCTTCCTGGTTGACGTCGTGGTCCTAAAAAATGGGATCGTTGTCGTGGAGGTCGAAACTCGTTGTCCGAGCTGCCTGATGATGTATATCCTGTGTATCTGGAAGGGCGTCTTAAACTGTATGAGTCTCCTGATCGCCATCTCTAGACTGTGCCTTTCGTATAGTCTTCTTGATCCCTCAAAAATTTTTGGCGTTTCCTGTTTTCTAGTGTTTTCCTAAATTCGTTAATGAATTCCTGAGTTTTGTTTCTTAGTTGATCAAAGTCCGTGGTAGAGAGAACTTGTTCCAGTTGAGTTTCAGTAGTTTTGATATTATTAGATATCTGTTCAATTTCCTTGTGAAGATGATCAATTGTCAGGGTTATAATATCCATGGAGCACTTGTTGATTATAGCCTCAAATCTGTCACAATATTCATTGTTGTCTGAAAATAGAGTAGGTCTTAATGAAACACGTAGGCCTCGTGGTATCCGTTTCGTGCGATGGTATCCTCCTAGTGTGCCCAGATGAAGATCGAGAGCGGCATGTCTTTGTAATTCTTTTTCGTAATCCCTTCTGCGTATTTCATCCGTAGGTACACTAAGAAAGGTGCTCGATGTTGTGACTTTGGAGACTATGCTGTTAGTCTCCTCATCATTGTAAGAAAAAAACGTAAAGCTTGATTGCGACATATAGGAAACTAGGATTGTCGTGATAGGGAGACAAGGGAGCTTAGGTCAAAAATAAATTAGTCCACAAGAGAGATAAGACCTCGCATCACCTTGGGCAGGTGCTCTGGAAAAATAAACGTAATACTCAGAGGAAGAGAGTTCCGGCACACTGCACTGTTTCCCAAATAAGTGAAAATAGACTGTATCAAGTATTCTTAATCTGTTTTTCTTTATTGAAAAAATCTGTGCTGTACATAAATAGAAAGTCCGCCAGGACGTTTCGGCCCTAGGCCTTCATCAGGTCGGACAATCAGACTGGAGTATATTTATATGTGAATAAAACAGAAAAACAGATATCAGCGGGTGTAAATGATATATACAATAGTGACAATCCAAATGAAAATAACATAGTACATATATGAGGAGATACAACATAGACGGCGAAATCACAACAACATGATGTATTACCGAGAATGAATACAGTTATAGTAACCTGTTAACACACTATGCGCCAGGGAGGGGCCCATAATGACGGTGTGGTATATTAAAGGGAGGACAAGTGGCTCACCCATGTCAAGCAAAGATCCATAATAGTGTTTAGCCGATTGTTATAAGCACAAATGCAGCAGCATGGGATCTAGTCCTATGGCAAAAGTAAGGGGAGAATACATTAAATAGGCGATTGAGTAAAAAAGCCTAAAATGCCTGTATAGCCTGAAAAGATGGGGTATAGTGTATATATGAGCATACCTGTGAAGAGATAGGAATTTTAGAAGAATCCTGTGGAAAGACCCTGTGGGCGGTGTGGAAAAAATGTCCTATACAGAAAGAGAATATACATGTGAGGTAAAGAGTGGATACTCAGGTGGGATGTGTGAGTATGAGGTAAATATAGCCAATACCTGTATGGATGTAATAGGGCTAAAGACCTATTATTTATTAAGGCTAAGGATCCATTAATTTCAGGTTGGGTAATAAATGAACTCTCACCGTTACATGTGCTGCTGTTGCCAGTAGCAATGGATATGTCTGTGGATAACAATGAATGGATATAGTCTGTCATCTAGAACAATATAATGTGACGGACTATAATGTAAATGGTATTTTTACCACACATGTACATACCCCAATTGAGAAATTGAAAGAACTGTCAAGTTTGGTGGAGGATACCTGATAAAATGAGGTTGTTTCACAGCCAAAGTCATTGGATACTTGACAAAGATCAATGGTGGTCTCAATGCTGAGCTAAATGCGAGTATCCTACAAGTCCACCAGCTCAACCTGATTGCCCTGGTGCGATGGCAATTGAGGTAATATATGGGTTTGATGTCAGCTGTGATTTGTCAAAAATCACACCTGTAATCAAGCCCTAGGTTGGTTGGGAGATGTTTCTATGAGACATTCCCCCATTTAGAAACCTGTAAGTAAAAAGAAGAAAAAACAAAAATACAAAAATATCCTATATTTTAAATAATAAAAAAAAAACAGTTGTGGACTGTCAAACTATGTGACAAGGTGGCAGCGGAGTAAAAAAGTCACAGATATTGGCACAAAGGGTGGTGGACACAGTGAGTAATCATGAATCTATATCAGCGGGCCCTGAAGAGAGTCTGACTGCAGCATGATCCTCTGGGAAATACCGGGAAACACGGTATGTATAACTATCCTGCTCTTACTACCATTTAGAGTAACTTCCATTTGTAGCCCATGTCATTTTTCTTTTAACATTGATTTCCCTGGCTAGTCACAGCCATTCAAATACTTAACATGCTGCGATGGCTCCTAAAAGCTTGCTGAATTAGATTTTAAAGCTGATTTAAAAGCTCTGCAACCTTTCAACAAGCATTATTCGGGTGACAAACCTGAACAGGAACCGGAGGTACAGTCAAAAGTCTGTGTTCAGGGTTCATCAGTGGACACAAGGTGTTTGACACAGACACCATGTCAAGGGAGGAATTTGGGTGAAGACTGCTAATGGAGTCTTCCTTTGGGATATCCAAAGATGGTGCCGTATTAGCTGTATACCAGTGCCGATATATCAATGTATCAGACAATGAATACATAAGACATGTTCTTCTTGAGCCAGCATCACCAACTTACCCGTGTATTAGACAGATCCAATTATACAGTTTGCATCTCTAACCTTGAAGCTAGACAGGGAGTACTTTTACTCCTAATTTCTCACAGCGCAGTTTGTTTCTTGTACATTCTTTCTGTGTGAAAGCTACTGATAAGACTTTGCAGCTTCACATTCTGACTTCATTATCTTTGGTTAACTCCTTCATGATTATACAGCTTTGAACAGGGAGTATTAAAGATCTGTGCAATTGCTAAATAGACAGACAGATTATTATACAACTACATCTACATTTTGATTATATACATACACAGATATTCTTATTATGTTTTAACAAACATACTACAGCTCAGGCGACCTCCACAACCAAACTTTACAGTTATGGTTTTCTCGTCACTACTCACGTGGCAAATACCAAGATACTCAAAGAGTAACAAATATTCCGAATACATTTATAATTGTGTGAGTAACGAATAGTGCAGAATATATTCTCTCGTTGCTACATGTGACAAAACAATTCACATTACAGGCTGGAACAGCGGTGCCAATGTCACTGGAACACCGCCACTGCAGGTAGTGAGTATAGATTGCTTGTATGTTATTCCAGATCCTGAATTGACTCAGATGGGGTTGACCAATTGTGTATAACCTCTTTCAAATTACAATACAGGTGCATCTCAATAATAAGGAGGCAGTTCGCCAGCCATAGCGACGTCGCCGGGCAGGTAAGTGCATGTGAAGCTGCTGTAGCGATAATGTTCGCTACGGCAGCTATCACCATGATAGCGCAGCTGCGACGGGGGCGGGGACTATCGCACACGGCATCGCAGCATTGGCTTGCGATGTCGTAGTGTGCAAAGTGCCCCTAAGGGACCATTTTAAACACTTAGAAAGCCTTTGCAGGTGTTTTGTGGTAATTATTCTAATTTTCTGAGATAATGACTTTTGGGTTTTCATTGGCTGTATGCCATAATCATCAACATTACCAGAAATAAACACTTGAAATAGATCACTCAGTGTGTAATGACTCTATATAATATCTGTGTTTCCCTTTTGTATTGAATTACTGAATTAACTTGTTGATGATATTCTAATTTATTGAGATGCACCTGTATATTTACAACATAACTAGTATAAATTGCTTACACTGCACAGAGTAGAGCACCCTGTAATGTATACACGCTGCTGCCTTCAGTACAGTGTGAAAAAGGGAAGGTCATTTTTATAGTAACTTTATATTGAAAAGCCCCCTTAACTTAGAAAAAAACATATATATCCCGGAGATCTGTAGTTATGTGTACACTAGGGGGCAGACATTCATCACTGGTTTATCTAAGTACAAAAACTTTTTTCTGCATTTGGTCACATGACTATTGGTGCAGACAGGTGTGGATAAGGTAAGTGCCGTCAGTATGTGCGGATAAGCAGATACAATGGACTGAGGAGGAGAAATACTCTCATCATTGCTCTAGAATATACTCATATATTCACTGCACATCATATAATCTGATATCCTCCTGGCATTATATTATTAATCCTGATATCACTAATGGCGATTACACACGGGGCTCCGGCTATTACAGTATATGCACAGATTTGGATGTTTTTGGGTAAGTATTGGAGTCTTATTTATATGAAAAGCTGAATATACTGATAATTTATAATAATGAATTAATACTAACATATTTTGATTTCTCTACAGATTCAGTGTATGGGAACTCTATCCATCCACAGACATCTTCCATCTCTGTAGATGTTGGACAGACGGTGACATTAACATGTACCTATTCCACCTCTAGTTACCAGCCGTATCTCATCTGGTATCGCCAGTATCTCAGCCAGTTACAATATATTCTGTACCGCGGAGCAGGGAGCGTGTCCTCTATGAAACATGATGGGACATTTCAGCCTGGAAAGTTTGATTCAGAGACCAGTGATTCAACCACAAAATTAACCATATATGACACAAGTGTGGCCGACTCCGCTGTATATTTCTGTGCTCTGAGAGATGCACAGTGTAACACGGCCATTAGTATCTGTGATAAAACAACGTCTGCAGTGCCAGCCTGCAACCACTAGATGGCGATATCCACTTGAAATCCTATAATTTCATATAATATATGAAAGGATCAACATCAACAGAGCTGGATAAAGTGCTAAGAAGTAAAAAACAAAATACTCAATGGAAATACAAAATATTTTGAATATTAGTCAATATTTTCTCATTAAAAGAAAAGCAAATTATTTTTCTGATCTTAACTGCCCAGCTTTCCTACTAAAATAGATTCAGCTTCTGAAAACTTGCTTAGTTCCACTTAGGCTCCACTCTCCTTTCTCTAAAAGAAACATATTCTTTTTAATTCTACATGTATTTTTAACATTATAACCAATGAGGATTTGTAAAGCTATTCTCGTATTAGATGCAGGAACCTTTACATGTTAATGTTTTCTCATTCTCAAGATTGTTTTTTTATGATACGTTAGGTAATTTAATGTAAAAGCCAATTGAATTGATCTTTACTAGAAATTGCTAGATGACTGTGGCAGGGAGACAATCCAAAATGCCTGGTCTTGTGGGTTGGAAATAGCAAATAGTGGACTAGCATATATATCACTGGAGTTGCTGGGGCATATACAACACAGGAGGCTTAAGATCATACATCTCTGGGGAGGCTGGGGCACATACAACATTAAAGATGCTGGGGCATATAGATCACTGGGGAGGCTGGAGAATATACATCACTGGGGAGGCAGGGGCGCATACAACACTGGAGATGCTGGGCCAGTCTTGTATGTGATCCAGCTTTCCCAGTGAGGTATGCTTTCCAGCCTCCCCAGTGAGGTATGCTTTCCAACCTTCCAGTGGAAGGCGGAAGAACATATATGACTGGGGAGGCTGGGGCACATACAAGACTGGAGCCGCTGTGGCATTTGCATCAAAGGAGACTGGGTAACAAACATCACTTGGGAGGCTAGGGCACGTACACCACTGGAGATACTGAGGCATATACAACACTGGAGAAGCTGGGTCATATACATCACTGGGGAGGCTAGTTAACATACATCACTGGGGAGGCTGGAGCACATACAGCACTGGAGATGCTGGGGCATATACAACACTGGGGAGTCTGGAGAATGTACATCACTGGGGAGGCTGGGGCAGCACGGTGGCTCAGTGGTTAGCACTGCAGTCTTGCAGCGCTGGGGTCCTGGGTTCAAATCCCACCAAGGACACCACCTGCAAGGAGTTTGTATGTTCTCCCTGTGTTTGCGTGGGTTTCCTCCGGGTTCTCCGGTTTCCTCCCACACTTCAAAGACATAAAGATAAGGACTTTAGCTTGTGAGCCCCAATGGGGACAGTGTTCCTAATGTATGTAAAGCGCTGCGGAATATGTTAGCGCTATATAAAAATAAAAGATTTGATTTGAAGAAGCTGGGTCATATACATCACTGGGGAGGCTAGTTAACATACATCACTGGGGAGGCTGGGGCACATACAGCACTAGAGACACTGGTGCATATACATCACTGGGGAGGCTGGAGAACATACATCACTGTGGAGGCTAGAGCACATACAAAACTGGAGAAGCTTGGGCATATACATCAATGGGGAGGTGGAAGAACACATCACTGGGGAGGCTGGGACACATACAACATTGGAGACGCTGGGCATATACATCAAAGGAGACTGGGTAACATACATAGCTGGGGCACATACAGCACTGGGGGGCTGGGGGACATATAGCACTGTGTAGAATGGGGAACATACAGCACTGGGAGGCTGGGGCTGCCACTGCTCTTATCAATTATGGGAAAAGAGTGCAATGAGCATTAACCATCCATCCCCAAAGTACATCCCGATGCTTGTACTGGCCAGCATAAAGATGTAATCATTCAATGCAGTGCAATTGTATGTGTCAGAAATGGCTGTAACCTCTGCACAGGATGACAAAAATCAATGGACATGAGAGACATGACTGGGATGTTAAGAGTTTACATTTTTCCCAAAGTGTAAGTACTGTGCACTATCTGACAAGTACTAAAGGTACATGGAAGCATATCTAAAAAGCAAGTCAATTGTTAACTTTTAAGGGGTTCTCCACTACCATAAATTTTAGACCACAGATGAGGGTAGAGGGTGCATCATGTGCAGCAGTTTCTGCCTGTTTGGATGAAATGGGAAGCCTGTAGCTGATCATCAGCACTTAATGGCTTTGGTTGTGAGAGGTTTCCCTCCCCAGTAGGTGTTGATTCCAGGAGACCAGCCAGTGGGTAGCATAATGCAGAGTGTGAAGGTTCAGGAGGTAAGTAGATATTTTTCCCTTCTTACACCACTCTTGGCCTTTTAGTTGTAATGTCCTTAGCAATGCAGAACCTCTTTAAAGCAACCCTCTACCCTAACACTGAAAAGTGACTATATACTTGTCATGTTTAATCACACTACCTGGTGCCCTCCCATGCATTCTCTTCCTCCTGCTTCTAAAATGGCAGGGGGAATTCAGTAGTGAATGTAACGGTTCGCTTCCACTTGCATTTTGCACAGACGAGTTCAATCTGATAAAACATCAGACTGCACTCGCACGAGTGCAAACCTATGGGGCAGTGTCCATCTGCAAATGATTTCTCATCAATCGGTCTGAGAAATTAATTGCAGCATGTTGCGTTTGGCAGCGTTTCTCAGCTCACATACCCCCATACAAGCCTATGGGAGCGTGTGAAACATCACACTGCACTCGCATGTCATCCGACCACAGTGCGATGTACGCAGAGACAGGCAGCGGAGGAGATGGGGAGAAAGTGCTATCTCTTTATCTTTATTTTGTTATCTCTTTAGAAGGGGGTTCGTCTCTGCAGCTGTAATGTGATCGCAAGATCGCATCGCAGTCGCTTGACCATCGGCTGACGCTTGCAGCAGAGGGTCATTAGCATATCGCTTTCAATGCTCTCACATCGGAAGTATACGCAAGTAGAACCGTACTCTAAATCATGCCTCCTTGCCTTTCCACAGGACTTGAGATGCATGAAAGATAATATTATTTAGACTTACCACTGCTCTTCCCATGCCATTGTGGTGGTCATCTTAGAAGCAAGAGGAAAGAAATGCCCATCTGAGCGGGGAAGGTGTTCTGTTGTTGTGTCTCTCAGTAATCACACTCAGTGGAGATCTTCAGGCTATTTATTAGGTGCTATTGTCAGCCATAACATCTCTCTCTGCTGCCTGCACTCTGTCTGCAGTACCAGCGAGTTCCCACTTGCTTGTGAACACATACAAGAAGAGAGACCCCTAGAGGCCCCTAGAGGCCATACAGCATATACATATTGCTACATCCTTTCTCTTTAACCCCATAGCGACGGCCTAACGTCTCAAGACATCGGAAAAACAGGGTACTTATTCTGTTCCGACGTCTTGAGACGTCAGGCCGGAAAAAGCTTGTAGCGCCCCCCAGTGACGAAAAATCTCGGGGGTTTCAGCTACCGGAGGTAGCTGAGACCCCAAAGATTATGAATCGGGGTGGTTTTTTTGGACCCCGTTAATGCGATTGCCGGTATACACCGTATACCGGCGACAACATTAAAAAAAAATAAATGGCCGGTAAAATTGATTTATTTCTCATCTGACGTGATCAAACATGTCAGATGAGAAATAAATATGAGCCCTTAGTGCCCCCAAAGCCCCCGGTACCGGAGAGTCCCCCCACCACCCCTACCCCCCCTCCGGAAAATCCAAGATGGCGCCGACACGCGCTGAAAACTCCCTCCGCCGCCGGATCTGCATTCATTTCCCTCCGATCTGAAATGATCAAACATTTCAGATCGGAGGGAAATGTCCTCCCCCTGACCCCTCCTCCGGGCCACCGGAGATCTCTGGTCCCCGGAGCCCCCTCCGGTCTCCAGAGCCGCCTCCCCCCTCCCCCCTCCGGAGCGTGGAAGATGGCGGCCGCATTCATCCTGCTCTTTCTGCCGCATGTGACACGTCGCATGCGGCAGAAAGTTGTCCCGCCGTCACCCCCCCGTCACCCCAGCCCAGCCCAGCCCCCCCCAGCCCCCGGTCTTACGTTACCTGTCTGCTGGTGCTCCGTCCCTGCGATCACGCCGCCTGCTTCTTGAAAGCTGGCGGCGCATGCGCAGACAGCGGCTGTCAGCTGGATCCCTGCAAGCAGGGACTCTGACGTCGCTGCTGCACAGGCTGCTGCACTGTGCACCGGGGGAGGGTGAGTATTGTAATCTGCAGCCACACTCCTCACATGGAGAGACTGCTGTTCTAGAAAATGGGGGGTACGTTCTGTGAGCGTGCCCCTCATATTCTAGAATGAGGTTACTGCAGGTCACTCTGCCCTAGGTTGGACCGGGGCAGTGTGAGTGCAGTATTCTCAGATTACTGCATCCACACTGCTCATGGAGAGCTTGCTCTTCCAGAAAATGGGGGATACGTTCCCTGAACGTGCCCCCCATATTCTAGAAGATCCAGAGTTGGCGTGGGACCTCCAAAATGGATTACAGCGACCGAAATTTATTTATTTTCAATAAATTGGTAAAAGAGGAATGTTTCGGGGAGTTTTTTTTTCAAATACATTTTTTTTTTGTCTTTATTTTTTTCTATTACTTGACTGGGTTAGTAATGTCGCGTATCTGTTCAGATGCCGTGACATCACTAACCCCAGGGCTTGATGCCAGGTGACATTACAGCTGGTATCAACCCCATATATTACCCCGTCTGCCACCGCACCAGGGCGCGGGATGAGCTGGAGCGAAGCGCCAGGATTGGCGCATCTAATGGATGCGCCACTTCTGGGGCGGCTGCGGCCTGCTATTTTTAGGCTGGGAAGAGTCCAATAACCATGGCTCTTCCCACCCTGAGAATACCAGACCCCAGCTGTCCGCTTCACCTTGGCTGGTGATCTAATTTGGGGGGACCCCATGTTTTTTTTTTTTTAAAAAACGCCTGGGGAGCCCTCCAAATTGATCACCAGCCAAGGTGAAGCTGTCAGCTGTGGTTTGCAGGCTACAGCTGTCTGCTTTACCCTAGCTGGCTATCAAAAATAGGGGGGACCCCACGTCGTTTATTTTAATTATTAATTTTTTGGGGGGCTAAATACAAGGCTAGGCACCCTTTAGTGCCACATGAAAGGCACTAAAGGGTGCCAGCTTAGAATATGCAGGGGGTGGGACATTATATTTGTTTGACATCTATCCATTCATCCATTGTAGCATTTTAGGCTGTGTGCCCACAATCGGGATTTGCAGCGTTTTGGGCGCAGAGTGTTTTCCCTGCGTCCATAGCGCTGCATTGTGCAGTAGAAGCACAGTGGAAGGATTTTTAGAAATCCCATGCCCACTGTGCTTCTCTTCTCCGCAGCATAAACCGACCTGTGGTGCAGCTTCCCGAGCCTCAGCATGTAAATATATGCTGCGGAGACAAGAGTGTTCTCTGCAGGTAGCATAGAGCTCCACAGCGGCCTGAACCCAAATCGTGGGCATGGGCAGCTGCGTTCTCCCGTGGACAACACTCACATCTCTGCAGGAAGGCTGACACTGTATACTAGACGCCGTGTCGCTGGATCATGGCCACATAGCCTAAAAGTGAGACATTTGTTGCTACAGCAACATTTTTGTGAAGTACCTGTGGATTCAAAATGCTTACTATACTCCTGAATAAAATCCAGTTTCCAAAATGGGGTCACTTGTGGGGGGTTTCTGCTGTATAGGTACCCAAAGGGCCCTGCAAATGTGACATGGTGCCCGCAATTTATCTCAACTTTTCCAGAATTCAAATGGTACTCCTTCCATTCCAAGCCCTCCCATTTATCCAAACAGAGATTTTTGGCCACATGTAGGGTATCCCTGTGCTCATAAGACATTGGATAACAACCTGTTGGGTCCACGGTTTGTTGTTGTCTTTTGAAAAAGTGAGAAATTTGATGCTGAAGCAACATTTTTGTGAAAAAAATGAAAATTTTCAATATGGCAACCTAAGCTTATCAAATTCTGTGAAGTATTCGTGGATTCAAACTGCTCACTATACACCTAGATAAAAGCCTTGAGGTGTCTTGTTTCCAGAATGGAGTCACTTGTGGGGGACAGCCACTGTTTAGGCACCTCAGGGGCTCTCCAAATGCAACATGGCGTCCGCTATTGATTCCAGCCAATTTTGCAGTCAAATGGCACTCCTTCCCTTCCGAGCCCTGCCATGCGCCCAAACAGTTGATTTCCACCACATATAAGGTATCGCCAAACTCAGGAGAAATTGCACAATAAATGTTATGCTGAATTTTTTCCTTTTACTCTTGTAAAAAAAAAAGCTACCTGGTTGAAATAACAATTTTGTGGTAAAATTTGATTTATTTGTTTTCATGGCTCAACGTTATAAAATTCTGTGAAGCACCTGGGGGTTCAGGGTACTCACCAAACATCTAGATAAATTCCTTGAGGGGCCTAGTTTCCAAAATGGGGTCACTTGTGCGGGGTTTCTGCTGTTTAGGTACCTTAGGGGTCCTCCAAATGTGACATGGTGCCCGCAATCTTTTTCAGCCAAATTTCCTTTCCAAAATTCAAATATTGCTCCTTTCGTTCCAAGCCCTCCCATTTGTCAAAACAAAGGTTTCAGACCACATGTGAGGTATCACCGCGCTCATAAAAAAGTGGTTAACAAACCTTGAGGTCAAATTTTTGGAATTACCTCTTGAAAAAGTGAGAAAATTGATGCTAAAGCAACATTTTTGAGAAAATTATTAAAATTTTCAATATGACAACGTAACGTTAACAAAATCTGTGAAGTACCTGTGGATCTAAAATGCTCACTATACCCCTAGATAGAAGCCTTGAGGGGTCTAGTTTCCAAAATGGTGTCACTTGTGAGGGATTTCTTCTGTTTAGGTACCTTAGCGGACCTGTAAATGCAACATGGTGCCCGCAATCTATTTCAGCCAAATTTGCTTTCCAAAATTCAAATATTGCTCCTTCTGTTCCGAGCCCTCCCATTTGTCCAAACAGAGGTTTCTGACCACATGTGGGGTATCGGCGCGCTCATAAAAAAGTGGGGAACAAGTTTTGGGGTCCATTTTGTTGTGTTATTTCTTCTAAAAGTGAATAAATTTGGGTTAGAGCAACATTTTTAGGTAAAATTTAATTTTTGCTTTTTTTCATTCCACATTGCTTTTGTTCATGTGAAGCACCTGAAGGGTTAATAAACTTCTTGAATGTGGATTTGAGTACTTTGGGGGGTGCAGTTTTTATAATGGTGTCACTTTTGGGTATTTTCTGTCATCTAGGCCTCTCAAAGTCACTTCAAATGTGATGTGGTCCCTAAAAAAATGGTTTTGTAAATTTTGATGTAAAAATGAGAAATCGCTGATAAACTTTGAACCCCTCTAACTTCCTAACGAAAAAAAATTTTGTTTCCAAAATTGTGCTGATGTAAAGTAGATAAGTGGGAAATGTTATTTATTAACTATTTTGTGTCACAGAAATCTCTGGTTTAACGGTATAAAAATTCAAAAGTTGAAAATTGCAAAATTTTCAAAATTTTTGCCAATATTCAATTTTTTTCATAAATAAACGCAAAAAATATTGTCCTAAATTTGGTACTAACATGAAGTCCAATATGTGACGAAAAAACAATCTCAGAATCACCGGGATCCGTTGAAGCGTTCTAGAGTTATAACCTCATGAAGTGACACTGGTCAGAATTGCAAAATTTGGTCTGGTCATTAAGGTGAAAATTAGCTCCGTCACTAAAGGGTTAAACAAGAATAACAATCAAACTTAATAAACACAAGTTAATCTGACCAAGTAAAAGAGAATTACAATATATAGTTAGATATAATCCTTGAGGTGCGCAGGCTTTCTGATCATTCTGCCCGCCCTAGTGACATAAGAAGAGTCAATGTCCACCTCTGGTAGTTGTTCTGATTCTGGTAATGTGCCTTCTGATATTGCCTGTCTCTGGTTAACAGTCTCACCCTGATGGTCAGCAGTCACTGTTGGTACTTGGCTTGGACTTGCTGCCTCGTTATCTTGGGTATCAGGATATTGTTCAAAAGGCCATGAATCATCTTGTTCTTGTGTTTTCCTCAAATATCTCCTATTTCTCCTTAGGCTTCTTCCGTCTTCTGTTACAATTTCGTAGGACAGAGGTCCTAGTTTCTGGACAACCTTTGCCTTTTGCCAGTGTTTGTCATATTTGCTGCTTGGCTGCAGCCGTATGTTGTCATTCCTCTGGAGATCTGGCAGATCCTTTGCAGATTTATTGTAATAGAAAGCTTGCCTATCTTGATTTTTCTTTAGTTGAGCTTTGATGTTTCCCACCAACTTTGGCTTTAACAGATGACTAGCGGTTGGTATGAGTGTCTTTGTACGTCTACTCATGAGCCTCTGTTCCGGACTGATGTCTATGCCTTGGGTGGGTGTGTTTCTATGATCCAGTATAGACAGATATACTTCAGTACCTGCCTGTTTTGCTTTTTTAAGGAGTCTTTTGGCCGTTTTTACTGGGGACTCTGCTTTGCCATTACTCTGTGGATATCTTGGAGAAGACGTCTGGTGTTCAAATTCCCATCTCTTGCTGAAAGTTTTAAACTCTTCTGAAGTAAACTGAGCAGCATTGTCAGAGAACACAATATCTGGAATGCCATAACTGGCAAAATGGGCCTTGAGTTTTTTAATCACTGTTCTCGCCCTTGTGTCCTGTAACAAATCAATCTCCCAAAAGTTAGATAAATAGTCCACTGTAATCAGGTATTCTTTGTCATTCCATGTGAACACATCTGTTCCAATTTTTTGACCAAGGCCTCTGTGGAATTTCATGAGGTTGCAATGTCTCCTTTTGTTGCTTATCACTGCAGGATGCACATATTTCACATTGTGCTATGTAGTTTTTAATGTGGTCATTCACTCCTGGCCAATAAATAGATTCTCTTGCTCGCCGTAGACATCCTTCCCTGCCTAAGTGCGAAGAGTGCAGTGTTTCCAGTATGTCTCTTCTGAGTGCTTCTGGTATAACAGCTCTGTCTCCTTTAAAGATGATTCCTTGCTGCACTGACAGTTCATCTCTTATGTGGAAGAATGGAGAAACTTCCCTAGGCGCATGCTGCTTGTATTTTGGCCAGCCCCGCAAGATGACAGTCTTTAAGATCTGGAGTATTTTATCCTTCTCTGTACAAGTCTGTATTTGCTTAAACTTGTCTTTTGACACCGCCAGATAGTCACACATATTGATGGTTTCAATTTCATTCTCCTCATCATTTGTGCCAGGTAGGTATGCTCTGCTTAGAGTATCTGCAATCAGTAAGTCTCTTCCTGGACAGTAACAGATGTCAAAATCGTATTTCTGAAGTCGTAACAGCATGCGCTGTATTTTTTTGGGGCATTTAGTAGTGGTTTCTTTGTAATGCTCTCCAATGGCTTGTGATCAGATTGCACTGTTACTCGTTGACCATAGGTGTACTGGTGAAACTTCTCCATCCCAAATTCCACAGCCAGTAACTCCTTCTCAATCTGAGCATATCCCTGCTCTGTTGTTGTTAGGGCTCTGCTTGCAAACGTAATTGGCTGTTTGTTCTGCATTAGTGCAGCTCAAAGGCCTTTTTCTGAAGCATCACATTGTACCACCACTTCTCGATCTGGGTCGAAATACTTCAGGGTTGCTGCATCTGCAATAGCCTTCTTTACTGACCGGAAAGCAGTTTCCTGGTTTTCTGTCCATTCCCAGAGCACATCTTTGTGGGTTAGCTGTCTCAGTGGCTCACACATATCTGACAGATGCTTGCAAAACTTGGAGAGATAATTTACCATGCCCAGAAATCGTTGTACTCCACACACATCAGTTGGGGTTGGCAAATCTTGAATTGCTCTCACCTTTTCTGGATCCACTTTTACACCATTTGAGGTCAGAAGATGTCCAATATATGCAACTTCTGTCATTTTCAGTTTGAATTTGTCCACGTTCAGCTTTATTTGTTTTGCTCTACATCGGTCCAAAAATTGTATCATCTTCTGATCATGATCCTTGATTGCAGATTCCATATCTTCGCCTTCTCCCACTATAAGGATATCATCTGCTAATGTTTTTACTCCAGGAAGTCCTTCCAAAGCCTGCATCAATTTCTGCTGGAACATCTCCGGAGCAGGTTTTAGTCCCATGGGCAGTCTCAGCCATTTATAGCGTCCAAATGGTGAAGAAAATGTTGTCAATAAACTTGATTCTTCAGTCAGTTCCACATGCCAGAATCCATTTTTGACATCACATACAGAAAATATTTTAGCCTTTGATAGATCTGGGAGAACATCCTCCAATGTTGGCATCGGGTAATGATTTCTTTTCAGCGCCTTGTTGAGTGGCTTCGGATCAATGCATATTCTTAACTTGCCTGATGGTTTCTGCACAATGACCAAACTGCTGATCCAATCTGTACTCTTCTGGACTGGTTCTATCATGCCTCTGTTCTGTAAATCTTGTAGCTCTACTTTCAGTGGTTGCATTAAAGCTACAGGCACCCTTCTTGTAGGTAATCTGGTACGCTGCACGGTTTTATCAATTTCTAGCCTGTATTTACCTTCAAAACACCCATCACCTTCAAATAAATCAGCATACTCCATTTTTATTTTTTGAAAGTCCAAATTGCGCTCTGCATTTAGTTTGGAATTTGGTATATCCTGGGAAACCTCAACAGACATAATGTTCTGCGACTGTACTTTTATTAAGTCCATTACCTGCACTGCTTTTACTCCCAGTATTGGTACATGGGTCCCACCATGCAGCACAGTAAATTCAGCTCTGTAACTTTTCCTGTTACATGGGTTCCGTATTTTGAGCTTACATGTCCCCATAGGTTTCAGAACACTTTTGTTGTACATCACCAGTACCTTATCCGTTGGCTCAATGGAAACCTGTTTGTTCAGCAGAGCACTTGGAATTACATTGCAGCTTGCTCCACAATCCAGCTGAAATCTAATGGGCTTCTCATCCAACAGGAAGGTTGCATAGAGCTGCTTGGCATCCTTGACTACTGGCTGCCTGATTGCATTGACATTCTCTGTTGCAGGTCGCAGCAGTAGCCATGTAATGTCCTCTGCACTGTCAGTGTCTGGTGTCACAGTGTGGACCTGTCTATGCTGTTTGCTTGTTCCCAACCTGCAGACAGCTGAGAAATGATTCTTCTTGCCACATAACCTGCAGGTTTCGCCATATGCTGCACACTTGGTCTTGTCTCTCTCATGTCTCTTGCCACAATATTTGCAGTGGATCGTGCTTATAGGGGAGCTTGGTCTTGTCTTTCCTCTCATAGATACTGCATGTACCTCATCATCATCATTATTATCACTGGTGCCAGCCATCATCTTCAGGCTGCGCTTTGTCAGCTCTGCAGCCCTGCAGATTTGCATGGATCTCTATAAGGTCAGCTCTTCGTCTCTGAGTAAACGTTCTCTGAGGCAAGTGTCCATAATGCCACATACAATTCTGTCTCTTATGAGGCTATCTCTGATTTCCCCAAAGCCACATGTTGCAGCCAATGTCCTCAGCTCTGTCACATATCTGTCTAGATTTTCACCATCCGCCTGCTGTCTTGTGAAAAACTTGTATCTCTCCACAGTCTCATTTCTCTTGGGGTCACAGTGCTTATCAAATGCCTCCACAATCTCTGCTAGGACGAGGTGGTCTGTGTCTGGCAGTAAGGTCTGGGCTAGTTCTCTGCCTTTTTCCCCAATTAAGTAATAAAACAGCTTTACTTTACGTTTGTCATCACTGGGGGCCACTGTCAGATCCACATACAGAGTAAACTCCTCTTTCCAGTGTCTCCATGTCTGGGATAGATTACATGATGAGACATCCAGTTTCTGAGGGGGCTTCAGACCAGTCTCCATCTTGTACAATGACAGGAAATCTGTACTCACAGTTGCAATGATGTTCTGTACAGTCCCAGTCTGACACACAAGCTCTGAGGATTTGCAGGTGTGTCACATGAAGGTTCTGTGCCCAGCTGCCACCATGTTCTGTTGTTGTGTCTCTCAGTAATCACACTCAGTGGAGATCTTCAGGCTATTAGGTGGTATTGTCAGCCATTGCATCTCTCCCTGCTGCCTGCATATGTGGCGCCCTGGACAAGCCAGGTCGTCACAGGTACTACACCAACACACCCCATACCCCGGCTAGGCACACCTAGGTCAAACACAAATCCTTGTTGCCTTCCTCCAGGGGCTGATGTCCACACCAGGGGGTGGGCCAGGCAGTTGGTCCCGCCCACCGAGGAGTTCACAGTCCTGGAGGCAGGAAAAGGCAGTCAGATAAGTTTAGAGAGTGAAGTGGTAGTAGAGGAGACTGACTGTGTCCGGGTGCGTGGCCCGGGCACATACAGCAAGGTTGGCAGACGGTGGTGACCGTCTGCAGGAGAGGCTGATTGGAGTGAACTGTAAGGACCGGGGACGGGCGGTGGCCCGCCGGTACCGGATCGGGGAGTGAAGAGAAGCCAGCACCATCCGGCAGGGCCTACGGACCCCGACCAGGCTAGGAGTCGCCGTAAAACAGGTCAAATCCGTTAGCGAAGGGAACCTCCGGGGTTTCCCAGCAGTCAAGACCCGATTGAAGGCAACAGCTCACACCGTAAAGGGAAACACAGTCACCACCAAGGCTACAGTTCCCAGGGCCAGAGCCTGCGGGCAAAAGGGGATCCCTCAGCATCCATCCAAGCTGGGGAGCGGGTTACCGGTGGGAAGCCATTGGAACCGTAAACACAACACAGGTGCAGGGAAAGGCAGTCACCATCAACCTACCGGGAGGAGAACAACCGCAGCCGCCTGTGGGACCCGTCCATCCAGCCGTTTGACCAGAGACTCCGTGTAAATTACTGGCTGAGTGAGTACCACCGTGCCGTGCGGCACAGAGCTGCCCCCGCGACCCTGCACCTCACCAGGCCCCGTAACCCACCTGTCATCCCCAAACCCTCACCGGGGCCCCGGTACAACCAACCCCCCTACCCACGGAGGGGAGAACCAACATCCAAGTTGCTCCCTGTCATCGCTCACAGAATCCCCGTCCAGAGCAGCGGTGGTGTCACAACTTCACCACAACCGTGGGTGGCGTCACAGACAATATCCCCAAACCACACACCAAACCCCCCTTTCACTCACGGGCGAGGAACGCCGCTTGAGTCCCCGGTATCCGCCCCACCGCTCGAGCCACCACCGAGCAGCAGCAGCCGAACCCGAGCAGTGGGTGAGCGCAGCGTCCCCTCCTCCGCCCGCGACACATACAAGAAGAGAGACCCCTAGAGGCCTCTAGGGGACATACAGCATATACATATTGCTACAGAAGGCAAACCAAGAACATCACGTATAGTGACTATATCTGAGAAATATATAGTCAGTTTTCAATCCTGGGGTGGAGGGTCACTTTAATGTCAAGTATTTTTGGGCAATGATCAGATATTACCTTAGCCTTGTATTTTGTACGTGAGTTACCATCTTTCGTAAAATAAACGTACCCTAACCCTAGGTCTATTCTTGAGTATCACTTATATGATTTTGAATGGCATGAATATTGTGCTTTGTTATGATTTTTATATATCTCTAGATATCCATCCTTCTATTCTAATTTCATACAGACATCTGTCAGTTTTTTGTCCTTTGTTATATCTTTAGCAGCCTTTACCCCCTACAACTGTCTATATTGTTGGACTCACTACTTCATTAATTCTCATAATATCAATACTAGAAAACATACCAAGTTGTTTCTAAGGATGAAGCAGCAGCATAGCTACCGGGGGGCAGAGCGTGCAGTAGCCCTGGGCCCTGTTATTATAGGGGCCCCCCAGAAGCTACTGCTACTGTTAACTATATCAGCGTGCTCAGCGTCTATATAGTTAAACTGTGCTGCAGAACAGGGAGACACAATCTTTCTGCATTGCCGCTCTGCGTTTTGTAGACTGCAGGGCACTTTAAGCCTACGGTCTGCAGAAAAGTGGGAGAAGCTGGCACCCACAGAGGTTGTCACAGTCCATATGCGGTGACATTATTCCGCAGTGTCGGACTCTGACGTCCTATGTGTGCGATGACAGCACCCCCCTCTCCAGAGCCATCAGGACCCTGGACCCAGGATTAGGTGAGTATAGGATAATTTTCATTTTAATGGCAGAACAGGAAAACTATATACCATGATGGGGACATATGTACCAGGATGGTAGACATTTACACCATGATGGGGCCAGGAGGGGAAACATATATTCCAGGATAGGGCCATATATACCAGGATGTAGACATCTATACCAGGATGGGGCCAGGATTGGAGACATACTGTATATACCGAGATGGGGCCATATATACCAGGATGGGACCAGAATAGGGACATATACACCAGGATGGGGAGATACACAACAGGATGGGGGCATATACACCAAGATGGGGACAAATACTACAGGATGAGGCCAGGATGGGAGACATATATACCAGGATGGTGCCATATATACATAGTTACATATATAGTTACATAGTTACTTAGGTTGAAAAAAGACCTAGGTCCATCTAGTTCAACCTTCCTCCACCAGTTCTACATTTAGTCACTAAGTCATTTATAACCAACAATGTTGTGTGTACTGAGGAAATCATCCAGCCCTTTTATAAAAGCTGTTATAGTATCTGCCATTACTACCTCTTGTGGTAGGGCATTCCACAGTCTGACTGCTCTAACTGTAAAGAACCCTTTCCTATTTAGCTGTCGGAATCGTTTTTCTTCCACTCGCAGTGAGTGCCCCCTGGTCCTTAGTACTGTCTTTGGAAGAAATAAGTCATGTGCCAGTCCTTTATATTGACCACACATGTATTTATACATATAAATGAGATCTCCTCTGAGACGTCTTTTTTCTAAGCTAAACATATCTAACTTTTTCAACCTGTCATCATATGTGAGGCCTTCCATTCCTTGTAGTAGTCTAGTTGCCTGCCTTTGAACTGACTCTAACTTCTGAATGTCCTTTTTAAAATGTGGAGCCCAAAACTGAATCCCATATTCCAGATGTGGCCTTACAAGTGATTTATAGAGGGGTAACAATACGTTGGGATCACGGGATCTAATCTCTCTTTTTATACACCCTAAAATCTTGTTTGCTTTAGCAGCTGCTGCTTGACATTGAGTGCTGCTGCTCAGCTTATTTGTAATGAGAATACCCAAGTCCTTCTCCTGTTCTGTAGTCACGAGTTTACTTACATTTTATGTATACGCAGCTATAGGATTACTCCGTCCTAGGTGCATTACTTTACATTTATCAACATTAAATCTCATTTGCCAAGTATCTGCCCATTCTGACATCTTATCCAGATCTTTTTGTAATATTGTACTATCCAGGTCAGTTTTTAATATCCTACATAGTTTGGTGTCATCGGCAAAGACTGACACTGTACTATCAATCCCATCCACAAGGTCATTAATAAAGAGAGTAAAAAGAATCGGTCCAAGTACAGATCCCTGCGGCACCCCACTGCTGACTATAGCCCATTTAGAGAATGTACCCTTTATGACTACTCTTTGTTTCCTATCTTTTAGCCAATTCCTTACCCAGTTGCATATTGTGTCCCCTAGTCCTTGCTTCTGGAGCTTTAGTATAAGGCTATTATGTGGGACAGTATCAAATGCCTTTGCAAAGTCCAAATAAATCACATCAGCTGCATTACCAATATCCAGGTTTGAACTTACCCCCTCATAGAACCCCAACAGGTTGGTTAGACACGACTTATCTTTCATGAATCCATGCTGTCTGTCAGTTATTATATTATTTTCTGCAATATATTTTTGCATGTCATCCCTTAAAATGCCCTCAAAAACTTTGCATACTACTGATGTCAGGCTTACTGGACGGTAGTTGCCTGGATCTACCCGCTTACCTTTCTTAAATATTGGTACCACATCAGCAATCCTCCAATCCTGAGGCACCAACCCTGTTACAAGCGAGCCTAAAAAGATGAGATACAGCGGTCTGTCGATTACGGAGCTCAAGATGCGGACATACATAAAAGGATGGGAGACTTATATTCCAGGATGGGGGATATATACCAGGATGTGGACATATATACCAGGATGGGGTGACACATATACCAGGATGGGGGTTCATATTTGCCAGGATGGGACCTATAATGAAGACATATACCAGAATGGGGTCATAGTTACCAAAAAGGGGCCCAGGATAGGGGACATATATACCAGGTTGTGGACATATATACCAGGATAGGGACATACACTGTATGCAGAATTATCAGGCAAGTTGTATTTTAGAAGATTTTTTTTATTATTATTGATCAACAACTATGTTCTCAATCAACCAAAATGACTCATAAATATCAAAGCTTAATATTTTTGGAAGTTGGAGTGAGTTTTTTTTAGACTTGGCTTCTTAGGAGGATATCTGTTTGTGCAGGTATCTATTACTGTGCAGAATTATTAGGCAACTTAATAAAAACCAAATATATTCCCATCTCACTTGTTTATTTTCACCAGGTAAACCAATATTACTGCACAATAAAAATAAACATTTCTGACATGCATAAACAAAACACAAAAAAATGAGTGACCAATATAGCCACTTTTCTTTATGATGACACTCAACAGCCTACCATCCATAGATTCTGTCAGTTGCTTGATCTTTTTACGATCAACATTGCATGCAGCAGCCACCACAGCCTCCAAGATACTGTTCCGAGAGGTGTACTGTTTTTCCTCCCTGTAGATCTAACATTTTATGAGGGACCACAGGTTCTCTATGGGGTTCAGATCAGGTGAACAAGGGCGTCATGTCATTATTTTTTCATCTTTTAGACCTTTACTTGCCAGCCACGCTGTGAAGTAGTTGGATGCATGTGATGGAGCATTGTCCTACATGAAAATCATGTTTTTCTTGAACGATACCGACTTCTTCCTGTACCACTGCTTGAAGAAGTTGTCTTCCAGAAACTGTCAGTAGGTCTAGGAGTTGAGCTTCACTCCAACCTCAACCAGAAAAGGTCCCACAAGTTCATCTTTGATGACACCAGCCCATACCAGTACCCCACCTCCACCTTGCTGGTGTCTGAGTCGGAGTGGAGCTCTCTGCCATTCACTAATCCAGCCTCTGGCCCATCCATCTGGCCCATCAAGAGTCACTCTCATTTCATCAGTCCATAAAACCTTTGAAAAATCAGTCTTAAGATATTTCTTGTCCCAGTCTTGACATTTTATCTTATGTTTCTTGTTCAAAAGTTGTCAATTTTCAGCCTTCCTTACCTTGGCCATGTCCCCGAGTATGGCACATCTTGTGCTTTTTGATACTCCAGTAACATTACAGCTCTTAAATATGGCCAAATTGGTGGCAAATGGCATCTTGGCAGCTTCCCACTTGATTTTCCTCAATTCATGGGCAGTTATTTTGCGCCTTTTTTGCCCAACACGGTTCTTGCGACCCTGTTGGCTATTTGCCATGAAACACTTGATTGTTTGGTGATCGCACTTCAAAAGTTTGGAAATTTCAAGACTGCTGCATCCCTCCGCAAGACATCTCACAATTTTGGACTTTTCAGAGCCAGTCCAATCTCTTTTCTGAGCCATTTTGTCAAAGAAAAGGAAGTTGCCTAATAATTAAGCACACCTTATATAGGTTGTTGATGTCATTACACCACACCCCTCCTCAATACAGACATGCACATCACCGGACTTACTTAATTAGTAGTTGGCTCTCAAGTCTATACAGCTTGGAATAGGAAAACATGTATAAAAATGATCATGTGATCAAAATACTCATTTGCCTAATAATTCTGCACACAGTGTATATACTATGATGGGGAATATGTATAACAGGAGGACCCAGGATGGGGCATATGTATCAGGATGGGTCAAAAATAGGGTCATATATAGCCGGATGGGGAACATATACTGTATACCAGGCTGTAAGACAGATATATCAAGATGGGAAACATATTTACCAGGATGGGGGCATATTACCAGATGGAAAACATATATAGCAGGATGGGGCGAGGATGGGGGCATATATACCAGGATGGGGGCATATTACCAAATGGGAAACATATATAGCAGGATGGGGTGAGGATGGGGGCATATATTACAGGATGGAGACTTATATACCTGAATGGGAGATACAGTGCCTACAAGTAGTATTCAACACCCTGCAGATTTAGCAGGTTTACACATTCGGAATTGACTTGGCATTGTGACATTTGGACTGTAGATCAGCCTGGAAGTGTGAAATGCACTGCAGCAAAAAAGAATGTTATTTCTTTTTTTATTTTTTTTTTAAATTGTGAAAAGTTTATTCAGAGGGTCATTTATTATTCAACCCCTCAAACCACAAGAATTCTGTTTGGTTCCCCTAAAGTATTAAGAAGTATTTCAGGCACAAAGAACAATGAGCTTCACATGTTTGGATTAATTATCTCTTTTTCCAGACTTTTCTGACTAATTAAGACCCTCCCCAAACTTGTGAACAGCACTCATACTTGGTCAACATGGGAAAGACAAAGGAGCATTCCAAGGCCATCATAGACAAGATCGTGGAGGGTCACAAGGCTAGCAAGGGGTACAAAACCCTTTCCAAGGAGTTGGGCCTACCTGTCTCCACTGTTGGGAGCATCATCCGGAAGTGGAAGGCTTATGGAACTACTGTTAGCCTTCCACGGCCTGGATAGCCTTTGAAAGTTTCCACCCGTGCCGAGGCCAGGCTTGTCCGAAGAGTCAAGGCTAACCCAAGGACAATAAGGAAGGAGCTCCGGGAAGATCTCATGGCAATGGGGACATTGGTTTCAGTCAATACCATAAGTAACGTACTCCACTGCTATGGTCTCCGTTCCAGACGAGCCCGTAAGGTACCTTTACTTTCAAAGCGTCATGTCAAGGCTCGTCTACAGTTTGCTCATGATCACTTGGAGGACTCTGAGACAGTCTGGTTCAAGGTTCTCTGGTCTGATGTGACCAAGATCGAGATCTTTGGTGCCAACCACACACGTGACGTTTGGAGACTGGATGGCACTGCATACGACCCCAAGAATACCATCCCTACAGTCAAGCATGGTGGTGGCAGCATCATGCTGTGGGGCTGTTTCTCAGCCAAGGGGCCTGGCCATCTGGTCCGCATCCATGGGAAGATGGATAGCACGGCCTACCTGGAGATTTTGGCCAAGAACCACCGCTCCTCCATCAAGGATCTTAAGATGGGTCGTCATTTCATCTTCCAACAAGACAACGACCCAAAGCACACAGCCAAGAAAACCAAGGCCTGGTTCAAGAGGGAAAAAATCAAGGTGTTGCAGTGGCCTAGTCAGTCTCCTGACCTTAACCCAATTGAAAACTTGTGGAAGGAGCTCAAGATTAAAGTCCACATGAGACACCCAAAGAACCTAGATAACTTGGAGAAGATCTGCATGGAGGAGTGGGCCAAGATAACTCCAGAGACCTGTGCCGGCCTGATCAGGTCTTATAAAAGACGATTATTAGCTGTAATTGCAAACAAGGGTTATTCCACAAAATATTAAACCTAGGGGTTGAATAATAATTGATCCACACTTTTATGTTGAAAATTTATTAAAATTTAACTGAGCAACATAACTTGTTGGTTTGTAAGATTTATGCATCTGTTAATAAATCCTGCTCTTGTTTGAAGTTTGCAGGCTCTAACTTATTTGCATCTTATCAAACCTGCTAAATCTGCAGGGGGTTAAATACTACTTGTAGGCACTGTATATACCCCAATTTGAGACATATATGAAAAAGGGGCCCAGTATAATGGACATTAGTACAGGATGGGGGACATTACTCCATAATGAAGGGGGGGATTTGGGGAAGATTTAGAATGCTACAGTGGCCCATATATCTGATGAAATTGTAGGGGGAGGTGGGGGCCAGATCCAAATCTTGCATTTGGGGCCCACTGGACTCTAGTTACGTCACTGGTGTAGTGGGCCCATATACATTGTGGGGGCCTTTATGTAGCGTGGGAGCTAAAGCTGGGGACATTATACAGTGTGGGAGCTAATGTGTGGGTCACTATATAGCGTTGGATCAAATGTGGTGGCCATTATACTGCGTGGGATCTAATGTGGGGGCTGTCATGGGGATTTGGAGTCATTATACAGCTTGAGGACTACTTTAGGGACCATCATAGAGTGTGATGAGTCATGACTGGAAGAAATGTTTCCTCAGTTGCCTGCTTAGGGGCCCTATCAGATGTTCCATCTCTAGTTGTGTTAACAGAAGAAAAGATTGAAAATAACAGATTTTGACAGAGCTGCATTATTTCTATTGACCAATAGATGGCACACTTCTTTCACATGTATTTTTGAAGGGAATCTGTCAGCAGATTTTTGCTATTTAATCTGAGAGCAGCATAATGAAGTCATTGAGACCTTAATTCTAGGGATGTGTCACATAATAAGTTGAGCTGTGAAGGCTTTGTTCACACATGTTTTTGCTGGATTTGTTTTCTGCAGCAAAACCTGTTCTATTGGCAGTAGAAAAAGCTGTGTTTTTGCTGCGTTTTTGGTGCGTCAATTGTTTACTGTACATGTCTAAATAAAGTTATTTTCATTCACCAACACATTTTTGCCCTCTCATTGCTTTCAATGACGAAAAAAGCAGCAAAAACGTTTGAAGATTCGCCATGCTGCGACTATCTTTAAAAAATGAAGCAGTTTTCCAATTCAGTCTGGGGGAAAAAAAAAACGGTGTGTGTGTGCAGGAGATTCTGGAATCACAGCTATTGCTGGTACTGTAAAAATCTGCTTTTTATTAGCATTTATTTGCATAAAACCAATGAAGAAACCATGCAAAAATGCACTGTGTGAAAATCTGTAAACCTGCCACCCACCACTTATTGGCAGCGGTGTACACAGGAAGCTGGCAGTCAGTGGTATGCATATCTCCCAACTTTTGAAGAACAGAAAGGGACAAATTATACAGCCCGCTGCAGCGATTTTTGACCACGCCCCTAGCTACACCCATTTACCATTTCTTTCTACCCTGCAGGAGGAGATATCAGAGGGGCGGTAGCAGTGAGGGACATTAAAGGGGTGGTTCACCCATATTTTTTATTGTCTAGATCGATATTATATTGAGAAACAATGTTTCTCTCAAATACCTTGTGTTGTCAATAGTGCCTGTGAGAGGCGCTATTGCAGACCGCTGCTCCCCGTCCAGTGACGTACCCGTCCAATGCTGCCACGTCACATCCATGCAGCCGGCTACAGTCTTCCAGACACTGAGCTGTGAGCGGTGTTTCACTGCTGTCACAGCCCATTTGCTCCCCCCTCCTCCTCCCTCCTAGCACGGCGCGTCTCCTGCCCCCCCTCTCTCCTCCCTCCTCCCCCCTCCTCCCCCCTCCCTCCTAGCACAGCACGGCGCGTCTCCTCCTCCCCCCTCCCTCCTAGCACAGCACGGCGCGTCTCCTCCTCCCCCCTCCCTCCTCCCTCCTCCCTCCTCCTCCCCCCTCCCTCTTAGCACAGCACGGCGCGTCTCCTGCTCCCCCCTCCCTCCTCCCTCCTCCCCCCTCCTCCCCCCTCCATCCTAGCACAGCACGGCGCGTCTCCTCCTCCCTCCTCGCAGAACGCTGCAAGCAAGAGACGTGCTGTGAGGGAGGAGGAGCAGGGAGCAGATGGGCTCAGAATGTAGCCGGCTGCACGGATGTGACGAGGCAGCATTGGACGGGTACGTCACTGGACGGGGAGCAACGGTCTGCAATAGCGCCTCTCACAGGAACTATTGACAACACAAGGTATTTGAGAGAAACATTGTTTCTCAATATAATATCGATCTAGACAATAAAAAATATGGGTGAACCACCCCTTTAAGTAGACGCCCAAGACTACAGGGCGTAGACCCAAATCCAAGACTGTCCCGCTGTATCCAGGATGATAGGGACTAGAGGTGAGCGAATTAATTCACAGGACTCCGGTCCAGAGTCTATGGCAGTGGTACCAGGCGGATGAATGGGAGGCCACTAATTTCTTACCTTCCAGGGTCCCCGGTGTGGTTTTTGATTAGTCATGGCTGGGTCGATGTCACCTTTGCCTCCTGCTCATCTCTAGTTGGGACCTGTGGATTTAGTTTTTGTTCATTCATTCATAGTCGGTGCAGATAGTAAAACTTAGACATGAGATGAGAAAGTTCTACGTGACATCTTGTTTTTTTGTGTCTGTAAGGCCGTGTTCTCATGTTGTATGAATACTGAGTTTTATGTTATCTTCAGGTGTCCGCACCAAATGATGCAGATGTGAAGCCGCATTTTTAATGTGTTTTTTTGTACAGACAAACTTTTATTCTGCATTTCAAAAGTAACTGCAGTCCTCACCTCCAGACTATCCACTCCACTCCGCTTCATTTGACCCTGCAGGTCCTCTCTCTTGTCCTTCTCACAATTCCCAACTCACTCTGCCCGGGAAACCTCGGCCCTACATGCCCTCCTGTTCTGTGGACCGTCCCTCCCCCCTTAGCCCCTGTTGCCCTGTCACTTCCTATCCATCTTTTCTCACTAAGGGACCCAGGAACCAGCGACACCCTGTGGCAGCCGGCCATATGACAGGAGAAGACATTTACAAAATCACAATCCATAAAAGCACAGGCATAAACATGAAATACAGTGCATTAAGATAAAACCCATTCACCAGGCATATTCAGGGGTAGCTGGGTGATGGACAGCCTATTACACTGACACAATTTTAGATTAAGCCATGTAGCAGAGCTGAGAGAGCTGTTCCTGCTCACACCAGGCTCTCTATAGAGATTGTAGAATGATAGTGAGGTGTCAATCAGAGGAAGGGGCGTGACGCTCTGCCATGCATGTGACATTGTAGTCCAGCAATGATAAGACTCCTGCTGCTTAAACAAACATAGCAAATAGACAACAGATTGGACTGAACTTAGCATGGACACCTGATCTACATAGCACAGGGTAGCCCAGAACTCCCAGACTCAAGCAATCTACCAGCCTCGGCCTCCCAGGAAGCTTCCCAGGAAGCCGCGATTGCGCCCTACGTGTACCGCAAGTTAAGGAAACTTAACCACCAGCGGCTGCACATGAGGGCACTGAGGCTGCATGATTTTGTATGTTGTCCATGGTCCTGATGGACCACGGACAACATTACTGCAACATTTCAACATTTCTCGGTAGCCGAGCGTTCAGCTGAGCGCCCGACCGCCGGCATGTGTCAGCTCTCAGCTGAGCGCTAAGCCGCTGGCATGTTAGGGCGCTCAGCTGAGAGCTGTCACATGCCGGCGGCATGTCAGGGCGCTCAGCTGAGTGCTCGGCCGCCGGCATGTTAGGGCGCTCAGCTGAGCGCTTTGCCGCCGGCAAGTCAGGGCGCTCAGCTGAGAACTGTCACATGCCGGCGGCATGTCAGGGCGCTCAGCTGAGCGCTCGGCCGCCGGCATGTTAGGGCGCTCAGCTGAGCGCTTTGCCGCCGGCAAGTCAGGGCGCTCAGCTGAGAGCTGTCACATGCCGGCTGCATGTCAGGGCGCTCAGCTGAGCGCTCGGCCGCCAGCATGTTAGGGCGCTTAACGGAGCGCTTTGCCGCCGGCAAGTCAGGGCGCTCAGCTGAGAGCTGTTACATGCCGGCAGCATGTCAGGGCGCTCAGCTGAGCGCTTTGCCGCCGGCATGTCAGGGCTCTCAGCTGAGCGCTTTGCCGCCGGCATGTCAGGGCGCTCAGCTGAGCACTCGGCCGCTGTAACTGTACTGTAAAGAAGAAAAAAAATAAATAAATAAATTTTTACTACGTCTTACTTTCGGGGTACGTCTTACATTAGCCGACCCCCCCAAAACCCCCACTACGTCTTACTATCGGGGGTGTCTTACTATCGGGGAAACACGGTATTATTAGGATGGGAAGAGCTATGGTTATTTGTCCTTTTCCTGCCTGACAATAGCAGCCCACAGTGACCCCACAATTGGCGCATCCATAAGATGTGCCAATTCTGGCGCTGGACCCACCTCTTCCCAATGTCCTGGTGTGGTGGCAATCTGGGTAATAAGGAGTTAATAACAGCCCAGAACTGCCACTAAGTCCTAGATTAGTGATGGCAGGCGTCTATGGGACATCCCCCCATCATTAATCTGTAAGTGAAAGTAAGTAAACACAAACACATAAAAATTCCTTTATTTGAAATAAAAGACAAAAAGCATTGTAACATTGAGTTGAAAGTTTTTATCGATTCATTTAACAAAAGCTCTGAAAGCTGTGCTACTGCACAATGGAGGCAAATACCATGTTTCCCCAAAAATAAGACAGGGTCTTATATTATTTTTTGCTCCAAAAGATGTGATAGGGCTTATATCCAGGGAAGTCTTATATTTTCCCATGAGCAACAATCCACATGTATTCCTGAACAAAAAATAATCAACATTTATTTAAATATAATCATATCATCACATTCTGGAATATCAACATTTTGTGTTAGGGGTACTTCTCACATAGAGAGATCGCTAGCGAGATCGCTGCTGAGTCACAGGTTTTGTGACGTACCAGTGACCTCATCAGCGATCTCGCGGTGTGTGACACTAAGCAGCACCCTGGCCCGTGCTGTGAAATCGCTGATCGTTACACACAGTGCTGGTTCATTTTTTGCTTGTTGCTCTCCTGTTCTGAAGCACACATCGCTGTGTTTGACAGCGAGAGAACAACGATCTGAATGTGCAGGGAGCAGGTAACCAAGGTACACATCGGGTAACCAAGCGAAGCGCTTTGCTTGGTTACCCGATATTTTCCTTGGTTACTAGCGTACGCCGCTCTCAGGCTGCCAGTGCCGGCTCCCTGCTCCCTGCACACGTAGCCAGAGTACACATCGGGTAACTAAGCGAAGCGCTTTGCTTAGTAACCCAATGTGTACCCTGGCTACGAGTTCAGGGAGCTAGCGCTAAGCGGTGTGCGTTGGTAACCAGGGTAAATATCGGGTAACCAAGCAAAGCATTTTGCTTAGTTACCCGATATTTACCTTGGTTACCAAGTGCAGCATCGTTTCCACGAATCGCTGCTGGCTGGTGGCTGGTCACTGGTCGCTGGTGAGATCTGCCTGATTGACAGCTCACCAGCGACCATGTAGCGACGCACCAGCGATCCTGACCAGTTCATATCATGGTTGGAATCGCTGGTACGTTGTTTAGTGAGACGGTAACCTTACTCCTATTACTGGTACAGATGCACATTATCTTATCTGATGTGCTAGTCTCTTGGTGCAGAACCAGTCCTATAGTGGTGGGTACATACCATATTTATAATGGTTTAAATAACCTGCTAAAAAATTATTCTTTATGTATTCCTATCTTTACCCCAAAAGAAAGCATATACCCCTAAAAGAATTGCACTTACCAGACCCCAAACAATTAAAGTTGGCAAGTGAGTGGGCTCTCACATCGAAATCTGTGTCATTGGAAGGTCCCATTGTGTTCTTTCTAGAGTGCTTGGCTCCCCCTGGTGATTGGAAAGCAGTATCACTCTCCCAGAGTGATACTGGTACCTAACATATTTGTGAGAGCCACCGTGCAATGCAGTCTTGTGAGAGCCCATCCACTATCGGCACTTGCCAACTATAATAGTTTGGGCTATGGTGACTGCGATTGAATTTTCTCTCAGGCGTGGGGGAAGGGAGGGAGTCTGCTTTATTGTGGAGGTGTGCTGTATTCTTTAAATTATTCAACTACTTGGACACTTCCTTATGGAACTGCAACAAGGGCATATTTTTGGAGTAGGGTTTATATTGTAAGCATACTCCAAAAATCTGAAAAAAATCCTATTAGGGCTTATATTTGGGGTAGGTCATCAGTTTTTAATAAATGTAATTAAAATCAGTTAATGTCCCTCCAAATAAACAAATATCAAAAAGCTGCTGAGGCCCAACCTATCAACAATCGGGTACAGGTCAAAATAACAATAACCCTGATTATTAGTGTCCCAAGACAAAGAATAGGATGAGCCACTTAAACAGCCACTAATAGTGTTCATACAAAAAACACAATGAACTAACAAAACAAACAGAAAACAAAATGTGTTCCCTTCAGAGACTGGACAGTGGTCCTAGGTACAAAAAAAACAAAGGAAGAAAAATCACAATAAGCCTAAATAAATAAATCTGACAGTGACAGTGGTCATCCGTATGAGAATAATGTTAGGTAAAGATAATGGAATAATCTCACCAAATTCCTCTCAGTCAGGGTGTGCAGAATTTCCATCAGAGCCAGGGTTCAGAGTCCTCCGGAGACATTACTGACCCTATCATCTCATTAAGAAAAACAAAACACAACTGTCACCCAGGACTCTTATGCTAACAAGGACAGTCCACAGCTAATTGGACCCCTATGATGACTCTGTGTCTTCAGTGCATGTAGAGTATTCTGTGCATTTTGGGGAAAGCTATGAGAATTTAAAGTTTATTCTCAAGAAATGTAATTACGAGGCTCAAGGATGATCAATAAGTGGTGATCTGAAAGTTCTCTCTTAGCTCCTTGGGCAACAATGGGAATACATGAAGTACCCATGCTTTTTGTGTGAATGGAACAGCTGGAATAGGACTCATCATCACTGGAGCCAAAAAAGTTGGCCAGCTTTCCAAGTTCCTACTTCATCACTTTTTTATAACCAACAGTCTCCTATGACTTGAAGAATAATAAAACATAATAAAAGAGAGAACAATTAAAGGCTTAGACATCTATAATTTTTGTCTTGTACATAAAAACACAGACAATTTACTCAGTGTTTTGATCCAATTTTCTTGAGTGCTTCAATTTTAACCATCAGTGGAAAAAAAATTACAAAGCTTCTCCTATCCATTGCAATCCCAGACAATACACAGACTGTACACTAATGTCATCCATCTTCTGGTTTCAAACAGGTGAAGAGAAGGGATTAACGCCGCACATCAGCCAAATGAAAATGTAGAGTTGTTGATGAATTAATATCTTTTTTATTTCATAGGTCTACGCGTTTCGAGGTTGAAACCTCTTCCTCAGGACCAGAACATCAACCAGGTTGATAATCTGGTCCTGAGGAAGAGGTTTCAACCTAGACATGCGTAGACCTATGAAATAAAAAAGATATTAATTCATCAACAACTCTACATTTTTATTTTGCTGATGCCCGGCATTAACCCCTTCTCTTCTCCTGTTTGAATGCTCATCCACGTGGGGCTGCGGCAGATGCCATTATCTTATGCTTGGCAGTGGTTGTGACTTTCACAAACACATTAGGTGAGTGTATATATTTTATATATTACTCCTGTCATCTGGTAATACCCTATCAGTGCTTCTTTTTTCTAGTCTTTTTAATCCATTTTCTGGTTGGTATTTTTCCGACCCCATAGGTATTTGTGACGGCTATGTCTTAAAAAAAAACCATGAACATGTGAAAAGCCCGATAGGACAGGCATTGATTAGTCTATCCATAAAAATTACAGGTAGAACATGCTCATCATTTACAGGCATCTGAAGGAGTAAGTCAGAGACCATTGGCAGCAGCCGAATTCACATAATCTGATAAATAGGGCAAATGGGACGAGTTCATCTTCAGGAATCTTACAAAGTGGAAACTCAATGTAATGAACTCCTACAAATAGAGTGATGACAACGACAACTACTGTCTACCACAGGGGATTAGTGGGCTGTGGGGTCACCAGCAGGACTATGGAGCCATGTGAATATGGTCTAGTACAGACACTTTATACATGTCTAGCTGAGCAGCATGTATCAGGCTGTATACCATTATATTACCACCAGGGTCTCAGGAATGAATGTTGTACTGGTCACAATCAACTTTTAAACTCAATATCCTTTGGACTTATGGGAACAGTGTACTAAATATTTCACTGCCCAGAAAGCCACCTTATTGTATATGTATATTGCTCTACCATATATGATGTTCAGCTGTGTAGTTCTTTCTTTACTACAGTTTCCCACATCTGTGCCACCACCACAGATTCAGGTCTACACTCCTCCTACACAAATGCTCTTCTCAGGCTGTGACGCTTTATGCACCACATGCTGCACAGTCTACGGGACAATGAGAACCAGCCAAGTTCTCCTCATCTTACTCAACCTTTGTGCAGGTAATTATATAGAGTTTGTATCCTACATCACATTACTGGAGATCGTAAAACCAACTGTGTCCATATTACATAAAAGTCATAAATTATGAATAAGACATTATAAAGCCTCAACAATAAATGTTCTAATATCTGGATATAATTATTGCAGGAGAAAGTGCTGAAGACCATATTGAACCTCTGAAATCCCACCTGTTTGTTACAAGAAGGATGAACGTCACTTTATCTTGCTCATTCGCCAGTAGTTACACTGGGACTTTGTATCTTTCCTGGTATCGTCAGTATCCCGGGTCAGCTCCACAATTTATATTATATAAGGCAAACAAAGGAATTCATAGTTTTACTGCGCCTATTGGTGATGGGAGATTCACATCTGAGGTGACAGTAAACTCTACAGATCTGGTGATCAGAGATGTGAAGACGGAGGACTCAGCCTCGTATCTCTGCGCTCTGCAGGCAGCACAGTGCCACACATCTCACCTCTGATCTTACATAAACCTTGGATTGACTATATCATTTTTTCTACTCAGCCAACATATTGTTTACATCAATAGAATATGCAAATACAGTCCCAAATATATTGTATTGTATTTTATTTTCCAATCACATATTTAGATCTTATTCAAATAAATTCAATACAGTATTTGATATAGAATTTGTGTCCCGAGGGACTAAGTATTACAGCCCTTTAATTAGCTTATCCCAGAAGAAGGATAAACTTACTACAGATAATTTATATATTCATTGGACTGTACTGATCCTGCTATACAAATAATGATTACACATGAACAAGTCAACTCTATGACATAAACGAACACCAAAAAAACCCTCTAAACCTGTATTCACTCATCCATGTAAGGAATGCAATGCATAGACTAGATGAAGATCTTCCAACTAGATCTCAACAGCCTCACGTTTGCCTATGAGTCCAACAAGTTTGGTTAAGGAGACACTTGTGCAGTCCATGTATCATGGCCCTGAGGTTGGTAATGGGGGGGTCTATTAGACCCCCCACATTACTAATGGGGTAGGTAAACATAAATAAACATAAAACAGAGAAAAAAACAAAAATAAACTAAGAAAAATATACCCTCTTTCTCTAATTTATGAACCCCCAAAACACCCCTGCAGGTCTGACTTAATACACAGACAATATGATCCTGGCTCTGCTAGATCTGACGTCACAGTGCATTATCACATTAGAAAACATGACCGAGCACTGCGGCATCATGGACACACTGATGGAACCACAGCTGTGAGTTCTCTGACATTAGTGAGTTTACATCTGTTGGTTTTCATGGTACCCCAGCTTTCACCTCAGGTGATCTTACCTAAGGTGAACTGAGTTGAACTCACCTGAGGTGAGCTTGTTGAACTCAAATCCAGTAATCCGGCATTGCATTCAGTGGTCCTGGATTACCTGATTATTGACTTAAATGGTGCTGCATTACCTGCTGCACCATTTACATCAATAATATGGCAGCATTGAAGTCAATGCCGGATTAATGGAATGTGCATGTAATCTGGCATTGAGTTCAATAGGTTCACTTAAGGTAAGTTCACCCGAGGTCACAGCTGGGATACCGTGGGAACCAACAATTAATTGAACTCAATGCCGGATTAGGCTATGTGCACATGTTGAGTATTCGGTTGCAGACATTTCTGCAGCAAAGCTGCATCTTCTGGCAAAATAACACACCCAAAACATGTTTATTTCTGCCAGAGATGCAGATATCGTGCCAAAAGGTTTCCAATCAAATACTGTCACGGGTGTGTCACGGGTGACAGTCCTGTGGTGTCCGGCTATAGAAGTTCACAGCGTTTGGCTCCGAAAACTGCTCTCTGACCTTCCTACTATTCCTGCTTGGTGTATTTGATATCCTATGTATCTCCTATGCTTGGATTTCATCCCTTTCCTTTTAGGACCCTGCAGAGTCCCTCACCTTTTTAGCTGTTATTCATCAGCATTTCCCTTGGTGTCTTTATACACCCTGATATCTCCTTACTCTGTGTTGATTATAGGTCTAATAGCCTTAAAAAATGTTCAGTGCAAGCACTCAGCTTCTATATATCTGGATAATCTTTGTTTTTTTATGTTGTTCCTTTCTCTGAGTTATCTGGAGAAAGTTATTTGTTTTCTTTCCTCCTGTTTGTTATCCCTGTGTCTTCTTTAGAGCTTAGTGGGGTTGACTAAGCGGTCATCCCATCCACTCCTTACTTAGGACCTATTTCAGTGTCAGCCAGGGTCAGGTATCCAGCTTGGCGCATAGCTGTGGAATCTATCTGGGATGGGGAGGGAAGCTAGGAAAGCTTGGTCAGGGGTAACCTTCTCCCCCTTCCATAGACACAGAGGTTCCCTTCCCATTCACCATTTGCTTGGTACTTCCCTGTATCTAGCGTGACAAATACTCAACATGCACACATAGCCTAATCCGGCATTGAGTTCAATGAGTTCATCTGAGGTCACCACTGGGGTTCCCAGAGTACCTCAAATGTGACTTCAGCTGAACTCACCTCAGATGAACTCATTAAACTCAATCCCAGATTACCGGAATGTATGTGCATTCCAGTAATCCAGCATTGAGTTCAATGCTGCCGGATTATTGACTTCAAAGATGACAGTTAATCAGGAAATCTGGCACCATTGAAGTCAATAATCAAGTAAGCTCTGAACATTGAACTCCATGACGGATTACTGGATTGGAATTCAATGAGTTTACCTCACGTGAGTTCACCTGAGGTCACAGCTGGGGTACCATGACCTCAGGTGACGTCACTGCTCTCACAGCTGAAGATCCGTCAGTGTCTAACCGGATTCAGTGTGATAGTGCACCACGACTTCAGGATGTAGCAGAGACAAAATCGTAGTGGGACATCGTGCTTGTGTCAGAGCTGCAGGGTTTTTTTGGGGGTTAATAAATTGGAGGAAGTGAGTGTTTTCTTTAAATAAAGGATTTTTGTCTGTGTTTTGTGTTTATTTCTTTTTAGTTATATGATTAATAATGGGGGGGGTCTCAAAGATCCCAACCCATTACTAAATCATGGCTTTATGGCAGTTGATTTTTTTACAAATCAGAGCTGTTATTAACCCCTTTTATTACCCTAATTTTCGCAATATCAGGGCAATCGGGATGAGCTGGGTAAACTGCAAGGTTTTATGCATCTAAAGGATGCGCCATTTCTAGGATGGCTGCTATTTTTAGGCTGGTGAGGGCCAAACAACCATGGGCCCACCCAGCCTAAGAATACCAGCTCCCAGCTGTTTCAAAATTGGGGGGCACCCCACACTGATTTTTTAAATTATTTATTTAAATAATGAAAAAAGCCAAATGGGGTCCCTCATATTTACATACAAAACCAATATAACGCAGCCTCCAGCTGTCTGCTTTATCTCAGCTGGGTATCATAATATGGGGAACTCTATGCCATTTTTCCAATTATTACACTAGACAGCTAGTGTGAGGTCAACCAGTCACAGACACCAGCATGCCGTCAATCTGACTGCAAACAATAGCAAACGCTGTCAGAGAGGGTAGCCAAGGGAAGCACTGAATATTCAGAAGACTTAATGAGAGGACTTGGAAGCAGTGTGACAGCCATGTGGAAACTCGGTAAGTATCATTATCTTGCTTTAATGCCCATATTGCTTCCTTTTTCCTTTTTAAATTTTCACATTTTTTTCCTGGTGGCCGAATCCAAACAGTAACACGAACTTCCCTGAGAAGTCCGTATTCGAGATCCATGCAAAGACACTAGTTGTTAGGTATGGATCCTGAGCTTTACAGTACGCGTTCGCCCATCACTAATTGCTAGTAATTGTGGTAAGAAAACCAAATATGAAATGGTGTTCAAATATTTGATGTGGCCTTCCTTTGCCTTCAAAATAGCATCACAGCATCTTCGTACACTTACACACAGTTTATGAAGGTACTCGGCAGAGAGGTTGTTCCAAATATCTTGGAGAGCTAACCATTGTTTATGTTTCTTGTCCAAATTCTTCTGTCTCTTCATGTAATCCCACACAGACTCTCATGTTGAGATCAGGGTTCGGTGGGACCATATCATCACTTCTAGAACTCCATGATCTTAATTACACTAAAGATGGTTTATAATGACATTGGCTGCATCATGACATTAGGTGTCTTGCTGCTGGATAAGTTTGGAGCTAATCAATTTCCTCCCTGATGGTGTTACATGATTGATAAGATAGTTGGCAAAGAAGTGCTCATAAAAACACTTGTTTGAGATTATCAGCTGATATACACAAGCTACCAATCTCCCAACAAATAAATAAAGTCTTATTAAATGAGCGATCAGATTATTGACAGCGTAAAAATCATCTTTGTTGGCAGCATGTCACTTCAAAGGGAATGTGCTGCAACCAATATGATTTTGTATGGGGACAGGATAATCATAGTAACAATTCTATAATAATAATAATAATAATTTTATTTCTATAGCACCAATATATTATGCAGCACTTCTTAATTTAGAAGGCACATAGATAAGACTTTATAGAGTAACAGTGTTCAACGCACACCAAGAGAAGTGAGGGCATTGCTCACAAGCTTACAGTCTATGAGAAAATCTGAGTAGCAACAAAGGTAAAAGGTAAAAATAATTTGCTGGTCATGTAAGGACAAGCCATCTGTACAGTAAATAGGCACATTCAAATAACACTGCATGAACCGGTCACCATCCAGTATAAGTTCAAGTACAACTACAGAGAACCACAAAGCGCATGGAAGAGAGAGCAGGGGCCAGTTAGATGAGTGAGGTGAGGGGATAAGCCACTCTGAAGACATGAGTTTTTAGTGCACAACTGAAGTTGTGCACACTGGATAGTGATGAACAAGCAGTAAGATGCTTGAATGCTTGGAACATATACATCTTAGGTCGTGAAGGGGTTAAACGAGCAGATTGGATGCTTGTACAGGCTTGACTCTAGTACTGAGTATAATGGAAATCAATGGGAAAGTCAAGAATTTTTACGGAAGAGGATTCCGGAAGAATGCTCAAGTTTCCCATTGACTTTGATTATACTCGGTACTAAAGTCAAGCCCATCCGAGAGTCAGACCTGCTTGTTTAACCACTTCATGACTTAAGATGTTGTTATGGTTAATATTTTATATTAAGTTTGATTATCATTTAAGCAATTTATATATCTATATATCTTTGATAATGTTGTACTTTTATATTAGCTTCATAAGTGTTATTCATAAAAGCAATAACACAGGGTGTACTCTTTGTTATAAAGATGCTTTTGTCTCAAATGTCTTTGTTAATGAAGGTCCAGAAAACTGGACAGAACTAGATTTTTAGGAATGCAGCAGGATCCATAATTTACGATTTTGTTATTTCCAACTTTCATTCCATTTTTGGTCATGTACTAAGCCGTCCCCTTTTCTTTTGTGGTTGTAATAAACTACTGTTTGGGCATCTGAGATTCAGACAAAGCCTGGTACACGGATTGACTGTGTGTTCTTGTGTTTGTCTCCGATGCATCGCTATTAATTGGACCAACATTGGCAGATCTGGAGATTCCTTGCATCTCACCCTAAATTAGCTCTCCCAAGAAAGGGGTTTCCATGACAGAACATGGTGCAGAAACCCGGGATGGTTAACTGGACCTCTCTGTGACCCGACTACAAAGACCTTCCCAGGAAACACTGAACAAAATCCGCGGTGAGTAACCCATTGTGTTACAAATGTTTCAGTGCTTTCTGGAGGTCCGAGACGGGTACGTAGTGGTCCAACAAGACCATTCTTATCAAACCTCTGCCAGTGTTTGGATTTTGTGTGTATGATTGAAATAATAGAGATATGCCATCTGTGATCTGTTATATGTATCAATGTGTTTTTAAATGTGCGAATGATTGTTGAAGGAAATTGAATGAAGAGTATATCATCTCAGCAGTTGAAAGATTATATGTTGTCCTGTGTTTTCTATATGACTGTTATGTCTGGAATTATATTTTAAGCTATGAGGATCCTTTAATGTGGGACTGATTGATCTTTGAGTGACGGATGTATTGTAAAAATCTGATAAACCATTGTGCTGGTGTTTATGTTCTCTTGCATTTGCATTTAAGATGGGAATTGGCTTAATAGGAGTTGTAGTTTTTAATCGTCCAGTTTATCCAGACAAAGAAACATATAGCCAGAGAGGGAAAACATATTGTAGATTTTATTTTTGGAGCTGCGCCCTCTACAGGACAAGGATGGGAACTTGTTTGAGTAGTTGAAATCTGCTCTGCTCTGGTCTGGATACACTGTCTCTTTTGTGTTTGATGTAATCTGTTTGAGTCAGAGGTAGATGGAGATTTTGTAGGAAATTAGCTTAGTCTCCCATGATATATTATATTGAGAAGTAGAAGTAATCCCAATAACTGTTGTTAGTAGAGTTTATGAATTGTTATTTGTTTGGTTCTGTCTCAGAATTGTACGGGTACAAAGGGCTGGTAACCTGATGCTTCCTAGAAATCCTTCTCTTGCGAGCAAATTGGTGCTGGGAGAAGAGTAGAGTCTTCTGCGGTTAAGACTCTGTGGCCCATTTCAGTTCTACGGTTAACTGTGGGCATTGAAGTTGCAGTCAGAGGACTGGCAGCTATAGGATGTAATGAGCCTCAGAGGTACCACCCATGTCCCTACAAAGGATATAGAAGAAAGACGAAAAGGGAATGAAGCAATGGATTGATGCAAAATGTTATTGGAATTTTTTTTTGTTTTGGGAGATGTTTTTTCTGCAAATGTGAAGACTGTTTGAAAGATAAAAACAAACAGGTTAGAATGTGGTAAAGTATCCAAGCGTCTCTCACTGAGTGACCATAAATCAGATTAAACCATTCATGGTGGTGTATATGTAATCTGTGATAGTATAAAGGCCCAGGGAACGCTGCAGTCTCTATAACTGATGTAAAACCTGCACGGCCTCCCCCCTTCAGCACCCCTGCCATATGCAGGATCATTGGGATAGACCTGCAGACATTGTGGCCAACACAGTCCCTCTGGAGCTAATATTGCGTGTCCTGTGTTTCCCTATGCCCAGGTATATTGTCCTTGCTACCTAGATCCTGAATCTCCTGTAAAATTACCCTTACATTTAGAACATATCTCCAGGGTATTCAGGAGGTATATCTGGCCACATAGGAAAACCTAATCTTGGTAACTTCCAGAGAATGGAGTTTAACAGAGGATTAGACACTGGTTTTAGGCAGAATAAGCAACAAGATCTGTTGCAGATTGTAGCATAGGACCATACTCAGTTTTGGGTATGAACATAATGATAAGATTCATGGACTATTGCTGCGGTGTGTTCTAAATGCCCATAGACCTACAGTCCAGGGCGCTGTACCAGTCTCCCAAAGTGGAGCAATATGAAATGGATGTATTTGAGGGAAATATTCCCTGGGGAGCTGAACTAGAAAGGAAAGCGTTAATTTGGCCCCCCTGCAGCCAAGTAGAAGAAAAGGGAGGGGTAGAGGGGGAATCCACCACAAGAAGGAGATAAGAGACTAAACTACAGGAATACACAAAAGAGTGAGGAGGAAAAAATAGCCTATATGTAACCATTATAGAGGAGAAATAACACAATAATGTTTATTGATAACAAGTAAAATGGTGCAGTGGGTACAACCGAGAAAGGGCAGCATCACAACAATCAAAATATGTAAAAGGAATATTTATAATGTTGTATTATAAAGGAATGTTTATAATGATGACCACAATGTGAATAGACCCGTATTGACCTATAATGATACAAAAAGCAGCATGAGTTATAAAAAGTAACATGCTGCGTGTGTATGTAAGGCAATGAGTTTATAGAACAGAATGGAATGATGGTGAAGTATATTACAGCAGCAATGTATGAAGAACCATACAAAAGTGAATGGTGTAAATGTAAGGTGCTTAAAAAAAAACCCACCAAAATATAATGAGAAAATGTGCAAGCAGTAGCAATGGTAAATATGTCAGCTAAAAAGACTGAAGGTATGTCAGCCATGCTGCATAGGAAGATAGCACAATGTGTGAGAGGATGGTACTTCGCTACGGACATCTTGTTGGTGTGTGATGTCCAGAACCAATGTGTGGTTTTGTGATTAGTGTCACGTTCATCAGGGCATGGGGTTATCACAGCCCTAGAGGCTTTAAAGGCTTAGACTACAGCAATGTAAAAGGTTGGGCTTGTGGGCAAAAAGGGTTTGTTTGTTTTATTGAGGGGACAAATGTCCCAAAAATGCAACAACTACTATCGTGACCCCCACCACCATAGGAAACTGACAATTCAGATGTCTCCCACAACCCCATTGTCATCTCCCGGGGACTACATTCACTGTTCCTATTTTGTGACCCAGGTTTTAGTTTTCTCATATACACTTATTAATTTAAGGACAGACTTGTGAGAAAAAGTTCTACTACATTCAGTTATTACAGTGACCCCTGCTTGTGTAAGAGCTGGGCAGCTGTTTCAGGACTCTATTAGAAAGACAGAGGACATAGTGTTAAGCTGCCCCCTCACTCCAAGCTCCTCATGCTGTATCTGAAACACTCCAACAGGCTCAGACCCACCATCTTTCAGTATAAAGAACAAACAAATATTAATCTTTTCCCTCTTTACATTCCCCCATAATGCTCTCAAACTGTAATGGTCTAAATCCAGCTGCATGATTAACAGTGGATTGTAGAAGAGGGAGGAGAATATTTGGATGGGGAAGTGGGAGGGACCGTGAGCCAAGACCTGCCCCTGTGGGAGAGACCGTGAGACAAGACCTGCCCCTGTGGGAGGGACCGTGAGACAAGACCGGCCCCTGTGGGAGAGACCATGAGACAAGACCTGCCCCTGTGGGAGAGACCGTGAGACAAGACCTGCCCCTGTGGGAGGGACCGTGAGACAAGACCGGCCCCTGTGGGAGAGACCGTGAGCCAAGACCTGCCCCTGAGGGAGGGACCATGAGACAAGACCTGCCCCTGTGGGAGAGACCGTGAGACAAGACTTGCCCCTGTTTTTCAAACTATCAGATGAAGAAGTTCAGTTTGATATGACACATGACTGTCAGGCATTGGTGGAGGCAGAAACAAAGGACTTGGCAAATATCACTGATGTACCACTCACTAACCCCTCTGCTGAGTATTTTATAGATGGTTCCAGAGTTTTGGACAATGATCAAGGACTGTTCATCACCGGGTATGCAGTAGTCCACAATGGTAAGGCAGTAAGAACCATTCCCTTCGAGCCACTCTGCGCAAGAGGTTGAGCTGAAGGCATTCGCTGTAATGTGCAGTCTGGGAAAAGGTAAGAAGAGTAATGTATTTTCTGACTCACAATACGCTTTTGGGGTAGCACACGACTTTGGCGTCATTTGGCGGAGCCGTAATTTCCTGAAGTATGCGCAGGCGGTAGAGCAGTTACTCGCAGCACTCACCATTTCCCAAAGGGCAGCCATAGTCAAAGTATCGGCACACGCACGGGAACAAACTCCCCTTGCAGTAGGGAATGCACTGGCCGATAAGCCGGCTAAAGAAGCAGCAAGACTACCTCTGACAGGAATACTGGCCATAACAGACATAGCCCTCTAAGGGAGCTTAGTGACCGAGAGTGCGGGGCGCCACCTTTCAGCAAAGGAGGCTGGCACCGTAACGGCCCCAGTGGCCGTTGATCGTGAACTGTTTCAGGTCTTCCAGACCCAGGCCCCCTCAAACGAACAGAATGCAATGCGATGTACGGTCAGAGTCAGTGGTATGGCAGGTAAACACCCGGATTTGCCTCCCTCGCTGCCTGTTCCCCATGATGGCTGCCCTGGCACATTCTCCGGTGCAAAGGTGTGACGTGTGCGGTAGTGCTGCAAAACTGATGTGCCCAGGGGTTCCCGAATATGGCTGCAAAGTATGTCTTGTTTGTGCAAAACACAGCCCCGGTAGGCCTATTTGAGTTCCGCAGAAATTCAGCACCAAAACCAGATTACTCATTTCAGAGACTGCAGGTGGACTACACACTGCTGCCTAAGGTGGGTACTTATGAATATGTCCTGGTATGTCTGAAGCTTAGACCGTGATGAAAGATAATATAAAGACCACAATTACCATCAAGAAAGTAATAAGTAAGGTGGTTTGCAGATATGGGTTTCCCAAAACTATAGAAAGTAACAGAGGTGCTTACTTCAATGGAGAATTAAATGAAACAGATCATGGCTACTTTGGGATTAGAACATGCTTTCCACGTTCCCTATGACCCACAAAGTAGTGGGAAGGTGGAACGCTTTAACGGTACTCTTAAATTAAAGTGCATGGAGGAAACACACTTGTCCTGGGTAGATTGCTTGCCCATCACATTGCTTTCAGTGAGAACTGCCCGAAGAGGTATAAAGAAGCTGTCCCCATATGAATTAATGTTTGGTAGTATTCCTGAGACAGAATTATATTTCCCACAGCAATTGCAGGCCTCGTATGCTTTTCTCACTGAATATGTCGCTGAGTTGCACAAACATCTGACTGTTACTCATAACTGTGTTCTTTCCTCCATCCCAGACCCCATGTTTATAAGCGGCACACACACACCGGCACCAGGTGACTGGGTCGTGGTCAAGAGACACATAAGGAGACCATTGGAGCCTAGATCCAGGGAACCATTCTAAGTGATGCTAACCACTGCCACTTCTGTCAAGATCCAAGGCAAAGATACAAAGATAACCACTCTGCCTTTTGGATTATGCTGATGGCAACTGTACCTCTTGTCCTATCAATGAGGCACTAAAAGAGGACTGTGATAACAAACTGATAAAGCATCACCAAGTTCTGTTCCAAGATATGGACTCTAAAGCACTAAGAACTGTTGGATATGCACTCCGAGCCCAATATCTTCTAATTCTATGCCATATCTTGCAGATCCCCTGATCCTATATGAGGACTATAAGTTACGCCTGTGATGCTCACACTCTTAGGACTGGAAAAACTGTGAGAGTACTTCAATTACTCGTGATTATTTGTAATGATAGTTGTTTCCAGAAAAGTGACCATGGATGTTTGGAGCGATAGTGAACTGTGGTTTACACATTCTGTGTAGACTTGTGAACAACTTTACCAATTTAACTAACATTTTGAGTCTAAGACATTCTGAAGGAATGAGGTCTGTCTCAAAAACTGCTGAAATTGGTGTACCAAACCTTCGAAGCAAAGGACGTTTGACTGATATGTGTTGTGTTGGGAGAACCACTGACATAATACACTGCATAATTCCTAAGGATTTATATCTAGTATGTGGTCACCAGGCCTATAAATGACTTCCCCGGGGTGCAGAGGGGATCGACACCTCTGCACGCCTTATACCGCTACCTTTTATATTTCCTCATGGTGTTCTAGATATAAGTGCTTTATCCAAACGTTCCCTATATAACCGAGCTGCAGACAAATGTCTCCGACAATTTGGTTCTCAGGTATCACTGGGTGGCTGATGGGCATTCTACAGATGGGAATGTTGGTACTATTAGTGTATGTAGCTGCTAGAATTGGTATATTTGTAATGACAACACTATGAAAAGAGACATGTAAGATCAAGTATCACAGGCCGTCAGTTACCACATGTGAAAAATACCTCAGTGCTCCCTTAGTAAATATATATGATGACATTTACAAACAAGATATCTATCGGTGAACGGGGTTGGCCCCTCCATGCTGTCATAGCATGGGGATATAGCTGATGGATAAATTGTCTGTAAATAATAAAAAGGGAGGAATTGTTATGGTTAATATTTTATATTAAGTTTGATTATCATTTAAGCAATTTATATATCTATATATCTTTGATAATGTTGTACTTTTATATTAGCTTCATAAGTGTTATTCATAAAAGCAATAACACAGGGTGTACTCTTTGTTATAAAGATGCTTTTGTCTCAAATGTCTTTGTTAATGAAGGTCCAGAAAACTGGACAGAACTAGATTTTTAGGAATGCAGCAGGATCCATAATTTACGATTTTGTTATTTCCAACTTTCATTCCATTTTTGGTCATGTACTAAGCCGTCCCCTTTTCTTTTGTGGTTGTAATAAACTACTGTTTGGGCATCTGAGATTCAGACAAAGCCTGGTACACGGATTGACTGTGTGTTCTTGTGTTTGTCTCCGATGCATCGCTATTAATTGGACCAACATTGGCAGATCTGGAGATCCCTTGCATCTCACCCTAAATTAGCTCTCCCAAGAAAGGGGTTTCCACGACAATGTATATGTACATCATAAATCGCCTCCCCCTCGGTTACCAGACAGCAGACATGCGTAAACATCTGCAGCTAACAGTCACTGGAGAATTAAATGACAGTAAACTGATACTCGGCTCTAACTCTGATCAGAATTTGAGCTAAATGTCAGTACTGTAATCGATTTGATTCTCTTGGAAGAGAATCATTGCTCGAGTGATCATAGCCTTAACACACATTATATGCATTTACAAAGTAGACATGTAAGAGGGTCAAAGATATGGCCATCACTGCGTAAGTGGTCGCCATACCATGGTTTAGTTTGTAACATAATATATTGTTTTTTGTGTATTTGCCACCAAGTGGCAGTGTAGCTTAGGGATAGCAGTCCTGGCACCTAGGTGGGCTGTGTAGGGGTTAAAGAAAGGAGGAGAGAGGACCTATAAAAGAGACAACAAAAGAGAGGAGGGTTAGGAGTGTCCCCAAGAGTAGACAAGGAAAGCAGGAACCTTAAACCTCCGTTTTGCCCAAAGTACTGATTTATTTGCATAACCCAAGGAAGGTCGACCTTGCACAGATGGACCAACGGGAACTGGCACGTTGGTGATCATTTATTTGTAGCCCCAAAAGCGGGGTGTAGTCTAGACGGAAGGCAAGGCGTCCGTTTTCTGAATACGTGTACCCTACGACGGGTCTGGCGGCACTAAAGGTCAGTGTCCCCCTGTCAAGTAAGGGGAAGACCCCAGAAGTAGTGGAGTCGGTCGCACAGGACCATGTTAGCCAGGAGAGAGAGGGGCTTGGTGACTTCTGCTAGAGCCAAGGTGCAAGGAAAATGGTCAACCGCCAAATTTAATAGAACAGTGGTGTTTAGTGGGAACCCTGATGGAATCAGGAATGGTGTCCGGACAGTGAAAAAGTTAGACACTGTGGATGCGGTGCTGACAAGGAAAAAAATGGAGAAGGTAACTGAATTAAGTGTTGAACATTGAAGTGCAGAAGATGAATGCTGTACGTTTTACTGAGAAAAGAAGTAAAGTTCTGTCGTTTGTAAAACCTACCACTGTGTGCAGTTTATTGCGTCAGTGTGAGAATAGACAGCGTGGAAGTCATCCTTTTAGTAACGTGGCATCCGAGACGTGAGGGGTTACCAAGCAGCTGCTACGTGGCCTGGTAACCCCTGAATGCACCGTTTCCACCGCCGCCAGACCTTGGGCACCCGTTACACACACATACTGGAGAGTTGGCTAATTCTATTCTCTTGAGTGGCATTCCCCTTTTTAATACCTGCACCAAGTACAGCAGAGCATCCACATCACAGCCTAAAGGCCCCGTCACATGCTTTGATATAGCTAACGATATGTCGGCGGGGTCACGGAGTTTGTGACGCACATCCGGCATCATTAGAGATGTCGTAGCATGTGACACCACCGAACGACTGTTAACGAGCAAAAATACTCACCTTATCGTTGCTCGTTGACACGTCGTTCATTTTCATAATGTCGTTCCTCTTTCTGCGCGCAGGTTGTTCATCGTTCCTGAGGCAGCACACATCACTATGTGTGACACCCCGGGAATGATGAACATATCCTTACCTGCGTCCCGCCGGCAATGCAGAAGGAAGGAGGTGGGCGGGACGTTACGTCTCGCTCATCTCCGCTGCTCCGCTTCTATTGGGCGGCTGCTGTGTGACGTCGCTGTGACGTCGAACATCCCTCCCCCTTCAGGAAGAGGATGTTCATCGCCCACAGCGACGTTGTTAGGGAGGTAAGTACATGCGACGGGTATTAACGACATTGTGCGCCACGGGCAATGAATTGCCCATGACGCACAAAAGACGGGGCGGGTGCGATCGCTCATGCGATCACACGGTATATCGTACCGTGTAATGCCACCTTTAGGCCCCCTTCATATGACCCTCTCTCCAGTATGTGTGGTGCCTGTTATCACATGTACTGGAAACACGTTCACATGCATGCTAATTAAAATCAATGGGGATCTTCAAATCCAAGTGATTCTACATGGATCATGTGTACCTATAAATCACTATAAATCACATGCTTGTCCGCAGTGGCATAACTAGAGTTCAATGGGCCCCGGTGCAAAATTTGAATCTGCCTTCCCCCTCGAGGTACTGGATAATTACACTGACATTTGGCTCTAAACTTCTGCACCCAGCTTTGCCATACTCTGATATCACAATATAATATCCGATATTATAATGCACCCCCATAGTCCTTCATAAAGTATAATACACCCACCATAGTTATCCAAATATTATAATGCAGTTCGCATAGTTATTCATATATTATAATGCATCCTCCATAGTCTTTCATATCATATAATGCATCTCATAGTCCTCCATATATAATATTACACTCCCCAATAGTCTTCCATATATTATTACAATACACTTTTGGTTTCAACTGTAGATAGCAAAAAAATGGCCCAGGATCCCCCCTATTTTTGATAACCAGTGCAAGTAAAGCAGACACCTTGGGGACTGATATTATCAGGCTGAGAAGGACCGTCGTTATTTAGCTCTTGCCAGCCTAAAAATAGCAGCCCGCAGCTGATTCAGAAGTGGCGCGTCCATTAGATGTGCAAATTCTGACGCTGTGACAAGTTCTTTCCGATTGCATTAGTGCCATGGCAATTGAGGTAATAATTTTGGGGTTGATGTCAGCTGTGAATTATCAGCTGCCATCAAACCCAGAGATTAGTAATTGTTAGACACATTATTACTAGTCTAGTACATATAAAGAGAAAAAAATGCTCTCAAAAAGATTTTATTTAAAAAAAACACCCCCCAACTCTAGCCCTTGTTCAGTGAAATTGCGATAAGCAATGTGTACTATGACAATGAAATTAAAAAAAGACAAGATATCCAACACGATTCTTACAGAAGCTACAAAATAGAATACCAATTATATCTACATATGGGAATGAGAGAGGTGAGATTGCTAAAATTATTAGAAATCATTGGGGCATGTTGGGGAATTGTCTACCAGATGTTCCGGAATTTAAAAATGATCCATTCTTCTCATACAGAAGGCCCAGGAATTTGGGAGATGTTTTGATAAAATTGGATGTTGGCCCTTTTAGGGCATTGCAAAAGATATTTCATCTCTCAACATAAGTGAACAATTGATCTATGATATGCTTTCCTACTAGTCCCAGAAGTCCCTAGCATTGAGATCACCATCACTCCTGGACAAGTAGCCAACGATGTGGGCTGTGAAATATCATCAGGCTTCCTCCACCGAACTTGACAGTTTCTTCAGTTTCTAGATCTGTTAGCCCCTTTTTCCGCTGTATCTTCCAGATCCATTTTCACCCATCAGAGTGTAGTCTATTGACTTTAGTCTTATCGCTCCAGATCATCCGTTTCCAATCTTCTTCTTCCACTTTTCATACTTTTTTGCAAACTCAAACCAACATTTCTTATGACAATATGGAAGACATGTCTTTTTCACCTTTTTTGGGCCACCATTCCAGACTTGTGTATAATGAGTTGCGCGGTGCTTTAAAGAATATCTGTTATCTCACTATTACGAAGCATTCGAGCCACCTCCACTGCCATATTTTTCATGCCAGAACTGATAGCTCTTGTGATGAGCCAACTCGTTGTCTTTGATATTTTGCCCGGAGATCCACCACTTGGCTTTTGAATAGGTAGACACACTTTATTTCGTATTCTAGCTTCATTCTGTACACAATCATCCTGGCTATCTCATACATATATTTGACTTGCTACTATTTAGCATATGATTAGTTATGCAGATTAGTTTTACTGTTTTGCTCCTGGTGGTGCAAACATCATTTTCTTCCTGTATAAAACAAATTACAATCTGTTCTCACATTCCCTAATAGATCAGTGTGTTATTAGGTTGATTCCCAAGCGAAAGGTCACTGGTTCAAATTCAGGTAGCCATGAAGAAAATTTCCCAAGAAAAGAGTAACAGCATCATCCAGCTAAATCGATAGTGATCTCTCTGGCAAGAAATGTCCAAACTGCTTTATGTTAGTACCATAACAGTTGGAAAAATATTAAATTAATTCCATACATTCATACAAAACACAAGAGGTGGATGTCCAGGTATAATATTGGACTTTATAAGTCATCTCATCACAAGGTCCTATCAGTTCTGGCGCGACAAACATGGCAGTGGAGTTGGCTCACATGCTTCACAAAAGTGAGATCAAAGATGTCTTGCAAGCACCGTACGACACACGTTACACAAGTCTGGAATGGTGCTTCGAAAAAAGGTGAAGAAGCCTCAACTTCAATATTATCATAAAAAGCGTTGGCTTCAGTTTTTAAAAAAGTCAGAAAAGTGGACAGTAGACGTTTGGAAACAGGTGATTTGGAGTGATGAACTGAAAGTCAATAGACTAGGCTCTGGTGGGTGCAAATGGGTCTAGAAGAAACAAGGGGAAGAGGAGCTAACGGATTGAAAAAATGAAGAAACTGTCAAGTTCAGTGGAGGAAGCCTGATGATATGGGGGTGTTTCACAGCCAAAGGCATTAGATACTTGACCAGGATTCATGGTGGTCTCAATGCTGAGCTATATGTTAGTATCCTACATGAAGAGTTACTTTGCACACTTGAGTACTATGGGTACGTAATGAGTTCAAGATCCAGATGTAGCACACAGAAAAGGAAGACACAGTGGTGATGCAACAGGATTTATTAATTCACAAGCAGGGGCTAAAAAATACAGGGTTTGCTTATCACAAGGAAAAATTACGGTTTTATTAGTTGTCAACAACAGTGATTAATAAAGGTCTGGTCTACAAAACTTCAGGAAAGGGACACTCTTTCTATTACTTTGTGGCCTCTGTTAACTACCAGGGAAAAGGATATGGACCCATCAGAGGCTACGTCAATAGTCCTAAGCTACTAATCTGCGTCTCGATAGGTTCTAAGCTCAAACAACTATCATCACAATCCCCACATTAAGTAGCACACGGCCAGGCAGGAGGCAACAGCCCAGCGTATTTGGGTCACCCAGGGCTGGCTGTCTTGCCTGGCATCGTCTGAGGCTTGACTGGCATAACGGGGGTCTCGGGGGTCTTGACCGGCATAGCGGGAGTCTCGGTGGTCTTGACCGGCGTAGACGGGGTCTCAGGGGTCTTGACCGGCGTAGTGGGGGTCTTGACCGGCCTATCGGGGGTCTCACTGGACAGTACGGGGGTCTTGCTGGTTTGTGAATGTTCTTAAACATATGCTAATGCATTACTCTAAAGATTCATCTTCACAATTATCTTACATGGTTTGATCCAGCTGCTGCCCGATGCTGGGGGACGCAGTGGCTGCGTGTGCTGTGCATTTCCTGTGCGCGACTCGCCGACAGAGAGAGTTGGCATGGAGACCGGAAGATACATCCGGTTTCCATGCCTGCTCTGTGTCACGTGGCCGCTGACTGCAAATGTTGAGGTCATGTGGCGCGTGACACGCTCAACAGGCGACTCGCGCTCAGGATGCACATCACGCAGCCATGTGCGCCCACATACCAGACGGGGAATGTGCACCTGGACCCAATCATGAACCCTTTATAAGGGGCACATGTTATAGATTGCACATACCTCCTGATGAAACCGGCAGTGCGGTGAAACGCGCGTCGAGGTTGGAGTGGGTGCAATTTGCGGTGCTGCAGAGGACACGTACCTTTTACTGATGGCCACAGGTATTTTGACTGACTTGAAGGGTTAATAGATAGGTGGATACAGTGCTATAGACGAGTGTAGTACTTTTTCAATATTTCATATTACATGAACCATGGTGTCCTTTAGCCCTTCCATATAGTGGTAAATGAAATGTTTATACCTCTATACATTATTAGAGCTATGTTACTTAGTACCATATCTATTTAAATTATGCCTTACTTGGTCCATCCCTGTGGACACATGATATACATGTATGTCCATTTATAATTAATACTAGCTGTTTCTATATGGGCAGATGCAGTTACTGTAAACATTGCTCCACTCCTCATAAGTGCGGCTTGACATCCCTCCCCATATTCCAAAACTGTTATCCTATGTATAATGACATTTTTATGTATTTTTTGCACGAGCACTTTATATAAATAAAAATTTACTGTTTCAAAATTATAATGTATGATTCCTGAGTCCTTTATAGGTTTTGACTAAGTTCAGTGGAGGAAGCCTGATGATATGGGGGTGTTTCACAGCCAAAGGCATTAGATACTTGACCAGGATTCATGGTGGTCTCAATGCTGAGCTATATGTTAGTATCCTACATGAAGAGTTACTTTGCACACTTGAGTACTATGGGTATGTAATGGGTTCAAGATCCAGATGTAGCACACAGAAAAGGAAGACACAGTGGTGATGTAACATGATTTATTAATTCACAAGCAGGGGCTAAAAAATACAGGGTTTGCTTATCACAAGGAAAAATTACGGTTTTATTAGTTGTCAACAACAGTGATTAATAAAGGTCTGGTCTACAAAACTTCAGGAAAGGGACACTCTTTCTATTACTTTGTGGCCTCTGTTAACTACCAGGGAAAAGGATATGGACCCATCAGAGGCTACGTCAATAGTCCTAAGCTACTAATCTGCGTCTCGATAGGTTCTAAGCTCAAACAACTATCATCACAATCCCCACATTAAGTAGCACACGGCCAGGCAGGAGGCAACAGCCCAGCGTATTTGGGTCACCCAGGGCTGGCTCTCTTGCCTGGCGTCGTCTGAGGCTTGACTGGCATAACGGGGGTCTCGGGGGTCTTGACCGGCATAGCGGGAGTCTCGGTGGTCTTGACCGGCTTAGACGGGGTCTCAGGGGTCTTAACCGGCGTAGCGGGGGTCTTGACCGGCCTATCGGGGGTCTCGCTGGACAGTGCGGGGGTCTTGCTGGTGTGGCGCCCTGGACTAGCCAAGTCGTCACAGGCACAATACTCGCACACCCTCCACCCTCCAGACAGTTACATTAGCCAGACACAAAACCCTTGTTGCCTCCCTCCAGGGCCTGATGTCCACACCAGGTGGGGCGGAGCCAGGCAGTTGGCCCCACCCACCGAGGAGTTCACAGGCCTGGAGACAGGAAAGGTGTCAGATGAGTCTTGGAGGTGAAAGTGAGATGGGTGAACACTTGGAGTGTCTGGGTTTGTGGCCCAGGCACTGACAGCAAGGTTGGCAGACGGTGGTGGCCGTCTGCAGGAGTGGTGGATCAACGCGGAACCGTAGGACCGGGGTCGGGCGGTGGCCCGCCGGTACTGACCGGGGAGCGAAGTGAAGCTAGCACATTCAGGCAGGGCCTTCGGACCCCGACCAGGCTGGGAGCCGCCGACAAAGGTCGAATCCGATAGTGACCGGAACCACAGGGGTTTCCTAACAAGCAAAGACACGTTAGAAGGCTTCCGTCCGCACCGTGAGGGTATACAGCCACTGCCACAGGCAAGAGACCCAAGGGCCAGCGCCTGCGGGCAAAACGGGCTCCTCCGGCATCCATACAACGTGGAGCGGACTACCGTTGGGAACCCATCGTAGTCAAGACAGTACACAAAGGTGCAGGGAAAGACAGCCGCCATCACCTGTCCAGGGAGAGACACTGCAGCCGGCTGCGGGACCCGTCCATCCAGCCATTTGGTTTACCGGAGACTTTGGGACTTTCTGTCTGAGTGAGTACAACAGTGCCATCCGGCACCGCGCCGTGCTGTCCCTGCAACCCTGCACCTCACCAGCCCTGCCTCCCCGTCACACCACCGGGCCCCGGGACCACCAACTCCTACCCACGGAGGGGGAAAACAACATCCCAGCTACTCCCTACCATCGCTCCCGGGATCCCCGTCACCAGCAGTGGTAGTGCCCACCTTCACCACAACCCGTGGGTGGCGTCACGGACTAAATCCCCAAACAAACCACCCCCCTTTTCACTCACGGGCGAGGAGCGCCGCTCAAGTCCCCGAGCAGCAGCAGCAGCACCGGACCCGAGCGTTAGCGAGCGCAGCGCCCCGCCGCCCGCGACAACTTGGCTTCACGAACAGGATTGAACCGATCTACTTACCAGTAGAAGTGCGCCTTGTGGTCTCCGCCGGCGGCGTCCGGCCGAAAAATTTGAAGCGCCACCATCTTTGGTGCGAGGATTTCCCACTCGAGCGTCTTCCCCGAGCAGGGAAGGCGTGAAGGCGAAGCTCCGCCCCCAACAAGCGGAAGTGCTAAAGAGAACCAAGGGGGGGCGGGTGAAAACCTGCCTAATGTAACTGAGGCCATAAAAAGTGGGGACTCTGCCACATACCCGGTTCCTGGAAGCAGCTTGCAACATGTCCGCACCACCTGAGAGGCCCGGGTCTCCGGAGCCTGCCCCCAGGACGGCGGCGTGGCTGAAAACCCAAGTGATGCTGCTGTGCTGTCGTAACCGTGCCCAGGTACGGGACCTGCTGGATCGCTGGACCGCTGAGATGGAGGAGCTGGCTGCGGTCGTGCGGGCACATGAAATAGAGGCCATGCTAGAGGAGCTGGTGAGTGACCCATGCCCTTATGTGTCCGAGGGACCGGCAGCTGCGGCTGAAGGACCCGATCTACCTCTGGCCCCGGCAGAGACCGCTCCATCGCCCGTGCTAGCCGCCCGTACAGCTCTGCTCAGGCCACCATCTCCGATGGAGGTGGCGGAGTTTGTGCTGGCCCGCCAGGGCCCTGATGCCCGAGAGAATGCCAGCCAACAAATACCTGGAGCGGTTGACTTAGAAGAACCGATGGCGGGCCTCTGTACACCGACCGATGACGGATCACTTGCCACTGAAGAGCCACAAGTCTGGGCTCAGCTAGAAACCATTACTGTCCTGCCGGGTCCCACCATTAGCCCCCTGGAGTCAGATGACAGCGGCTCGGGGGCTGATACAGAACCGGTCTCGGAGTCCGAGGAAGCGGGTGAGAATCTTCCCAACAGCAATGCGCCAGTAGCTTTCTATGTCCGGCGTGGCGGTGGGAACGGATACCGGGCGGCCCTCTCCCACCAGGCCTGCCACCATATGTTTGCAATGTTGGAGGCGGAGGGCGAGGCCACCTCAGAGGAAGAAGTGGAATAGGCATTGGTTCGCCATTGCATACAGTTGTCCCCGTTGGGACCCCCAGCATCGTTGTTTATGTGAAAGAATGAAAAATAATCCAACCGAAAAACTAACCTGATTGCCGTCCGAAAGAAGAACCGTCCCCGTTGGGACTGGAGTTGTCCTTGTTCAGTTAACCCCTTCCATACCCACATGAGAAACTCCTCATGGACATGGCCGAGAACTTGCAGGCCAACCACGAACTGGTGAGTTTGTAAATAGTGTTGTGGGATGGATACCGTTGCCACCTCCGGAGAGGCTGATTTGGAGGATGGGCCTAGAGGAAAGGGATAGCCCAGGCCCGCCACTACCGTAACCGGTGGCGATCCTCCGGGGGTCAGGGGTCCCCCCATGGATGTGGGGTCCCCTGAAGTGACAGTCGGGTGCGAGTTACCGTACCCGTTCCCGCTTGGGCAGCCTGAACCTGGACTGGGGTCAAGGGGTGCTGCCCACTTCTTAGGGACAGCATCAGGGCTAGGTTGCTTGGGTGGGAGAGCGGAAGACATCCGTCCGTCCGTCAGTATTAAAAATGTTTATATGTGCAACGTATAAGGTGACCTGAAGAAAATGCTTATGTTTTATATGTTTACTGTTTACATGTTATTTATATTTTTACAGTTGAAAACAAAAATAAAACCGGTGATGGACGGGCAACCCGTGGACGGTCTGCATTTTACCAAGGGGGAATGTGGTGCCCTGGACTAGCCAGGTCGTCACAGGCACAACACTCACACCCCCCACCCCCCAGACAGTTACATTAGCCAGACACAAAATCCTTGTTGCCTTCCTCCAGGGACTGATGTCCACATCAGGTGGGGCGGAGCCAGGCAGTTGGCCCGACCCACCAAGGAGTTCACAGGCCTGGAGGCGGGAAAGGTGTCAGATGAGTCTTGGAGGTGAAAGTGAGAGGAGTGAACACTTGGAGTGTCTGGGTTTGTGGCCCAGGCACTGACAGCAAGGTTGGCAGACGGTGGTGGCTGTCTGCAGGAGTGGTAGATCAACGCGGAACCGTAGGACCGGGGTCGGGCGGTGGCCTGCCGGTACCGACCGGGGAGCAAAGTGAAGCTAGCACATTCAGGCAGGGCCTTCGGACCCCGACCAGGCTGGGAGCCGCCGACAAAGGTCAAATCTGATAGTGACCAGAACCCCAGGGGTTTCCTTACAACCAAAGACCCATTAGAAGGCAACCGTCCGCACCGTGAGGGTATACAGCCACTGCCACAGGCTGGAGACCCAAGGACCAGTGCCTGCGGGCAAAACGGGCTCCTCCGGCATCCATACACCGGGGAGTGGACTACCATTGGGAACCCATCGTAGTCAAGACAGTGCACAAAGGTGCATGGAAAGACAGCCGCCATCACCTGTCCGGGGAGAGACACTGCAGCCGGCTGCGGGACCCGTCCATTCAGCTGTTTGGTTTACTGGAGACTTTGTGACTTTCTGTCTGAGTGAGTACAACAGTGCCATCCGGCACCGCGCCGCGCTGTCCCTGCAACCCTTCACCTCACCAGCCCTGCCTCCCCGTCACACCACCGGGCCCCGGGACCACCAACCCCTACCCATGGAGGGGGAAAACAACATCCCAGCTGCTCCCTACCATCGCTCCGGGATCCCCGTCACCAGCAGCGGTGGTGCCCACCTTCACCACAACCCGTGGATGGCGTCACGGATTAAATCCCCAAACAAACCACCCCCCTTTTCACTCATGGGTGAGGAGCGCCGCTCGAGTCCCCGGATCCGGCCCACCCTCTTGAGCCACCGAGCAGCAGCGCCAGACCCGAGTGTTAGCGAGCGCAGTGCCCCGCCGCCCGCGACACTGGACGGTGCTGGGTTCTTGCAGGATTATGCAGTGGCCTTGGGAGTCTTGATGGATGGTGCAGGGGTCTTGGAAGTGCTAGACTTGCGGACTACCTTTTCCAGTATTTTCCGGAGTCGTCTCTCTACCACTCCATTCTTCTGCAGTGGAGATCTTCTGCTGCCCTTCAGTCTGCACGTCCGCTTCTTCACACCAGAACTGCTTTTCCGGTCAGCTCCTCCTGGGCTCTTCACTCTTTTTATTTTTCCCTTGTCTGATACTGAACAGGTCCATCCCTCTAAACCTCTAAAGCCTTCCCCCGGGAACTAATCCTACAGTTTTGGATTCCTAGGTTACTAAATATCTTGCTCCTATTCTGTCTTCGGCCTACAGGTATGAAAAGGATGACATAGTGTCCTAATAGGACAACGACATGAAGCAATCATTGAGATTGGCAAATAAATAGTTCATTAACAATGAATTAGAGATGCTGGTTTGGCCCCCACAGTCCCCAGACTGCAACCCAATTGACACTTCTAGGTAGAGTTAAAGAAACCGTTATATACATACAGAAGTGAGTCGACCAGTATGCACCAATATTGGGGCCATGTAGAAGAAACCTGAGATTATATTTCAATAGAGACATGCCCAGAAGGATTCAGGCAGTGTTAATGACAAACGTGGATTAATATAATACTAACAAAATAATACAAATTTAAATTTAGATTTTTAGCAGCAAAACAGCAACAATGCAGTGACATGATAAGAATCTGCTTAACCCCTTAACGACCGCGGGCCGTAAAATTACGTCCTAAATGACATAATCTTACTGCCCGCGGTCCTCCGGCGGCAGCATGCCGCGATCGGCACACATCTCAGCTGATTTTCACAGCTGAGATGTGTGCCTGCTAGGCACGAGCAGAATCGTTATCTGCTCGTGCCGATTAACCCCTTATATGGCGCTGTCAATACATGACAGCGCCATTATAAGCGCGATTGCGGTAAGCATTTACTTACCGCCCGAAACCGGAAGTCACGTGACGCGATCACGTGACTCCCGATAGTTGTCATGGTAGCACAGGGTCATGTGATGACTCCTGTACTACACATGACTTGGTTTCACTTTCGCTGTGCCCGGGGCACAGCAAAAGAGAAAGACAGCGTATCTGCTGTTTACAGCCTTCCAGCTGTGATCAGCAGATACTGCAGAGCGATCGGAATGCTGATCGCAATAGCCCCCTAGGGGGACTAGTAAAATAAAAAAAAAAAGTTAAAAAATAAGTTTTAAAAAATTAAAAAAAAACAAAAAAACCTAAAAGTTCAAATCACCCCCCATTCGCCCCATTGAAAATTAAAGGGTTAAAAAAATAAAAAATATACACACATTTGGTATCGCCGCGTTCAGAAACGCCCGATCTATCAAAATATAAAATCAATTAATCTGATCAGTAAACGGCGTAGCGGCAAAAAAATTCCAAACGCCAAAACGACGTTTTTTTGTCGCCACAACTTTTGCGCAAAATGCAATAAGAGGCGATCAAAACGTAGCATCTGCGCAAAAATGGTACCGTTAAAAACGTCAGCTCGAGACGCAAAAAATAAGCCGTCATTGAGCCTAAGATCCCGAAAAATGAGAACGCTACGGGTCACGGAATATGGCGTAAAACGTGCGCCACTTTTTTCGGACAAACTTCCGATTTTTTTTTAACCCCTTATATAAAAGTAAACCTATACATGTTTGGTGTCTACGAACTCGCACTGACCTGAGGCATCACACCCATACATCAGTTTTACCATATAGTGAACACAGTGAATAAAATATCTCAAAAACCATAGTGCTATCGCACTTTTTTTGCAATTTTTCAGCATTTGGAATTTTTTTGCCATTTTCTAGTACACAATATGGTAAAACTGATGGTTTCATTTAAAAGTACAGCTCGTTCCGCAAAAAATGAGCCCTCACATGACCATATTGACTGAAAAATAAAAAAGTTACGTCTCTCAGAAAAAGAATGGCGAAAAAAAAAAACGGAAAGCGAAAAATCGGCCGGTCGTGAAGGGGTTAACTAATCATATGCTAAATAGTTGCAAATCAAATATATGTATGAGATAGCAAAAATGATTGTTTATAAAATGAAGGTAGTCTCATGCTCAAAGTTGTAGTGGATGGTGAGATATGGAGCCTGAAGGTCAAAGGTTGAAAACATGGTTCCCTTTTGGTTGCCAGCGTGTATATCCTGGAGATCTGTCAACTATACACTAGAGGGCAGACATTCATCACTGGTTCATCTAAGAACAATGCTAAAAAAAATCCCCAATCTTTACGCTTGTGCTTGGTCACATGACTATCAATGCAGACAGGTATAGATAAGGTAAGTGCTGTCAGTAAGTGCTCACAGTGCCATTCTCCAGCAGATACAATGGACTGAGGAGGAGAAATGCTCTCATCATTGCTCTAGAATATACAGTCTTCACTGCACATCATATAATCTGATATCCTCCTGGCATTATATTATTAATCCTGATATCACTAATGGCGATTATACATGGGGCTCCGGCTATTACAATATATGCACAGATTTGGATGTTTTTATGTAAGTATTGGAGTCTTATTTATATGAAAAGCTGAATATACTGATAATTTATAATAATGAATGAATACTAATATATTTTGATTTCTCTACAGACTCAGTGTATGGGAACTCTATCCATCCACAGACATCTTCCATCTCTGTAGATGTTGGACAGACGGTGACATTAACATGTACCTATTCCACCTCTAGTTACCAGCCGTATCTCATCTGGTATCGCCAGTATCTCAGCCAATTCCAAAGAAGGAAATAATTATCTGACCCCTTGCTGATTTTGTAAGTTTGCCCACTGACAAAGACATGAACAGTCTATAATTTTAAGGGTAGGTTAATTTTAACAGTGAGATAATATCCAAAATAAAATCCAGAAAATCACATTGTATAAATTATATAAATTTGCATTTTGCAGAGAGAAATAAGTATTTGATCCCCTACCAACCATTAAGAGTTCTGGCTCCTACAGATCAGTTAGACACTCCTAATCAACTTGTTACCTGCATTAACCCCTTCACGACCGGCCGATTTTTCGCTTTCCGTTTTTTTTTTTCGCCATTCTTTTTCAGAGAGATGTAACTTTTTTATTTTTCAGTCAATATGGTCATGTGAGGGCTCATTTTTTGCGGAACGAGCTGGACTTTTAAATGAAACCATCAGTTTTACCATATAGTGTACTAGAAAACGGCAAAAAAATTCCAAATGCTGAAAAATTGCAAAAAAAGTGCGATAGCATTATGGTTTTTGAGATATTTTATTCACTGTGTTCACTATATGGTAAAACTGATGTGTGGGTGTGAATCCTCAGGTCAGTGCGAGTTCGTAGACACCAAACATGTATAGGTTTACTTTTATATAAGGGGTTAAAAAAAAATTGGACGTTTGTCCGAAAAAAGTGGCGCACGTTTTACGCCATATTCCGTGACCCGTAGTGTTCTCATTTTTCGGGATCTATAGCTCAATGATGGCTTATTTTTTGTGTCTCGAGCTGAAGTTTATAACGGTACCATTTTTGTGCAGATGCTACGTTTTGATCGCTTCTTATTGCATTTTGCGCAAAAGTTGTGGCGACAAAAAAAGATCGTTTTGGCGTTTGGAATTTTTTTGCCACTACGCCGTATACTGATCAGATTAATTGATTTTATATTTTGATAGATCGGGCGTTTCTGAACGATACCAAATGTGTGTATATTTTTTATTTTTTTAACCCTTTAATTTTCAATGGGGCGAATGGGGGGTGATTTGAACTTTTAGTTTTTTTTGTTTTTTTTTAATTTTTTAAAACTTTTTTTAACTTTTTTTTTTATTTTACTAGTCCCCCTAGGGGGCTATTGCGATCAGCATTCCGATCGCTCTGCAGTATCTGCTGATCACAGCTACAAGGCTGTAAACAGCAGATACGCTGTCTTTCTCTTTTGCTGTGAATCTGGCACAGCGAAAGTGAAAGCAAGTCAGGTGTAGTACAGGAGTCATCACATGACCCTGTGCTACCATGACAACTATTGGGAGTCACGTGATCGCGTCACGTGACTTCCGGTATCGGGCGGTAAGGAAATGTTTACCGCGATCGCGCTTATAATGGCGCTGTCACATATTGACAGCGCCATATAAGGGGTTAAACGGCACGAGCAGATAATGATTCTGCTCGTGCCTAGCAGGCACACATCTCAGCTGTGAAAATCAGCTGAGATGTGTGCCGATCGCAGCATGATGCTGCCGGCAGACCGCAGGCAGTAACATTATGACCGCAAGGACGTAATTTTACGGCCCGCAGTCGTTAAGGGGTTAAAGAAAGCTGTCTTAAATTGTCACCTGTATAAAAGACTCCTGTCCACCGACTCAATTAATCAGTCAGACTCTAACCTCAACTACATGGGCAGAACCAAAGAGCTTTCTAAGGATGTCAGGGACAAGATCATAGACCTGCACAAGGCTGGAATGGGCTACAAAACTATAAGTAAAACGCTGGGTGAGAAGGAGACAACTGTTGGTGCAATAGTAAGAAAATGGAAAAAATACAAAATGAGTGTCAATCGACATTGATCTGGGGCAGAATGCAAAATCTCACCTCATGGGGTATCCAGCATCATGAGGAAGGTTAGAGTTCAGCCTAAACTTTCACGGGGGTAACTTGTTAATGATCTCAAGGCAGCTGGGACCACTGTCACTAAGAAAACCATTGATAACATATTACGCCGTAATGGATTAAAATCCTGCAGTGTCTGCAAAATCCCAGTGCTCAAGAAGGTACATGTGCAGGCCCGTCTGAAGTTTGCCAATGAACACCTGGATGATTCTGAGAGTGATTAGGAGAAGGTGCTGTGGTCAGATGAGATGACCTGAGGAAGGCGTTCCGCCGAAACGCGTTGTGGTATACATCTGCCATTCATCAGTGTGCACAAGCCGGTGTTTTCATTTGGAATATGGATATTTATTTTTAACCAAGTTACAAATAAAGAAGCATTTTTATTCATCCCCTTGGAGTCCAGCTGGATCTTTTCCATTGTTCTGCTCCATTACCTTCTCAGCTTGCTGCTGTAATTCGTGCCGGACTAAAGGTCATTAACAGGAGGATATATTCAGGCTTGTCTCTGCAGTGGTGAGCGGTTTTTGTTCTTTTCTCTATATCATCCCGTTATCATAGGACAGGACTTTGAGTTGTTTAAGGACTTATGGAAAACATAGGTCGGGACCGATTACACCGGAATGAGTCGGCCCCCGCCTAAGACAGCCGGTTTACCGTATGAGGTTAAAAGGGGTCCTTGTTGTGCAGTTATGTGTGGTAAGGAGGAGATAGCACCTCCTACAATTGACTGTCCTAAGTAGAGTTGAGCGCGGTTCGCGGTTCGAGGTTCTCCAGTTCGTGGCTTGAATGATTTTGGGGGCTGTTCTAGATAGAACTAGAACTCGAGCTTTTTGCTAAAGCTCGATAGTTCTAGATACGTTCGAGAACGGTTCTAGCAGCAAAAAGACCAGCTAATTACTAGCTGGCTTTCCGCTGTAATAGTGTAAGTCACTCTGTGACTCACACTATTATGAAATTTCAGTGTATAGTGTGCGGGAACAGCGCATTCAGATCACTGCTGTATGGATAATGGCGATCGCCATTTTTTTTTTTTTTTTCCTTGTCTTCCTTCCCTAAGCGCTCGCGTGTGTAGTAAGGCGGGCCAGCATGTCAGCCAATCCCAGACACACACACAGCTAAGTGGACTTTTAGCCAGAGAAGCAACGGCATGTGTGATAGGATGTCCATGTCACATGTCCCTGCATTATAAAAATGAGTAACTGCCCGTCCGGACGCCATTATCTCTTCTGCGTCCTTGGTGTCAGTCACCGCTGGCGCAGCGCCTATCTCCGATACTACTGTGTACGCTCTATACACAGCGCTGTACAGAATAGGGACAGCACTTTCTATCAGTCCTTTTAAGGGCTAATACCGGCAGGGTCAGAGCCATAGGTGACAGGTCCGTGAAAACAGAGTTTAACAGCTACACAAGATGACAGCGTCTGTGTAGCTAAGGTCAGGGATTTCCTCGCTGCATTTTCCCATTAGAAGGGATAGAAAGGCAGGCTTCCTTTCCTCTACCCAGAGACCCACAACCCTGCCACTGTACCCTCCTTCCCTTTGCACACTCAAACTCATTGTTACTAAGCCATTATACTAGCAAACACTGAGTGAACTTAGTGGCATCCTAAACGTGGCTGTTGGACTTCTGTATTGTCCCACTAGTGCAAAGATATTTGCAGCACGTCTACCTGCATTGCACACTCAAACTCATTGTTACTAAGCCATTATACTAGCAATTTATGCTGCCAGTTTAAGGGCCATAGTTGCATTGTCAGGGATAGTTATTGTTGTTTATTCTGCTGTTAATAAAGATAGACCACCGCTGCAATCTACACCACCTCTCAATTTTTACTACCACATTTTAAGTGCACAATCTTGTCGCAATCAAAATGAGTGGCAAAATGACAGATGCTGGTGGAAAGGGGAAGAGGCGTGTTGGAAAAGGAAAAAAAGGGTTTGTCCGTGGGGAAGGTGGCAAAGCTCCATTACCATCTGCTGAAGATAGACCATCTTCCAGCAAAAGTAAGATGTCTACTACTTACCGTGGACAATCCGATGTGCTCCCTTTTTTATGGACACGAACAACTGGAACAAAGGTAGATGATGGCCAAAAAAGGAAAATGCTTGAATGGATCTCAAGTGGTCCAACAAGTGCCCTCTCCGCCACCTCAACTACCGCATCCAAAAAACACCAGTCCTCTGAGTTGTCATCCCAATCAAACTTGCTTTCTCCCAGCTCTGAAGTCTCCATCCGCCCTGCACAGTATGGTGGAACTGAGATGGCTGAGTCTGCAGAGCTGTTCAGTCACACTATAGCCTGGGAATCAGATGTCTGCTCCCAAGCTACAGTGAGTACAGACCAGGAAATGGTCTGCAATGATGCCCAGAACCTTTGTGACTCTGAGTCAGGCCGTGAGGACCAAGTTCCTGAGCATAATGTTGACCCTTTTTCACAAACTTTAACACCTGTTGTTATAGACAATGAGGAACATACTGATGACGATGAGACGCAGATACCAGATTGTGATGACAACTTAAATATTCGGTCAGGGCAAGAAGAGGCTCGGTCTGAGGGTGAGGGGAGTGCAAACACAACAATTGATGAGGAAGTTCTAGATCCCACCTACTGTCAACCCACAGTCAGGCCCTCGAGGAGGTCAACAGAGACGGTGGAGGAGGATGCAACTGATGACGAAGTTACCTTACGCCTTCCTGGACAGAGTAGGAGTACTGGTAGCACGTCTACAACTGCATCCTCAGCCACCACTGTGCCTCTGAGCACTAGTCGGGGTGGATCAGCAGGTCGCATGCCCTCTAAGCCTTGCCTAGGCTGGTCCTTTTTTGACATAGCAAAAGATCGCCCAAATTATGTGATCTGTAAAATTTGTCATGATTCTGTTAATAGAGGGCAAAACCTCAGCAGTTTGACAACTTCTTCCATGAATCGTCACATGAATAAATATCATATGTCTCGGTGGGAAGTTCACCGTGCTGCAATGCGGCCTAGCGGAGCGAACCATCCACCGCCTGCCCCTTCTAGTGCATCCGCGCGCTCTTCATCTTCTTGGACTGTGGGGACAGCTGTCACACCTGGTTTTCCACGCACAACTTCCACCACTGTAACCGCAACAGGCAGTTTGCTTGGTAGGTCGTCAGTTGGTTTGGAAGGGGAAACAAGTACGTGTGTACAGCTCTCTCAGACATCGATAGCACCAACGTTGGATGAAGGCAACATCATGTCTACGCCTGCACTTTCCTCACAAAGCTGCATTTTTCCAGGGACACCCTACTCAACACCGTCTACACACAGCAGCCAGATCTCTGTCCCTCACATGTGGACAAATAAAAGGCCATTTCCTGCGACCCATGACAAAGCTAAGAGGTTGACTTTATCCCTCTGTAAGCTCTTGGCTACCAAAATGCTGCCTTTCCGCCTGGTGTACACACAGGATTTTAGAGACCTTATGTCTGTCGCTGTGCCCTAGTACCAGATGCCCAGTCGCCACTACTTCTCTAAGAAAGGTGTGCCCGCGCTACACCAGCATGTCGCACACAACATCACCGCTTCCTTGAGAAACTCTGTGTGTCAACGGGTGAATTTCACCACCGATACTTGGACCAGTAAGCATGGACAGGGACGTTACATGTCGCTGACTGGGCACTGGGTAACTATGGTGATAGATGGTGAAGGGTCTGCTGCACAAGTCTTGCCGTCCCCACGACTTGTGTGTCAATCCTCTGTCTGTCCAAGTTCCGCCACTGCTTCTGCCTCCTCCACCTCATCTGGGTCCTCCACCTCCGCCCCAAGCCTGCCTGGTCAGGCCACCAGCGTTCTCACTGCGCAGAAGGAATCACGCACCCCTCATTACTATGCTGGCAGCAGAGCGCAACGGCATCAGGCGGTCTTTAGCTTGACATGTCTTGGGAATAGGAGTCACACAGCTGAGGAGTTGTGGTCAGCTCTGCGGTCCGAGTTTAATAAATGGTTGTCTCCACTCAACCTGCAGCCTGGTAAGGCCGTGTGCGACAATGCTGCAAACCTGGGTGCGGCCCTTCGCCTGGGAAAGGTGACACACGTGCCTTGTATGGCTCACGTGTTGAACCTTGTTGTCCAGCAATTTTTAACACACTATCCCGGCCTAGATGGCCTTCTGACCAGGGCACGAAAACTGTCTGCTCACTTCCGCCGTTCAACCGCCGCAGCTGAGCGACTTGCATCGCTCCAGAAGTCTTTCGGCCTGACGGTTCATCGTCTGAAATGCGATGTGGCGACATGCTGGAATTCGACTCTTCACATGTTACAGCGACTGTGGCAGCACCGCCGAGCCCTGGTGCAATACGTCATGACGTATAGCCTGGGCCAACGAGATGCAGAGGTGGGGCAGATCACCCTGATGGAGTGGTCTCAGATCAAGGATCTATGCACCCTTCTGCACAGTTTCGACATGGCAACGAATATGTTTAGTGCTGACAATGCCATTATCAGCATGACAATTCCAGTCATTTACATGCTGGAGCACATGCTAAACACTATTCGGAGTCAGGGGGTGAGACAACAGGAAGGGGAGGAACTACAGGAGGATTTATATGCGCAAGACACAACAACATCACCAAGGTCCAGACGTTCATCATCACCAACGTGGCAGGCATGGGACCATGGGGGACAGGGATCATCAAGGGCGCTTGGTAGCAGGCGAAATGTTGAGGAAGGTGCAAGAGAACATTAAGAAATGGAGGACGAACTGTCCATGGACATGGAAGACTCAGCGGATGAGGGAGACCTTGGTCAAATTTCTGTTGAAAGAGGTTGGGGGGAGATGTCAGAGGAAGAAAGAACGGTTAGCACCTCTATGCCACAAACACAGCGTGGACTTGGTCCACATGGCTGCGCAAGACACATAAGCGCCTTCTTGCTGCACTACCTCCAACATGACCCTCGTATTGTCAAAATTAGAAGTGATGATGACTACTGGCTTGCCACACTATTAGATCCCCGGTACAAGTCCAAATTTTGTGACATAATTCCAGCCATAGAAAGGGACGCACGTATGCAGGAGTATCAGCAGAAGCTGTTACTCGATCTTAGCTCGGCTTTTCCACCAAACAACCGTGCAGGTGCAGGGAGTGAATCTCCCAGTTGTAACTTGACAAACATGGGACGGTCTCGTCATCTTCAACAGTCTACCCGTACCAGTAGCACTGTATCTGGTGCTGGTAACAGCAATTTTATGGAATCTTTTCATAATTATTTTAGACCGTCCTTTGCAAGGCCACCAGAGACAACAAGTCTGACACATAGTCAACGGCTGGAGAGGATTATACAGGAGTATCTCCAAATGAACATTGATGCCATGACTTTGCAAATGGAGCCTTGCTCATTTTGGGCTTCAAATCTTGAAAAATGGCCAGAGCTCTCAACTTACGCCTTGGAGATTTTGTCGTGTCCAGCTGCCAGCATTGTCTCTGAACGTGTCTTCAGTGCTGCTGGGTGTGTGCTGACAGATAAGCGCACGCGTCTGTCCAGTGGCAATGTGGACAGACTAATGTTCATCAAAATGAACAAGTCATGGATCCACAAGGAATTTACTACCCCTGTGTCATCCTGGGGAGAGTAAATGCTTGTGGATTTGGAATGTGCTTGATGCAAATCAAAACATCCTGTTTGCAACTAGGGCACAAGTGCTGCCACTGATGGGGTGTCTGTGGGGCCCAATTTTTGGAAAAAAGGGAGACTCCGCTTGGAGTAACCCTTGCTTGCCGTGTTTTTTAAAAGGAGCCAAGATGAACAGAGCTGGGATCAGGAAAGACTTTGCTACCTACCCCGGTGTCATCCTGGGGACGGTTAAGAATGGCGTATTTTTGAATGTGCTTGATGCAAATCTAGCTGTGAAGTGTACAACTAGGGCACAAGTGCTGCCACTGAACGGGTTAGTGTCTGTGTGGCCCAATTTTTGGAAAAAAAGGGAGACTCCGCTTGGAGTAACCCTTGCTTACATTGTTTTTAAAAATGATCCAAGATGAACAGAGCTGGGATCAGGAAAGACTTTGCTACCTACCCCGGGGTCATCCTGGGGACGGTTAAGTATGGCGTATTTTTGAATGTGCTTGATGCAAATCTAGCTGTGAAGTGTACAACTGGGGCACAAGTGCTGCCACTGAAGGGGTGGGTGTGTGTGTGGCCCAATTTTTGGAAAAAAGGGAGACTCCGCTTGGAGTCACCTTGCGGTGTTTTACATGATTTTAGAAGGGCATGATATGCCTATATCTGTGTCTCCTCCTCTTTTTCCTTGTCCAGCTCTTTTGTTTTCACATGAGTATATGTCCTTGTCACTTTCTTATGTGTTTGTGTTGTGTTGTGAGTTGTTTGTCACCTTTTGGACACCTTTGAGGGTGTTTTCTAGGTGTTTTTATGTGTTTGTGATTGCCTGCCATTGTTTCCTATGCGGTTCAAGTTCGGTTCGTTGAACGTTCGACGAACTGAACTCGAACGAGACCTCCATTCATCGAACCGAACTCGAGCCGAACCACGACCGGTTCGCTCATCTCTAGTCCTAAGTTAGGGGTGACCAAAGAAAATGATGGACGGACCCCAGTTAGTGTCGTGACGTCTCCAAAGGGAAGGGACAGTCTGACCACTAAAACCCAAGTAGTTTCAGGGGAGGAGACTGACACCTTGTTAAGCGGGGACATGTTAGTCCAGGACACCAGGGAGAGTGATGATGACTGCAGTAAAGACCCTGACTCTAGAAAGGGGACAAACGAGTACAGTGAGGTACAGATGAGCGAGAAGGGTAAAACATCCGCTGGACGCCGAAGACGTAAGAAACGCTGAGAGGTGGCACAGTGTATGCCGTCTGAGGATGCAGAGAAAGTGACATGCCGGGTTACTGAAGACATGGTGCCAGTAACAACTGCTACAGTAGAGTCAGACGGTGATATCCTACAAGAGAAAGAGGAATCAGAAACTGACCTGACACATTGTGACGTCAGAAATCAGCAGGCTGCGATTGTAGGGAAGGAGTCCACCAAGGCCTTAATGGTGGTGGTCTCTATGATTGCCAAGTGTGAAGCTCATTGTCTGTCAAGTGAGAGTGGTATAGGAACTGGAATCCTAGAGAGTGAGGGAGGAGGAATAATCCACAACAGTCCCGGTGAGCAGACTGATGAACTACCTGGTGCTGGGGAGGATGACAGAGAATTCAGCCCCAATCTCTAAAAAGAACAGAGTGCCATGTTGAAGGGTGTGACACCCAGGCTGAGGGTGACACGGCAGAGACCCCAGAGGAAGTTGAAGGTAATGCAGTGAAAACCCAAGAAACAGCTGGCTCTGAAGTGAAGAGAGCTTCTGAGGAGGTGAAGTCTGGACCAGAGGTCTCATCCAGGACTGAGAGCCTGCCTGACCTGCTTGGTAACACCAAGATGGGATGGAGGGTATAGAAAAGGTCGTGGGTAAGAAGAGTAAGAAACCCAAAGGTTCTGAAGCTGAGGCGGGTACACTGGCAAGCGGTGACGTGCTGCCAGAGAAACCGATAAATCGGGACAACAGTGGTTCGTGCGATGAAGCCATGGAGAAGGAGCCGACCCCAGAGTTGAAAGTTGAATTCTCTCCCGCTTCTGAGCAAGCTGCCGAGCCACCTATCTGTGAGGCGGCTGAAGGTGAAGCAGCTGAGACCCAAGAGAGGGGTGAATATGACAAAGTTGCACCCCATGGAAAGGCCGGAGGCGTAGAGGTGAAAGAGGCCTCGGAAATAGTGTGTCGTAGACCAGAGAGGTCCGCAGGTGAAGACTCATTCAAGAGGGTGAGCAACGGCTGTCTGAAACACGAAACACTTCTTAGCCAGGCTACTGAGAGTCGAGTAAGGGAGTTGGAGAAAAAAGTGGCTGAGCTCCGAAGTCACTTGGCAGAGTACCAGTCCAGGTCCCAGGTAGCCTTGGAACAGATGGAGCAGCGAGTGTCGATCCTGACCAAACTTGTTGAAGCAGGGGAGGCCCAAAGAGAGCTGACTCTGGAAGCGAAACTGGACAAGCATGTGGAAGTGGCAGGGATGAATGAGACTTCTGTAGTCAAGTGCATGGTGGATATACCTGAGGACTTAGGAGAAGCGTGTGCCATCGAGTGCATGCATGACGACTTTAAGAGAGCTGTGGAAGCGTGTGAAGTCTACTGTACCCCAGAGACTGAACAGTTAGTCATATTGTCCACCAGTAAAATTACTGGGCAGCGGGTGGCTATTCTAAAGGACATGCACTTCAGATGTGTTCGTATGAAGTGGCAGGACCAACTGCAAAATGAGGAAGCCACTAGACAGCTAGAGTATAGAAGGAAAGCGCAGAGTCTGACGGAAGATATCGTCCAAGTACCCTGGGCTCTGGTGGGGAGAATCATTGGAAGAACCGGACGAGTCATGCAAGACATGGTGAATAAGTCGGGATTGGTGAGATTAAGAATCCCTGCTGCTAATGAGAGCAAGATACCCAGGGAAGCTGGTATGGCTACGTTCGTCTGTGTCGGGACTGTAGAGAGCCTTGGAAACATTCGAAGCCTTCTTGGATATCGGGTACATCATGTACGTGACATGGAGCGGTTGAGACAAGAAAACCTGAAAATTGAGGAGCAGCTTCGCCAACTGTGTGGAGGACAGCAGCCGTCTTCTCCCCATTGTTCAGAGGAAAAAAGTGGAAGATTGAGTGTCGGTCCAGTAGTTAAGACACGCGATAAAAGGAATTGCCGACAGAGAAGTACCCTGCGATGTACTGTGGATGGTGGCCGCTGTGAGCTTAGAGATCCCGACAGTATCCCAGGGGGTACACGAGTAAGCCTAGGTTCGGACAAGACTGTTTGACTGAGGACGTGTCCCTCTACTACGGTAACCCTGGGAGGGGGTCAGGGAGAGAACGGTCCAGAAAGGGGACGTCCTTTAACCCTAGGTTGACACGACAGTGTTTGGTGACAGTGTCGGGCGCTGTCTCAGGGACTTATGCTCTTGGGCACCTTGGACGGCCCTCTCGCCTGGTGGGGCATGGCGGCGGGGATGCCCTGTCTCGCGGCCCCAGGTCGTTGGCAAGTGTTCTCCCCTATGGGTTTGAACAGAGGGGGAGGGTATGTGACGTATCAACCGGCTGTATAACAAAGGGCCGGTATGTTTTGCAGAAGCATGGGTGCTCTGCAATGTGAAGTTGGCTGGGACCTGTGGTTCCACAGGATTGCATTACATGCAGAGCCATGGAAGGGTGTGTGATGCTGATTACACACTCCTTACCACCTGTGGGTGTGGCTCCAGGGGTTAAAGCAATCCTGTCTCTGAACCTAGGTGGAGTGTGTCTAGGGCAGTCTAGATAGAGATTAGCTCCAGACGTCCAGTGTGTGTACTGGAAACAAGTGAGAGCAGGGAGCTCTGAGTGTGTCTAGGGCAGTCTAGATAGAGACTAGCTCCAGACGTCCAGTGTGTGGACTGGAAACAAGTGAGAGCAGAGCCGGGAGCTCTGGGTGTATCAGCCTGTGTGGAGGCTGAACACAAGGCTCTGATATTGAGTCTGAGGTGAATACAGCCAAGCCAGGCCAGGGCTGTAGGGCCGAATCTCTCCAGGAGGAGAGACAGACAGGGGTCTGCAGAGGGCCCTGGGTGCTGGAAGGAACCTTGGCTAGGGTTGTACGCTGGCAGGAGCCAGAGAGAGGGGAAGTTGCTAAAACTTCCATAATGGACTTATTGTTTATGTTTGAGGGCAGTTTATGCTGAGTGTTTTTAAATAAACTGCAGGAATTTCTATGAGAGACTGTGTACGTGTGTTGCTCAAGCTACCTCACACCACTGCAAGCGAGTGGAACCCCCACGTTGCAGGGCGCAACGTTACAATATATATACTAGGAGAAGGATATATACAGTCAGGGCCGGATTATAGGCGGGGCAGGCGAGGTTTCAGCCCCGGGGCCCCCACCAAAAGAGCTTCTAAGTGGGCCCCCACCACCAGGGCCATACTTGCCACTAGGCACCTGTCAGCATTTTTTTTTTCTTTACACCCTCTCCCCCTCCGTAATGACAGTCTAATAAATCAGCTGTGTTTTCGGGGGGGAGGGTGTTTGACGCATCGCTATATATTTGTATCTGCGTCTTTAAGACGCAAAAACAAACTGCAAGCACAGGACGCTGATTGACCCCGGAAGCACCAGCGCTTGCACTTCCGGGGTCAGAGGTGTGCCAATGAGCTCCCTGCTATGTGCTGCGGCCGTACCCAGCGAGGGGCAGGGAAACAGTGTAGTGGGCCGCTGAACCTGCTGTCCCCGCCACGCTCCTCAGCAGTGTGTACATGCCAGGCACACTAGCAGGAGCAGGAGGCAGCGCGTTGTGCTGTGCCGGCTCTGCTGTGTGCTCGCTCGGCATGCACACAGTGCAGAGGAGCGCAGCAGAGCCGCTACCCGCAGCTTCCTCCTTCCTATTCAAATGTATTTGCGTCTTTCAGACGTAAATACATTTGAACAGCGCGCGGGGACTGGGCCCCGCCCCCGACGTGCAGCAACGTGATGAGATCAGCACCTTGCTGACGTCATCACAGTGCTGCGGGCGCCATACAGGGGACATCAGGAAGCGAGCGCTCCATGAAGGAGCTGAAGAGACAGGTTTAATTAATGGGTATGAGTGGGGAGGGGCTGAGGACACATAACGGGGAACATTTGCGAAGGAACACAGCTTTGTAACAGGCAGAGGAGGAGTACTGTATTCTGAGGGAGGGGGGAGGCAGAAGTGTGTAGGGATGGGGCAGTGTAATTTGTGTGTGTAGGGGGTGATGAGGGTTGCATTGTATATTGTGTGGGGGAGGGGTAATGGAGGGTGCATTGTATTGTGTGTGGAGGGAGGGGTAATGAAGGGTGCATTGTATTGTGTGTGGAGGGAGGGGTAATGGATGGTGCATTGTATTGTGTGTGGGGGAGGGGTAATGGAGGGTGCTTTGTATTGTGTGTGGGGGAGGGGTAATGGGGGGTGCATTGTATTGTGTGTGGGGGGAGGGGTAATGGGGGGTGCATTGTATTGTGTGTGTGTGGGGGAGGGGTAATGGGGGGTGCATTGTATTGTGTGTGTGTGTGAGGGGTAATGGGGGGTGCATTATATTGTGTGTGTGGGGGGAGGGGTAATGGGGGGTGCATTGTATTGTGTGTGTGTGGGGGGAGGGGTAATGGGGGGTGCATTGTATTGTGTGTGTGTGTGGGGGGGAGGGTTAATGGGGGGTGCATTGTATTGTGTGTGTGTGGGGAGGGGGTAATGGGGGGTGCATTGTATTGTGTGTGGGGAGGGAGTAATGGGGGGTGCATTGTATTGTGTGTGGGGAGGGAGTAATGGGGGTGCATTGTATTGTGTGTGGGGGAGGGGGTAATGGGGGGTGCATTGTATTGTGTGTGGGGGAAGGGGTAATGGGGGGTGCATTGTATTGTGTGTGGGGGAGGGGGTGATGGGGAGTGCATTGTGTGTACGTAGGGGGTGATGGGGGAGTGCATTGTGTGTGTGTGTGGGGGGGTGATGGGGTTGTGTGTGTGGGGTGTGATGGGGGGAGCATTGTGTGTGTGTGTATGTGTAGGGGGTGATGGGGGGGTGCATTGTATGTGTGTGTGTGGGGGGGTGTAGGGGTGATGTGGTGTGTGTGTGTGTGTGTGTGTAGGGGCTGATATGGGGTGTGTGTGTGTGTATGGAGTAATGGGGGAGTGCATTGTATTTGTGTGTGTGTGTGTGTGTGTGTGTCAGAGCTGTGTGTGTAAGAAGCAATACTGTGTGTGTGTGTATATATGAATTAGAGCAGTCTGTGCGGCCCCCCAGAACGATATGGGTCCCCCAGAGCGCTATGTCACCCATCCCTGTAATGAGTACACCACCAGAGCTGTTTGCCACTCCAGTAACGTCTCTGCCCCCTGCCCCTCCTATAGTGTATATATTGTAGCCCCCAGCACCTCCTGTGATGTATATACAGCAGTGCTGTCAGTGTGCAGTCATGTCTGTTAGTGACAGCCATCGTGAAACACAGCCACATGTCCTGAAGGAGCTGGACGGAAACAAGCAGGAGAGGTGAGTGAGGCTGCTGGCGACTTCCCCATATTAATACCTGTAAGGGCTCATGCGCACGTAACTGCTGAATATTCTGCAGCGATTTGACAGCACATGTGCGCGTCAAATCGCTGCAGAAACACTGCATAATGGATGCAGTTTTTCTGTACGAAAAAAGCCGATTTCATGCGCTCTGGCTGCTGCCCCCATCATAGACAGAGTGTGAGCTGCATCCATAGCGCACGGAATAATTGACATGCTCATTTTATGAACGCACGGATTTGGGTCAACATTTTAGCACCCAAATCGCTGTGTTCATAAAAGCAACGTGCACACGTCTCATACACAATCTTCATAGATTGTGCAGGGGACGCAGGACGCATGCATTTACACTGCAGTGCTATACGCAGCTAAATGCATGGAATTACGCAACGTGCGCACGAGCCCTAATGCGTCTGTGTCTGCATGTATGTCAGTGTATATGACTGTGCATATATTTGTCTGTTTATATGTATTTTTCTGAATTTGTCTTCAAATATGTATATGTATGTCACGGGCGGAGTAGGGGACGCTGCGCTCTCCCACTGCTCGGGTCCGGCTGCCGCTGCTGCTGCGGCCGCTGCTGCTGCTCGGTGGTGGCTCGAGCGGTGAGCCGGATCCCGGGGACTCGAGCGGTGCTCCTCGCCCGTGAGTGAAAAGGGGATTTGATTGTGGGGATTTATTGTCCGTGACGCCACCCACGGTTGTGGTGATTTTGGTGACACCACCGCTGCTTTAGACGGGGATCCTGGGAGCAGTGACTGGGAGCAGCTTTGTTGTTAGTACTCCCTTCCGTGGGTAGGGGGTTTGGTTGTCCCGGGGCCCGGTGATGGGGTAGGGATGAATGGAAGGCAGGTTACGGGGCCTGGGGAGGTGCAGGGTCGCAGGGGGCAGCAATGTGCCGCACGGCACGGTGGTACTCACTCAGCCCAATGATGAAGATACAGTTCTCGGTAAAATACACGGCTGGATGGACGGGTCCCACAGACGGCTGCGGTGTTGTTGCTCCCAGCAGGTTGGTGGTAACTGCCTTTCCCTGCACCTAAGATGTCTGTACGGTCCCAATGGGTTCCCACCGGTAACCCGCTCCCCGGCTTGGATATTGGCCGGAGGAGCCCCTTTTGCCCGCAGGCGCTAGCCCTGAGAAACGGTTGCCTTGGCGGTGGCGGTGTCTCTCTCACTCGGTTGGACTGTTGCCTTCTGTCGGGACTTGACTGTTTGGAAACCCAGGAGGTCCCCTTCACTAATGGATTCGGCAAATTCACGGCGACTCCTAGCCTTGCCGGGGTCTGAAAAGCCCCTGCCAGTTGGTGCTTGCTTCTCTTTGTGTACCGGTCCGGTACCGCCGGGCCACCGCCCGTGCACAGTCCTTACGGTAGACTCCAATCGGCCACTCCTGCAGACGGTCACCACCGTCTGCCAACCTTGCTGCTCTGTCCGGGCCACACACCCGGACCAACTTCAGGCTGCTCTCTTACTACTCCCTTCTGCTCACTTTCACTACCAAACTCTATCTGCCTGGTTTTCCCGCCTCCAGGACTGTGAACTCCTCAGTGGGCGGGACCAACCACCTGGCCCACCCCCTGGTGTGATCATCAGCCCCTGGAGGAAGGCAACAAGGGTTTTGTGTTCTGGCTTTGGTGTGCCTGCTGGGAATGTGGGGTGTGTGGGTGTTGTGCTCTGTGGCCCCTGGCTTGTCCAGGGCGCCACATTCCCCCTTAGTTAAATGCAGACCGTCCGCGGGCTGCCCGTCCATCACCGGTTTTATTGTGTATTATGAAAGTAATAAAAAAAGTTTTATTACTTACATATTTCCTATGTAAATAGCAGAGCTCGTCGCTCATAGGTGAAGGACCATGGGAACCTCCAGCTGTGACTGCAAATGACCTGGGTGACGTCACCGCTCATTGTGCAGCTCATTCATTCTCTGGAGCTCACAGTGAGTGGTCATTCTCTATGGCCTCTACCTGTGATTTTCAGATGTAGCAGAGTTGGATGCGATGTGGGACCTGGTGTGGATTACGCCGGACCTGCAGGATGTTAGGGGTTAACCCTAAAACGCACAACCATAGAAATCTACCTTAGAAAACAAGTAACCTAGCAGGCCTGCGAAGCTCCAGGTATGAGATCTAAGGTTAATAAAGTGGTGAAGGAGGGTGTGTGTTTGTATTTTATTCCAAATAAAGGATTTTTCTCTGTGTTTATTCATATTTACTTTTATGTACAGGTTAATAATGGGGGTGTCTCAGACGCCTGTGCCATCATTAACCTAGGGCATAGTAGCAGCTGTGCGGTGTTATTAACCCCTCATTACTAGAGTTGAGCGATGTTCGAGTCAAACGGTTCGCCAATTTAAAATTCGAGTGATTTTGGGTGGTGTTCGAGTCGTTCGACGAGCTCGAATTATTTGCTTAACCCCTTCACGACCTTTGACGGATCTAGCCATCATGGTGCCCTGGTACTTAAAGACCCATGACGGATACATCCGTTATGGCGAAATCGCGGCCCCGGAGCCTGGGTGACCACGATCGGTTTTCAAAAACTGTAGATTCGGGAAGGAGAGGACTTGTACCTGACCTCAGGAGGGGTGGTGTCTCCTTCCCAGACCTACGGAGGCTGTGATTGGCTGAGCGGCGTTTGTCAGCCAATCACAGCCAGTGTAATGTTTCAGCCATTAAAAATGGTTGAAGTATTGAAATCCAGCTATGGTCCATGCAGCTGTAGCACTGGCCATTGGCTGGAGCTCGGTGAGCTTTACTGCACCCGCCCCCAGCTCTGATTAGAGAGATCGGCCTTGTGACCGATCTCTCCAAGCACCGTGCATCTGGGACCGGGTGAGCTGTAGATCGCTCTTCTCAGATTCTCCCTCCGTGGAATCTGAGGAGAGCGATCCCTGCGGGTGCCCATCTGTGAGTCACAGCCCCCGATCCACCGCTGCTCTCCTCCATCTACTTCGCCCCTGCTCTCCCACTGCGCCCTTGCATGTGACGCAGCTACTCTCCTGGTGCACCCCTGCATGTGAAGCCGCTACTCTCCCGCTCCCGCCGGGGCCCCTGCATGTGAAGCCGTTACTCTCCCGCTGCGCCCCTGCATGTAATGCCGCTGCTCAGCAGAAAAAGAGCAGCGGCGTCAGATGCAGGGGGTGGCGCAGCGGGAGGAGAGCAGCAGTGTCACATGCATGGGGGCATCTGACGCCGCTGCTCTCCTCCCGCTGCACCCCCCCTGCATCTGACGCCGCTGCTTTCTTTCTGCTGCCTCCTTATATCCGCCGCTGCATCTGCTGCTCCACTCCCCTATCAGCCACAGCACTCTCCCCATCAGCCACAGCACTCTCCCCATCAGCCACAGCACTCTCCCCATCAGCCACTGCACTCTCCCCATCAGACACTCCACTCTCCCCATCAGCCACTGCACTCTCCCCATCAGCCATTGCACTCTCCCCATCAGCCACTGCACTCTCCCCATCAGCCACTGCACTCTCCCCATCAGCCACTGCACTCTCCCCATCAGCCACAGCACTCTCCCCATCAGCCACAGCACTCTCCCCATCAGCCACAGCACTCTCCCCATCAGCCACTGCACTCTCCCCATCAGCCACTGCACTCTCCCCATCAGCCACTGCACTCTCCCCATCAGCCACCGCACTCCCCCCATCTGCCACTCTGTAAAAACATTAAAATTAATACATCTAGTTATTAAACACTTTATAATAGGACATATTATATATGTTCACAGTTCTATCTATATTGGAGGGCATAGCTTATTGATAACAGCTCTACATTATTAATATCAAGGTATCTGTGTCGAATCTAGGTAGATGCTGACATAGTGTGATATAAATACCATTCTATCTGGAAGCTTCTAGTGATTACATCATATATAACTGTGTTCAGCTGAAATACCCTATATGGTTTGGACAGTTGTCATATAACACACGGTGGGAGGGGGTGGCTGCTCTGACTCCTGCTCCGAGAGTCAATCCACACATGTCGAAGCTGATCCATCCATCCAGCCCTTTCACCCAAGACGAAGCAAGATGTGGCTTCTCTCTTTCTCTCTCTCTGGGACTCAAGAAAAGATGAATGAATATTTCTATTGAGTAGTATGGACTAATTGAATCTCTTTTACGTAAGCTAATGAAGTATATTATTTTTTTTCCTTTCTGTAACTGAAATCTGGCAACCATTTGAAATAGATATAAATACATCTATTCATTTTTTCTACATATTTTGAAGTTTTGTCTTTCATGCGCTTTTACGTATTTGAAGAAAAATATATTTAACAGTGTATTTTTTAACATTTGGCGAGTCAGTTATTCGTGTTTTTACATTTTTTGTACTTGTTGCTTTACTTTGCACAACGGGGGACAGCAGTAATAAATATCTCCTGCAAAGTGTCAGGGAATCGACAATTTATAAAAATCACGCGGGACCTAAGAAAAATACGTATAAGTCAAGTCGCATGAATGTTTTTTAAATGAACTTTAAACTTTGCTAAGCCACAGACGATAATCTTTGGACGTGTCTTTGGAGGAGAAAGAATAAGTCAGTCCATAAGAGGTGTTACAAGTGCTGATTATAAGTCAAGGTAAGACAATGAATTTAAATTATTTTTCTGAACAAAGTAAGCATTTAGAGAAGTCTAGTTTAGTGAACTTATAGTTAGACTTGTATGCTGAGTGTGAACTAGCAAATTCACAAGTAAATTCTAAGGTATTTTTTAACAAAGAGAGAGAGAAGCTTAGAAATTTATTGCATTTAGTTCGGGAATTCCATAAGTCAGTGATAGAGAGATCCAAAGACTGCTTAAAACCTGAAATGTCAGTAGGTGATATTGTGAATTCTGATTTTAATTTTGCAAATGAAAAGTCGGATTTTGACTGTAATGAAGATGGCCGCAGACATGTGCCGTCTATTAAAGGTGATCTTTACGACACCGGGAAACAAGCAGGAAATGACATAGAGAAGCCAGAAAACAGAGAGAAGTAGAGAGGGGTGTTTAATGCCGCGCCAAATGATCACTGTTCAGAAGTCAGATTAACGTGTCTTTATTGTTGGCATAGGTCTACGCATTTCAGGAGCTCTGCTCCCTTCCTCAGGACCGTCAAGCACCGAAGAAACATTAAATCTCGTTGGGATTTGATGTTTCTTTGGTGCTTGACGGTCCTGAGGAAGGGAGCAGAGCTCCTGAAACGCGAAGACCTATGCCAACAATAAAGACACGTTAATCTGACTTCTGAACAGTGATAATTTGGCACGGCATTAAACACCCCTCTCTACTTCTTTCTGTTATCTGCCTCTGGGGTGGCTGCAGCCTTGATCAAAGTTATACACGCGAATAAAGTAGTTGTGACTGTCACAACTTCATCTGGTGAGTATATTACTCCCCTCTCCTCACCCCGCATATATTGGGGTAATACCCTTATCTGCGCTTTTATTTCCACAGTTTTTTCTGTTATAGAGAAGCCAGAAGGGGGAGAAGCCAGAGAAGGAAATGACAAAGCGTTGTCAGAAGGGGGAGTAGTCAGAGAGTATGGCGGAGATCAGTTTCTAAAAATAGAACAGGCAAAGTTAGGGATTAAACTTAGAAAGAATCTTTTGGACTTATGCAAATTAATTCTTGCATATAATTCAAAAATACATGTATGCAGAAATTCAGAAATATTTGAAAGTTGTGTTGAAAAGTTAAATTTAACCAATAGTGAGAAGACTCAGATATTCCATATGTGGATACCCCAGCAATTTTTCAGACAGTTAGCATTAAAAAAGTCTTCTGACAATGAGACATTTGATTGTTCAAATGATGATGATATCACAAGGCTGAGAAATCTCATTTTTTGTGAACGGAATGAAGCGAGTCCAGATTATGAGATGTTGAAGGAATTACAAATTGAACAGAATGAAAGTACATTCTCATTTATGTCCGTTTTTGAACGTTTATATAGGGCGGTTATTCCAAATGTCAGACCGAATGAAATACTACATTTGTTCGTCAAGAAATTTAATAAAATTCTTGATAATAAAACCTGTGCTATAGCGTTAAAGAAACGGAATCTATTCGAAAGTACCCAATTTATCTATTTTGTTAGAAATCACCAAACTCAATTAAAACAGAAATTAATTAATTCTGTGAAATCAAAAAAGGAGAGATTCTGTGACAAACCAACATTGTCTCCCAGATTCAAATATTCCTGTGACAAAATGTATGAAATTCGTAGGAAATTGCATGTAAATTACAAATCATACAATGCATCACAATTATTATCTAAAAATCTTTTTTTACAGGAAAAACCCTTGTCTCCAGTGAAGGGATTGGTCACAGGATCAGATATTGATGATCCCAGACAAATGATGAGTAAAAACTTTGAAAGACAGAGACAGCTGGGTGATCTTTCAGAGAGAGACATTTTTTCTCATTTAAGGAAAAAAATTGAGTTACAGAATATTATCAGAGATTCCAACAGATTGAAAATGACTATAATAGATCGAATCTGTGAAGAAAAATTTAGGTTTGGTTTTCAGCTGGATAAAGGGGATTTCTGGATAAATTAATTTTGTTATTTGATTTATTATTATTCATATACAGTGTATCCATGTAATACATACCTTCTATAGATTTATCTATATAAATATATATATATATATATAAAAGTAGTGATAGTAAGATCAAAGTTATATTTTCATTTAGTTATATGATAGTTTAATTTTTATAAATTAATAATTTGATCTCTGTATATGAAAAATAATATTTAAAATTTAATAATAAGGAAAACTATAACTTATTTTAAGTGCTTTATTATTTTATCATAAATATGATAATAATTTTATTATTTTATTTCCCTCAGAATTTATCAGTAAGCAGATTAATGAAGTATTAAACTTTTTTATTTATAAATTTGTTCTTATCCTCAATCAGGTAACATATATCTTATATTTGCATAAGGCTAATCGTTAAAGCATGCATAATAATAATTATTTTTCTCAGGTAGCAATCATCAGGAGGAAGATCAGTTGTTTTTAACGTTTTTTTCAGGAATATGAATTTACATATGTTTTCCTTGGTGCTATTTGAAGTGTAATCTGAGTTTTTGGAGTGGAGTGCTTAAACTTGCTTGTTTTGTTGGAATGGTGTTCCTTGCACGTAACCAGAGCATGTGACATTTGAATTACTGAGCTAATAATAAGTGTCTGTCTGTCCTATGGCCAAATGTACAGTATGTGACTATCAAGAGTACCTGTTACTCATGAGTATATGTAATAAATTATTCGTATACTTCAAGAAGTACTTCATATTAGTATCATATTTTTGAAATGCGCATAGAGAAATTGAAAATCAAAAAGGGGATATGTGTTGTCCATATGTTTGTCTGTATGTGAATAGTTATGTATATACAGTGAGGCAGTCTAATTGTCTGTGCAGCTGCTGACGTCAATTACTTGCCCAAAGTCTTTGAAGCTTCCAAAGAAAAAAAATGAAACATTTTTTTTTCTCTGCAAGGTATATATATATATATATATATATATATATATATATATGTGTATATATATATATATATATATATATATATATATATATATATATATATATATACAGTCGGGGCCAGAAATATTTGGACAGTGACACAAGTTTTGTTATTTTAGCTGTTTACAAAAACATGTTCAGAAATACAATTATATATATAATATGGGCTAAAAGTGCACACTCGCAGCTGCAATATGAGAGTTTTCACATCCAAATTGGAGAAAGGGTTTAGGAATCATAGCTCTGTAATGCATAGCCTCCTCTTTTTCAAGGGACCAAAAGTAATTGGACAAGGGACTCTAAGGGCTGCAATTAACTCTGAAGGCGTCTCCCTCATTAACCTGTAATCAATGAAGTAGTTAAAAGGTCTGGGGTTGATTACAGCTGTGTGGTTTTGCATTTGGAAGCTGTTTGTTACGGTTGCTGCGAGCACTGGAGACTAAGTCCAGATTTCTTACTACTGCACATGTGCGAGCGCTGGAGACTAAGTCCAGATTTCTTGCTACTGCACATGTGCAAGCGCTGGAGACTAAGTCCAGATTTCTTGCTACTGCACATGTGCGAGCGCCGGAGACTAAGTCCTATCTTGGAGCCATTGCACATGTGCGGGTGACATCATCGCTGACACGAGGTCACATGTCTCTGACACCTTCTATGCCGATTGGTCGCTGGTCATGTGCTTGTGATGCCTTGCTCGGTGATAGGCCAGCATGACGTCACTCCTGTCGTTCTGGCAGCGGATTGGCTCTGGTGTCCTCCATCTTGGATGAGGCACAGAGTCTATATAAGACCCTGACACACGCCGCATGGCTCTCAGTCCTCTTGGTTCATGCATAAGAGTAGACGCTCTGTGCGCGTTCCTCTAGGCATTCCTCTGTCTATGCTAGGTGAGCGCTACCGGCAGGGTAGCGTTCTTATACCTTACAGCTTCGGCTGCTGTCCGTATCCTTACCTCTTAGGGGAGCGGACATAGGCAGGTGCCTGAGGCACATGGTCTGGCTGGGCCTTGTGGTTCGACTCGTAGGTGGACGTTGCCGCTAGGGTAACGTTCCTTATACTGCGTCTGGCAGTTGTTCATATCCTCGCACACTAGGGGAGCGAACAGAGGTAGGAGCTTTGTGCGGCTTACGCTGCTGTTCGTCTCTTTTGCACCACTAGAAGAGCGGACCTAGGCAGGTGCCATATCTAGTGGTTCGTGTCCTCGCACACTAGTGGAGCGAACGCAGGTAGGAGCTTTGTGCGGCTTACGCTGCTGTTCGTCTCTTTTGCACCACTAGAAGAGCGGACCTAGGTAGGTGCCATTTCGCACACATTGCCTTTGTCTCTGTGATTATTAACAGAGATCATTCCACACACCCTCCAAGTAAGGGAGGAATTGCTTTACTTACTTATTATATCCTTCTGTGAGTTAACAGAGGTATTGCACTCTGCCATAGTCTGCAGCAGAGTCTTTGCACGGTGGACCCTGACTGTCTGATACTCCTTTAGGTTACCAGACAGCCCCCCGTAACATTAGGACTGAGCCAAGGGTCTGGCAGTTATGGCAGAATATCAGCAGTTACACCATTACATACAAGTACTTGAGTCACGGCTCAAGAGTATAGAGGATAAACCTCAGACCATGGTGACATCTGCACATGATCCTCGACTTGCTCTGCCAAACAGATATTCTGGCGATGCCAGATCATGTCGTGGTTTCATTAGTCAGTGTCAGATACACCTAGAGGTCAACTCTTCTCGCTTCTCTACGGAGAGGTCCAGAGTAGGCTTTATCATCTCCTTATTTCAGGACAAAGCCTTAGAATGGCCGACTCCCCTATGGGAGCGCTCTGATGTGGTTACTCTGAGACATCAAGACTTTCTTGATGCTCTTAAGGCGGTATTCATGGGTCCGCAGGTTACCCATGATGCGGCCCTGAGACTGTTAGATCTATCTCAGGGTTCGTTATCCACTAGTTCTTATGCCATTGCTTTTAGAACTCTGGTGGCAGAACTAGATTGGCCAGAGAAGGTGTTGATTCCTATCTTCTGGAGAGGGTTGGCAGGCTATGTCAAGGATGCTCTTGCTACTCGTGAGGTCCCTGCTTCTCTGGAGGACTTGATCACAGTAGCAACGAGGATCGATGTACGCCATAAGGAACGTAGACTCGAGGTCTCTTCCTCACGCCCTAAGCATCGGGCTATTCCAGTTGTTGAGGGTCCACTACCATCTTCCTCAGCATCTGAAACATCTCCCACTCCTATGGAGTTAGGTCATACGTCTTCCAGACTACGCAAGTCTGGTCCTCCTATATGTTACGTATGTCGTCAGGCTGGGCACTATGCCAACAAGTGTCCTAGTCGTCAGGGAAACTCCCTGGCCTAGTAACCATTAGAGGGGGGTTACTAGAGACGTCTTCTGCACCCTCTAAGTGTTGTATCCCAGGTCAGCTCTCGTTATCTGAGAATACATGGCCTATTATGGCTTTTGTGGATTCCGGAGCTGACGGGACTTTTGTGTCCTCAGGATTTGTAAAGGGACACAATATTCCCTCTATCATGTTAGAGGCGCCTATTCCTGTCTGTGTTGTTAATGGAACTATGTTGTCTGACTCCATTACATTGAGGACAGTTCCCTTGCGCCTTTCCCTGTCTCAGGGTCACATAGAGGAGATTTCTTTTCTTGTTTTGCCTGAGGGTATAGACGACATCCTTCTGGGTCTCCCATGCCTTCGGACTCATGCTCCTCACATTGACTGGGAGTCTGACAGCATTATTAGTTGGGGTTCGAAATGTCAGTCCCGATGTCTTCCCTTACCACCTAAGGTCATTGCGGTTGCATCTACTGATCTCTCTCCCATACCTACACCCTATCTGGATTTCGCTGACGTGTTCTCCAAACAGGGTGCTGAGGTTCTTCCAGCCCATAGGCCGTATGACTGTGCCATAGACCTTATCCCAGGTTCGGTTCCACCTAAAGGCAGGGTTTACCCCCTGTCGATACCTAAGTCGGAGGCCATGTAGACCTATATAAGAGAGAGTTTAGAGAAGGGGTTCATTCGTAAGTCTGTCTCTCCCGCGGGAGCTGGGTTTTTCTTTGTTCGGAAGAAAGAGGGTGATTTGCGTCCCTGCATAGATTACAGGGGTTTCAACGCAATCACAATAAAGAACAAATACCCATTACCTTTAATTTCGGAGCTCTTTGACAGATTGAGAGGAGCTCAAGTTTTTACAAAGTTGGATCTGCGAGGTGCGTATAACTTGGTACGAATTCGAAAGGGTGACGAATGGAAGACCGCTTTTAACACCCGAGACGGTCACTCTGAATACCTCGTCATGCCTTTTGGGTTATGTAATGCACCCGCAGTATTTCAGGACTTCGTAAACGATGTGTTCAGGGATTTACTGTTATCCTCAGTAGTGGTGTATCTGGACGACATCCTGATTTTTTCTCCTGATCTGGAGACTCATCGTCAGGATGTCGTTCGTGTCCTTTCCCATTTAAGGGAGCACTCATTGTTTGCTAAACTCGAGAAATGTGTATTCGAGCAGTCATCATTGCCTTTTTTGGGTTACATTATCTCACAAGAGGGCCTGGCTAGGGATCCTGTGAAGCTCTCTGCTGTCCTGCAATGGTCCGAACCTCATTCCTTGAAGGCGGTGCAACGCTTCTTAGGATTCATAAATTATTACAGGCAGTTCATACCCCATTTTTCTACTTTGGTGGCCCCTTTGGTGGCCTTGACTAAGAAAGGTGCTAATCCCAAAGCCTGGTCTACTGAGACATCTCAGGCTTTTGAGGCAGTAAAAAGACACTTTTCAACTGCTCCCGTTCTTCAAAGACCCGATGAGAGTAAGCCCTTCCTCTTAGAGGTTGATGCCTCTTCAGTGGGTGCTGGTGCAGTCTTGTATCAAAAGAACGGTGCAGGTAGAAAAAGGCCGTGTTTCTTCTTTGCGAAAACCTTTTCACCAGCAGAGAGAAACTATACCATTGGGGATAGGGAACTGCTCGCCTTGAGATTAGCCTTGGAGGAGTGGCGTCACTTGCTGGAAGGAGCGAAACATCCTTTCCAGGTCTATAGAGACCATAAGAATCTGACGTACTTACAAACCGCTCAGCGTCTGAATCCTCGCCAAGCCCGCTGGTCCTTGTTTTTCTCCCGCTTTCACTTCTCCATCAACTATCTGTCTGGGAGTAAGAATAACAAGGCAGACGCCCTGTCTCGCTCTATGCTTTCTACCCAGGAAGAGATTGACGAACCTCGTCTTATCCTTCCCTCCAGGGTTTTTCATACGCTCTCCCCTGTGACGTTAGACCAAATCCCACCGGGCAAGACCTTTGTTCCGCCTGATCGACAGAATGATATACTGTCATGGGCCCACACCTCAAAGGTGGGTGGGCATTTTGGTATTAGGCGGACACGAGAGTTACTGGAGAGGTGGTATTGGTGGCCACACTTAGCCAGCCACGTCAAGAGATATGTCGGTTCCTGCTACTCGTGTGCTCGCAACCGTCCATTACGGCAGAGACCGGCTGGACTCTTGCATCCTTTACCAGTGCCAGATAGACCATGGGAGGTGGTAGGCATGGACTTTGTGGGTGATCTTCCATGTTCACAGGGACATAGATTTGTGTGGGTCATTACGGACCATTTCTCCCGGATGGTTCATCTCGTACCGTTATCGAGAATCCCATCTTCCAGGGTACTAGCCAAACTATTCCTCAAGCATGTCTTTAGGTTTCACGGGATGCCAGATCGTATCATTTGTGATAGAGGCCCGCAATTTACTTCCCGTTTCTGGCGAGATCTTTGTAGCCTTCTGCAAATTGAGTTGAATCTCTCTTCGGCATACCATCCGGAGACCAATGGTTTGGTTGAGCGTACCAATCAATCTATGATTATATACCTTTGACACTTTGTTGCTGAGAACCACGATAACTGGTCCTCCCTCCTACCCTGGGCAGAATTTGCCCTTAACAATTCGCTGGCTGAGGCCACTGGGCAGACACCGTTCGTACTCAATAATGGGCAACACCCTAGGGTACCGGTACCGTTTCCCGCTGCTGCACCTCCTCCTCTTGTGGCCGACTGGGCAACTAATGCCAGAGAGGTTTGGGATCGGACTCAAGAGTCGATCCAAGCAGCTAAGGACCGTGTGAAGACGGTGTCCGATCGGTTTCGTCGCCCGGCTCCTGTCTTTTCTCCAGGGGACTTTGTGTGGCTCTCTGCAAAACACGTGAGACTTAGAGTGAGCTCTGTCAAATTTGCTCCTCGCTTCCTGGGTCCTTATGAGGTTCTTCGACAGGTAAATCCTGTAGTCTACCAATTGAAGTTACCCGTCCATCTTAAAATTCATGACATATTCCATGTCTCACTGCTAAAGCCGGCTATTTTACCTCACGCTCGTGAAGTGCACTCTCCTGCCTCTGATTTCTCTCGCTCTAGCTATGAGGTACGAGCCATAGTTGGTTCTAAGATGGTTAGAGGGCGCAGGTTCTTCTTGATAGATTGGGAGGGTTACGGCCCGTAACATCGCTCTTGGGAGCCTGAGGAGGCTGTCCATGCTCCCGACTTAGTTGCCGATTACCTGCGTCGCCGGGAGGGGGGCCCTTGAGGGGGAGGTACTGTTACGGTTGCTGCGAGCACTGGAGACTAAGTCCAGATTTCTTACTACTGCACATGTGCGAGCGCTGGAGACTAAGTCCAGATTTCTTGCTACTGCACATGTGCGAGCGCTGGAGACTAAGTCCTATCTTGGAGCCATTGCACATGTGCGGGTGACATCATCGCTGACACGAGGTCACATGTCTCTGACACCTTCTATGCCGATTGGTCGCTGGTCATGTGCTTGTGATGCCTTGCTCGGTGATAGGCCAGCATGACGTCACTCCTGTCGTTCTGGCAGCGGATTGGCTCTGGTGTCCTCCATCTTGGATGAGGCACAGAGTCTATATAAGACCCTGACACATGCCGCATGGCGCTCAGTCCTCTTGGTTCATGCATAAGAGTAGACGCTCTGTGCGCGTTCCTCTAGGCATTCCTCTGTCTATGCTAGGTGAGCGCTACCGACAGGGTAGCGTTCTTATACCTTACAGCTTCGGCTGCTGTCCGTATCCTTACCTCTTAGGGGAGCGGACATAGGCAGGTGCCTGAGGCACATGGTCTGGCTGGGCCTTGTGGTTCGACTCGTAGGTGGACGTTGCCGCTAGGGTAACGTTCCTTATACTGCGTCTGGCAGTTGTTCGTATCCTCGCACACTAGGGGAGCGAACAGAGGTAGGAGCTTTGTGCGGCTTACGCTGCTGTTCGTCTCTTTTGCACCACTAGAAGAGCGGACCTAGGCAGGTGCCATATCTAGTGGTTCGTGTCCTCGCACACTAGTGGAGCGAACGCAGGTAGGAGCTTTGTGCGGCTTACGCTGCTGTTCGTCTCTTTTGCACCACTAGAAGAGCGGACCTAGGTAGGTGCCATTTCGCACACATTGCCTTTGTCTCTGTGATTATTAACAGAGATCATTCCACACACCCTCCAAGTAAGGGAGGAATTGCTTTACTTACTTATTATATCCTTTTGTGAGTTAACAGAGGTATTGCACTCTGCCATAGTCTGCAGCAGAGTCTTTGCACGGTGGACCCTGACTGTCTGATACTCCTTTAGGTTATCAGACAGCCCCCCGTAACACTGTTGCTGTGACCAGACAACATGCGGTCTAAGGAACTCTCAATTGAGGTGAAGCAGAACATCCTGATGCTGAAAAAAAAGAAAAAATCCATCAGAGAGATAGCAGACATGCTTGGAGTAGCAAAATCAACAGTCGGGTACATTCTGAGAAAAAAGGAATTGACTGGTGAGCTTGGGAACTCAAAAAGGCCTGGGCGTCCACGGATGACAACAGTGGTGGATGATCGCCGCATACTTTCTTTGGTGAAGAAGAACCCGTTCACAACATCAACTGAAGTCCAGAACACTCTCAGTGAAGTAGGTGTATCTGTCTCTAAGTCAACAGTAAAGAGAAGACTCCATGAAAGTAAATAAAAAGGGTTCACGTCTAGATGCAAACCATTCATCAATTCCAAAAATAGACAGGCCAGAGTTAAATTTGCTGAAAAACACCTCATGAAGCCAGCTCAGTTCTGGAAAAGTATTCTATGGACAGATGAGACAAAGATCAAACTGTACCAGAATGATGGGAAGAAAAAAGTTTGGAGAAGAAAGGGAACAGCACATGATCCAAGGCACACCACATCCTCTGTAAAACATGGTGGAGGCAACGTGATGGCATGGGCATGCATGGCTTTCAATGGCACTGGGTCACTTGTGTTTATTGATGACATAACAGCAGACAAGAGTAGCCGGATGAATTCTGAAGTGTACCGGGATATACTTTCAGCCCAGATTCAGCCAAATGCCGCAAAGTTGATCGGACGGCGCTTCATAGTACAGATGGACAATGACCCCAAGCATACAGCCAAAGCTACCCAGGAGTTCATGAGTGCAAAAAAGTGGAACATTCTGCAATGGCCAAGTCAATCACCAGATCTTAACCCAATTGAGCATGCATTTCACTTGCTCAAATCCAGACTTAAGACAGAAAGACCCACAAACAAGCAAGACCTGAAGGCTGCGGCTGTAAAGGCCTGGCAAAGCATTAAGAAGGAGGAAACCCAGCGTTTGGTGATGTCCATGGGTTCCAGACTTAAGGCAGTGATTGCCTCCAAAGGATTCGCAACAAAATATTGAAAATAAAAATATTTTGTTTGGGTTTGGTTTATTTGTCCAATTACTTTTGACCTCCTAAAATGTGGAGTGTTTGTAAAGAAATGTGTACAATTCCTACAATTTATATCAGATATTTTTGTTCAAACCTTCAAATTAAACGTTATAATCTGCACTTGAATTCTGTTGTAGAGGTTTCATTTCAAAACCAATGTGGTGGCATGAAGAGCCCAACTCGCGAAAATTGTGTCACTGTCCAAATATTTCTGGACCTAACTGTATATATATATTATTTTGAATAAATAAGTTATAGTACATAAGTATAAATAATGAAGGAATTTATGCAGAATATATCTTATTCATAGGCATATTTCTTTAGTATAGATGTGTTAGGATCCTTATTAAAGGTTTATTCTGAAGAATCATATTCTAGAATAAGTATTTTTAATGTTTTGATTTTTGTACAGTTTTGTGTTACTTCTTTTATTTTACTCATACACAGATTGGTAATCATTTTCTTTTCAAATATGAAAGAAATATTTATAATATGGTCTTGAAGATATGCAACATAAATTTTGACATATTAATTTTTATAACATATTTCATGATATTAAAAGGAAAAGGTTGGGTTTTAAGTACATATTTGTATTTGATTAATATATGTGTCCACAGAATACTTTAATAGTCAATATTAATCAGGTACAAAGGAAAAATTAGAAAAAATTTGAAGTATGGTAATCACAATGCATTTATATACTAAAGAAGAGTATTATCAACAAGGTTACATGACTTAATTACTTTTATAGGGTAATGATATGACAGGTATGGAAATCATACAAGATATTGGTAATATTAAGGTTATGTGTTATTAAAGCTCGGCAGTTTGAGTTATGTTCGAGAATGGTTCGATCACCAAAAAGCCTAGCTAGTTACTAGCTGGCTTTTCACTGTAATAGTGTGAGTCATTGTGACTCATGATATTATCAAAATTCAGCGTATAGTGTGCAGGGGAGACGGGGTTTAGATCAGTGCTGCTGCGGAGTGCACGTACAGTGGGGCGGGCCAGGCTGTCATCCAATCACAGACACACACACAGCAAAGTGGATTTTTTCCAGACAAGCAAGGGCATGTGTCATAGGCTGTGCATGTCACATGTCCTTGCCTTATAAGACCTGGCCATTTTCCCCGTTGCCGCCATTATCTGTCTTCTGCGGGTGGGTGACAGTCACCGCTCCCACTCCCATTGCTGCTGCTGTGTGTGCTATAGACATACAGTGCAATCTACACAGCGCTTTAGGGATTAGGGACTACTTGTAATTTCTGCCCTTTTCAGGGCTGCATTACAGCTGTTAGTAGCCATTGTTGCTAGGCAGGTCTGTGCCAATGCTGTGCAGGGGTTTATATAACAGCGTCTGGCTCAGCTCAGGCAATTCCTTGGGGCATTGTTTCATTGGTAGGGATAGAAAGTGAGGCTTTCTTTGCTGACCAGCTGGCTACAGCACGTGTGCATTCTACACACCTCTCCATTTTTGCTTTGCAATTTTAATTGCACAAAGTGCTGACACTTTTAGGGGCATACTAAAATTGTCTGGGATACTACCTTTGGGTTTCTTTGCTGCCAAGCAAGGTACACCATCTCTGCATTCTACACACCTGTCCATTTTTACTACGCAATTTTAATTACAAACGATGCTGACACTTTTAGGGGCATACTAAAATTGTCTGGGATACTAACTTAGTGTTCCTTTGCTGCCAAGCAAGGTACACCATCTCTGCATTCTACACACCTGTCCATTTTGCTACGCAATTTTAATTGCAAACAGTGCTAACACTTTTAGGGGCATACTAAAATTGTCTGGGATAGTCAGTGTTGGTTCTTCAGCTGTCAATAAGGCTAGACCACCTCTGCAATCTACACCACCTCTACATTTTTGCTACGACATTTTAAGAGTCCAATTAGGTTGCAAACAAAATGAGTGGCAAAAGGACAGATGCTGGTAGAAAGGAGAACAGGCGTGTTGGAAAGGGAAAAAAAGTTTGTGTCCGTGGGGTAGATGGTAAAGCTACAGTAACATCTGCTGAAGAAAGGCCATCTTCCAGCAAAAGTAAGATGTCTAATACTTTCTGTGGACAATCTGATGTCATCCCTTTGTTACGGAACCAAACAACTCTACCAAAGGTAGATGATGCACAAAAAAAGAACATGCTTGAATGGATCTCAAGTGCTCCAACAAGTGGCCTCTCTTCCACCTCAACTTCAACATCCAAAACAATCCAGTCCTCTGAGTTATTACTCCAATCACACTTGCTTTCTACCAGCTCTCAAGTCTCCACCCGCCCTGCAGAGTATGGTGTAACAGAGATGGGTGAGTCTGCAGAGCTGTTCAGTCACACTATAGCCTGGGAATCAGACATCTGCTCCAAAGCTACAGTGAGTACAGACCAGGAAATGATCTGCAGTGATGCCCAGAAGCTTTGTGAGTCAGATTCAGGCCCTGATGACCAAGTTTCTGAGCATAATGTAGACCCTCATTCCCAAACTAACACCTCTTGGTGGAGACAATGAGGATGAGGAACATGCTGATGACAATGAGACTCAGATACCTGATTGGAATGACAACTTAACTATTCAGTCAGGGCAGGAAGAGGTTAGGTCTGAGGGCAAGGGGAGTGCAAACACACAGAAGGATGATGAGGTTGTAGATCCCACTTACTGTCAACCCACAGTCAGGCATTCGAGGAGGTCAGCAGAAGCAGTGGAGGAGGATGCGACTGACGACGAAATTACCTTGCGCCTTCCTGGATAGAGTCGGAGTACTGGAAGCACGTCAACAACTGCATCCTCAGCCACAACTCTGCCTCTGAGCACAAGTCGTGGTGGCTCTGCAGGTCACATGTGCTCTAATCCTTGCCTAGTCTGGTCCTTTTTTGACATCGCAAAGGATCTCCCAACTCATTTTGTCTGTAAGATTTGTCGCCAATCTCTAAGTAGAGGCCAAAACCTCACTAGTTTGACTACTTCGTCCATGAATCGTCACATGAAAAACAAGCATAAGTTCCAGTGGGAAGCTCACTGTGCTACAATGCGGCCTAGCGGAGCGGGCCAACCACCGTCTGCCCCTTCAAGTGCATCCGTGCACTCTTCATCCTCTATGACTGTGGGGACAGCTGTCTCATGCTTTGCGACGCAGACTTCCACCTCTTTAACCGCAACAGGCAGTTTGATTGGCAGGTCGTCAGTTGTCTTGGAAGGGGAAACAGGTACTGGTGTAGAGCTCTCTCAGACATCGAGAGCACCAACTTTGGATGAAGGCAACATCATGTCTCCGCCTGCACTTTCCTCACAGATCAGATCAGCAGTTTTCCAGGGACACCCTTCTCAACACCGTCTCCGCACAGCAGCCAGATCTCGGTCACTCAGATGTGGACAAATAAAAGACCATTTCCTCCTAGCCATGACAAAGCTAAGAGGTTGACTTTCACCCTGTGCAAGCTGTTGGCTACAGAAATGCTGCCTTTCCGCCTGGTGGACATCGAGGATTTTCGAGACGTTATGTCCGTCGCTGTGCCCCAATACCAGATGCCCAGTCGCCACTACTTCTCCAAGAAAGGCGTGCCTGCGCTACACCAGCATGTCGCACACAATATCATCATCCTTGAGAAACTCTGTGTGTGACAGGGTGCATTTCACCACAGATACTTGGACCAGTAAGCATGTACAGGGGCATGGGACAGGGACAGGGTAACTATGGTGAGAGATGGAGAAGGGTCTGCTGTACAAGTCTTGCCATCCCCACAACTTGTGCATCAATCTTCTGTATGTCGAAGCTCCTCCACTGCTTCTGCCTCCTCAACCTCGTCTGGGTCCTCCACCTCCGCCCCAAGCCTGTCTGGTCAGGCCACCTGCATTGTAACTGCGCACAAGGAATCCCGCACACCTTCTTACTATGCTGGCAGCAGAGCTCAATGGCATCAGGTGGTCTTTACCTTGAAATGTCTGGGAAATAAGAGTCACACAGCTAAGGAGTTGTGGTCAGCTCTGGAGACCGAGTTTCATAAATGGTTGTCTCCACTCAACTTGCAGCCAGGGAAGGCCGTGTGCAACAATGCTGCAAACCTGGGTGCGGCCCTACGCCGGGGCAAGGTGACACACGTGCCTTGTATGGCTCACGTGTTGAACCTTGTTGTCCAGCAATTTTTAACCCACTATCCCGGCCTAGATGGGCTTCTGCACAGGGCACGGTCACTCTCTGCTCACTTCCGCCGTTCAACCGGCACAGCTGACTGACTTGCATCGCTCCAGAAGTCTTTCGGCCTGCCGGTTCACCACCTGAAATGCGATGTGGCGACACGCTGGAATTCGACTCACCACATGTTGCAGTGACTGTGGCAGCACTGCCGAGCCCTGGTGCAATATGTTATGACGTATAGCCTGGGCCAACGAGATGCAGAGGTGGGGCAGATCACGCTGATGAAGTGGTCTCAGATCAAGGACCTATGCACCCTTCTGCGCAGTTTCAACATGGCGACGAATATGTTTAGCGCTGACAAAGCCATTATCAGCATGACAATTCCAGTCATTTACATGCTGGAGCACACTCTAAACACTATTCAGAGTCAGGGGGTGGGACAAGAGAAAGAGGAGGAAGTACAGGAGGATTCATATGCGGAAGGGATACCAAGATCTACAAAGTCCAGACGTTCAGCATCACCAAGGCGGCAGGCATGGGACGATGGGGGAGAGGGATTAACAAGAGAGCATGGTAGCAGCCAAACTGTTGAGGAAGATGCAGGAGCCCAGGAAGAAATGGAGGACGAACTGTCGATGGGCATGGAAGACTCAGCAGATGAGGGAGACCTTGGTTAAATCCTGTTGTTCAAGGTTGGGGGGAGATGTAAGAGGAAGGATGCACGGTTATCACCTTGCCGCCACAAACACAGCAAGGACTTGGTCCTCCTAGATTTGCAAGACACATGAGCGCCTTCTTGCTGCACTACCTACAACATGACCCTCGGATTGTCCGAATTAGAAGTAATGCTGTCTACTGGGTTGCCACACTCTTAGATCCCCATAACAAGTCAAAATTTGGCAAAATAAAATTCCAGCCATAGAAAGGACGCACGTATGCAGGAGTATCAGCTGAAGCTGTTACGCAATCTTAGCTCGGCTTTTCCACCAAACACCAGTGGTGCACTAAATGAATCTCCCAGTTGTAACTTGCCAAGCATAGGCTTGTCGAGTCATTATCAGTCAAACCGTACCAGCAACACCGTATCTGATGGTAACAGCAATTTTATGGAATCGTTTCATAATTTTTTTTAGACCATCCTTTGCAAGGCCCAAAGAGACAAGAAGTCTGACACATAGTCAACGGCTGGAGAGGATGATACAGGAGTATCTCCAAATGAACATCAATGCCATGACTGTGCAACTGGAGCCTTGCTCATTTTGGGCTTCAAATCTTGAAAAATGGCCTGAGCTCGCCTCTTACGCCTTGGAGATCTTGTCGTGTCCCACAGCCAGAGTTGTCTCTGAACGTGTCTTCAGTGCTGCTGGGTGTGTGCTGACAGATAAGCGCACGCGTCTGTCCAGTGACAAAGTGGACAGACTAACGTTCATCAAGATGAACAAGTCATGGATCCGCAAGGACTTTACTACCCCTGTGTCATCCTGGGGAGAGTAAAGGCTGGCGTATTTTTGAATGTGCTTGATGCAAATCAACATGTGAAGTTTGCAACTGGGGCATAAGTGATGCCACTGAAGTGGTGTGTGTGTTTTTTTGGAAAAAAGGGAGACTCTGCTTGGAGTGCCCTTGCTGTGTTTTTAAAAATATTCCAAGATGAACAAGTCATGGTTCAGCAAGGACTTTGCTACCCCAGTGTCATCCTGGGGACAGTTAAGGCTGGCATATTTTTGAATGTGCTTCATGAAAATCAAGACACAGAGAAAAACTGGCCATATCAAAGTTAAATATACACCGATGTGTCACTAATTAGTGACCCCTCAGTGGATATGTTCTACAAAAAACATGGAAAAACCGGAGGAAAAGAAGAACAAAAACCAAAGAGAGTTGAAGGTGAAGAATAAATATTTTATTTATTATATTGCAAAAAATTCATGAGACATGAAAAGAGATTTAAGATTAAATACAAAGGGGATGGGGTAACAGTAAAATGGTAAACTGCACATAATATGACAGAAGATGAAAAGGACCCCTCCCCTAGGCAATGCGACCCGCTATGATAAGTAGTAGGAAAAAAGAGGAAAATCAGCAGTCCATTCAAGTGTAAAGTCACAGTAAATGAAAATGTATATATGGAATGATGAATATGGTGACGTAGTGCATGGATCAGAAACTGTCATACCATACTATAAATGGATTAATACATGTACTTATTTCGTGGTTAAATTCCCGATCCATGCACTAGGACACACACTGGGGAGTATAAAAATGATCACTGAGAAATTTAGAAGGTGAAGTGGAAAAGAATGTTTAAATGTGTGAAGATACACAGCCACCACAGAGTATAAGATTGATGGGGCATAATGGGATGTTAGGACTGAAAGGATGAACAATGAGATCTGTATTTTGAAATCAACAAACAATGAAAGTAAGGATTCAAATATTTACCTATGAGTGATAGGGGGTCGCAAAGGACAGGAGAGGGGTCCCCCTAACGATCGTTTTGCAGGAGCACTTTTTCCAAGGGCAGTATAGTGGTATAGACAGAAAGTGCCTCTTTAAATAGTGATGGCACACATGTAGCAGATCGGGTGATTAGGGGGTGATGCGGCGCACGCGCGGACCGCAGAAGGATGGGAGGCGGGGAGATCACAAGCGCCGTCACTCGAGAGCACGCCCATGAGAGAGGGACGCGTCACCATAGCTCCCGGGCATGCGCACATGGCGACGCAGGACATCCCCGCCGCCCGAACAATCGCAGGTCAGCGCGCACGCACCCACCATAACCAGAGGATCTCCTCAAGAGAATACATGGAATGAGGTATAATAAACTTGAACACCAATGTAAGGTTTATAAAAACAACATTACAGGACACAGATTGTATACAAGTAATGTAAATGGAATGGATGTGGATTCTCGTATGTATGTTAATCCAGAATACATCAGAGGAATACACCGGTGAATCCAAAAGGAGGAAAAAGGGGTTTTATATTTATATATCTAATACAGAATGAAATCGCATATAGTCATATATAATACTCCAAAGTGAAAATACTCTTATATGAGTCAAGATTATAATAAAAATTAATTAGTAGCCACTAAGTAATTTGTAGAAAAACAGTGGAACTGCGGGAGGGCACAACAGAAGGCCGAGGTGTATAATTAACAGAGCAAAAAAGTTGATTGGGATAGGAACCGACACTCAATGTAAATATTATTAATCTCTAAAAGCAGAGGGGAGATGGTACAAAAAATCTCCAGGAGGAGTTCCCTTCCTCGATATTACAAAAAGGGGGCATAGCTCACGACCTCGTTTAAGCCATTGGGGACCAGAGTATTTAAAAGCGAGAGTCTTCCGTAAGTTGCCCCCACGGATTCCAACCTGAACCACATCAATGCCTCGGACCTGGAGAAAGCTAGGATCGTATTGATGGTGGAGTCTGAAATGACGGGGTAAGGTTTTTAGGAGGGTAATGTCCTCAACTGCCTTAGCACCCATAACATCCCAGACGTGTTCCCTGACCCATATGCGGAGCTCACGCGAGGTGAGGCCCACATAGATCAGGGAACACGCGCAGGTGCATAATACACAACGTGGGTAGTCCCACAGTTGATATAATGGTTGATGGAAAAAGTTTTTGTGCCATCAGAGGAGGAAAAGGATTTGCTTCTAAGGATGTTGCTGCACGCCACACAATGTCCACAAGGGAAACACCCACGAAGTGGGCCACTCGAGCCAAAAAATTTGTCCGGGGAGGGATGTAATGGCTCTTGACAAGAAGATCCGCAAGGTTATTCGCTCGCCTGGCCGTCATGAGGGGCCGATCGGACAGCACCTCTGCCAGAGTAGGGTTGGTCAAAAGTACCGGCCAGTGCTTGTCCAAAATGCCCCTCATTGTGTCCCACTCATGATTGAAAGTGCTGATGAAACGGACATGCTGGACATGGTCAGGCTGATGTGGGGTGTAACAAAGAAGTTAGCTATGAGGGGTGTGTTTGGCACAATTGTAGCCCTTCTTGATACACCTGTTGCTATATCCCCTCGCTTGGAACCTGCACCGGAGATCAGAGGACTGGGTTTCAAAGGTATCATTAGTAGAGCAGATCCGTTTCATCCTCAGAAACTGTCCGGTAGGAATGGCGCGAATGGTGGCGGGGCTATGGCTGGATGATGCATGTAAAAGTGCATTTACCGATGTGTCCTTGCGGAACACATCGGTCTGTACGCCACCAGACTCATCAACCACAATCCGGACATCCAAAAAATCAATTTCGGTGTGACTAGATCTGTAGGTGAGTCTAATATTGTACGGATTGTGGTTGAGAGTATCAATGAATGAACTGAGCTGCTCGGGTGCGCCCTGCCAAAAAATAAAAATATCATCTATGTAGCGGAGCCAGCACTGCACATGGGCGCCGCACCTGACACCTCTGTCCCCAAATACCAACCTCTCCCAGTAGCCTAGGAAGAGATTGGCATATGAAGGTGCACAGGCCGCGCCCATTGCAGTGCCGCGCCACTTCAGATAATAGATGTCCTTAAAAACAAAAAAGTTATGGGTAAGGGCAAACCGGAGCAGCTCTAGGATCAAATCATTGAGTGCGCCATTCCAACCGGAGGTACCGAGGAAGAAACGGACCGCCTCCAGTCTATCCTTGTGTCTGATGCAGGTATATAAAGACTCCATGTCAGCACAGACCATGAGCATGTCTTTATCCATAAAAACGCCATCAAGACGCCTCAGGACGTCCGTGGTATCTTTTACATAGGAGGGCAAGCAGTCAACTAATGGTTTTAAATAAAAGTCAATGAATTGACAAATTGTGTTGCATAGCCCTCCTATGCCAGACACAATCGGACGCCCCGGGGGGTTGAGGGCGTTTTTATGGATTTTTTGTAGCAGATAAAGGGTGGGAACACGTGGAAAGCCGACGAGCAGTCCCTCGAGCATCTTCTTGTCAATAATCCCTAAATCATGTGCGCGCACCAAAATCCTGTGAAGTTCTTGGGAGAAAGTTTTTAAAGGGGAAGAAGACAAGCGTGTGTAAGTATTTTTATCACGGAGCTGTCTCAGGGCCTCCTTTTTATACATAGGAACTGGCCAGATCACGATGTTTCCCCCTTTTTCTGCTGCCTTAATTACAATGTCATCATATGACTGTACATTTTTGATGGCTAAACGTTGTCGATGTGTGAGATTGTCTAACTGACGCCTCGTAGGTACTTTTTTAAGGTCTTCTGTGACTAATCTCATGAAAATGTCAACTGCTGGGCAGAGGGACAAAGGGGGAAACCTCGTAGATCTGGGCAGTAGATGTGTTGGAAAATTACCTAGAGAGGGATCTTGCTCCTCCAAGAGGTCCGGTAGATCTTGTAAAGCCTGTCTCTCGATCTGGTCCATGTCGCCACTACTCCGTCTCCGGTTATGCAGTTTTTTGAGTAATATTTGGCAGGCGAAGAGATTCGTGTCTCTTACAGCTGTGAAGAAATTGAAAGAATGGGTTGAACAGAAGTTTAAACCTCTAGATAGTACATCAAGTTCTACGTCCGACAGGGCATGAGAGGACAGATTGATTACCTGGAGTTTTTTATTTTTATCAATATCTGGACGGGTATAGCTACTACGAGGAAGATTGTTAAGTCTCGTGCGTACACTCCTGGTTTGAATCCTCCCAGGTTCAACTGCATCGCGTGGCCCGGCGGACGTACTAGGAACTCCAGTTTCTTCCACTGAGGATTCGGAGAATAGCGAGGTGGACCTAGATCGAGAGAAGTTGGAATGGCGAGATAAATTGCGGCCTCTCGAAAAATGATGGCTCCATCTATACACTGTTTCAGAAGCATAGTCTTGTGCATCCCTTTGGAATTTTTTGATTTTGATGTCACAAATTTCTTTCTCCCACTTTTGCACCTCCTGTTCCATTTCTCCATAGATTTTGGTCAAGGACTCTGCGTTACACAATTCAGAAAGCGATTTCTCTAGGTTCTCCAGCTCCGATTCAATGGTGGCCAGGGTGGATTGATTATGTTGACAAAGGAGTTCTAGGAGACCCCTCGAACATGAATACAGATTCCTCTCCCAATCCTTCTTAAAGGAGTCCTCCAAAGTAGGGAAGGACGGGAAAACTTGGATCCGGAGTCCCCTAGGGATTCGGTCATTTTCCAAATATTTGAGAAGAAATGCTCTGTTCCACCAAATGCGGGTATGTTTTCTATAAAGGTCCCGATAGCGGTGGACGACGGACTATACTGAGGGACCCTCCTCAGTTTCACCATCATTTGGAGGAGCGTAGTGTGTACCACCATAGTCCTTGGTAACTTGATCCAAATGAGTGAGCCAGGTCTGGTCTCTGGCTCAAAAATTCATTGGGGCCTGAAAAAAAGCTGTGGAAACCACAGACAGTAACATTAGACACAGAGAGAAACTGGCCATATCAAAGTTAAATATACACCGAGGTGTCACTAATTAGTGACCCCTCGGTTGGTATGTTCTACAGAAAACATGGAAAATCAACATGTGAAGTTTGCAACTGGGGCACAAGTGATGCCACTGAAGTGGTGTGTGTGGCCCAATGTTTGGAAAAAAGGGAGACTCTGCTTGGAGTCCCCTTGCTGTGTTTGTAAAAATGATCCAAGATGAACAAGTCGGTGTCATCCTGGGGACAGTTAAGGCTGGTGTATTTTTGCTTGTGCTTGATGCAAATCAACAGGTGAAGTTTGCAACTGGGGCACAAGTGATGCCACTGAAGTGGTGTGTGTGGCCCAATTTTTGGAAAAAAGGGAGACTCTGCTTGGAGTCCCCTTGCTGTGTTTTACATGATTTTAGAAGGGCATGACATGCCTATATCTGGGTCTCCTCCTCTTTTTACTCATCCAGCTCTTTTGTTCCAGCATGAGTATATGTCCTTGTCACTTTTCCATGTGTTTGTGGTGTCTTGTGAGTTGTTTGTCAACTTTTGGATACCTTAGAAGGTGTTTTCTATGTGTTTGTATGTGTTTGTGTTTGCCTGCCATTGTTTTCAATGGGGTTCGAAGGGGTTCATCGAACGTTCGCCAAACTTGCCCGCCGTTCGACGAACTGAACTCGAACACTAGGGGGGTGGATAATCTCTACTCATTACCCCAATACCGCACCAGGGCAAAGGGAAGAGCCGGTATTGCATCGGGATTGTCATATCTAATAGATGCGGCAAAACCGGGCGGCTGCAGGCTAAAAATACCAGCCCCCAGCTGGCCTTATCTTGTCTGGGTATCAAAATTAGGGGGGACTGCACGTCGACTTTTTTTGAATTATTTAAATAATAATAATAAAAAAAAACTGCATGCGGTTTCTCTTAGTCCCCCTTCACATGTCCGTGAAAAAACACGCACGTGTGTTACGTCCGTTTTTCGGGTCCGTTTTCCATTTTTGTGTCCTTTTTTTGTGTCCGTGTGCCATCTGTGTGAATGCCGTATGCTAGCCGTGTGTGCGTGTTGATTGTCCGTTTATGCGTGAGAGAAATAACTGACATGTGTATGTGTTGTCCGTGTGAATTTATGCGTGTTTGTGATGCACAATGTCGTAGATACATACCCGCTGACAGCAGACAGAGTCACGCGTAGAGAATGAACTGGGATGAACTTCACCCGACTTCATTGTCATACCGCGGCACTGTCTGTGTCGCATGTCGATTAGCGGTCACCCGTGAAGGACTCACCGGTGACCGCTAATCACCAGAGTGACTGAATGGAGTACCACTCTCGCATACTCACCGTTCCCCGATCTCCAGCGCGGCGCTGCACGGCTGTTTTCTAAACTCCGGCGGCTTTTCCTCTTTTGAAAAAGCCGGCCGCTCATTAATTAATCTCGTATTCCCTGCTTTCCCCGCCCACCGGCAAATATGATTGGTTGCAGTGAGACACGCCCACATGCTGAGTGACAGCTGTCTAACTGCAACCAATCACAGCCGCCGGTGGGCATGTCACTATGGAGCAGAGAAATAAATAAATAAATAATTTAAATAAACGGTGTGCGGTCCCCCCCCCTTTTTTAATACCAGCCAGATAAAGCCATACGGCTGCAGGCTGGTATTCTCAGGATGGGGAGCCCCACGTTATGGGGAGCCCCCCAGCCTAACAATATCAGCCAGCAGATGCCCAGAATTGCCGCATACATTAGATGCGACAGTTCTGGGACTCTACCCGGCTCTTCCCGATTTGCCCTGGTGCGTTGACAATCGGGGTAATAAGGAGTTAATGGCAGTCCATAGCTGCCACTAAATCCTAGATTAATCATGTCAGGCGTCTCTCCGAGATACCTTCCATGATTAATCTGTAAGTTACAGTTAAAAAACAGACACACCCGAAAAATCCTTTATTAGAAATAAAAAACACTAATATATACCCTCATTCACCACTTTATTCAGCCCGAAAAAGCCCTCCATGTCCGGCGTAATCCACGGACCTCCAGCGTCGCATCCAGCTCTGCTGCATGAAGGTGACAGGAGCAGCAGAATACACTGCCGCACCTGTCAGCTCCACGGAGCAAATGAGGTGAGTAGCGCGATCAGCTTTAAACATTAAATAACATTGGTGCACGTTTGTCTGTGTCTCCGGTATATACGGGACGGACCAAACTTGCACGTGTTTGACGGACGTGTGAAGGGGGCCTTAGGCTGGTGTCACACTTGCAAGGGACTCCCACGATCTGACATCGCAGCACAGCCACGCACATTTCTGAAAAACCTGCACGTTCCCCATACTGACCCGCAGACACTTGCACTGCTTTCCCTGCCACCAACTACACGTGCCGGTGGGCAAAACAATGAATATTAAATTATTAGCTCCAGAAGGGAAAAGTGTGACCCAGAAAGAGCTTGCTGCCATGACACAGCCTCGGGTGAGTTCACTGTATGCACTCCTACCCCCTACACCCTCCATGAACATTTTTAATCTCCGGATTCTGGTCACCATAGACTTATAATCGCACCGGAATCTGGAACGGATTTGGACTTTTTTCAATCCGGCAGTGACCCGCCAATCCCGGATTTTGGCGGGTTCGATTAACTTTAGTACAATGAGATTTTACAGTTTGTGGATAAAAACTGGCGCTGTTTATCTTTTAAATATTAAAGTGATTGATCTCTCATCTATATAGTAACATACTAGTGTGACAGTGCCATATGTCAGATAGAGGGGGATTGGCAGATGACACCTCTACCCTCCCCTTATACAGAAGACGTCAGCAGTCACAGCCCCGGCTTCCATCAGTGTCTTCTGCTGCTGTCTTCTTCTTGTCTTCTCCTCTGTGATCCAGATAGATGTGGAGCGTCATGTCTCCTCACATGTTTCTTCCCTTCATTACAGTTTATTATTTATCATGTAAGTATACTATATTCATTACCCCTAGTATATCTGTATCTGTCCGCACTGTTATACTCTATTACTTCATTATGTCCATATGATAAAGTCTATTGTGGATCATTATGGAACATTAATAATTCTGCTCTTTCCATTTATATAAATACATTAGGCTGGTTCCCAATATGAAGATTTTTTCTAAATGAAATGACGCAGAATTTTTCTCATTTAATAATTTTCCATTCTCTTCTGATAATAGGTTCAGTGCTGGGCAATATCATCACCTCGAAAGGACAAAACGTGGAGGCGAAACCCAGAGAATCAGTAACATTATCCTGTAACTATTCCACTATTAGCTCTAGCCCATATCTACACTGGTATCGTCAGTACCCCCACCAAATCCAGTACATTCTTACCAGGCGAGGTAAAAGCTATACAAACTTCAAGCTCCATAATCCTGTTCTTGGGTCTGAAAATTTCAAGTCAGAAACCAGCGACACAACAACCTCTTTAACCGTTGCCAGCCTGGAGATGTCTGATTCCGCCCTGTACTTGTGTGCTCTGAGTGATGGAGCACAGTGAAGAACAAGTCATTGTTTGCAATGTCAAAACCTGCCTGTGTAATACCAGGTCATGGGCACTAGGTGGCGCAATACACATTCATATGGAGCACAACTCTAACAAGAAAGTAAAGCTACACTGTTCCTTGATTCTTTTTAATTATAGTCTCACACAGTTATAATGGCTTTACCTATTGTTACAAAGGAGTTTTGGCTTTCTCTATGTTGTATGTTTATTAATTTCCCAGTTGGGAGGTTTTCCATAATAACTTCTCACATTTTACTATTTGGAGAATAATAATAATTTTTATTTATATTGCCCCAACATATTCCACAACACATTATAATTCAAATGGGACATATACAGTATTCCCCCATAGCTTGTCCACCGCCATTAACTTAAGAACGGCATCAGCTATAGGCATAGAAGTGGTGTCTAGGTCTAGTAAAGTAGCCATGTGTTACGCAAAGAAACCATGACCATTGTGGAAGGATTCTCCAGTCGTGCTGTATGTGTGTTACCCACCAATACCATCTGTAAATAATACACGGGCTGCATGCGACTTGGTTTAAATTGGCCACAGCAGCCTTTATTACCTATTATTTACATTCTAAAGACAAGGGGGCGCCGTCCAACGGGTGACCCCAACAAATAACAATAGGTAACACAGTAACCAATACAGTAAATATATAACCCTGAGTAGGCGCAGTCCAGGGACAACTTCCCACCCCAATATCCCTGGCCGCAACACACCGACCCAGAGATGAGGTATTAATCACCCACGGATTAATACCCCCAACTTTTCAGAACCCCTTGCCTGCAACATCCCGGAACCCGGAGCCACCATACCAAGATGGTGTCTCTCTGTCCAGTTACCATTGCCTTCATCCGCCTCTGGACCAGATCTACCCCCCGCTGCTGTGACAAAGAAAACAACCCAGCCTAATATTCCCTTCAGTACTAAAACACAAGGGAGGGTGGGCGGAGATCGATCCACGTCCGGAAGTCAAGAGAAGGGGTAAGACAAAGTTCCTTGCTTACAACCCCTCATCTGCCCCCCCTCTTCCTCCAGAGAACTCCTCCTACCCACCAATCCCTTCTCCGCCCTATACAAAACCATCTCCTGTTCCTATTAACCCCATCACTCCGTCCCTTCCCTCTAGTCATGTTGCCCCTCCACCCTATGGGTTCCATGGCTTTCTCCTATAGTGCCACCTGGGGGAAAACAACAGAGTTAACATTTTTATCTTGAAAACAGAACGAGATAGAGAAAAAAAGTGAATTACAAAGTTGTAGGACATCATCAATTCAATACGAATCGACACCTTGCATACATTTCTGAACGATTTAAATGAGTGATGCTAAATATGTGTATATTTTTTTATTTTTTTAACCATTTAATTTTCAATGGTGTGAAAGGGGGGTGATTTCAACTTTAAGGTCTTTTTATTTCTTTTTAATTTTTCAAAACTTTTTTTTTACTCTTTTTTTTATTTTACTAGTCCCCCTAGGGGACTATAAGAATTAGTGGTCTGATCGCTCTTCCATATCTGCTGTTCATAGCTACGCAGCTCTTGGCTGTGTGAGACTGGAAGTGATTCATGTGAGCTACAGGAGTCATCACATGACTCTGTGCTGCCATGACAACCATCAGATCCATGTCATAACGTCACGTGACTTCTGGTGTCGGGCGGTGAGTAAATGGAATACCACTATCGCTATAATAATGCCGCTGTGACAGTTGCACAGCGGCATTTAAGGGGTTAACAGGTACAGGCAGATCATGGCTCTGCTCGTAGCTGGTAGGCACAAATGTCAGCTGTATAAATCAGCTAACATGTGCCGATCCCCCCCCCCCGACTGCCCGCTGCAGCCGGGGGGATTAACTGTATGTCTGCTATTGTAGCGCCCCTGAGACACTCAGGGCACTACAGGGAACTGCATCCTCTTGGGGATGCAGGACCTACCCCCTGGGACCTGGAGTAACAGTGCCGATACCACAAAAGCACATCCTAGTTCTCCACTCCACAATGGGCATAGAAGGTTAACCATGTAAGGGGATGGTCACCATGGGAATGAATCCCTGAGTTTACCTAGCTTGGTGAGAGCGGTCAGCAGGCAGTAGTCAGTAGGAGAGTGTGGCACACAGAAGGGGTGTGCGGACGTGCCTGAGCTGGGGCCGTGTAACGGTGACCCCGGGGGCACAGGAGAGAGGTCACCAGGATGGGTACTGGAGATACCTCTGAGACCGGAGCACGAACGGGGCACAGGGCCCTAGATCCGGCGCCAGTTTTATACAGCTTGGTAAATATCTGCCCGGTGAGGACACCTTCACGGACTTCACCGAACCAAATAATCCGGGGGCATCAGCAGTAAACTAGGATTGGGGTTCGAACACTTACCTCCCCACAGGGTCCGCACTGCCCACTGTACGGAGAAGGAGACTATACCCCAAAAGGGACAGTTGGACCCCAGACGCTCCACGCTATGGGGACCCAACCAACAGAGAGTGTCGGGGACAGGGTAACCTGGGTCACTACATTGGCACTGATACTCTTGGGACCTGAACCAGCAATCCCTGGGTCCGAGTGAGTAGAGACTGTTAAAGACAACCTGGTGTGGTCTCTGTTTTTATTCCATCCCATCTCCCAGGCACGGCCCTACATGCGGAGGGTCTAACACCATTGCTGCAATCACCACCAGCCCTAGGAGTACCCACATTCAGCAGCGGCGGTTCACAATCCTTAACTGCAACCCGCAGGTGGCATCACATGACAATAACTCTTATCACCCCTGTAAATAAGCCCTTATACAAAAGAAGCCCCAGGGAACGAGAGTGGGCAAAGGCCACCAGAGTGACATTCCCTTTTGTTATCGGCCGGGACCGAGTACCCCCTTCCCGGGCACCACACTATGACATAACTTTACTGCCTGCGGTCATTTAGGGGTTATAGAGGATTACAGTCTTAAACAGAGAGGAGAATTAACACTTCCTTAAAATTGCATGTTCAATCTTTATAAGTGACAAAAGTATCCATTGTCAGTCTTAGGCGGGCTTTACACGTTGCAACATCGCTAGCAATTGCTAGCGATGTCGAGCGCGATAGCACCCGCCCCGTCGTACATGCGACATCTGGTGCTTGCTGCCGTTGCAAACATTATCGCTACGGCAGCTTCACATGCACATACCTGGTCGGCGACTTCGCTGTGACCACCAAACAATCCCACCTTCAATGGGAAGGTGCATTCGGTGTCACAGTGATGTTACCGCAACGTCACTAAGCGGCCGGCCAATAGAAGCGGAGGGAAGGAGATGAGCGGGACATAACATCCCGCCCACCTTCTCCCTTCCGCATTGCTGGTTGACACAGGTAAGGAGATGTTTGTCGTTCCTGCGGTTTCACACACAGCGATGTGTGGCGCTGCAGGAACGACAAACAACATTGTATCTGCAACAGTAACGACATTATGGAAATGAATGACGTGACACAGATCAGCGATTTTTTATGCTTTTGCGCTCGTTCATCGTCGCACCTAGGATTTGCACATTGCGATGTCTCTACCGGCACCGGATGTGCGTCACTAACGACGTGACCCCGACGATATATCGGTAGCGATGTCGCAACGTGTAAAGCCCGCCTTAGTCTTAGGTCATTAGTGGAACAGAGAACATGGGTAGTGTGATAGATAGTTTTGAGGATGGAGATGTAGGACGAAGCAGAACTGTAGTGGGCTGTGACGGTACAAGCGTAGCGAGCACGTTCAGACCAATAAATGTTTGAAGCGCAATAAAAAACACCTAACAACAATACCACAAACAAGGGGAAACACCAGGAACACAATAACAACAGTGAGCCCTGGCGCTAGAGAGAGGGTAGATGAACACCTCCTGCCTTCGTCTGGTACTGTACCCTGCACGCCTCACAAGACCCTATACAGGCTCCACACCTTTCGCCAAGCAGGAATAACTAAAGCCCTAAAAATTCTGTACTATAGTCCTAGCTGAGGCGTGGGGCGGTACAGCTCCCTAGGTCCACCACTGCACTAAAGCAACAAGAGTGTAGGTGCGACAAACAGGAGGATACAACGAAAAATGGAGAAGATCCAACTCCAGCATGAATCCTTAGCAGCTCCTTTACCAAAGGGGGCCAGTATAAAAAAGACTTTGTATAGGACCCGGGTTTTCACGAGCAGTACTCTTGTCCATATATACAGGTGCCGTGGTTGCGTTATAGGGTCTGGCGCTATCCGAGACCCCGGATCCTCTCTGGAACTCTGCTTTAGGGTGCTGTGTGACCAGGGAAGCTTGAAACTTGCCCCGTCCAGGCACATTCTGGAAAACCAACGTGGAGTATGATCTTCCCTAGGGTCCTGCCGCCCTGAGTGGCGCCGATTCTGAAGGGAGCAGATGCACTGTCCCCATGTCAACCATGTGAACTCCCCTTTCTCCCACCGGAGCACCCGTGAGACACATCTGCTCCTTTCCTCTCCTGCTGGGGAACTCCGTAACTGTTCTGTTGGCTCCTCACTCCCCCTGCTGGCTGCACCTCCCCCCTCCCAGGTCCTAAGCTAGTGGGACTGGGGCCCCTGTATGAGGGCATCCTGTAAATGCCACTCTGTAGGCAACCCCTTTATTACCCTACCGTAGCCCAGTCCCCAGTGGGAACAGGGGCAACCTGGTGTGTATTTGAGCGTGTAAGTGGTGAAACCGGGACTGACCTTCTCAGGATCCGGGTTTAACATTACACCTAAATCATGGATGCAATACTCTGTGGCGACTGAAGCCTCAGGGGTGCCACATTAGCCTAACAGTAAAAGTTTGCGCAAAGTCAACGATAAGAGAAGGTCGAATTCTAAAAATGTTTTTGAGGTGGCGGTGACATGAGCAAACCAGTGATCAGATGTAGGGAGTGAAGGTGAGATCTCTGTGTCAATTACGACCCCAATACACCGGGCGTGCTGCTGAAGAGTAATGGTCGAACCACACACACAAATGGTAATATTGGGTTTAGGAAGTTTAGTAGAGTGAGAAAACATGAGTTCAGTTTTTGACACATTCAGTTTCAGATAGAGGGAGGACATGATGTTGGAGACAGCAGATGATCACTGGTATTTTGTAGTAGCATAGAGGTGATGTCAGGAAATGGTGTGAATATTTGGGAGCATAGAGATGGTACTGGAAACTGAATCTACTGATGGTTTGTCCTATAGGGGCAGTGTAGAGAGAAAAAGAGGTGGGGACCTAGGATTGGGCCTCAATGAAGCCAAATTGTAAGGGGAACAGGAGTCTGAAAAAGTTACAATGAAGGAGCTGTCAGAGAGGTAGGAGGAAAAGTAGGACAGAGCGGTGCCCTTGAGCCCAATAAACCAGATCATAGTGAGTAGGAACTGGTGATCCACAGTGTTGAATTGTAGCGCCCCACGGGGCAGGTGGTTAACCTACTCATTGCCGGGCTGTTTCGGGTCGGGTCAGGTGATGTCACGGGTGGCCTTGCCCGGTTCCGTTACCCCGAGGCATACAGCAAATGAAGGGAAAGCGGGGTGTTTGGGGAAAGTTTGTCGTGACCCCACCTGTGGTATGCGGCCAGGGAGTAGCTGCCGCTGCAGGATTTCTCACCAGCGCAGGTGTTATGGCAGCCAGGATGGTGTCACTTCCCACATGCGGAACGGGCCCCAGGTGGATAACGGGAGGTTGGCAGTCCCTTGGGAGTGCTAGAGCATTGGGCGATGGTGTCACTAATCAGAGTCTGAGTCGGCAACTGCGGTTCCAGGTTTTTTTACTTACTGATTTCAAGCTGCACCCAGGTGCTGGTCTCTGTCGTCATGGGCTCCGGTCAATCCCAGGCAAGTAAAGGGGCCACCGCTCCAAGCCCTGGGCCTAGTAAAGCTCAAGAGTTCCAGTGATGTCTTGTCAGAACTATTGTCCCGACGGATCTGATTATGTGAGTGTATTGCACCTATTTCTACCTACAATGAAACCCTGCACCCCAGGTGGCTGGCTTCAGTGACCGGTGAAGTCCCATGTATCGTGATGGCTACCCCCCCTGCCTACCCTGAGCCATTCCACCCTGTGGGAAGGCTCCTAAGCTGTATGTAGAATGTGAATGTGGAACACCGGTGATTAACCCCTGCCTTACCTGACATAGATACCACAACTTAACTGAGGCGCAGTACCCTGTGGCCACCAGAACCTCAGGAGCTCCACATTCCCCCATGGCAAATCGCAGCACTCCCGGGCTGCAACAAAACACAGTTAACACCGCAATTTTTATATGCATGTAACAGGTTAACAAGAAAACATCCTTCCCTTTTGTGGGAGGCAGCAATAATTTCAAAATATTTCAATCATTTTCAACTATACCGGTCACAGGTCATCAAAATATTTTGAGGCAGGCAAAGATCAGCAATTAGAAAACATTCTGCATATGAAACACAATTATTCTTGCCACGGGCCTAGTAAAGCTCAAGAGTTCCAGTGATGTCTTGTCAGAACTATTGTCCCAATGGATCTGATTATGTGAGTGTGTTGCGCCTATTTCTACCTCCAGTGGATGCCCGCCCCCCAGGTGGCTGGCTGGCTTCAGTGACCGGGGAAGTCCCATGTATCATGATGGCTACCCCCCTGCCTACCCTGAGCCATCCAACCCTGTGTGAAGGCTCCTAAGCTGTATGTAGAGTGTGAATGTGGAACACCGGTGATTAATACCCCCTCTTAACTGAGATGGATACCGCACCTATGGCTACCAGAGACTCAGGGGCACCACAGAATGCAGCAGAGAGATTCAGGAGGATGATAAATAACATTTTTCAAGATGTGTCATCAATAGTTATTCTTTAAAAAGATTAAAGGGATTGTCCAGTTCATTGGTGGAAAAGAACCCTGGTACAGGAAACATTTGGGCTCTTTGCAGTCCACTATCTCATCATAATGCACAATTCACTCAAAAGCAAAATATCCTTAACTTTTTGTGAGCTTACCAACTGTAATTCAGTATTACTATTACCTTTACCTAAGTCAAACTATTAACTCCTTGCTGACATTGGATGTTCTGGTATGTCCTAAATTGCGGTGCGTTTCCAAAAATGGACATACTTGTTCATAAAGCCAAAGAGAAAAAAAGAAAATCCAGCTCACCTGCAAGATATGCACGGACCAGAAAAAAAAAAAACAACAGGAACAAACAAAAAGGAAAAGATCCAGCACTGAAAATTGACTAATTCAATGCATATTAAAAATACAAACACAATTGATTAAGAGATTGTTCCTCGAAACATATAAACCAGAACCAGGTGTGTTTTTTGTCTGTCTCCTCCATGTTCACAGCTTGTATTTTTAATATGCATTAAATGAGTTAATTTTCAGTTATGGATCTTTTCCTTTTTGTTACATACTGGTTCATCCTGGTGATTGTGCAATCACAACCGACAGCTCAGTTTAAGTCATAGCCATGCTCAGACTGTCATAACAAGGGCCAGTGCCCACACTGCCCCTGGCTGTTTAACTACCTAAATGATCAATAACAATTAAAGCTTTTAAGAGGCTGAGAGAGGGAGTGGGCTACCTCTCACATCCAATTGGGACCCGCACAGAGTGATCACGGGGCTCCAATCCTTGCCATTGCAATCCAAGGGTAAATAGTGACCTTAGGGTTTGCTTGCTATGATGACCTGTTAGACCATTCCAAGAGCATGGACTAACAGGCGTTGCTAGTGGCACACTGACAGGTATAATACATTGCCATACTTGTGCATGGTAATGCTTTACACCAGCGATCAGACTAATAAAAGTTAATATCCCATGGGGGGGGACTAGTAACAATATTTTTTTAAAAATCCCCAAATAAATAAAAAAAAAGAAAAAACATTAAACCAATAAATATGTATACTGTATTTTCCGGATTATGACACACTTTTTAGCCCCAAAACTGGGGGTAAAATGGGGATGTTTTACAATCCGGATATGGCTTACCGGGGTGGCAGTGGTGGAGTGGGGTCATAGGATCCAGGGTCGGTGATACTGAGGGCTCGAAGCGGTTGATGGTCTTCTGTCATCTGTCAATGGAATTACAGTATATGGGGCTTCCACATTACTGTTAACCCAAGGCTATGGGAAAGTGCCCTTCCTTTGCCAAAAAAGAAATCCAGTAAAACTGTCCTCCCAAACCCAAATACCCCCTCATTTCTGAGCCCCACAATGTACCTAAACTAAATTTAGCGTCCACATGTTTCACATTTTTGTAGTGAGAAGTAGAGTTGAGCGCGGTTCGTGGTTCGTGGTTCTCCAGTTCTAGGCTCGAGTGATTTTGGGGCATGTTCTAGATCGAACAAGAACTCGAGCTTTTTGCAAAAGCTCGATAGTTCTAGAAACGTTCGAGAACGGTTCTAGCAGCCAAAAAACAGCTAAATCCTAGCTTGGTTTCTGCTGTAATAGTGTAAGTCACTCTGTGAATCAAACTATTATCACATTTCAGTGTATAGTGTGCGTGAACAGCGCCTTCAGATCACTGCTGTTTCTATAATGGCGATCGCCATTTTTTTTTTTTTTTTTCTTGTCTTCCTTCCCTAAGCGCGCGCGTCTTGTGGGGCGGGCCAGCATGTCAGCCAATCACAGACACACACACAGCTAAGTAGACTTTGAGCCAGAGAAGCAACGGCATGTGTGATAGGATCTGCATGTCACATGTCCCTGCATTATCAAACCGGACATTTTCTTCACGAACGCCATTATCTGCCTTCTGCGTCTTTGGTGTCAGACATCAGTGTCGTAGCTCCGTCCTCCTGAGTCCTATAGCCGATACAGCTGTATGCGCTGCATACACAGCGTTAGACAGCTTAGGGAGAGCACTTTCTAGCAGTCCTTTTAAGGGCTCAAAGCGGCAGGGTCAGAGAGCCATAGGTGACAGGTCCTGAAAACAGCGCCAGCGTCTGTGTAGCCAAGGTCAGGGATTTCCTCCCTGCATTTCACCATTAGGAGGGAATAGAAAGGCAGGCTTCCATTCCTCTACCCAGAGCACCACAATCCTGCCACTGTACCCTCTTGTCCTCTGCACACTCCAACTCATTCTAACTAAGCCATTATACTAGCAAACACTAAGTGTACCTAGTGGCATCCTATCTGTGGCTATTGGACTTTGCTATAGTCCCACTAGTGCAAAGACATTTGCAGAGCACGTCTGCCTGCATTGCACACTACAACTTTTTTAAACTAAGCAATTTTACTAGCAAACACTCAGTGTACCTAGTGGCATCCTAAAGGTGGCTATTGGACTTTGCTATAGTCCCACTAGTGCAAAGACATTTGCAGCACGTCTGCCTGCATTGCACACTCCAACTTTTTTAAACTAAGCAATTTTACTAGCAAACACTCAGTGTACCTAGTGGCATCCTAAACGTGGCTATTGGACTTTGCTATAGTCCCACTAGTGCAAAGACATTTGCAGAGCACGTCTGCCTGCATTGCACACTACAACTCATTGTTACTAAGCCATTATACTAGCAAACACTCAGTGTACCTAGTGGCATCCTATACGTGGCTATTGGACTTTGCTATAGTCCCACTAGTGCAAAGACATTTGCAGAGCACATCTGCCTGCATTGCACACTCCAACTTTTTTAAACTAAGAAATTTTACTAGCAAACACTCAGTGTACCTAGTGGCATCCTAAACGTGGCTATTGGACTTTGCTATAGTCCCACTAGTGCAAAGACATTTGCAGAGCATGTCTGCCTGCATTGCACACTACAACTCATTGTTACTAAGCCATTATACTAGCAAACACTCAGTGTACCTAGTGGCATCCTATACGTGGCTATTGGACTTTGCTATAGTCCCACTAGTGCAAAGACATTAGCAGAGCACGTCTGCCTGCGTTGCACACTCCAACTTTTTTAAACTAAGCAATTTTACTAGCAAACACTCAGTGTACCTAGTGGCATCCTATACGTGGCTATTGGACTTTGCTATAGTCCCACTAGTGCAAAGACATTTGCAGAGCACGTCTGCCTGCATTGCACACTACAACTCATTGTTACTAAGCCATTATACTAGCAAACACTCAGTGTACCTAGTGGCATCCTATACGTGGCTATTGGACTTTGCTATAGTCCCACTAGTGCAAAGACATTTGCAGAGCACATCTGCCTGCATTGCACACTCCAACTTTTTTAAACTAAGCAATTTTACTAGCAAACACTCAGTGTACCTAGTGGCATCCTAAAAGTGGCTATTGGACTTTGCTATAGTCCCACTAGTGCAAAGACATTAGCAGAGCACATCTGCCTGCATTGCACACTCCAACTTTTTTAAACTAAGCAATTTTACTAGCAAACACTCAGTGTACCTAGTGGCATCCTATACGTGGCTATTGGACTTTGCTATAGTCCCACTAGTGCAAAGACATTTGCAGAGCACGTCTGCCTGCATTGCACACTACAACTCATTGTTACTAAGCCATTATACTAGCAAACACTCAGTGTACCTAGTGGCATCCTATACGTGGCTATTGTACTTTTGTCAATTCACAGTATTGGAACGTTATTTGCAGCACGTCTGCCTGCATTGCACACTCTAACTTTTTTAAACTCAGCCATTATACTAGCAAACACACAGTGTACCTAGTTGTATCCTAAACGTGGCTTTTGTACTTTTGTCTATTCACAGTATTGGAACGTTATTTGCAGCACGTCTGCCTGCATTGCACACTCTAACTTTTTTAAACTCAGCCATTATACTAGCAAACACTCACTGTACCTAGTTGTATCCTAAACGTGGCTATTGTACTTTTGTCAATTCACAGTATTGGAACGTTATTTGCAGCACGTCTGCCTGCATTGCACACTCTAACTTTTTTAAACTCAGCCATTATACTAGCAAACACTCACTGTACCTAGTTGTATCCTAAACGTGGCTATTGTACTTTTGTCAATTCACAGTATTGGAACGTTATTTGCAGCACGTCTGCCTGCATTGCACACTCAAACTTTTTTAAACTCAGCCATTATACTAGCAAACACTCACTGTACCTAGTTGTATCCTAAACGTGGCTATTGTACTTTTGTCAATTCACAGTATTGGAACGTTATTTGCAGCACGTCTGCCTGCATTGCACACTCTAACTTTTTTAAACTCAGCCATTATACTAGCAAACACTCACTGTACCTAGTTGTATCCTAAACGTGGCTATTGGACTTTTGTCAATTCACAGTATTGGAACGTTATTTGCAGCACGTCTGCCTGCATTGCACACTCTAACTTTTTTAAACTCAGCCATTATACTAGCAAACACTCACTGTACCTAGTTGTATCCTAAACGTGGCTATTGTACTTTTGTCAATTCACAGTATTGGAACGTTATTTGCAGCACGTCTGCCTGCATTGCACACTCTAACTTTTTTAAACTCAGCCATTATACTAGCAAACACTCACTGTACCTAGTTGTATCCTAAACGTGGCTTTTGTACTTTTGTCTATTCACAGTATTGGAACGTTATTTGCAGCACGTCTGCCTGCATTGCACACTCTAACTTTTTTAAACTCAGCCATTATACTAGCAAACACTCACTGTACCTAGTTGTATCCTAAACGTGGCTATTGTACTTTTGTCAATTCACAGTATTGGAACGATATTTGCAGGACATCTGCCTGCATTGCACACTCAAACTTTTTTAAACTCAGCCATTATACTAGCAAACACTCACTGTACCTAGTTGTATCCTAAACGTGGCTATTGTACTTTTGTCTATTCACACTACTGCAAATCTATGTGCAGCACCTCTGCATGACAACCTCGTGCTCTATTTTTAATAAGCTATAATGATAGCACAAAATACTGCCATTTTGTGGCATCATAGAACTGGCTGTTGTATTCCATTAGTGCCCCACTGGTGACAAGCTATTTCTAGCACCTCTACATCACACCCTCATGCACATTTTGCTACGCTAATGTTATAGCAAACTCATGGAATTCATTGCTGCATTTCATAATTCGGAGGGATAGAAAGTCAGGCTTCCTTTAGCTTTTCCTTCTGTTCATAGACAGCATCTCCAAGACAAATTTCCCCTCCACGTCTAAGTGTGGAGAGGCAGCAAGTGCGCATGCGTGTGCCGATGTACCCCAGCTGCAGCATAATTACAGTGTTTCGCCTAGTGAGTATGCTCAGCCTGACTGTGCCATTCCTGACGCTAAGTCTTCATTTCGGGATACAGCGCATGCTCCCACACTAAGTGTGAAAAGCCTCTTTGCACAGGTGCTTGCATTCCGTGCCGGGTCTAAGTCCTGTTTTGTGCCTAGACACCATGCTAAAGCTGATAGTCTTTTTTCAGAGACTGTATTTCATGCTACTGAGCATGCTCAGGCACTTCCTGCATCAGAGACTAGGTCCGGTAATGAACTCTTTGGCCCTGGCCCTGATGTGGGGGTCCCATATAGACCACAGGGCATCAGGTGTCCTCCCAAATGGCTTGCAGAGGCCCACACCTATGACTTGTCATCGCATTATTGATGGTCAGACGATGACTGGTGAGGTGTTTGGGTCATGGCAGCCATGAGGTCATCATTGAAGTTGCGTTTCCAAATAGGACGCTAGTTATGCCACTCATGACGTGTCACTCTACTTTTGTCTATAGAAGGTGCATTGTGGTTCACCATGGTTTGGGGCGGACCCAGGTTATCAAAGGGGCTGGAGTCAACAAGGAGGTGCACAGTCTTCTATTATGCTCCGAAAGAGCACACCTCCATGTGTTGAACCCATTGCGGCTTTAGGCCAGAGGTAGGCAGGGATAGGGTGGTGGATGCAGGCCACCACCACAGTTGGTAACGCAGAACGGTTAAGACCAGCTCCTGTCCTAACAGTCCTGCTTGTGCAGCCCAGTGGCATTAACAGGCCTGCTGCTGCTGATGCGCCTGCTGTCCACAGGTGTGGCCCCTACGCACACGGTCAGCGTACTCAATGGCCCCTGTGTTGTTAACAGGGAGTTCCTGGGCTGGGTGGGCATGTGGACCCTGTGACGCTAACAGGGCTCACAGTCTCCAGATCCGAATGGCGTCTAACTCGGTTCAGGCTACTATTAGTTTCATAGCCACACAGCTCTGTATCCTCCACCAAACCTTCCAGTTGCCAACCTCTCCTTTTCCAACTGGGAGCACGGTGGACACTGACTGCTGATGGGGATATATACCTTTCTCTTTCTTTTCTTATTAATTTTCGTTATATAGCGGTCACAGATTATATACCACTTTATCCAAATCTGCCAGTCCCACTGTAACAGATGTTGTTTCTTCAGCAAATGTTACAGTTGCTTAACCACCAAATCCACGGACCAAAATTTTTTTCCCCTTTCCAACACACCTGTTCCCCTTTCCAACAGCATCTGTCCTTTTCCAACTCATTTTGGGATATGACCAAAAGTGCAACTGTGCAGGGACACCGTACTCAACGCCATCTCAGCACAGCAGCCATCCCTCGGTCCCTCCGATGTGGACAAGTAAAAGACCATTTCCTCCAATCCATGACAAAGCGTTGAGATTCACTCTGTGCAGCACTGGTGTTTAGTGGAAAAGTAGATCTAAGATTGCGTACCACATTCTGCAGATACTCCTGTATACGTGCGTCTATTTCTATGGCAGGAATTAGTTCGGCAAATTTTGTCTTGTACCGGGGATCTAACAGTGTGGCAACCCAGTATTCTGGATTACTTTGAATTCGTACAATCCGAGGGTCATGTTGTAGGTAGTGCAGCAAGAATCCGCTCATGTGTCTTGTGCATCCAGGAGGACCAAGTCCTTGGTGTGTTGGTGGCAGAGAGGTGAGAATCGTGCATACTTCCTCTGTCCTCTACCCACAACCTCGCACAACCGAAATGTGAGCAAGCTCTCACTCATCTGCTGAGTCTTCCATGCCGATCGCCAGTTCGTCCTCCATTTCTTCATGGGCTCCTGCACTTTCATCAACACTTTTTGCTGATACTATGCGCCCTTGTTAATCCCTCTCCCTCACCATGACTGCCGCATAGGTGCCGCTGACCATCTGGACCTCGTAGATCTTGTTATCCCTTCCGCATATGACTCCTCCTGTACTTCCTCCCCTTCCTCTTGTCCCAACACCTGACTCTGAATAATAATTACAGTGTGCTCCATCATGTAGATGACCAGAATTGTCACCCTGAGAATGACATTGCCAGTGCTAAACATCTTCGTCGACATTTCAAAACTGTGTAGCAGGGTGCATAGGTCCTTGATCTGACACCACTCCAGCAGCGTGATCAGAAAGCCACGGACCCACTTGGGGGGAGGGGCGACATGACCAAGGGGGAGGTAGGGAGTGATGGGTTAATAGGGACAGTGGTATATGCCTAATATGGCTTTGGGGGATGGTTTTAGCCGGGGAGGAAGAGGAGGAGCAGGGAAAGGGTTAGCTGGGAGAGGAAGGAGTTACCTCCTCTTCTGTTTCCGGACGCCGAACGATCTGCACGTGCACCTCCATGGCAGATCTTCAGGAGCTCCAGCGTCTGATTCAGGCAGCGGTCGCAGCGCACGGGCCCCTGGCAGTGCAGACCCACATCAGGGCTGCCGGGGTTAACCCGTCGGCGCTTGCCCCTCGTCCCCCCAGCAGCGGCGGGCGCCAGTCGCGGCCCCCCCGCAGGTATTCCCCGGGCGCGGGGGGGGGCGAGGAGGAGATGTAAGAGCCCCTCCAGGGACCCTCCGCAGAGTGCAGCGCAGCAGCAGCGTCTGGCTGCTGCAGAGGCCGGCGGGAGGAATCTTCGTTCCAGCCGCGGCGGTCGGGAGGTGGGAGTGGCCAGCACGGGGCCTGCTTCCGGTCCCGGCCTCCGGGCTGGAGTTACTGAGACGGCAGCGGCTCCAGGCCGGGAGCGCGCTCGGCGCAGGAGAGAGGCCAGCAGATCCCCCTGCAGTCGGCGGGGGGACCGCGGGGCTGCACGTGGCGGTAGGTCCGGCGCCGGGGGGGGGTCTGCGGTGCCTGACCCCGGTGCGGCTGAGAGAAGGAGTGACGGCGGGAGCCCTGCGGCAACCGCCGGGTCACTCAGTACCGCTGTGCAGCCCCCGGATGTGGCAGTCTCCCGTGGGAGCGGGAGGACTCGGCGGATGGAGGCCTGCAATAGCCCAGGAGGGCCAGTGGCGACGACGGCTGAGATCCGGAGCCGGGCGTCTGGTCGTCCGCGCCCAGAGGCCCCTTGCAGTCGGCAGGGGGGCGGGCGCAAGAGGTCGAGGCCCGGGGTGCCGGCGCGGGGGACAGGACGGTCTCCTGGGTTGTCACCCCGGGGTAAGAGATGGAGCGGGGATGACTCTGCCCACGCGGCGGCCCTGTCTGGCGGCCGTGGTGGGGGGGGTGCTGCGGCGGCGCCCCCCGGAAGTCGGATGGAAGATGAGGCCAGCGGCGAGGAGGGGGAAGAGGCTTTCGGTTCGGAGGAGTCGGATGGACGACAGACGGAGGACAGCGAGGCGGCGGTCTCGGGAGACGCCGAGCGGCGGTCGGGTGAGACGGCCGCGGAGGCGGCAGGGGCTGCGCTGGCGGGGGGCTTGGGGGGGGGGGGCGGCTGCGGCTACGGCAGCGCCCGCTGGTTTCGCAGTGTGGAGTCAATTGTTGGGGCTGTTGCAGGGGCTGGCGGCGGCTTCGGGAGCGGGGGGGGAGGGGGCCCAGGCGCCGGTGGCGGCGTGGGTGGGTGCAGCCGGTTTAGGGGCCTCGGCGGCGACGGGGGGTGACGGAGCGGGTGCGAGTAGAGGGGGGGGCGAAGGGGGGAGTGAGACGGGGGGGGGAAAGGAGAAGGAAAAGGAGAAGGAAAAGGAGAAGGAAAAGGAGAAGGAGGATGAGGTGGTGCGCTTAGATGATAGGGCTAAAAGCGAAGTTTATGTTTGTTTTGAGGGCCCGCTGGGGGCCCATTTAAAGAAGGAGGTGCGGGAAAAAATTTGGAAAGGGGAATATGTGGAGATATTTTCTCTGCTTCCCCTGGAGAAATTTAATTTGGATAGGGTTAAGCCGAGTGATTCCAAAAAGGAGAAGGACGAGGAGGAAAAGCGCCGTTATAGGCTTATTCCTCGGACTTTTGCCAACTGGCTACAGGCATTTGCGATTTTGGCGAGCGTGGTCGGGGAGAAGGAGCCGGAGCATTGTTCGGCTTTGTTCGGCTACATGGATGCGATAGGGGAGGCTTATCGAGTTTATGGCGGACTGGCGTGGCTGCGCTACGACGAGCAATTTAGGCAGCGGAAGGCATTGCGGCCAGATATGCGTTGGGACCATAAGGATATTTCCTTATGGATGCGATTGATGTCGGCACCGGCTCAGCCCTTTCGGGGGGGCGCCGGGGGTTCGGGGGGGGCCGGGTCCCCGGCAAGTTTCAAGAAAGGTTTGTGTTGGCAGTACAATGAAGGGCAGTGCAGGTTTGGAGCGGCGTGCCGTTTTAAGCATGAATGCTCCGGATGTGGGGGGGGACATAGCTTGTCCAAATGTTTTAAAAAAGGAAAAGGAAAGGCTGGTGATGGGGCTGGTAAGAGGGACGACGCCGGTGAAGGTAGAAGTGATGGTTCCGTTTTTAAATAGGTATCCGGACAAGGAGGCGGCGGCGTTGTTAAGTTCTGGTTTTTCGGATGGTTTTCATATTCCGTCGGTTGTTAATGCATCGGTTCCGCCGTATCGTAATTTGCGTTCCGCTCGGGATCACCCGGAAGTGGTGGATGAGAAGCTGGAAAGGGAGGTGGCTTTGGGCAGGATGGGCGGCCCTTATGTCGCCCCGCCGTGCGGGAATTTGGTGGTGTCACCGTTGGGGGTGGTACCAAAGAAGGAGCGGAATAAATTTCGGCTGATTCATCATTTGTCTTACCCGGAAGGGTTATCGGTGAATGATGGCATTGCGCCGGAGTTGTCGGCGGTATATTATGTGTCGTTCGATAAGGCGTTGGACCTGGTTAGGGCGGCGGGGCGGGGTGCATTGATGGCAAAGGCGGATGTGGAAGCAGCGTTTCGGTTGTTACCGGTTCATCCAGATAGTCAGCATTTGTTGGGTTGCTGGTGGGATGGCAGTTATTATGTTGATCGTTGTTTGCCAATGGGCTGTTCCATTTCGTGTTCGTACTTTGAGGCATTTAGTTCGTTTGTTGAGTGGGTGGTTCGGGACGTGTCCGGGCTTACGTCCATCATTCATTACTTGGATGATTTCCTGTGTGTCGGGCCGGCGGGTTCGATGGTTTGTGCGGGTTTGCTATTTGCGTTGCAAAAAGTTGCGGCCAGTTTCGGGATTCCTTTGGCGCCGGATAAGACGGAAGGCCCGGCGCCGGTGATGTGTTTTCTGGGAATTGAAATTGACACCATTGCTATGGAATGCAGGTTGCCGGCGGAGAAGGTCCGTGATTTGCGGTCCGCAGTGTCAGGGGTAAAAGCGGCGAAGAAGGTGCGGCTTAAGGCGGTGCAGTCTTTGCTTGGAAAATTGAATTTTGCTTGCAGAATTGTGCCAATGGGGAGAGTGTTTGCGAGGCGTTTGGCGACGGCGACGGCCGGGGTACGGTTGCCGGCGCATTTTGTGCGGATCACAAAGGCGATCAGGGACGATTTGGAAGTATGGGATCAATTTTTGCAGCATTTTAACGGCCGGACGCTGGTGATGGAGAGGGTGGCGTCTAACGGGGCGTTGCAGCTGTTTACGGATGCGGCGGGGTCGGCCGGGTTTGGGGCTGTCTTCAGAGGTCATTGGTGTGTCGGGCAGTGGCCACAGGCGTGGCGGGAGAGCGGCTTGGTTAGGAATTTGGCTCTGTTAGAGCTATTCCCCATTGTAGTGGCAGTGGAGCTATGGGGGTCGCACTTTGCCGGAAGGAAAGTGTGTTTTCATTGTGATAACCAGGCGGTGGTGCACGCGATTAATAACTTGTCTGCTAAGTCGGAGCCGGTGGTGGTGTATTTGCGGCATTTAGTGTTGAGATGTCTGCAGTTGAATGTGCAGGTAGTGGCAAGGCACGTTCCGGGTGTTGACAACGAGGTGGCTGATGCTTTGTCTCGTTTTCAGTTCAGCAGGTTTCGGGCGCTGTTGCCGTGGGCGGACGAAGTTGGAGTGGAGTGCCCCGAGGATTTGTGGCATCTGGTGAGGCGGTGATCTCAGACTTGATTCGGAACTCGGTGACCGAGGTGACTTGGTGCCGGTATGCTAAGGTGTGGGCTGAATGGGAGGAGTTGTTGCGTCTGATGTTTGGTGGGGAAAGCGTGGATTACTTGGTGGCTTTGTTGTCATTGGTGAGTACGGATTTTTCAGCCGGGCGATCGGCATCGGCTGTGGCACATCGGGTGTCGGCAGTGGCATTTTGGTTAAAAATGAGAGGGGAGCGTGATGTTTCACAGGATTTTCGGGTTCGTCAGGCTTTGCGGGGCTTTCGCCGTGGCGTACGGGAGAGGGACAAGAGGCGCCCTGTATCGTTTGGTTTGTTGAGACGGATGGTGGGTGGCCTGAGCGGCATTTGTGAGTCTGTGTACGAGACGGTTCTATTTACAACGGCTTTCGGTCTCGTTTTTTATGGGGCGTTCCGGATAGGCGAGCTGGTGAGCCCGTCCAGGGTGACGGGTGGTGGTTTGATGTTTGAGGACGTGCAAGTGAGCAGTAGTCAGGTGGAGTGCCGGATTCGCCGGTCAAAAATGGATCAGCTGGGCCGTGGTAGATTGGTGGTGTTATATGCGGTTCCAGGAGAGGAATTGTGCCCTGTGCGTTTAGTCGAGAGATTTATGGCCGTGAGGGGAGGCTTACCTGGCCCGTTGTTGCGGCATTTGAATGGGTCGTTTTTGTCGAGGTTTCAGTTTGTGGCGGTGCTGCGGCTAAGTCTACGTAACGCGGGGGAGCGCCCGGAGGAATTCGGGTCGCATTCATTCCGAATTGGTGCAGCAACGGAGGCAGCCCGTTGGGGGCTTGGAGATGAGGTGGTAAAGCGTATTGGTAGATGGGAATCTTCTTGTTTTCGGCGGTATGTGAGACCGCAGTTGTTGTAGCATCATGGGACTTTGGTTACGTGCGGAAGGTTTGAGGAAAGGGGTGTTTTTTGATGTGTTGGTGGTTGTGCTGTTATTGGTTTTGATATTTTCGTTTTGTTTTATTTGTTATAGGGAAGTGCCTGATCTGGATCTTGGGGCACTCCTTCGTATTTTGGGGTGCCCGTCGGGCGGAGGTCCGCCCGAATGGTCGACAGCTGGGTTTGGATCGTGCGCAGGCGACTGTTCGATGGATCGGAGTTCGGGGCATGGAGTGGGGCAGGGTGGTCCCGGAATTTCGTTTCCATTGTAAAGTTGAGCGGCCCCCGGATGTGTTGGTATTGCATGTGGGGGGTAATGATCTTGGTGCCAGGGCGTCGCGGGATTTGATCCGAGACATAAAGATTGATTTACTGCAGTTGTGGAAGCGGTATCCTGGTTTGCTGGTCGTATGGTCTGACATAGTGACCAGGTTGGCATGGAGAGGGGCTCGGTCGGTGGAGAAGGTGAATAAGGCCAGGGCCCAGGTGAATAGGGTAGTGGCTAGGTTTGTGACCAGGAATGGTGGGATTGTGGTACGGCACAGGGATTTGGAGCCGGCTGATTGGCGTTTTCGGAGGGGTGATGGTGTGCACCTCAACGAGGTCGGTCTGGATTTATGGGCGTTGGGTCTGCAGGATGGTGTGGAGCGTGCTTTTGGTGTGTGGCGGGTCCAGGCCACGTAAGGTGTCACGTGGTCTGTCCTGTGGCGGTGGGGGTAGGTCTGGTCCAGAGGTTTGGAAGTGATTGGTGGCTGGACCGGGAGTCATTGTCTTGGTATGGTGGCTCTCGGTTTCCGGGATGTGGCAGGCACGGGGTTCTGCCAAAGTGTGGGGGTCAATCCGTGGGTGATTGGCACCTCGTCTCTGGGTCGGTGTGTTGCGGCCGGGGACAGGGGGAGTAGTAGTAGTGGACTGGGCCTACCCCGGGGGGTATTGTAAATGTTATTGTCTATTGTTACCGTTATGTGGTTGTTTTGGGTCGCCCGTTGGACGGCGTCCCTAAGGTACTAGTCTGTAAAACAATAGGCAATAAAAAGGCTGCTGTGGCCATTTGAACCAAGTCGCATGCAGTCCGTGTGTTTAATTTTAGAGGATAAGGGGGTTTGGTTACACAGACATCATGACCGGAGAATCCTCCCTCAGCTGGTCAAGAAAGCCACGGACCCACTTGGGGGGAGGGGCGACATGACCAAGGGGGAGGTAGGGAGTGATGGGTTAATAGGGACAGTGGTATATGCCTAATATGGCTTTGGGGGATGGTTTTAGCCGGGGAGGAAGAGGAGGAGCAGGGAAAGGGTTAGCTGGGAGAGGAAGGAGTTACCTCCTCTTCTGTTTCCGGACGCCGAACGATCCCCGCCCACCCTCCCTTTGTGTTGTCATGTGGGAGATGTTTTTGGGTAGTTGGGATACCTTTTGTCACAGTAGCGGTGGGGGTAGGTCTGGTCCAGAGGTTTGGAAGTGATTGGTGGCTGGACCGGGAGTCATTGTCTTGGTATGGTGGCTCTCGGTTTCCGGGATGTGGCAGGCACGGGGTTCTGCCAAAGTGTGGGGGTCAATCCGTGGGTGATTGGCACCTCGTCTCTGGGTCGGTGTGTTGCGGCCGGGGACAGGGGGAGTAGTAGTAGTGGACTGGGCCTACCCCGGGGGGTATTGTAAATGTTATTGTCTATTGTTACCGTTATGTGGTTGTTTTGGGTCGCCCGTTGGACGGCGTCCCTAAGGTACTAGTCTGTAAAACAATAGGCAATAAAAAGGCTGCTGTGGCCATTTGAACCAAGTCGCATGCAGTCCGTGTGTTTAATTTTAGAGGATAAGGGGGTTTGGTTACACAGACATCATGACCGGAGAATCCTCCCTCAGCTGGTCATGCACCACCTCTGGATCAAGTTATCCCAGGCTATATGTCTTACCGTATTTCAGCAGGGCTCTGCGGTGCTGCCACACACGCTGCAACATGTGCAGATTCCAATTCCTGCGTGTCGGAACATCGCATTTCCGGCGTTTAACTGCCAGACCCTAAGACTTCCGGAGTGATGAAAGTTGTTGAGCTGCTGTGTGCGCACGATGGAAGTGAGCACATAGTGAGCGTGCCCGCTGCACAAGTCCATGTAGGCCGTGATGGTGTTTTAAAAATTGCTGGAGAATTCGGTTCAACACGTGAGCCATACAAGGCACGTGTGTCACATTGCCCTGACGATGGCCCACAGCCAGGTTTGCATCATTGCCGCACACGGCTGTTAAGTCACCAACGTAGTCCGCTCCGTCAATTTGTACTCCGGTTGCCAGGTGACAACGTGTTCCTTTCATGAATAGTGCTGATGATGGGAGAGTAGTCGATGCCAGCGGCGCAGGTGGACGCAGGTTATGCTCACCCACTGGGCTGCATTACCTTGACAGATGCAGAATCTCTGGCTGAATGTAGCTGGTGGGTATCTCACAGATGAAATACCATCATTCAGCTACAACCAATGGGAAGACACCACACCCTTTTTTATGCCCATCCTGTCTGCAGACCACTGCCAGACATAGCTATGAACCTCTGGTTAATTTTACCCCCAGTTCAGTTTTATTATTTTGTGTGCTTGTTACCTGACTACTTTTCCTGCTTGCTGTTTATGTACCTTGTTGGCCGATACGCATTTCACCTCTGCTTGTTTTCTGATTAAGTCCTGGCCGTCCCATTCTGTTCCTGTTCCTCAATTAATGTTTTGACCCTGCCTGACTACTATTCTCTGGAATAGCGGTGTGACTCACATTTCCCATACATTTCAAAGTAAAACTTTGACTGCCTGATGGCATTGAGCTCTGCTGCCAGCATAGTAAGGAGGTGTGTGGTAGTCCTTGTGCGCAGTTGCAAGGAAGGGTGGCCTGACCACACAGGGTTTGCGCCAAGGTGGAGGACCCACACGAGGTTGAAGAGGCAGAAGCAGTGTATTAACTTCTACATACAGAACAAGGATTGAAACAACTCGTGGGGACGGCAAGACTTGTACAGCAGACCCTTCTCCATCTCTCACCATAGTTTGCCAGTGCCCAGTCAGTGACATGTAATGACCCTGTCTATGCTTACTGGTCCAAGTATCTGTGTTGAAATGCACCCTGTCGCACACAGATTTTCTCAAGGAAGTGGTGATGATGTTGTGTGCGACATGCTGGTGTAGCGCGGGCATGCTTTTCTTGGAGAAGCAGTGGTGATTGGGCATCTGGTACTGGGGCACAGCGACAGACATAAGGTCTGTAAAATCCTGTGTGTCCACTACGCGTAAAGGCAGCATTTCGGTAGCCAACAGCTTACAGAGGGATAGAGTCAACCACTTAGCTTTGTCATGGGTCGCAGTAAGTGGCCTTTTATTTGACCACATCTGAGGGACAGAGATCTGCCTGCTGTCTGTAGACGGTGTTGAGTAGGGTGTCCCTGGAAAAATGCAGGTTTGTGAGAAAAGTGCAGGCGGAGACATGATGTTGCCTTCATCTTGCCTTCAGATCTGTTCATCTTGTATCATTTTAAAAAACACAGCAAGCAAGGGTTACTCCAAGCGGAGTCTACCTTTTTTCCCAAAATTGGGCACACAGACACCCCATCAGTGGCAGCACTTGTGCCCTAGTTGCAAACAGGATGTTTTGATTTGCATCAAGCACATTCCAAATCCACAAGCATTTACTCTCCCCAGGATGACACAGGGGTAGTAAATTCCTTCTGGATCCATGACTTGTTCATTTTGATGAACGTCAGTCTGTCCACATTGTCACTGGACAGACGCGTGCGCTTATCTGTCAGCACACACCCAGCAGCACTGAAGACACGTTCAGAGACAACGCTGGCAGCTGGACACGACAAAATCTCCAAGGCGTAACTGGAGAGCTCTGTCAATTTTTCTAGATTTGAAGCCCAAAAGGAGCAAGGCTCCATTTGCAAAGTCATTGCATCGATGTTCATTTGGAGATACTCCTGTATCATCCTCTCCATCCGTTGACTATGTGTCAGACTTGTTGTCTCTGGTGGCCTTGCAAAGGAGGGTCTAAAAAAATTATGAAAAGATTCCATAAAATTGCTGTTACCAGCACCAGATACGGTCCTACTGGTACGGGTAGACTGTTGAAGATGACGAGGCCGTCCCATGTTTGTCAAGTTACAACTGGGAGAATCACTCCCTTCACCTGCACGGTTGTTTGGTGGAAAAGCCGAGCTAAGATCGAGTAACAGCTTATGCTGATACTCCTGGATACGTGCGTCCCTTTCTATGGGTGGAATTATGTCACAAAATTTGGACTTGTCCCGGGGATCTAATAGTGTGGCAAGCCAGTAGTCATCATCACTTCTAATTTTGACAATACGAGGGTCATGTTGGAGGTAGTGCAACAAGAAGGCACTCATGTGTCTTGCGCAGCCATGCGGACCAAGTCCACGCTGTGTTTGTGACATAGAGGTGCTAACCGTTCTTTCTTCCTCTGTCATCTCCCCCCAACCTCTTTCAACTGAAATTTGACCAAGGTCCCCCTCATCTGCTGAGTCTTCCATGTCCATGGACAGTTCGTCCTCCATATCTTCATGTCCTCCTGCACCTTCCTCAACATGTCGCCTGCTACCATGCGCCCTTGTTGATCCCTGTCCCCCATGGTCCCATGCCTGCCGCGTTGGTGATGATGAACGTCTGGACCTTGGTGATGTTGTTGTGTCTTGCGCATATGAATCCTCCTGTAGTTCCTCCCCTTCCTGTTGTCCCACCCCCTGACTACGAATAGTGTTTAGCGTGTGCTCCAGCATGTAAATGACTGTAATCGTCATGCTGATAATGGCATTGTCAGCGCTAAACATATTCGTCGCCATGTCGAAACTGTGCAGAAGGGTGCATAGGTCCTTGATCTGAGATCACTCCATCAGGGTGATCTGCCCCACTTCTGCATCTCGTTGGCCCAGGCTATACATCATGACGTATTGCACCAGGGCTCGCCGGTGCTGCCACAGTCGCTGTAACATGTGGAGAGTTGAATTCCAGCGTGTCGCCACATCGCATTTCAGGCGATGAACCGGCAGGCCGAAAGACTTCTGGAGCGATGCAAGTCGCTCTGCTGCGGCGCTTGAACGGCGGAAGTGAGCTGACAGTTTTCGTGCCCTGTTCAGAAGGCCATCTAGGCCGGGATAGTGTGTTAAAAATTGCTGGACGACAAGGTTCAACACGTGAGCCATACAAGGTACGTGTGTCACCTTGCCCAGGCGAAGGGCCGCACCCAGGTTTGCAGCATTGTCGCACACGGCCTTACCAGGCTGCAGGTTGAGTGGAGACAACCATTTATTAAACTCGGACCGCAGAGCTGACCACAACTCCTCAGCTGTGTGACTCTTATTCCCAAGACATGTCAAGCTAAAGACCGCCTGATGCCGTTGCGCTCTGCTGCCAGCATAGTAATGAGGGGTGCGTGATTCCTTCTGCGCAGTGAGAACGCTGGTGGCCTGACCAGGCAGGCTTGGGGCGGAGGTGGAGGACACAGATGAGGTGGAGGATGCAGAAGCTGTGGCGGAACTTGGACAGACATAGAATTGACACACAAGTCGTGGGGACGGCAAGACTTGTGCAGCAGACCCTTCACCATCTATCACCATAGTTACCCAGTGCCCAGTCAGCGACATGTAACGTCCCTGTCCATGCTTACTGGTCCAAGTATCGGTGGTGAAATGCACCCGTTCACACACAGAGTTTCTCAAGGAAGCGGTGATGTTGTGTGCGACATGCTGGTGTAGCGCGGGCACACCTTTCTTAGAGAAGTAGTGGCGACTAGGCATCTGGTACTGGGGCACAGCGACAGATATAAGGTCTCTAAAATCCTGTGTGTCCACTAGGCGGAAAGACAGCATTTCTGTAGCCAACAGCTTACAGAGGGATAGAGTCAACCTCTTCGCTTTGTCATGGGTCGCAGGAAGTGGCCTTTTATTTGACCACATCTGAGGGACAGAGATCTGGCTGCTGTGTGTAGACGGTGTTGAGTAGGGTGTCCCTGGAAAAATGCAGCTTTGTGAGGAAAGTGCAGGCGGAGACATGATGTTGCCTTCATCCAAACTTGGTGCTATCGATGTCTGAGAGAGCTGTACACACTCACTTGTTTCCCCTTCCAAACCAACTGACGACCTACCAAGCAAACTGCCTGTTGCGGTTACAGTGGTGGAAGTTGTGGGTGGAAAAACAGGTGTGACAGCTGTCCCCACAGTCCTAGAAGATGACGAGCGCGCGGATGCCCTGGAAGGGGCAGGCGGTGGATGGTTGGCTCCACTAGGCCGCATTGCAGCACGGTGAGCTTCCCACCAGGCCATATGATATTTATTCATGTGACGATTCATGGAAGAAGTTGTCAAACTGCTGAGGTTTTGACCTCTACTAAGATAACCATGCCAAATGTTACAGATCACATAATTTGGCCGATCTTTTTTTATGTCAAAAAAGGACCAGGCTAGGCAAGGCTTAGAGGCCATGCGACCTGTTGATCCACCCCGAATAATGCTCAGAGGCAGAGTGGTGGCTGAGGATGCAGTTGTAGACGTGCTACCAGTGCTCCGACTGTGTCCAGGAAGGCGCCAGGTTACTTCGACGTCGGTTGCATCCTCCTCCACCGCCTCTATTGACCTCCTCGAGTGTCTGACTGTGGGTTGACAGTAGGTGGGATCTAGAACTTCATCATCAATTGTTGTGTTTGCACTCCCCTCCCCCTCAGACCGAGTTTCTTCTTGCCCTGACCGAATATTTAAGTTGTCATCCCAATCGGGTATCTGCGTCTCATCTTCATCAGTATGTTCCTCATTGCCTATAACCACAGTTGTTGGAAAGGCAGCATTTTGGTAGCCAACAGTTTGCATATGATGAAAGTCAACCTCCAAGCCATGTCATGCCCTTCTAAAAGCATGTAAAACACAGCGAGGGGACTCCAACCACAGTCTCCCTCGTTGCCACTAACTGGGCCACACACACCCCACTTGACTGGCATCGGTTGAGCCCCCTTTTGAAAAAGAAAAAGATGCTTTGCATGAAGCACTCTCAAAAATACGCGTGCCTTTCCCGTCCCCTGGCTGACCCAGGGGAAGAAAAGTCCTCTGAGAGCCATGACTTGTTCATCTTGGTTCTTTTAGAAACACAGCGAGGGGACTCCAACCACAGTCTCCCTCGTTGCCACTAACTGGGCCACACACACCCCACTTGACTGGCATCGGTTGAGCCCCCTTTTGAAAAAGAAAAAGATGCTTTGCATGAAGCACTCTCAAAAATACGCGTGCCTTTCCCGTCCCCTGGCTGACCCAGGGGAAGAAAAGTCCTCTGAGAGCCATGACTTGTTCATCTTGGTTCTTTTAGAAACACAGCGAGGGGACTCCAACCACAGTCTCCCTCGTTGCCACTAACTGGGCCACACACACCCCACTTGACTGGCATCGGTTGAGCCCCCTTTTGAAAAAGAAAAAGATGCTTTGCATGAAGCACTCTCAAAAATACGCGTGCCTTTCCCGTCCCCTGGCTGACCCAGGGGAAGAAAAGTCCTCTGAGAGCCATGACTTGTTCATCTTGGTTCTTTTAGAAACACAGCGAGGGGACTCCAACCACAGTCTCCCTCGTTGCCACTAACTGGGCCACACACACCCCACTTGACTGGCATCGGTTGAGCCCCCTTTTGAAAAAGAAAAAGATGCTTTGCATGAAGCACTCTCAAAAATACGCGTGCCTTTCCCGTCCCCTGGCTGACCCAGGGGAAGAAAAGTCCTCTGAGAGCCATGACTTGTTCATCTTGGTTCTTTTAGAAACACAGCGAGGGGACTCCAACCACAGTCTCCCTCGTTGCCACTAACTGGGCCACACACACCCCACTTGACTGGCATCGGTTGAGCCCCCTTTTGAAAAAGAAAAAGATGCTTTGCATGAAGCACTCTCAAAAATACGCGTGCCTTTCCCGTCCCCTGGCTGACCCAGGGGAAGAAAAGTCCTCTGAGAGCCATGACTTGTTCATCTTGGTTCTTTTAGAAACACAGCGAGGGGACTCCAACCACAGTCTCCCTCGTTGCCACTAACTGGGCCACACACACCCCACTTGACTGGCATCGGTTGAGCCCCCTTTTGAAAAAGAAAAAGATGCTTTGCATGAAGCACTCTCAAAAATACGCGTGCCTTTCCCGTCCCCTGGCTGACCCAGGGGAAGAAAAGTCCTCTGAGAGCCATGACTTGTTCATCTTGGTTCTTTTAGAAACACAGCGAGGGGACTCCAACCACAGTCTCCCTCGTTGCCACTAACTGGGCCACACACACCCCACTTGACTGGCATCGGTTGAGCCCCCTTTTGAAAAAGAAAAAGATGCTTTGCATGAAGCACTCTCAAAAATACGCGTGCCTTTCCCGTCCCCTGGCTGACCCAGGGGAAGAAAAGTCCTCTGAGAGCCATGACTTGTTCATCTTGGTTCTTTTAGAAACACAGCGAGGGGACTCCAACCACAGTCTCCCTCGTTGCCACTAACTGGGCCACACACACCCCACTTGACTGGCATCGGTTGAGCCCCCTTTTGAAAAAGAAAAAGATGCTTTGCATGAAGCACTCTCAAAAATACGCGTGCCTTTCCCGTCCCCTGGCTGACCCAGGGGAAGAAAAGTCCTCTGAGAGCCATGACTTGTTCATCTTGGTTCTTTTAGAAACACAGCGAGGGGACTCCAACCACAGTCTCCCTCGTTGCCACTAACTGGGCCACACACACCCCACTTGACTGGCATCGGTTGAGCCCCCTTTTGAAAAAGAAAAAGATGCTTTGCATGAAGCACTCTCAAAAATACGCGTGCCTTTCCCGTCCCCTGGCTGACCCAGGGGAAGAAAAGTCCTCTGAGAGCCATGACTTGTTCATCTTGGTTCTTTTAGAAACACAGCGAGGGGACTCCAACCACAGTCTCCCTCGTTGCCACTAACTGGGCCACACACACCCCACTTGACTGGCATCGGTTGAGCCCCCTTTTGAAAAAGAAAAAGATGCTTTGCATGAAGCACTCTCAAAAATACGCGTGCCTTTCCCGTCCCCTGGCTGACCCAGGGGAAGAAAAGTCCTCTGAGAGCCATGACTTGTTCATCTTGGTTCTTTTAGAAACACAGCGAGGGGACTCCAACCACAGTCTCCCTCGTTGCCACTAACTGGGCCACACACACCCCACTTGACTGGCATCGGTTGAGCCCCCTTTTGAAAAAGAAAAAGATGCTTTGCATGAAGCACTCTCAAAAATACGCGTGCCTTTCCCGTCCCCTGGCTGACCCAGGGGAAGAAAAGTCCTCTGAGAGCCATGACTTGTTCATCTTGGTTCTTTTAGAAACACAGCGAGGGGACTCCAACCACAGTCTCCCTTGTTGCCACTAACTGGGCCACACACACCCCACTTGACTGGCATCGGTTGAGCCCCCTTTTGAAAAAGAAAAAGATGCTTTGCATGAAGCACTCTCAAAAATACGCGTGCCTTTCCCGTCCCCTGGCTGACCCAGGGGAAGAAAAGTCCTCTGAGAGCCATGTCCACATTGTCAGTGGACAGACACGTGTGCTTATCTGCCAGCAGACCCACAGCAGCACTGAAGACAGGTTCCGAGAGAACCCTGGCTGCAGGACACGACAAGATCCCCAAGACGTACGTGGCGAGCTCAGGCAATTTATCAACATTGGAAGCCTAAAATGAGCAGGGCTCAAGTTGCATAATAATGGAATCGATGTTTCCTTGCATATACTCATATATCTGTGTGTCCTACTCTTTTTCCTTGTCCAGCTCTTTTGTTTTCGCATGAGTATATGTCCTTGTCACTTTCCCATGTGTTGTGAGTTGTTTGTGACCTTTTGGACACCTTTGAGGGTGTTTTCTAGGTGTTTTTCTGTGTTTGTGATTGCCTGCCACTGTTTCCTATGCAGTTCGAGTTCGGTTCGTCGAACGTTCGACGAACCGAACTCGAACGGGAGGTCCGTTCGGCGAACCAACCTCGAGCCGAACCGCGACCGGTTCGCTCATCTCTAGTGAGAAGAACACACTTTTCCAGAAGCATGGAGTCCGCAAACTATTTTAGGAAAATCTGTGTTACAAAGGTAAATTAGCATTTTTTCCCTCCCTCGCAAGTGTTGTCATATGGCTAAGCAGTACTGTGCAGCCACATATGGGGTATTGCCATGCTGAACAGAAATTATGGGACACATTTTGGTGCCATTGTTACCTATTTAGTGTTATAAAATGTAAAATCTGGGGCTAAAGCAAAATTTTTGTGGTTAAAATGTTATTGTTATTTGTTCACCGCCCTATGGTATAAAATTCTTTGACATACCTGTGGTGTCAATATGATTATTGCACCTGTAAATTAATTCATTGAGAGGTATATATTGAAAAATGAGGCCACTTATTGGTGGTTTGCTGTTTGGGCACCTCAGGGGCTCTGCCAATGTAGAAGGAAAGTCCAGCTCACCACAATATATAGCTGTCAGCATTTGGAGCATGGAAATGTCTTTGCCAGGACGTATGTATTCACGTAGAAGGAGAAATGCAGCTTCACATATAAACCCCTTAATAAAGATGGAGGCAACAAGTGCAAAACACTGATGGAGCAACCACTCACACACTGCCACTCCATGGAGGTGGTGATTGTTTAGAATTAAAATTACACACAAATGGCTTGTATAGGGTGCCGTTCACACATGTAGGTGCACAGTGTTTGGCTAGCAGCCTATTGATGATGCCCATGCTATTAAGGCTGCTTTACACACACAGCGACATCACTAGCGATGTCGTTAACGATAGCACCCGCCCCCGTCATTTGTGCATCACAGGCAAATCGCTGCCCGTGGCGAACAATATCGCCGGTACGCGTCACATGAACTTATCTTCCTAACGATGTCATTGTGGCCGGCAAACAACCTCTTTTTTAAGGGGGCGGTTCGTGCGGCGTCACAGTGACGTCACACAGCAGGCCACCAATAGAAGCGGAGGGGTGGAGAACAGCCGAATGAACGTCACTCCCACCTCGTTGCCGGAGGACGCAGGAACGCTGTTTTTCGTCGTTCCCAGGGTGTCATACGTAGCGATGTGTGCTGCCTCAGGAATGACGAACAACCTGCGTCCCAAAACGAGCAACGATATTTTGAAAATGAACGATGTGTCAAAAATCAACGATTTGGTGAGTATTTGGGATCGTTAGCGGTTGCTCGTAAGTGTCACACGCAACGACGTCGCTAACGAGGTCGGATGTGCGTCACGAATTCCGTGACCCCAGCGATATCTCGTTAGTGATGTTGTTGCGTGTAACGGGGCCTTTAGACTAGGTAGGCTGCCCAGCACTACATGACACTGTGCACTTACATGTGTGAACGGCGCCCTATACAAGCCATTTGTGTGCAATTTTAATACTAAGCAATCACCCCCTCCATGGAATGGCAGTGTTTGCGCTATCAGTGTTTTTGCACCTGTTGCCTCAATCATTATTAAGGGGTTTTTCGCATCCTGTGAGTACATTTGTTTCTGTGGCTGGGCAGGTTAACATTGTTTCTTTTTCTTGTTGTGAATTTTTCTGAATTTTGTGGGGGAAATGTAATTCTTCTTGTTGTGGTTTTGTTTAAAATGATTTCCAAATTACAGAAGTACAATACAATAAGATCAGGCAGCAATCTATGCGTTCCTGGTGTAAAAAAAATGCAGTTTTGGACTTTGGAAATAATTGTAAACTACAATAAAAGATTGGATTTTATTAGTGAAGCTGGACTTCTCCTTCTACATGGATTTATACGCTCTGTAAATGTGACATGTTACCCACAAACCATACAGCAAAATGTGCACGGTAATATGGCGTTCACTTCCTTTCTGAGATTTTGACTGTGCCTGAAAAGTAGCTCCAATTGTATGTAAGGCATTGGCACACTCAGGAGAAATTGCACCACAAACTGTGTGGTCAATTTTTTCCTATTAGATATTATGAAAATTAAAAACTTTGGTCAAAAACATATTTTAGTGGTAAAAAACGCAATTACTTTTTTTCACCACCCAATGTTATAACATTCTCTGAGGCACATGCAGTGTTAACATGCTCACTGCACCGCTAAATGAAGGGAGAGGAGTAGTTTGTAAAATGGGGTCACTTATGAGGTCGATGGGGCCTATATGATCATTGATCCTAGCTGAACCCATGAAATTCAATGGGAAGCAAAAGTGATGTGTTGTAAAATGGTGTAGGGGGACTGTAAAAGAAAGAAAATAAAAAAGTCAAAGCAGTACAGGCTTACCGAGTATCCCCGCTGTCTTAGCGCTAGTTCCAGGTCTGATAATTTTCACTAATGCATATTCACTGGTTTCCGCTTCCACCGGCGTCTCTGAATGGTTGCTGTTGGACCACGCCCCCACCCTCTGAGACAGTACCTTTGATTTGTTGGAATCACACACGCTGTTTGTGTCGCGGGCAGAGGGGACGCGCTCGCCACGCTCGGGTCCAGGGCTTCTGCTGCTGCTGCTCGGTGTCTCGAGCGTTGGGCCGGACCCGGGGACTCTAGCAGCGCTCCTCACCCATGAGTGAAAAGGGATGGTTTGTTTGGGGAGAGAGTTCGTGACGCCACCCACGGGATGTGGTGATGATGGCACCACCGCTGCTGGTGATGGGGATCCCGGGAGAGATGGTAGGGAGCAGCTAGCAAGTTGTCCCCTCCGTGGGTAGGGGGTTGGTGATCCCGGGGCCCGGTGGTGTAACGGGGAGGCTGGATGGCTGAGGGTGCAGGGTTGCAGGGACAGCGCGGCGCGGTGCCGGACGGCTCCGGTGTACTCACTTAGCCAATCAACGATGGAGTCTCTGGTAAACCAAACGGCCGGATGGACGGTTCCCGTAGTCGGCTGCAGTGTTGTTGTGCTCTCCCCGGACGGCTGATGGTGGCTGTCTTTCCCTGCACCTGTTCGAATGTTCTGACTCCTGTGGTTGCCCACCAGTAGTCTTCTCCCCAGCGTCTAGGTGCCATAGGAGCCCGTTTTGCCCACAGGCGCTGGCCCTTGGATCTCTAGCCTATGGCGGTGGCTGTATATCCTCTCGGTGTGGACTGTTGCCTTCTGTCGGGTCTTGGTTGTTGGGAAACCCCTGGGGTTCCTGTCACACTCGGATTTGACTATTGTCGGCGGCTCCAAGCCTGGTCGGGGTCTGATGGCCCTGCCTGTGTGCTTAACTTCACTCCGCTCCCCGGTTCGGTACCAGTGGGCCACCGCCCAACCCCGGTCCTACGGTTCCGTAGAGATCCGCTAACTCCTGCAGACGGCCACCACCGTCTGCCAACCTTGCTGTCCGTGCCTGGGCTCCTACCCAGCCACACGCAGACGTTTTACTCCTCTCACTTTCACTTCCAAAACTCATCTGCTCCTTTTCCCGCCTCCAGGCCTGTGAACTCCTCGGTGGGTGGGGACAACCGCCTGGCTCTTCCCCACCTGGTGTGGACATCAGACCCTGGAGGGAGGCAACAAGGATTTTTGTCTGACTGGTGTAACTGTCTAGGGTAGGGGGTGTGTATGGTTTTATGTCTGTGACTACCTGGCTAGTCCAGGGCGTCACATTTGTGTCCTTAGAATGGTGATAAGTAAATAAATAAATAAAATAGCATACGGTAACCCCTGTATTGATACCAGCACAGATAAAGGCCACGGCCACAGGCTATCCGTGCACTTATATTGGCTGTGTATCAAGATTCAAGATAAGAGGAACTGCATGCAACTTTTTTTTTAAAAAAATGTATTTAAATAAATAAATAAATAATGTAAAAAATCAGCATGCGGTTCCCACCAATTTTGATACCCAGTTATAATAAAGCTGACAGCTGGGGGCTGCCATTTTTGGCCGTGCCTTAGGTCATCCAGCTGGCTGCTTCTTCCTCCACGTCTAAGTGTGGAAAGGCGGCTAGTGCACACGTGCGTGCCGATTTACCCCAGCCAGAACCAAAGTCCAGTGTTTCGCCTAGTGAACATGCTAGCCTGACTGTGCCATTCCTGAGGCTAAGTCCTCAGTTCAGGCTACTGAGCATGCTGCTACACTTAGTGCGAAAAGCCTCTTTGCACAGGTACTTGGCAATCGTGCCACGTCTAAGTCCTGTGCTGTGTCTACTAAGCATGCTGATTTCTGACACTGTTGTTCAGGCTACTGAGCATGCTCAGGCGCTTAGTGTATCAGAGCCTAGGTCTGGTAAGGACCTCACTGGGCATGTCCATGAGGTGGCAGGCTCTGATAGGCTGATACCTAGTGTCCTGATGATGTGGCCCCTCCGATCTGTCTCGCGGAGGCCCGCCCCTATGACATGGCACCTCACCATTGGTCGGCAAACGATGACTGGTGAGGTGTTTGGCTCGTGGCAGCCGTGACGTCATCTGTGACGTGGCGGTTCCGGATAGGCCACTGGTGATGTCGCTGATGACGTAGCACTCTGCTATTGGACCCTGGAGGTGCCATTGTGGTCCACCCTGGGTTTGGGGCGGAGCCGGTTATAAAAGGGGCTGGAGACAACATGGAGGTGCGCAGTCTTCACATTTTCTCAGCCAGAGCACACCTCCATGTTAGAGCCTCATTGCGGCATAAGCCATAGATTGGAAGCGGTAGGCAGGGTTAGGCATCCAGTGCTTGTCACGCCAAGACACAAGTGGCTCAGCACGTTAGGGTCAGGCCCCGGGCTTCTAACTCCTACCATCCAGTCCTGCTAGTGCAGCCCAGTGGAGTCAACTGGGCTGCGGCTGCTGCGCCACCTGTCCTCCTCATATCGGCATCCCAGTCAACGCTACCGGTGTGACCACCTGGCCTGACGTGTCCTGTACACACCTGGCCAGTTCAGAGCCCTGGTGGCCAGAAACGCTAATCGGGCGACCGCTCGGTCTGACGTTTCAGGGTGGTCTTCCGGTCAACGCTACCTGGTCATTACCCAGCCTGACGTGTTCCCTGCACACGTGGTCGGTGTGGCGCCAAAGGTACACCGAAATGCTAACTCGGTTGTTGTCCGGTCTGACGTGTCCCTTCACAGTGTCCTGATCCAAGTGTTATTTAACTTGGATCAGGCCCCTATTACTTCAGAGCCACCCAGCTCTGTATTCTCTGCCTAACCTTTGGGTTGCCAGCAGCTCCTTTGTCATCTGGAGCATAGTGGGCCCCGACTGGTGATTGGGATATTTACCACCTTATCCTGATCTGCTAGCCCCCCTGTAACGCCTATGCCAATTATTTTATTTATTTATTTACTTATCACCAGTCTAAGGACACAGACAGCGTGTGTGATTGTCGCGGGCGGGTGTGATTGTCGCGGGCGGGGGGGTGCGCTGCTCGACTCCGCGCTTGCGGCTCGGGTCCGGCTGCTGCTGCTCGGTGGCTCGAGCGGTGGGCCGGATCCGGGGACTCGAGCGGCGCAGTGCCAGATGGCACGGTGGTACTCACTCAGCCAATAATGTACACGGAGTCTCTGGTAAAACAAACGGCTGGATGGACGGGTCCCACAGGCGGCTGCGGTGTTTTTTTTCCCCTGACCTTAGTTTGGTAGTGTAAGTCCTTTCCTGCACCTTCTTGTACGCTCCTCCTGTGCTCCGGTTTCCAGCTGGCTCCCCGGTTCGGTACCGGTGGGCCACCGCCCAACCCCGGCTACCTACCGTAGTTCCACCAAGACTGTCTTCCCGACTCCCGCAGACGGCCACTACTGTCTGCCTGACTGCTACACGAGGGCCCTAGGCTCCAACCTAGGCCCCCGTCTGCTTCTGCCACTTTGCACACCTCCTCTCCTCTGGCTGGACTTGTCTGCGTTGTTTCCTGCCTCAGACCAGCTAGACTCCTCAGTGGGCGTGTCCTTCTGCCTGACTCTGCCCACCTGGTGTGTCTGTCTGAACCCGAGGGAGGAAATCAGGTCTCACTGGAGATGACTGCTGTGACCTGCTGGGGGTGGGCGTGTGTGTGTGTTGTTACCTGTGACCCCTGGCTAGTCCAGGGCACCACATTCCCCCTTGGTTAAATGCAGACCGTCCGCGGGCTGCCCGTCCATCACCGGTTTTATTTTCACAACTGAAAAAGAAAATAAACAAGCATGTTTAGAAATTTTCCCTTACGGGAGGCATATCACTTCAACCGTTGCAACAACAATAAAACACTTTTAATAATAACAACGGAACGGGTCCTTCAGTCACCCACCCAAACAACCTGGCCCTGATGCTGCCCCTAAGAAGTGGACAGCACCCCTTGACCCCAGTCCAGGAACGGGCCCAGATTTGTTAACGGCATAGGTACTTCGCTGCCATTGCGGCCGGGCGGACTGCCGGAGCCGTCATCATCTCCGTTGTGGCCGGGCGGAAGCCGGGGCCGGTTGCAGGGCGGTGACAAAGGTAAAGCCTGGGGACCCAAGGTCTGGGCCCTCCCTCACAGACGCTGCGAGCTCCGCTACCGGCTGACAGGGGTTACGGGTCGGTTGGGGCGTTGGCCGTGGGCATGGGCACTGAGGTTTCAGCGGTGCCGGACGGACGGGACATCTCGTGTAGCGGTGCTCCAGGAACCAAATACTTGCAGAGTCCTGGCATCCCTGCTTCCACAGCCGCGGTTCACATGAGGCCGGACACCATCCGTCCCCCCTTGGCTTTCTTCTGGCACCTCCTCTTCAGGGGCGGAGCTTCGGCTTTCGCGCCTCCACTGCTCGGGAAGACGCTCGAGCGGGGAACTTTTCGCGCCCAAGATGGCGGCTTATGAAAATTTTCGTCCGGACACCTCTGGCGGGACACAAGGCGCACTTCTACCAGGCGGTAGAACGGTAAGATCCTGTTCGTGACGCCAAGTTGTCGCGGGCGGAGGGGGTGCGCTGCTCGACTCCACACTTGCGGCTCGGGTCCGGCTGCTGCTGCTGCTCGGTGGCTCGAGCGGTGGGCCGGATCCGGGGACTCGAGCGGCGCTCCTCGCCCGTGAGTGAAAAGGGGATGGTTTGGTTTGGGGATGTTGTCCGTGATGCCACCCACGGTGTGTGGTGAGGTTGGGCCACCACCGCTGCTCTGTACGGGGATCCCGGGAGCGATGACGGGGAGCAGCTGGGATGTTTCTCTCCCCTCCGTGGGTAGGGGGATTTTGATAGTCCCGGAGTTGTTGACTGTAAGGTAGATGACGGGGTTTGGCGAGGTGCAGGGTCGCGGGGGCAGCGCAGTGCCAGACGGCACGGTGGTACTCACTCAGCCAGTAACGTACACGGAGTCTCTGGTAAAACAAACGGCTGGATGGACGGGTCCCACAGGTGGCTGCGGTGTTTTTTTCCCCTGACCCCAGTTTGGTAGTGTAAGTCCTTTCCTGCACCTTCTTGTAAGCTCCTCCTGTGCTCCGGTTTCCAGCTGGCTCCCCGGTTCGGTACCGGTGGGCCACCGCTCAACCCCGGCTACCTACGGTTCCACCAAGACTGTCTTCCCGGCTTCCGCAGATGGCCACTACCATCTGCCTGACTGCTATATGAGGGTCCTAGGCTCCAACTTAGGCCCCCATCTGCTTCTGCCACTCTGCACACCTCCTCTCCCTTCCTCTGCCTGGACTTGTCTGCGTTGTTTCCTGCCTCAGACCAGCTAGACTCCTCAGTGGGCGTGTCCATCTGCCTGACTCTGCCCACCTGGTGTGTCTATCTGAACCTGAGGGAGGAAATCAGGTCTCACTGGAGATGACTGCTGTGACCTGTTGGGGGTGGGGGTGTGTGTGTGTTGTAACCTGTGGCCCCTGGCTAGTCCAGGGCGCCACATGATTCCAACCAATCACAGACACTGTCTCAGAGGGTGGGGGTGTGCTCCAATGGCAGCAAATCAGATACGCTGGTGGAAGGGGAATGCAGTGAATAATGATTAGTGATAAATATTGGACCCGGAAGTAGTGGTGTAGCCGCAGGGACATGATAAGTCTGTACTACTTTAACCCTTTAGCGTCCTATTTTTTACAGTGGCCAATCACAGCCATGCCAATACTTGACATGGCTGTGATAGGCAGGGAGAGGAAGGGTTTTGTCATCTGATCATTTACCGATGGTTGGCAAGATTGCCAACTTTTGTGGTAAATTCTCGGATGTCTGATTCTGATCCAGCCAAACATTGTGCAATTTTAATATTTTCCGATCTTTGCCAATCAGGATCGATCATCTCTACTCAGGGGCTCTGCCAATGTGACATGGCACCCTCAAACCATAACAAAAAAATCTGAACTCCATTATGGGGTTCAATCAAGTGATGGGCGATCCCCCGATGGTCGGGATTGGGTGCCTCGCCCAATCATTTTGTAAAGATTGGGATCAAGATAACACGATCTTGTGTCCGATCACTGATCTCGGCCTTTACAGTTATGGGATAGGGTGGTAGGGGGCTGTAAAATAAAGAATATAGTTAATAATAAAAATTATGATCATCAGCTGTCTCCCGGCTGCTTCTGCTTGATCATTGCTGTGCCGCCGGTAACCAATACTGACTTACAGGAGGACCTTCAATGGCGTCATAGCCATGTGACCAGTCTGGTGTGAATGTTGTACAGACATTGGCTTACAGACTGGTCACATGACTATGACGTAATTGAAGGTCCTTTTAACTGAACTTTGACTGTCACTGTGCGAGTGTTGCATCACAGCACACAATCTCCCCACAGTAGCGGGTCAGCTGCATATATTTCCATGCAACTGAGACGGTCCTGTCCGGAGATTGTCAGGCTGCGCGGGTTGATGCCAATGTGAGACTGCACGAGTCTTACCCTCAGTGACATCAGTGATAGCCTGCTTGACGTTCTGTACAGAGTGATGTAGCAGACCTGACAATGCTCTCTTTGTTTCTCACTGTGTATAGACTGTCTGTACAGAGCGATGTAGCAGAGCTGACAATGCTCTCTCTGCTTCTCACTGTGTATAGATTGTGTCTGTACAGAGTGATGAAGCAGAGTTGACATTGCTCTCCCTGTGGATTACTTCGGACTAAGAATTTTTTTTATAATAAAGAGTCTCTAAATTTTTTTTTGTTTTATTTCTGATAAAAAAAAAATCGCTGTGCTGTGTTGTTTTTTTTTACTGTTTACTAGAAATTCATGGTGGCCATGACTAATTTGGCGTGACACCATGAATTTCGGGCTTAGTACCATCTGAGAATAAAAAGCTGGTATTAACCCCTTTATTATCCAGCGCGCCACTGCGTTAGGACCGCTGGACGAGCCGAGTAAAGCGCCTGGAAATGGCTTTAAGAAACAATACACCATTTCCAGGGGCGGCTGTAGGCTACCAAGTATCCCAGCCCCCGGCTGCCTGGTTTTACCTGACTGCCAATCAAAACACGGCGGGAGCACACACATTTTTTTTTATATTTTTTTAAATAATTAAAAAAAAGTTAATGGGCTTCCCTGTATTTTGATTGCCAGCCAAGGGAAAGCCAGGCAAATGGAGGTCGCAGCTCAAAGACGTCCACTTTATCTGTGCTGAGAATCAAAAATACCGTGGAGCGCTACATCATTTTTTTTAATTACTTATTTTTATACAACTATATATTGTGTAAATATACAATGTACAGCTCTGGCAAAAATTAAAAAGACCACTGCAAAATTGTCAGTTTTTTTTGATTTTTCTCTTTGTAGGTATATTTTTGAGTAAAGTGTAAATTGTTCTTTTATTCTATAAACACTGACAACATGTCTCCAAATTTACAAACAAATTTTGTATTTATGTGCCGCCCTGGCAAAACCAGGGTGTCACAGAGGTTTGCATCCATCTTTCTGGTGCAGATCTCACTCTCCCTTGGGGAGTTTCTAACACAGTGACACACAACACCAGTGGGTGGAGCTGAGAGGTCTGAAGTGTCTGGGAGGAAACTATATAGGGAGTTTCCAGTTTGCAGTGAGCAGTCAGTCTGTAGGAAGCATAGAGTCTGGAAAGAGCTCCTGTGTGGAGCTTGGGAAGAGGGGCAGTAAGGGCCTCTGGAACAGGCCAGCCACTTGTGGGACCCAAAGTGGACCGGGACAGGGTAGTGGCCCCCCAGTGCCGACTGTCGGGGCCCGATCCAGACCTGGGCACGGAGCAGATACAGACCTCAGGCAGGAGAAGAGCACCTGTAGTACACCCCTGGCTGAGGGGCCGGTCCTCACAGCAGGCAAGGGCACCAGTTACCAGCAATTTGGTTTACAAAAGACTCTGTGTTTACTGACCCTCCACATCAATACAACCTCATCCAGCACCAGGACAACCGAGCTGTGAGTGTACTATTCCCTGCAATCCCTGCCATCACCACAGCTCCCAACTGGGCCCCGGGACTACAACTCCCCTACCCGTGGAGGGGATACCACCTTGCTGCCTAGATCCATCAGCACCGGGTAACCCATATACCGGCAGCGGCGGTGCCATCTATCATCACCGCGTCCCATGGGTGGCGTCACTGACAAAGACTTTATCCCATGTAAATATCCCCTTTTCATTTGTGGGCGGCGGACCGCTGCTCGAGCCCGGGTCCGGTTCCCACATGAGCCACAGTAAAGCCCCAGATCCGAGCATCCCAGAGCAGCTCCTTAGCTATGGTCTGGCCCCTGCCCGCAACATTTATTTTCTGAAAATAGTCGTTTATAGAATAAAACAACAATTTACTCAAAAATATACCTATAAGGAGAAAAATCAGAAAAACTGAAAATTTTGCAGTAGCGCTCCGTCGTATTTTTGATTCTCAGCACAGATAAAGTGGACGGCTACAGGCTGCTACCCGTATCTGCCTGGCTTTACATTGGCTGGCAATCAAAATACAGGGAAACTCATTCATTTTTTTTTTAATTATTTTAAAAAATGTTTTAGAAAAATGCGTGGGTTCCCGCCGTATTTTGATCGCCAGTCAGGTAAAGCCAGGCAGCTGGGGGCTGGGATTCTCCGCAGCCCACAGCCACCCCTAGAAATGGCGCATTGTTTCTTAGTAACATTTCAAGGCACTTTACCCAGCTCTTCAGTGGCCCTGGTGGCACTGGGAAATAAAGGGATTAATACTAGCTTTGTATTCTCAGATGGTACTAAGCCTGAAATTCATGGTGTCATACTAAATTAGACATAACCACCATGAATTTTTAGTAAACAGTAAAAAATAACATAACACAGAGAAAAAAATTTCTTAGAAATAAAATAAAAAACAATTTAGAGACTCCATGTTTATTATAAAAAAAATCCTTAGTCTATAAACAGTGAGAAGCAGAGAGCATTGTCTGCTCTGCTACATCACTCTGTATAGAACGTGAAGCAGGCTGACTCGTGCAGTCTCACATTGGCATCACCCCACACGGCCTGACAATCTCCAGACAGGAGCGCCTCAGCTGCATGGAAATATATGCAGCTGACCCGCTCCTGTGGGGAGATTGTGCGCTGTGAGGCAACACTCGCACAGTGACAGTCAAAGTTCAGTTAAAAGGACGATAACGTCATAGTCATGTGACGAGTCTGTAAGCCAATGTCTGAACAACATTCACACCAGACTAGTCACATGGCTATGACGTCATTGAAGGTCCTGTAAGTCAGTGCTGGTTACCGGAGGCACAGCAATGATTAAGCGGAAGCGGCAGGGCGACAGAGTCTGCAGGACACTTTGTGGGACCTGTAAGTATGATTATAATGTTTTTTAATAATGTGGGGTTTTTTTACAGCCCCTGGCCTGTAACACGAGCTTCCCAGAAAAGCTTGTGATCGGTATGATCCCTGATCTTTACAGGTCGGCATCGCCCATCACTAGTTCCTTTTTTTTTGAGCTTGGCACTATGTCTTAAAAGTGGTTGTGGTGTGAATTGCAGCCTTTCAAGTGTTTTGTTGGTATGTTGAAATATTGAGTTTAATTTTTTTTCGGGGTGGGGGGCTTTAAAGTTCGTAAACAATTTTATTACAAGATAATGGCAGACACATCTATTTGTCTTTGTCTCTCTTCAGTCATCCCAGTAGTGTGTGATGCTGGGAGGGTTATGAGGACCTGATGCAGACGCCTGCTTAGTAGAAACAGTATTTGTGGTAGGATATTTTGTTTATTTATTTTACTCACTTATATAGCGCCATTATATCCATAGCGTTGTACAGACCACTTGGGGCTCACACCCTGAATTCCCAAGCACACAATGTCTCTGGATCTCTGGAGTGTGGGGGGAAACTGGAGAACCCGGAGGAAACCCAGAAAAACACGGGGAGAACATACAAACTCCTTGCAGATGTGTCAGTATATAGGTGACATGGAAGCTTGGTAAGTGAAAAGAGCACCATAAGAGCACGACTTTCTATAGAATCACGATGAATATTGCTGCTTATTCCTTATTGTATGGATTTTATAGGATATATCCCAATGCTGATCCTGGGATACTTTGTGCTTTCTCTTCTTGTGATTGTATTATATAAAGGATTGTTTAATTTGCAGTCACAGTAACTTTTTTGATTGGTATAAAAATATTATCAATGAGATTTTACAGTTTGTGGATAAAAACTGTTATGTCTCTGTTTATCTCTTAAATATTAAAACAATTTCTCATCTGTCTAGTAACATACTGGTGTGACAGTGCCATATGTCAGATAGAGGGGGATTGGCAGATGACACCTCCACCCTCCCCTTATACAGAAGACGTCAGCAGTCACAGCCCCGGCTTCCATCAGTGTCTTCTGCTGTCTTCTACTTGTCTTCTCCTCTGTGATCCAGATAGATGTGGAGCATCATGTCTCCTCACTTGTTTCTTCCCTTCTTCATCACAGTTTATTATTTATCATGTAAGTATACTATATTCATTACCACTAGTATATCTGTATCTGTCCGCACTGTTATACTCTATTACTTCATTATGATCATATGATAGTCTATCGTGGATCATTATGGAAAATAAATAATTCTGCTCCTTCCATTTATATAAATATATTAGGCTGGATTATCAGATTATCAATATAACATTTTTTTCCTAAATGAAATAAGATAGAAATTGCAATTAATACATTTTTCCATTCTCTTCTGATAATAGGTTCAGTGATGGGCAATGTCATCACCTCGGAAAGACAAAACGTGGAGGCGAAACCCGGAGAATCAGTAACTTTATCCTGTACCTATTCCACTAGTAGCTCTACCCCATATCTGCACTGGTATCGTCAGTATCCCCACCAAATCCAGTATATTCTCATTAGGGGAGGTAAAAGCTATACGAAGTTCAAGCTTCATAATCCTGTTCTTGGGTCTGAAAATTTCAAGTCAGAAACCAGCGACACAACAACCTCCTTAACCATCGCCAGCCTGGAGATGTCTGATTCTGCCCTGTACTTGTGTGCTCTGGGTGATGGAGCACAGTGAAGAACAAGTCATTGTTTGTAATGTCAAAACCTCCCTATGAAATACTAGGACATGGGCACTAGGTGGCGCAATACTCATTCATATGGAGCACAGCTCTAACAAGAAAGTAAAGCTGCACTGTTCCTTGATACTTTTTTATGACAGTCACCCACAGTTATAATGGCTTTACCTATTGTTACAAAGGAGTTTTGGCTTTTTCTATGTTGTATGTTTATTCATTTCCAGTTGGGAGGTTTTTCCAAAATAACTTCTCACATTTTATTATTTGGAGGATAATAATAATAAATTTTATTTATATAGCCACAACTTATTCCACAAAACATTATAATTCAAATGGGACATATGCAGACAATATTCGAGATTGCAGAATAACACAATTCAACAGATACAGAGAGGAGTGAGGGTCCTTCTCACACGCTAGTCGCAAGTCTATGAGAAAATGGGGGAGGCACTAAAGGTAAATGGCAAAAAGTGCTTGTGTCATATGGTCCAGACATCATTATAATAAATAGGGTATTCATATATCACTGCATGGACCGGTCACCAGCCAGTATGTGTACACTACAGATATAGAGGGCTATTAAGTGCATGGAGGGTATAAACTGATGATACAAAGGACCAGATTTTTAACAAAATATTTTAAGTGCAAAATGTTTATAGTTAGGTAAGTGAGGTGACAGGATTGTCTAAAGAAATATGGTTTTTAGCGCAGGCTTAAAACTGTGGGTATGGTGAATTAAGTGAATTGTCCTGGGTTGTACAGTCCAGAGAACTGACGCACCTTGCAAGAAGTCTTGAAAATGTGAGTGGGTCTTGAAAAGAGAGGAGGATCAACACTTCCTTAAAGGGAACCTGTCACCAGTTTTTTGCGCTATAAGCTGCAGCCACCACCACTGGGCTCTTATATACAGCATTCTAACATCCTGTATATAAGAGCCCAGGCCACTGTGAAGAACATAAAAAACACTTTATAACACTCACATAGAAGGTCACTCCGGTGCACAACGCTGGGATGGGTGGAACCGTACTCCGGGACTGGCACCTCCCCTTTTGGCCATCTTGGTCTTCCTTATTCTGAAGCCGCGGTGCATCACGCGTCCAACGTGTTCCATCTTTATTAGCTTCCCCATGATTAAGCCATAGCGAAACGATCGTTGGGGGTCATTTCCTTGGAGTCCTTCTTTAGTGTGATTTCACTCAGCACTTTAAACATGTATGTGTTGATTCCCGGTTTTGGGCCCTTATCTGTGGAATCTCTGAGCCACTAAGGCTTTACTTAATGTCCTGTACAGCCGTTTGGCACCCGGGAACAGGATTCCTTATACGGCCAGCATGCACACATGCCTGTTGATATCTGGTGACTATCTGCTGACTTTAGCCTTGTGTGCTCTCACACAATTTTTTTCACCATCTCTCCTGATCATTTTTCTCTTGTATTTTTATGCACATTTTTGTAATTTTTATTGTCATTTATGGATGCAAAGTCTATTATTATTACTATTACTATTTAATAAAACCTGATTTTTATATTCAAAAACACTCATTTTCTCCTTGTTTTTCTGACATTTTTCTGAGTGTAATTATGCAGTGGATTTATATTGGGTAACACTTGTTGCCTTCTAGGCCTTCCAGTTCCATCATGTGCCGTATGACTTTTTGTTTGCTTACATTATACACTGTAGTGGATGGGCAACTATTGCAATAACTGGCAGAAGGTGGAGGCATTAGTGTATCAGTTAGAAAGGAATTTTATCCTGGCTGGTGCATTCAGGGTGGATTTGAGAGGGGAGAGTTTTGTAAGAAGGAGACCAATTAGTAGAGAGTTTCAATAATCCAGATGAGAATGAATAAGAGTAAGAGTAAGTGTTTGTCAAAGTCAACGGTAAGGAAAGGTAGAATTTTAAGGATATTTTTGAGGTGAAAGAGACATGAGCAAGACCGTGATCGGATGTAGGTGTAGCGCCCAGGAAATGGGGTACTCGGCCCCGGGCAGACTGTGCATGTGGGAATGTCACTTCTGGTGACCGCTGCCCATTGCCGTGCACTGAGCCCCTTTTGTAAATGGGGGGTATTTACAGGGGATAAAAGTTATTGTCATGTGATGCCACCTGCAGGTTGCGGTTAAAGATGGAAACTGCCACTGTTAAACGTGTGTTCTCCCAGAGCTGATGGTAATGGCAGCTTTGGTGTTGGGCCCTAAGCAGGTGGGGCAGGGTCTGGGAGCTGTGTGAGTGCAGAATGATGTTGACTTTAACCAGGTTAACCAGGTTGACTTTAACAGTTTTTACTCACATGGACCCTCGGTAGGCTGGTTACGGTCCCAGGAGTATCAGTGCCAATGATGAGCAACCCAGGTTGCCCTGTCCCCGGCACTCTCTTGTAGTTGAGTCCCCGTAGATTGAAGAATTTGGGGGCCCCAACTGTCCCTTTTGGGGTACAGTCTCCTTCTCCATACGGCGGGCAGCGTGGACGCTGCGGGGAGGTAAGTGTCCGAACCCCCGATCCTAGTTTGCTGCTGATGCCCCCGGATTATTTGGTTTGGTGAAGTCCGTCTAGGTTTCCACACTGTGCAGGTATTTATCAAACCAATTAAAACTTGACATTTGACCTAGGGCCTGTGCCCCGTTCATGCTCCGGTCCCAGCAGTATCTCCAGTACCCGTCCTGGCGACCTCTCTTCTGTGTCCCCGGGGTCACCGTTACACGGACCCAGTGCAGGCACGTCCGCACACTTCCACGTGCGACATCATACTCTAACTGACTCAGACTCCAACTCGCTAACTCCTCGAACCAAGCTGGCTAAACCCTTCTGTTAACCCCTTTTGCCCGGTGTGGAGAGTTCACTAGGATTTGATTCGTGTTTTGGTGGTCAATGGCACTGTTACTCTAGGTCCCTGAGAATAGGTCCTGCATCTCCAAGAGGATGCAGTTCCTTGTAGTGCCCTGATGGTCTCAGGGGTGCTACATTCTCCCTTGGTTAAACACAGCACGTCCTCAGGCTGTAGCAAGGGTTTATTGTTTGTCTTTTTTTACTTGAAAGAAAAATGTAGCATAATTATAACAGTCTTTCCACACAAGGGACGTAATGCACTTAAATGTTACAACCCTTGAGCATCCCCATCAACCCACCACCCAAAAAGGTCCAGGTTCCCCAAAACCCTTCGAGGAGGCCGGTCACTGGTCCCTTTGGTGACCAGGTCTGGGACTACTCTATCACAGACCTTTCCTCCAACCTACCTTTCCATGGTGACAGGATTAATGTCTTGATGGTACCCTGGGGTACTCTGGGATGCACACTAGGTGCAACTATATACAAAAAGCACCAGTTCGTGCTGGCTCCTGCCATTCCTGCAGCCATGGTCCATTTTTAACTCTTTAACTCAGGTAAATCTGCTGACTTTTCCGGTTGATTCAAATTCTTTCAATTATTCAAACATTCTATAATTACTTAGCATTTTTCTTTTAACTCTTAGCAGGCTATTATAAAATTTTCAAGGAAAATAATAAAACCACATATAAAACATTTTAACATTTTAACTGCTGGGGTAGCCTGGTTCAGCTACCATAGCATGGAGGGACTTGCAAAAGGTGGGGGAATGGGAGGAACCAGCTGGGAGAGGTCCTGAATCTTCTGGACAACAAGGGCATACCAGCCCCTTTCTCTGTGATGTCTGGTGTATGTGACCACATCACCCAGGTGCAGGTCACGATCCGGATGTCCCTGTGTCAGATGGTCTAAGATGTCCCTGCGGGACACAAAGACGCCGGCATGCATTCCGGGTTCTTTGATGAAGCCCCATCCTTTGTGCTGATCCCACTTATCCACGGTGCCCTGGTACCGGATTCCATGGGCACTCCATGTGTCTCGGCGCAGGCTTTCTTTTTCTTTCAGGTCACGGGTTCTCACCTTTCTTCTCTTGGCAGCCCGAGTCTGCTGCTCCTGGTGCAACTGCCGGCTGGTGGCTTGGCAGGCCTCCTCGTTCACAGCAGCCCTCTGTGCCGCAGCAGCCATTCCGGACTCCCTCTCGAACTTGATGCTCCCCAAACCCGGATAACTGGCCATCAACGGGTCTTCCAGGGTTGTGTTCCGCAGCCTAGCTGGGTCAACAGAATGCCAAGAATGTGCAAAGCAGTAATCAAAGCAAAAGGTGGCTTCTTTGAAGAACCTAAAATACAAGACATATTTTCAGTTGTTTCACACTTTTTTGTTAAGTATTTCATTCCACATGTGTTAATTCATAGTTTTGATGACTTCAATCTGAATCTACAATTTTCAGAGTCATGAAAATAAAGAAAACTCTTTGAATGAGAAGGTGTGTCCAAACTGTATTTTATATGTTTATGTAAAAACAAAAATTCACCAAAAAAGTACATATTTTGCATTGCCATGTCTGGAACGATCTCTATAAATCTGTCACAGTAGGTAATCCCTTTAGTGAACACCTTAAAAAAAATGGTAAACGTGTCAAAAAATTAGGCTTTTTCAACAAAATGCCGGAAAAAAGTGGAATAAAACGCAATCAAAAAGTCAAATATAACTAAATATGCGCTCCTTGAAAATGTCATCTGATCCTGCAAAAAGCTAATCACCAAATAGCTCCATCAGTGGAAAAATAAAAACTTATAGCTGTCAGAGTATAGTGATGCAAAATAAAATGTTTTCTATAAGATTGTTTTTGTTCTGTGAAGGAGACAAAACATTAAAAAACATATAAATGTGTTATCGCTGTAATCATACTGACCTGAGGTATAAAGCCATGTTAACTTATCAGTTTTACCAAACAGTGAATGACATAAGAAAAAACAAAAAACAAAGTCTGAATTGCTAATTTTTGTTCATTTTGTCTCTCAAACTGGGAATAAAAAGTGATAAAAAAATTATGTACCCGAAAATGGTACAAATAAAAAATGTCAACTCCTCCAGCAAAAAAAAAAAAAAAAAGCTGTCACATGACTCTCAGCAGAAAAATGAAAAAAAAGTATAGCTCTTAAAATATGGTGATGCAAAAACTTTTCTAAAGCATTGTTTTGTTGCGGGAGGGGGCCGCTGCCGCTTCTGGGTCCACGTGGATCCTAGTTCGCTGCTGTGACTCGAGTGGTGACCGGATCCGGGCTCACATGGCCGTCTGTCCTCACAACCGTCGGAAGGGGCTATTTACAGGGGATTAATGTGTCGGTGAGGCCACCAATGGGTTGCGGTGAGGGATGCTGATGGGACGCCCGGGGCGGATGGAGTGGGGCAGCAAGATGGGATTCACGGGTAGGGGAGGTGTTGTCCCGGGGCCCTTTGTTGGTACATGGGAGTAATGGCTGCTGGAGGTGACGTACCGGGTTGGACTGGGAATCAATGGTGTAATCACAGTTCAGTAATCGCTCACGAGTCCAGTGGTAAACCAAGTTGCCAGTGATCAGTTGCCTTTGGTTGGTGTATTTGGGTCCCACAGCCGGGTGTAGCAAACAGGGGTCCCTTCCTCCTGCACTCTGTGTTTATGTCTTCTGTGGAACGGCTCCGAATGGAACAGGGAAGTCCACTCCCGGTACTGTATATGTTTGGGAGCTGTGGCCTGCGAAATCTGGCCCTTTGGATTTCTGTGGGTTCTCACGGACACCCTATCCCCCGCGTTGGGCTTCCGTTTTGCTCTCTGGGCTTCTGGAGAACAAGGCCTAAAACCTCGTCCTCTGCTGGTTGATTAACAAGGGGTATGCAACCTTCCTAGGGTCCAGGCACCCCGTCTGTGCACGGCCTCCGGACCGGATTCCCGCTGTAGGCACCGGCGGGCTACAACCTTGCCCCGGTCCACTTAAGGTCTCCCGCGACCGGATCGTCGTCACCTGTGGCCCTGTTTACTGTCTGCCACCTAGCCAGGTAGTCCAGGGGCCCCTACACCTGACTCCACTTCACTGTCAGCTTAAACTCAACTTCCACTGTCAACTGTCAGCTTTCACTGCTTAGCGGTTCTCTCTGTGTTCTCGCCCCTGACAACTCAGGTCCCCTAGGTGGGTGTTCTCATCCGCCTGATCTCGCCTACTGGTGTATCCTTATTATCATGAGGTGGTGGCTAGGCTTTAATGGCTATGTGTTGTACCTGGGTGTGGATTTTTGGTGGTATCAAGGAGGGTGGACTACTTCTGTGACTACCTGGTTTTGCCAGGGCGTCACATTTTACTTTGTGGCAGTAGCCAAATAAAAGAACTCAATATAAACCTGGTATTACTGTAATCACATTGACCTGAAGAATAAAACCATCTTATCACTTCAACTCATTTCACAAAAAAAACCGAAGCCTCTATTCAGGTGCGTCATCTGTCAATGGAAATATAGTATAGGAGGTTTCCAGGTTACTGGTAATCCAAGACTCTGGGAAAGTGCCATGGCTTCACCAAAAAAGAAATCCAGTAAATCTGCCTTCCCAAATCCAAATACCCCCTTCCTTCTGAGTCCCACAACATGCCTAAACCACATCTAGCGTCCCCAGGTTTCACATTTCTGTAGTGAGGAGAGCCAGCTTAACTTATCAGGTGCTTGTTTCCAGAAGCATGAACTGGATGCAATTTATAGGCACTACAATGTACGAGCACTACAATGTATGGGTAGTAGAATGACAGATTTGCAATTTTCACTCGGCAGCATCCATTACTACTTATTTCTGCTGTCAAAAGTGGATAACTTCACAAACAGGTGTCATTTCTGAAATGAGAACACTTGAAGAGGGATTCCGCTTTTCTGGAACTTAGGCACTCTAAATATGGCGTCTGCAAGATATTCTAGGAAAACCTGTGTTCCATTAAATTAGCATTACTTTCATCCCTCAAAAGTCTAACTATTTGACTAAGCAGGACTGTACAGTCCCTGACAGACGTTTTGTCGCTTATCCATGTTATGTAAATACATGCTTACAACCTGACTTTAAATTCATCCATTGGTTTTATAAATTACTCTTTTGAAAGCTGAAACCCTCCCATATTTGGTTTAGGTTATGAAAATAAAGTTGCTGCAATAAGCATGGGTCTTCCCAGCCTCAGAATACCAGTTACCAGCTGTTGGGCTTTATCATGCCTGGGTATCAAAATTCGGGGGCACTGCACGCCTATTTTTTAATTATTTATTTCAATAATAATAATTTTAATCATTTTTTTTTAAAAGCGGATGCAGTTCTTCTTGTTTTGATACAATGGACAAAATGTAGAACTGGTGGAGAAGGTTGAACTAGATGGACCTAGGTCTTTTTTCAACCTGAGTAACTATGATACACAGCCATGATTAGTGTTAGGGTCTGCAGCCTGTAGCTGTGGGCTTTACCTGTGCTGGTATGAACAGGGGCAACCTATGCCATTTGTTTTATTTGTTTTCATATCACTGCCAGTCTAAGGGTACAGGCAGTGTGTGTGATCCCAAACAATCACAGACGCTGTCTCAGAGGGTGGGGGCATGGTCCAACAGCAGCCAATCAGAGACACCGGTGGAAGTCAAAAGCAGTGATTTTGCATTAGTGATAATTATTGGACCCATAAGTAGCAGTGCAACTGCAGGGACGCGGTAAGTCTGTACTGCTTTAACCCTTTTGCTTTCTTTTTTTTTGTGGCCAATCACAGCTATACCAATACTTGAGATGGCTGTGATGGGCAGGGAGAGAATGTCTTTTGCCATCAGATTGGCTTCCCCATGTTATAGCCACATTATTACAAACACTGCTGCACTGCCTCACTCCCCTACATCTCTCTTTCTTACAGGCATGTGGATATATAGGCATAGCTTCAAATATACCCTATTTACTACTTCTACTATTAAACTTATGTAGGTGTTCGGCAATTATTGCAACATGGGGCATTATTTATAACCATTTAACATTTTATACGTATGCTGGCACGTGTTTATGGACGGTAATTATTGTAATTACTTTACTGAAAATGTACTCTTATATGTGCATTACATAATTATGCCAGTGATCCAAGTACACTATTATTTAGCTATTCATTTGTGATGTCCCTGGACTATCAGGTTGTCACAGGATATTGTGCAATCTGCCCTCCCGTGCAGTATGCACCTCCTTCTTGGTTATGTGTCCCCAACTATATGGTGTTGCCTACTTCAGCTAATGAAATCCTAGGTACATTCTGCACCACACCCACCAAACACACCAGTGGACGGCTTGAGTGGAATAGAGTTGCCCACTTGGGGGGTTGGAAAGGGGAGGTTAGGAGTGTCAGGAGGAGAGAGAGAGTGTGTTGGAAGTGAGAGAGGATGGTCAGGAGCAGGGCTCCTAAGAAGCTATCTAGGATGCAGACAGTGGTCTGGGCCTGGAGGAGCTGGACCCCCGGTCGCAGGGGATCATGGCAAGGGGCACGGAACTGTCGAGGAGGACAGCCGGCGGCCTTGCACCATCACCAGGCTGGGACCAATGCACGACGGGGTATGTGGACTCTAGGTCAGGGAGTAGCTTCAGGCAACCTGACATTTACCCGACGAGAATGGAGCCTTCAAGATCCGCTCTCCATCTACTCCAGAATTGGGGTACTAGCGCAACGAGGGGGATAGGACTTTCCACTAAAAACAGTCCAGAAAATCCCAAGCGTGAACCCTGAGAGCAAGCTCCCACACTTAGCCATAGTGGGGAGCGGGACCCGGCCAGTTCCATACTACCGGGACCAACAGAGAAGTAAACTTAGTGCCAGGAGGCAGGTCACGGATCACCAGGCAGCACCATTGGGGACGGGGTCCAAACTAAGCTCCCCTCAGCGGCAGCGGTATCCAGAACTTTGGTTTATCCAGTTGTCGGTGTCAGCTTAATGGACTGAGTGAGTACGCAAGTTATCCCCTTTGTGCCCAACGGTACTCCCCCCTACCATATCCGAGCCTCGGAGTATCCCCCCTACTCGTGGAGGGTCTCAACACCAGGCGGCCCCATTCCATCACCACCGGGTACTCCCAACTGCAGCAGTGGTACTCCTAGTTACCACATACCATGGGTGGCATCACAAACTCTATAAAATCCCTTGTAAATACCCCCTTCATTTGAGTGGCCGCACGACCCCCAGGTCCGGAGACGCTCGAGCCACTGAGAACCGGGATCCTAGCACCTTGGCTGCTGGCACGGGGGCGGCACACATGCCCTGATCTTCTCACATGCCATCTCTTTGGGATCAGTTGTTGCATTCCAGGCAGTAATCTTTAATCCTATGTATTACTCCACCATCCTCCTTTAATACCATGGTTCTATATTTTAATAATATACTGGTGTCTAATAAAGTTGTTGATATTTTTGTACTCTATATTCCTTGTCCTCCTCTTTCGTCACTTATATAGCGTTATTATATCAATAGCTCTGTATAAACCATTGGGGATCACAACCTGAATTCCCAAGCAGAATGTCTTTGGAGGTTGGGAGAAAACTGGAGAACCCGGAGGAAACCCAGAAAAACACGGGGAGAACATACAAACTTGTTCCAGATGTGTCAGTATATAGGTGACATGGAGGCTTGATAAGAGAAAAGAGCACCTTAAGAGCACTACTATAGAATCACTGTGAATATTGCTACTAGTGATGAGCGAGCATGCTTGTTACTACTCGGTACTCGCACGAGTATCACTGTACTCGGTCTACTCGGCGGGGACCGAGTAATCTCGCGATACTCGTGCTGTACTCGTGGTCTTCATTTCTGCATGTTGGCGCTCTTTTGAGAGCCAGCCCTCATGCAGGGATTGGCTGGCAGACCACTGCAATGCCACAGCCCTGTTAGTTGTGGAATTGCAGTGATTGGCCGGCCTGGACAGCGTGACCGAGCCTTTATACCGGCGGGCGCGCTGTGCTCTGCTCACAGCTATCCAGACAGTCAGTGCAGGGAGAGTGTCGCTGCTTCAGGGAAAGGTTTGCGGCCCTTTATAGCTATTTCCGTAGCAGGGCTGCAAACAGTGTGACCAAAAGTCCTTCTCAGGACTATTCTAGTTGTATACAGGCAGGCAGGGTATAGCCAGGTCGGAGTACAGTAGCAGAGTCCTTCTCAGGACTATTGTTGCTGTATACAGGCAGGGTATAGCCAGGTTGGAATACAGGCTAGTGACCAAAAGAGTCCTTGTCAGGACTATTGTAGCAGTATACAGGCAGGCAGGCAGGCAGGCAGGGTATATAGCCATTCCTAGTGGTGACCGTATACCAGCCTTCATCATATCTGGGGCTGGTGTACACAGTCTAAAACAGTCCTGATAGTGTCAGACTTCTCAGCAATTGTCGCTCCTAAAAACCTGTTAGGTTCTTAGTGCGTCCGTGCTTGCATTTAAAAACCGCACGTGTGTGCCTGTCGGTGGCAGCGTACAGGTGCACTTGTGTGCGTTTTTACCAAACTATTATATAACGCACAAGTGTAGTGTATAATACACGTCAGTCAGCAGTGGCTGATAGTGTCAGAGTTCTCGTCATTAATTTTTTCTCCTAAAACCTGTGTTAGGTTCTTAGTGCGTCCGTGCTTGCATTTAAAAACCGCACGTGTGTGCCTGTCGGTGGCAGCGTACAGGTGCACTTGTGTGCGTTTTTACCAAACTATTATATAACGCACAAGTGTAGTGTATAATACACGTCAGTCAGCAGTGGCTGATAGTGTCAGAGTTCTCGTCATAAATTTTTTCTCCTAAAACCTGTGTTAGGTTCCTAGTGCGTCCGTGCTTGCATTTAAAAACCGCACGTGTGTGCCTGTCGGTGGCAGCGTACAGGTGCACTTGTGTGCGTTTTTACCAAACTATTATATAACGCACAAGTGTAGTGTATAATACACGTCAGTCAGCAGTGGCTGATAGTGTCAGAGTTCTCGTCATAAATTTTTTCTACTAAAACCTGTGTTAGGTTCCTAGTGCGTCCGTGCTTGCATTTAAAAACTGCACGTGTGTGCCTGTCGGTGGCAGCGTACAGGTGCACTTGTGTGCGGTTTTACCAAACTATTATATAACGCACAAGTGTAGTGTATAATACACGTCAGTCAGCAGTGGCTGATAGTGTCAGAGTTCTCGTCATTAATTTTTTCTCCTAAAACCTGTGTTAGGTTCTTAGTGCGTCCGTGCTTGCATTTAAAAACCGCACGTGTGTGCCTGTCGGTGGCAGCGTACAGGTGCACGATTTGCACAAACTTTGATATAACGCCCAAGTCTAGTGAATACACGTCAGCACAGCATTGCAAAATGCGCAAGGGCGTTGGCAAGGAACAAGGAAGTGGACGTGATGGTGGTGCAGGCAGAGGCCGAGGTCGTGGGCAAGCTCTAATTTTGCCACAACAAAGGGCCACATCTAGTCGCTCGCACGTCCTGTCCCAAATTCTTGGGGACCGCAGCAGTACACCGCTCTTGAACCAAGACCAGTGTCAACAGGTTGTTAGTTGGATAGCGGATAATGCTTCCAGTCAGATTGGCACCACCACAAACACTCTGTCTTCCACACGGTCAAGTGTCAGTAGCCGTGATACTGCACCGCACATTTCAGAACCTGATCCTCCTTCCTACCACAAGGCTGAGTACACGTCCTCGGACATTAATGATCCCACACTTGGACACTCGGAAGAGCTGTTCACGTTTTCATTCGCACATTCTGGCCTCTCGCCAGCTCATGTTGAAGTGGGTCATGAGGAGATCGTATGTACAGATGGCCAAATATTTGAGCAGCCACGTTCTCACGAAGTTGGCAACGTGTCTCAACAAGGGGTGGATGATGATGAGACACAATTGTCAGGAAGTCAGGAGGAGGAGCAGGGTGCAGAAGAGGAAGACGACGTGGTGGATGATCCAGTAACTGACCCAACCTGGCAGGAGGATATGCAGAGCGAGGACAGCAGTGCACAGGGGGAGGGAGGCGTAGCATCCCAACAGGCAGTAAGAAGCAGGGTGGTGGCTCCAGGCAGAAGTCAGGCAACCGTTCCCCGGAACAACAACACGACACAAGGTGCCTGTACAAATCTTAGGTCTTCCCGAGTCTGGCAGTTTTTTAAGTTGGATCCAGATGATTCTAAAAAGGCCATTTGCAACACCTGCCGTGCCAGCATCAGCAGGGGTACCAAAACTAGCAGCCTGACCACCACCAGCATGATCAGGCACATGTCAGCCAAGCACCCGACTTTGTGGGATGTACAACAGAGTCGAGGAGCAGTGCTTGCTAATGTCACTGCTACGTCTTCGCTGGTTGTGCATGCGAGCCAATCCCCTGTCCATGCTGCCTGCGAACAAGCCTCCTCCGGTCCTGCACCTGCAGTTGCCTACGCAGAAATAACACCATCATCAAGCACGTCCTTGTCCCAGCGCAGCGTTCAGTTATCCATTCAGCAAACCTTTGAACGCAGGCGCAAATACACTGCCAACACCCCACATGCCACAGTTCTAAATGCTAACATTTCGCGACTGCTTGCGCTGGAAATGTTGCCTTTTAGGCTGGTGGAGACAGAAGCATTCCGCGACCTGATGGCGGCAGCTGTCCCACGTTACTCGGTCCCCAGCCGCCACTATTTCTCCCGGTGTGCCGTCCCCGCGTTGCATAACCACGTGTCACAAAACATCACACGTGCCCTGAACAACGCTGTTTCACCCAAAGTCCACCTAACCACAGACACGTGGACAAGTGCTTGTGGGCAAGGCCGCTACATCTCGTTGACGGCACACTGGGTTAATATTGTGGAAGCTGGGACCCAGTCTGAGCGAGGGACGGAACACGTCCTTCCCACACCAAGGTTTGCAGGCCCTACCTCAGTCAGTGTTTCACCCACACTCTACAGCTCCGGAATGTCATGCTCTTCAGCCTCCTCCTCCTCCTGCGCATCCTCATCCACTGTACCCTCCACACCAGTCCCAAGCTGGAAGCACTGCAGCACTGCCTCGGCGAAGCGGCAACAGGCTGTGCTGAAGCTAATCTGCATAGGTGACAAACCCCACAATGCAGAAGAGCTGTGGACAGCTCTGAAACAGCAGGCAGATCACTGGCTCACACCTCTGAACCTAAAGCCAGGAAAGGTCATGTGTGACAATGGCCGGAACCTGGTGGCGGCTTTGAGGCGAGGCCAGCTGACACATGTTCCATGCGTGGCCCATGTGCTCAACCTCGTGGTTCAGCGGTTTCTAAAGTCATACCCAGAGCTGTCTGATCTGCTGGTAAAAGTTCGCCGCCTGTCTGCACATTTTCGAAAGTCACCTACTGCTTCAGCCGGCCTTGCCGGCTTTCAGCGCAGTTTGCATCTTCCGGCTCACAGACTGGTGTGTGATGTCCCCACGCGTTGGAATTCAACTCTGCACATGTTGGTCAGGATATGTGAGCAGAAGAGGGCAGTTGTTGAGTACCTGCATCACCTAAACCGTCGGGAAATGGGTCAAACTCCACACATAACACCTGAGGAGTGGAGATGGATGTCCGACCTATGTACCATCCTCCAAAACTTTGAGGACTCCACCAAGATGGTGAGTGCTGATGACGCCATTATTAGCGTCACCATACCGCTACTCTGCCTTCTAAAATGGGCTCTGCTCAAAACCAAACATGATGCATTGCAGGCGGAGCGCGATGAGTTGCAGCAAGAAACAGTAGTGGGTGTGGATGATAACACACAGCCCAGCCTCGTCTCATCACAACGTGCAGTGGAGGACTATGACGAGGAGGAGGATGAAGACATGGAGCAAATCTCCGGCCAAATTGAGGATATGACATGCACACCAGTCATATCCTCGGTTCAGCGTGGCTGGCCAGAGGACAGGGTAGATGAGGAGGAGGAGGAGGAGGAGGAGGAGGACAGCATGTTCAGTCAACGTGTTGGTCAGGCTACTGAAGTCCTGGCTGTTAAGAGTCTGGCGCACATGGCTGACTTTATGGTAAGCTGCCTGTCTCGTGACCCTCGCGTTAAGAACATCTTGGCCGACAATCATTACTGGTTGGTAACACTGTTAGACCCATGCTACAAGGAGAACTTTATGTCTCTTATTCCCGAGGCGGAGAGGTCAACCAAAATGCAGCAGTTCCGGAAGGCCATAGTCACGGAAGTAGGCAAAGCATTCCCCTCACAAAACGCTAGCGGCATAGGTCAGGAATCAGTGGACAACCAAGGCGTACAGCCGAGAGAGGCACAAGTCCAATCCGCCAGAGGTAGGAGAACAGTCTTTAAGATGTGGGACAGTTTTCTCAGCCCCTCACGTACCACAGCCCCTGAGGTGCGGGGTAGTGCCACAAGAAATCCTAAGTTTGCCCAGATGCTCAAGGAGTACCTTGCAGATCGAACAACTGTACTGCGACATTCCTCTGTGCCTTACAATTATTGGGTATCCAAGGTGGACACGTGGCATGAATTGGCTCTCTACGCCTTGGAAGTCCTGGCCTGCCCTGCCGCTAGCGTTTTGTCAGAGCGTGTTTTTAGTGCCGCAGGTGGAATCATTACAGATAAACGCACCCGCCTGTCAACTGAAAATGCTGACAGGCTGACTCTGATCAAGATGAACAAGGGTTGGATTGGGCCAGACTTCACCACACCACCAGCAAATGAGAGCGGAATTTAAAGTTTGTAACGGGAATTTGCCATGTACCTCCAGTCACCCATGGGTACACACTTCTGGACTTTGGATAATCGCTGGACTGCTCCTCCTTCTCCTCATGCGCCACCATGATGACCGTTACAAGAGTTAGGCCTTTGTTTCAGGTATACCCCCAGTGGTAAATTTTTTCGCCCATTCTTTGCAGAATGGACATTACAACGACAGGAGACCCGCTCCTTTGCAATGGGAACAATGTTTTGAGGCCCTCATGCACGTCTCTATCCAGGGACAACGTGGAGCCTCCCAATTTTTGGCTGCCCTGCCTAAGGGCTATACTACAATAGACCCACTTCCTTCCAATGGGCACTTCAGGTTTACAGGCCCTCATGCACGTCTCTATCCAGGGACAACGTGGAGCCTCCCAATTTTTGGCTGCCCTGCCTAAGGGCTATACTACAATAGACCCACTTCCTTCCAATGGGCACTTCAGGTTTACAGGCCCTCATGCATGTCTCTATCCAGGGACAACGTGGAGCCTCCCAATTTTTGGCTGCCCTGCCTAAGGGCTATACTACAATAGACCCACTTCCTTCCAATGGGCACTTCAGGTTTACAGGCCATCATGCACGTCTGTATGCAGGGGCATTGGTGAACCTCACAATTTTGGACTGCCCTGGCAAAGGAAAATACTACAAAGACTCACTTCCTCAAAATGGGCACATTAGACTCAGAGGCCTTTATGTACGTCTCTTCTCAGGGACATCGGAGTGCCACACAATGTTTTACGTAAAATCTTTCATGTAGTAATCTCAAAAAGTAACATACATTAGCTCTATCTCACTATTGGTTATGTGCCCTTAACATTTCCGCCATGAAAATTCATTTTGGTGTCATTTTGGAAGGTTTTCTGGTGAGTCCGTAAAAATGGCGTAAAACGCGGACTAAATTGTTCACAGCTGTGACTTTTGAGTGATAAATGCTTCAAGGGGTCTTCCCCATGCTGTTGCCATGTCATTTGAGCACTCTTCGGAGACTTTTGTGCCATTTTTAGGGTTTCTACATGCTGTCGGTGGTCATTTCACAAAAATACTCGGGTCTCCCATAGGATAACATTGGGCTCGTTGCTCGGGCCGAGTACACGAGTATCTTGGGAGGCTCGGCCCGAGCTTCGAGCACCCGAGCTTTTTAGTACTCGCTCATCACTAATTGCTACTTATTCTTTATTGTATGGATTTCATAGGAAATATCCCACTGTTGATCCATTACTGTGGTACTTTGTGCTTTCTCTTCTCGTGATTGTATTATATAAATGATTGTTTAATTTGCAGTCACAGTAACTTTGTGATTGGCACAAACATATCATCAATGAGATTTTTACAGATTGTGGATAAAAGTTGTCACTGTTTTCCTTTTTAAATATTAAAGTGATTGATCTCTCATCTGTCTAGTAACATACTGGTGTGACAGTGCCATATGTCAGATAGAGGGGGATTGGCAGATGACACCTCTACCCTCCCCTTATACAGAAGACGTCAGCAGTCACAGCCCCGGCTTCCATCAGTGTCTTCTGCTGCTGTCTTCTTCTTGTCTTCTCCTCTGTGATCCAGATAGATGTGGAGCATCATGTCTCCTCACTTGTTTCTTCCCTTCTTCATCACAGTTTATTATTTATCATGTAAGTATACTATATTCATTACCCCTAGTATATCTGTATCTGTCCGCACTGTTATACTCTATTGCTTCATTATGATCATATGATAAAGTCTATTGTGGATCATTATGGAACATAAATAATTCTGCTCTTTCCATTTATATAAATATATTAGGCTTGTTCACAATATGAAGGTTTTTTTTCTAAATGAAATGAAGCAGAATTTTTCTCATTTCATGTTTTTCCATTCTCTTCTGATAACAGGTTCAGTGCTGGGCAATATCATCACCTCGGAAAGACAAAACGTGGAGGCGAAACTCGGAGAATCAGTAACATTATCCTGTAACTATTCTACTAGTAGCTCTAGCCCATATCTTTACTGGTATCGTCAGTACCCCCACCAAATCCAGTATATTCTCATTAGGGGAGGTAAAAGCTATTCAAACATAAAGCGTTATAATCCAGATTTGGAGTCTGAAAATTTCAAACCCGAGACCAGCGACACAACAACCTCCTTAACCATCGCCAGCCTGGAGATGTCTGATTCTGCCCTGTACTTGTGTGCTCTGGGTGATGGAGCACAGTGAAAAACAAGTCATTGTTTGCAATGTCAAAACCTGCCTGTTTAATACCAGGACATGGGCACTAGGTGGTGGAATACACATTCATATGGAGCACAGCTCTAACAAGAAAGTAAAGCTGCACTGTTCCTTGATACTTTTTTATTACAGTCGCCCAAGGTTATAATGGCTTTACCTATTGTTACAAAGGAGTTTTGGCTTTTTCTATGTTGTATGTTTATTCATTTCCCGGTTAGGAGGTTTTTCCACAATAACTTCTCACATTTTACTATTTAGAGGGTAATAATAATAATAATACTTTTTATTTATATAGCCCCAACATATTCCACAGCACATTATACTTCAAATGGGACATATACAGACAATATCCGACATTACCAAGTAACACAATTGAACAGATACAGAGAGGAGTGAGGGTCCTGCTCGCAAGCTTACAGTCTATGAGAAAATGGGGGAGGCACAAAAGGTAAATGGCAAAAAGTGCTTGTATCATATGGTCCAGACATCATTATAATAAATAGGGTATTCATATGTCACTGCATGGACCGGTCACCAGCCAGTAAGTGTACACTACAGATATAGAGGGCTATTAAGTGCATGGAGGGTATAAACTGATGATACAAAGGACCAGATTTTTAACAAAATATTTTAAGTGCAAAATGTTTATAGTTAGGTAAGTGAGGTGAGAGGATTGTCTAAAGAAATATGGTTTTTAGCGCAGGCTTAAAACTGTGGTTATGGTGAATTAAGTGAATTGTCCTGGGTTGTACAGTCCAGAGAACTGACGCACCTTGCAAGAAGTCTTGAAAATGTGAGTGGGTCTTGAAAAGAGAGGAGGATCAACACTTCCTTAAAGGGAACCTGTCACCAATTTTTTAACCTATAAGCTGCAGCCACCACCACTGGGCTCTTATATACAATATTCTAACATCCTGTATAAAAGAGCCCAGGCCACTGTGTAGAACATAAACAAACACTTTATAATACTCACATAGAAGGTCGCTCCGGTGCACAACGCTCGGATGGGTGGCACCGTTCTCCGGGACCAGCGCCTCCCCTTTCAGCCATCTTGGTCTTCCTTATTCTGAAGCCGCGGTACATGACGCGTCCAACGTGTTCCATCTTTATTAGCTTCCCCATGATTAAGCCGTAGCAAAACGATCATTGGGGGTCATTTACCTGAAGTCCTTCTTTAGTGTGATTGCACTCGGCACTTTAAACAGGTATGTGTTGATTCCCGGTTTTGGGGCCTTATCTGTGGAAACTCTGAGCCACTAAGGCTTTACTTAATGCCCTGTACAGCCGTTTGGCACCCGGGAACAGGATTCCTTATACGGCCAGCATGCACACATGCCTGTTGATATCTGGTGACTATCTGCTGACTTTAGCCTTGTGTGCTCTCACACAATTTTTTTCACCATCTCTCCTGATCATTTTTCTCTTGTATTTTTATGCACATTTTTGTAATTTTTATTGTAACTTATGGATGCAAAGTATCATTATTACTATTACTATTTAATAAAACCTGATTTTTATATTCAAAAACACTCATTTTCTCCTTGTTTTTCTGACATTTTTCTGAGTGTAATTATGCAGTGGATTTACATTGGGTAACACTTGTTGCCTTCTAGGCCTTCCAGTTCCATCATGTGCCATATGGATTTTTGTTTGCTTATATTATACACTGTAGTGGATGGGCAACTATTGCAATAACTGGCACAAGGTGGAGGCATTAGTGTATCAGTTAGAAAGGAATTTGATCCTGGCTGGTGCATTCAAGGTGGATTTGAGAGGGGAGAGTTTAGTAAGAAGGAGACCAATTAGTAGAGAGTTGCAATAATCCAGATGAGAATGAATAAGAGTAAGAGTAAGGCGGGCTTTGCACACTACGACATCGCAGGTGCGATGTCGGTGGGGTCAAATTGAAAATGACGTACTTCCGGCATCGCATGCGACATCGTAGTGTGTAAAGGCTCGATGATACGATTAACGAGCGCAAAAGCGTCGTAATCGTATCATCGGTGCAGCGTCGGCGTAATCCATGTTACGCTGATGCAACGGTCCGATGTTGTTCCTCGCTCCTGCGGCAGCACACATCGCTGTGTGTGAAGCCGCAGGAGCGAGGAACATCTCCTACCGGCGTCACTGCGGCTTCCGTAGGATATGCGGAAGGAAGGAGGTGGGCGGGGTGTTTACATCCCGCTCATCTCCGCCCCTCCGCTCCTATTGGCCGTCTGCCGTGTGACGTCGCAGTGACGCCATACGACCCGCCCCCTTAACAAGGAGGCGGGTCGCCGGCCAGAGCGACGGTCGCAGGACGGGTGAGTCCATGTGAAGCTGCCGTAGCAATAATGTTCGCTATGGCAGTTATCACAAGGATATCGCATCTGCGACGGGGGGCGGGGACTATCGCGCTCGGCATTGCAGCATCGGCCTGCGATGTCTCAGAGTGCAAATCCCGCCTAAGTGTTTGTCAAAGTCAACGGTAAAGGGTGCTTTACATGAGATGACGGATCGTGCGATGCATCGTCGGGGTCACGGTTTTCGTGACGCACATCCGGCATCATGTAGTCATGGACTCGTGTACTCGTTGCTCAGTTTCATAATATCGTTTATTTTTACCTGTGCCAGTTGTTCATCGTTCCCGTGGCAGCACACGTCGCTCCGTGTGACACCACGGGAGCAATGAATTCTGCTTACCTGCGTCCCACGGCTCCCGCCGGCTATGCGGAAGTAAGGAGGCGGGCGGGATGTTTACATTACACTCATCTCCGCCCCTCCGCTTCTATTGGCCGGCGGCTGTGTGACGTCGCTGTGACGCCGAACATCCCTCCCCATTCAGGAAGTGGACGTTCGCCGCCCACAGCGAGGTCGCTCAGCAGGTAAGTATGTGTGATGGGGGTTTCACGACTTTGTGTGTCACAGGTAGCGATTTTCCCGTGACGCACAAACGACAGGGGTGGGTATGATCGATTGTGAAATCGCACAATCGGTCGTCCCGTGTAAAGCAGGCTTTTTTCACTTTAACCAGGTTAACCAGGTTGACTTTAACAGTCTCTACTCACATGGACCCTCGGTAGGCTGGTTACGGTCCCAGGAGTATCAGTGGCAATGATGAGTCCGGCACTCTCTTGTAGTTGAGTCCCCGTAGCTTGAAGCATTTGGGGGCCCCGACAGTCCCTTTTGGGGTACAGTCTCCTTCTCCATACGGCGGGCAGCGCGGACGCTGCGGGGAGGTAAGTGTCCGAACCCCGATCCTAGTTTGCTGCTGATGCCCCCGGATTATTTGGTTCGGTGAAGTCTGTGAAGGTTTCGACACTGTGCAGGTATTTATCAAACCATTTAAACCTTGATATTTGACCTAGGGCCCTGTGCCTTGTTCGTGCTCTGGTCCCAGTGGTATCTCCAGTACCCGTCCTGGCGACCTCTCTCCTGTGCCCCCGGGGTCACCGTTACACGGACCCAGTGCAGGCACGTCCGCACACTTCAACGTGCGCCGTCAGGTTCTAACTGACTCAGACTCTGACTCTCTAACTCCTCCCACCAAGCTGGCTAAACCCTTCTGTTAACCCCTTAATCCCAGTGTGGAGAGTTCACTAGGATTTTATTCATGTTTTGGTGGTCAATGGCACTGTTACTCTAGGTCCCAGGGGATAGGTCCTGCATCCCCAAGAGGATGCAGTTCCTTGTAGTGCCCTGATGGTCTCAGGGGCGCTACATTCCCCCTTGGTTAAACATAGCACATCCTTGAGCTGTAGCAAGGGTTTATTGTTTGTTTTTTGTTTTTTTTTACTTGAAAGAAAAATGTAGCATAATTATAACAGTCTTCCCATGCAGGGGAGGTAATGCACTTAAATGTTACAACCCCTGAGCATCCCCCATCAATTCACCACCCAAAAAGGTCCTGGTTCCCCAAAACCCTTCGAGGAGGCCGGTCACTGGTCCCTTTGGTGACCAGGTCTGGGACTACTCTATCACAGACCATTCCTCCAACCTTCCTCTCCATGGTGACAGGATTAATGTCTTGATGGTACCCTGGGGTACTCTGGGAGGCACACTAGGTGCAACTATATACAAAAAGCACCAGTTTATGCTGGCTGCTGCCAGTCCTGCAGCCATGGTCCATTTTTAACTCTTTAACTCAGGTAAATCTGGTGACTTTTCCGATTGATTCAAATTCTTTCAATTATTCAAACATTCTATAATTACTTATCATTTTTCTTTTAACTCTTAGCAGGCTACTATAACATTTTCAAGGAAAATAATAAAACCACATATAAAATTTTTTAACATCTTAACTGCTGAGGTAGCCTGGTTCAGCTACCATAGCATGGAGGGACTTGCAAAAGGTGGGGGAATGGGAGGAACCGGCTGGGAGAGGTCCCGAATCTTCTGGACATCAAAGGCATACCAGCCCCTTTCTCCGTGTTGTCTAGTGTATGTGACCACGTCACCCAGGTGCAGGTCACGATCCGGATGTCCCTTTGTCAGATGGTCTAAGACGTCCCTGCGGGACACAAAGACACCGGCATGCATTCCGGGTTAATGATGAAGCACTATCCTTTGTGCTGATCCCATTTATCCACTGTGCCCTGGTACCGGATTCCACGGTCACTTCATGTGTCTCAGCGCAGGCTTTCTTTTTCTTTCAGGTCACGGGCTCTCACCTTTCTCTCTTGGCAGCCCGAGTCTGCTGCTCCTGGTGCAAATGCCGGATGGTGGCTTGGCAGGCCTCCTCATTCACAGCAGCCCTCTGTGCCGCAGCAGCTATTCCGGACTCTCTCTCGAAATTGATGCTCCCCGAACCCGGATAACCTACATCCGGATTACAGTTAGCGGGCTCCAAGTCAAGCTAGTCACAGGAGCCATCTCTGGCGGTCATCGGGTCTTCCAGGGTTGTGTTCTGCAGCCTAGCTGGGTCAACAGAATGCCAAGAGTGTGCAAAGCAGTAATCAAAGCAAAAGGTGACTAATTTGAAGAACCTAAAATAGAAGACATATTTTCAATTGTTTCACACTTTTTGTTAAGTATTTCATTCCACATGTGTTAATTCATAGTTTTGATGCCTTCAATGTGAATCTACAATTTTCAGAGTCATGAAAATAAAGAAAATTCTTTGAATGAGAAGGTGTGTCCAAACTTTTGGTCTGTACTGTATATGTTTTTGTAAAAACAAAAATTCACAAAAAAAGTACATATATTGCATTGCCACGTCTGGAACGATCTCTATACTGTAAATCTGCCACAGTAGGTAATCCCTTTAGTGAACACCGTAAAAAAATGGTAAACGTGTTAAAAAATAGGCTTTTTCAACAAAATGCCGGAAAAAAGTGGACTAAAACGCAATCAAGAAGTCAAATATAACTAAATATGCGCTCCTTGAAAATGTCATCTGATCCTGCAAAAAGCTAATCACCAAATAGCTCCATCAGTGGAAAAATAAAAAACTTATAGCTGTCAGAATATAGTGATGCAAAATAAAATGTTTTCTATAAAATTGTTTTTGTTCTGTGAAGGAGGCAAAACATTAAAAAACATATAAATGTGTTATCGCTGTAATCATACTGACCTGAGGTATAAAGCCATGTTATCAGTTTTACCAAACAATGAATGACATAAGAAAAAACAAAAAACAAAGTCTGAATTGCTAATTTTTGTTCATTTTGTCTGTCAAACTGGGAATAAAAAGTGATAAAAAAAATTATGTACGGGGGCGGAGCTAGACATGGCTGAGTGAGGAAGTGGCTTTCTGGAGCTCCTCTGTATAATTCCCCATAAAGCTGGCTTTACCATATACAATGGGCAAATCTGCTTCCAAAAAGAGCAAGACCAGCACCCCAAGTCACCCCCCTGCTCCTCAGAATAATATTGTAGCTTATTTCACCCGCTCCAGGGAGTCTGGGGCGACTTCACAGTCGGGGCAAGAGCTGCGGCCTACAGAGCCTGGGCTGGAACCTGTCCCTGTCCTGGTGCCCAAAGTAGTGGCAGGGCTGGGGAACCAGAGGAGGGACGAAGCTGCGGAGGCGCCACGTGATGTGAAAGGACCTGCCATGAGACCCACAGCGGCGACGAACACAGATGGGAACCCCGCGGCGAGAGGAGCGGTGGATCTGCTGGCGCCATTCCAAGATGGTGCCCGCCTACCTAAGACGTGGCCTGGAGGATCGGTGATGGAGGACGGGACACCTGCAGCCGCAACCTCGCCTGCCCCACGCTCCGCTACACTGCCACTGGGACTGGTGAGTTCTTACAACTTACCCGCTTTTCTTTGTGTTTTCTTCTCCGCTATACTCTACTCACCTCAAATCTCGTCCTCTCCCTTCTTCCGGCGGCCGGGCTGATCGTGTTCGATCCCCTTTCTCATACATCTCTAATACTTCACTCCCTTATAGCTGGCGGACCTAACTATTGCTTCTTTTAACGCCAGGGGCCTCAATGTTCCGGAGAAACGATCACAGATATGGTACCACCTCCATAAGCGGAAGGTGAGTGTGGTGTGTTTTCAGGAGACCCATTTCAAACAAGGACATGCCCCCATTCTCAAAAATAAGTACTATCAGACATGGGTATCCTCGGACAACCCGGATTCCCGTTCTAAAGGTGTGGCGATAGCCATTCATAAATCCCTCCCACATCAAATCCTAAAGTGCATGACAGATAGTCTTGGAAGATATATTATCCTCTCGCTGAAGGTGGGGGATCAAATACTAACAATAATTAATGCATATGCCCCAAATCAAAAGCAGGACAGTTTTGTTGCCCGTCTGGTAGACGCCGCGATCCCACTAATACAAGGTACAGTAATTTTATGTGGCGATCTCAATGTCACCCTTGATCCCACTTTGGACAACTCCAGGGGGAAATCTAACATTGCTTACACCACTATTAAACGTATTAAAAAAGCTTTATTGCGCATTCAATTGTTTGACATCTGGAGACTGAAGCCCCCGTCTGATAGAGACTACAGTTTCTATTCCCATACTTAAGACTCATACAGTCGCATTGACTACATATTATTACAGCACAATGCCCTCCCCTGGATCCGACATACTGGGATGGATAACATACTATGGTCGGACCATGCGCCGGTATATTGTTCGATTGAGATTCCTTCTCTCTCGGCCCCCAAAGGGTCGTGGCGGTTGAATGAGTCGTTGCTGCTGGATGAGCTCTGTGTTGCAAACGTTCAGACCTCTATCACTAGGTTTGTGGAAGACCACTCAGTAGATGACAGAGCCCCCACTTACAAGTGGGAAGCATTGAAATGTGTCATACGAGGTATTTTTATTAAACATGGGTCCCGTATCAAAAAAGAACGGGCCCAAGATATAGTAAAAGCTCTTCATAGGGTCTCTGAACGGGAGCTCATTCACAAGTGAGCCTTATCGGCCACGAACTTACAGGCTCTTCTACAGGCCAGGATGGAGGCTAAAAACTATTAGATTCCTCATATAAGCGCCTGATACAGGTGGGGAAGGGGAGGTTTTATGAGTTTGGAGATTAGCCGGGCAGGTTGTTGGCTAATGCGTTGAGAGAAGGGAGAGCACACACCCTTATACCTTGCATCAAGAACCCATGCGACGAACTACTCTACGCTACACCTGACATCTCTAACACTTTTCATGATTTCTACTCCAAGTTATATAATCTATCTGTCGAGCCCCCTGATTCAGATGACAGATGCGCCTCAATGCCCTCACCTTTTAAACGTCCCAGTAGCTCCACAATTGAGGACCTGGAAAGTCTATTTTTATTGAATGACTTGTTGATGGTGATCCATGACACACCGGGTAATAAAAGCCCTGGCCCCGACGGATTCCCTGCCAGATTTTACAAGGCCTTTTCGGAACAGTTAGCACCTTTAATGCTTCTTTCCTTCAACTCAATTTCGGACTCTGTCCCTTTCCCGCCCCATTCAACCACTGCCTATATCTCTCTGATCCGTAAAGCTGGTAAAGACCCCACGGCATGTAGCAGTTTTAGACTGATATCACTCCTTAATGTAGCTTTAAAAATCTATGCCAAGCTTTTGGCAAACAGATTGGACCCTCTGTTCCCTGACCTGATCCATTTAGACCAAGTCGGGTTTGTCCCGGGAAGGGAGGCAAGGGACAATACCATAAAAACCCTAGACATAATTCAACACGCACATACTAAAAAACTTTCTTTGATGCTGCTATCTTTGGATGCAGAGAAGGCTTTCGACAGAGTCTCCTGGCAGTCACTCTCACAGACACTGGAGCATATAGGCCTGGGACCTGTCTTCTCATCCAAGATAATGGCCTTATATCATTCCCCGACTGCATACCTCAAGATTAATGGCACTCTGTCGAAACCCTTCTCCATCCGGAATGGGACCCGGCAGGGATATCCCTTGTCACCTTTACTTCATGTTTTGGTGATGGAGCATCTGTTCGGCCATCAGGAATAACCCGGATATACAAGGTATTCGGATCGCCATGCGGGAGCATAAATGTGTCGCGTTTGCCGATGATCTTCTTATTTACCTATGCAACCCTCTCACTTCCGTCCCGTCACTAATGTTGGAGCTAAACCGCTTCAGCAAATGGTCCAACTTCAAAATTAATTTTGATAAATCAGAGGCCCTAAACATCTCTTTACCCCTAACACTGGTAAATGCTCTTAAACCAAATTTTCCCTTTAGATGGCCACCCCACGGCAGTATCGGATATTTGCGAATAAAGATCCCCTCCAACCCAGCTAGGCTCTTTCAATTAAATTATCAAACTTTTCTGTCAAAACTTGAGGGAGATTTTGCCTCATGGCAAAAAGGTACTCTATCGTGGTTTGGCAGAATTAGCGCTCTCAGGATGACGGCCTTGCCACGACTGTTGTACTTAATTCAGACGGTTCCGGTCTACATCCCGGCAGCATACTGGGCCAAGACACAATGCTTATTCAATCAATTTGTTTGGTCCAAGAAGCACGCTCGCTTGAGATGCACCGTCTTAACTAGGACCAAGAACGCGGGAGGAGCGGGTTTGCCCGATTGTAGGCGATATTACATGGCAGCCGCTTACGCAAGGGTCCTGGACCTTCTGCACTGCTCGGAGTCCAAGCTCTGGGTTGGTCTGGTGCAGGATTTATGCCCTTTATCAATACCCACCCTGCCGTGGACCTGGCCTCTCCTCACCAAACATAAAATTGAGATGTCCTATAGCACCAAACAAACATTGAAAACAATACACTCTATGCCATCACGCAACCTCATGATCCAGCCTAGAGGACCCCTTATGCCACTAACTGACAATCCAGAACTCCTGCCGGGAGCATCGTCCAATAACTTTTTGGGCAGCACGAAACTAAACCCCCTGAGATTAAAACAGGTGGCCCCGGGGGGATCCCTCCTTCCGCTCCGGGAGATTGTAGAGAATCGCAACTTCAAACTGCGGTTCCATTTTGAATATGCCCAACTCAAACATTTCATAACCTCCCAAGACACTGTCATGTCCCTCTGTCCGCCCCAAACACCTTTTGAAAATCTTTGTAGTGGGTCTTCTGACACGCGCCATGCAATTTCAAGGGTGTACAAGTTTCTGACAAGCGCGACAGAGACGTCCCCCCCTCGCTTCTGTGCGGCATGGGAAGCAGAGCTCAATCAGACGTTCCCTTGGAATCAATGGGAGCGCTGTTTCCGTCTGACCCACAGGTCACTGGTGGCCACCAGAATGCAAGAAACAAGCTATAAAATACTTTCTAGGTGGTACAGGGTCCCAGCATCTCTCCATGCGTGGTGTCCCGAAGTTCCTGATACGTGCTGGCGCTGTGGAGCGCAGGGGGCACTATGTCACACATCTGGTGGTACTGCCCGAGCTTGTCGGTCTTTTGGAACAAAGTACTAGTAGCCATCCACGAGGTCACCGGGATTGCAGTCCCAAGCCGCCCAGAAGCAGTTTTATTGTATATCTTTAACATATCCGAAAAGGTCTATAAAAAATCCATTTTAGGTCACCTCCTCCAGGCTGCCAAGACAGTAATTCCACGACGTTGGAAGGATTCTACCCCCCCCTACGCTGGACGAGTGGGTAATGGAGGTGAATGTGATTCACCGAATGGAAATGGTGATGGCCCGGTCACGTGGGCAAACTGTAGAGACAGCCACCAAATGGTTTCAGTGGGAATCATTCCTGTCGGGTAAAAAATTTCTGGAGCTACTCTAACTCCCGGAAGACAGATACCCTGGCCCCTTTATTCTTCAGATAATATACCACCCTTTTGACAAGTCTTGGTCCAACAGACAATGTATTAGTCCCGGTCGCTGCGTCCTACTTCCTATCCTTTCACTTCTTTCTCTGACCCGCTCTTTCCTCTTTACACTTCATGACTGCCTCTTTCCTTTAGCTTTCTTCTTTGTTTTACTATTTTATATGGTTTAAAATGAGTATCCATGTATCAATGTAATCTTCGATATTCCATTATGAAGCCCATGATAGTTTATTATCGTTCAGATTGTTGATGAGTGCTATTTGCTACAGCATGGTTCCATGTTCTTCTCATGTATGTTTCTTTTTTTGAAAACTCAATAAAACTTTAAATTGGAAGAAAAAAAAAAATGGTGTACCCAAAAATGGTACCAATAAAAAACGTCAACTCATCCAGCAAAAAAAAACAAAAAACTGTCACATGACTCTCAGCAGAAAAATGAAAAAAAGTATAGCTCTCAAAATATGGTGATGCAAAAACATTTCTAAAGCATTGTTTTTGTTGCGGGCGGGGGCCGCCGCCAATTCTGGGTCCACTCGGATCCGGGTTCGCTGCTGTGGCTCGAGTGGTGACCGGATCCGGGCTCGCATGGCCATTCGTCCTCACAACCGTCGGAAGGGGCTATTTACAGGGGATTAATGTGTCGGTAACGCCACCCATGGGTTGCGGTGAGGGATGGTGATGGGGCGCCCGGGGCGGATTGAGCGGAGCAGCAAGATGGGATCCCCTCCATGGGTAGGGGAGGTATAGTCCCGGGGCCCTTTGTTCATACATGGGAGTAATGGCTGCTGGAGGTGACATGCCGGGTTGGACTGGGGATCAATGGTGTAATCACAGTTCAGTAATCACACATGAATCCAATGGTAAACCAAGTTACCAGTGACCGGTCTCCTTTGGTGGGTGTAGTCGGGTCCCACACCTGGGTGTAGCAAACAAGGGTCCCTTCCTCCTGCACTCTGTGTTTGTGTCTTCTGTGGGACGACTCCGCATGGAATGGGAAAGTCCACTCCCGGTACTGTGTATGCTTGGGAGCTGTGGCCCGCGAAATCTGACCTTTGAGATTTCTGTGGGTTCTGACAGACACCCTATCCCCCGCGTTGGGCTTTGTTTCGCTCTCTGGGCTTTTGGAGAACAAGGCCTGAAACCTCGTCATCTGCTGGTTGATTAACAAGAGGCATGCAACCTTCTTAGGGTCCAGGCACCCCGTCTGTGCACGGCCTCCGGACCGGATTCCCGCTGTCGGCACCGGCGGGCTACAACCCTGCCCCGGTCCACTTAAGGTCTCCTGCGACCGGATCTCCGTCGCCTGTGGCCCTGTTTACTGTCTGCCACCTAGCCAGGTAGTCCAGGGGCCCCTACCCCTGACTCCACTTTACTGTCAGCTTAAACTCATTTCACAAAAAAAATACTAAGCCTCTATTCAGGTCCGTCATCTGTCAATGGAAATATAGTATAGGAGGGTTCCAGGTTACTGGTAAAAAAAGACTCTGGGAAAGTGCCATGGCTTCACCAAAAAAGAAATCCAGTAAATCTGCCTTCCCAAATCCAAATACCCCCTTCCTTTTGAGTCCCACAACATGCCTAAACCACATCTAGCGTCCCCAGGTTTTACATTTCTGTAGTAAGGAAAGCCAGCTTAACTTATCAGGTGCTTGTTTCCAGAAGCACAAGCTGGATGCAATTTATGGGCACTACAATGTACGAGCACTACAATGTATGGTCAGTACAATGACAGATGTGCAATTTTCACTCGGTAGCATCCATTGCTACTTATTTCTGCAGTCAAATGGGGATAATTTCACAAACAGGTGTCATTTCTGAAATGAGAACACTTGAAGAGGGATTCTGCTCTTCTGGAACGTAGGCACTCTAAATATGGCGTCTGCAAGATATTCTAGGAAAATCTGTGTTCCATTAAAATAGCATTACATCCCTCGCAAGTCTAACTATTTGACTAAGCAGTACTGGACAGTCCCTGACAGAAGTTATGTCGCTTATCCATGTTATGTAAATAAAAGCTTATAATCTGACTTTAAATTCATCCATTGGTTTTATAAATTACTCTTTTGAGAGCTGAAACCCTCCCAAATTTGGTTTAGGTTATGAAAATAAAGTTGCTGCAAAGCTGAAATATTGATCATTTAATGAACACATAAAGGTCAGATTTTGGCAAGACAATAGTTTTGTCGCCCACAGAACGTATTGTGAAATTCAAACAAATAATTAACTTCTAATATAAATATATGTTGCATAACATTGGTGAATGAAGTTGTGGTGCTATTAGAGTCATATTTAATATTTTGTGTGACTTCCATGAGCTTGAAGGACTGCATCCATGCCGCTCAACAATGATTTCATACAATTTATTGATGAAGTCATCAGGAATAGCAAAGAATGCCTCCCAGAGTTCATCTAGATTCTTTGGTTTTGTCTTCCAAGCTTCCTCTTTCATCCTACCCCAAGCATGCTAAATGATGTTTATGTCTGGTGACTGGGCTTGGCCAGTCCTTCAGCACCTTGATCTTCTTTGCCAGGACGAACTTTGTTGTAGAGATGGATGTATGAGATGGAGCGCAATCCTGCTGCAGAATTTGACCCCTTTAATGATTGGGAATGTAAAAGGTAGCTAATATTTCTTGATATTTTAGGCTACTGATATTGCCTTCCACCTTGCAAATGTTTCACACAACCCCATACTGAATGTAACCCCAGACCATGCTCTTTCCACCACCAAACCTCACTGTTTTCTGGATGCGTACGAGCTCCAGTAGGTCTCCTGCAGTATTTGCGGCGGCTGTGGTGTAATTCAACTGAAGATTCATCAGAAAAATCCACCTTCTGACACTTTTCCAGCGTCCATCTGTTTAGCAGGCTGTGGGACTTTGCAAATGCCACACGTTTTTTTAATTGCCTTTTGTTTAGTGCTGGCTTCTGGGCACTGATTCGACCATGGAGGCCATTTCGATACAGAATCTTACAAACTGTTTTAGTAGACACAGGGACTTGAGGTGACCAGGCTTGTTGGAGCTCTGCTGCAGTGGAAGAGGGGCTGGCTTTGGATTTTCTAACCAACAAATGTTCCTCCTGAGCAGTTGTCTTGCGAGGTCTGCCGGACCTGGGCTTGTCAAAAACATCTCCAGTCTCTTCAAATCTTTTTTTAATTCTTTGTAGTTGATGCTGAGACACATTAAAGGTGCCAACCACCTCTGCAGTGGATCTGGTCTTCAGCCTCTTGATAATCAAGACTTTGGTCGCAGAATGGATTTTTGGCATGTTGTCAGAGGTCAAGTTGCAGTTCAACTGAAGGTATGGGGTGCTGGGTTTCTTTTTATACACACCCACTAATTAACCGATCATTTAGTGAGCACAGGTGAGGATGTAAACTAGGATTGGGTACATTATATGACAAGTCGACAAAACATTTGTCTTGCCAAAATCTGATCTTTCTGTGTTCATTAAACGATCAATATTTCAGCTTTGCAGTAACTTTATTTTCATAACCGAAACCAAATTTGGGAGGGTTTCAGCTTTCAAAAGAGTAATTTATGAAACCAATGAATGAATCTAAAGTCAGGTTATAAGCTTTTATACATAACATGGATAAGAGACAGAACTTCTGTCAGGGACTGTACAGCTACATATTGGGTATTGACATGCTGAACAGAAATTGTGGGACACATTTTGGTGCTATTGTTACCCATTTACCATTTAAAAATGTAAAATCTGGGGCCAAAACAAAATTTTTGTGGTAAAAATGTAATTCTTTTTTTTTTTTTTACTGCCCTATACCTGTGGTGTCAATATGATTATTGTAACTTAAAATTAATTTATTGAGAGGTATGTTTTTTAAAATGAGGCCACTTATTGGGGGTTTTGCTTGTTTGGGCACCTCAGGGGCTCTGCTAATGTAGAAGGAAAGTCCAGCTCACCACAATATACAGCTGTCAGCATTTGGAGCATGGAAACATCTTTGCCAGGACGTATGTATTCACATAGAAGGAGAAATGGAGCTTCACAAATAAAATCCAATCCTTCATTGTAGTTTACAATTGTAGTTTCCAACGCACAAAAGTGCAATACAATAAAATTAGGCAGCAATCAACACATTTCTGGTGTAAAAAAAAATAAAAATGGACTTTGGAAAAAATAGTAAACAACATTAAAGAATTGGATTTTATTAGTGAAGCTGGATATCTCCTTCTACGTGGATTTATACGCTCTACAAATGTGACGTGGCACCCACAAACCATAACAGCAAAATTTGCACGGTAATATGGCGTTCACATCTTTCTGAGATTTCGACTGTGCCTAAAAAAAAGATCCCAATTATATGTAAGGTTTTGGTGCACTCAGAAGAAATTGCAAGAACAAACTGTGTGGTCAGTTTTATTTCCTATTAGATATTATGAAAATTAAAAACTTTGGGGAAAAAAACATTTTAGTGGTAAAAAAATGTAATTACTCCTTTTCACCACCCAATGGTATAACATTCTGTGAGTCACATGTGGTGTTAACTTGCTCACTGCACCGCTAAATTAATTAATTGAGGGGAGTAGTTTGTAAAATGGAGTCACCTATGGGGTTCTGCTTTTCTGGCACCTTAGGTGTAGAGATGAGTGATCTTGCCAAAGACAGAATCATTTAAAGGGGTTATCCGGCTTCTTTTGACTTTTTTTCATTATTACACTATTGGGCTACATTGGGGCAGGTAAGTAGATAGAGACCACTTACCTGCCCTGCTGTCAGCCCCTCTCCCCCAGCTCAGAGTGGTCATGTGACCGCTCCTGTCGCGATTTTGCTGCTTCCGGTCATTTCATGTCTACATGGGCAGGGCCATGTTGACATGCAAATCTGGAACAGCTTGTTACCGCCCTGCTGGGCTGTACAGTGCGTGGAGTAACCGCCCCCCTTCCCTACACCCTCCCACACATTGCCCAGCACCTCGTACTCTGCCCACAACCTCCCACACACTCCGTAGTCTCCCTCCCCCGCCTCCTGTGCCCAGCTACGTGCGCCCTGAATTCCAGCCGATTCAGTGTCCAGTTCAATAAGGCAAGGAAGTGGAACACTTGCTGTCAGATACACTGTCAGCGCTGTGTCCCCAGCGCTTTATCATGTTTACTGCCTGACGCCCTGGGAACTGTCCCCCCCCTCCCCTGTGCGCGCTGTCTGTGTCATCATGGGTCATCTGTGTATGTGCATCAGTCTGTGTCCCGCACCAGCCCCGCAGATGACCGCACTGCAGAGTGTCAGTGTTTGCCCCCCTTTGCAGTATAAGCTGCTTTTCACCCTGCAGTGCGTGCATCCGCGGGGATGACGAGCGCTGCTTGTCATCACTGCCCGTACAGTCTGTGTCCCGCTCCCTGCCAGCCCCGCAGCTGCCCGCACTGCAATGTCAGTGTCTGTCCGCAGAATCAGCAGCTTCTCAATCCGCGGGGCTGGCAGGGAGCGGGACACTGACTGCTAAAGGTGGTGTCACACACAGCGACAACGACGTCACTGCTACGTCACCATTTTCTGTGACGTTGCAGCGACGTCCCGTCGCTGTCGCTGTGTGTGACATCCAGCAACGAGCTGGCCCCTGCTGTGAGGTCGCCGCTCGTTGCTGAATGTCCAGCTTCATTTTTTGGTCGTCGCTCTCCCGCTGTGACGCACAGATCGCTGTGTGTGACAGCGAGAGAGCGACAAAATGAAGCGAGCAGGGAGCAGGAGCCGGCTTCTGGCAGCCTGCGGTAAGCTGTAACCAAGGTAAACATCGGGTAACCAAGGTGGTTACCCGATATTTACCTTCATTACCAGCCTCCGCCGCTCTCACGCTGCCAGCGCCGGCTCCTGCTCTCTGCACATGTAGCTGCAGTACACATCGTGTAATTAACCCGATGTGTACTGTAGCTAGGAGAGCAGGGAGCCAGCGCCCAGTGTGCGCGTCTCCCTGCTCTCTGCACATGTAGCTGCAGGTTAGATTAGATGAGATAATTACCTGCTGTGATGATCTCCTGCCTCCTGACGTCACCGCGGTCACTGCCTTCTCTGCCCATCTCGCGGGCGGCCCGAGACTGTCACTAGCAGTGACGTCACGGGCTCTCGCGATACTGCGTAGAACGCGGCGGGCATAGAAGTCAGTGACAGCGCTGACGTCAGCAGAGCAGGAGATCGTTACTGCAGGTAATGATCTCATCTAACCTCCTGACGGCAGCGCTTGGCATCCCCTGCAGTGACCTGGGCTGACCTATTGATGTTAGCTCAGGTCACTGCACGGCTCTCCCAGCCAATGGGGAACATTTTGTTCTTCATTGACTGGGAGTCTCATTGACTATGGTATGGATCGCCGTGCGACGCCCTTATTGGATTACGCCGGACCCGGATTTGATTGTTCTTGTCAATAAATTGTTGAAAGAGGGAATGTGGGGAGTGTTTTTTCAAATAAAACTTTTTTTGTTGTCTATTTTTTATTTCTTACTGACTGGGTTGGTGATGTTGGGTATCTGATAGACGCCTGACCTCACCAACCCCAGGGCTTGATGCCAGGTGACATTACACATTTGGCATCAACCCCATATATTACCCCGTTTGCCAACGCACCAGGGCAACGGGATGAGTTGGGGCAAAGCGCCAGGATTGGCACATCCAATGGATGCGCCACTTCTGGGGCAGCTGTAGCCTGCTATTTTTAGGCTGGGGAGTGTCCAATAACGGTGGACCTCCCTAGTCTGAGAATACCAGACCACAGCTGTCCGCTTTACCTTGGCTGGTGATGCAATTTGGGGGGGACCCCACGTTTTTTATTTTAAATTATTTATTTAATTTTAAATAACAGCGTGGGGTGCCCTTTGTTTTGGATTACCAGCCAAGGTGAAGCTGCCAGCTGTGGTCTGCAGGCTGCAGCCGTCTGCTTTACCCTAGCTGGCTACAAAAGATAGGGGGGACCTCACGTCGTTTTTTTTTTTAATTATTTATTTATTTATTGGCTAAATACAAGGCTAAGCACCCTTTAGTGCCACATGAAAGGCACTAAAGGGTGCCAGCTTAGAATATGCGGGGGGGTAGGACATTACATTGGTCTTTCTCATCTATTATCTATCCCTCTATCTATCCCTTGATTCATTCATCCATCCCTCTATTTATCCGTCTAGCTATCTGTCTCTATCTATCCCTCTATCTATCTAGCTGCTTCCGTTTTTTTACAGTATGAAAAAAATAGGAAGGTACGCAGATGACACACGGACCATATAAGGAACGGAACGGATGCTACACAGTTGCATCTGTGAAAAAACATGACCATTTTTTTGCGGACCGCAAAAACGGGGCAGTCCTGTGAATGTAGCCTAATCAAGAGGCTTATGAGGGTGATGTATTTAATTACAAAAAACTGTTTTTTCTTGGTGTATGTGTTTATTTACTGTCACTTACAGATTACTAAGGGGGGGTGTCTCATAGACCCTGACGATTAATATTTGGCTTAGAGGCAGCTGTGGGCTGTGATTAACTTCATATTAGCCTGATTGCCACCGCCCCAGAGCAACCAGGAAGAGCCAGGTAAAGTGCTGGGATTGTCACATCTAATGGATGTGACAATCCTGAGTGGCTGCAGGCTGCTATTTTTAGGCACGGGGCGGCTCAATAAATAGGGGTCTCCCCAGCCTAACAATACCAGCCCCCAGCTTTTGTGGTTTATCATGCCTGGGTACCAAAATTCGGGGGGACTGAATTTCGTTTATTTTTAAATTATTTTTGTAAATCAAGAAAAAAGTCGCATGCAGTTCCTCTTATTTGGATACACAGCCAAGATAAGCGCACGGCTGGGGGCTGCATACTGTAGCCATATGATTTTTCTGTTCTTGGTGTCATAATATGGGAGAAAAACACAGTGAAACATTTTATGCGTTTTATACCACAATAATGATCCGCAGAGTTAAATTGCTTTCCCGCTCATCAACCGTCTTGGCGCCCGTGATTGGTTGTAGGCAGATGCTGTCACATACGCTAAGGGTGCGTCTGACTGCAACCAATCACAGGAGACAGGACAGCCAGAGGACAGGGAAAGCAGTGCATATGAATGAGCAGTAATTAGCGGCCCAGCAAGTGAAGGAGAAGCCACGGGAGCAGTGTACAGCTGCAACGGAGCCTCGGTCAGTATGAAGCGCTTTCTTCTTTTTTTTCTTTCACTTTACTATTAATTTTTAATTTCACAAGTGCCTGATCCGGATCACACATCCGGAATCCAGGGCCTGGTTCTGCCCAACAATAGCCTCTGATACTCTGAAAAGAGGGCTGTTTACCCCTACGCTGACTGATCGAACGAGTTTTTTCAGTAGCTACTCTAAAAAGATGACGCAAAGTTTCGTGAACCTCCATTTTCAACAACCCACAAAGTACAGTTTCATCAACACAGTATGATAGCCCCGACACAACCCACCACATTTTATAATGGCTCACACACAGTATAATGCGCTTCACATAGACATCTAAATACTATAATGTCCCCCTCATACAGCCCAGCAAACTATATTGTGGCCCCTACACAGATCAAAACAGTATAATGGCTGCCCCACCTAATGATTAAAAAAATTTCTAATCTCTCCCCATTCTCCCGCTGCTCCAATCTTCACAGCAGGTGTCCTGAATGTTCGGCACTGGTCTGCAGAGGGTGCATTGAAGTGACATCATTGTGCCCTCTGCACTGAGACATCAAAGCTCATAAGCACAGGGAGAATAATGGAGGAGGGAGCCGTCAGATCATTGCTTTCAATTATATTGGCATTTATTGTTCAGTTGAACGTGCAATACAGGACGGAGGAGGGTCCAGTGCAGGCCCTGGAACTGGCCCCCTGACTCACAGGTCCCTTAGTAGCAACGTGGTCTGCCGCCATGAGCGGTACACAACTGTATATATCTTTCAATTTTAAATAAATATATATATATATATATATATATATAATATATAAAGTGGAGTGTGTGTGTGTGTGTGTGTGTGTGTGTGTGTGTGTATGTCCGCTAAAGGAATCCGCACTATCTCATTTACAATAACGTTTTTTTGCACAGATGACCCATGTGACCCAGGGAACGTCGTAGACTACGGTTTCACAGGAAAATTTAACCCTGCACTTTACAGTTACTCTCCAAAAAACATGACTCCATTAAAGTGAATGGAGCCTGGAACTACAGTTTATTAATCTCAGCTGTGATTCGTTACTATAGTAACAAAGAACAGTGTTAGTATAAGAGGTAATAAGATGTCAGTGGGGAGACGGATAGAGAGAGACAGACAGGGAAAGAAAAGAGACGGAAAGCTAGAGACAGACAGAGACAGACGGTGAACGAGACAGACGGTGAACGAGACAGTGTGGAAATGAAAGCCACCTCACAGACCTGCATCATGCTAGTAGTGACATAGGCATGCTGTGATGTATGACAGCATGACCAAAATATCATGTAGCCCAAGGAAAAAATAGTGGTCAAGATTTTTCACAAAAATCTGCAGTAACTATATTTTATTGTAGATGATGATTATTATTATTATTATCGCACTATTTCTTGCTTGCTGCTACACAGTGTAGATATGTGAATCCTCACATCACATGCAGCAGACACAGTTGTCGACAGTCAGAATGAATGGTCATGTGACCACTCGTATGCAACCTGCACACTCCACATTCGGAGCCCAATGTGTCAATTCATATAGTGACACATAGAGGGATAAGCCTGGAGAATCTATGTATATATATATATATATATATATATATATATATATATATATATACATAACTATATGACACAAACCACGCACACACACACATGTACCATACATACATGGCGTATATATCTACTATAGACTCACATTGGGTGCTATATATAGTCTGCCTTAGGCTATGTGCGCACGTTGCATAAATACATGCAGTTACGCTGCGCTTTGTAGCGCAGCGTAACTACATGCGTCCTGCGTCCCCTGCACAGTCTATGGAGATTGTGCAGGGGCCGTGCGCACGTGGCGTCTTAGAGCGCAGCGCTTCGGCTGCTGCCCGAAGCGCTGCGTTCTAAGAAGTGACATGTCACTTTTTCCGTGCGCTTTGCCGGCAGCTCCTGCTCTGTCTATGGCAGGAGCTGCAGGCAGAGCGCAGGGAATCGGCTTTTTTTTTTTTTCTCTACAGACATTTTCTGCAGCGATTTGAAGCGCACGTGTGCTCTTCAGATCGCTGCAGAAATTTCTGCAGGGCTAGTACGCAACGTGCGCACATAGCCTTACACAGTATTCATTTATCTATAAGGGGTGAGGAACATGTAACAACTCTTTCTGTTACCATTGTGGATGGGATGTGATTGCTGTGTCACAGATGAGAGAAGCTGGATCTCTGCTCTGTCACATGCTGAGAGGTCAGGTGCTGGGCAGAATACTGACAGCCATTGAATGTGCAGAGGGAGGGCAGGGGGCATTTCTGGACACTGAGGCTGGGTGGTGCCAGCTCTGACTGAGGTTTGGCAACCAAGAATACAGGAAATTGTCATGTTTGTTGGAGCTGAATGTAAACAAGGTGCTGCAGAGAATAAAGGGATAATTCAAGAGGAACAAAAGTTAGAAAACAAGAAATAACAATGTAGGGGTGATTTATATGACAATACAGCGCAGATTAGCTTACAATTTTTTTTGGAGTGTATGTCGGATAACTCCTTTAAGGATCGCCGATCCCGCCTTAGATTGCGATTGGATCAACAATCCTAGCCAATTCAATTGTCGATCCTAGAAGAAACCTTTAAATTCAATGGGAGGCAAAAGTGATGTGTTGTAAAATGGTGTAGGGGAACTGTAAAAGAAAGAAAATAAAAAAGATTTAGAGCTGTACAGACTTAATAAGTATCCCTGTGGCTGCAGAGCTACTTTTTGGTCCGATAATTATCCCTAATGCATATTCACTGCCTTCCCCTTCCACCGGCATCTCTGATTGGCTTCTGTTGGACCACACTCTCTGAGACAGCATCTGTAATTGGTTGGAATCACACACACTGTCTGTGTCCTTAGACTTGTGATAAGTAAATAAATAAATAAAACAATTGGCATGGTGTCCCCCCGTATTGATAACAGCACAGATAAAGCCCATGGCTACAGGCTGCAGCCCCTAGCCATGAGCTTATCTTGGCTGTGCATCAAGATAAGTGAAACTGCATGTGGGTTTTTAAAAAAAAAATATTTAAATAAATAACTAAAAAAAAAAATTGGTCTGCCATTCCCCCCAATTTTGATACCCAGGCATGAGAAAGCTGACAACTGGGGGCTGTTCTCAAGCTGGGGAGACCCATGCTTATTGGGAGCCCCCAGCTTTAAAAAAAAAATCAACCTGCAGCCACCCATAATTAGATGTAAAAGTCCCAGCACTTTACCTGACTCTTCCTGATTGTTCTGGTGCGGTAGCAGATGGGGTACTAAGGGGTTAATGCCAGCCCACAGCTGCCACTAAGCCCTGGATTCGTGATTGGTAGGCATCTATGAGACTCCTCCATTACTAATCTGTAAGTGAAAGTAAATAAACACAAACACCAAAAAAATACTTTATTTGAAATAAAAGACAAATAAAATCCTCTTTCACCACTTTATTAACCCCAAAACACCCAGGTCCGACATAATCCACACGAGGTCCCATGATGATTCCAGCTTTGCTATATTACTGAAGTCACAGAGTGTAATCATGGTAGGTGAAGGGGAGGAGGGGTGCACAGCCTGAAATAGTTAAATGAGTGCTGCCCTATGTGTGAAGACAGAATTGTGCACAAGGGGAGAAAAAAGCACACATAACTCGGGCGCACATCAAGAGTAATAGTAAGAATTAATGTAATATATAATAATTTTATTGGGTCAATAGAAAAACAAACAATTTTAAAATCACTTAAAATGGACAGACAATCACAAAAAGACCTCAATTTGTAATACAATAGCTCCAGGATAATAATCCAATTGATACAGATCAGTAAGAGTACTAATAAATAGATTCAAAATATCCAAAATATGTATCAATAAATTCTCCAATTATAATTGTAATGATAAGTGGCCTGCAAAGATGGATTCAGACAATAATATGCAGTCAGCACCTAAAGAGTTAATTCCCAGCAGAACAGGGAAGAAGGGGAACACTTAACCAAGGTTAATACATGGACACATGAAATCATAACCATAGTCATTGAGAGTAAACAAAATAACAATGTGTCTCAGCACCGTTGTGCGTATGACCTAAGTCAGACAGACAGATGGAAATATATAGTCATCACAATATTAGACATCATGTAGTAAGAGGAGCCCCTTCTACACAATTACAAGGCTAACAAAAGCTGTCAGTGTAGTACTGGAGAGGAAAAAAAAGAAAAAAGAAAAAAAAAGGGTTACAAAAACAGTGATTGCGTATATAGATAGGTTTAGACAAAAGCAGATTAAATTATAAAAGAGGCCAAACTCAGGGGAATCATACAGATGGCCATGATCTCACAGATGTAGAGATGTGAGCAAGGATAGCTGCATGAAAAGGTGCATAACCACTAGATGTCAGATCAAAAAATGATCAAAAGGAGCATAGTTACGCACCGGGCCCGGTGTGGCCAAAGGATGTGCATGCAACAAAAAGGGAGAATAGAGGAGCTGAGAAGCAAATATACGCAATCACTGTTTTTGCAACCACCTTTTTTTTTTTTTTTCTCTCCAGTACTACACTGACATAGCTTTTGTTAGCCTTGTAATTGTGTAGAAGGGGCTCCTCTTACTACATGATCTCTAATATTGTGATGACAATATATTTCCATCTGCCGTCTGTCTGACCTAGGTCATACGCACAACGGTGCTGAGACACATTATTATTTTGTTTACTCTCAATGACTATGGTTATGATTTCATGTGTCCATGTATTAACCTTGGTTAAGTGTTCCCCTTCTTCCCTGTTCTGCTGGGAATTAACTCTTTAGGTGCTGACTGCATATTATTGTCTGAATCCATCTTTGCAGGCCACTTATCATTACAATTATAATTGGAGAATTTATTGATACATATTTTGGATATTTTGAATCTATTTATTAGTACTCTTACTGATCTGTATCAATTGGATTATTATCCTGGAGCTATTGTATTACAAATTGAGGTCTTTTTGTGATTGTCTGTCCAATTTAAGTGATTTTAAAATTGTTTGATTTTCTATTGACCCAATAAAATTATTATATATTACATTAATTCTTACTGTTACTCTTGATGTGCGCCTGAGTTATGTGTGCCTTTTTCTCCCCTTGTACTCAAGAGTGTAATCATGGAACATGACTGAATGTTGTGAGGTTCAGGCAGAGACTGAGCCATGGATCAGCGGTGATAAGACTCAGGTTATTTGCGGTCCCACGGCCCTCTTCTTGTGACTGCAGGTAACCTGACCTCCGATGACCTCAATTAACTCTCACTGAGTTCACAGACCTGCGTCCCCTGGCAGAAAATTGGGTACACCATATTCCTGCATCCAATCTACACCTAGCAAAAAAAACAAAACGCATCAATATCACATGTGGTATGATGTGGGAGTCATGCAATTTTTTTTTTTTTTTTTTGCCAGGAGGTGTAGATTGGGTGCAGGAATATGGTGTAAAATTTTCAGCACCAAATCTGCATCTCTTGGAAAAACAATGCACAAAAACGGTTTTGACGTCATTTTGGTTCAGTTTTCTTCCAAGAGGTATAAATTTGGTGCTGAAATGTCTGCACCAGATTTCACCGGGGCACATCAAACTTTTGTTACACTATTGCTTCGTATAATGGATTACATTGGACCTGGGTATTTTGGGGGTTAATAAATTAGTAAAAGAGGGTGTTTTTTTTATATTTTTTTAAAATAAAGGATTTTTTTGGTGTTAGTGTTTATTTCTTTTTACTTATAGGTTTAGTGGTGGGAGGTTTTCATAAACCCTCCCAATCACTAATTCCGGGCTTAGTGGCAGCTGTGGGCTCACATTAACCCCTTATATTACCCAAATTGCACCACACCAGGGTATTCAGGAAGAGCTAGGTAAAGTGCTGGGACTGTCACATCTAATGGATGCGGCAATTCCGAGCGGCTGCAAACTGATATTTTTTTTTTGCTGAGGGGCTCCCAAGAAGCATGGGTCTTCCCAGCCTGAGAATACCAGTCCCCAGCTGTTGGGCTTTATCATGCCTGGGTATCAAAATTGAGGGGAACTTCATGCCTATTTTTTAATTATTTATTTTAATAATAATAATTTTAATCATTTTTTTTAAAAAGCGGTTGTGGTTCTTCTTGTTTTGATACAAGGGACAAAATGTAGAACTGGTGGAGAAGGTTGAACTTGATGGATCTAGGTCTTTTTTCAACCTGAGTAACTATGTAACTATGATACACAGCCATGATTAGTGCATGGCTAGGGTCTGCAGCCTGTAGCTGTGGGCTTTACCTGTACTGGTATGAACAGGGGGAACCTATGCCAATTGTTTTATTTGTTTTCTTATCACCGCCAGTCTAAGGGGTACTTCACACACAGCGAAATCGGATCGCTGCTGAGTCACGTTTTTTGTGACCTCATTAGCGATCTCGCTGTGTGTGACACTGAGCAGCGATCTGGCCCCTGCTGTGAGATCGCTGCTCGTTACACACAGTGCTGGTTCGTTTTTTTATTGTTGCTCTCCCGCTGATAAGCACACATCGCTGTGTGTGACAGCGAGAGAGCAACAATCCTGAATGTGCAGGGACCAGGAGCCGGCGTCTGACAGCCTGCGGTAAGCTGTAACCAAGGTAAACATCGGGTAACCAAGGTGGTTACCCGATATTTACCTTTGTTACCAGCCTCCGCAGCTCTCACGCTGCCAGTGCCGGCTCCTGCTCCCTGCACACGCTAAGTTAAGCGGTGTGAGCTGGTAACTAAGGTAAACATCGGGTAACCATACCCGATGTTTACCTTAGTTACCAGTGTCCGCAGCTTCCAGACGCCGGCTCCGTGCAAGCGCAGCGTCGCTTGCACGTCGCTGCTGGCTGGGGGCTGGTCACTGGTCGCTGGTGAGATCTGCCTGTTTGACAGCTCACCAGCGACCATGTAGCGATGCAGCAGCGATCCTGACCAGGTCAGATCGCTGGTCGGATCGCTGCTGCATCGCTAAAGTGTGAAGGTACCCTAAGGGTACAGGCAGTGTGTGTGATTCCAAACAATCACAGACGCTGTCTCAGAGGGTGGGGGCATGGTCCAACAGCGGCCAATCAGAGACACCGGTGGAAGTCAAAAGCAGTAATTATGCATTAGTGATAATTATCGGACCCGAAAGTAGCAGTGCAACTGCAGGGACGCGGTAAGTCTGTACTGCTTTAACCCTTTTACTTTCTTTTTTTATAGTGGCCAATAACAGCTATACCAATACTTGACATGGCTGTGATGGGCAGGGAGAGAATGTTTTTTGCCATCAGATTGGCTTCCCCATGTTATAGCCACATTATTATATACACTGCTGCACTGCCTCACTCCCCTACATCTCTCTTTCTTACAGGCATGTGGATATATAGGCATAGCTTCAGATATGCCCTATTTACTACTTCTACTATTAAACTTATGTAGGTGTTCGGCAATTATTGCAACATGGGGCATTATTTATAACCATTTAAAATTTTATACGTATGCTGGCACATGTTTATGGCTGATAAATATTGTAATTACTTTACTGAATATTTACTCTTATATGTGCATTACATAATTATGCCAGCGATCCAAGTACACTATTATTTAGCTATACATTTGTGATGCCCCTGGACTATCAGTTCGTCACAGGGTATTGCACAATCTGCCCTCCCGTGCAGTATCCACTTCCTTCTTGTTCATGGGTCCCCAACTATATGGTGCTGCCTACATCAGCTAATCAAATCCTAGGTAAATTCTGCACCACAGCCACCAAACACACCAGTGGACGGCTTGAGTGAAATAGAGTCGCCCACTTGGGGGGTTGGAAAGGGGAGGTCAGGAGTGTCAGGAGAAGAGAGAGAGTGTGTTGGAAGTGAAAGAGAGAGGAGGTCAGGAGCAGAGCTCCTAGGAAGCTATCTAGGTGGCAGACGGTGGTCTGGGCCTAGAGGAGCTGGACCCCCGGTCGCAGGGGATAGTGGCAAGGGGCACCGAGCTGGGACGAAGGCACGATGGGGCACATGGACCTTAGGTCAGGGAGTAGCTTCAGGCAACCTGACAATTTAAATAATAAACCAAAAATTGAGTCTGCATAGAATTCAATGATTATCAAAAAACCACTATGGTTAAAAATTTGAATTTTATTACATCATATAGTTATTACAAAAGATTACAAATATATATTTGGTGCTGGTACGTACCCACAGATATAAAAACACCCTACCCCATAAAACCATGCAAAGAAAAACTGGTGCAGTATGGTCAATATGGATATTATGAAAACCAATTAATTCCAAAAATATATATAAACTTCTGGGTGCAAAAAATATTTTTATATACATAAATTTCAATATTAGTTGATGTCACTAGCCAGCCATAAATTATATAAAGTGCAAGTGCAATATGAAGCAGAATAGCTCATCATATATGGAAATCCTAATCATGAATTGCCACTGTGCAGCTGTTTTTATATATAAGGAAAAAACCTGATATAATCACCATATCATTTCAGGCTATGCAACACTTGGCAGCATACTTAGTATAATCCATAACACAAAGTGTATTCATATAGAATTAGTATATGACCACAATAATCGGGCAAACAGATATGACAGCCATCGTAATGCTAGTGAAAGAATCAAGGATACAAACCCAGGAGTCAGACCACACTGCCCAGCACCTCAACTGATTGAAGCCTCCTTAGGCCTTAAGGCCCAGTCACACACAACAAGATATGGTCGTACCTTGACAAGATGGCGGCTATAGGAATATGGCTTAATAGATCAGAATATATCCCTATTTCCTCACACCTCCCTCCTTTAGGGGGCAGCACAATCCGGTGTTCCCCTGTGCGCCCATCTGCGACCTCTCCTTGTTGAGACAGCCCATCTGCGTTACCATGGTCACAAACCTTCTTGTGGCGAATGGTGAAGTTGTACTGCTGGAGTGCAAGGCTCCATTGCAACAACCTCCCATTCATCCCGTAGACTGTGTGTAACCTGCTGAGGGGATTGTGGTTTGTCTCCATGATGAAGCGGCGCCCATATAGATAGGGTTGCAGACACTGCAGAGCCCACACTATGGCTAGGCATTCCTTTTCCATCGTGGAGTAGGCCACCTCCCTCGGCAACAGCTTCCTGCTCAGGTACAAGACTGGGTGCTCTTGGCTCACAGAGTCCACCTGGCTGAGCACCGCACCGAGGCCGAAGTCACTGACGTCGGTTTGTACTACAAACGGCCACGTGAAGTCGGCTGCCTGTAGTACTGGTGAGCTGGACAGGGCACCCTTTAGGGCCCGGAAGGCTGTCTCGCAGTCCACTGTCCAATCGACTGCAGAGAGCAGCTTCTTCTTGGTGAGGTCCGTCAGGGCTTTTGCCAGGCTACTATAGTGTGGAACAAACCTCCTATAGTACCCGGCGGTCCCCAAGAAGGACATCACCTGGTTCTTGGTCCTGGGGGTGGGCTAGGACATGATGGCCTCCACTTTTCGAGGCTCTGGCTTCAGAGCTCCCCTGCCTATCCGGTGATCCAGGTAGAGGACCTCACTCATGGCCAGCTGACACTTCCCTGCCTGGTCGATCTGCCTGAGCACCTGGGCTAGATGCTTTAGGTGATCCTCCCAGGTGGGACTGAAGATGGCAATGTCATCAAGGTACGTGGCCGCGTACCCTTCAAGTCCCTTGAGCAGGGTGTTGACCAACAGCTGGAAAGTGGCAGGGGCATTCTTCATTCCGAAGGGCATCACCGTGGACTCGTACAGACTAAATTGGGTAAAAAATGCAGAGCGTTTCCGGGCCTCGCGAGTCAGGGGGATCTGCCAATATCCCCGGCTCAGATCCATGATGGTCAGGTACTGAGTCCCGGCCTACTGATCAAGCAGTTCCTGCAAGGGGTGTAGGGTGGCCCACAGCTGGGACCGTTGGTCCTCCAAAAGCTGGTGGCCAACCTCCCCATCCTCAATGGATCCACCTGCCCTAACCTGGGCAAGCATATCCAGGAGGGTTTCCACTTCTCCCTCTTCGGGCAGGTTGCACATGTGGAGTGCACATTCCTCCCGCTCATGATGTGCCTTCATCATGTTCACATGGAAGGCCTTCCGCCTTCCATGGGAAGGGTCCATGGTGACCAGGTATGTAACAGGGTTGAGCTGTTGGTACACGAGGTATGGGCCTTCCTAGGCTGCCTGAAGCTTATCCTGTGGTACAGGGACCAGTATCCACACCTTTTGACCCAATTGGTAGGTCCTCTCACAAGCATTCTGGTCGTACCAACGTTTCTGATCGGCCTGGGCTTGAGCCATATTGTCGTGCACCAGCTGCGTCAAGGCCTGCATTTTGTCCCGGAAGCGCACGACATACTCGATGACCGACACTCCAGGGGTGGCCAAATCCCCTTCCCAAACCTCTTTCACCAGATCCAGGGGGCCCCGCACACGTCGCCCGTACAGGAGCTCAAAAGGTGAGAATCCCGTTGAGGCCTGTGGAACCTCCCGATAAGCAAATAACAGGTGGGGGAGATACCGCTCCCAGTCACGCCCATGGGAGTTGACCAACATCTTAAGCATCTGCTTTAAGATGCCATTGAATCGCTTGCACAGGCCATTAGTCTGTGGGTGGTACGGGCTGGTCACCAGATGTTGCACCTGGATTTGCTTACAGTGGGACTCCATCAGCTGTGACATGAATTGGGTCCCCCGGTAAGTGAGCATTTCCTGGGGAAAACCCAGTCGGGAGAAAATCTCCAGCAATGCGGTGGCCACCTGGTCGGCCCAAATGGACGACAAGGCTACCGATTCAGGGAACCGGAGAGCATAATCTACTACCGTCAGCATGAAGCGTTTCCCGGAGCTGCTGAAGATGGCCAGCGGGCCGACCAGATCCACAGCCACCCTCCTGAAAGGCTCAGCAATGATGGGCAAAGATACCAGTGGGGCTTTGGGGCGTGGCCCCGCCTTCCCCACTCTCTGACAGGTGACACACGAACTGCAGTAGGCAACCACATCGGCCCCAATCTTTGGCCAGTAGAAATGCTGGGTTAACCTGGCCTTGGTCTTAGCGATCTCTAGGTGTCCGGCCATCGGAATCTCATGTTCAATCCGCAACAACTCCGTCCATAATGGATAGGGTACCACCAACTGTCGGTCCCTGGGCCACGCCTCTGGTGAACCCTTTTGGACCGTGACTCGGTACAGCCATCCTTGGTCCCAGACCACTTGCTCTGGGTCCGAGTCCGAGGGAGGCTTTGCCGCCTGCTCCTTAAGAGCTTTCAGGCTGTCGTCAGCTTCTAACACTGCCTGAAACCCCTGACTAGATGTGGCCAGAATCGAGGAGTCTGCCACGTCTTCAGTCAGTACCCCGGGACCTGTGTCCTGGCCTCCGCCTGACTCGGCTGCCACTCGGTCAGAAGGGGAAGAGCTATGGGACCTCCGGGAGGCCCCTTGGGTTCCAGCACTCCCACTGCGGGTGACAGCGGCCACAGCCGCTGTTACCGTGGGTCGTGCCTGCTTCTCCTCCGTTCCTGACCAAGTCGCCGGTTCAGGCAGACCTACCTGGCTTCCTGACACCCCGGTTATGGGGAAACCCTGCACCGAGATCTTACCTGGGAGCACTTCCGCTCCTGGGCCAGCCCCAATCTCACCTGCCTGTTCCCCCCCTGCAGCAGCAGAACCCCGCTGTGAAATCTCTGGGGACCCCAAATTTGCTGTGGTAGCCCCCATCTCACGCACTGGCTCTCTCCCTGCAGCATCCTGCTCTCTGCTTATCCCTGCAGAGGACAACAGATCCCAGCTCACTGGCTGATCACTTGTAAAGGCATTGTCACACCTTTCTCTGATCCCCTCCCCTCCTGTCACAGCTGCAGTCGTGTGTGTCTGTGGTGTCAGTGTAAGCAGAAGACTCAGAGTTCATTCCCTCCTCCCTTACATCATGTACAGATAACACATCAACAACGCCAGGGGGTATGTTAGTACTGGCTGAAAGATCTGCCCTTGGGGATTCGGGGGCCTCAAACTGGGATGTTATCTGCCCCAAATCTGTCCCAAGTAACACTTTTGCGGGAATTCTATCAGTTATTCCCACTTCTCTCACCCATCGTCCTGCTCCCCAATCCAAATAAACCTTGGCGACGGGCAGCGCCGGTTCAATGCCTCCAATCTCGGAGACAATGAGGGTTTTTTTGGGTACCAAGTCTTGGGGGGACACCATCTCAGGCCATACCAGAGTCATCTCAGCGGCGGTGTCTCGCAGTCCCATGGTCATAGACCAGCCAACGGTGGCGGGTTGAAAGTTGTCCAGGGACTTACCACCACCCCCACCCACACACATCACCGTGGACGGCCTTTGGGATGGGGACGGGGCTGGGGCTCTGGGGCGCTGAGGGCACATGGCCTTGAAGTGTCCAGTTTGGTTGCACTGGTGGCACCGTCTTGGTTCTGCCACTGGCCTGGAGAGGGGAGTCGAGGGGGACACCCCCTGCAGTCAAGGGGCAGGTGGGGAAGTCGCAGGATTCATCTTATCCCCTCTCCAGGTGCTGCTGGCAGCCGCTCTCTTGGCCTCAGGGGCCCGATTGTTGGTGTAGTCATCCGCCAGGGCAGCTGTAGCAGTGGACCCCTTTGGCTTCTGGTCTCGGATGAACTGGCGGAAATCCTCAGGGCAGCTCCACAAGAGTTGCTCCATGATAAACAAATCCAGGATCTCCAATCCAGTGGTAAGCTGCAGACCTTGGGTCCAGTGGTCGGCAGCTCTGGCAAGGTCCCACTGGTGGTCAGCCCAGGTGTCCTTTGGTCCCTTCTGCAGGCTCCGGAACTTCTTGCGGTAGGACTATGGAGTAAGGTTATACTGTTGGATCATGGCCCTCTTGAGGGTGTCAGAGCCCTGAACCGCCTCAGTAGGCAAGTCCCCAAGGATATCCAGGGCCTTACCCCTTAAACGGGGGGTCAGGTACTTGGCCCACTGGTCCTTGTCCAGATGGTGCTGCAGGCAAGTCCGTTCAAAGGCCATCAGAAAAGAGTCCAAGTCTCCATCCTTCTCCAGTACAGGGAAGTCCTCAACACGTACCTTTGGAGGTTTGGTGTCTCGATTGTCCCGGGTGGATGATGAGGGCTGGAACTGAGCTAGCTGCAGCTGGTGGTCACGTTCTGTCTGTCACTCCGCAGCCTCGCGCTCTGCCCGTCGATCTCGCTCTGCAGCCTCACGCGCTTCCAGATGCCCATGCTCTGCCATGAGCATCTTGTAGTTGTTCTGGTCTCCAGCTGTAAGACTGGCCACAGCAGCTTAAAGGAGGGCCTCTGAACCTCTCAGGCTGGGGGGATTGGCAAGTGGTGATCTGTGGCATGCTGCAGAGCCAGGTGATGAGCGACCCGCTGCAGAGCCTGGTGATTCGCTGTCTACTGCAGAGTGGAGGACTGTCATCTGGCTCCTTGAGGACCCTTGGGTGGGCTCCTCCTCACCTTGTCCATAATTGCCAGGTTGTGCGATGTCCTCTGCAGAGCTGTTATCGGGTGTCGGGCTCCTGGAGGACTCGTGGACAACCTCATCATCGCTGCCCACAGCACCGTCCTCCACCTCTTGGGCCCATAGCATTGGCCAGTTCTTTAGCTTTGCTCCTGGTGCTCTCAGCCATTCTTGCAGACTTTGGTCACTGACACAGAACTGCCACCTGATGCCTCCACACATCTTACAGTATCTGCACTCTGACACTCTAGTATTGAGCTGATCTTAAGACCCCAGAAGCCTCAGCTGCCACTGGCAGTCCTTAGTGTCTGGGAGTATGGTTCTCACACTCACACACACTATTATCCCACCGCTGCCACCAATATGTCATGAAAAGAGGGGAGGAAGAGAAATTAACAGCCCCCCTTTCCACCACCAGACAGACCGAACACATGACTCGCTCTCTAGCACCCCTCTTATAGTCAGGCCAATTATAGAATTGCCCGACAATAAGCCAGGAGGCCGCTATTCTACTTGTGTCATGAACAGCCGGGGGAGTCACTCAGAAAATTGAAGGTTTCCCGGTGAGAGTAAGGTATATATTCCCCCAACTCCTGCGAGCGGAATATATCTAATCCTACCCAGATCTCACTGGTTGCCCCACAATGATCCTTGACATAAACTTGCTGCCACCAATCGATTACGATAACTATTACGCCGAGCTCACAGACGTGGGATTAAGGATCAAGATAACAGAACAGCCCAAGATTAAATTATATATTTTTAATCGCCATAAGAGCACACTAGATACTACAATATATACAATATGAAATTTACAGAATATATATATATATATATATATATATATATAAAAGTACATTTACAGATAAGACAGGGTTACAAGCAGTGTCAGATCAAGCAGTTACCTTATGCGTCTGGCCACAGGGGGGCGCCGTTCGACCAGGGTTCCAGGGACTTTCTCACAGGTGTATAGTACCCATGACCCCCGAGTAAAGACAATGCGCAAATCCCTGCACCTACTTTTATCTGTTTTGTCTCTGGCTCATACGGCTCCCCCTGCTGCTGGCTGAGAATTATGTAACATTTAGAGTTGAGCGCGGTTCGCGGTTCGAGGTTCTCCAGTTCTAAGCTCGAGTGATTTTGGGGGCTGTTCGAGATCGAACTAGAACTCGAGCTTTTTGCAAAAGCTCGATAGTTCTAGATACGTTCGAGAACGGTTCTAGCAGCAAAAAGCAGGGCTTTTTACAGCTACAGTGTGCAGGAGCCATCGCTGGCAGCCTGCCACAAGCTGGTAACCAAGATAAACATCGGGTATCCAAGCAAAGCGCTTTGGTTAGTAACCCGATGTTTATCTTAGTTACGTGCAGGAAGCCCACACTTTCCCGCTCAGCTCGCTCCGCCCCCTCCTGCCCGCGGCATGTACACATACATACACACACACACACACACACACACACACACACCCCCGCTCGGCTTACCTGCGGTGATGAAGTCCCGCCATCCCGACCTCAGCGCTGTCACTGTCCTCCATGGCCGCCGCTTGTCACATCACCTCTCGCTTCCGACCCGAGACTGACTAGCGGTGACGTCACGGACCTCTCGCGATACTTGGTGTGAAGGCGCCGGTCATTGAACTCAGTGACAGGGGCTGTCAGTGTGCTGGAGATCAGCGCAGGTAATGTACCTCGCTGACAGCAGCACTTGTCATCCCCTGCAGTGACCTGGGCTGACCCATTGATGTTAGCTCAGGTCACTGCACTGCTCTCCCAGCCAATGGGGAACATCCTGCTCTTCATTGACTGGGACAGTGTGGATCGTCATGGCAACCCCTTGGATTACACCAGACCTGGATTTGTTTTTCATTCTAATAAATTGGTTAAAGAGGGAATGTTTTGGGGAGTGTTTTTTCAAATAAAAATGTGTTTGTCGTCTATTTTTTTTTATTACTGACTGGGTTAGTGATGTCGGGTATCTGATAGACGCCTGACCTCACCAACCCCAGGGCTTGATGCCAGGTGACATTACACATCTGGTATTAACCCCATATATTACCCCGTTTGCCACCGCACCAGGGCGCGGGATGAGCTGGGGCGAAGCACCAGGATTGGCGCATCTAATGGATGCGCCACTTCTGGGGCGGCTGCGGCCTGCTATTTTTAGGCTTGGGAGAGTCCAATAACCATGGACCTCCCTAGTCTGAGAATATCAGGCCCCAGCTGTCTTCTTTACCTTGGCTGGTGATCCAATTTTGGGGGACCCCTGCGTGTTTTTTTTTTTAAATTATTTATTTAATTTAAAATAACAGCGTGGGGTGCCCTCAGTTTTGGATTACCAGCCAAGGTGAGGTTGCCAGCTGTGGTCTGCAGGCTGCAGCCGTCTGCTTTACCCTAGCTGGCTACAAAACTAGGGGGAACCCTACGTCATTTTTTTTTTCATTTTTTTGGCTAAATACAAAGCTAAGCACCCCTTAGTGCCACATGAAAGGTAAAAATGGGTGCTCCACTTTTTCTTCATTTTTTCTCCACTTTTTCTACATTTTTTCTCCACTTTTTCTACATTTTTTTCTCCACTTTTTCTCCACTTTTTCTCCACTTTTTCTCCACTTTTTCTCCACTTTTTCTCCACTTTTTCTCCACTTTTTCTCCACTTATTCTCCACTTTTTCTCCACTTTTTCTCCACTTTTTCTCCACTTTTTTTCCATTTTTTTCTCCACTTTTTCTCCATTTTTTTCTCCACTTTTTCTCCAGTTTTTCTCCACTTATTCTCCACTTATTCTCCACTTTTTCTCCATATTTTCTCCACTTTTTCTCCACTTTTTCTCCATTTTTTTTCTCCACTTTTTCTCCACTTTTTTTCCATTTTTTTCTCCACTTTTTCTCCATTTTTTTTCTCCACTTTTTCTCCACTTTTTCTCCACTTATTCTCCACTTATTCTCCACTTTTTCTCCATATTTTCTCCACTTTTTCTCCACTTTTTCTCCATTTTTTTTCTCCACTTTTTCTCCACTTTTTCTCCATTTTTTCTCCACTTTTTCTCCACTTTTTCTCCACTTTTTCTCCATTTTTTTCTCCACTTTTTCTCCACTTTTTCTCCACTTTTTCTCCACTTTTTCTCCACTTTTTTCCATTTTTTTCTCCACTTTTTCTCCATTTTTTTCTCCACTTTTTCTCCACTTTTTCTCCACTTTTTCTCCACTTTTTCTCCACTTTTTTTCCATTTTTTTCTCCACTTTTTCTCCATTTTTTTCTCCACTTTTTCTCCACTTTTTCTCCACTTTTTCTCCATTTTTTTCTCCACTTTTGCTCCACTTTTTCTCCATTTTTTCTCCACTTTTTCTACATTTTTTCTCCACTTTTTCTACATTTTTTTCTCCACTTTTTCTCCACTTTTTCTCCACTTTTTCTCCACTTTTTCTCCATTTTTTTTCTCCACTTTTTCTCCACTTTTTCTCCACTTTTTCTCCACTTATGGAGATTCATTGCACCCACACTCCTCACATGAAGGGTCCGCACTCCTAGAAAATGGGGGATACGTTCCCTGAGTGTCTCCCCCCCATATTCTAGACGGTCCAGAGTCGTCGTGGGACCCCTTTATTTTTTTTCTTACAATAAATTGGTGAAAGAGGAAATGTTTTGGGGACTGTTTTTTCAAATAAATTTCTTTTGTCAATTTTTTTTTTTTTGTTAGTACTGACAGTTTATGATGTTGAGTATCTAATAGACGCCATGACATCACAAACTGCTGGGCTTGATCTCAGGTTACTTTACAGCTAGTATCAACCCGATTTATTACCCCGTTTGCCACTGCACCAGGGCACGGGATGAGCTGGGGTGAAGCGCCAGGATTGGCGCATCTAGTGGATGCGCCACGTCTGGGGTGCCTGCGGCCTGCTATTTTTAGGCTGTGAAGGTCCAATAACTATGGACCTTCCCACCCTGAGAATACCAGACCACAGCTGTCCGCTTTACCTTGGCTGGTGATCCAATTTGGGGGGGACCCTACTTTTATTGTGTAATTATTAATATTTATACAATAATTATAAAAAAGAGCCTGAGGGGACCTCCACATTGGATCCCCAACCACGGTAAAGCTGCCAGCTGTGGTCTTCAGGCTACAGCCGTCTGCTTTACCCTAGCTGGCTAACAAAAATGGGGGGACCCAACGTCATTTTTTTTTTTAACTATTTTTTAAATAGAAAATTAATGGGCTTCCCTGTATTTTGATTGCCAACCAAGGTAACGGCAGGCAGATGGGGGTGGCAACCCATAGCTGTCTGCTTTATCTGCGCTGAGAATCAAAAATACCGCGGAGCGCTACGTCATTTTTTTAAAGATTTATTTTTACAGCACTGTGATGTCCAGCAATCAAAATACAGGGAAGCCCATTTTATTTTTAGTTATTTAAATAAATAATTAAAAAAAATATATATGGGCTCCCGCTGCATTTTTTGTATTGCTAGCTAAGGGTAATCCAAGCAGCTACTGGCTGCTAACCCCACTGCTTGGTGTTACCTTCACTGGCAATGGAAAATCCAGGGAAGCATTTTTTATTTTTTTTGCCAAAAAACTACAAAAAAAGGACGTGAGCTTCGCCATATTTTTGTATGCTAGCCAGGTATAGCAGGCAGGTGCTGGAAGAGTTGGATACAGCGCCAGAATATGGCGCTTCTATGAAAATGCCATTTTCTGAGGCAGCTGCAGACTGCAATTCGCAGCAGTGGGGCCCAGAAAGCTCAGGCCAACCTGTGCTGCGGATTCCAATCCCCAGCTGCCTAGTTGTACCTGGCTGGACACAAAAATGGGGCGAAGCCTACGTTATTTGTTTTCTAATTATTTCATGAAATTCATGAAATAATAAAAAAAGGGCTTCCCTTTATTTTTGGCTCCCAGCCGGGTACAAATAGGCAACTGGGGGTTGGGGGCAGCCGTACCTGCCTGCTGTACCTGGCTAGCATACAAAAATATGGCGAAGCCCACGTAATTTTTTCAGGGGGCAAAAAACTTCTGCATACAGTCCTGGATGGAGTATGCTGAGCCTTGTAGTTCTGCAGCTGCTGTCTGTCTGTATGGAGAAGAGCAGACAGCAGCTGCAGAACTACAAGGCTCAGCATACTCCATCCAGGACTGTATGCAGAATTTTTTTGCCCACCAAAAAAATGACGTGGGCTTCGCCATATTTTTGTATGCTAGCCAGGTACAGCAGGCAGCGACGGGCTGCCTCCAACCCCCAGTTGCCTATTTGTACCCGGCTGGGAACCAAAAATATAGGGAAGCCCGTTTTTTTTAATTATTTCACTTATTTCATGAAATAATTAAAAAACAAATGACGTGGGCTTCGCCCCATTTTTGTGTCCAGCCGGGTACAACTAGGCAGCTGGGGATTGGAATCCGCAGCACAGGTTAGCCCGAGGTTTCTGGGTGCCTCTGCTGCGGATTTCAGTCCGCAGCCGTCCCAGAAAATGGCGCTTTCATAGAAGCGCCATCATCTGGCGCTGTATCCAACTCTTCCAACAGCCCTGGAGCCAGGTGGCTTGTTGGGTAATCATGAGTTAATACTGGCTTTGTTTTACTAGCCAGTATTAAGCCAGAGATTCTTAATGTCAGGCACGTTTGACCCGGCCATTAAGAATCTCCAATAAGGGGTTAAAAAAAACACCACACAGAGAAAAAATACTTTAATAGAAATAAATACACAGACACATTAGAGACTCCATCTTTATTACCCCCTGTCAGCCCTCCACGATCCTGCTCTTCTGTCTTCTTTCTTTCTAGTGTAGTAGTAGTGATGATTGTAGTGAGGATGAGGTGCACCAGCCCATCATGGGCTGGGGAACCTCATCCTCACTACAATCCTCACTACAATCGGGAAGCAGCGTGCAGCCTTCACTCCGTGAGTGATCAGTGCTGGCTGTCAGCGGTAACAGCGGTAACGCTGACAGACGCGTTACCATAGCAACGGTGCTCTCGGAGCCGCGGTTAGCGGTGACGTCACCGCTAACTGCGTTGCTATGGCAACGGTGATCTCCGTTAATGACCGGCTGTGTCAGCTGGTCCCTAACGGAACGGGGAGTCGACCGTGTGCTAGAGCATGTCGCCGGTACACGGCGATACACATATGTGCACCGTGTACCGGAGAGATGCACTCGCAGGTCCTACATGACGTGTCATAGTCATGTGACCAGTCTGTAGCCAATGAGATAATAGCCACGTGACTGGTCACATGGCTATTTTGACGTCACGATAGGTCCTGCATCTCTGCTGGCAGTGCAGGTCACCGGGAGGATTAAGCGATCATCGGATGGAATAGCGGCAGGAGACAGAGTGCAGAAGGGATCGCGAGGACCGGTAAGTGTTATGGCAATGTTTATTAACTGTTTGTGTACATTTATAATGCATTTTTATGTGTTTGTGATTGCCTCCCATTATAGCCTATACGTTCGAGTTCGGTTCGTCGAACGTTCGACGAACCGAACTCGAACGGGACCCCCGTTCGGCGAGCCGACCTCGAGCCGAACCGGGACCGGTTCGCTCATCTCTAGTAACATTATATTTCCCAGCATAACTCGGCCCCTGAGCTACTCACACGGACGATATGACCCTCATTTTTGTCGTTGTGAATTGATCTCCGTTTTGATAGAAAATATGAGGGTCCTGCAGGCTTCCCATGGCCAATTATTAATTATGGCAGGCTACGCACATCATACAGTTTTGGCGAAATATGTGTTACGTGCGTCTGGCCCTCAGGAATATAAAAATATGCCTGTCTTGTTTGTGGGGGCGATGTACCCCCAATATCGAAACTCTTCTCAGGGTTCCAAACTGTCTGAATGAGATGTTTGAAGTTAGGTTATAAACCTGGAGCTCCCCTCCCACCTCCTGTGTAGGGCAATTCCCTCCACAGGGGGTGTGCTGGTTCAAGAGCTATCCTAATTGGATTTTGACACCTTGAGTTTTACATTTGCTGAGTCTACCTTTCCCTTACTGTTCTCAGGCCTAACCAGCTCATCTAATTTCCATTTCATAGGAGTTTGCCTTGTGTCACATCACTGGCTAACAGACAATTTACTCAAGTTAATTAGCATACTGATTGAAGCCTCCTTAGGTCTTAAAGGCCCCGTCACACTAAGCAACATCGCTAGCAACATCGCTGCTAACGAACAACTTTTGTGACGTTGCTAGCGATGTTGCTGTGTGTGACATCCAGCAACAACCTGGCCCCTGCTGTGAGGTCGTTGGTTGTTGCTGAATGTCCTGGGCCATTTTTTAGTTGTTGCTGTCCCGCTGTGAAGCACAGATCGCTGTGTGTGACAGCGAGACAGCAACAACTGAATGTGCAGGCAGCAGGAGCTGGCTTCTGCGGAGGCTGGTAACCAATGTAAACATCGGGTAACCAAGAAGCCCTGTCCTTGGTTACCCGATATTTACCTTTGTTACCAGCCTCAGCAGCTCTCACTGTCAGTGACGGCTCCTGCTCTGTGCACATGTAGCTGCAGGACACATCGGGTTAATTAACCCAATGTGTGCTGTAGCTAGGAAAGCAGGGAGCCAGCGCTAAGCATTGTGCGCTGCTCCCTGCTCTGTGCACATTTAGCTGCAGCACACATCAGGTAATTAACCCGATGTGTACTGTAACTAGGAGAGCAAGGAGCCAGCGCTAAGCGGTGTGCGCTGCTCCCTGCTCTGTGCACATGTAGCTGCAGCACACATCGGGTAATTAACCCGATGTGTGCTGTACTAGGAGAGCAGGGAGCCAGCGCTCAGTGTGCGCTGCTCCCTGCTCTCTGCACGTGTAGCTGCGTGAGCTGGTAACCAAGGTAAATATCGGGTTGGTTACCCGATATTTACCTTAGTTACCAAGCGCAGCATCTTCCACGCTGCGCTGGGGGCTGGTCACTGGTTGCTGGTGAGCTCACCAGCAACTCGTGTAGCCACGCTCCAGCGATCCCTGCCAGGTCAGGTTGCTGGTGGGATCGCTGGAGCGTTGCAGTGTGACATCTCACCAGCAACCTCCTAGCAACTTACCAGCGATCCCTATCGTTGTTGGGATCGCTGGTAAGTTGCTTAGTGTGACTGGACCTTAAGGCCCAGTCACACACAACGAGATATGGTCGTACCTTGACAAGATGGCGGCTATAGGAATATGGCTTAATAGATCAGAATATATCCCTATTTCCTCACACCCCTACCATATCCAAGCCCCAGAGTATTCCCACTACCCGTGGAGGGTCTCAACACAAGGCTGCCCCATTCCATCACCTCCGGGTACTCCCAGCTGCAGCGGTGGTACTCCTAGTTACGTGGCTTCACGAACTCTATGAAATCCCTTGTAAATACCCCCTTCATTTGAGTGGCCGCACGACCCCCGGGTCCAGAGACACTCGAGCCACTGAGAACCCGGATCCCAGCAGTTCGGCTGCTGGCACGGGGGGCGGCATACCTCAAATTCCTGGTGTCACGAACAGGATTCGAGCAGGACCCACTTGCCTGGGTAATGTCCGCCTTAGAAGTCGAAACTGCGAGTCAAAACTCGCGTCTCTCACCATTTCAGCCATGTTTTAGCACCAAAACGCTGTCTTCTCCACGAAAGAGCGCAAAGCCGAAGCCCAGCCCTTCATCCTGAGAGCCAGCCCAGAACCGGAAGTTCCCAGAGGGCCACAGCACCAAAGTGAGTGGTGAGCGAAAACCGAGAGGGTGTGATGTCATGTAGCAGCGGAAGAGAAGTAGGGACGCTAGGACTCTGCCATAACATTCCTGGACCATGCAGAGGAAATATGGCGAAGCGGAGCTGGTCACTGGACCATGCTGTTCCCGGGACCACGTCATGGATTGAGGAAGAGTCGGAGCAGCTTTGTAGAAGGATGGGGATGCAGTTCCTGTTCATATTGGACCACTGGAGGGAAGAGATGTGGAGCCTGGTGGTGGCGGTGTGAGCCCGTGAGTTCAAAATCCCCTGTGAAGAGGGGGTAAGCGGTTACCCAGTCCCTGTTGCTTACCCTAATCCGGCCGATGCGGCTGTGGGATCCGGACCACCCCCGCTTCCGGCAAGCATTCCGTCGCCACCTACCTCGACCTTGGCGGATGTCAATCTGCCTGCTCCCACCATGGCAGCGGAACATTCAGTCCCCGTTTATGAAGACACAGCTGCAGAACCCCCGGTTCCATCACCCGACCTGGTCACGACAGCGGCCACCCCAACACCGGCCCGACCAGACCCGGCCGCATCACCGGGCCCGTCCTTAGAGGCGGAGCACCCAGACTCGGCAACCCTGGCTGTGGAGCAGTCGGCTTCTTTGCCCACAATGGCGGAGGTTGAGCCTGAAGAACTGCCGGTTCCACCAACGCGCGGCATCCCAATGACTGTTGTGGCCACAAGAGTACACTTAAAGCATATGCCCGCTAGGGAGCTGAGGCCGGACGCTGACACGCCCTACTGGGAACTACATCAAGAGAAGCTGCAGATGGAGATGACAGCATGAGACCGGAGACGGGAACTTGCTGCCCACAACCGAGAAGAAAAAAAGCAGGTGAGGAGCGCTGCTTCCCGAGTCCGAGGGCCGCGGTGCCTTGGCCTGGTGGACCGATTTCACCTTGTTCAGGGATGGGGGTTCATCCGGGAGGCAGGACCCACAGCCAGGGTGTTTGTGTCCCAACGGGATGTGGCACAGCACCTCCCCAAGGGACACCCCGAGCGAAACCTAGCACCAGACGATATGGTTACCTATACTCGGAATTATGGAGAGCGGGGCTGGTACGCCCTAGATATGCTCAAACACGTGATGATGGAGGAAGAGTTGGTACCGACTTCAGTGGTGCGTAGTCGCAAGGAAGCGTGGCTACGGGACCCAGTCGTGTAATGTAAAAATATAAACTGTTAGGTATCTGTGTTTCTTTTATTGTTTTACAACGTTTGTTATTTTTCATATAGAAAAATGTTAGGAAATGACAGTGTTTTAATCAACAAAGTTTGAATCAACAGAGAAAGTTACCTGATTGGAAAGAAGATTTTATAGTGTGTACACCAGGTGCATGGACTTTGTTGTATTTATGCACCAATGTTTTATAGTAAAAATGGACCATGGTCATGGGACTGGTTGTGACCAACACAGACTTGTGTATTGTAAATAGTTGCACCTCCTGTGCCTACCAGAGTCGTCTTTTGCAACACCCAGGACGTTAACCTGGTCACGGACCCATGAATAGGTATGCAGCGGGTCAGGTTGTTTGGGTGGCGGGTTAATGGGATCCGGGACATTGGCACTGGACTGTTGCAGGAAGAGGCTGCAACGGAGTAGGTTGAGCCTCCGCTACTAACCTAACCGGTAGTGTTCCACTTTTGGTTTGATGAACTGAAAATTATAGTAACGTTTAAGTGCCAAACCTCCCTAATGTGGGAAGAACCTTGTGTCATGAACAGCCGGGGGAGTCACTCAGAAAATTCGCAGCTGTTCGCTGATTTGTCAAACACGACTACTCTCTAGCGCCCCCCTTGTCTGCAGGCCACTTTTGGTACTGCAGGACAATGCATAAAATGAGGCTGCTGAGCTAATAATGCCAAATATTGGAGGTCTCACAGCAAGGGTAAATGTATATATCACCAATTCCCGCTAATGGAATATATATATACCTTGGTACCCTTAATGATAGCACTCCAATAATTCTATGTAATAACAATTATGCTGCCACCACCCAGCTTTTCGAGATAGCTGGGGACCAATTTCAGATAGCATAAGGCCCTTTGGGTTTTTTGGATTCGTATATAAAGCATGAGGAAAGAAACTATTAAATTTTATATATTTAATCCGAAAATAGGCAGTGTTTAAAAAAATATGCAAGAATTTACAAAAGGGAACAATACAAATACAGTATAGAAAGTTACATAAAAAAATAAAAGGTATAAATGTGAAACTTACTAAACTCGTGCTATAGAAGTGACGTCCAAACTCAGAGAGGGACGGTCTCTAAAGGAAGATGTTAAGAGACAGCCAGCATCACCTCTTACCGATGCCTTCCAAAACTGACTGACCCCCCTCAAGGAGCTAGCTGCTTTTATGCCTTTGGTAACCCCCCTTCTCTGTGACCTCATTTTACAGTCTCTTGTGGGCTGTGCCGAGAGTGTCCCAAAGGTTCCTTAATTCTATCTTTTCACATATATTTGCCCCTGAGCCACTCAGGTGAAAGATATTAGCGTCATATTTTATATCTTGATTTTACATTTACATAGATACCAAACACAACGCTTCTAGCACGATTTTGCTGGCCAATACTAATTTGTCGTGATACCGGCAATCTCCCCGTCAAGCAAAACGGTGTGCTGGGTTCAGCACTCCACAGGGATTCTGGAAATATGCTTTTAATTTTTCTAGCATTAACGGAGCGCTTAAAAACTGTTTTGGAAGTTTTTCCCTCCAATAGAAAAAAGGATTGTCTTTCTCTGTATCTTTTGGTTGCAGTTCTACCATCACCCAAAGTCATAAATACCTAAACTTTCAGGCCGATTAGATAATCCTCATGACGATCTGAGGCTGATGGCAGAAAAGAGGGGGGTGAGGACCCTTCAAAAGTCTTACATGACACCTCCCCTTTTTGAGGTAGCATGGGAGATTGGTTTGTCAATCGTCTCCTAAGCCTACCTCGCTGGCTTCCCCCTGCCGGGACAGCCCATCAGCGTTGCCATGCTGAACACCCTTCCTGTGTTGAATGGTAAAATCATACTGCTGTAGTGCCAAGCTCCACCGCAGTAGCTTACCATTGTCGCCGGCCACCCGGTGTAGCCAGCTGAGAGGGTTGTGGTCTGTTACTATGGTAAAGTTGTGTCCATATAGGTAGGGCTGCAGTTTCCGCAGGGCTCACACTATAGCGAGGCACTCCTTTTCCACAGTGGCGTACGCCACTTCCCGGGATAAGAGTTTGCAACTGAGAAACACCACCGGATGCTCTTCTCCCCATTTACCTGGCTGAGTACTGCACCCAGGCCAAATGCACTGGCATCTGTCTGGACTTTGAACCGTCGGGTGAAGTCTGGGACTTGTAGGATTGGGGAATTGGCGAGGGCAGCATTCAGTGCTCTGAAGGACCATTCACAGTCATTTGTCCAGGTGACTACTTGCGGTAGCTTCTTTTTGGTGAGGTCTGTCAACGGCTTAGCAAGGACACTATAGTTAGGAACGAACTTCCTATAGTACCCTGCCATACCCAAGAAGGACATCACCTGCTTTTTTGACTTGGGGGTAGGCCAGAAGGTGATGGCATCAACCTTCACTGGCTCTGGTTTCAGGGTCCTGCCACCCACTCGGTGTCCGAGGTACTGTATCTCTGTCATGCCGATCTCACACTTCCCTGGCTTTATAGTCAGACAAGCGCTTTGGATCCGCCTGAGCACCTGCTTCAGGTGCCCCAGGTGTTCCTCCCAAGTGGGAGTAAAGATGGCAATGTCATCCAGGTAAGCAACTGCAAACCCTCCTAGTCCCTCAAGCAGCTGGTCGACCAATTGCTGGAAAGGGGCAGGAGCATTTCTCATGCCAAAGGGCATGACGAGGGATTCGTACAGCCCGAATGGGGTGATGAAGGCGGACCTTTCTTGTGCTTCCTTGGACATAGGAATCTGCCAGTACCCTCGACTCAGGTCCATCATTGTCAGGTACCGGGCCCAGGCTAAGCAACCCAGTAGCCCATCGATGCATGGCATTGGGTACGCATCGGGTGCTATGATTACATTTAGCCTCCTGTAGTCCACACAAAACCGGGTTGTCCGGTCTTTTTTTGGAACCAAAACTACAGGCGAGACCCATGCACTTTTGGACCTCTGTATCACCCCCAGAACTAGCATTTCATCAATCTCCCTTTTTATGTCCTTTTGTACCTCTAGGGAGACACGGTATGGGGGTTGACGGACAGGGGAATGACTCCCTGTGTCTACCTGTTGGGTGGCTAGGGATATCTTCCCTGGGACTTTCGTGAAGGTCATCAGGTAGGGCCGGAACACCTCCCGTAGCTGGGACCTTTGGTCCATGGATAGCTGTGGGTTGAATGCTGCCTCCTTGATAGACCCTCTATCCCAGACCGAGGCAAGCAAGTCCACCAAGACTTCACATCCACCTTCCTCAGGAAGACTACACACAGGAAGGGCAAAGGCTTCCCTGTCATGATGAGCTTTCATCATGTTGACATGGAAGACCTTTTGCCTCTTCCTGGCATGATCGATGGTAACCACGTAGTTTACGTCATTGAGGCGCTGATGCACAAGGTATGGAACCTCCCAGGCCGCCTGAAGCTTGTTCTCGGTCATTGGGACTAAGACCCACACCTTCTGACCCACTTCGTACACCCGCTCTCGAGCGTGTTGGTCGTACCATAGCTTCTGGCTGGCCTGGGCTTGCACCATATTCTCATGCACCAGCCGAGTCATTGACTGCATTTTGTCACGGAGCCGAACGACATACTCCACAATGGACACTTCTGGGGAGTTCAATTCCTCTTCCCAGGATTTCCTTACCAGACCAAGAGGCCCCCGGACTCGTCTACCATACAGGAGCTCAAAGGGGGAAAACCCCATTGAGGCCTGTGGTACCTCTCTGTAGGCAAACAGCAGGTGTGAGAGATACCACTCCCAGTCACGTCCATGTGACTCAACCAGCATCTTAAGCATCTGCATAAGGGTACCATTAAATCGCTCACACAAACCATTGGTCTGTGGGTCATAGGCGCTTGATACCAGATGCTGCACCTGCATTTTCTTACAGAGAGCCTCCATTAGACGAGACATGAACTGAGTTCCCGGGTCGGTAAGCATTTCCCTGGGAAATCCTACTCGGGAGAATGTGGCCAGGAGGGCATCTGCCACCTTATCGGCCCTAACTTTGGACAGAGCCACTGCCTCCGGATACCAGGTAGCATAGTCTACCACAGTAAGGATGAAACGTTTTCCAGAGCTGCTGGGGATGGCCAGAGGCCCGACAATGTCCACAGCGACCCTCTGGAAAGGCTCCTCTATCACCGGCAAAGAGATCAGGGGAGCTTTGAGAGCAGGCCCTGACTTTCCCATTCTTTGACATGTGATACAGGAGCGGCAGTAATTGGCAACATCTGTCCCCATTTTGGGCCAATAGAAGTGGTGAGACAGCCAGGCTTTGATTTTACTGACCCCCAGGTGTCCGGCGAGTGGGATCTCATGGGCGATCCGCAGCAACTCACTCCTAAAGCGGTGAGGCACCACCAGCTGTCTTTCCTTCAGCCACTCCTTTTGGGGGTTACAGGGAACAGTCTCCCGATACAACCTCCCCTGGTCCCAGAACACCCTCTCCTTATCGGTCTCGGAGGAGGAGGGCTTCTCTGCGAGGTCCCTTAACGTCTCTAGACTGGCATCAGTTCGTAGAGCCACTTGGAACTCTTGGCTAGAGGCAGCCAAAAGTGACGTAAAGGTTCCAACCTCACCGGGACCCTCTGGGACCTGCTCTGGGTCCGTAACCAGTTCCGTTATCCCTCTGGGTGAAGAGGTGTCAGAAGGCAAGGTTTGCATTCAGGGCACTCTGACTGTGGGTGACAGCACCGATGAAGGCTGTCTCCCCAGGGGATAACTCTTCCCCATCTGCCTGACCGGCTCTGGGTGCTACTTGCTCCTCATTCCTAATCAGTAAAAATGAACTATTTCTGATGTAACGCAGATAGAACCACAGAATCGCACTTGTCTTTAATGAATGGTCCTTTTGACTCAGGGTTAATATACATTTACCTGGTGTCTCTGATGTGTATATCCTAGATTCTAAAATTATTTTGATTAATGATTGGGACTTAATATATTAACTGTCTGTGTCTCTATTTACTGCCGGTACCTTTATGCTACATTTTAGTATTTTAATGATAATAAATAAAGATTGGTATTTTTTGATTATTCTTGTCACTCCTTTAATTGGCCATCTACTGATGTCCAGGTTGTGTTGATATTTTGCTCCTCATCCCGTAGTACCTTAGGAGCAGTGCCAATCCTGGGGCAGTTACCACCGGCTGTGTCACTGTCCGGTGCGACACTGGTCAGCTGCATTTGACCACTTTCCTCGTGGCTCTTATGTCTGCCTCCATCTCTGTCAGCACAGACACTTGCTACCTTGGGGTCGTCCTCAGCCACGTCACCCTGCAGTGTGGCATGGCTGAGTTCCCCTGCACAAACCTACACTTTATTACCATGCACAACATTTCTAATCACATTCTGGATATCCGCATTCGGGTCACATGACTTAACAGCACTTGCATCACATGACTTATCAACAACATATGCATCACATGACTTATCAACAACATATGTATCACATGACTTATTGGATTGGAGAGGGTCATCAGGGAGAAATTGTGCAACCAATCGTCCCAGATCAGTCCCCAATAAAACATTGGTTGGTAGATGTTCGGACACCCCCACTTCCCTCCACCCTCTCCCAGCACCCCTGTCGAGGGAAACCCGGGGCATTGGGAAGGATTAGCGAACACCCCCAACCCCAGTGACAGTCAGGAGTTTTCCCAGGATAAAGTTTTCAGGAGGCACCAGTTCGGCGCGGATCAGTGTTCTGTCGGCCCCAGTGTCCTTGAACCCCACAGTGGGGGTTCCGCCCACGGTGATGGCGTGTAAGTTTTCGCAGGCCCTACCACCCGCCTCCCCCACCAAAAGGACAGTTGCACTAGGCCCTTGGGCCTTGGATGTGGGGTTCCTCTTCTGCCTCTCTGGGCAAGCAGAGCTGAGGTGTCCAGGCTGGTTGCAGGAAAAACACATGCGAGTGTCAGAGGTGGGCCGGGCACTGGTGGATGACACAGGACCTAATGGAGGTCGGCTGGTAGGGGCAGGGGTGGTCGTAGTTGTCATCTTACCTCCTTTCCAGCTGGCGGTAGACGGCTTCCGCACCCCAGATGCACGGTTGGCCTCATAGGTGTCGGCAATCTGGGCTGCTTTTGAGGCCTCCTTGGGCTCTCAGTCCTTAACAAACTGTCGAACCTCCGCAGGACAAAGATGTAGGAGTTGGTCCTTCACCATTAGGTCCCTTAGCTCCCCAAAGGTTGTAACGGACAGTCCTTGGATCCACTGGTCAAAGGTGGTTTGGAGCCCACCCACCACATCACTGTAGCTGTCATGGAGGCTCCAGGGAGCTGGAGGGTCCAGAATTTTTTTTGGTACACCTCTGGAGTCAGCTGAAACTTCCGTATTAGGGCCTGCTTTATGGCCTCATAGTCTCCACTCTGTTCTTGAGGGAGACTGGCAAACGCGTCCAGGGCCTTGCCTCGCAGCCCTGGGGTTAAGTATCGTGCCCATTGTGTTAGGGGCAACTGGTACTGCAAGCAAGTCTTTTCAAATCCCCTCAGAAAGGTGTCCAAGTCCCCGTCCTTTTCCATCACAGGAAAGTGCTCCGGTCGGGGCTTAAAGCTGCTGGCATTATTGGACTCACCATTCGGTGAGGAAGATGTCTGCTTCTGGGCTCGGAGGACCTTCAACTCATGGTCTATCTGGGCTTGATGCTCGGCTCTCTCAGCCTCTCATTCTGCTCTCTCAGCCTCTCGCTGGGCCTGGTGCATAGCTCTCTCCTGAAATTGCTGAATGAGCTTTAGCCGACCCTCACGGTCATCTGCAGTGAGTTGCTGTAGGGCCGTCTGCAGGTAGGAGTCCATGCTGCCCTGGTCGCTGCTCCGGCTTGAAGCTGCAAAAGAGGCCCTGGTCGCAGTATCATCCAGGGCTTGGCTTGTCTCCCCGTCATCAAGCACTGGGGGAACGGACTTGCTTTGCGTCCCACTGTAACAGTTCTTTAATGAGGTCTGGCTTGTTTTTGCCATTGACATCAATCTCTCTGGTCGTGCAGATGGCAATCAGAGTTTCCTTTGTCAGCTGGCTGTAATAGGTTTTGGTCAATGCAGCCATAATTGCCAAATAAAAGATAGGATAGAAAAACAAGAGAGAGGGGAGGGGGTAACTGCTACATGTACAGTATTGTTCCAGGTATATTTAAACACTGAGTTTGATCCTTAAAATTTTTGCAAGTTCTTAGTGAAACCACCACCACCCACCGCTTGCCACCAAATTGTCATGAACAGCCGGGGGAGTCACTCAGAAAAACCGCAGCTGTTCGCTGATTTGTCAAACACGACTACTCTCTAGCGCCCCCCCCTGCAGGCCACTTTTGGTACTGCAGGACAATGCATAAAATGAGGCTGCTGAGCTGATAATGCTAAATATTGGAGGTCACTGATTCTTGCACATTATTGTCAAGAATCTGCTAATACTGAGTTGAATCCATGCGACCCTCAACTTTAACAAGACTCCCTGTGCCGGCATTGGCCACACAGCCCCAAAACATGATGGAACCTCCACCAAATTTTACTGTGGGTAGCAAGTGCTTTTCTTGGAATGCCATGCTTTTTTGCCTCCATGCATAACACCTTTTTGTATGACCAAACAACTCAATCTTTGTTTCATCAGTCCACAGGACCTTCTTCCAAAATGTAACTGGCTTGTCCAAATGTGCTTTTGCATACCTCAGGCGACTCTGTTTGTGGCGTGCTTGCAGAAACGGCTTCTTTCGCATCCCTTTCCCATACAGGTTCTCCTTGTGCAACGTGAGCTGTATTGTTGACCGATGCACATTGACACCATCTTCAGCAAGATGATGCTGCAGATCTTTGGAGGTGGTCTGTGGATTGTCCTTGACTGTTCTCACCATTCTTCTTCTCTGCCTTTCTGATATTTTTCTTGGCCTGCCACTTCTGGGCTTAACAAGAACTGTACCTGTGTTCTTCCATTTCCTTACTATGTTCCTCACAGTGGAAACTGACAGTTTAAATCTCTGAGACAATTTTTTGTATCCTTCCCCTGAACTACTATGTTGAATAATCTTTGTTTTCAGATCATTTGAGAGTTGTTTTGAGGAGCCCATGATGCCACTCTTCATAGGAGATTCAAATAGGAGAACAACTTGCAAGTGGCCACCTTAAATACCTTTTCTCATGATTGGATACTCCTGCCTATGAAGTTCAAAGCTCAATGAGAATACAAAACCAATTTAGTGCTTTAGTAAGTCAGTAAAAAGTAGTTAGAAGTGTTCAAATCAAGAAATTGATAAGGGTGCCCATACTTTTGCACCGGTCAAATTTTGTTTAAATGCGGATTGCACATTTTCTGTTAGAACAATAAACTTCATTTCAATGCAGAAATATTACTCAGTCTAACAGTTATTAGATATATGAAACTGAAATAGCTGTTGCAAAAACCCAAATTGTTATAAAGAAAAAAGGTTAACATTAATAGGGGTGCCCAAACTTTTTCATATGACTGTATATATCACCGATTCCCGCTAATGGAATATATATATATACCTCGGTACCCTTAATGATAGCACTCCAATAATTCTATGCAATAACAATTACGCTGCCACCACCCAGCTTTTTGGGATAGCTGGGGACCCGTTTCAGATAGCTAAAGTCCCTTTGGGTTTTTTGGATTCGTATATAAAGCATGAGGAAAGAAACTATTACATTTTATGTATTTAATACGAAAATAGGCAGTGTTTAAAAAAATATACAAGAATTTACAAAAGGGAACAATGCAAATACAGTATAGAAAGTTACATAAAAAAATAAAAGGTATAAACGTGAAACTTACTAAACTCGTGCTATAGAAGTGACGTCCAAGCTTAGAGAGGGAAGGTCTCCAAAGGAAGAAGATGTTAAGAGACAGCCAGCATCACCTCTTACCGATGCCTTCCAAAACTGACTGACCCCCCTTCAAGGAGCTAGTTGCTTTCTGCCTTTGGTAACCCCCCTTCTCTGTGACCTCATTTTACAGTCTCTTGTGGGCTGTGCCGAGATTGTCCCAAAGGTTCCTTAATTCTAGCTTTTCACATATCTTTGCCCCTGGGCCACTCAGGTGAAAGATATTAGCGTCATATTTTATATCTCGATTTTACATTTAGATAGATACCAAACACAACGCATCTAGCACGATTTTACTGGCCAATACTAATTTGTCGTGATACCGACGATCTTCCCGACAAGTGAAACGGTGCGCTGGGTACAGCACTCCACAGGGATTCTGGAAATATGCTTTTAATTTTTCTAGCATTAACGGAGCGCTTAAAAACTGTTTTGGAAGTTTTTCCCTCCAATAGAACAAAGGATTGTCTTTCTCTGTATCTTTTAGTTGCAATTCTACCATCACCCAAAGTCATAAATACCTAAACTTTCAGGCCGATCAGATAATCATCATGACGATCTGAGGCTTATGGCAGAAAAGAGGGGGGTGAGGATCCTTCTTTTCTATCTTGCAGTTTGAAAAAAAACAAAACTCTGATGTCCTGTAGCTCGAGGATGAGCTACGTGTACCATGAATGTGACGACCATGGACTATCAGGTTGTCACAGGGTATTGCACCAAACACACCAGTGGACGGCTTGAGTGGAATAGAGTCGCCCACTTGGGGGGTTGGAAAGGGGAGGTCTGGAGTGTTAGGAGGAGAGGGAGAGTGTGTTGGAAGTGAAAGAGAAAGGAGGTCAGAAGCAGGGCTCCTAGGAAGCTATCTAGGTGGCAGACGGTGGTCTGGGCCTAGGGGAGCTGGACCCCCAGTTGCAGGGGATTGTGGCAAGGGGCACGGATCTGTCGAGGAGGACAGCCGGCGGCCTTGCACCATCACCGGGCTAGGACCAAGGCACGACGGGGTAGGTGGACCCTAGGTCAGGGAGTAGCTTTAGGCAACCTGACAATTTACCCGACAAGAACGGAGCCTTCAACATCCACTCTCCACCCACTCCAGAATCGAGGTACTAGCGCAATGAAGGGGATAGGACTTTCCACTAAAAACGGTCCGGAAAATGCTAAGCGTGAACCCTGAGAGCAAGCTCCCACACTTAGCCATAGTGGGGAGCGGGACCCAGCAAGTTCCATACTACCAGGACCAACAGAGAAGTAAACTTAGTGCCAGGAGGCAGGTCACGGATCACCAGGCTGCCTCATTGGGGACGGGACCCAAACTAAGCTCCCCTCAGTGGCAGCAGTATCCAGAACTTTGGTTTATCCAGTTGTCAGTGTAAGCCTAATGGACTGAGTGAGTACACAAGTGACCCCCTTTTCCCAACGGCACTCCCCTCTGCCATATCCAAGCCCCGGAGTATCCCCCTACCTGTGGAGGGTCTCAACACCAGGCTTCCCCATTCCATCACCTCTGGGTACTCCCAACTGCAGCGGTGGTACTCCTAGTTATCACATACCACGGGTGGCGTCAAAAACTCTATAATATCCTTTGTAAATACCTCCTTTATTTGAGTGGCCGCACGACCCCCTGGTCCGGAGATGCTCGAGCCACTGAGAACCCGGATCCGAGCAGCTCGGTTGCTGGCACGGGGGCAGCACACATTCCTTTGCCCTGATCTTGTCACATGCCATCTCTTTGGGATCAGTTGTTGCATTCCAGGCAGTAATCTTTAATCCTATTTATTACTCCGCCATCCTCCTTTAATACCGTGATTCTATATTTTAATATTATACTGGTGTCTAATAAAGTTGTTGATATTTTTGTACTCTATACTCCTTGTCTTCCTCTTTCGTCACTTATATAGCGCTATTATATTCATAGCGCTGTACAAACCATTGGGGCTCACAACCTGAATTCCCAAGCAGAATATCTTTGGAGGTTGGGAGAAAATTGGAGAACCCAGAGGAAACCCAGAAAAACACGGGGAGAACATACAAACTCCTTGCAGATGTGTCAGTATATAGGTGACATTAAGAGCACGACTTTCTATAGAATCATGGTGAATATTGCTACTTATATTTTACTGTATGGATTTCATAGGATATATCCCACTGCTGATCCTGTGATACTTTGTGCTTTCTCTTCTTGCGATTGCATTATATTAATGATTGTTTAATTTACTGTCACAGTCACTTTTGTGATTGGCACAAATATATTGTCAATTAGATTTTTACAGATTGTGGATAAAAGTTGTCACTGTTTTCCTTTTAAATATTAAAACAATTTCTCATCTGTCTAGTAACATACTGGTGTGACAGTGCCATGTGTCAGATAGAGGGGGATTGGCAGATGACACCTCCACCCTCCCCTTATACAGAAGACGTCAGCAGTCACAGCCCCGGCTTCCATCAGTGTCTTCTGCTGCTGTCTTCTTCTTGTCTTCTCCTCTGTGATCCAGATAGATGTGGAGCGTCATGTCTCCTCACATGTTTCGTCCCTTCTTCATCACAGTTTATTATTTATCATGTAAGTATACTATATTCCTTACCACTAGTATATCTGTATCTGTCCGCACTGTTATACTCTATTACTTCATTATGATCATATAAGTGTATCGTGGATCATTATGGAACATAAATAATTCTGCTCTTTCCATTTATATAAATACATTAGGCTGGTTCCCAATATGAAGGGTTTTTTTCTAAATGAAATGATGCAGAATTTTTGTCATTTCACATTTTTCAATTCTCTTCTGATAATAGGTTCAGTGCTGGGAAATGTCATCACCTCGGAAGGACAAAACGTGGAGACGAAACCCGGAGAATCAGTAACATTATCCTGTACCTATTCCACTAGTAGCTCTACCCCATATCTTTACTGGTATCGTCAGTATCCCCACCAAATCCAGTATATTCTCATTAGGGGAGGTAAAAGCTATTCAAACATAAAGCGTTATAATCCAGATTTGGAGTCTGAAAATTTCAAGTCAGAAACCAGCGACACAACAACCTCCTTAACCATCGCCAGCCTGGAGATGTCTGATTCCGCCCTGTACTTGTGTGCTCTGAGTGATGGAGCACAGTGAAGAACAAGTCATTGTTTGCAATGTCAAAACCTCCCTGTGTAATACCAGGACATGGGCACTAGGTGGCGGAATACACATTCATATGGAGCACAGCTCTAACAAGAAAGTAAAGCTGCACTGTCCCTTGATACTTTTTTATTACAGTCACCCAAGGTTATAATGGCTTTACCTATTGTTACAAGGTGTTTTGGCTTTTTCTATGTTGTATGTTTATTCATTTCCCGGTTAGGAGGTTTTTCCACAATAACTTCTCACATTTTACTATTTGGAGGATAATAATAATAATAATACTTTTTATTTATATAGCCCCAACATATTCCACAGCACATTATACTTCAAATGGGACATATACAGACAATATCCGATATTACCAAGTAACACAATTCAACAGATACAGAGAGGAGTGAGGTTCCTGCTCGCAAGCTCACAGTCTATGAGAAAATGGGGGAGGCACAAAAGGTAAATGGCAAAAAGTGCTTGTATCATATGGTCCAGACATCATTAAAATAAATAGTGAATTCATATATCACTGCATGGACCAGTCACCAGCCAGTATGTGTACAAGTACAGGTACAGAGGGCTATTAAAGGGAACCTGTCACCAGATTTTGGCCTTTTAAAACTAGCACCTTAAGCAGCACCTGTGCTGCATTCTATAAAGGTGCTCGATATCCCTTGACTCTTCCCTGTAGACCCCACAAATACCTTTATAAAATCTGTTGCCATATACATAAATTGTCCAGTTCGGTCTGATGGGCGTCCTAATCTGCACCTCCTGTCCCTCCTTTCGCCGTCCTCTTGTGCTGATTCTCAGGAGCTATCCACGAAGGCGGGCAAAATCTCACATTTGTGCAAACATATTCTCAGCTCAACCAGGCGCACTTCAGTCTGCCCTATTGCGGGCACAGCCAAAAACATAAGTGAGCCTGCGTGAACTTGCGAGTTCTCTGTGAAGGCGAAAGATTTTGCCCGGTGACGTAGATGAAGCGGGTGATGTCATCCACATCGCCGACAATTATCTGATCATAACTCATTTTCTGGGCAGGGGAAAAAGTAAAATAGTATACAGCCGTTGTGGGGAACCAGGGCCGGCTCCAGATTTTTGTGGGCCCTGGGTTAAAGAGTCTCAGTGGGCCCCATCCACACATAGACATGTACAGATACATACACATACAGGCATACGTACACATACATATTTAAAGAGAAATTCACAAAAACAGATATAAATAGACATACATCTAGACAGCCATATACACTGACATACATAGATACATACATGCACATACAGACACATTATTTTTATATTTTTATATATTTATATATATTTCTAATATTGGGAAGCCGGCAACAGCTTCATTCACCTCCCCGCTTGTCTCCATCCAGCTCCTCCTGGGCATGTGTCTGTGCCACGCTGATTGGTGGCAGTCACTAACAGACATGGCCGCACATAGAGCACACTAACACCGCTGTATATACATCACAAGAGAGGCTGGGGACATACACATTACTGGGGGGCATACATATTACTGAGGAAAGGTGTATACAGCAATGGGGGGCATACAGCTCTAGAGGGGGGTAGTGGCTCTGAGGTGTGGGGAACAAACAGCTCTGAGGTGGGGGGAGCTTACAGCTCTGGGGGGTATACAGCACTGGGGTGGGGGCAAACAGCTCTGAGGGGGGTTTACAGCACCGGGGTGGAGGGGACATACAACTCTGGGGGTATAGTAGTATGCAGCCCCCATACTCCTCCATATAGTGTTATGAAGCCCCCATAGTCCTCCATATAGCATTATGCAGCCCCCATTTGGCACTATGCAGCCCCCATTTGGCACTATGCAGCCCCCATATAACATTAAGCAGGCCCCATATAGCACAATGCAGACCCATATAGCTTTAGGCACCTTCATGCAGTATACAGCCCACATATTGCACAATGCAGACCCAGATAGCTTTGGGCATCCCCATGTAGTATACAGCCTGAATATTGCACAGTGCAGACCCAGATAGCATTAGGAACCCTCATGTAGTATACAGCCAGCATATAGCACAGTGCAGAGCCGGATAGCATTAGGCATCCTCATGTAGTGCACAGCCCCCATATAGCACAATGCAGACCAAGATAGCAATAGGCACCTTCATGTAGTATATATCCCCTATATAGCACAGTGCAGAGCCAGATAGCATTAGGTATCGTCATGTAGTACACAGCCCCTATATAGCATAGTGCAGAGCCAGATAGCATTAGGCATCCTCATGTAGTATACAGCCCCTATAAAGCACAGTGCAGAGCCAGATAACATTAGGCACCCTCATGTAGCATACAGCCCCTATAAAGCACAGTGCAGAGCCAGATAGCATTAGGCATCCTCATGTAGTATACAGTCCGCATATAGCACAGTGCAGAGCCAGATAGCATTAGGCATCCTCATGTAATATACAGCCCCTATATAGCACAGTGCAAAGCCAGATAGCATTAGTCATCCTCATGTAGTATACAGCCGCAATATCATTTAATACACCCCCATGGTCGTCTGGCCACAGTGATTGAATACATACTCACTTCTTCTCGTTCCCCCGCTGCTCCGGTCTCTTCGGCGTGTTTACTGCTGTCGCTCACTCTGACCTCTCAGCAGGAGTGAATTAATGCTGTCACCACGCTCTGCTGCTGATCTGTCAGAGCACCGGCAGACACAGCTGAGAGAATGATGAGAGGGAGCGCGTCGCTCCATCTCATCATTGCTCTCAATTGTATCGGCATTCGGCAACTGCAATGCCGATACAATTGAAAGCGCGATCCTCAGTGGGGGGAGGCCGGTGAGAGTGTGGGCACTGGGCCCCAATGACTAGTGGTACGCCCCTCCTGCCACCGTAAGAGGGCCCCCCCGGCAGCCCAGGGCAACAACATTTGACTGGGTTTGCCGGGTGCTGACGCCGGCTCTGTGGGGAACCTCCGGCCCGCGTGCCGTATGCGGCCCGTGCCGACTTTTTATGGGCCCCTGGCCACATTCCCGGGAACCACAGTGGTTTTCCTGGCTGCTGGCTCTTTAAATCCCACTGCCTGAGGAACTGTGGGTAGAATCTAGAATGTACAGTGTTATGATCCGGAACCATGGAAGACCACCATAAATCATTGGTAAAAGGTGACAAGAGCATTGGCAACTAATCTGGCCGCCATCCCCTTACTAACCATCAACACTAGAAGTAGCCGAGGGGTGAACTAACATCCTGTGCACCGCGAAGCCAGCCAGAGAACTAGCTATCCTAAAGGAAGGAAAGATGAATAACTCTCTGCCTCAGAAAATAGATAAAGAATAGCAAACCCCCCACATTCAAAGACTGCAGTGATATAGGAAAACACAATACACAGATAGATAATAGGATTAGCAAAAGGTGAGGCCCTACTGACTAAATAGGACAGGATAGGAAAGAGGCTGATGGTGGCCAGAGAAAAACGCTGAAAAAAATCCAAAAACCTGATAGTACAAAAAGCCCTCAGATCGCTAGATCTGAACTCCGTCCTATACCAGGAGGTCTTGTCATACCAATGCACAGAAAGCAGGAACCATTACAAATTCAAGAAGCAACAAACACATGGACTAATAGGAGCAATACTCCAAACATAGCTGCAGGGAGATTCCCAGCTAAGCAACTGAGAGGGAAGATCCCTGCATGCAAATAAACTGAAAACAACCACAGGAAATGACAAACTCAGAAAAGAGCAAAAATAACCAAACAACAAATAAAGAGCCAAGCACTTATCTGTGGTAGATGTGGTCTGGAGCAGGATGAAGCAGGCTGATGTACAAAGAACAACTGACATCCGGCATAGCCTGCTAGCAGACCAGGGTTTAAATAGGCAGAGAGTTAGCAATGGAAACGCCCATTGCTCAACACACCTGGTCTCTGTCCAAACCATTCCTGGCCACAAGAGGGAGCCTCACAGTAGCAAAAGCATAACTGACATTCACAACAGTACAGGCTCCATCCAGATCCTGACTTCAACCCGTACATTGTAAACAGACTGCAGCCCATACATTATAGGCTTAACCCCGGCCTGTGCTAGTGTGCTCTGGTGGGTGCGGTAAGCAGCACACTGCACTAAAGTCACAGAAGAGCTGCAGCAGATTTACCGGCCTCCCGGACCTGTGCTGTGTGTGTGACTCCTCCCCCCACACCCCAGTACTGTGAGTACTCAACCTATTGCTGCCCCCCACTCAGTGCTGTGTACCCCCCTCGTGCTGTGTGTACCCCCCTCATGCTGTGTGTACCTTCTGTGCTGTGTACCCCCCCACCCCCCAGTGCTGTGTACCCCTAGTCCTGTGTACCCCCCAGTGCTGTATGCCCCCTAGTATAGTGTGTACCCCCTAATGCTGTGTATACCCCTAGTACTATGTACCCCCCAGTGCTGTGTGTACCCCCCAGTACTGTGTGTACCCCTTAGTAAAGTGTGTATTCCCTAGTACTGTGTGTATTCCCTAGTACTGTGTATACCTCCTCAGCACTGTGTAACCCCCCAATGCTGTCCGTGCTATCCTAGTGCTGTCTGTACCCCCTGAGTGATGTCTATGCTCCCCCAGTGCTGTCCGCACTACCTAATGCTGTTCATTCTGCCACCAGTGCTGTCCATGCCACGGTCAGTGCTGTCCGTGTCCCCCTTATGCTGCCCATGGTCCCCAGTACTGTGTGCCACGCCTCAGTACTGTGTACCCCCAGGACTCTGTACTCGCCACTGCTGTTTGTACCGTCCCACTGCTGTCTTTGTCCCCCAATGCAGTCCGTGCCCTCCTGGAGATGTCTATGCTCTCCCAGACCTGTCTGTCTCTGCCTAGTGCTGCAACCTAGTGCTGTCCATGCTGCCATCTAGTGCTGTACGTGCTGCCACTTAGTGTTTTCCGTGCTGCCACCTAGTGTTTTCCGTGCTGCCACCTAGTGCTGTCCATGACTCTGCTAGTGCTGTCCTTGTCCCCAGTCATGTCTGTGCCACCGCCAGGGCTGTCCATGCCCCCCTAGTGATTTATATGCCCCAGCATCTCCTGTATATGTGTCGCCCAAGGTTATGGGGTACTTGGTCTCGGGTGGTGTATAACTGGGGAAATGTCACTTGCTGGCTGTTGCCCACTTCCGTTCCCTGGGTGCTTTTTAAAAGGTATATATTTACAGGGGAGATTAAATGAAAGTTTATCACGTGACGCCACTTGCGGGTTGCGGCTATGTAAATGGAGCCGCCGCTGCACAGTTTTCACTACTGGGGCTGGTGTTGGTGGCAGCCTGGATGTTAGGCCCTCCACAAGCAGGTCCAGGCCCCAGAGGACAGATGATGTAGATGGGTGCTGAAAGAAGGTAAGCCACACAGAGGATTGCACTGTAACTGGTTCCTTTACTCATAGTCAGATGGAAACTGGTCACCCGAAGAAGGCTAGTGCTGACTGCAGGTCCCCTTAGTCCCAGTGCCGGTTTAGTGACCTGGTGGCTTCTTTCCCCTGCACCTCTCTTTGGTTGGTCGGTCCCTGTAGCTTGGAGCAGCTGGGGGTCACTCCTGGTAGTCTCTTAATGGTAGTCCATATGACGGTAGCGTGAACCCTGTGGGGTCGGAGTCTCTGGTAATGATGTCCGGTTCTCCTGTTGTTACTGAGTCCCGAACTTCAAGGTCAGTGAGGTCCTTGATAGTCCCCTCACTATGCAGAGTTTATCAGGTCTCCCTGGAGCGTTTGCCTGACCTAGAATTCTGTACCCTATTGGTGCTGTGGTTCTCGGAGTTTTCCACTGTACTCCTCCTGCACCCAACCGCCCGGGCCCTCAGGTCGCTGTCACACTCCTGTCACTCTCTTCCTCTCTCTGTCACTGACTCCTACAGACTCACTGTCTCACTGTCCTCTGTCTGCCCCTCCCACCTGGTCGTCTAGTGGACTGGATTGGCTCCACCTCTAAGTGGCCATTCATTGGTCCAACCCTAGTCTGGCACCAGTCTATGGGGAATTTTGGGGAAAAACAGGGATTAACTGGAATGTTTTTGTTGTTACTGGCACTGGTCTTCTGGGTCCCTGGGGGTAGGCCCTACATCCTGGTGGGGAAGCAGGACCTTGTAGCTCCCTGATAACCTCAGGGGCGCTACGTATACACCCCCAATCCCTCGTGTGATCTGTGATGTACATGCCCCAGCCTCTCTTGTAGCCTCTCCTGTGATGTGTATGCCCCAGACCCTCCTATGATGTGTATGCCCCAGACCCTCCTGTGATGTAAATGCCCCAGCCTCTCTTGTGATGTACATGCCCCAGCCTCTCCTGTGATGTATATGCCCCAGCACTTCTTGTGATGTATATGCCCCAGCCTCTCTTGTGATGTATATGCCCCAGCCCTTCTTGTGATGTATATGCCCTAGCCCCTCTTGTGATGTATATGCCGCAGCCCCTCTTGTGGCCTCTCCTGTGATGTGTATTCCCCAGACCCTCCTATGATGTGTATGCCCCAGACCCTCCTGTGATGTAAATGCCCCAGCCTCTCTTGTGATGTACATGCTCCAGCCTCTCTTGTGATGTATATGCCCCAGCCCTTCTTGTGATATATATGCCCCAGCACATCTTGTGATGTATATGCCCCAGCCCCTCCTGTGATGTATATGCCCCAGCCCCTCCTGTGATGTATATGTAGCGCCCCTGGACTATCAGGTCGTCACAGGGTACTGCAAGCTTTTTCTCTTCAGTGCAGTATTCAAATCCCTCATGGTTCTGCGTCCCCATCTTACAGTGCTGCCTCCAACAGCAAATGAAATCCTAGATACACCCTGCACCACACCTACCAGACACACCAGTGGGCGGCTTAAGTGGAATAGGATCGCCCACCTAGGGGTCAGGAAGGGGAGGTGGGGAGTGTCAGAGTAGAGTGAAGCAGAGGAGAGTAGTGTGCTGGAGTAGTGAAGTGGAGGAGGCAGGGAGCGGTGGCTCTCAAGAGTAGTTATCTAGGTTGCAGACGGTGGTCTGGACCTAGAGGAGACTAACCCCCAGTCGCAGGTGATTAAGGCACGCTGCCTGGACCTGTTAAAGAGAACGGTCAGCAGCCTGGTCCTATCACCGGTCCTGGTCGAAGGCACGGTGGGATACACGGACCCTAGGTTGGGGAGAAACTTCAGGCAACCTGGCAATTAACCTGTGGAGAGTGGAGCCTTTATGGCCTGTGACCTTTTTCCAGTGACACCTTGTCTTCTAGTTGGTCCCTTTAGCCTGAAACCTTAATTGGGTCCCGCTCCCCAGTATGGCTAACTGGGTGAGCTTGCTCTCAGGGTTCACGCTTGGGATTTTCTGGACCGTGTAGTGGGAAAGTCCTATCCCCCTCGTTGCGCTAGTACCCCGATTTTGGAGCGGGTGGATGATGGATCTTGAAGGCTCCGTCCTCGTCGGGTAAATTGTCAGGATGCCTGAAGCTACTTCGTGATCTAGGGTCCACGTACCCCGTCGTGCCCTGGCCCCTGCCCGGTGATGGCACAAGGCCGCTGGCTGTCCTCCTCGACAGTCCGTGCCCCTTGTCACGATCCCCTACGACAGGGGTCCAGCTTCTACCAGGTCCAGACCAACGTCTGCCACCTAGCAGTTCACGGAGCCCAGCTCCTGACCTCTCCTCTCGAGAGTAACTCCACAACTAACTGTCTCCTAACATTCCTGACCCCCCTTACCAACCCCCCAAGTGGGCGACCCTATTCCACTCAGGCCGTCCACTGGTGTGTCTGGTGGGTGTGGTGCAGAGTGTTGCTAGGATTTTGATTAGCCTGTTCTTGGCAACACCAAAGGTGAGGGACCTGTAACCAAGGAGGAGATGGATATTGCACAGTAGGGCAGATTGCACAATACCCTGTGACGACCTGATAGGCCAGGGCGTCACATATAGGGTCACACATTTTACACTCATTAGTCAACTAATCACTTTCCCTAACTCCATTATTATCAGGAACCATTCCCTCTCAAAGGGGTGAGAGGGGGAACAAAAAGGAGAAGTATTTGGACTCAGAATGGAAGACAAAAAAAAAAAAACCCACAAGCTACATATACCACTATCCATGTTTGCCATGTGTGGCGCCCAAGGCTTCAGTCGCCACAGGGCACTGCATCTCTCTTAAGATGTAGTACTCATTCCGGCACAGTTAGGTGCTTTCCCACCGGCGGAATGGCCTGGTGTAGAGAGGGGTGTGGCCATCATGAAGCATAGGACTTTCACGATCACTAGAACAACCACCTGGGGGGCGGGCACCACTTGGGGAAAAGGGAAGTAGCATCTTCACACTTAGTTAGCCCTGATCACAGCTTGAGGTGAGGAGCACAGTTAAGACTTTGGTCCAGGCACATTCTCTTTACCTTCACACTTCTGGGAGCACCACGAGACCCGTGGCTTGGAGCAGGCTGCTCGGCCCAGGTTCTCTACAGCTACACGGGATTCCAGGGTCTGCGGAGAGTGCAGGAAACACCCGCAGCTTGTTCCTTATTCTACAAACACCGGGATTGGAGGGACCCCAACCAGAAAGGACTCACAGTGGGAACACGAGCAGTGACCTCGAATTGCTCAGGATCAGCTGGGGCTCCCCACGGCGGTGAGCGGCATCTCCCGGGTAAACCAGAACTGTGAGTAAAGAAACCTGAACCTGCAGAGACTGTGTCCGCCTGTCCTTGCCGGCGCCCCGTGCTTCGGCGCCCGCCATCACCACAACACTCATCATCCTCCCTGGGGCACGCTCCACCTTTGGGGAGCAGAAAAATCTTAGCTGCTACAACCATCCGCCCCAGAGGACAGCGACAGCAGCAGCGGCTAATTCCCTGGCCGCGTACCACAGGTGGTGTCACGAGACATACCTCCACCATCATCCCCCCCACCTTCTTTATTGTACACCTTGGAGTCACAAAACTGGGCAAAGGGCCACCCGTGACATCCCCCTGACCCGACATTACCGGCCCGGTGACGAGTACTACAACCCCTTCTGCCCCGTGGGTGCTACACATGTATAGGAAAAATACTCTTTACACTGATAATTGCACACATATTAATGTATATCATGCAAATATATATATAAATTTTACATGCAACATAATTTTTTATTACAATGTAAACATCCATATTTAGCATATGTACAGAAAAAAACCCTTTTACATGGATAATCACACAGACATTATTGTACGACCCTGAAACTTGGTCCCAAAACTACCGGACTAAGTTAATTAACTGATTGAGGTCTGGACTCTAGGTCCTTTCCCAACCAAGTCCCGACTGAAGACAACAGCCCACCGAGGGGGATAAACGCCACCTCTCATGCTTAGAGATTCCACGGGCCAGCGTCTGCAGGCAAACGGGTTCTCCCGACACTCAACACCGGGGAGCGGGACTCCCGTTGCTGAAGCACGGGCCGTCCACAGCTACACAGAAGGTGCAGGAGAAAGGCGGAGACCACCAACCCGATTGGGTGACCAGACGCAGCCGGCTGCGGGCACCGACCACCATCTTTTTGGTTTACCAGAGACTCTCGTGCATCTGTAGTGAGTACAACTGTGCCCTCGGGCCACGCACCACCCTGCACCGCCAAGCACCCACATACCATCCACAACGGGCCCCGGGACCATCACCCTTGCCCATGGAGGGGTTAACACCTTTGCTGCGCAACATCTTCCCCGAGTGCCTAGTAAACAGCAGCGGTAGTGTCCACATTCACCACAACCCGTGGGTGGTGTCACGAACTCTAACAAACAAACCACGGCCTCGGACGTAACCCTAAACCCCCCTTCAAAGTGCCAGCCCCTTTCAGAGCGAAGTGACCCCCGGTCTGGAGGCGCTCGAGCCACCGACAAACGAGCCCGGAGCCGAGCGGCTCAGCTGCAGCCGAGCGCAGGGCGGTACACATCCACACACACACACAGAAGACAGTAAGGCCTAAAACACACTTCCGCAAAAAAAACGTGCGTGTGACACGGTACGTTTTTCGGGTCCGTGTTCCGTTTTTTTGGGGCGTTTCTCTGGTACGTATGGCATCCGTGTGATGGCGTATGCAAGCCGTGTGTACGTGTAAAATGTCCGTGTTTGTGTGTAAAATGCCCGTGTATGTGTACGTGGAATGTCCGTGTGGAATGTCCGTTTGTGTGTTGCACAATGTCGTTGATACATGTCGGCTGACAGCAGACAGAGTTGCGCGATGAGAATGAACTCGGATGAACTTCACCCGACTTCATTGTCGAGCCGCGGCTCTGTCTGTGTGCCGCGTACTGATTAGCGGTCACCTGTGAAGGATTCACCAGTGACCGCTAATCCCCCAAGTGACTGAAGTTAGCAGCCCTCTCTCATACTTACCGATCCCCGATCACCAGCGCGGCGAGGAACAGCTGTGCAGAGAATACGCGGCAACAATTACTTGCCTGACAATGGAGGGCTTTTTCGGGCTTATTAAAGTGGTGAACCAGGGTATATGTTTGTGTTTTTATTTCTAATAAAGGATTTTTTCGGGTGTGTGTGTGTTTATTTACTGTCACTTACAGATTAATCATGGAAGGTATCTCGGGGAGACGCCTGACATGATTAATCTAGGACTTATTGGCAGCTGTGGGCTGCCAAAAACTCCTTATTATCCCGATTTGCCAACGCACCAGGGCAAATCGGGAAGAGCCGGGTACAGTCCCAGAACTGTCGCATATAATTTATGCGGCAATTCTGGGCGGCTGCTGACTGATATTGTTAGGCTGGGGGGCTCCCCATAACGTGGGGCTCCCCATCCTGAGAATACCAGCCTTCAGCCGTATGGCTTTATCTGGCTGGTATTAAAATGGGGGGGACCGCATGCCGTTTTTTTTAATTATTTATTTATTTATTTATTTTACTGCACAGTATAGACCCGCCCACCGGCTGCTGTGATTGGGTGCAGTGAGACAGCTGTCACTCAGCGTGGGGGGCGTGTCTGACTGCAACCAATCATAGGTGCCGGTGGGTGGGGAAAGCAGGGAATATGAGATTGATTAATGAGCGGCCGGCATTTTCAAAGTAATTGTTGCCGCGTATTGTCTGCACTGCTGTACCTCGCCGCGCTGGTGATCGGGAAGCGGTATGAGCCGGGGGAAGAAAAAAACCGAGTGGCAATGTAAGTATGACTGAGAACAGCAGAAGAAAAGGTAAGTATACTGAATTTAATTTAAAAAAAAATAAAAATAAGATCGCTAGTGTAAAAACGCACATGCACGAAACGTGCTGAACACGGACATACTCCGTGTGCGGTCCGTGCAGGCACGGACCCATAGACTTTAGAGGGTCCATGCCTGCGTGATGCCAGCCAAAAACTGACATGTTGTCCGTGTAGAAAAGCGCACACACGTACTTATCACACGGACACACATTCCGTGTGATTTTACGTGTGTGTGCCATCTACCATAGAACAACATGGGTCTCCGTGTGTACGTGTCTCCGGTATGTGCAAATACGTACCGCACACGTACAAATTAAACGGATGTGTGTTGCGGGTCTCAGAGATTCAGGAGGAAAACAAAGAAAGTAAGGAAGTGAAAAACAACATGAGTATACTCCACCACCACACCAAGCAAAAAGCACCAATAAATACAACTTTAAAAAGTGTCTGGGGCACCATACCTCACAGACCAACAGAGAATAAACTATAGCTGGCATGGGTAGAAGGATTTCCAACAGTGTAAATAGGAGGGGAGCAAATGTGATAGGTCTCCCCACAAGTTGTGATTAAAGGAGCAAAGAAAATAGCAGAGATTAACCCTTGCTAGCCTGTCTATGAATCAGCACACAGCAGGTCAACTCCCTGTGTTGATCCCAGACACCAGAGAAACCATCGGGCAGAGTGTGAGAATCTGCAATCTAAACAGAGTCCAATGCCACCATGACAGTCGGCAAAGTTTGTGCAAAACTCTGTGTGACAGAATGTCTTGATATATTTGTTCTTTCATCCTTCCTTCAATTACGTGATGTTGGTCAGTGCTTTATGCTGTAAAAACGCCTCACACAATGATGTTCCCACTTGCAAACTTCACTATTGTTATTTTGTTTTAGGGTGATATGCAGTTCCTTTTGGCCTCCAAACATGGTGTGTATTATGGCATCCAAATAGTTCAATTTTGAGCTCATCTGACCAGACTATATTCTCCCAGGATTTCACAGGCTTGTCTGATGATTGTTGAGCAAACTTTAAACGCACTTCAACATGCTTTTTGTTCATCATTGAAGTCTTGTGTGGTGAGTGTGCATACACGCCATGGAGGTTGAGTGCACTACTTATTGTTTTCTTTTAAATACTTTTACCTGCTGATTCCAGGTGTTTCTGTAGCTCTCCACAGGTAGTCTTTGGCTCTTGGACAACGAATTTGATAACTCTTTTCACTACGCTCTCGGAAATCCTGCGGAGATTACCTGGTCATGGCTGGTTTATGACATGATGTTCATACCACTTCCAGATTATGGCCTCAACAGTGCTCACTGGAACCTTCAGCAGTTTAGAAATCCTTTTGTAACCAATGCCATCAGTATGTTTTGCAAAAATAAGGTTGCGTAGGGCTTGAGACAACACACAAGTTTTACCCATCATCAGACGTTTCTTGTGTAGCACCTTGGCAATTAGTGGCTTTTTCATAAGCTATCAGTTGAACCAGTCAATCTTTCACTAAAGGCTGCTTTCACACGCAGCGACATCGCTAGCAATATAGCTCGTGAAAGCACCCGCCCCATCGTTTGTGCATCACAGGCAAATAGCTGCCCGTGGTGTACAATATCGCTAGGAGCCGTCACACGTACTTAACTTCCTAGCGACGTCGCTGTGGGCGGCGAAAAACCTCTTTTTTAAGGGGGCGGTTTGTGCGGCGTCACAGCGATGTCACACAGCAGGCATCCAATAGAAGCGAAGGGGCGGAGAGCAGCCGCATGAAAGTTATGCCCACCTTGTTGCTAGAGGATGCAGGTACGGTGTTGTTCGTTGTTCCTGGGGTGTCACACGTAGCAATGTGTGCTGCCTCAGGAACGACAAAAAACCTGCGTCAAGCACCATCAACAATATTTGGGATTTGAACGGCGTGTCAACGATCAATGATTAGGTGAGTATTTTTGCTCGTTAGCGGTTGCTCGTACGTGTCACACGCAACAACGTTGCTAACGAGGCCGGATGTGCATCACGAATTCCATGACCCCAACGACATCTCGTTAGTGATGTCGTTGCGCGTAAAGCCCCCTTAAATAGCAGGATTGCTTTCTAATTATTGATAGGTTTGAGCTGGTGTCATGACTTTCCATGGTTTTTTGCACTATTCTCTCTTAACTAGTTCAATACTTTTTACTTGTGTCCTTTAAGGCCGCTTTACACGCAACGACATCGCTAAAGAGATGTTGTTGGGGTCACGGAATTCGTGACGCACATCCGGCCTCATTAGCGACGTCGTTGCATGTGACACGTACAAGCGACCGCTAACGAGCGATAATACTCACCTTATCGTTGATCGTTGACACGCTGTCCAGTTCCCAATTATCGTTGCTGCTGTTGGACACAGGTTGTTCGTCGTTCCTGCGGCAGCACACATCGCTATGTATGACACTGCAGGAATGAGGAACTTCACAGTACCTGCGGCCACCCACAATGAGGAAGAAAGGAGGTGGGCGGGATGTTCGTCGCGCTCATCTCCGCCCCTCCGCTTCTATTGAGCGGCGGCTTAGTGAAGGAGAAAGAGAAAGGAGGCGGTTCGCCGGTCACAGCGACGTCACTAGGTAGGTAAGTCTGTGTGATGGGTCCGAGCGATCCGAACGATTTGCCCGTGATGCACAACCGATGAGGGAAGGTACGCACGCTAGTGATATCGGTAATGATATCGCAGCTTGTAAAGCGGCCTTTATTATTACACATAACTTTAATGGAATCTGTCACCAGGTTTTTGCTCCCCATCTGAGAGCAACATAATTTAGAGACAGAGACCCTGATTCCAGCGATGTGTCACTTATTAAGCTGTTTCCTGTAATTTTGATAAAATCAACGTTTTCTCTCCTGCAAATCGATAAGTAATACAGAGCATGAATATCGTGGACTACCCGGCAGCACGCCAAGTAGTCGTCTAATGATAATATACTGCTGATTAAACAGTGATTTTGATTTTATCAGAGCTACATTAAGCAGCCCAGTACGGTAAGTGAAACACAGTTGGAATCAAGATCTCTGTCCCTACATTATGCTGCTCTCAGATTAGGTGGCAAAAACCTGGTGACAGAGTCCCTTTAATTTAGGGACATCTATGGTTTAAAGGGAACCTGTCATCAGAAATTTACCTGTAAACCTAAAAGTTTCCCCCTCTGCAGATCCTGGGCTGCATTCTAGCAAGCTTCTTATAGTTTTTGTGGCCCCCTTTTTACCAAAATAAATACTTTATAAACTTGTACCTTTTCGTATACAAATTTTGTAAATCGTCCATGGAGGCGGGCTCTCTGGGATCCGTTGCTGTTCCTCCAGCAGATTTACGCCGCCCCCGAACGCTGAATTTCAAACCTCAGGATGCCGCCCCTGGGCGCCCGTGGTCCCGCGCATGCACTGTGCGACTGTAGCGGTGCCGAGCACTATGTCCACGTGTGACCGCTGGTGACTCTTTGCGCGGGCACGAGGTTATGGGCGGCGCTGTGAGTGTCATCAGCAAGTGCCACCCATAACCTCGTGACCGCACTTTCCCCTTTGCCTCCTGCATTCTGCTCGTAACCTGTGGTGGCCTGATCCGCTCCTCCCATCTATTTCCTGCTGCAGGGCAAGATGGGAAAGGTGACGTCGGATCATTTGGCAAGCGCTTGCGCAGAACGCAGGAGGCAAAGGGGAGAGCGCGGCCACGGTATTATGGGCGGGCACTTGCAATGCAATCACAGCGCTGCCCATAATATCGTGCCTGCGACCACGTCACCAGCAGTCCTCGCGTGCACGGGACCTCGGGCGCTGTGGGCGGCGTCCTGATCTATGAAATGAAGCAATGGGGGACGGCGTAAACCAGAAGGAGGGACAGTAACCGACACCACACGGCCCGCCCACATGGAAAATTTACAAGAATTGCAGGCAAAAAGGTACAACTTTATAAAGTGTTTTATTTGGTTTAAAAGGGGGCACAAAAAGTACAGGAAGCTTGCTAGAATGCAGCCCAGGAGCTGTAGAGGGGTAATCTTTTAGATTTAAAGCTCAATTTCTGATGACAGGTTCCCTTTAATGTATTTGCCTGTGTGGATTGGATGAGTTGTTATCGATATCTGGTAAGAAATTCATGTCAATGGCACCTTTAGAAATGTATTTATTTATAAAATTGTTGACTTGTTCAATATATATTTCACCTGCTGTATCTATATATATAATTGCCTTATTCTGTCTGTCTGTCTGTCTGTCTGTCATGCTCCAAAATTGTGTCCTTACGGTGACACAAAGCTGATTGGCCGCTGGGCTCGCCATGGCCCCGCCCCCCACACGGATTGGCCTCTCGCCCCAGCTCTCTGCAGGCCCCGCCCCCCTCACGCAATGCACGCTTGCTCTGGCCCAACTGACACGGAGCTCCGACTCCCAGGTGAGTACACACACATCAGATCACACTCACTCTGACACACACCTCACACATCACATCCACACACTCAGAACATCCTGGGATATCGCTTGTTTCTACACCGGCTCCGTCACGATCCCAGCAGCGCCAGACATAACCTTGCGATGCTGGGATCTTGACGGAGGCCGTGAACGCTGGTAACCATTATACACATCGGGTAACTAAGGTCCCTTGGTTACCCGATCTGTATCATAGTTACCAGTGTACACCGGCTCCGTCACGATCCCAGCAGCGCCAGACATAACCTTGCGATGCTGGGATCTTGACGGAGGCCGTGAACGCTGGTAATCATTATACACATCGGGTAACTAAGGTCCCTTGGTTACCCGATGTGTATCATAGTTACCAGTGTACACCAGCTCCGTCACGATCCCAGCAGCGCCAGACATAACCTTGCGATGCTGGGATCTTGACGGAGGCCGTGAACGCTGGTAAACATTATACACATCGGGTAACTAAGGTCCCTTGGTTACCCGATGTGTATCATAGTTACCAGTGTACACCGGCTCCGTCACGATCCCAGCAGCGCCAGACATAACCTTGCGATGCTGGGATCTTGATGGAGGCCGTGAACGCTGGTAACCATTATACACATCGGGTAACTAAGGTCCCTTAGTTACCCGATGTGTATCATAGTTATCAGCGTACACCGGCTCCCGGTACACATGTGCAGGGAGCCGGCATTATACTCCTCTCCCCCCAGGACTACTCCTCCTATTACAGTCCTCCTATTATACTCCTCTCTGAGTATAATAGGAGAACTATTATAGCATGGGGGATGTAGCACGATGGGGGGTGCGCAGCATGGGGGATGTAGCACGATGGGGTGCGCAGCATGGGGGATGTAGCACGATGGGGAGTGCGCAGCATGGGGGATGTAGCACGATGGGGAGTGCGCAGCATGGGGGATGTAGCACGATGGGGAGTGCACAGCATGGAGGATGTAGCACGATGGCGGGTGCGCAGCATGGGGGATGTAGCACGATGGGGAGTGCGCAGCATGGGGGAGGTAGTACGATGGGGGATGTAGCACGATGGGGGATGTAGCACGATGGGGGGTGCGCAGCATGGGGGATGTAGCACGATGGGGAGTGCGCAGCATGGGGGATGTAGCACGATGGGGAGTGTGCAGCATGGGGGATGTAGCACGATGGGGAGTGCGCAGCATGGCGGATGGAGCACGATGGGGGGTGCGCAGCATGGGGGATGTAGCACGATGGGGGGTGCGCTGCATGGGGGATGGAGCATGATGGGGAGTGCGCAGCATGGAGGATGGAGCACGATGGGGAGTGCGCAGCATGGAGGATGGAGCACGATGGGGAGTGCGCAGCATGAGGGATGGAGCACGATGGGGGGTGCACAGCATGGGGGATGGAGCACGATGGGGAATGCGCAGCATGGGGGATGTAGTACGATGGGGGATGTAGCACGATGGGGGGTGCGCAGCATGGGGGATGTAGCACGATTGGGAGTGCGCAGCATGGGGGATGTAGCACGATGGGGAGTGCGCAGCATGGGGGATGTAGCACGATGGGGAGTGCGCACCATGGCGGATGGAGCACGATGGGGGGTGCGCAGCATGGGGGATGTAGCACGATGGGGGGTGCGCAGCATGGCGGATGGAGCATGATGGGGAGTGCGCAGCATGGAGGATGGAGCACGATGGGGAGTGCGCAGCATGGAGGATGGAGCACGATGGGGAGTGCGCAGCATGGGGGATGGAGCACGATGGGGGGTGCGCAGCATGGGGGATGGAGCACGATGGGGAATGCGCAGCATAGGGGATGGGGCACGACGATGGGGGGTGCGCAGCATGGGGGATGGAGCACGATGGGAGGTGCACACCTCCCCCCAACACACACACACACACACAGGGAACCACAAACACCGCCATACACAGACACCCACACACACAGACAACGCTGCACACACACAACACCCAACACACAAACACCGCGGCATACATAAATATACGCACATACCGCACAACACACACATTGCACAAAACATACCTTCCCCCAAAACACACCACACCCACACAAACCGCGCAACATACACACACACAACGCGACAGACACACAGCGCTCCACAAACAACGCAACACACATACAACACCGCTCTCACCCCCCGCCACACCCAGACAACACCCAGAACATGTACAGCGCCCTACACAAACACTTGGTAACTACACACAACAACATCTATATATATATATATATATATATATATATATATATATATATATATATCTATATCTATAACAAAAATCATACATGAACTACACAATACGTAAATTCTAGAATACCCGATGCGTAGAATCGGGCCACCTTCTAGTATATCATATATGTCTATGTTTCATCAACTAGTGGTTGTGATGTGAATTGCAGCATGTCAAGGATGTTCCACAACATGCACAATTAATTATTGAGTTTTTGGTGTTTTGCTCTTATTTTCTTGTTTACACCAAATTCATTATTCTATTTGGGCCTTTTTTTTAAAGTCTATTGTATTTGTCTTCACATATTTTTTCTTCTTATTGAGAAATGTGTTCATGGTTTAGGGTTTCCAGATGTTTTCAAGTAATTAATGATTTGCAACAATTCAAACATTTATTGCAACTGTACTTCAGCACTACCCAGAAGTGATTCTATGGAAATCAACAATTTTTGCAAAATTTTGCAAGAGGCATGACTTTTTACATTACAAAGTTGAAAGAAACATTAATAATAGAAGAAAAGACCATTTTTACTTTGTGCAAAATTCATGAACTGCGTGCTCCATGTTGATGAATTTGGGGCAAAGAAAAATCAGCGGATACCACAAAATAAAAAAAGAAAAATTATTAAAAAGACAAACGGCAAATTATGATTTGGGCCCATTGTGTTAATTTGTTTTATGAGAAATTGGAGTATTTAGCCAATTTTATGAATAAATAATGGTGGACATTCTGTCTTTATCTCTCTTCTGTCATCCCAGTAGTGTGTAATGCTCGGAGACTTAGGAGGATCTGATGCAGCCGCCTGCTTAGTAGAAACAGTATGAGTACAAAAAAACAGGACTGGAACCGCACCTGAGACAAATGACCGCTTCAAATCCTGAATGTCTCAATGGAGAGTACACTGTGCCTCGCAGTACAGCGGTGTTCCACCCTCTGCACAGAATATGCAATAGTCCACATCAAGAAGTAAAAACAAGGGTGGCACTCATGGCCTGTCTTAGCTATATTTTACTAGTGAAGTCGCACAGGGCGACGGCCGGTAGAAGGCAGAGGGGGCACCACAGGGAGCAGCAGTTCACTTTCATTTGCTCCTGTTCTGCACAGGCTTCAGCAGAGGGCGTCCTCCACTCCTCTATGCTCTGTGTCGTTTTGTTCCGTCTTCACCAGAGAAAGGGGGGAGCGGCGCCTGCTCTGCTGCGGCCAGAGAAACTGCTGGGAACACCTAAAATCCTGGAGGCCAGGAAGGAAAAAGGTTTCTATGTAGGTGAGTATAATGTGCCGAGTCATATATGTCATGTAATATGTGCTAGCTATATGTTATGTATAAGATGTGTGTGTATGCTGTATAGTGTGCAATATCTAGCTGTCTGACTATGGCTATCCATCCTATCTATTTGTCTGTCTAATATTTATCTATCTATCTATCTATCTATCTATCTATCTATCTATCTATCCTAATATCTATCTATTCCTTTATCTATCTAACCATGTATCTATCTATCTATCTATCTATGCCTCTATCTATTTATCTATCTATCTATCTGTTTGTCTATCTTTAAGTCTGATATCTATAATTATTATCTATCCAGCATTGGTCTGGTACACTGAGTCAACAGGCAATGCTGTGTATAGAAGTCTATGTGGAGGCTCCTGCTGTGTGTAGAAGGCTGTGTGGGGGCTCCTACTCTGTAAAGTAGGCAGTGTTGGGTCTCCTGTTGTGTACAACAGGAAGCTGTGAGGGGGGGGGGGTTGGGTGGGTGCTCCTGTGTATATGAGGCTGTGTGGTTGTTCCTGCTATGTGTGTATAGGAGGCTATGAGGGCCTCCTGTTGTGTATAAGAGGCTGTATGGGGACTCCTGTGCATAGAAGGCTGTATGGAGGCTCCTTTTCTGTATAGGAAGTTTTGTGGGGACTTCTGCTGTGTGTAGAAGGCTGTGTGGAGGCTCTTGCTGTGTAAAGTAGGCTGTGTGGGGCTCCTGCTGTGTACAGAAAGCTGTGGGGGGGCTACTGCTGTGTATATGAGGCTGTGTGGGTGCTCCTGCTGTGTATAGGAGGCTGTGGGGGCCTCCTGCTGTGTATAGGAGGCTGTACGGAGACTCCTGTGTATAGAAGGCTGTGTGTGGGCTCCTTTTGTGTATAGGGAGGTTTTGTGGGGGCTTTTGCTGTGTATATGAGGCTGTGTGGGGCTCCTGCTGTGTATAGAAGGCTGTATGGGGGCTCCTACTGTGTGAATAAGGTCCTGTGGGGGATCCTGTAGGTATTACCATATAGTTGTAGTATGGTCCTTAGAGTTATCTGCTCATGTGGACCCCAAACACCCCATTCTGACCCTGCATCTATCTATCTATCTGTGCCACCCCTGCAGCAGATCGAACTGCTCGGATCCGGGGGTGGTGAATACTCTTGGCCCGAGGGTCTCCGGACCCGGGTGCTAGGGGCCACACTCAAATGAAGAAGGGGGTATTTACAGGGGAGATACAGTTTGTGACACCTCCCGTGGTGTACAGTAAGTGGGAGTACCACCGCTGCTGTTGGGAGTACCCGGGGTGATGGAGTGGGCAGCAAGGTGTCATAGCCCTCCATGGGTAGGGGGAAGGCCCCGGGACTCTGGATGAAGCTGTGGGATGCAAGGGGGAGCGCAGGCTCGCTAGTTGCAGGGGTTAACTGGGTACTTACTCAGCAAGAAAGCAGATGCTGACAACCGGGTAAACCAGGTCTCTGGGTGCCGCTGCCCTCTTGGGGGAGCTTGTCCAGGTCCCGTCCCCTGCAGCACTGCCTGGTGGTCAGTGACCTGCCTCCTGGCACAATTTAGAGTGACCTTTGTGGCTCGTTAGCTTGGAGCTTTCCAGGCCCCGCTCCCCACTATGGCTAAGTGAGGGAGCCTGCTCTCAGGAGCTCATGTTTGGGATTTCAGTGGGCCATTTGTTAGGGAAAGCCCTATCCCCCTCGTTGCACTAGTGCCCCCGATCTCTGAGCTTTGTGGGAACAGTCCATAAAGGCCCTGTCCTTCGCAGGTTAATTGCCAGGTCGCCTGAAGCTTCTCCCCGACATAGGGTCCGTGTACCCCGACGTGCCTTCGGTTCGGTGATAGGACCAGGCTGCTAACCATCCTACTTGACGGGTTCCAGGCACCTAGCCTCAATCCCCTGCGACCAGGGGTCCGACCCCTGTAGGTCCAGACCACCGTCTGCGACCTAGTCTGCTTCTCCCCTGTGAGCTACAACTCCCAGTATCTCAGAGCTCCTCACAGCTCGAGGGTTACTACTCGACTGACCTGACACCTCCCACCTCCCTGTCTGTCTAGGTGGGAGGCCCTATTCCTGCTTAAGCAGCCCACTGGTGTCCTGACAGGTGTGGTGCAAGATGTATCTAGGATTTGTGAATGCTGGTGGAGACAGTACTGCAGGATAGAGACCCAGAACCATGGGGGTTTGAGCCCTGCACGGGGAGGGCAGATTGTGCAGAACCCTGTGACGACCCGAATAGTCCAGGGCGTCACATATCTATCTATCTATCTATCTATCTATCTATCTATCTAAATATCTATCTATCTATCCATTTTACATAGTATCTGTATATGTGTGTGTCATGTATATGGTGTAATTTATGCAAGGGAACAATGACTGGGCCTGTGAGTGATGGGAGCCATTGCTATTTCTTCAGGTACATGGTTGAACACCATTGAGGATCAAATGGCCAATGGCTCCCTGTTCCACACTTGCTCTGCAGCTGTGAGCCCCTAATAGATGTGATGATATCAGAGGGCGCCTGTGAAGTGATGTATGCATTTATTTATTTATATTTATTTTACCCCCTGCATATGCCCTACACCTGTCATGTATAGTGTGAAATGTGTATGTGTGTATTATATTGGTATAATTTTCATGCTTGTAATTCTGAATATTGACCTGCCCTATCCTAAAGGTGTGTAATATCCACTCTGTTAGGATTGCACTTGCCGATTAGATCGTTTGTCATGTGATTGCTCACATGCAATTTGCAACATGTTGTCATCTGCCGAATGTTTTCTCCTGTTCTCTCATTTGAAAATATGAGAGAAGCAGGAGGAGACATCATTCGACAGATGACCACCCATTTGCAAACTTTTAATTGATCACATGACCACTCAAATCGGCAAGTCACATCCTAAGGGGCACTTTGCACACTACGACATCGCAGGTGCGATGTCGTTGGGGTCAAATTGAAAGTGACGCACATCTGGCGTCGCAGGCGATATCGTAGTGTGTAAAGCCTTTTTGATACGATTAACGAGCGCAAAATCGTTGTAATCGTATCATTGGTGTAGCGTTGGTCATTTCCATAATTTGGATGTTACGATGTTGTTCCTCTTTCCTGCGGCCGCACACATCGCTGTGTGTGAAGCCGCAGGAGCGAGGAACATCTCCTACCTGCGTCCTGCGGCTCACGCCAGCTATGTGGAAGGAAGGAGGTAGGCGGGATGTTTACGTCCCACTCATCTCCGCCCCTCCGCTTCTATTGGCTTCCATTGGCCGCCTGCCGTGTGACGTTGCTATGACACCGCACGACCCACCCCCACTTAATAAGGAGTCGGGTCACCGGCCAGAGCGACGTCGCAGGGCAGGTGAGTGCATGTGAAGCTGGCGTAGCGATAATGTTCGCTACGCCAGCTATCACCATGATATCGCAGCTGCAACGGGGGCGGGGAGTATCGCGCTCGGCATCGCAAGCATCAGCTTGCGATGTCGTAGTGTTCAAAGTGCCCCTTACAGCGTATGTTACACACTTTGGGGATTTAACTGGTCAATGTGTAGAATGTCAGACAGAGTGGCGACACCTGGACTGGACTGGGCAGTAGAGAAGGGAGAAGCCACTGGGGACTGGCCTCCTGGGTTCGTCATCCTATTTGCATCATTCCTGGACAGATTTGATCTGAAACACGGCAGTATCAGAGTAAGGCTACATTCACATGACCGTTCAATTTTTGCGGGCCGCAACAAATGGTCCGTTTTTTTCACGGATGCATCCGTGTGGCATCTGTGTGACATCCATTCCATTCCGTATACGGTCCGTGTGTCATCTGTGTGTCATTCATGTGCCTTCGTTTTTTTTGCGGACCGCAAAGAACGGAAGCAGCAAGATAGATAAATAGATGAGTAGATATAGAGATGGATAGACAGATATAGACAGAGAAATAGAGGGATAAATGAATGAATGAATGAATGAATGAATGACTAGAGGGATAGATAGTTGGATAGATAGATAGCTAGATAGATAGATAGATAGATAGATAGATAGATAGATAGATAGATAGATAGATAGATGAGAAAGACATATTGAATGTCCCACCTCCCTGCATATTCTAAGCTGGCACCCTTTTGTGACTTTCATGTGGCACTAAAGGGTGCTAAGCCTTGTATTTAGCCAAAAAATAAATAAATAATTTAAAAAAAACAATGACGTGGGGTTCCCCCTATCTTTTGTAGCCAGCTAGGGTAACGCAAACGGCTGCAGCCTGCAAGCTTCACCTTGACTGGTAATCCAAAATAGAGAGCACCCCACGCTGTTATTTTAAATTAAATAAAAAATTTAAAACAAAAAACACGGGGTCCCCCCCAAATTGGATCACCAGCCAAGGTAAAACAGACAGCTGTGGTCTGGAATTCTAAGACTAGGGAGGTCCACTGTTATTGGACACTCCCCAGCCTAAAAATAGCAGGCTACAGCTGCCCCAGAAGTGGCGCATCCATTAGATGTGCCAATCCTGACACTTGCCCCAACTCATCCCATTGCCCTGGTGCGGTGGCAAACGGGGTTATATATGGGGTTGATGCCAGATGTGTAATGTCACCTGGTATCAAGCCCTGGGGTTAGTGATGTCACGCATCTATCAGATACCTGACATCACAAACCCAGTCAGTAATAAAAAAAAAATTGACAACAAAAAAAGTTTTATTTTAAAAAACACTCACCAAAACATTCGCTTTTTCACCAATTTATTGAAAAGAACAATCAAATCTGGGTCCGACGTAATTCAATGAGGGGGTCCCACGACGATCCATACCATAGTCACTGTCCCAGTCAATGAAGAACAGAAAGTTCCCCATTGGCTGGGAGAGCAGTGCAGTGACCTGAGCTAACATCAATAGGTCAGCCCAGGTCACTGCAGGGGATGACGAGCGCTACTGTCAGGAGGTTAGATGAAGAGTTGCACACCAGTCACAATGTATAGGGGAATAATGAAAAGCATAACTGCTATATGAATACTAGACTGAAAAATACAATGGACTATCTGAAATAAGTGAAAAACATGAAAATGGTATCTGCATAACTGCTATGAAAAATAGAAATGAGAGATATTTAGCCATTGTATTGATCAATGCAAAGGAGCCCCAAAACCAAACGCCAAGGTAATCTCTATTTTTGGGGTCCCTAACCTATGTGTAACCTCACCTGCAGTTAAAAAACTTGCTCTGTATGGGAAGCAAGGGACCAAGCTATATATGTGTGAAATAAGAGACATGGCTATGGGTGGGGCAGGGTTCTCAGACAAAAAGTGCATACTAACTAAAGAATGTATGTCTGGAACACCAATGGTGTGAACAGGGTGCAAGACTCAAAAATATACAACTAAACAATAGGATAAAGAGTTGCACACCAGTCACAATGTATAGGGGAATAATGAAAAGCATAACTGCTATATGAATACTAGACTGAAAAATACAATGGACTATCTGAAATAAGTGAAAAACATGAAAATGGTATCTGCATAACTGCTATGAAAAATAGAAATGAGAGATATTTAGCCATTGTATTGATCAATGCAAAGGAGCCCCAAAACCAAACGCCAAGGTAATCTCTATTTTTGGGGTCTTGCACTTTTTGTCTGAGAACCCTGCCCCACCCATAGCCATGTCTCTTATTTGACACATATATAGCTTGGTCCCTTGCTTCCCATACAGAGCAAGTTTTTTAACTGCAGGTGAGGTTACACATAGGTTAGGGACCCCAAAAATAGAGATTACCTTGGCGTTTGGTTTTGGGGCTCCTTTGCATTGATCAATACAATGGCTAAATATCTCTCATTTCTATTTTTCATAGCAGTTATGCAGATACCATTTTCATGTTTTTCACTTATTTCAGATAGTCCATTGTATTTTTCAGTCTAGTATTCATATAGCAGTTATGCTTTTCATTATTCCCCTATACATTGTGACTGGTGTGCAACTCTTTATCCTATTGTTTAGTTGTATATTTTTGAGTCTTGCACCCTGTTCACACCATTGGTGTTCCAGACATACATTCTTTAGTTAGTATGCACTTTTTGTCTGAGAACCCTGCCCCACCCATAGCCATGTCTCTTATTTCACACATATATAGCTTGGTCCCTTGCTTCCCATACAGAGCAAGTTTTTTAACTGCAGGTGAGGTTACACATAGGTTAGGGACCCCAAAAATAGAGATTACCTTGGCGTTTGGTTTTGGGGCTCCTTTGCATTGATCAATACAATGGCTAAATATCTCTCATTTCTATTTTTCATAGCAGTTATGCAGATACCATTTTCATGTTTTTCACTTATTTCAGATAGTCCATTGTATTTTTCAGTCTAGTATTCATATAGCAGTTATGCTTTTCATTATTCCCCTATACATTGTGACTGGTGTGCAACTCTTTATCCTATTGTTTAGTTGTATATTTTTGAGTCTTGCACCCTGTTCACACCATTGGTGTTCCAGACATACATTCTTTAGTTAGTATGCACTTTTTGTCTGAGAACCCTGCCCCACCCATAGCCATGTCTCTTATTTCACACATATATAGCTTGGGCCCTTGCTTCCCATACAGAGCAAGTTTTTTAACTGCAGGTGAGGTTACACATAGGTTAGGGACCCCAAAAATAGAGATTACCTTGGCGTTTGGTTTTGGGGCTCCTTTGCATTGATCAATACAATGGCTAAATATCTCTCATTTCTATTTTTCATAGCAGTTATGCAGATACCATTTTCATGTTTTTCACTTATTTCAGATAGTCCATTGTATTTTTCAGTCTAGTATTCATATAGCAGTTATGCTTTTCATTATTCCCCTATACATTGTGACTGGTGTGCAACTCTTTATCCTATTGTTTAGTTGTATATTTTTGAGTCTTGCACCCTGTTCACACCATTGGTGTTCCAGACATACATTCTTTAGTTAGGAGGTTAGATGAGACTTGATGTGAGAACGTGGCGGGCAATAGAAGGCAGTGAGAGCGCTGACGTCAGGAGTACAGGAGATCATCACAGCAGGTAATGATCTTATCTAACCTCCTGACAGCAGTGCTAGTCATCCCCACAGCTGCCCACACTGTAGTGTGAGAAGCTCCTGATACTGCAGTGCGGGCAGACACTGACTGACACACTGCTGTGCGGGCAGACGCGGGGCTGGAGCGGGACACAGACTGCACGGGCACCCAACGGAGGTCACAAGGAAGTGCTTCCATGTGACTTCCAGAAATTTTGCGGGCCCATTGACTTGTATTGACTCACAGTCCGTTATTACGGAACAGAATAGGACATGTTCCATAATAACGGAACGGACATACGGCATCCGATGTATTTTTTTGTAGGATCGGATGCACACGGAAGTTCTTCCGTGTGACATCCGCATCCTACACAAAAGACATTGAAAGGATGGTCCTGTCCGTGGGTCTGCAAAAAAACAGGAACTGACCAGGACAAACGGAACAGTCATGTGAATGAGCCCTAAACCATACACAACTGCAGTAATCAAGCCCATTCCTTCCACCTGGGGGTCGTGCAGTAGAAATCGTCTGTCAGGTTCCTTATCTTGTTGCAAAACAACATTGGAGTCCCATCGTGACATGGCGTCACTGCTGTCTGCACATGACCTGTAATAGTTTATTGTGAGTATGACAGCCATTCTATGAATGTAATGCAATGTTTGCAGCTGAGGTGTATTATGAGGCTCTACAGCAGCTGACATGTGTATTATGAAGTTCTGCAGCAGCTGACGTGTGTATTATGACATTCTGCAGCAACTGACGTGTATATTATGAGGTTCTGCAGCCGTTGAGATGTGTATTATGAGGTTCTGCAGCACCTAGGTTGTGTATGAGAAGGTTCAGTAGCAGTTGAGGTGTGTATTATGAGTTTCTGCAGCAACTTGGTTGTGTATGTGTCGCGGGCGGAGGAGGGGACACTGCGCTCACCCACTGCTCGGGTCCGGCTGCTGCTGCTCGCTCGGTGGCTCGAGCGGTGGGCCGGATCCCGGGGACTCGAGTGGCGCTCCTCGCCCGTGAGTGAAAGGGGTGGTTTGGTGTAGGGGTATTGCCTGTGACGCCACCTACGGTTTGTGGTGAGGTTGGGACATATCTGTACGGGGATCCCGGGAGCGTTGACAGGGAGCAGCTGGGATGTTTTCTCCCCTCCGTGGGTAGGGGGTTTTTCGTGGTCACGGGGCCCGGTGGTGGAGGTCGGAAGATGGGTTGCGGGGCCTGGCCGGGTTTAGAGTCGCGGGGCAGCGTGGTGCCAGACGGCACGGTGGTACTTACTCAGCCAGTAATGCACACGGAGTCTCCGGTAAAACAAACGGCTGGATGGACGAGTCCCACAGACAGCTGCGGCAGTCACTCCCGGTAGGTTGGCGGTAACTGTCTCTCCCTGTACCGGTGTTCTGTTCTCGGCCCCAATGGCTTCCCACTGATAGCCCGCTCCCCAGCGGTATGTTGGCTAAGGGAGCGCCTTCCTTTGCCCGCAGGCTCTGGCCCTGGGAGCTCTAGCTCTGGCGGTAGCTTTATCTCCCTCATGGTTTGGACGGTTGCCTTCAGTCGCGTCTTTACTGATGGGAAACCCCGGAGGTTCCCGTCGCTGACGGATTTGACCGGTTTTACGACGACTCCTAGCCTGGTCGGGGTCCGTAGGCCCTGCCGGATGGTGCTGGCTTCTCTTCGCTCCCCGGTTCGGTACCGGCGGGCCACCACCTGTCCCCGGTCCTCACGGTTGTGCGTCAATTGGCCTCTCCTACAGACGGTCACCACCGTCTGCCAACCTTGTTGTCAGGTGCCCGGGCCACGTACCCGGACACGGCCAGTCAGTTCCTCCACTACTACTTCCTCACTCTCCAACTCCTCAAACTGTTCTCTCCCCCTTTTCCCGCCTCCAAGACTGTGAACTCCTCTGTGGGTGGAGCCAACCGCCTGGCTCCACCCCACCTGGTGTGGACATCAGTCCCTGGAGGAAGGCAACAAGGATTTCTGTTTGACTTCGGTGTTCCTAACCGGGGAGTAGGGTGTGTTGTTACAGTACCTGTGACGTCTTGGCTTGTCCAGGGCGACACATTCCCCCTTGGTTAAACGCAGACCATCCGCGGGCTGCTCGTCCATCACCGGTTTTATTTTCACAACTAGAAAAATAGAAAACGGTAAAACACACATATAAAACATAAGCATTCTTTATAAACTTCCCATAACGGGAGGCACTTTCTTTTAACGTTACTAAACGGTTGTCTTTTATTAACGGTAATGGCTTCCGCTATCTCCCCGCCCAAACAACCTGACCCTGATGCTGCCCCTAAGAAAATGGGCAGCACCCCTTGCCCCAGTCCAGAAACAAATTGCCCGAGCGGGTACGTTCTCTTTAAGGGGACCCACGTCCATGGGGAACCCCTGACCCCCGGAGGATTGCCACTGGTTACGGTAGTGGCGGGCCTGGGCCATCCATTTCCTCCAGGCCCATCCTCCCAAATCAGCCTCTCCGGAGGCGGTTATGGTATCAAACCAACAATTTAATTACAGTCCACTAAGTTTGTGGTTGCCCTGCAAGTTCTCGGGCTTGTCCGTAAAAAGTTCCTTACGCAACGGCTGCAGAAAGTTCCCACGGGGACCAGTTGCCGGCAACGGCCGGTTCAATCACGGTGTCAATCTGATAAACTTCTTCGGTTGATTCAATCTTATCATTCAACAACATTTAACAACATACAGGAACATCAACCCCCTAGATGTTAGTCTCCCTGTACCTAAGTGGGGGTCGACCTAGGTTGGGACGTGTGGACCTACGGGGGCCAAGGTTGGTGGTGGTAGGCAGTGGAGTAGAAGGCACAGCTAGTCTCTCCCCCCGGCTATCATGTGGGGCAGGCAGAGGCATAGGGCAGCTGGGTGCAGGCACATCCCTGGGCGCTGGGGCATCAACGGTCACTTCCACTTCTTTTTCCTCCACGGGTTGTGGGAACAGTATTACAGGAAGGATCACTGCGCCGTTCTGTGTTGGCCAATCGGCCGGGAAATCGCCCATCATGGTGTGGATTACCCCTTTCTCCTTCCCCTCAGCCGGTTCAGTGGCCGGGGCTTCAGTTGCCGTCCTCAATGGTGGGGGACACCTCTTCAGGTGATCTCGGGAAACCGTGGCCGAAGTCTTCCCCTGGTCACGGCTGATCTGGTAGGCCTTTCCATTCTCCCAATTGGTGGGTTGTATTACATACGGGGCCTCCTCCCACTGGTCGTCGAGCTTGTGGGTCCTTCGCTTTCGCTTCAAGATGACATCTCCTGGCATGAAGGGACCTGCAGCCACCTTTTTGTTGAAGCACTGCTCTTGTTGTTTCCGACTCTGGCACAAGTTCTTTTCTACATAGTCCTGGACCTGTCGGTACTGTGCTCTTCGTTGAATGTCCCATCCCGCGGTTGAAGGGAGCACTTCGGGGGCCTCCAACCCCATCTCTAGGTCCACTGGCAGTCGACCAGGCCGAGCTCTCATCAGGTACGCCGGTGTGCACTTTGTAGAGCTAGAAGCAATATTGTTGTACATATCAACCAGGTCAGGTAGTTTCTCTGGCCATGGGTTCCGCTCCTCCAGCGGCAACGTCTTGAGGAGGTTCAGGACCAAGTGGTTCATCTTCTCGCACATGCCATTGGTTTGGGCGTGGTAAGGCGTGGTCCAAATTTTCTTGCAACCGTACAGCTGGCAGAATTCTTGGAACACCTCCGCTTCAAAGGCCGGGCCCTGGTCGGTAAGTACCTTCTCCGGGTATCCATGTGGCCGACAGAAATAGGCCTGGAATGCTCTAGCGGCGGTACGGCCGGTCAGGTCCTTGACTGGGACAACCACCATAAATCTTGAATAGTGGTCCACAATGGTCAGGGCATAAGTATACCCACTTCGGCTAGAGGTGAGCTTCACATGGTCGAGGGCCACCAGCTCCAGCGGTTGATGTGTAATGATTGGGCGTAGCGGGGCCTTCTGGCTAGCCTCATCCCTTCTTCTCAGTGTGCAGGGACCACATTCTCGGCACCAGGCCTCCACAGATTCCCTCATCCCGCTCCAATAGAACCACTCTCTTAACAGCATTTCCAGCTTTTTCCACCCGAAGTGTCCGGCACCGTCATGGTATGCCTGGAGGGCAGTGGGCACGTTAGCTTGAGGAATCACCAGCTGGCGAACCTTCTCGTGGGTCTTCGGATTGATTAACTCCCGATACAGCTTCCCTTGATGCAGGTATAACCGAGTTCGTTCCCGCCACAAGCATTGGGCCTCGGTAGGGGCAGCAGGGTCCATTCCAGCCGAGCCCTGTTCCACCAGGGTTTTGACCAGGCGGACAGCGGGTGCTTGGTCCTGGGCTTCTTGCCACCCCTGACTGGGCAGCGGATCCAGGCTCACCTGCTGTTGATGGACGCGCAACTTCTCGACTGGCGGCCGGTGAAACGCAGGTAACTCGATCTCTTCGAGGTCATCATCGTCCAGCCCCTCTTCTGACAGGTGGGGCATCCGGGACAGGGCATCGGCGTTGGCATTTGTACGGCCAGCCCGGTATTTGATAGTGAAGTCGTAATTGGCCAGCCTGGCCACCCACCGCTGCTCCAATGTACCCAGCTTGGCTGTATCCAGATGGGTTAGTGGGTTATTGTCCGTGTAAGCGGTGAACTTGGCCGATGCCAGGTAATGGCGGAACCGCTCGGTGATAGCCCACACCAGTGCCAGAAGCTCGAGCTTGAAGGAGCTGTAATTCTCAGGGTTCCTTTCGGTGGGTCGGAGTTTTCGTCTGGCATAAGCGATCACCCTTTCTCTTCCGTCTTGATTCTGGGCCAAGACCGCTCCCAAGCCCACATTGCTGGCATCAGTGTAAAGGATGAAGGGGAGGCCATAGTCGGGGTACGCTAGGATCTCTTCCCCGGTCAACGCCGCCTTCAGCTGGCGGAAGGACTCATTGTGCTTTTCATCCCACACTAGCAGAGTCCCGGTAGGCCTACCACCCTTGGTCTGTCCCACGAGGAGGTGTTGCATGGGGGCAGCCATATTCGTGTACCCTTTTATGAAGCGGCGGTAGTAGCCCACTAGGCCCAGGAACTGTCTCACCTCCCTCACCGTAGTCGGCCTCGGCCAGTCCTGTATGGCAGTGATCTTTTCCGGGTCTGGGGCGACGCCTTCCGCGCCCACCATGTGTCCGAGGTATTGTACCCTGGGCTTCAACAAGTGACACTTGGAGGGTTTCAGTTTCATCCCATACTTGGCAAGGGACGTGAACACCTCAGTTAGGTGCTCCAGGTGAGCTTCGTATGTCTGTAAGTACACGATTACATCGTCCAGGTACAGCAAAACTGTCTCAAAATTCAGGTGTCCCAGACAGCATTCCATTAGCCGTTGGAAGGCTCCAGGGGCATTGCACAGCCCAAACGGCATGCTATTGAACTCACAGAGTCCCATGGGGGTAGCGAAGGCGGTCTTTTCACAGTCTTCGGGAGCTACGGCCACCTGCCAGTATCCGCTGGTGAGGTCGAGGGTAGAGAAGTAGTTGGCGGTCCTCAGCGCGGCTAGAGATTCTTCAATACGGGGTAGAGGATAGGCATCTTTATGGGTTATCTGGTTGATCTTCCAGTAATCCACACACATCCTCATTGTGCCATCCTTTTTCTTGACCAGCACCAACGGAGCGGCCCAGGGACTGCAGCTATCCCGAATAACCCCTGCCTCTTTCATGTTTTTTAACATATCTTTGGCGCATTGGTAATGTGCGAGCGGAATAGGCCTATACCTTTCTTTAATAGGGGTGTGCCTACCGGTGGGTATGTAGTGTTGGACCCCTTTAATCTGCAACAAAGTCCAGTGGGTGTTTGCTGAAAACCTGCTCGTATTCCTACACTACCCGTTATACCCCGTCCCTGTGATGTGTTGGGGTATCGTCAGTGCTTACATGCAGCTCTCGACACCACTCACCCAACTGGTCAGGGGGCGTGTGGCGAGTGGCGGAGGGCGAGGAGGTCGGGGAGACTGTCTCTTGGATAGCGTGGGGGTCCAGGGTTAGTAGTTTGGTAAGGTTGGTGTACCGTGGGAGCCTAACCTCTTCCTCTGCACAATTTAGCACCCTCACGGGCACCCTTCCCTTCTTAACGTCCACTACCCCCCTGGCGGCCATTACGGTGGGCCAGTGTTTTGAGGGCATGGGTTCTACCATGGCCGGGTAATCACGCCCCTGGGGACCTACCGCTGCCCTACACCAGACCATCATTTCGCTCCGGGGAGGCACAGTTAAAGGGGCCACATCCATCACTCTCACTCCTCCAATCTCTCCTCCCGCCGAGTTCACTTGCTGCCGGTACATCAAGGCCCGAATCTCCCACTGCACCGCCCTTTGTCGACCTCCCGCTGCGGTGGCGGCCAGCTGTTGCAGTAGGGTCAGCACCTCACTCATGCAATGCTCCATTACATTCGTTCCTAGCACCACTTTTGGGTCATGATCGCTGGGATTATTCCTTATCACGACAATCCCTTGGTGTTGTAGCTCGGTTCGTCCCATGGTCATAGCCACATGTTTGTACCCCACTTGGGTCAAAGGGAGGCCATCAGCGGCAATCAATGTCATGCTGCTATCTGGAGGGGCAAGTTCATCATCCCCCCAATAACGTTGATACAGTGTATACGGTATCGTGGTTACCTGAGATCCAGTGTCCAGGAGCGCCATCAGTGGGACGCCGTCCACAGCCAGAGGGATGATGGGGTGGGCCCCGATGAACCGGTCCCGCCAGTCGGGGGGGCCACTGGGTTCTACTCCTGAGGATTGGCCCTTGGCCCCATGGGTTGTTCGTTTAATGGACACCGTCGGGAGTGACCGGGCTTGCTGCACTTGTAGCAGATTGGAGGTCCATACCGTGGGTCAGTAGCCCTTCTCCGCTGCATCCAGGGAACATCTTCGGGACGATCGGCGAGCTGTAACCCCCCCAGGGGCCTGGGTCTCGTTGGAGGCTGTAGTGCGGCGAGGATCTTGGCGAGGTCTCCATCCATACGGCGGACCTGGGCAGCCAGCTCCTCCATCATTCCGCCAGAATTCACAGGCGCTACCGGCATTGGGGGAGAAGGAGCTACCACGATGAGAGCCGTCTCAGGACACGGGGCCGCTTCCGGGACTTCGGATGCCAGGGGCTGCAGAGCCTTAATGGCCCGTTCTTTCAACACAGCAAAGTCCACATCAGGGTGCTCTAAGGCCCACAGACGCAGCTGTTTATGGTCCTCCGGGGATCTCATCCCCTGCACGAATTGCTCCACCAGCATTTTGTTACTATCAGCATCATTAATGGGGTCCACCCGCTTCAACATCCGGAGAGAAGTTTGCAGACGCAGGGCATAGTCTCTGATGCTGTCGGTAGGCCGCTGTCGGCATTGGTAAAACTGCATTCGCCGCTCAGCCCCGGTGCGGATTTCAAAGGCAACCTGTAGCTTCTTGAAGATAGTGGCCACAGAGGACCAGTCCCCCTCGGCCCAGGTCTCCATCTCCTGCTCAGCTGCGCCAGTTAGTTGCCCCAGCACCACATCTGCACGCTGCTTCTCAGTCAGGGGGTACAGTTCTAAAGCGGGCTAAGCTTTTTCCGGAAGACCTGCAAGGTATCAGGTTTCCCGTCGTACTACGGCAGCCAGGTAGCTCCGGGCACATAGGGCAAGGAGAACGGCATCACCTGAGCAAGGGTGGAGGCCACGGCTCCCCCCGCTCCTGCGGCCAGAGCACGGCCGGGCCCATTCCCATCTGCCGGCACGTCTGCGGCTACGTCCACCGCTCCCCCAGCGGCTTCGTCGACATCTTGTTTCCGTCCCCCCTTGGTGTCTTTCCAGCACCTCCTCTTCAGGGGCGGAGCTTCGGCTTTCGCTCCTCCACTGCTTGGGAAGACGCTCGAGCGGGGACTTTTCGCGCCCAATATGGCGGTTTCTGAAAATTTTCGGCCGGACACCTCCGGCGGGACACGGCGCACCTCTACCAGACGGCAGAGCGGTAAGATCCTGTTCGTGACGCCAAGTTGTCGCGGGCGGAGGAGGGGACACTGCGCTCACCCACTGCTCGGGTCCGGCTGCTGCTGCTCGCTCGGTCGGTGGCTCGAGCGGTGGGCCGGATCCCGGGGACTCGAGCGGCGCTCCTCGCCCGTGAGTGAAAGGGGTGGTTTGGTGTAGGGGTATTGTCCGTGACGCCACCTACGGTTTGTGGTGAGGTTGGGACACCACCGCTGCTCTGTACGGGGATCCCGGGAGCGTTGACAGGGAGCAGCTGGGATGTTTTCTCCCCTCCGTGGGTAGGGGGTTTTTGGTGGTCCCGGGGCCCGGTGGTAGAGGTCGGAAGGTGGGTTGCGGGGCCTGGCCGGGTGCAGGGTCGCAGGACAGCACGGTGCCAGACGGCACGGTGGTACTTACTCAGCCAGTAATGCACACGGAGTCTCCGGTAAAACAAACGGCTGGATGGACGAGTCCCACAGACGGCTGCGGCGGTCACTCCCGGTAGGTTGGCGGTAACTGTCTCTCCCTGTACCGGTGTTCTGTTCTCGGCCCCAATGGCTTCCCACTGATAGCCAACATACTGCTGGGAAGTGGGCTAAGGGAGCCCCTCCTTTGCACGCAGGCTCTGGCCCTGGGAGCTCTAGCTCTGGCGGTAGCTTTATCTCCCTCATGGTTTGGACGGTTGCCTTCAGTCGGGTCTTTACTGCTGGGAAACCTCGGAGGTTTCTGTCGCTGACGGATTTGACCAGTTTTACGATGACTCCTAGCCTGGTCGAGGTCCGTAGGCCCTGCCGGATGGTGCTGGCTTCTCTTCGCTCCCCGGTTCGGTACCGGCGGGCCACCACCTGTCCCCGGTCCTCACGGTTGTGCGTCAATCGGCCTCTCCTACAGACGGTCACCACCGTCTGCCAACCTTGCTGTCAGGTGCCCGGGCCACGTACCCGGACACGGCCAGTCAGTTCCTCCACTACTACTTCCTCACTCTCCAACTCCTCAAACTGTTCTCTTCCCCTTTTCCCGCCTCCAGGACTGTGAACTCCTCGGTGGGTGGAGCCAACCACCTGGCTCCGCCCCACCTGGTGTGGACATCAGTCCCTGGAGGAAGGCAACAAGGATTTGTGTTTGACTTCGGTGTTCCTAACCGGGGTGTAGGGTGTGTTGTTACAGTACCTGTTATGTCCTGGCTTGTCCAGGGCGCCACATATGATATTCTGCAGCAAAGGGGTTGTGTATGATGAAGCTCTTCAGCAGCTGAGGTGTGTATGATGAGGTTCTGCAGCAGCTGAGGTGTGTATAATGAGGTTCTGAAGCAGGAGGTTGTGTATGATGAAGTTCTGCAGCAGCTGGGTTGTGTATGATGAGGTTCTGCAGCAGCCGAGGTGTGTATTATGACGTTCTGCAGAATATTACATGATTTGTTGTGAAATTATCCAACAAAATAATTTGCAGCATTGCCAGCAGGTGTGATTCTAGACTGGTTAATAAAGGGATTTTGGTATATATGCTGTAGTTCTTCCGTACACAGCGCCCCCCTCCTCATGGTGTGTATGTGGTACTGCACTTCAGTCTGCTCAGGTCAGCGGCGCTGAAAGGTAGTGACACATATAACCTGAGGACTCTTTGCTATGCAGAAAGAAGAGATTTTTTTCTAATTTCGTACAATCCCCTTTAGCATCTGTTTTACTGTTCTTTCTTCATACACATTCGCACAGTGTGCAATCTGACATACAATATAAACCTTCTGTCTTCTGAATAAGACTGATTTCTGTAGTCTAACTTGTTAATTGGTCAACAGGTATTAATGCGGTAAAACTAAGGGAATACAAATAGCACAAATAAGTACTGAGCACATAATGTACACAACTATGACATTTACCTAATAGACGATTCAAAGAGCAATGGAAAGCAGATTAATATACCGCGCCAAACCACAGGAGTCAAAATGTTGTTAGTAAATCCCTTTTTCTTTATTTTTACAGGTCTACGCGTTTCAGGGACATATCCGTCCCCTTCCTCAGGACAATGTACAGAGAATACTAACTTACCTAATAGAGGAAGTGCACAACAAAATGGAGACTGCACATGTAACACATGGATTCCTAATAGACACGATCTCCCTGTGTAATCATTATGATGTCTCAAACAGAAGTAAATCTCTTACCAGATATGCTTTAATAAGTATAATGGAGTTTTAGGTAAGAGTAATGCAGTAGGACACAAATATACTTGTTTCCTGTGATGAATACTTTCTAAAAATGGTGGCCACTATCCAGCATGCCTAGGTATCTCCCATAATGCACTAGGCCATCTTACAAAGAAAATAATAAACACTGCAGATAACCACCACTAGATGGTGCTTAAACAACATTTAACATCACTACAATGCTATTAGCAATTGTGTGTGGCAATTATGAACTTTACATCTGATTTTAAACCTGAATGGGCAGAACATCTGTATTTTGGTCCTGAGTACATGCAACACTAGCTGGCTCCATCGTGTATTGTCTGGTATTCTCATCCTGTACATTTATGAGGTATCCACTGGATTTGTATAATAGATGCTGATCCCACCAATGGTGCCACGACTGGCGTGCTCACAGCCACGAGACTGCAGAGCTGCTATTCAAGTGCATTGGAATTTATACCATCTCTCCATGAAGCGCAGCAGTGCCTGATTCTTCAGACAGATGTGGGTCCCATTGGTGAGATCTGCATGTACTGTACATTATGTAATATCCACGGATAGATCATAAAGACCCCTATAAGTATGAGGTCAGATGTGGTGAAATGAATGTGGATTTGAGATGCACAAATTTGGAAGAGTTTATTGTACAATAAAGAGATTATTTTTGTTAGGATATAAAAAAAATGGCCTCTCGTCCTCGTTTGGTTCCTGGGAAACTGGGTAAAAATCAGTAGGGTGGGGGCACCAAAGGTCAGTATTGCACAGGTTACTATTTAGGCTAAGGCCAGCCCTGGTGGCACTCACCTCTGTATAAAATTCAATTTCTTCAATACACTAAAACGAAGTAGGTGGACAGGCGGATGCAAGGCCATGTCTGGACAACTGCCGTTTCGCACTGGGTTGGGCTTCAACAAGAGCTGCTTCAACAGGTGCCACCCTCGTTTTTCCTTCTTGATGCGGACTAGAAACAGCTTCAGCAGCGTTATGACACATAATTGTACATCTATATCATGTGTCAGTGTATTGTTGACACACAGGCTTGGTAAGAGAAAAGAACACATTAAGATCACTACTTTCTACAGAATCAAGATGCATATTGCTCCTTATTCATTATTGTATAGATTCAATAGGATTTATTCCAGGTCTGCCTGCAGCTTTCATTTTTGATCTATTACTGTGACACTTTGTGGTTTGTCTTCTCATGTGATTGCATTATAAAAAAAATAATCATTTAAATTGCAAACTCCTTCATTTTTTGTTTGATGTAAATATTCTGAGAATGAGGTTTTTATAGTTTGTGGATAAAAACTGTTATTTCACTGTTTCCTTTTCAATAGTAAAACAATTAATTTCTCATCTGTATAGTAACATACTGGTGTGACAGTGCCATATGTCAGATAGAGGGGGGATTGGCAGATGACGCCTCTACCCTCCCCTTATACAGAAGACGTCAGCAGTCACAGCCCCGGCTTCCATCAGTGTCTTCTGCTGCTGTCTTCTTCTTGTCTTCTCCTCTGTGATCCAGATAGATGTGGAGCGTCATGTCTCCTCACATGTTTCTTCCCTTCTTCATCACAGTTTATTATTTATCATGTAAGTATACTATATTCATTACCACTAGTAAATCTGTATCTGTCCGCACTGTTATACTCCATTACTTCATTATGTCCATATGATAAGTGTATCGTGGATCATTATTGAAGAAAAACAATTCTGTTCTTTCCATTTATCTAAATGCATTAGGCTGGTTTCTCAATATATCATTTTTTCTGAAGGAAATAACAGAAATTTAAATTAATACGTTTTTCAATTCTCTTCTGATAACAGGTTCAGTGCTGGGAAATGTCATCACCTCGGAAAGACAAAACGTGGAGGCGAAACCCGGAGAATCAGTAACATTATCCTGTACCTATTCCACTATTAGCTCTACCCCATATCTGCACTGGTATCGTCAGTATCCCCACCAAATCCAGTATATTCTCACCAAAGGAGGAAAAAGCTATTCATACTTCGAGCGTTATAGTTTAGATTTGGGGTCTGAAAAATTCAAATCCGAGACCAACGACACAACAACTTCTATAACCATCTCGAGGGTGATCGAGTCTGATTCTGCCCTGTACTTGTGTGCTCTGAGTGATGGAGCACAGTGAAGAACAAGTCATTGTTTGCAATGTCAAAAACGCCCTGTGTAATACCAGGTCATGGACACTAGGTGACAGAATACACATTCATATGGAGCACAACTTTAACAAGAAAGTAAAGCTACATTGTCTCTTGATACTTTTTGTAATGCAAATTGCCTCCTCAGAGAGGAAGAGGACTTGAGCTCTTTTACTACATGGAAGTAGCAATTCTAAAAGTCAATAATGACCCAGTAATGAGTCTTACCACATATCTTAGGATAATAATTGACTTTTAGTATTGCTACTGCCAGTAGGTATACGTACAGTAGAAGGAAAGATTTAACCTGAACTGCCATGTGGAATGAGGAGATCACTCAAGAATATCTTCATGATTATATTATTCAATGCATTTCAGAGTCAATAGAACTCCTTCTTCAGGAGCAAAATCACTGAAATCTTTCAACAAGCTTTATTCGAATGACAGAACTGAACAGGAATCAGACATACATGTAAAACTTTGTGTTGCGGCCTGGGATGTGAACAGGGTATTTGGTACGAGCCCCAAAGATAAAATAAAAAAAAGAAAAGATTTGAACCAGGAAAAGGAGGAGGTAGCCAACACTTTTTTGTGTGATTTGTGTTTTTCAAATCTACTTTTGCAGTTTTGTTTGGGGTTTTGTTTCTCAAAAGAACCTACCGAAAGCTAGAATCCCTCCAAAACAACAAAAAATTGAACCAGGAATAGGAAGTCCAAATAGAGGATGAGGTGGACATGTCAGTGTAGTTCTAAAGGGGGCTTTACACGGTAGCGATATCGCTAGCAATTTGTAGCGATAGCGAGCGTGTAAGTACCCGCCCCCGTTGTGCATGGGATTGTTTGTGATCGCTGCCGTAGCGAACATTATCACTACGGCAGCGTCACACATACTTACCTGGTCGGCGGCGTAGCTGTGACAGCCGAACAATCCCTCCTTCAAGAGGGAGGGACGTTCGGCATCACAGCGATGTCACCGCAACGTCACTAAGCGGCCGGTCTGCACACACATCAGTGATTTTTCACTGACCGTGTCTCCATGCGGCGTACATGAGTATCCGTGATTGCCGCACAGAAACATGTCTGTTTTTTTCTGGCATCACTGATGTCCCACGGACCACACTATGGTGTGATCCATGAAACACGTACTAGAAAAACATGGACATTTAAAATAAAAAGCTTTTTCAACTCACCTTCTCCAGTGATGCTGAGTTCGGCAGCTGCTCTTTGCTTCTTCCTGCTCAGCTCATTATGGCATGCATATTCATTTATGCAGCCAGAGCTGACCCGGAAGTAGCTGCAGAGGTGAGAGAGCGGTGGCTGGATGATGAATTGTGGGACTCTTCAGCACCATAGAGAGCAGGTGAGTATATGTCCATGTGCAATCACAGAGTACGGATCACGTATCATGGATTGCACATGGACAACCACTGTGTGCTGTGAATCATGGAGTATGAAGGGACATATGCATGTTTAACACGTCAGTGAAGAACGTCTGTGTTTTTCACTGAGGGGCATACATGTTACTAAGTGGTACACATATTACTGGGGGAAATACTCTTTACTGTGGGGCATATAAATAACTGGTAGCATAGATATTACTAAGGGGCATATAGCTCTGGTGTTGGGGCTTATACAGCTCTGGGGGCACATACAGCTCTGATGGGGGGGCTGGGGGCACACAGATCTGGTGAGGGGGGGGGGTGGCTGGAGGCATATAGCTCTGGTGAGGAGAGGGCTGGGGCATACAGATCTGTGAGGGGGGGTGGCTGGAGGCATAGAGAGCTGGGGGGCATATAGATCTGGTGGGGGGGGGTGGGGGGTATACAAATCTGGTGTGGGGGCTAAGGGGCATACAAATCTGGTGTGGGGGCTGGGGGTATACAAATCTGGTGTGGGGGTTGGGGGGCATACAGATCTGGTTAGGGGGGGTGGCTGGAGGCATATAGCTCTGGTGAGGAGAGGGCTGGGGCATACAGATCTGGTGAGAGGGGGCTGGGGGATGCAGATCTGGTGGGAGTGGGCTGGAGGCATACAGACCTGGGGGGCATATATCTGGTGGGGTGGCTGGGGGGTATACAAATCTGGTGTGGGGGCTGGGGGCATACAAATATGGTGAGGGGGGTGGCTGGAGGCATATAGCTCTGGTGAGGAGAGGGCTGCTGGGGCATACAGATCTGGTGAGGAAGGACTGGGGGATACATATCTGGTGGGAGGGGGCTGGAGGCATACAGAGCTGAGGGGTGCTGGGGGCTATATAGATCTGGTGGGGGGGCATACAAATTTGGTGAGGGGGCCATACAGATGTGGTGAGGGGGGTGACTGGAGGCATATAGCTCTGGTGAGGAGGGGGTTGGGGCATACAGCTTTGGGTAAGTGGGGGGGTCACATACAGTGTTCCTTGGTGTTCAGCTCCTCTTCGTGCAGTCTCTTTATCTGTGGACAGAGCTCAGCATGTTGCTCGGTAGCTTCGCCCACAGATGCACTTCCGTACACAAACAGCCCAGCAGTGAGCAGTGAGTGCACGCTGAGCTGCAGGTGCCGATTTAAAGTGCCGGCAGCCAGAGTGCTGCTGCCGCCCACCCATAACAGCGGCAGCACAGAGCCAGAGTAGTGAAGCAGCGCTCGGCTCTGCTCTGCTCATGTGCATTAGGAGGGGGAGAAAGTCAGACGGGGAGAGAGCGGGTGGGCAGAGCCACAGGACAAAAGCCTCACGATCGTGACACCGGGACACGCGCTGAAATCCGGTACAGTCCCGCTGTATCCGGGACGGTTGGGAGGTATGCCTACCAATATCTCATATATTTATATATTCTTTTGCACAGAACATTTTATACAGAATTGCAGCCAGGTCTCTTTTTGTTGGGCCTTGCATACTATAGTCACTGTCCCTGTATGGTGCACATTTTTAGTACTGGTGCAGCCCGCTGGCATCTAATAGGATGGGCATAACTAATAGGCTGCTTACCAGATACTGTGAACCTGCATGTGTGAACGGTGCCTTATGCAAGTGTGACGCCCTGGCAAAACCAGGGTGTCACAGAGCCTGCATAAATCCAGCAATGTATTTCAAAAAAGGAAGAGAATGGAGTAATTACACATATTGTGAATGCAAAAATATAATTTATTCAAGACACCAAACAAAATTGAAGACAAACATTTGACATGAATTTAAAAGGATGCAGTGTTACAGTGTACTGAAATACACTATGATGCGGAGGTTTTACACATGCTGTTATGGTTATAGTACAAAAGAATAAAATCATATGATAAATGCTGATCTTAATGCAAAGTATGGTCATACAGATTTTGCACAATTCATTTGCCGTGGGGTAAATACTTATGGCTATATCAATAATAGTGGCTCATATTAGTTCCATATGTAAATTTATTGACATATTCATACCTTAATTGCTATCCCATAGCCTGCCTGGTGAATGTATGAGTTATATGCTTTCTATGGACTGTTGTCCGGAGAGAGGTACAGTCACTATATGGACAAGTGCCAGTATATCCCTATTAGGCTAAGTTCACATTTCCGCTAAAATCTATCAGTCACAATCCGCTGCTCTTGTAAACAGCGGAATCCGTTTAGCGGATTCCGCTGCTCCCATAGACTTGTATGAGCAGCGGATTGTGACTGATGATGCTGCGTTGCACCCTCCGCCCGACTGATCAGTCGTGGAACGACTGACCGCCGGGCGGGGGGAACGCAGCATGTAACGTTTTTTGAGCAGCGAGATCCGTCGGATTTCGCTGCGCATGCTCTCTGGCTCCCTGCACACGTCACCAGCTTTGGTTGGTTACCCGATATTTACCCTGGTTACGGTGCAAGGAGCCAGCGCTAAGCGGTGTAGGCCCGTAACCAAGGTAAATATCGGGTAACCAAGGTAAACATCGGGTGCTTTGCTGTTACCCGATATTTAGGCTGGTTACGTGTGCAGGGAGGCCGACACTTCCCCGCTCGGCCCCGCCCCCTCCCGCACTCCGCACATGTATGTACACACACACACACACACACACCTGTCCCCAGCCATGCAGACAAGCACTGACACCCTCGTCTGGCCCCGCCCCCTGCTCGGCTCCGCCCCCTCCCGCACTTTGCATGTGCACACACACACATACATACATACATACATGCACATACACACACTCACTCACACATACACTCACCTGTCCCCAGCCATGCAGACCGCAGCACTTCTACTGACATCCTCAGCGCCTGGCCCCGCCCCCCGCTCGGCTCCGCCCCCTCCCGCACTTTGCATGTGCACACACATACATACATACATACATACATACATACATGCACATACACACACTCACTCACTCACAGATACACTCACCTGTCCCCAGCCATGCAGACCGCAGCACTTCCACTGACATCCTCAGCGCCTGGCCCCGCCCCCCGCTCGGCTCTGCCCCCGAACTCCGCCCCCCGCACACAACGGAATCCGACAAAGAATTCTGTTCTTTGTCATCCGTTGTACAGCGTATCAGTCACATGCGTCAAGCGACGCATGTGACTGATACAAATCAACGGAAATGTGAACTTAGCCTTAGGGCGGACTTTTCACCAGAAGCAGTGCTATATTGCATTAATAGGATCTATAACATTCACTGATCATACATAGCAGCTAGTAGTGATATATACCATATTATCTCAGATGCTGCTTAAATAAGGTGAACAGTTCACAAAAGGAATTATTCTGCAGGGCACAGGGAACACATCAATATGCGCATGAACATTCAGGTGCATCTGTCGCGGGCGGAGGAAAGGACGCCGCGCTCTCCCACTGCTCGGGTCCGGCTGCCGCGGCTGCTGCGGCCTGCCGCTGCTCGGTGGCTCGAGCGATGGGCCGGATCCCGGGGACTCGAGCGGCGCTCCTCGCCCATGAGTGAAAAGGGGAATTGGTGTTTTGGGATAGTTTATTGTCCGTGGCGCCACCCACGGTTGTGGTGATTTGTTAACACCACCGCTGCTCTGTATGGGGAGCCCGGGAGTGATGGTATGGAGCAGCCAGTTGTTGATGTGCCCTCCGTGGGTAGGGGTTGTGGTGCTCCCAGGGCCCGGTGATGGGATTGGGATGGCGGACAGGCGGGGATGGGGCCTGTGGAGGTGCAGGGGCGCAGGGACAGCGCTGTGCCGCACGGCACGGAGGTACTCAGCCAGTAAACACGACACAGTTCTCGGTAAACAAACGGCTGGTTGGACGGGTCCCTCAGATGGTTCACGGTGCTGATGTTCCCTGCAGTTAGCGGTGACGGTCTCTTCCCTGCACCTATATAAAGTCCTTTTGGTAGCGATGGGTTCCCACCGGTTACCCACTCCTCGGCTTCAAGCTGGGCTGAAGGAGCTCTACTCTTGCCCGCAGGCGCTGGCCCTGGGAAACTGGTGCCCTGGCGGTGGCGGTGTCTCCCCTTCACGGTCGGGCTGTTGCCTTCAATCGAGACTTGGTTGTTAGGAGACAGAGGTCCCCTTCACTGACGGATTTGGCAAATTATGGCGACTCCTAGCCTTGCCGGGATCCGAAAAGCCCCTGCCCTGGTGCTGACTGTTCTTCGTATACTGCTCCAGTACCGCCGGGTCACCACCCGTCCGCGGTCCTTCCAGCAACCTCCAAACAGTCCCCATGCAGACTATCACCGCCGTCTGCTGACCTTGCTGTCTCAGTCCGGGGCACACACCCGGACCAACTTCAGGCTTTACTACTGTCACTTTTCTGTCACTCTAACGCTCCACTTCACCTCCTTCTACTTCCTCCTCCTAAACTCATCTGCCTGGTTCTCCCGCCTCCAGGGCTGTGAACTCCTCGGTGGGCGGAGCCAACCGCCTGGCCCACCCCTGGTGTGGACATCAGCCCCTGGAGGAAGGCAACAAGGATTTTAGGTTAGCTTGGTGTACCTGCAGGGAATGTGGGGTGCATGTGGTGTTGTGACCTGTGACCCCTGGTTGCCCAGGGCGTCACATTCCCCCTTAGCAAAACGCAGACCGTCCTCGGGCTGCCCGTCCAACACCGGTTTTATTTTCCTTTTGTTTTTCTGTAAAAGATAGGAAAACGGTAACATATTTACAAGTTATGACATCATCCCACATCGGGAGGCACATTTCTTAAACGGTTTCAAACGGTGTACGGTTACGGTTTCCGCTCTCTCCCACCCAAGCAACCTGGCCCTGATGCTGCCCCTAAAGCCCAGGCAGCACCCCTTGACCCCAGTCCAGCACAAGTTACCCGAGCGGGATCTGTCCTTCCCCTCCAGAGGGTAGCCACCGGTTCCTGTCGTGGCTGGGCCCCAGCCTGCTCTGCTGTGGGCCCTCCCTCCAACCTGCCTCTCCGGAGGCGGTAATTGCGGAAACGGTAACGGTAACACAACTTATTTACAAGCCACTTAACGTTTGTGGTTGCCCTGCAAGTTCACGGGCTTGTCCATAGGAGTTCCTATGCATAACTTTTCAAACGGTCCCCACGGGGACAACGGTGCCGGCAACGGCCGGTTTCCAAATCACAGAAGAATCAGGTGACTTTTCGGTAATCATTTTGCTTATCATCATTTTCAAACTTTTCAACAAACACACACTGGTGGTCCCAACGGGGACGGTGCAATGGTGCTCCGCTGCCATTACTCATACTCTTCGGCATCACCTGAGGGAGGGGGCGCGGCGCTCACACGGGACTCCTGGCTGCCCCTTAGCTTAGCGTCCAGCGCAAACCACCCCCTCTCCCCACAGTGCCGGGTGTACTGCACGATGTCGCCCGGCATCAAATTACGACCGGGATGCTCCTCAGGCAGGTGGACATTCACATCCCGCCGGGCTATAAACACTTCGGCCTCCAGGCCCGGTTCATATATAAACCCATAGCCCCGGCGGACATCAAACCGCCTCACCTGCCCTTCGTACAGCGGGCCCCGGACACGGAACGTTGCCTGACGGAGGCTCTCTTTTTCTCTGATTGCACGGGCCACCAGCTCCACTTTCTTCCTCTCCCTCTCACCGATCTCCAGGCCCAACGGTACCGGCTCCCTGTCCCAGTACGGCGCTGCTGCAAGCTCCGGCGCACGGGTCGGGCCCCGCAAGACCTGTTGGACATTGCCCACTGCTGGTACTCTGGGCGACAGGTCCCGCGGTGACGTGGCCTCAGACGCTGCCTTGCATCGGCAACCCGGCGCAACCTCAGCCGAGGTGTGGGAGATGGGCACAGGGGCTTTCCGCAGTTGGGCCTTCGGCACGGAGCGGGTCGTCGGCTCCGGCTCGGGGACTTTCTCGGGAGATGCCTCCGGTTCGGTTTTCGGGGCTTTCCAGGGCAACACCTCCGGTCGACTACGGGCTCCGGCTACAGGTCGGCCCGCCTGGGCGGGCATGCTGGGTATCGCTACCGGTTGTGGTGGCAGCGGGCCTAGTGGCGGGATCACGGCTTCCAAGACGGGTGGCGAGGGAGGCAGCGGGGGGAGAGGGCTTGGACCGGGTCCCGCAGCCGCGATGACCGGCCCTTCAAGGGCATCGGGGCGTGGGTCACTCACCCTCCCTTCCTCCGCTTCCTCCTCGCGTCTCCGCACGGTCGCTATGACGTCCGCCATGTCGGTCTCCCACTCCTCCATGAGGAGCTGCATCTTAACCTGCAGCCGTTGGTAGAGCTGCGCGGTCCGGATCTCCACCCATGCTGCGGTTCCAGGCGCGGGGGCTACAGTGTTGCGGGACGGCATCCACATGCTGCTGGCGGCTTCTCCCAGGAACAAGATGTCTGCAGAGTCCTGGCGTCCCTGCTTTTATAGCTGCGTTCACATGCAGCCAGGCGCCATCGCGTCCCCCTCAGCTTCTTTCTGGCCCCTCCTCTATTGGGGCGGGGTTTTGGCCTTCGCGCCTCTACTACTCGAGAAGACGCTCGAGCGGGAACTTTTCGCGCCAAAGATGGCGACTTCTGAGATTTTCCGGCCGGATACCTCCGGCGGTCACAAGGCGCACCTCTACCCAACGGCAGAGCGGTAAGATCCTGTTCGTGACGCCAAGTTGTCGCGGGCGGAGGAGGGGACGCCGCGCTCTCCCACTGCTCGGGTCCAGCTGCCGCGGCTGCTGCGGCCTGCCGCTGCTCGGTGGCTCGAGCGATGGGCCGGATCCCGGGGACTCGAGCGGCGCTCCTCGCCCGTGAGTGCAAAGGGGAATTGGTGTTTTGGGATAGTTTATTGTCCGTGACGCCACCCACGGTTGTGGTGATTTATTAACACCACCGCTGCTCTGTATGGGGAGCCCGGGAGTGATGGTATGGAGCAGCCAGTTGTTGATGTGCCCTCCGTGGGTAGGGGTTGTGGTGCTCCCAGGGCCCGGTGATGGGATTGGGATGGCGGACAGGCGGGGATGGGGCCTGTGGAGGTGCAGGGGCGCAGGGACAGCGCTGTGCCGCACGGCACGGAGGTACTCACTCAGCCAGTAAACACGACACAGTTCTCGGTAAACAAACGGCTGGTTGGACGGGTCCCTCGGATGGTTCACGGTGCTGATGTTCCCTGCAGTTAGCGGTGACGGTCTCTTCCCTGCACCCATGTAAAGTCCTTTTGGTAGCGATGGGTTCCCACCGGTTACCCACTCCTCGGCTTCAAGCTGGGCCGAAGGAGCTCTACTCTTGCCCGCAGGCGCTGGCCCTGGGAAACTGGTGCCCTGGCGGTGGCGGTGTCTCCCCTTCACGGTCGGGCTGTTGCCTTCAATCGGGACTTGGTTGTTAGGAGACAGAGGTCCCCTTCACTGACGGATTTGACAAATTATGGCGACTCCTAGCCTTGCCGGGATCCGAAAAGCCCCTGCCCTGGTGCTGACTGTTCTTCGTATACTGCTCCAGTACCGCCGGGTCACCACCCGTCCGCGGTCCTTCCAGCAACCTCCAAACAGTCCCCCTGCAGACTATCACCGCCGTCTGCTGACCTTGCTGTCTCAGTCCGGGGCACACACTCGGACCAACTTCAGGCTTTACTACTGTCACTTTTCTGTCACTCTAACTCTCCACTTCACCTCCTTCTACTTCCTCCTCCTAAACTCATCTGCCTGGTTCTCCCGCCTCCAGGGCTGTGAACTCCTCGGTGGGTGGAGCCAACTGCCGCCTGGCCCACCCCCTGGTGTGGACATCAGCCCCTGGAGGAAGGCAACAAGGATTTTAGGTTAGCTTGGTGTACCTGCAGGGAATGTGGGGTGCATGTGGTGTTGTGACCTGTGACCCCTGGCATGCCCAGGGCGTCACACATCTACCCCATTCAACAGACATCCTCTGCAGGTTATATGTGTAGGTCAGTGTGCTTAATTGCAATCCTTATATTTAGCATAGCTTGCCTAGTGAATGTATGAATTATATGCTTTCTATGGACTGTTGTCCAGAGAATTGTACAGTCACTAAGGCCGAGTGCCAATGTGTCCCTTTTAGGGCAGACTATTCACTAGAAGCAATGCTATATTGTATTGAATGGAACTATAACATAAACTGGTCACACTTAGCAGCTAGTAGTGATATATACCATTTATCTCAAATGCTGCTTAAATAAGGTGAACAGTTCACAAAGAGAGTTATTCTGCAGAGCACAGGGAACACATCATTATGCGCATGAACATTCAGGTGCATCTACCCCATTCAACAGACATCCTCTGCAAGTTATGAATAGATCGGTGTGCTACTTAGATATGCATCAGCAGAGATGCAATAAAGAAAAATAGACCATGCACTAATGGGAGCTGGTAACACAGGCCCATATAATCACATCAGCATAAAACAGTAGTTGTTACCCATGTTAGCATTGCTGATACAGCAGTGCTTCCACCTCCACCCCTATGTACATTTCACCTACGCTTCCTCAGCGGGTGGGCAGAGCCACGGGACAAAAGCCTCACGATCGTGACACCGGGACACCCGCTGAAATCCGGTACAGTCCCGCTGTATCCGGGACGGTTGGGAGGTATGCCTACCAATATCTCATATATTTATATATTCTTTTGCACAGAACATTTTATACAGAATGCAGCCAGGTCTCTTTTTGTTGGGCCTTGCATACTATAGTCACTGTCCCTGTATGGTGCACATTTTTAGTACTGGTGCAGCCCGCTGGCATCTAATAAGATGGTCATAACTAATAGGCTGCTTACCAGATACTGTGAACCTGCATGTGTGAACGGTGCCTTATGCAAGTGTGACGCCCTGGCAAAACCAGGGTGTCACAGAGCCTGCATAAATCCAGCAATGTGCAGGCCATTCTCCTCCTTGGTAACCTGATCCCACACCAGTGCAGCAGGACAGACACCCCCCCCAGTGTAAGAGCTAAACAGAGCAGGATGGGAGGGGCTGGGGCAGAGTGAGTTTGGAGTGTGAAGAGAGCAGACCAGGAGAGGATAGCTCCTGGCTGCTATAAGGAAGGGAAGTGTGAGGAAGGGGCCCGAGGTGGCCGGGGCAGGGTAGTGGCCCGCCGGCATCAAGGGGTGACCCGGATCACTGCAGGAGGAGTGGGCTCCCCGTTCCCGACTGAGGAAGGAGAAAGAAGCGTCTGGCTGCAAAACAAGAACAGGATCCTGCTGTACTGCGTGTGGAACCCCAAACACCCTCCGCACCGAAGGCTGTGGACTCCTGCAGTTTCTAGTTTACCAGTGACTCTGTGTGGTTTATTTGTGATTACAATAGTGCCATCAGGCATCGCACTGCAGCACTGCGCCCAGCAGCCCTCCTCCCCATTCACCCCCGGGCCCCGGGATCACCAACCCCTACCCACGGAGGGGACAATATCCTAGCTGCTCCCTGCCATCGCTCCCGGGATCCCCGTCACCAGCAGCGGTGGTGCCCTTTATCACCACGACCCGTGGGTGGCGTCACGAACTATCTCCCAAAAGAAACCACCCCCTTTTCACTCGTGGGCGAGGAGCGCTGCTCGAGTCCCCGGGTCCGGCCCACCGCTCGAGCCAACGAGCAGCAGCAGCAGCCGCTGACCCGAGCGTAGTGAGCGCGGCCCCTCCGCCCGCGACACAAGCCACAAGTGTAGCACCCATCTATATAGGTTATTCGGTTCCGGGCAGTGTACGTCTTGGGAATGTCCCGATGCTGGCTGTTACCCGGTTCCGTGCCCTGGGCCCTTTTTGTAATGGGAATATTTACAGGGGATTGTCGAATAAAGTTTATACGTGACTCCACTTGCGGTGTTGCGGCTAAGCGTAGAAAGCTGCCGCTGCAGAATGTCTCTACTGGGGCTGGTAGTATTGGCAGCTAGTATGGTAGTCCCTCCGCAAGTAGGGTTTTTCCCCAGCGGGTGTATGGTGCAGTGAGCGGCGGAAGAAGGTAGTCCACACAGGTTTTCAGTGCAACTGGTTTATTCACTTTCTTGTGATGGTAACAGGTGGCCCAAGGCCGGCTGGTTTCGCCTCCAGGTCCACTTCGTCCCAGTTCTAGTCTGGTTCTCTGGTACCTTCTTCCCCTGCACCTAACTCTGGTAAGTGGGTCCCCGTGGTATAGAACACTGGGGGTCCCCGTTCTGTGATTTGTCCACTTCTGTCCGCCTGACAGTAGCGTGAACCCTATGGTGATGGACTCTCTGGTCCTGTTCCCGTTTCTCCCTTTGCTACTGAGTCTTCGGATTCTTTAGGGTCAGCAAGGTCCTTGATGGTCCCCTTTGCTGTGCAGGTGTTAACAGCTCAGCTTGAAGCTCTTTCCTGTCCTAGGGTCCTGTACCCCGTCGGTGCATAGTTCCGAGAGTACTCCACCGTACTCCACCGACAACCACTTTCAACAGTCACCGCAGTTCTGACCACTGTCTGACCACTGTCTTCCCGACTACTCTTCACATTCTGCCCCTCCCACCTGGTCAACCAGTGGACTGGAGTGGCTCCACCTCTAGGCGGCCATCCATTGGTTCTACCCTAGCTAAGTACCATTGTATGGGGGATATTTTGGGAAAACTGGGATTACCTGGGTTTTTGATGTTACCGGCACTGGGATTCTGGGTCCCTAAGGGGGTAGGCCCTGAATCTCTGTGGGGATGCAGAACCTTGTAGCACCCTGATGATTTCAGGGGCGATACACAAGTGTGCAATTTTACCATCAAGCAATCGCTCCCCTCCATCATTGGAAACGGTAGAGTGATTTGCTCCTCTTGCACCTGTGATGCCTCTATTTATTGGAGGTCTTGCTGCATCCTGGTAGTGCATTAGTTTTTTGTTGTTTTTTTTTTTGGTCTAGGCAGTTTACATCTACTGCGATCTTTCTGTGACGCTTGCTACACCCGGCGAGCATGACACTCATCCTCCAAGACAATAAGTGATTGGGGGCATCAGAGCACTAGGTCTCTTCCACCTCTGGGGCTAATCCAGGTGGATGGGCTATAGGACACCAGCCAGCAAAGTCATCAAAAAGCATAAGTGACTAATGCATGACTTGTGGCTAATGCTGCTTGCCCGATTGTGAAGTGGGTGAAGATGACCATGGATCTCAGGTGCCAGCTCTGCACTTTCAGCTGTGGATTGTCTTCTACCCAATGTAAAAAAACTGGAGGCACTATTAGCCATAAAAAAAGAAAAACACCTCAACATCTTCTGGCCTTGACATTCGTGCAGCAGTGTTTTGCCTACGAAATGACGACAAACAGCCAGTAGCCTACATGCACCAGAAGAAGGCTTTTCATTTTGGCATGTAGCAAATACAGATTTATTACGTCCTCATCCTGAAGTAGTTCCACCACCAGCACCACCGCTATGGCCATGTCCTATATTTGATGTTCTCATTCTTTGGCCACCAAAAAAGTGTAGATTATTAGACAGCCTATGTACAGAGAGAGACTGTACAACAGATTATTACACCAGCCAGCAAAGCCTAGTCACCCCCCATGACAATAGGGACACACCAGTGGGCGGACCAGGCAGATGGGAGCGCCCACCTAGGGGTCCTGCGGTGTGATGGGGGGGAACAAGACAGTTTGAGTTTGAAGTTGAGTTCTGAGAAGAGAGAGGAAGTGAAAGGAGGGAAGAGTGACAACGGAGTCAGGGGTTGGGGCCCCTGGACTACCGGACTACTGACTAAGTGGCAGACGGCAGACAGGCGACAGCTCCCAACATACAAAGTTACTGGGAGTGGACTTCCCCCTGTTTTAAGCGGAGTTGTCCTGTTGAAGACACAAACACTAAGTGCAGGAGGAAGGGACCCTTGTTTGCTGTACCAGGGTGTAGGACCTGAATACACCCGCCGGAGGTTACCAATCACTGGCAATTTGGTTTACCGCTGGACCCTGTGTGAATTTCTTTGGAACTGTGAGTACACCATTCTTGCTCGGTCCAGTCCTGCATGACACTCTCCGCAGCATCCTTTCCCGTACACCTGGGCCTCGGGACAACACCTCCCCTACCCGTGGAGGGGATATCATCCTGCTGTCCCACTCCATCAGCCCCGGGCATCCCATATCCAGGCAAACTTTTCCCCTGTAAATACACCCTTTCTACGGTTGTGAGGACGGACGGCCGCACGAGCACGGGTCCAGCTACCACTCGAGCCACAGTAACGAACCTGATCCGAGCAGCCCCCTGCAGTGGTCTGGCCACCGTCCGCAACAACGCGAAATTGGCGTCACGAACAGGATACTTACCCCATCCACTACCTGGGTGAAGTGCCATCATGGCAGCCTCCATGTGGTGGTGGACACCGCGCTAATCACCCATGCTAAACTCTACACGAATGAGCCCACTGAGGAAGGTTTACAGACCGAAAATGTTCTGTTGTTGTTATGTACATTAAATAAATCACACGTTGCAGCCAATCTTGGGAGTGCCTTGTATTCTTCTATTGACAAAAGGTCTTGGAACCTGAAGCGCACCCCTACATTTATTACCTTCTGCACAGAGGAAGTGCCATTTACTTCTTATTGTCTATTCAAAGACGTATGAAGATCATTTGGAACATCTTGCAGAAGTCTTAGAGGCCCTCTCCAAGTATGGGATGAAATTGAAACCATCCAAATGCCACCTGCTGAAGTCTAAAGTTCAGTACCTCAGGCATGTAGTAAGTGCAGAAGGTGTGGCTCCGGATCCGGAGAAGATAACCGCCATCCAGAACTGGCCAAGACCCACTACCATCAAGGAGGTACGGCAGTTCTTGGGCCTGATGGGCTATTACCGATGCTTCATCAAGGGCTATACCAAGATGACAGCTCCTATGCAAGATCTCCTGGTCGGACAAACCAAGCATGGCAATTCTTCTGGGCCTCCATTCACATGGGGTGAGGAGCAAGAAAGATCCTTCCAGCAGATGAAGTCAGCCCTGACCGGAGAAGAGATCCTGGCATACCCCGACTATGGTCTCCCGTTCATACTGTATACGGATGCCAGCAACGTGGGATTGGGAGCTGTCCTGTGCCAAGTGCAGAATGGCAAGGAAAAGGTGATAGCTTATGCCAGCAGGAAGCTCCACCCAACAGAAAGGAACACTGAGAATTACAGTTCTTTCAAGTTGGAGTTCCTGGCACTCGTCTGGGCTGTGACAGAGAGTTTTAAGCATTACCTGGCTTCCGTGAAGTTCACTGCAAATACGGACAACAATTCTTTGACCCACCTGGATACAGTGAAGCTTGGAGCTCTGGAACAGTGCTGGGTAGCCAGACTGCCGAATTATGACTTCACCATAAAGTACAAAGCCAGTCGGAAGAACACCAATGCTGATGCGTTGTCTAGAATACCACACCTGCCTGACGAGGGAGTAGATGAGGACGAGTTAGAAGAGATTGAACTGCCCGTGTTCCATCAACCTGACAGTTTGGAGAACACCCGACCTTACATCAGTCAGCAGGAGGCAGCATTCAACCCGTTACCTCACCATGGCTGGCAAGAAGCGCAAGATAGAGATCCTGCCGTCAGATTGATCAAGGCACTGATTTCCCAGATGGATTCCAGGTTGGAGCCTACTGCCCTGGCAGAAGCACAGAGGCTGTGGAAAGAAAGGAGTCAGTTGTACCTGCAGCGAGGCAAGTTGTGCAGAGGGCTGATCAACCCTAAGACGCATGAGATGGTCTGCCAGATAGTCGTACCTCAAGCATATGTGCCAGTGGTCCTGGAAGCTTATCATGATAGAGCTGGAAACTTCGGCTGGAAGTCCTGAGTCCTGAGGTGTGGTGGGAGGGAACAAGACAGTTTGAGTTTGAAGTTGAGTTCTGAGAAGAGAGAGGAAGGGACTACCGGACTACTGACCAGGTGTCAGACGGCAGACAGGGCCGCAGGCAACGGAGATCCAGTCGCGGGAGACCTTAAGTGGACCGGGGCAGGGATGTAGCCCGCCGGTGCCGACAGCGGTAATCGGGTCCGGAGGCCGTGCACAGTCAGGGTGCCTGGATCCTAGGGCGAGGAAGTTTTCAAGCCCCTTGTTAATTAGCCAACCGGGGACAAGATTCCATGTCTTGTCCCACCAGCAAGCCCAGAGAGCAAAACGGAAGTCCAACGCGGGGGATAGGGTGTCCGCCAGAACCCACATAGATCCCATGGGTCAGATCTCGTGGGCCACAGCTCCCAACATACAAAGTTACTGGGAGTGGACTTCCCCCGTTTCAAGCAGAGTTGTCCTGTTGAAGACACAAACACTGAGTGCAGGAGGAAGGGACCCCTGTTTGCTGTACCAGGGTGTGGGACCGGAATACACCCACCAGAGGCTACCGATCACTGGCAGTTTGGTTTACCACTGGACTCTGTGAATTTCTTTGGAACTGTGAGTACACCATTCTTGCCTGGTCCAGCCCTGTATGACACTCTCCGCAGCATCTTTTCCCGTACATCTGGGCCCCATATCCAGGCAGCGGCGGTGCTACCAACCCTCACCGCAACCCATGGGTGGCGTCACTGACAAACCTTTTTCCTGTAAATACACCCTTGTGAGGATGGACGGCCACACGAACCCGGGTCCGGCTACCACTCGAGCCACAGTAACGAACCCGGATCCAAGCAGCCCCCTGCAGTGGTCTGGCCCCCGTTCGCAACACAAGCACCTTTCCAATTAACCAGCAGAGGACAAGATTCCAAGTCTTGTCCCACTAACAGCCCAGATAGAGCAAGACGGAAGCCCAACGAGGGGCACAGGGCGTCTGCAAATGCCTGCTAAAATCCCAAGGGTCAGTTCTCGCGGGCCACAGCTCCCACAGAAAAGTCACTGGGAGTGGACTTCCCCGTTCCATGCGGACTAGTCAACACACAAGACACCAATCTAAGTGCAGGAGTAAGGTACCCTGTTCTGTCCACCGGTGTGCGGGTCCCAAGCACACCCCTCCGGAGGCTACCGGTTACCGCCAGTTGGTTTACTATCTGGACTCTGTGTGACTTTATTCAAAACAGTGAGTACACCGGTACAATCCGGTCCATCCCCACAGACTGTGCCCGATCACTCTATCTGACTGACACTTGGGCCCCGGGACAACACCTCTCCTACCCGTGGAGGGGATTCCATCCTGCTGCCCCGCTCCATCAGCCCAGGGCATCCCATACCAAGGCAGCGGGGGCGTCACCAACAATCACTGCAACCCACGGGTGGCATCACTGACAAACTCTCCCCTGTAAATAAACCCCCCTTTTTCACTTGCGGGCGACGGACGGGTGTTCAGGCCCGGGTCCGGATTCCACTGGAGCCACCGCCACGACCCCGGATCCGAGCGTCTCGAGCAGCCCCCCTGCCATGGTCTGTCCCCTGCCCGCAACACAGTGAAGTTAATAGAGCTTTTTGGCAGATTCAGGCCACAGAAACTGGTGTATAGTGGCTAACTAAAGTCTGTTAGTTTGGCCACACAGGGTGTGCTGCAGCGCAATGCAATTTGTTTTGAGATATTGAGCTCAGAAAAACTGGTGCACAGTGTCCATACACAGCTTTCTGGGAGATACGGCCCACAGAAACCGGTCTACAGTGACCAATTATAGCTTGTTAGTTTGGCCACACAGGACCTGCTACCGTGCAATATATTTTTTTCTGAGGTCGAACCCAGACAAAATGAAGCACAGTGTTCACACACAGAGCTTTTTTGGGAGATTCAGTGGACAGAAACTAGTGAGCAGTGGCCAATTAAAACTTGTTATAGGTTAGCCACACAGGTCCTGGTGCAGAGCACTGAAAGCTGCGCAGTTGTGACGCCCTGGATTAGCCAGGTAGTCACAGACATAACAACACACACACACTCCTTCCCTAGACAGTCACAACAGTCAAACAAAAACCCTTGTTGCCTTCCTCCAGGGTCTGATGTCCACACCAGGTGGGGCGGAGCCAGGCGGTTGGCCCCACCCACCAAGGAGTTCACAGGCCTGGAGGGGGGAAAAGTGTCAGATTCGTTTTGGAGGTGAAAGTGTTAGGAGTAGAAACTGCAAGTGTCTGGGTCGGAGCCCAGGCACTAACAGCAAGGTTGGCAGACGGTGGTGGCCATCTGCAGGAGTTAGTGGACCTCTGCAAAACCGTAGGACCAGGATCGGGCAGTGGCCCGCCGGTACCGAACCGGGGAGTGGAGTGAAGCTAAGCACACAGGCAGGGCCATCGGACCCCGACTAGGCTTGGAGCCGCCGACAACGGTCAAATCCGAGTGTGACCGGAACCCCAGGGGTTTCCCAACAACCAAGACCCGACAGAAGGCAACAGTCTACACCGTGAGGATATACAGCCACCGCCATAGGCTAGAGATCCAAGGGCCAGCGCCTGCGGGCAAACCGGGCTCCTCCGGTACCTATACACCGGGGAGCGGACTACCGGTGGGCAACCACAGGAGTCAGAACATTCTAAAAAGGTGCAGGGAAAGACAGCCACCATCACACTGTCCGGGGAGAGCACAAAAGCACTGCAGCCGGCTGCGGGACCCATCCATCCAGCCGTTTGGTTTACCAGAGACTCTGTCATTGACTGCCTGAGTGAGTACACCAGTGCCATCCGGCACCGCACCGCGCTGCCCCTACAACCCTGCACCCCAGCCATCCAGCCTCCCCGTTACACCACCGGGCCCCGGATTCACCAACACCTACCCACGGAGGGGACAACATCCTAGCTGCTCCCTACCATCGCTCCCAGGATCCCCATCACCAGCAGCGGTGGTGCCCATTATCACCACGACCTGTGGGTGGCGTCACGAACTATCTCCCTAAACAAACCACCCCCTTTTCACTCGTGGACGAGGAGCGCTGCTCGAGTCCCTGGGTCCAGCCCACCGCTCGAGCCACCGAGCAGCAGCAGAAGCCCCGGACCCGAGCGTGGCGAGCGCATCCCCTCCGCCCGCGACACAGTCACGACACAAAGCCTTTTGGAACAGAACACCACAGTGGAACCTAACATGGTCCCTCACTCCAAGAGCATCCTATTCCTGCGCTATTCAGGCCGGGTCACGTGGTGCGCCGAACAATCACAGCCATGCCAATACCTGGCATGGTTGTGATGGCTCTGTAAGTGCCCACAACCTAAAAGCCTGCTGATAGTTTGCCCTGCAGCCTTTCAACAAGCTTTATTCAGATGACAAACCCAAACAGGATGTACAGTTAGATATCCGTGTTTGGGTCTGAGACCTGGACATCCGATGTTCTGTACGGACCCCAAACTTTACAGTTCGGATTTGCTTATCCCTAGCTTTAATATAAACTGGCTTTACTTCTCCTACCTGAGTCCAATGCTAAGCCTCCACTATTGCTCCTGATGCCTGTTATTGTCTGCAGGTCTGACATCAAGTAGACAACGCTGCAGACAATCAGTGAGCTCAGAAGTGCTGCCGAAATTGATGGCACATGACACTCATAGCCATTTAGCTTACTAATTGGCTGCAGTGATTTTTCCCATCATTAGATATTTAGCAATGAGATACCTTTTATCTGCCATCAGTTGAACCAGAAAATATTATGTGTCACTAAGTGACAGGATTGTCGTGTAATTATAATGGATTTAGTTTGAATCTTTGTCTCTCTTCTGTCATCCCAGTAGTGTGTCTGCCATGTTATGTGACATCCATGCCATTCCTGATGCAGGGAGGGATATGAGGACTTCTTGCAGCCGCCAGCTTAGAAGAAACAGTATCAGCTTTAGCCATATAATAGTACATCTATATTATGTGTCAATGTATTTATTGGTGACACACAGGCTTGGTAAGAGAAAATAACACTTTATAGCCCGACTTTCTGTATAATCACAATCAATGCATATTGCTCCTTATTAATTATTGTATAGATTCAATAGGATTTATTCCAGGTTTGCCTGCAGCTTTCATTTTTGATCCATTACTGTGATACTTTGTGCTTTTTCTTCTCATGTGATTGCATTATAAAAATAATCATTTAAATTTCAAACTTCTTCATGTTTTTGATTCATGTAAATACTGTATACTGACAATGAGATTTTTATAGTTTGTGGATAAAAATTGTTTCACTGTTTCCTTTTAAAAATTAAAACAATTGCTATCTGATCTGTCTAGTAACATACTGGTGTGACAGTGCCATATGTCAGATAGAGGGGGATTGGCAGATGACACCTCTACCCCCCCTTATACAGAAGACGTCAGCAGTCCCAGCCCCGGCTTCCATCAGTGTCTTCTGCTGCTGTCTTCTTCTTGTCTTCTCCTCTGTGATCCAGATAGATGTGGAGCGTCATGTCTCCTCACATGTTTCGTCCCTTCTTCATCACAGTTTATTATTTATCATGTAAGTATACTATATTCCTTACCACTAGTATATCTGTATCTGTCTGCCCTGTTATACTCTATTACTTCATTATGTCCATATGATAAAGTCTATTGTGGATCATTATGGAACATAAATAATTCTGTTCTTTACAGGTATATAAATGCATTAGGCTGGTTTCTCAATATATCATTTTGTCCTGAAGGAAATAACATAGAAATCTCAATTCATAAACTTTTCCATTCTCTTCTGATAATAGGTTCAGTGCTGGGAAATGTCATCACCTCGGAAAGACAAAACGTGGAGGCGAAACCCGGAGAATCAGTAACTTTATTTTGTACCTATTCCACTAGTAGTTATGGCTCATACCTGCACTGGTATCGTCAATACCAGCAACAAATCCAGTATATTCTCACCAGAGGAGGAAAAAGCTATTCATACTTCGAGAGTTATAGTGCAGATTTGGGGTCTGAAAAATTCAAATCCGAGACCAACGACACAACAACTTCTATAACCATCTCCAGGGTGATCGAGTCTGATTCCGCCCTGTACTTGTGTGCTCTGAGTGATGAAGCACAGTGAAGAACAAGTCATTGTTTGCAATGTCAAAAACGCCCTGAGTAATACAACTTCATGGGCACTAGGTGGCGCAATACACATTCATATGGAGCACAGCTCTAAGGGTACTTTCACACATCCGGATTTTTGCTCTGCGGCACAATACGGCGTTCTGCAGAAAAACCGCAACCGGCTTTTGTAACGCCGATTGCGGGTTTTTTTTGCATTGACTTACATTAGTGCCGCATTGTGCCGCAGGGGCTTGCGTTCGGTCCGGTTTTTGCCGCATGCGGCAGATGTAGCCGATGCGGCAGCCGGATCGAACGTTCCCTGCAACATTTTTGCTCCGGCAAAAAACACCGCATCGCGCCGCATCCGGCCGCTGCGGCGCATTTTTCAATGCATCCCTATGGAGGGCGGATGCGGAAAAAAACGCATCCGGTCGCCGCATGCGGTATTTTCCACTGCGCATGCTCAGTAGCATGCCGCAACCGGAAAAAACCGGACCGGCCGCATGTAAAAACTTATGCAAAGGATGCGGTGTTTTCACCGCATCCGTTGCATAGTTTTCACAGCCGGATTGAGCCGCAGGGCTCAAACCGGATGTGTGAAAGTAGCCTTACAAGAAAGAAAAGAAAAACTGTTTCTTGATTATTTTAGAATGCAAATTGCCTCCTCAGAGAGGAACTGAAAGTAGCAATCTTAATGTAAAAATTGACCCTGTAATGATCCTTGCCAGATAATGTAGGATAAAAGTCAAACCATAATTCACTTTTAGGATTGCTACTTGCAGTAGGTGGCACTAGAGTTCTTGACAATTCCTCTCTGAAGATGCAATATGCATAATTAATTTCCCAGAGGAGCATTGCATAGCCCATAAGTCTCCGTACACTGGCATATCCGACATGTCACTCTCCACAAGGAGAGACATTATCCCTTAGACCCTAGTCAGAGACCTTTCATGCCTCCAATTCAGATCTCTTGCTTTCTTCTGAGGGTCAATACCTTGAAACGTGTCTGGTTTGTTTTTTTCCTATGTCATGTGGTAAGGTTCAATAAAGACTTAATATTGACTTTTAAAATTGCTACTTCCAGCAGGTGGCACAACAGTTCAAGTCTGCTTTCTCTCTGAAGAGAATATTTGACTTCCCAGAGGAGCATTGCATGGCCTATAAGTCTCATTACACTGGCATGTCATCTTTCACAAGGAAACATGTTGTTATTATTATTATTATTATTATTATTATTATTATTATTATTATTATTATTATTATTATTATTATTATTATCATTATTATTTATTTATAGAGCACCATTAATTCCATGGTGCTGTACATGAGAAGGGGGTTACATACAAAATACATATACAAGTTAACAGTAGACAGACTAGTACAGAGGGAAGAGGGCCCTGCCCTTGTGGGCTTACATGTTAGACTCCTGATTCTATTTTGCTACAGTCACCCACTGTTACAATGAATAAATCGCATTGTGGCTTTTTCTATGTGATATTTTTATTAATTTCCTGATTAGGTTTTTAGTGCTCAAAATATGGTGTCTGCTGAGCATCATCCAAGTGAATAATTTGCATTGACAAGCAAAAGGGTAACAATGTTGAAATTTTGACTTTCAGGCTTCATGTTTCACCATCTACTACAGCTTAGAATGGGAGTCTACCATCATTTTATAGACAATCATCTTGGCTATCTCATACATAAATTTTACTTTAAACTATTTAGCATATTATTAGTTATGCAGATTCTGATCATGTCACTGCATTATTATTGTTTTGCTCCTAAAATCTAAATTTAAATTTTTATTTTTTGGTTAATATTTTGTAAATCCACCTTTGGCTTTAAACAGTGCCTGAATCCTGTGCATGCTCTCGATCAGATTGAAGCATGTCTCAACTGAAATCTGATCCAAGGTCTCTTCGACACATTTCCAATGTTAGTACATACTAGTCGACTGATTTGGGGATGCATACAGCTTCTTCTTTATCTGCTTTATGACAAAGGACATAATGGTATGTCCTTGGTCGTATTGCGGTAATCACCATCGGCTGCTGAGGTGAGCTGGTGGTGATCTCTACAGTCATGGCCAAAAGTTTTGAGAATGCTACACATATTAAAGTCTACTGCTTAAGTTTTTCTAATGGCAATTTGCATACACTCCAGAATGTCATAAAGAGTGATCAGCTTAACAGCAATTACTTACAAAGTCAATATTGGCTAAGAAAATGAACTTTAACCCCCAAAGCACATTTCAACATCATTGCATTCCTGCCTTAAAAGGAGCAGCTAACATTGTTTTAGTGATTGTTCCATTAACACAGGTGTGGGTGTTGATGAGGACAGGGCTGGCGAACAATCAGTCATGATTAAGTAAGAATGACACCACTGGACACTTTAAAAGGAGGCTGGTGCTTGGTATCATTGTTTCTCTTCCATTAACCATGGTTATCTCTAAAGAAACACGTGCAGCCATCATTGCTCTGCACAAAAATGGCCTAACAGGGAAGATTATCGCAGCTACAAAGATTGCACCTCAGTCAACAATCCATCGCATCATCAAGAGCTTCAAGGAGAGAGCTTTCATTGTTGCCAAAAAGGCTCCAGGGCGCCCAAGAAGGACCAGCAAATGCCAGGACCGTATCTTAAAACTGTTTCAGCTGCGGGATCGGACTTCCAGCAGTGCCGAACTAGCTCAGCAATGGCAGCAGGCTGGTGTGAGTGCTTCTGCACGCACTGTGAGGCGGAGACTGCTTGAGCAAGGCCTGGTTTCAAGGAGGGCAGCAAAGAAGCTACTTCTCACCAGAAAAAACATCAGGGACCGACTGATATTCAGCAAAAGGTACAGGAAGTGGACTGCTGAGGACTGGGGTAAAGTCATTTTCTCAGATGAATCCCCTTTTCGATTGTTTGGGAAATCTGGAAAACAGCTTATTAGGAGAAGAAGAGGTGAGCGCTACCACCAGTCTTGTCTCATGCCAACTGTTAAGCATCCTGAAACGATTCATGTGTGGAGTTGCTTCTCAGCCAAGGGAATCGGCTCACTCACAGTCTTGCCTAAAAACACAGCCATGAATAAAGAATGGTACCAGAATGTTCTCCAAGAGCAACTTCTCCCAACTGTCCAAGAGCAGTTAAGCGCCCAACAATGCCTTTTCCAGCATGATGGAGCACCTTGCCATAAAGCAAAAGGTGATCACTAAATGGCTCATGGAACAAAACATAGAGATTTTGGGTCCATGGCCTGGAAACTCCCCAGATCTTAATCCCATTGAGAACTTGTGGGCAATCATCAAGAGATGGGTGGACAAACAAAAACCAACAAATTCTGGCAAAATGCAAGAATTGCTTATGCAAGAATGGACAGCTATCAGTCAGGATTTGATCCAGAAGTTGATTGAGAGCATGCCAGGGAGAATTGCAGAGGTCCTGAAGAAGAAGGGTCAACACTGCAAATATTGACTCGCTGCATTAACTCATTCTAACTGTCAATATAACCTTTTGGTACTCATAATATGATTGCAATTATATTTCTGTATGTGATGTAAACATCAGACAAACACAATTAAAAACCAGAGGGCAACAGATCATGTGAAAATATAATTTTGGTGTCATTCTCAAAACTTTTGGCCATGACTGTACAGGAAGAAAAAGATTTTTCCTCTACCAGCAGCAAAACAGTAATAATGCAGTGACATAACAAGAATATGCATAAGTAATCATATGTTAAATATTTTCAAGTCAAATGCCCACACTTACTCTCCCCGGAAAGTTTTTTTGATACCCCTGCTTTTAAAAATGCTCTCCGCAAAAGACCTGATGTTATTGAACCCAGTGAGACTGTACCTGATCCCAACCCATCAGCTGCCCCTCCAGAGGAAACAGTTCCCGATCCCCACACCCGCAGTTGGCTGATACCTGCCGTGGTAACCTTCTCCACCCATAACCATTCCTCGTTAACTAAAGATGAGGAGATTCCTGATCAGAGGGACTCCCTCTAAGTTTCAGAGGTGCCCAAAATCTGCGACCCAATCATGCATTCTGAAATATGAACCAATACTACCCTTATGGTAGGCATAGGGCCCATAGAGACCCAAAGACTTTCTGCTATTGTCAATTCAGCCCACTCGTCCCTCCACTATAGTGGAGGAATAGCCAAAGCAATAGTACAAGCAGGGGGATCAGAAAAAACATCTGATTGTCACTCCATCACAAGGAAAGAGGGCAAAATCGAACTCATGGATCTGGCTGTTACAGGACCAGGAAATCTTTCTTGTAATATAATCATACATGCAGTAAGACCAATGTATAACCCCGACAAACACCAACGCTGTGTGGAGCATCTACAGTTGACCATACTCCATGTACTTGAACTGACCAGGAAGAAATGTCTCCAACCATTGCTATTCCTGCAATCAGCTGTGGCATCTTTGGTTTCCCAGTCAAACAATGCACACAGGCTATTGTGGATGCAATCATTAGGCCCTGTCCCATATCTTTACTAGAAGAAATCCTTCTGGTCACTACAAGTCATGACACTGTACGGTAATTCAAAGAAGCAATTTGTCCTTTGGCTATGACCCCTGTCACTTACTGCAGCCAGAAAGTATTTCCATATTACCACCCCAAGGGGCATAGGATAAATTACTACATGGCCTACGAGCACCCCCTGTTGTCACATTCCCACTAGCCCCAATGGTGGAAACCATTCCGGACCCTGAATCTGAAAAACCCAAGTATGTCCCCTTTACCCAAGTTCAAGTGAATAGCCTACTCACTCAGTAACCAGACCCAGAGAAGCAGCCTATGTCTTTTTACAGAAGACTTCAGGAAATCTGTACAAGCTATTCTGCAACTTGGAGAGATCCAATTTAGCCAGCATCAAAGCCAGTACTGTTTTTTACCCAGTCATGTAATCTGTTTTTGACCAGAGCGCTCTGGATTCGACAGAGGACTTTAGATCTGGAGTTGAGTTCTGCCGCTAAGTCCAAGCATGGGTAAAAGATCACCTAGTGGACTCCTCCACCAATATCACCAATGCATCCCAAGAAGACAATGAGTCGGCTGGAAAATTCTATATGAGATTATTCACTTCCTTTGGTGATCAAGGCTATGACATGTCTGTGTGACGCCCCTGGACTAGTCAGGGCGTCACAGGGTACTGCACGCTCTTTACCTTTAGTGCAGGACTCAACCCCTAGTCTTGGAGGACGGTCAGCAGCTTGAGCTCAATAGCCGGTCCGGGATCGAAAGCACGACAGGGTACTGAACCCTAGGTCGGGGAGTAGCTTGAAGCAACCCGGCAATTAACTTGCGGAGGAAACTTCAGAAATCAGGGGCACTAGCGCACTGAGAGGAATAGGGCTTTCCAACCCATGCAGCCCACAGAAATTCCAAGCGTGAGCCCTTGAGAGCAAAACTCCACTACCAATAGTAGGGAGAAGGACCCGGTCAGCTGTATGCCTACTAACCACCCGAACACTTCTAAATTTGTGCACGGAGACAGGCTCCGGACCATCAGGCAGTACTTTAGGGGATGGATACCGGACGGACTGCCACAGGAGGGCAGCGGCACACAAAGACTTGGTTTACCTTGTTGTCAGAGTCTGCTTTTCATCACTAATGCTGTCTGAGTGAGAAGATGGTCCTCCCCTGTTACCACCTAGCCCTGCGCTCCCCTGCACTCCACTATCCAGACTCCCAGGGCCTTCCCTACCCATGGAGGTACACGTCATCTGGCTGTCCCCCATTCCATCTCCCCCAGGCATTTCCATCAGAAGTGGTGGTAGTCCACGTTACTGCACACCACGGGTAGCGTCACAAACTATCTCTCCCCTGTAAATAGCCCCCCTTTGCATTTGAGAGTGGCCACAAGCCCCCGAGTCCGGAGACCCTCGAGCTGCAGTGACCCCCGGATCCGAGCGGTTCGACCGCTGCTGGGGCAGCACATCTGTCCTGTTCCAAAGTGTTCACTTCATAACTTCCTTTGTCAAAGGACTTAAGGACTCTATCAGATTGAAAACTGACACCAGACCCGAATACCCGGTGCTCCCCACTAAACAGGTTCTCCTCATTGCTAAGTCCATTGAGAAAGAATCTGCCTCCACCAATTCTACCCCTTATACTACGCCGGTTATGTATAATGCTCCTGTTAACCAAGACCAACAAACCCAATGCCAGATGTACCCCCCTCTCTAAAGACCACTTTACACACAGAGATAAATCTTTGGCAGATCTGTGGTTTCAGTGAAATCATGGACATATTGTTCCATTTGTACACAGCCACAAACCTGGCACTGATTGTCCACAATTTCACTGCAACCACAGATCTGCCAAAGATTTATCTCTGTGTGTAAAGTGGCCTTAAGTCTACTAAGTTCAACAACCATATCCAGGCGGGCCCCAGCAATACCTTCCATCCAGGAATCTTAAAGATACTATGTGTGACATGTGGACATGTCAGAAGAAACTGCAGGACCCATATGCAGGAACCACGCCCAGCCATGCAGGAACCACGCCCAGCCAGAAACAGTGGTCACCCACAGAACAACTACGGCAACCATCCACAACAAATATCCCGTCCATAGGAAATCGGCAAGCCTGTGTCAAAGGTTTTTACAAATATTATTGTCACCAATATGTTTTCTAAATCAGGTCCCATATCAACAACATCTCTTGATGTTAATGGGCAAACCTTGCCTCTCCTGTTCGACACAGGAGCAGCCAGTTCATATTCAGCCAGTTTATATGCCTCCAGGATTTCGAAGACCTATCTTTGATATCCCCAGATTGCTTGACCTGTGTAGGTGTGACACCCTGGCAAAACCAGGAAGTCACACATTAGACCCCCGCCCACATAACACCTTCCCTCACAGGGTTACATACTGCCGACCTGAAACTCTAGTCACCCCCCTCAGGGCAAGACAGGCACACCAGTGGGCGGGACCAGGCGGTTAGGGAACGCCCACCTAGGGGTCTAGACAGCCCGGGGCAGGAAAACGAGTAGTCTAGTCTAGTCTAGTGTAGTCGAGTTCTAGTTCAAGTCAAGAGTAGAAGTGTAGAGCTCAAGCTGAGCAGAGGCTGGGGCTAGGTGTAGCTCCAGCGGAGGAGAAGCTCAAGTTGAACAGTGCCAGGGTTGGAGCCCTTGTACTTTGGCTAGGTGGCAGATGGTGGTCCCTGTCGGCAAGCGACGGGAAGACGGCAGCCGGAGATCCGAGGTGGACCGGGACAGGATTGGAGCCCGCCGGTACCGACACCAGAGACCTGACCCGGAAACCGTGCACAGAGGGGGTACTCAGACTCTGAAGCCAGGACCGGAACCAACGGCCTAGCTAATCAACCGATTGAGGGCAGGATTATAGGTCCTGTCCCACCCAACCAAAGTCCCAAAAGCAGACAACCACCCACAGAGAGGGATAGGCCAACCGCCAGGGCCCATAGATCCCACGGGTCAGCGTCAGCGGGCACGGCTCCTCAGGTACACAAAAAGCCGGGAGCGGACTCTCGTGTTCCATACCGGGAAGTCTAAACAAACAACAGAACTAGTGCAGAGGAAAAGACGGCGACCACCAGCCCGGGTGGGGGACCGGAGTACAACCGGCCACGGCGTCCAGCCACCAGCACCTTGGTTTACCAAAAGACTCGTGTGTTTCATTTAATTGTGAGTAACCAAACACCCCCTGGTACGTCCAGGTGTTGCCATCGCCATAGCCTGCACAAAGACACTGGGTCCCGGGGCAACCATCCCTACCCACGGAGGGGTTAACATCCAGCTGCCACTACATCTCCCCTGGGTGTCCCACAACAGCAGCGGTGATGTCCCACTTCACCACACACCGTGGATGGCGTCACAAACTGAATACGGTCAAGCCCTACAACTACGTCCCCTTTTTCATTTGGCATGTCCGCGTGTCCCCCGGGTCCGGAGGATCTCTCGAGCCACACAGCGTGTCCGAATCCGAGCAGCCCGGCTGCTACAGGCGTGGGGTCGGCACATAGGGGTTGACGGTAGGCGTGTCTCTTCCCTACTAAATTACCCTATTCCTGTTGCACAAGCATAAAAGGTCATTTCATGGTTTAGAGCTTCAATTGTATATAATGAAGATGGGATGCACTTGTCTATGCCTGATTCTCTGACGCCAGAAGATGCCTGCCTTCTCGAAGCTGCCCCACTCCTCTTCAGTGCCACAGCTCCGCCTCCAATACTGGAATACTATTTCAATCAAATCCCTGCAGATCTCTGGTCAAAAAGCTGAAATGACATTGCACACCTTCCGGTTTCACCTGTACAGGTTTTCCTAAAACCAGGAGCCACTATACCTCAATGTCCTCAATATCCCCTGAAGGCCAACCAAGAAAAATGCCTTGAGGAACAAATACAATCTCTCCTCGCAAACGGTGCCCTGATATGATAAGTTTCTCCTGCCAATACTCCTCTATTTCCGGTAAAAAAAAGAAGACTGCAAAGAGAAAACCAGAAAAAAGGAAAAAAAAAACAAAGATATTATCCTAAGTCACCCTGTCACTATCCTTGTCCTACATGATCTCAAGGCTAATTTCGAATAACAGTCAACAAAAGAATATTTCCTCGCAAAGGCATACAAGACTCCAGTGCCCCTTTCTCCTGCCCAACGTTACACTCCGGCACTGTACTAATTTCAATCTAGCAACACTGCTTCCTTTTTCAAGGGGGAATACTCCTCTACATGGGATATCCTCTTCAGGCCTATGGACATTGACTATGAAGACCCGGACACCCAAAAACATGATTGCTTTGAATTTATGAGATCTGAGTGCTCCCACCTGCCCACAGCTAAAGAGATACCATTGCCAGATGCTGATTTGATCTTCTTTGCGGATGGCTCATGCTACATGGATGAGACAAGACGGTTTCTCACAGGTTATTCTGTTGTGGTGCCTCCGGATATCATTATTGCAGAACCATTGCCTCCACACAAGTCAGCACAGGAAGCAAAACTGATGGCTCTCACTAAGGCATGCGAACTGGCGGAAGGAAAAACGGCCAATATCTGCACGGACTCCAGATACGCATCTCTGTGACCACTACGAGGCTACATAACAGCCAGCCGAGCACCCATTAAGACTGCTGAAGCTGTTAAAGCATTGATCACAGCTCTCAAACTAGCAATGGCCGTGGCAGTCATAAAAACTAAAGCACACGGGAAACTAAACTCAGAGGAAGCTAGAAGGAATCAACTAGCAGATCAAGCAGCCAAACAAGTAGCCATTTATGACATTCAAGAGGAAGCAGACGTCTATGTGATGATAAGACATGAAAAGAAAGCTGAAAACCGAACAAACAAGAAGATGTCTCAGGAGTACATAAATTCAAGATATTTCAAGGCAAGGCTTTACCTGGAGAAAAACCTCAATGGAAAGAGAAAGGTGCAGAGCAAGCCACAGATGGGATTTGGAGAAAAGGGAAGAAAGCCTGCCTACCAAGGTGCCTGTATCATGCGGTATCACAGTGGGCTCATGGGATTTCCCAGCGAGAAAGAAACCAAACACTTTTGGTGATCACAGGTCTCTATCTGGCACCAGGGATATCTTGAATCATTAACCAACTTGTACAGGACCGTCAGATCTGTAAAACGTGTAATGCGGGAGAATCAGTGAAGACACCGGCTAAACATCTGGCCAAACCACTATACCCATTCCAAAGGATCCAAATTGACCATATGCAGTTACCCAAGGCCAGTATGTACTGGTGATAACAGATATGTTCTCAGCATGGCCTGAGGCCTACCCTGTCTCCAACATGACAGCCAAAACAACTATCAAGAAATAGCTTACAGACATAGTCTGCCATTTTGGAATCCCAGAGGTTATGGTGAGAGATCAAGGCCCTGCCTTTACAGATGATGTGATCAGAGAGCTCTGGTCCCTAGTGGGAACTGACTTAGGTCTTCACTCACCCTAGTGCCCCTAAAAGCGTGGCAAAGTTGAAAGACTCAATGGGACCTGAAGAATAAAATCCTAAAAGCCAGTCAGCAACTGTCCCTTGCCTGGCTGAGATATTGCCCATAGCCCTGTACTCATTAAGAAACACCCCACACCAATCTACAGGGCTTACTCCCTATGAGATTCTGTTTGTGGGGCCTCCAAGGCTAGGACAGTGTACGCTGGCCAAGGTTCTTATGCCATTTCACATAGCCTCTGAGGGAGCAGGAGCCTCACAATCTACGGGTATATATAGAAATAGAAGGGAAGCAGAGATCAAGGGAAGTTTAGACCCCATGTTTATATTGATGCCATAGGAAAATAATGATAGTACAATAATGATAGTACAGGGAATTAACAGCGATAATTGGAATCTTCTGGTCCTGAGAAATCCGGGTACAAAGGGGTGTGCTCCAAAAGGGATCATTAATCTCAATCCGGTGAAGACTCCTTTACCCACCCCGCTTGAGACCAGTCAGATTCAAGGGATAGACTTAGGGAATCAGATATTAATTTACTTTAGGGAGGACTGTGAGAATTCAAAATATTTTTCTACATGCTCTTTTCTGTGAGGTATTTAACGTATAATGTATATATATATATATATATATATATATATATATATATGTATATATAAAAATGTTCTATATTTTTTTTCTATAACCAAACTTTCTTTTCTTATATGAGTAAGAAGAGATGAGGCACCCCGGAGCTACGGAGCTACGTGACAATGGCGCCACGAGCAATGGAGGGGACGGAGAGGAGAAATTCCAAAAATGGATAAAAGTCACAGACTTTTTGCATATGTTTCTAATATAGCCAATGGCATACTTAGGAATTTTACTAAAAGATTAACCCATTAATGCTCTATAAAAGGCTTGTAAAAAATAAAGCACTGGACATGAGCACCTTCCCTAAGATGAAATTCATACCAGATGTTATCTGTGTGGTCTGTATTTCTCTGCCGGCACTAAGTGACTATTAATCAGAGTTTCAGCAGACATTCGCTGTTAAGAAGGAGATATCTGAAACTATGGAATTTCTCCTTGACAAAATTACTTACCGTACCATTGACAGTCTTACAGCCAACTTAATACATCTATCAACTATGTAATGACTTATTTTACATTGCTCTTAACTTTAGAGGGTGATATTTATTTTTTTAAATTATTTTTGAATGTTTTCTATTTCCTCTTTATTCTTTACTTGAAGTCTCTACTGCCCTGGTTTTTACTATAATGGTTGTATCAGTGACCTCCTGTCTACAGGACATGAGCACCACAACTACTGACTGAGCTCAGCAGTCAAAATGACATAAAACAGCAGCAGGTGAGCACTGATGCAGTGACTGAATGTACCTCTCAGTAATTCTCCACGTCTGACAGCTCATCAACAACATTAGCTACAACTATACTTTTCTGGACAGGGAGTTTTTGTTGCAGATTTGGTTCACTGTACAATTTTACCTTATACATGGAGCAGTAAGCTGATGGTGTTATATGTTCTTCTAAGCCAAGACCTGTCTCCTCCTCCTGCAATTCTGTATGTCACGTCACATATAATACCGCACAATACAGAGTTTCCTATAACATCTGCTCCCCAGACAGGAGAAACATCAGGGCTACAATGGAGAACAGTCACATTGTCGTCATTTTACTGCTTCTCTGCTTAGGTGAGGACACTGGTTTATTGTGTGTGATGCAGAAAAGTAATGAAGATGTTAATAGAACTAATCATATATAACCAGAATAATTCTAATATGTCTATAATGGATAGATAAAGTCATAAATAAAAGTAATAATTATATATATGTTCTTTTCCAGGACAAATTATTGGAGACTCCATTGAACAAATGAATTCCCAAATATTTACTGAAGAAGGCAAGAAAGTCACTCTCTCCTGCTCCTATAAAACGTCATTTACCACCACTTATTATTTATACTGGTATCGTCATTATCCTGGATCAGCCCCACAATATATATTACGTAAAATGAATAAAGTCGCCGTTGATAATTCTGAGGAGAAATTCACATCTGAGGTGACAGTAAACTCTACAGATCTGGTGATCAGAGATGTGAAGACGGAGGACTCAGCCTCGTATCTCTGCGCTCTGCAGGAAGCACAGTGCCACACATCTCACCATTTATCTTACAAGAACCTCATTCTTAAAGGTAGAACCAGAATAGATTGTATGCACTGCCTACTGTAAGCAGAAATATGCTTGATACAGTTTGCTCCACAGATATACAAGTGCATCTCAATAAATTAGAATATCCTCAAAAATTAATTTATTTTAGTAATTCGATACAAAAAGTGAAACACATACAGTGGGTACAGAAAGTATTCAGGCCCTTTTAAATTTTTTACTCTTTTCACTGCCGTCATTTGGTAAATTTAATAAAGGTCATTTTTTTCTCATTAATGTACACTCTGCACCCTATCTTGACAGAAAAAAAAACCCTGAAATGTAGAAATTTTTGCAAATTTATTAAACAAGAAAAACTGAAATATGACAGGGTCATAAGTATTCAGACTCTTCGCTCAGTATTGAGTAGAAACACCCTTTTGAGCTAATACAGCCATGAATTATTTTCGGAATGATGCAACAAGTTTTCTTCCACCTGGATTTGGGGAACCTCTGCCATTCTTCCTTCCACATCCAGTGAATTCTTAAAAACTCCATCTAATGATCTGAGATAGAGGGATTATGAGAAGGAGGGGAGGAAACTAGTTGCATACGATCTGCACTGCACAACCCTCGCAGAGTACCACCACCAGCAATGGATTTCACAGGGTCTCAGATGCCACCTGAAATCCATCCTTTTCTCAGATAACCCCAACTATTGCTCCAAATTTTAAAAAAATCCTTAATAAGTGTTCATTCGACATAATCATGCTTACTGTGGAATTTTTCAACAGGCTATCAAAGAGTCTGAACAGAGGATTGCGGCTAGATCCACACAGCTATCAACCCCACTCCCAACTGGAGACTGGACAACCCTAAAGAACAAGACTGACGCCTTCTTAGATGAGAACAGAAAGGTATTACAAAAAAGAAAAATTTAAACGGGACGCAGATGATTACTCCCAGAACCAAGTCTACAAATGGAACGTCTCTTCTACTACATGTCCATGGTGACAAAGAACAAACCAATGGCAGACCAGCTCCTGAAGTTCCAGCAGTGTCACCTCAACTGAGCATTATTCTAGGCCCTCTTTTTAGGCAAAGGATGCCAAGCAGCACGGCAACGAGGAGAACAACCTGCCGATGAAAGAGAAGGAGCCGTGACTCGTTCCTAGGTAAGACATCGAACCTGGTAGTGAACATTTCACTATACACCCTTTCACCGACGGAATTGAGTGTATCACAGAAGACACTGTCCTTTTGCTCAACTCCTAACTAAAATGAATACGAGCTGGAATGGGACCTTCAGCGGTTTTATCGCACTATCAGACTTAAAACACATTTCACTGTCTCCACTGAGATTCCCTGTAACAGAGTACCCTCCAGGGGGGTCTCCCTGTTCCATAACTCTCCATCTCCTCTCTGGGTCTGCACAAGCTGAGTACATTTCAACCACCTCACTCCTACCATGCAGCTCAGACTGTGATTGATTTGATTGACAGAGACGTAAAACAATTGTTATATGAAAATAAACTTGGTTTTTACCCAACCCATCAGAGCCTCACCACCACTGAAAAACAAGCATGAACAAAAGGAAAGTGATAAAAGCAAACCGACAAAGGGGGTTCCACTGTAATCCTGGACCACACCCTTTACTTACAGAAGGTGCTTCACCACCTATCATACACCGAGATCTACAAGAAAATTACATATGATCCTACCATGACTATGAGGGACAAAATCAAACACACATTGGGCATTTATCTGGATAATAACACAATAGACCAGCTAACAGCCACATTCCTCACAAATTCCCATCTAATCACACCAGTGCTCTATGTTCTCCCTAAAATACATGAATTCATGACTCAACCTTCTGGCAGACCCATCATGGCCTCAACAGATTCCATACTCTCCCCTCTATCCATTTTTCTTGAAAAAATCCTCACACCATTGACACAAATATCACGATCATTCATCCTAGACACATGCCACTTCCTAGATAAAATCAATGACCATGGACTTGTTCCTCCAGATAGTCTCCTAGCCTCCCTCAACATCAACAGCTTGCATATGTCAATCTCACATGTTTAGGACATTGAAGCAGTAAAGACCACTCTCTCCACCTCTGATCTGGGGCATAACTCCATTAGATTCTGTCTTGACCTTTTACACTTGGTTTTACATAAAAATTATTTCATGTTTGGAGATGATTTCTTTATCAGACCTGTGGTACAGCACTCGGCTCAAATGTAGCCCCTGCGTATGCCAATCTCTATATGTCCCGCTTCGAAGACCAACACATCTACACTAATGACCTCTTTTTGGAATACTCAGGGGCCTGTACCTGAACGAGTACAGAAGACACACTCAACTCATTCCTGTTGTATTTTACCTCCATCAGACCAGAACTGCAATTTTTAATGAAATACAATAGGTCCCGCATTTCCTTCCTGGACACCACAGTCATTAAAACCCTGATGGAAGCTTAGCTACAGATATCTACTCTAAACCAACTGACTTTAACAGTTTACTTCATTTTACTAGCTGCCATCCCAAATCCACTAAAACCAGTCTATCTAGGTCACAATACCATAGAGGTTCACGTATTCTTTGAGACAAGTCTGTTTTAGACTCCCGACTTGATGAAATGGCAAGTTCCAGAAACACCATTATCCTCCAAAACCTCTTAGTGATGAGAAAACTAGGATTCTCTCTCGGACAGCACAGTTCCCCCTTCGTACAAGTAAACCAGAGCATGTACCATTCATACATACCTTCCATCCACTGATGCCCAGACTATACAAATCCATTCGCAAATACTGGTCCTTACTTTCCAAATCTTACCCTTATATTGAAGCTTTTCGCTCCCTGGCCATGATGTGTACCAAGAGAGTCCCTACTATCAAGGATAAATTAATCAGAGCCGACATTGGCAGCACTAAAAATAACTACCAAACCAATTGTTCTAAATACACAAAGAACATGCACCTTTCCATGACTGAATTGCGCTGGCTGCTCAAATATTATTCGTGGCAACGAAGTTGTTCACCTTAGAACCGGAAAGTCCTATCCCATTAAATATTATTTCACATGGGACTCCAAATTCGTTATCTACATTATAAAATTTCCATGTGGTTTACTTTATGTAGTAGAAACAATGCAGCACACCTGGGACCATATAGCAAGCCATAAGTCGACAATTTGATGTCCTAAAACTTGGCTACCATTACCCTTTCATTTTAAAGAGGCCAGACACAAAGTGGCGCAACTTAGATTTCAGGTTCTAGAACAGGTGGTTTGCCCTCAACGGGATGGCAATCATGTTAAAATGTCCATTTGTTCCCTACGGCCTCTCTAGGTGAGTAGATTTACAATAATTTGACTCCTATTTATTTTGGACATGGATTGTGCCAAATATGTACCATGGCTGTTCCCTGTACAGATCCTTATGCTTACTGGAGATAATGTACTCTTGTATCATTATCTTGTGTTACCTTCTTGGGTTCAATACCATATTATCCCTCTGCCATCATTCTGTACTATATGATACCTTGTCTGACTAACCAATATGGTTCCTATCTAACTGTCTTGTACCATGTATGTATTATCATTGCTATGCACCAATTTTCATGGTCCTTGTTAGACTCTAATTGTATATAGTGGGTACCGAAAGTATTCAGATCCCTTTAAATTATTCACTCTGTTTCATTGCAGCCATTTGGTAAATTCAAAAAAGTTCATTTTTTCTCATTAATATATACTCTGCACTCCATCTTCACAGCAAAAAAAATGAAACGTAGAATTTTTTTGCAAATTTATTAAACAAGAAAAACTGAAATATCACATGATCATAAGTATTCAGACCCTTTGTTAAGACACTCATATTTAAGTCACATGCTGTCCACTTCCATGTGATCCTCCTTGAGATGGTTCTATTCTTTCATTGGAGTCCAGCTGTGTTTAATTAAACTGATAGGACTTGATTTGGAAAGGCACACACCTGTCTATATAAGACCTCACAAATCACAGTGCATGAGAATCATGAGGTCAAATGAACTGCCCAAGGAGCTCAGAGACAGAATCGTGGCAAGGCACCGATCTGGCCAAGGTTACAAAAGAATTTCTGTAGTACTCAAGGTTCCTAAGAGCACAATGGCCTCCATAACCCTTAAATGGAAGATGTTTGGGACCACCAGAACTCTTCCAAGACCTGGCATCCAGCCAAACTGTGCAATCATGACAGAAGAGCCTTGGTGAGAGAGGTAAAGAAGAACCCCACGATCACTGTGGCTGAACTCCAGAGATACAGTAGGGAGATGGGAGAAAGTTCCACAAAGTCACCTATCACTGCAGCCCTCTACCAGACGGGCCTTTATGGTAGAGTGGCCCTATGGAAGCCTCTCCTCAGTGCAAGACATATGAAAGCCCGCACAGAGTTTGCAAAAAAACACATTAAGGATTCCGAGACTATGAGAAATAAGATTCTCTAGTCTGATGAGACGAAGACAGAATTTTTTGGTGATAATTCTAAGTGGTATGTGTGGAGAAAACTGAGCACTGCTCATTACCTGTCCAATACTACTCCAACAGTGAAACATGGTGGTGGCAGCATCATGCTATGGGTGTGTTTTTCAGCTACAGGAACAGGATGACTGGTTGCAATTGAAGGAAAGATGAATGCGGCCAAGTACAGAGATATCCTGGAAGAAAACCTCTTCCAGAGTGCTCTGGACGTCAGACTTGGCCAAAGGTTCATCTTCCAACATGACAATGACCCTAAGCACACAGCTAAATAACAACGGAGTGTCTTCAGAACAACTGTGTGACCATTCTTGACTGGCCCAGCCAGAGCCCTGACCTAAATCCAATTGAGCATCTCTGAAGAGACCTGAAAATGTCTGTCCACCAACTTTCACCATTCAAACTGACAGAACTGGAGAGGGTCTGCAAGGAAGAAGGGCAGAGCATCCCTAAATCCAGGTGTGAAAAACTTGCTGCATAATTCACAAGAAGACTCATGGCTGTACTAGCTCAAAAGGGTGCTTATACTCAATACTGAGCAAAGGGGCTGAATACGTATGACCATGTGATAATTCAGTTTTCTTGTTTAATACATTTTCAAAAATGTCTAAATTTCTGTTTTTTTTCTGTCAAAATGTGGTGCAGAGTGTACATTAATGAGAAAAAAAGAACTTTTTTGAATTTACCAAATGGCTGAAATGAAAGAAGGAATGAAAAATTTAAAGGTTTCTGAATACCTTCCGTACCCACTGTACATTCTAATCCATACTTCCATCTATCTAGATCTGGTTTCCCTCAATTTCTCTTTTTTATATAGATTTACCTCAACACTTACATGCATATACCTCTTATTTGATATGATTTTCAACTAAGTCCGGCATTTATAATACTGCGCATGCGCTAAATCCCCGCTGTAGTAGCTCTCAGCCGGGTACGCAGACTGCGTGCGCGGTACATTTGTCTCATCTCCACTACCACAACACTTAAATGCATACGCACTCTAACAGATGTGATCCCCAACTTAACTTTGACACATGGCACACTACACATGCGCCCGATCCCGCCGCATCAGCCACTAGCTGGATTTGGAGTGCGCATGCATGGTACTTTTCTCACGGTATTTTCTATCTCCCTTTCTATCTCCCTATATTTAGAATCTGCTTATCTCCTGAAATCATCTCTATACTTTACCCTAGGGGTTACCACTTGATGGTTGTTTTGCCCATCATATTTTGCTACATTATACATATCTCTTGTTTTGAAAATATGTATATTAACTCTTGTTTGTCAAATCTATATTATACTGAAAATTGTTTATTTTATTTTATTCCAGCGACGTTATGGTAAAGACCTAAACAGGTTAAAACGTCTTCTGTGTAGCATCTCTACATATCCCCACCTGTCCATCACATCAATAAAGAAAAAACACTGTTGCATGAAGATTTTGAAGAGTGCGCTGAATTGTGTACTTAAATTCTTCCTTGCAGATCCTCTCCAGTTCCATTAGGTTAGATGGTGAACGTTAGTGGACAGCCATTTTCAGGTCTCTTCAGAGATGCTTAATTGGGTTTAGGTCAGGGCTCTGGCTGGACCAGTCAAGAATGGTCACAGAATTGTTCTGAAGCCATTCCTTTGTTATTTTAGTTGTATGCTTAGTGTCATTGTCTCGTTGGTAGGTGAACATTCGTCCAAGTCTGAGGTCCAGAGCAATCTGGAAGAGGTTTCCTTTCTAGGATATCGCTGTACTCGAATTTTTATTATTAGCGTGCAAGGTTCTGCAGCAAAGTGCGGGAATTGCAGATAAGTGCATAGTTTAAACACAATCTGATAGTGGTGATAACTGTAATTGTTTAATTTCATTAGGGAATTGTGTGTCTGTTTATTTGTGATACTGTGAAAAAGCAAAAAAAAAGTTTGTCTTGTGATTTAATTAGTAGTATTAGCCACACCTGTTTCTAGAAGCTTCTGGGAGCTTCTGGTAGTTCTTGTGGAACTATATAAACCAGCCAGAACAAGTGAGGTTGCTGAGCATGCGAGGTTCTGCAGCAAAGTGCGGGGATTGCAGATAAGTGCATTGTTTAAACACAATCTCATAGTTTGACACAAGAACATAGTTTGAATTTATCCTTATACGTTTCCCGTTGTTTTCTTTTTCTTTGTTTTTCTACTTTACTGTTTATCCCCATTTAATAGGTGCTCCATGGACAATGCTACCAGGTGTGTACCTTGTCAGATGTATGCATTCCTTGAGCAGCCGTTCGAGAGTGAATATGTCTGCACTCGATGCAAGCATGTTGCATATTTGGAAGCCCAGATAACTGATCTAAATAAGTAGCTTTCAACACTCAGGGGCATTGTAAACCTGTAGAGGAGTTTAGAGCTCACTGAGCTTTCTCTGGCTGGGGCCAGTGATATGGAGGAGGGTGGAGGTGGGGAATATCGGAATAACAGGACCCAGAGGTAGGTAGCTGGGTAACAGTTAGAAGAAGAGGTAGGGGGAAAAGTGTCAGGGAGCCTAGTCCTGACCTGGCACAACCTATTATATATGCCTGTTTGGCTGATATTAGGAATGAAGGGCCAGGACTAGGCTCACTACAGCAGGACGTTGCTCCTAGCAACCAGGAAAATGACTGCTGTAGGAAGGAGGGAAATAGGAGTGCAGCAAAACCCAGACAGATGTTGGTGGTAGGGGACTCTATAATTAGGCGGACAGACAGGGTCATCTGTCGCCGAGACCGTGAATGCCGAACAGTGTGTTGTCTGCCCGGTGCTCGGGTTCGGCATATTGCGGATCGGATAGACAGATTGCTGGGTGGGGCTGGGGAAAACCCAGCGGTCATGGTGCACATTGGTACTAATGACAAAGTTAGAGGCAGGTGAAAGGTCCTTAAAAATGATTACAGGGAACTAGGAGAGAAGCTGAAGTCCAGGACCCCCAAGGTGGTGTTTTCATAAATACTACCGGTGCCACGAGCGTCACTAGAAATACAGCGGGAGCTTAGGGAGATAAATATGTGGCTTAGAAATTGGTGCAGGAAGGAAGGGTTCGGGTTCATGGAGAACTGGGCAGACTTTTCAGTAGGGACGGGCTGCACCTCAATGGATCGGGTGCAGCTGTGCGGGGGGAGAAAATGGTCAGACGAATTGAGGAGCTTTAAACTAGGATCTGGGGGGAGGGAGGAAAGTGGAGCAAATAAGGGGTTAGATAGAGCAGATAGAGACAGTGAGACGGTAGGGATCAATGAAGAATTAGGGGGGATGGGACATGCAAGAATAGTAGGGAGGCTAGGAGTAATACAGTTAGGTCCAGAAATATTTGGACAGTGACACAATTTTCGCGAGTTGGGCTCTGCATGCCACCACATTGGATTTGAAATGAAACCTCTACAACAGAATTCAAGTGCAGATTGTAACGTTTAATTTGAAGGTTTGAACAAAAATATCTGATAGAAATTGTAGGAATTGTACACATTTCTTTACAAACACTCCACATTTTAGGAGGTCAAAAGTAATTGGACAAATAAACCAAACCCAAACAAAATATTTTGATTTTCAATATTTTGTTGCGAATCCATTGGAGGCAATCACTGCCTTAAGTCTGGAACCCATGGACATCACGAAACGCTGGGTTTCCTCCTTCTTAATGCTTTGCCAGGCCTTTACAGCCGCAACCTTCAGGTCTTGCTTGTTTGTGGGTCTTTCCGTCTTAAGTCTGGATTTGAGCAAGTGAAATGCATGCTCAATTGGGTTAAGATCTGGTGATTGACTTGGCCATTGCAGAATGTTCCACTTTTTTGCACTCATGAACTCCTGGGTAGCTTTGGCTGTATGCTTGGGGTCATTGTCCATCTGTACTATGAAGCGCCGTCTGATCAACTTTGCGGCATTTGGCTGAATCTGGGCTGAAAGTATATCCCGGTACACTTCAGAATTCATCCAGCTACTCTTGTCTGCTGTTATATCATCAATAAACACAAGTGACCCAGTGCCATTGAAAGCTATGCATGCCCATGCCATCACGTTGCCTCCACCATGTTTTACAGAGGATGTGGTGTGCCTTGGATCATGTGCCGTTCCCTTTCTTCTCCAAACTTTTTTCTTCCCATCATTCTGGTAGAGGTTGATCTTTGTCTCATCTGTCCATAGAATACTTTTCCAGAACTGAGCTGGCTTCATGAGGTGTTTTTCAGCAAATTTAACTCTGGCCTGTCTATTTTTGGAATTGATGAATGGTTTGTATCTAGATGTGAACCCTTTGTATTTACTTTCATGGAGTCTTCTCTTTACTGTTGACTTAGAGACAGATACACCTACTTCACTGAGAGTGTTCTGGACTTCAGTTGATGTTGTGAACGGGTTCTTCTTCACCAAAGAAAGTATGCGGTGATCATCCACCACTGTTGTCATCTGTGGACGCCCAGGCCTTTTTGAGTTCCCAAGCTCACCAGTCAATTCCTTTTTTCTCAGAATGTACCCGACTGTTGATTTTGCTACTCCAAGCATGTCTGCTATCTCTCTGATGGATTTTTTCTTTTTTTTCAGCCTCAGAATGTTCTGCTTCACCTCAATTGAGAGTTCCTTAGACCGCATGTTGTCTGGTCACAGCAACAGCTTCCAAATGCAAAACCACACACCTGTAATCAACCCCAGACCTTTTAAGTACTTCATTGATTACAGGTTAACGAGAGAGACGCCTTCAGAGTTAATTGCAGCCTTTAGAGTCCCTTGTCCAATTACTTTTGGTCCCTTGAAAAAGAGGAGGCTATGCATTACAGAGCTATGATTCCTAAACCCTTTCTCCGATTTGGATGGGAAAACTCTCATATTGCAGCTGGGAGTGTGCACTTTCAGCCCATATTATATATATAATTGTATTTCTGAACATGTTTTTGTAAACAGCTAAACTAACAAAACTTGTGTCACTGTCCAAATATTTCTGGACCTAACTGTAAATGTGTTAATAGTATTAAATGTCTACTGGCAAATGTCAGTATGGGTAAATGTATATGGGGAGGGGAATAATGGAAAAATTCTAATTGGAGTTTGCTATAAGCCTCCTAACATACCTGAACAGGTAGAGGGTGAAATACTGCAACAAATTGAAAAGGCAGCTAATAATAATAATCGGGTTCTTTTTATGGGGGATTTCAACTATCCAGACATTCAGTGGGACATAGAATCTTCTGGTTGTGCTAAAAGCTGTAAGTTCTTATTCACAATTCAAGACAATTTCCTCTCTCAGATGGTAGATGAACCGATGAGGGGAGATAATTTGCTAGATCTGGTCCTGTCAAATAGACCGGATACAATTTCAGATCTACAGGTCCGGGAGAACTTGGGCACCAGCGATCATAATATAGTAAGCTTCAAAGTAATATTTAATAGAACATTTCAAAGGGGAAATGCTAAAACCTGGAATTTTAGGAAAGCTGATTTCAACAAATTAAGGGAAGAGCTTAAATGTGTAGATTGGGACAAATTCATGGTAACTGGGGATACCGAACATAAATGGGGTAAGTTTAAGGATATACTACTAGAGTCCTGTAAAAAACTTATATCCTCGGTAATAAACTGTCCAGGAATAAAAAAAACTCACTATGGATAAATAAGACTGTACAAAGTATAATAAAACAAAAACAAAGGGCGTTTAAAATCTTGAAGGCTGAGAATACAGAAATAGCATTTCAGAAGTATAAAAATATGAATAGGAAATGTAAAAAAGAAATTAAGTAAGCAAAATTAGCTACTGAAACAAAAATCGCCAATGACATTAAAATAAATCCCAAAATCTTTTATAAATACATTAATGCCAAAAGGAAAACAAAGGATAGTATTGGCTCCTTAAAATATAATAACAAGATAGTTATAGAGGACACACAAAAGACTGAGATATTAAATAGGCATTTCTCATCTGTATTCACCAAGGAACTGACTGTACCAGGGATCATTCAAGAAGTGAAAAATCAAAGTTCACCACCCGATATAATTAATTTAACACAAGAAGAAGTACGCCTACGTCTGAGTAAATTAAACATTGACAAATTCCCAGGGCCAGATGGCATTCATCCATAAATATTGAGGGAATTGAGCTCCGTAATCAACAGACCACTGTATCTCATCTTTTAAGACTCACTTGTAACAGGGTTGGTGCCTCAGGATTGGACGATTGCTGATGTCGTACCGATATTTAAGAAAGGTAAGAGGGTAGATCCAGGCAACTACCATCCAGTAAGCCTGACATCAGTAGTATGCAAAGCTTTTGAAAGCATTTTAAGGGATGACATGCAAAAATATATTGCAGAAAATAATATAATAACTGACAAACAGCATGGATTCATGAAAGATAAGTCATGTCTAACCAACCTGTTGGGGTTCTATGAGGGGCTAAGTGTAAACCTGGATATTGGTAATGCAGCTGATGTGATTTATTTGGACTTTGCAAAGGCATTTGATACTGTACCACATAATAGCCTTCTACTAAACCTCCAGAAGCAAGGACTAGGGGAAACTATATGCAACTGGGAAAGGAATTGGCTAAAAGATAGGAAACAAAGAGTAGTCATAAATGGTACATTCTCTAAATGGGCTATAGTCAGCAGTGGGGTGCCGCAGGGATCTGTGCTAGAACCGATTATTTTTAATCTCTTTATTAATGACCTTGTGGATGGGATTCATCGTAAAGTATCAGTCTTTGCTGATGACACCAAACTATGTAGGATATTAAAAACTGACCTTGATAGTACAATATTACAAAAAGATCTGGATAAGATGTCAGAATGGGCAGATACTTGGCAAATGAGATTTAATGTTGATAAATGTAAAGCAATGCACCTAGGACGGAGTAATCCTATAACTGCGTATACATTAAAATGGAAGTAAACTCGGGACTATAGAACAGGAGAAGGACTTGGGTATTCTTATTACCAGTGTTTTTTGCTGCGGTATGTGCCGGTATAGCGTACCGGAAAATCTGAAGAGTGCCTCTGGCTCTGTCCACATGGCTAATTTGTAAACTATACAAATTAGCCATGTGGAGCGAAGGCACAAGCCAGAGGCGTCTCCAGGAGGCGCTGTCGGGCTACCTGATGCATCGGTGTGGAATCTGCCGGGTGGGAGCTGCTATTCTCTAAGCGCAGCTGTCACACTGACAGCCGCACTCATAGAAAGTGCAGCGCGCGGCTCCCACTGCTCAATTGTCCTAGTATCTGTCAGACGCGAGGACAATTGAAGCGGTGACGCCAGCGCTGACTTCTGGGTCAGCGTGATGGCTGTCATGTGATCAGGTCAGCTGATCAGACTGCTGACCTGGAAGCCAGCGCCGCAGCGCAGAGGCGGCAGAGAAATGCTGAGAAGTGCTCCACTGTGGAGCTCAAGAAGACATGGATGGAGGAACATTATGGGGTAAGAGGGAAGTATTTATGAAACAGTATGGGAGAGAGGGGGAGGGAACTATTTGTGGACACACTATGGGGGGGAGAGAGGGTGGGGGAGGGAACCATCTGTGCACACACTATGGGGGGACAGAGGGTGTGGAGGGGGCAATATGTATATACACAGTATGGATGGGGGAGGGAACTATCTGTGGACAGAGTATGGGGAGAGAGAGGGTGAGGTTTCATGCATGGGGAGAGAAATGATGAGGGGTGATGTATGGGGAGAGAGGATGAGGTTTCATTCATGGGGAGAGAGGAGAGGGGAGATGTATTGGAAGAGAGAGGATGAGGTTTCATGCATGGGGAGAGAGGATGAGGGGTGATGCATGGGGAGAGAGAGGATGAGGTTTCATGCATGGGGACAGAGGATGAGGGGTGATGCATGGGGAGAGAGAGGATGAGGTTTCATGCATTGGGAGAGAAATTATGAGGGGTCATGTATGGGGAGAGAGATGATGAGGTTTCATGTATGGGGAGAGAGAGGATGAGGTTTCATGCATGGGGAGAGAGAGGATGAGGTTTCATGCATGGGGAGAGAGAGGATGAGGTTTCATGCATGGGGAGAGAAATGATGAAGGGTGATGTATGGGAAGAGAGAGGATGAGGTTTCATGCGGATAAGGGGTGATGCATGGGGACAGAGAGGATGAGGTTTCATGCATGGGGACAGAGAGGATGTGGAACGAACTGGAAATAAATTTTGAGGACACAGAATAAAGAGTGACATGGTATGAGGAGCAAGTGGGCAGGATGGGGAGTGAGGTGGAAAAGTATATGGACACACAGGAGGTAGTGAGGAGACAGGAAGGGATGAGAAGAATGTGAAGGGCACAGAATAAAGACTGGGTAGTGGAGGGGGTGGTATGGAGAGGGGGCAGAATGGGAGGACAGTGTGAGGTTATAACAAGGAGGGGGAGTGTGATGAGGGCACAGTATAAAGCCGGTGCAGTATAAGGGGACACAGTGTAAAGGACACTGTAAACAGTAGGCTCAGTTTGGAAAGAGGGAATATGTAGGCCATGTACCATAAGAGGGACAGTGTGGGTCATATTTTGTGCACAGAATACTGTGAGGGGCCATTATTTATTCTGGGGCACTGTGTAGAGCAGATATCTTTATGTAGAAGTATTATAATCATTCTGCTATTTTAGGGGCATCGTGTCGGGATGTGTTACAGAAGACCGGGGAAGATGGAAATCTGCAGAGACAAGATGTGAATGTGAAAAGTCATCATTGCGTCAGGACAAGGTGAAGAATAGAAATAAATGACTAGAGACAACATCATCTATAAGGTACCTGAATGTAAATGTTTATTTGTGATACTGACTATGTCTTATCATTAGGCCTTGGTCCCACTTGCGCATTGCTTCTGATGTGAGCGCAATGGGACCCCTGCTGATCAGCTGATTATGGTGCAGGTGTCTGGAAATGCTTTTTTCTGGATCTGCTCCGTCCTCTGATGGTGTCTGCGGCCGGGTACTGCACATCCGCCTCATTGATTTTAATAGGAGACTGCTGCCACTATCAGAAGACGGAGCAGATCCAGAACTGAGCACTTCCAGCCACCTGCCACCACTGGCACCTAGTGTAGGAAATTGGCGAGGTTGCCAGGTGCCGGACCCTGACCAGTCAGGCATTGGTGACCTATCCTAAGGAAAGATCATTAATGTTAAAGTAGTAGACAATCTCTTTAATAAAGTCTTGTGCCGTCTAACAAATTAAGGGTTACTATGTTTATATTTATGTTGTTAGGAGCATTAAAGGGGTTGTCCAAATTTGTGATGAGTCTGCAGTCACTCTGTGTGTCACTCTGTGACTGCAGCCTTCTGAATTCTCACAGTGTGCACACTGCCCGCTGTCAGGATTCTCTGGTGCCGGCGGTGAGAGTGGGAGGTTATGAAGCTGCAAGTATGCGATTTAGATAGATGTGGTCACGTGCTGAACAGACATGCTCAATGAAAATGAATTGACTGGAGCTGGACACATCAAATCAGAATGTGGCCAGAAGTGTACAAATCTCATACTTGTGCTCAGATGATCGTCCACTCTCTTCACTGGCACCGGCACACCCCACTGCAGCCCCGCTACTCAATGTCGGCCGGCAGCGCACCTGACAGCACCCCCAAACCCGCCCCCCCCCCCCCCCCGCTCCTCGCCTCAGATATGTGTACCAGCAAATATTTTTTTACAAAAAAAAGCACTGCAAAAAAAGCACTGCTCATTACAAATAAGCTGAGCAACAGTACTCAATGTCAAGGAGCAGCTGCTAAAGCAAACAAGATTTTAGGGTGTATTAAAAGAGAGATTAGATCCTGTGATCCCAACGTATTGTTACCCATCTATAAATCACTTGTAAGGCCACATCTGGAATATGGGATCCAGTTTTGGGCTCCACATTTTAAAAAGGACATTCAGAAGTTAGAGTCAGTTCAAAGGTGGCTAACTAGACTACTACAAGGAATGGAAGGCCTCCCATATGATGAGAGGTTGAAAAAGTTAGATATGTTTAGCTTAGAAAAAAGACATCTCAGAGGAGATCTCATTTATTTGTATAAATACATGTGTGGTCAATATAAAGGACTGGCACATGACTTATTCTTTCCAAAGACAATACTAAGGACCAGGGGGCATTCACTGCGAGTGGAAGAAAAGCGATTCCGGCAGCTAAATAGGAAAGGGTTCTTTACAGTTAGAGAAGTCAGACTGTGGAATGCCCTACCACAAGCGGTAGTAATGGCAGATACTATAACAGCTTTTAAAAAAGGGCTGGATCATTTCCTCAGTACACAAAACATTGTTGGTTATAAATGACCTAGTGACCAAATGTAGAACTGGTGGAGGAAGGTTGAACTAGATGGACCTAGGTCTTTTTTTAACCTAAGTAACTATGTAACTATATAAATCTAGATCAAAACAAGGATTTTAAAAACATAACCATAAAACAACACATATATAAAAACAACGCATGGTAGATTAACATATATGGGTTACCCCTGACAAAGGAAAAGCTCAGAAATGTGCGTTGGGTTTATGAGTGGCGTTTCTTGCGGCCAGTTAATATCAATATTATTATCTTTGTAGTTCCCTCCATGTATGTTAATCTAACATGTGGCACATCAGTTTGATAAATAGTGATTAAGACTATTATAATTTGGGATAGACATGTGATGTGTCCTATTATTTGATATTATCTGACACTTCATTTAGATGGATATGAGTGTGGGTACTATTTAATATAGTAGATTCTCTGAATATAAATCCTATGTGGGATGGTAAGGTATTTTAGGAGTGATACCTTTATAGGCTAACCAGAAAGATTATATTGGCAAGCTTTCAGAGCACACAGGCTCCTTCTTCAGGCAATTACAAATGAATTACTGAAACCAAACACAACATTTAAATGAATGTTACAACAGGACATAGGAAAAATTATGCCTCCTAAAGATAAGTTAAGGAAATCAAATTAATGTTTTTGTTAGAAATGCAGATGAGTTGGAAGTGGTCTGTTCAGATCACTTCTGAGGTTCTTCTGCTGGAGGTGTGAAGTGTGTCCATGTAGTGAGTCAAAAAAACAGGTGTTAAATTGAGTCCTTTTGTTAAGGATCCGAACATCCTTATCAGTTCAAAATCCCAATTTTTTCTCTCTCTGTCATCTTTAAAATGACCTTTCAGTATTGATACTTTTAAATCTGTCATACTGTGTCCCATTCCAGAGAAATGTTTTCCCACAGGCGTGTCCAGTTCATTCCTTATAGTGTGCCTGTGTAGATTCATCCTTGTTTGTAGTTTTTGTTTAGTTTCCCCAATATATGTTCCTCCAGGGCATCTTGTGCACTGTATCATGTATACCACATTGGAGGACGTGCATGAAAAGAGGTCCATGATCTCGCAGTCCTGATTTGTGTTGGCTATATGGACATTATATGTTGGTAAAATGTGGATACAGGTCTTGCATTTCTTACCATTACAGGGGAATGTGCCTGTCTCTGATGGTGATGAGAGGACACTTCTAACAAGGAGATTCCTTAAGTTAGGGGGGCTGTTTGTAGGAGAGAAGTGGTAATTCAGGGAATATTACTTTCAGTCTGTGGTCCCTTTGAAATATTGGTTGACGATCAGCATCAATTTTCCTTAGGATGCTCATGTGGGGATTACATGTGACCACAAGCGAAAACCTATTGTTATCCTCCCTCTGTTTGTAATCCATGAGGCTGCTTCTTGGAGTCCTTGTAGCTCTGTGGATCTGTTCATCTATTACCAGTGGATGGTGTCCTTGTTGTAGGAATGTATTTCTCAGGGATAGCAGATGTAGCTTTCTATCTTCACTATCTGAGCAGATACGGATGTACCTCAGAGCCTGACTGTAGATGTTGGATTTTTTTGTGTCTTGGATGAAAGCTGTTCCAACTCAGATATGCCGGACGTCCTGTGGGTTTATGATAAATTGACGTTTATATGGTATTGTCTTTGATGTATATGGTTGTATCCAGAAAATGTATTTGAAACTTGGAGAAGGTGAGGGTGAAGTTGATGGTTTGGTGGAATTTGTTGAAGTTGTTGTGGAAGGTGATCAGATCATCCTTTGAGCCAGTCCAGATTATTAGCAGATCATCACTGTAGCGGAAGTATGCTAGAGGTTTAATAGCACAAGTTACCAAGAACTCCTCCTCTAGTTTGGCCATAAACAGGTTAGCAGATTGTGGTGACATTTTGCTTCCCATAGCGCTGCCCATACACTTGTAACGGGGTGCCAGGGGTGCCTCGGGGATTGTAGTCGTGGCCCCTTTTTCTATCAGGCCAACCCCCGGCTCCGCCGTCACTATTGGGACAGGGGATTGTTCTGTGGGGCAGAGTGTGGTGTAAAAGAGCATACTATCAGCCGCAGGAAGACTCTTCAGGCAGGGATCAGATAAACCAAACGACATATTTATTGCACGGAGTTTCACAGACAGCTCAATGCACGGATCTTGTAGCGCACGGTCACAATTCCTGTACGGGGAAATCTTTCCTTGTCGTCTCCTCTAGTGGGGATGTGCCCGGCTACTCTACTCACCTAGGCTCCCACTCCGGCTATCACAGACTTGACCCACACAAATTCTGCTTCACCATTGAGGACACTTTTTCTCTTCTTTCCTTCGTTCTTTCTGTCCACTCAGCTCCCACACTCTGCCCCTGGCTGTTCCTTCTCCCCCGTCCCGGAATCAACTGACTTCAACACACACACCTCTCCCTTCCCCCCTAAGCTGCCGGCTCCTCCTCCCTCCTGCACAGTTTCTATGGGGACAGCCGTCCCACCCGGGCTCTAGGGGAAAACCCACTACACAGTAAAAACATTTTTATTAATAACATCAACATTAACTACTTTATCTACCCCAGCGTGGGGTATCTTCAGGGGGAAAACTGCACCTCCTTGTAAGGGATCCGTCCACCCCTTACACACTGTTGGTATATATTATCTCCAAAGGAGAAATAGTTGTGGTGGAGCACAAACCTGATGAATTGCAGAGCTGGTTCCGTGGCCAGATTTTTTGGAGGAAATATTTGCATGCAGCAATCCTGTCTTTGAGAGGGATGTTGGAGTAAAGATACTCTACATCCATGGTGGCTAATATTGTGTCCTCTGAAAGTTTACCCAAGTCTGACAATTTGCAGAGAATGTCTGTGGTGTCCTGGATGTAACTGGGTGTGTTCCTCACCAGGGGTTTCAGACTGTTCTCCACCCAGCCTGAGATATTCTCAGTTAACGTCCCAATACCAGAGATGATGGGTCTCCCTGGATTACCTTCTTTATGTATTTTAAGTAACATGTAGAAGGTACCTGTTTGGGGATTCGGGGATAAAAGATTCTATATAAATATACATATATATATATATATATATACATATACATATAAAAGTGATACTTAGATATACATAACAATTGATATTCCAAAATATAAAATTATATAGAATCTTTTATCCCCGAATATATATGTATATGTATTTATCAACAACATTCGTTTAATATAGTCGCCCTTAGATATTTTCCTTTTTCTCCCTCCCCCCTTTTTTTATGCCAGCACACAGATATGTATTTATTTATTTATTTATATATATATATATATATATATATATATATGTGTGTCTGGTGTGTGTGTATATATATATATATATATATATATATATATGTATATATATATTTTTTTTTTAATATTTAGAGATGTGTATTTATTACTTCTGGTTATATTAATTATATTGCATACACCGCCCTCTTAGTTTGCATTTTTATATATGTTGTTTTATGTTATGTTCTTCAAATCCTGGGTTTGATCTAGATTTATAATAATAAAAGTTTTTTTTTATTATTATTATTATTATTATTATGACCTGTGTCGATTTTTCTTTGAAATTTTGTCCTTGGTTGGTTTCAATGGTCATTGGTTGATGGTTTTATCACAACCCTGCACACACCTTAAATTGGGTTATATTTGATATATATTCTATTTATTTTGTGGTGCAGGGTTCTTGTTGCTTTATATTTCTCATTATCTATGTACTTGTCCGCATTCATCTTTCCTTCAATTGCAACCAGTCTTTCTGTCCCTGCAGCTGAAAAACACCCCCATAGCATGATGCTGCCACCACCATGTTTCACTGTTGGGATTGTATTGGGCAGGTGATGAGCAATGCCTCGTTTTCTGCACACATACCGCTTAGTATTATCACCAAAAAGTTCTATCTTCATCTCATCAGACCAGGGAATATTATTTTTCATAGTCTGGGAGTTCTTCATGTGTTTTTTTGCAAACTTTATGCGGGCTTTCATATGTCTTGCACTGAGGAGAGGCTTACGTCGGGTCACTCTGCCATAAAGGCCCGTGTGGGGGAGGGCTACAGTGATAGTTGACTTTGTGGAACTTTCTCCCATTTCCCTACTGCATCTCTGGAGCTCAGCCACAGTGATCTTGAGGTTCTTTTTTTACCTCTCTCACCAAGGCTCTTCTTCCACAATTGCTTAGTTTGGCTGGACGGCTAGGTCTAGGAAGAGTTCTGGTGTTCCCAAATTTCTTCCATTTAAGGATTATGGAGGCCACTGTGCTCTAAGGAACCTTGAGTACTGCAGAAATTCTTTTGTAACCTAGGCCAGATCTGTGCCTTGCCACAATTCTGTCTCTGAGCTCCTTGGGCAGTTCCTTTGACCTCATGATTTTCATTTGGTCTGACATGCACTGTGAGGTCTTATATAGACAGGTGTATGCCTTTCCAAATCAAGTCCTTTCAGTTTAATTAAACACCGCTGGACTCCAATGAAGGAGTAGAACCATCTCAAGGAGGATCACAAGGAAATGGACAACATGTGACTTAAATATGAGTGTCTGAGCAAAGGGTCTGAATACTTATGACCATGTGATATTTCAGTTTTTCTTTTTTAATAAATTTGCAAAAATTTCTACATTTATGGGTTTTTTTTCTGTCAAGATAGGATGAAGAGTGTATATTAATGAGAAAAAAATGAACTTTTCTGAATTTACCAAATGGCTGCCATGTAACAAAGTGTGAAAAATTTAAAGTGGTCTGAATACTTTTCGTTTCCACTGTATATTATATATAGTCATTACAAACAGTAATCTATTTCAAGTGTTTGTTTCTGTTAATGTTGATGATTATGGCTTACAGCTAATTAAAATCCAATAGTCATTATCTAAGAAAATTAGAATAATTTAATTACAACAAAACACCTGTAAAGGCTTCCTAAGCATTTAAAATGGTCCCTTAGTCTGATTCAGTAGGCTACACAACCATGGAGAATACTGCTGACTTGACAGATGCCCAGAAGGCAGTCATTGACACACACCACAAGGAGGGTAAGACACAAAAGGTCATTGCTTAAGAAGCTGGCTGTTCACAGAGTGCTGTATCCAAGCATATTAATGGAAGGTTGAGTGGAGGAAAAAGTGTGGTAGAAAAAGGTGCACAAACAACTGTGATAACTGCAGCTTTGAAAGGATTGTTAAGAAAAGGCCATTCAGAAATTTGGGGGAGATTCACAAGACGTGGACTGCTGCTGGAGTCAGTGATTGAAGAGCCAGCACACACAGACGTATCCAGGACATGGGCTGCAAGTGTTGGATTCCTTGTGTGAGTGTGAAGCCACTCATGACCAATAGACAACGCCAGAAGCATCTTACCTGTGCCAAGGAGAAAAAGAACTGGACTGTTGCTCAGTGGTCCAAGGTGTTGTTTCCAGATGAATGTATATTTTGCATTTCATTTGGAAATCAAGGTCCTAGAGTCTATAGGAAGAGTGGAGAGGCCACAATCCAAGCTGCTTGCGGTCTAATTTTTACAGAACAGATAATGGATGGGGTAACTTGAAAAATTATATCAGAAAAATATATACAGTTAGGTCCAGAAATATTTGGACAGTGACACAAGTTTTGTTATTTTAGCTGTTTACAAAAACATGTTCAGAAATACAATTATATATATAATATGGGCTGAAAGTGCACACTCCCAGCTGCAATATGAGAGTTTTCACATCCAAATCGGAGAAAGGGTTTAGGAATCATAGCTCTGTAATGCATAGCCTCCTCTTTTTCAAGGGACCAAAAGAAATTGGACAAGGGACTCTAAGGGCTGCAATTAACTCTGAAGGCGTCTCCCTCGTTAACCGGTAATCAATGAAGTAGTTAAAAGGTCTGGGGTTGATTACAGGTGTGTGGTTTTGCATTTGGAAGCTGTTGCTGTGACCAGACAACATGCGGTCTAAGGAACTCTCAATTGAGGTGAAGCAGAACATCCTGAGGCTGAAAAAAAAGAAAAAATCCATCAGAGAGATAGCAGACATGCTTGGAGTAGCAAAATCAACAGTCGGGTACATTCTGAGAAAAAAGGAATTGACTGGTGAGCTTGGGAACTCAAAAAGGCCTGGGCGTCCACGGATGACAACAGTGGTGGATGATCGCCGCATACTTTCTTTGGTGAAGAAGAACCCGTTCACAACATCAACTGAAGTCCAGAACACTCTTAGTGAAGTAGGTGTATCTGTCTCTAAGTCAACAGTAAAGAGAAGACTCCATGAAAGTAAATACAAAGGGTTCACATCTAGATGCAAACCATTCATCAATTCCAAAAATAGACAGGCCAGAGTTAAATTTGCTGAAAAACACCTCATGAAGCCAGCTCAGTTCTGGAAAAGTATTCTATGGACAGATGAGACAAAGATCAACCTGTACCAGAATGATGGGAAGAAAAAAGTTTGGAGAAGAAAGGGAACGGCACATGATCCAAGGCACACCACATCCTCTGTAAAACATGGTGGAGGCAACGTGATGGCATGGGCATGCATGGCTTTCAATGGCACTGGGTCACTTGTGTTTATTGATGACATAACAGCAGACAAGAGTAGCCGGATGAATTCTGAAGTGTACAGGGATATACTTTCAGCCCAGATTCAGCCAAATGCTGCAAAGTTGATCGGACGGCGCTTCATAGTACAGATGGACAATGACCCCAAGCATACAGCCAAAGCTACCCAGGAGTTCATGAGTGCAAAAAAGTGGAACATTCTGCAATGGCCAAGTCAATAACCAGATCTTAACCCAATTGAGCATGCATTTCACTTGCTCAAATCCAGACTTAAGACGGAAAGACCCACAAACAAGCAAGACCTGAAGGCTGCGGCTGTAAAGGCCTGGCAAAGCATTAAGAAGGAGGAAACCCAGCGTTTGGTGATGTCCATGGGTTCCAGACTTAAGGCAGTGATTGCCTCCAAAGGATTCGCAACAAAATATTGAAAATAAAAATATTTTGTTTGGGTTTGGTTTATTTGTCCAATTACTTTTGACCTCCTAAAATGTGGAGTGTTTGTAAAGAAATGTGTACAATTCCTACAATTTCTATCAGATATTTTTGTTCAAATCTTCAAATTAAACGTTACAATCTGCACTTGAATTCTGTTGTAGAGGTTTCATTTCAAATCCAATGTGGTGGCATGCAGAGCCCAACTCGCGAAAATTGTGTCACTGTCCAAATATTTGTGGACCTAACTGTATACCCCAAGTAAAAAATGTATTCTTTATTCATATATTAAAATAATTTACCCATAGAGAACAAACATATTTGTATCAAGAATATGTATAAATATATATGTCAGACTATATAATGGTCAAAACCACATATGTTAGACTCCAAAATAAGTATAGATATAGTAACGGTCCTAGATATAGTCGACATTTTTTTTATATATCCAATTCTCAGAGCCAATTCTCCCTACTATCCCCTAAGTAGGCACAAGGAAAATTGGTTTCCACCACACAACGGGGTTACCATAAACTCAGTCCCGCCAGTTATTTTTTCTTTCCTTATCCCCAGTAACTACATTCATTGATATTATAATAGGAAAAAATAGAAAAGAAAGGGCTGAAGGAAAAGATAGTAGAGGAAACATGAGTCATTCAATGCTCAAGGACCACATTATAAACATATACATATATAGAGGCCGTTGTATGGGGGAAACCATTTCTGCTTGAGTTCTAGTGTAAAGTTTCCACAATCAGTGATAGTTTGGGGAGCCATGTCATCTGCTGGTGTAGGTCCACTGTGTTTTATGAAGACCAAAGTCAGTGCAGCCGTCTACCAGGAAATCTTAAAGCACTTCATGCTTCTCTCTGCCGACAAGCTTTCTGGAGATGGAAATTTCATTTTCCAGCAGGATTTGGCACCTGTCCACACTGCCAAAAGCACCAATACCTGGTATAATAACCACAGTATCACTGGGCTTGATTGACCAGCAAACTCACCTGACCTAAATCCCATAGAGAATCTACGGGTATTGTCAAGAGGAAGATGAGAGACACCAGACCCAACAATGCAGACGAGCTGAAGGCTGCTATCAAAGCAACCTGGGCTTCCATAACACCTCAGCAGCGCCACAGGCTGATCGCCTCGATGCCAACACTTTAAAGGAATACCTGCGTACACTTGTATTTACTGCAGGTTTACATATCTGATGTGCACTGTTTTATGTTTGATAAATAACTATTAGAAAAGGATATATTATCAGACTAGAAAGTTACATTTGTTATCCATTTTTGCTAAGCTGCAACATCGACTTTCTCCACTAGATGGAGCTATCTTCCTCTTCACAGTTAGTTGCACATTTCCTTTTCAAAAGCAGTGATATGTGATTTGGGGAATTCTGCAAGGAGAAAACATCTCTCACTCTTTTTAAATCTAAAATGTACATAGAGTAGTGTTTAATGTTAAAGATTATGTTAAAAACTGGATGTCACATAGCCATCACATGGTCATCACATGGACATCACACGGTCATCACATGGACATCACATGGAGGCTAAGTGAGGAAGAAAAACACTCGCGCACAGCACTCACATGATATATGGAATGACACTCGGATGTCACTCAATGATGGTTTCAGGAGCAACAGGGGAGCCATATTACACATGCAGATGTGATTGAACCATTACACTGACACATGCATTAAAGGCCTGCCGCAGCTAGGTAACCCAGAGGTCGTCATGACATCCTCATGATGACCTCGGGTTGTCATGGCATTAATCAGGCCCCAATGATCACATAACGGGGGTCCCGATCGCATGGGAGAGGGAGCGCACTTCCTCTCCCCGCCCCTAAACTCTGCAATTGTTATCGATCGCAGCATTTAGGAGGTTAAACAGCTAGGTGTGGCACGGTGATTTCTCCTGGATGTGATAACTGCGGCTCGGCTTTCAAGTAAGCCGAGCTCCTGGCGGTAATCGCTCATGCAGTCCTGTGCCTGAGCAAGTGCCATGACAAACCCATACGCGATCGGTCTGGAACTCCTTGGAGACCATGACATATGGGGTACATCATATCTTGGGAAGTGGTTAAACTTTGCTCAACAACATTTAGATAAGCCTGAGAAATACTGGGATAATATAGTCTGGTCAGATGAGATTGAAATTTAACTCTTTGGATGTCATAATACACACCATGTTTGGAAGTTAAAAGACACTAAATATTGCTCCCAAAACACCATACCACAGTCAAGTTTGGTGGGGAGCACATCATAATGTGAGGCTTTTTTAACTATACAGCACTGGCAAACTTTAAATCAGTGAAAGTAGGATGAAAGAACAAATGTACTGAGATATTGTTGACAAAAATGTGCTGCCATTTACCAGGATGATGAACAGGAAACGAGGGTGAACATTTCGGAAAGGCAATGATGGCAAAAATACAGCCAAGGAAACTCTCAATTTGTTTTAGAGAAAGAAAATAAAGCAGCTAGAATGGCCAAGCCAATCACCTAACCTGAATCCAATAGAAAATTTATGGAAGGAACTAAAGCTCTGAGTTCATAGAAGAAGCCCACGGAACCTTCAGGATTTGAAGAGTGTTTGTGTGGAAGAATGGACAAAACACACATGGGCAATGCATGCAACAAATGTCTCCATACAGAAGTCATCTTGATGCTGTCATCAATAACAAAGGCTTTTGTATGAAGTATTAAATAAATGACAGTAAGAATGTTCAATACTTTTTTCCTGTCATTTAGAATTACTTAACATCACTTAATTTATGGACATATGTGGTTTGATTTTTTTTTTGCCTGTGGGGAGTGGATGGGTCGTTGCTGACATCTCGTTAGAAATTCATGTTAATAGCACCTTCAGAATTATATTTCCTTAGAAAATCGGTGATGTGTTCAATACTTTTTTCACCCACTAATATACCGTATATCTGCGAAATTACTCACCCTTGACTGTCTTTCAGCCAACTTAATACAAGTATCAACTATGTCTTGACTTATTTTATATTGCTATTGATTTTAGAGGTTGATATTTATTTCAATAATTTTTTAATTATATCCTATCTCCTCTTTATTCTTTACTTACAAGTCTCTACCGCCCTGTCATTGTTGTGACGCGCCCACAGGGTCAGGGGGTTACTCTCTCTGCTTCTCCTTGGAAGTGGTGGCTTTGCCCGGTTCCGAGTTCCCAGGGGTCAATAAAAGGCAGGGGATGGGGATGATGGATGTAATGTAGTTGTTCGTGACGTCACATGTGGTGTGCGGCCAATATCAGCTGCTGCTGCGGGACTTCTCTGCTGGGGCAGATGACAACGCAGCTCGGATGGTTCAGCTCTCCAAAGGCAGAGCTATGACCCCAGGGAGGATGGTGGTGGTAGTAGTCGTCTATGTCGCAGGGGCACGATGGTGAGGGCACCACTATTGATGAGACGACACAGGCAAAACAGTTTAAGGTCTGTTAATCACTGGTCACACACTGCCATTGGAGCACCGGGCTACGCTATGATGGGCCTCAGACGATCCTGGATATTTCAGAGGTCACCACCGGCGTAGTGAATTGTGAGCCCTTCCTTTCTGTGCTGTGTGAGTTGAGTCCCTGTGACCTGTAGTCCTTCAGAAACTCCTGTCATGGGTTTAGTTCCCGTCCCGTATGGCAGGCAGCATGAGTCCGTTATTGGGCTGGATCGTGGTCACAACTCCTGGCTCTATCTGCTGCTGTGCCCCAGACATTGAGATGGGCAAGGAAACTTGGAATCTCCTGCATATTTATCAGAGGGACATAAAGTTCCCCCTAGCCTAGGGCTCTGCACCCCGACTGCGCCGGTCCTGAGGGAGCTAACAGCTCTCCCCTCAGCAACTGTGTTCTACTGCATATCACATCTTTCCTGTCCTTAGCTCCTTTCAATTGTGTGTATGTGTAATCTTACTCCTCAGTGTGTAGCTCCACCCCCCAGGTGCTGATCTCATGAGTGGAAAGCCCCATTGCTATGGTGACAATCCAAATGACCTCTCATCCAGTTCTAGTGGCTGCTACTAAGCTGTGTGTAAATGTGAATGTGATGAACACCGTGAATAGCCTCCTACTTTCCCGGGATGAGTACTGCACCTTAAGTGAGGTGCAGTACCCTGTGGCGACTGAAGCCTCAGGGGTACCACAGTTGTATCAGTAACCTGCTGTCTACAGGACATGAGCACCAAACTAATGACTGAGCTCAGCAGTCAGATTGAGATCAGACAGCAGCAGGTGAGCACTGACCCGGTGACTGAATGTACCTCATCAACAACATTAGCTACAACTATACTTTTCTGGACAGGGAGTTTTCGTTGCAGATTTGGTTCCCTGTACAATCTTACCTTATATATGGAGCAGTAAGCTGATAGTGTTACAGTGCCTACAAGTAGTATTCAACCCCCTGCAGATTTAGCAGGTTTACATATTCGAAATTAACTTGGCATTGTGACATTTGGACTGTAGATCAGCCTGGAAGTGTGAAATGCACTGCAGCAAAAAAGAATGTTATTTCTTTTTTTATTTTTTTTTTTAAATTGTGAAAAGTTTATTCAGAGGTTCATTTATTATTCAACCCCTCAAACCACAAGAATTCTGTTTGGTTCACCTAAAGTATGAAGAAGTATTTCAGGCACAAAGAACAATGAGCTTCACATGTTTGGATTAATTATCTCTTTTTCCAGCCTTTTCTGACTAATTAAGACCCTCCCCAAACTTGTGAACAGCACTCATACTTGGTCAACGAGCATTCCAAGGCTATCAGAGACAAGATCGTGGAGGGTCACAAGGCTGGCAAGGGGTACAAAACCCTTTCCAAGGAGTTGGGCCTACCTGTCTCCACTGTTGGGAGCATCATCCGGAAGTGGAAGGCTTATGGAACTACTGTTAGCCTTCCACGGCCTGGACAGCCTTTGAAAGTTTCAACCCGTGCCGAGGCCAGGCTTGTCCGAAGAGTCAAGGCTAACCCAAGGACAACAAGGAAGGAGCTCCGGGAAGATCTCTTGGCAGTGGGGACATTGGTTTCAGTCAATACCATAAGTAACGTACTCCACCGCAATAGTCTCCGTTCCAGACGAGCCCGTAAGGTACCTTTACTTTCAAAGCGTCATGTCAAGGCTTGTCTACAGTTTGCTCATGATCACTTGGAGGACTCTGAGACAGACTGGTTCAAGGTTCTCTGGTCTGATGAGACCAAGATCGAGATCTTTGGTGCCAACCACACACGTGACGTTTGGAGACTGGATGGCACTGCATACGACCCCAAGAATACCATCCCTACCGTCCAGCATGGTGGTGGCAGCATCATGCTGTGGGGCTGTTTCTCAGCCAAGGGGCCTGGCCATCTGTTCCGCATCCATGGGAAGATGGATAGCACGGCCTACCTGGAAATTTTGGAGAAGAACCTCCACTCCTCCATCAAGGATCTTAAGATGGGTCGTCATTTCATCTTCCAACAAGACAACGACCCAAAGCACACAGCCAAGAAAACCAAGGCCTGGTTCAAGAGGGAAAAAATCAAGGTGTTGCAGTGGCCTAGTCAGCCTCCTGACCTTAACCCAATTGAAAACTTGTGGAAGGAGCTCAAGATTAAAGTCCACATAAGACACCCAAAGAACCTAGATAACTTGGAGAAGATCTGCATGGAGGAGTGGGCCAAGATAACTCCAGAGACCTGTGCCGGCCTGATCAGGTCTTATAAAAGACGATTATTAGCTGTAATTGCAAACAAGGGTTATTCCACAAAATATTAAACCTAGGGGTTGAATAATAATTGACCCACACTTTTATGTTGAAAATTTATTAAAATTTAACTGAGCAACATAACTTGTTGGTTTGTAAGATTTATGCATCTGTTAATAAATCCTGCTCTTGTTTGAAGTTTGCAGGCTCTAACTTATTTGCATCTTATCAAACCTGCTAAATCTGCAGGGGGTTGAATACTACTTGTAGGCACTGTATATTTTCCTCTAAGCCCTGAACCTGTCTCCTCCTCCTTCAGTTCTGTATGACACATCACATATAATACCACACAATGCAGAGTTTCCTCTAACATCTGCTCCCCAGACAGGAGATACATCAGGGCTACAATGGAGAACAGTCACATTGTCGGCATTTTACTGCTTCTCTGCTCAGGTGAGAAGGACACTGGTATATTGTGTGTGATGAAGAAAAGTTATGTATAAACTAGAATAATTCTCCTATGTGTATAACGGATAGATAAGGTCATTAATGTAAGTAATAATTTATATATATATATATATATATATATATATATTATATATATATATATATATATATATATATATATATATATTATATATATATATATGCTCTTTTCCAGGACAAATTATTGGAGACTCCATTGAACAAATAAGTTCCCAAATATTTACTGAAGAAGGAAAGAAAGTCACTCTCTCCTGCACCTATAAAACATCATCTGGCTATACATATTATCTATACTGGTATCGTCATTATCCTGGATCAGCCCCACAATACATATTACGTAAAATGAATAAAGTCTCCGTTGATAATTCTGGGGAGAGATTCACATCTGATGTGACGTTAAACTCTACAGATCTGGTGATCAGAGATGTGAAGACAGAGGACTCAGCCTCGTATCTCTGCGCTCTGCAGGAAGCACAGTGCCACACATCTCACCTCTGATCTTACATAAACCTCATCCTCAAAGAGAGAACCAGAATAGATTATATGCACTGCCTACTGTAAGCTGAAGACTGCAAGGATGGCAATAACCACCCCTCTCTCTCCACCCCACGCCGCAAATAAGATAACAGACACCATAACTTGGAGGGTTATTGATCACAGGAAAACACGCTGTATACTGTACATACACAATATTACATGAATTACTGTGCACAATATTACATTTACTGTATACCATATACACACTTATATACAATACCAACTATTATATACATTACAGACTATATACTACCCACATTCAAACTATATACTAGCTACAAGCACACTCATACACACTAATATACTCTACTACCTACATACACACTCATACACACTATATACTACCTACATACACAGTCATATACACTATATACTACCCACAAACCCACTCATATACTACCCACATACACACTCATTCATTATATACTACCCACACAGTGACGTACATATCGCATGTGCAGCCGGTGCAGTCGAACAGGGGCCCAGAGGTTCAGGGGGCCCTTGCTGGCCAGTCAGTAATGAGGGCAATCTGACCTGTTGTCCAGAGGTCCAGGCTCCAGGAGGCCTCTGGTCAGAATGCCCTCATCACAACTAGCGTGCAGGACAGGGAGTGATCCCACAGATCTGCGCAGTGTAGACAACGGAACACAGGAATCTGTCCTTTGTTCCCTGCCGGCACTTTCTCTGTGACACACGTGCGCCCTGATGTCATCACTATGGTGCGCACGCGTGTCATTTGAAATATTCCCAGCAGGAGAAGAAGCAGTGTAGCTGGTGGCCATACAAGAGAAGCAGAGGCAGGGGCTCCTACAAGAGCAACAACAGCAGGGGCCCACACAGAAGAAGCAGTGGTGGGGTCCCCTATAAGAGCAGCAGTGGCTGGGGCCCATACGGAGAGGTGAGGGGTCACTAATAACCTGAGGAGGGGACACTAAAGAGAGGTGCGTGGTGACTAATTTTGGGGGTGTAGTGAGGTATATTGCAGGTGTACCATATGGGGGGGGTGTAGTGATGTGTATTTTAGGTGTACTATATAGGGGATGCAGTGATATACTGTATATTGAAGGTGTAGTATATAGGGGGTGTAGTGATGTATATTGCAGGAGTAGTATGTAGGGGTTGTAGTGAATTATATTGCAGGTGTAGAATATAGGGGGAGTAGTGATGTATATTTTAGGTGTAGTATATAGGGGATGCAGTGATATATATTGAAGGTGTAGTATATAGGGGATGTAGTGATGTATATTGCAGGTGTAGTGTATAGGGGGTGTAGTGATGTAGTATATTGCAGGTGTAGTATATAGGTGGTGCAGTGATGTAGTATTTTATGTATGAGGAGTTGTAGTGATGTAGCATATTACATGTGTAGTATATAGGGTGTATAAGGTTAGAACAACCAACATACACGGGGTAAAAATCCGTGCCATAATAGGTACATGGAAGAAGCTATATACAGAAATAAGTACTAATAAGAGAGAAGAGACTGTACACAGGGCTTAAGAAAAGGTATATAAATTTATTTAATCCAGAAAATATAACAAACAGTAAAATGGTTAAAAAGAGGACTTTAGTGAAAGGACCAGCAGGTGGCGTACTCACACCTCAACTCAGTGATGAAAATCAATGGAGTAGCAGAATGGCTGCACAGCAGCACCAAGCAGACATGCCCTTCAAACACTGCTCATGGAATTATATGTGAATAGCTGCCAAAGGCATGCTCAGAGGACCAAGTGTCCATACAACAATAAAACCAAGCAGTGCCAGAGGACATATCAGCAGGTGCGGGTAAAGGAGCAAAACCGCTCTTCAGCACACTAATCAAGGGTCATGTACCTGAGTTGTGGAGTGAGGATCCAAGAAACCCCGACCTATAGATTTCAATCTCAATGTCTTCTTCCGGGGGTGGCCTCATGTTCAAAAGGAGCGCCCTTTTATATCACAATGCACCAATGGAAAGACGGGAAAGAAGGGCCAATCCGGTCAACCTTTACTTTAATAGGTGTGTCAGGTTTAGTAACCTTATCTCCTGATCGGCATTCAGAGAGGCGTGCATATTCAGAGGGGCGTGCATAACGAGTGACGTGTAGCGTAACCATGGTGACAACAATGCATAATGTCAAGCTACACTCCACCCTGATTGCAGCCGACGTAAGCAGAGAAGGGGATGTGACAAGTGATATCCAATCAAAATGCCACACACAGACTAGGCTGCCGTAATCATCCCCCAAAACCGCTATCTATTGGTGCATACAAGTGGGTGTGTTCATCATGGTGACGCCGCTATGGTCATTTCCTGGAAACCAGGGAAACAACCACAGCGTCCCATTTGAGAATAAGGATCCAAAAAAGGGGAGAATCTGACGGTACATCAGATCCCCAAACAGAGTCTCGTGGCCAGGGCGGTGCCTGCACGGATGTCCCAGGGGTCGGCACACACAGCGAGCGTGTTCGGCCATTGCCATGGGGACAAACGCTCCCAAACATGGGAGCGGGCGTCACGAGGGCGGAAGCACAATGACGCGCCCAGGGAGAGGCCGAGCCATACAGACAGGCGCGCAGGCCATAGTCATAGATTCATTAGTGTTAGAGATGGGTCCGATCCAGGGGTTAAAGCCACCACAATTGTGAACACACGAGTTATTGCCAAGGAGCGCATACAAAAATGTAAGCATCTTTTCCTTCAGATGATACTGAGTTCATTAAAAAATGGGAGGAAATTTGCTCCACCAGCTCTTTGAAATTTATGGAGTTGTTAGTAGGTCTTAATGCTAAATCATTAGAGGAGATCGAGAAAGAATTGGACACAACTTATCTGCAGTTGAGGACATTATCGTCCGAGGAGGAGATCACATCCTTTGATTCATTAATGGTAAATAACTCTGAGGAATGGGAGAAACAAATCAGAGAAACACACTCTAAGAAATTTACACGTGACATGACGGACTATCAACAGCTGAAAGTATATAGATGGCATAGACGTGCACCAAGGATCCCTCGTGGATGTTCGGTGTCGGTCTCGTCGGTTTCATCTTCAGGGGACATCTCTGATCGGTCTCTCTCCCCTATAACAACACAACTGGGAACCAAAAGAAAGGGCAAACTTAGGCTGGCTGGTAACATCAATAAGAAGCCTCCAGTAGCTAGTAAACAGGCTGGAACCCCTAAGGTAATTAACCTGTCTGAACACAAATTTTCTGATATAGACATCAGTGTTCTATCTAGGGGGCTTACCTTCTCTCCCAGCTCACGTTTTGATCCCTTTATTGCAGTGAAGGACCTACACGTTTTTGCGCGTGCATTAATTATGAAAAGATGGTTTCACGATGAAAACTTACAGAAGGCTTTCCCCAAAAGGGCTGAACAAACAGCCATACAAATTCTGGAGGAATTATCAGTGGAACATGATTCAAATGCATTGGGTAAGATACCACCATCATTACGTTTAAGATCTAAGAAATTCCCGCCCTTGTCGACCTGTCCCAACGTTGACCTGTTTGTGCAGTTGGTATCCGAGGAATTTTCTAAATTCCCTAATAACATCTACAGAGATAACTTAAATAATGAGGAGAGGAACTGCATAAACAGGATCAAAAGTTGGATGACGTTGTAATTAAACCAGCGGATAAGGGCAGGAATATTGTCGTGTGGCCTTGTACGCTCTATGAGAGGGAGGCGAATAGACAGCTGAGGGAGAGAGACTGTTATCAGAGACTTACCTTTAATCCCCTGGCTAAATTTACTAAGGAGCTACACACCCTTTTGAAGGGTGCCCTGGATGATGGAACTATTGAAAAAACCTTATTTGATTCCCTGCTGTTTTTGGTACCGACACTGTACGTGTTGCCCAAGGTGCACAAAAATAGTATTACACCTCCAGGTAGACCCATAGTGTCTGGGGTGGGTAACTTCTTGGAGCGGATTTGTGTGTATATTGATTCTCTGCTTAAACCCCTGGTGGAAACCCTACCTTCCTATCTAAGGGACACCAGTAGCTTTTTGCTGAAAATCGATTTCTTGCACGTCAGCGACAACTCTCTGTTGGTCTCTTGTGATGTCGAATCGCTATACACTAGCATTCGACATCGTGACGGGCTACGGGCAGTCTCATACTTTCTGTCTATGTCCAACATGTCTGGGAAGGAAAGGAACTTCGTTATGGATCTTTTAGAATTTGCCCTGACCCACAATTTTTTCTTTTTTGGGGGGTCCCTGTACCTACAGCTCCAGGGGACAGCAATGGGGGCGGCATTCGCGCCCTCTTGTGCAAATCTGTTCCTGGGGCTGTGGGAGAGGGACCTTCTCCTGTCAGATTCAGTGCCGTCGATGGACCGCGTCCCTTTTTGGACGCGGTACATCGACGACATTTTCTTTATCTGGCAGGGGAACCCCGCTGATTTGGGTTTATTTTTTCAGGGCTTAAATGACAACAATATAAATTTACATCTTACGTATAAGTTCCATGGGAAGTCCCTCGAATTCCTCGACATGTTGGTTACACGTGATGAGAATGGACTCTTACAAACAGATCTGTACCGGAAATCCACTTCGGTCAATTCGGTTCTCCACGCTACATCTGCTCACCCTGACCACATTGTGCTTGCTATTCCAGTAGGACAATTCTTGCGCATTCGTCGCATCTGCTCATCGGAATCTGATTTTGAAGTGAGGGCTCTAGAATTGAAAAAAGGATTCCTAGATCGGGGCTATAGTAATCACTCTATTAAGAGGGCCTATAATAGGGCAAAAAAAGCCTCACGAGTACATCTCTTGTTCGGAGGGAGAACAAAATCGCCCGACAATACTGTAAGACTGATTACTCAATATCACTCGCACTGGGGCAGGATGACGGAGGTACTGTCCAAATATTGGTCTATTTTGACTATTGACCCTATCTTGTGTCACTACCTCCCACAGAAACCTTCAATTGTCGCTAGATGCGCAAGGAACTTCAAAGATATATTAACCACGAGTCATTATGACAAGCGTGACAAACCTGCTCCTCCCTTTCCCTCCCTAACTTCTAGTTTGTTTAACATGAGGAGTGGTTGTTCACCGTGTGGGTCATGCATTGCGTGTCCGAATATTGAGGTAGCTGGTGACTTTGCCTCTTCGGATGGCAAGGTATTTCTAATTAATAAAAGGATTAACTGCTTATCAAAAGCAGTAGTCTACTATGCGACATGTCCTTGCCCCCGCATCTACATTGGCCTTACGACACGGGCCCTTAAGATCCGTGTCAGAGAACACGTACGTGACATCTTGGCTGCAAAAGATGAGGAATACGAAGAGGGCTTAAAAACCTTAGAATCTATGACGGGCTACACAGAATTATTTGTGTCCACAAGATGTTCTCTTGAAATATATATTGGACTTTACTGCAGGCTTGGACGTGGATAATATGTTTTACTATTTATACGTTTTCCTTTCCATGTAACTATGCATTTACTGTGCCGGCTTTTATATATATCTAGTATGATAATTTTCCAGTTTTGAAATGTTTGGCTGACCTGCAGTTGTTTCCATATGATCACTGTGCAGGCTCTGCTTCACCTTCCCGAACAGTCTCCCATTTGGCCAGTGCGCCTGCGCGCCTGTCTGTATGGCTCGGCCTCTCCCTGTGTGCGCCATTGTGCTTCCGCCCTCGTGATGCCCGCTCCCCTGTTTTGGAGCGGCCGTCCCCATGGCGACGGCCGAACACGCTCGCTGTGTGTGCCGACCCCTGGGACATCCGTGCAGGTGCCGCCCTGGCCACGAGACTCTGTTTGGGGATCTGATGTACCGTCAGATTCTCCCCTTTTTTGGATCCTTATTCTCAAATGGGACGCTGTGGTTGTTTCCCTGGTTTCCAGGTAATGACCATAGCGGCATCACCATGATGAACACACCCACTTGTATGCACCAATGGATAGCGGTTTTGGGGGATGATTATGGCAGCCTAGTCTGTGTGTGGCATTTTGATTGGATATCACTTGTCACACCCCCTTCTCTGCTTACGTCGGCTGCAGTCAGGGTGGAGTGTAGCTTGACATTATGCTTTGTTGTCACCATGGTTATGCTACACATCACTCGTTATGCACGCCCCTCTGAATATGCACGCCTCTCTGAATGCCGATCAGGAGATAAGGTTTCTAAACCTGACACACCTATTAAAGTAAAGAAGCAGGAGAGAAGCAAAGTCCTGCACCACCGCAGATTACCTGCAATATCACTTGCGGTACCGCCTGTGCCTGTGCTCGGGTGGAGAGCCTGGAGGGTCCGACAATCCAAGAGCGGGGTGCTGGTCATAAGGCAATGTCCATTGATGAAGCGTGAAAGTAGAAAGAGACCGCACTCAATCCGCTGTGAAGGATTTCTTTATTCAAACACGTGCAGAGTGGAGGGCTGGAGACACACTGTGAGCTGGCTCCTCATTCTTGAGGAGCCAGCTCACAGTGTGTCTCCAGCCCTCCACTCTGCACGTGTTTGAATAAAGAAATCCTTCACAACCTATTAAAGTAAAGGTTGACCGGATTGGCCCTTCTTTCCCGTCTTTTCATTGGTGCATTGTGATATAAAATGGCGCTCCTTTTGAACATGAGACCAACCCCGGAAGAAGGCGTTGAGATCCAAACCTATAGGTCGGGGTTTCTTGGATCCACAACTCAGGTACATGACACTTGATTAGTGTGCTGAGGAGCGGTTTTGCTCCTTCACCCGCACCTGCTGATATGTCCTCTGGCACTGCTTGGTTTTGTTGTTGTATGGACACTTGATCCTCTGAGCATGCCTTTGGCAGCTATTCACATATAATTCCATGAGCAGTGTTTGAAGGGCATGTGTGCTTGGTGCTGCTGTGCAGCCATTCTGTTACTCCATTGATTTTGATCACTGAGTTGCGGTGTGAGTACGCCCCTTGCTGGTCCTTTCACTAAAGTCCTCTTTTTAACCATTTTACTGTTTGTTATATTTTCTGGATTAAATAAATTTATATACCTTTTCTTAAGCCCTGTGTACAGTCTCTTCTCTCTTATTAGTATACTAGAAGGTGGCCCGATTCTACGCATCGGGTATTCTAGAATTTACGTATTGTGTAGTTAATGTATGATTTTTGTTATATATATCTATATATATATATAGATGTTGTTGTGTGTAGTTACCAAGTGTTTGTGTAGGGAGCTGTACATGTTCTGGGTGTTGTCTGGGTGTGGCGGGAGGTGAGAGAGGTGTTGTGTGTGTGTTGCGTGTGTTGCGTTGTTTGTGGAGCGCTGCGTGTCTGTAGCGTTGTGTGTGTATGTGTTGCGCGGTTTGTGTGGGTGTGGTGTGTTTTGGGGGGAGGTATGTTTTGTGCAATGTGTCAGCCTCTCCTCTCTGTCCCCAGCATCAGCCTCTCTCCTCCCAGCCTTCCCCAGCATCAGCCTCTCTCCTCCCAGCCTCCCCCAGCATCAGTCTCCCCCAGCATCAGCCTCTCTTCTTCCAGCCTCCCCCAGCATCAGCCTCTCTCCTTCCAGCCTCCCCCAGCATCAGCCTCCCTCTCCCAGCCTTCCCTAGGATCAGCCTCTCTCCTCCCAGCCTCCGTCCTCCCAGCCTTCCCCAGCATCAGCTTTCCCCTCCCAGCCTCCCTCAGCATCAGCCTTCCCCAGCATCAGCCTCTCTCCTCCCAGCCTCAGCCTCTCTCCTTCCAGCCTCCCGCAGCATCAGCCTCTCTCCTTCCAGCCTCCCTTAGCATCAGCCTCCCCTTCCCAGCCTTTCCCGAGGATCAGCCTCTCTCCTCCCAGCCTCCTTCCTCCCAGCCTCCCCCTCCCAGCCTCCTTCAGCATCAGCCTTCCCCTCCCAGTCTCCCCCAGCATCAGCCTCCCCCTCCCAGCCTTCCCCAAGATCAGCCTCTCTGCTCCCAGCCTCCTCCAGCACGCCGTGCTCCTCTGCCGACACTCACACACCCGATCGCATACACTCACACACACTCGATCGCATACACTCACACACACCCGATCGCATACACTCACACACACCCGATCGCATACACTCACACACACTCGATCGCATACACTCACACACACCCGATCGCATACACTCACACACACAGACACTGACGATATCGCACATACGCGCTCACATTCACAACATCCGGAGATACCACATGCTTCTGGCCATGTGATCCTCCGTCAGGTCCTGGAAGGTCACAACAGCACAGTATCGAGGCCGAGAAGCAAGCGATATCGCCGGATGCTGTGAGTGTGTGAGGTGTGTGTGAGAGTGAGTGTGATCTGATGTGTGTGTATGTGTGTGTGTGTGCGTGTGGATCTTCCGCCGCTGCAGGACCTTGATGCGCTTGTAACCATGCTAGCATGGTTACCAACGTATCCACACCACTCCCGTGCGAGCGAGGGATGGGGGGGGGGGTTGTACAGTACTCACCTCCGTGACAGCCGTGTCAGTTCGGGGAATGCGCGGGGGGGGAGGGGGGGAGTACAGTACTCACCTCCGTGACAGCCGTGTCAGTTCGGGGAATGCGCGGGGGGGAGGGGACGGGGCCAGAGCTAGCGTGCATTGCGTGAGGGGGGCGGGGCGTGGTGTGGCCGAATTGCCAATGCCTGCAGGGTGCCGGGGCGAGAGGCCAATCTGTGGGGGGGGCGGAGCCTGGGCGAGCGGCTGGCCAATCCGTGTGGGGGCGCAGCCTGGGCGAGCGGCCAATCTGTGTGGGGGGGCGGGGCCATGGCGAGCCCAGCGGCCAATCAGCTTTGTGTCACCGTAAGGACACAATTTTGGAGCATGACAGACAGACAGACAGACAGACAGACAGAATAAGGCAATTATATATATAGATAGGGGGTGTAGTGATGTACATTGCAGGTGTAGTGATGTATGTTGCAGGTGTAGTATATAGGGGTGTAGTGGTGTGGTATATTACAGGTGTCATATATGGGGTTGTAGTGATGTAGTATATTCCAGGTGTAGTATATGGGGGTGCAGTAATGTATATTACCGGTATAGTATCTGGGGGTGTAGTGATGTAATATTTTTGGAAGTTGGAGTGGGGTTTTTTTTAGATTTGGCTATCTTAGGAGGATATGTTTGTGCAGGTAACTATTACTGTGCAGAATTATTAGGCAACTTAAAAAAAACCCAAATATATTCCCATCTCACTTGTTTATTTTCACCAGGTAAACCATTATATCAGAACAAAATAACACGAAATAAACATTTTTGACATGAAAAAACAAAACCCAAAAAATTAGTGACCAATATAGCCACCTTTCTTTATGATGACACTCAGCAGCCTACCATCCATAGATTCTGTCAGTTGCTTGATCTGTTTACGATCAACATTGCATGCAGCAGCCACTACAGCCTTCCAGACACTGTTCCGAGAGGTGTACTGTTTTCCCTCCCTGTAGATCTCACATGTTATGAGGGTCCACAGATTCTCTATGGGGTTCAGATAAAGTGAACAAGGGGGCCATGTCATTATTTTTTCATCTTTTAGACCTTTACTGGCCAGCCACGCTGTGGAGAAGTTGGATTCATGTGATGAAGCATTGTCCTACATGAAAATCATGTTTTTCTTGAACGATACCGACTTCTTCCTGTATCACTGCTTGAAGAAGTCGTCTTACAGAAATTGGCAGTAGATCTGGGAGTTGAGCTTTACTCTGTCCTCAACCCGAAAAGGTCCCACAAGTTCATCTTTGATGATACCAGCCCATACCACTACCCCACCTCCACCTTGCTGGCATCTGAGTCGGAGTGGAGCTCTCTGCCCTTTAATGATCCAGCCTCTGGCCCATCCAGAGTCACTCTCATTTCATCAGTCCATAAAACCTTTGAAAAATCAGTCTTAAGATATTTCTTGGCCCAGTCTTGACGTTTTATCTTACATTTTTCATCCTTCCTTACCTTGGCCATGTCCCTGAGTATGGCACACCTTGTGCTTTTTAATACTCCAGTAACGTTGTAGCTCTGAAATATGGCAAAACTGGTGGCAAATGGCATCTTGGCAGCTTCATGCTTGATTTTCCTCAATTTATGGGCAGCTATTATGCGCCTTTTTCCCCCAACACGGTTGTTGCGATGCTGTTGGCTATTTGCCAAGAAACACTTGATTATTTGGTGATCACACTTCAAAAGTTTGACAATTTCAAGACTGCTGCATCCCTCTGCAAGACATCTCATAATTTTGGACTTTTCAGAGCCCGTCAAATCTCTTTTCTGACCCATTTTGGGAAGTTACCTAATAATTAAGCACACCTTATATAGGGTGTTGATGTCATTACACCACACCCCTCCTTATTACAGAGATGCACATCACCTGATTTACTTAATTGGTAGTTGGCTCTCAAGCCTATACAGCTTGTAGTAGGACAACATGTATAAAAAGTATCATGTGATCAAAATACTCATTTGCCTAATAATTCTGCACACAGTGTATATACTACCCACATACACACTTATATACACTATATACTACCCACATACACACTGATATACACTATACACTACCCACATACATACTGATATACACTATATTATGCATACACACTATTACATGTACTTACCTATGTTGAAGTCAGTCCCAGTGTGTCGCCCATGGAATGGAGTACTCGGTCCCGGGCAATGTATAACTGGTGAATGTCACTTTGGTGAATGTTGCACGGTCCCATGCCCTGGGTGCTTTTTAATGGGGAGTATTTACAGGGGAGATTAAAGTCATTTGTGTGATGCCACCTGCGGTTTGCAGTTAAGATTATGGAACCGCCGCTGCTAAGTTGATTATCCCCCAGGGCTGGTGATAGTGCTGTGGTGGTAAGCCCTCCGCAAGTAGGGCTGAGCCTGGGAGATGTATGATGGAGTAATAAGGGAGGCCACACCGTGGGTTTGGGTTAACAGTCTCTACTCACTTTTGTCCCTCGGATGGCTGGTTCAGGTCCCTGTAGTTCCAGTGCCGGTTGATGACTCGGTTGCTCTGTCCCTGACACTCTCATTATAGTTGGGTTCCCATAGCATGGACTGGTTTGGGGTCCGACTGTCCCTTTTTAGTGGCAGTCTCCTTGTCTGTACGGCGGGCAGTGTAGACCCTGTAGGGCTGGTCTGTGTCCCGAACTCTGATCCTTGCTTTACTGCTGATGCCCCTGGATCTGTGGGTCAGTGAGGTCCGTGAAGGTCCCCTCACTGTGCAGGTATTTGCCAGGCTGTATGAAACTGTCACCTGACCTAGGGCCCCATGCCCCGTTTGTGCTCTGGTCCCAGCGGTACTGAGGTGTACCTGCCCTGGCCACCACTCTCCTGTGCCCCCGGGTTACCATTACACAACCGAGCTCTAGGCACGTCTTTCCACTTTCACTCACTGCTACTGACTTCTGTCGACTGACTGCTGTCCCCTCCCACCAGGTTGTCTAGTCCCCCGGTCTGGCTCCGCCCTCTAGGTGGCCATCCCCTTGTATCCGACTAGCCAATTACCCCTGGTGTGGAGTGGTAACTAGGAGTTAGGTGTATCTAAGTGTTGCTGGCAGTGGTGTTCCAGTTCCCTGGGGTAGGCCCTGCATCCCTGTGAGCATGCAGTTCCTAGTAGTGCCCTGAGTGGCTCAGGGGCGCTACATCAGGACAGCAGCCATGACCATTGAAGTCTCTGGTCTGCAGGAAATGGAGGCCACAGCACAGTGCAGGACTCAGAGTAGAGCTGCCCCTGTCACAGGTTCTGCAGCTACAACAGCTGCCAGGTCCTCCTCCCTATCCCTCTGCTCTCAGTCCCGACTGCTTCTAGTGACAAGAAGGAGGGAGAGGAAGGGGCAGCACTGACCATTCACTTCCCTTGTGCTCACGATGGCAGCAGTACAACCCCCTCCCCTGCAGCAGCCATACAGGCTGGTATCCAGGGTGACAGAGCCCTCCCCAGCCTCACCTTAGGCCCTGCACACTGTATGTGTGACTCCTATGATGCCAACCTTTCCTGCACAGACCCTGTCAGCAGCAGCTTCAAAAGGAGACTGTATCATCTGCAGAGTGTGGCCCTTTTATCTGCAAATGATGCAGGAACGGCCCCTGCTTCTCTCCTCTGCAGTCACTGGGACACTGAGTTGTCTACAGTTGTTTGGGCCACCTCCTTAGGGGCCCCAGTGCAAATGCACCTGCAGTATGTCCGCCAGTGGTTCTCTTTAATAGTAGCAAACCTGATCACCCAGAAGTTGCAAGAAGCCGACAGCTGGGTTATCAGTGTGCTGATACGGTATTAAAGAGAATGAATATATGCACGGCTCTCCACCCCCATAATCTCGCCCACCTCTCAGCACCGTCTTCAGTGGAAAAAGTGTGGGGAGCAGTGAATATCCATTTTTTAAGTAGCCAGCACACTGTCAGACTCAGAGCCCACTGCTGCCTCCTGTAACCCGCAGTTTGCAGTGTAGGGTCCCGACCGGTCATTGTTCTCTAATTCAGCTGGATGTCCTGAAGCAGGAGCTGAGGTCCGCAGCCCTCCTGAACCTCTGGGCCTGATCGCAGTGGCGACCCCTCCGACCACGATTGTTCCGCCCCTGAGATTAGCACAACACTTTAATGGAATACCTGCGTACACTTGTATTTACTGCCGTGCACTGTTTTATGTTTGATAAAGAACTATTAGAATATGATATGTTATTTATCAGACTAGAAAATTACATTTTTTTTTTTACATTTTCTTTAAGCTGCAACACCACCTTTCTCCACTAGATGGCGCTATGTTCCTCTTCACAGTTAGTTGCACATTTCTATTTCAAAAGCAGTTTTATGTCATATGGTGGATTCTGCAAGGAGAAATCATCTCCCTCTCTTCTGCTTTCCATAAGGCCTACTTCTCATGTTCGTGTTTCCAGTATGTGTTATTGCTGTTCTTTTCATGGATACCATATGTACCCATTATTATAACCTATGGAGCTGCTCATGTCTGTTTTTTAGAGCAGGAAGAATGACAAAGGCCAATACAAGTTTATAGATCCGTGAAAAACATGTACAGCACACGGATGGCATACATGTGCCATCGGATTTCTGTACGTGTTTAACATTGAAAAGTATAGGATATGCTTTGTAATTTCTTTAAGCTATCTTTGGAAAAACACTGATGACACACTAATGGTAAAACCCGATACATGGATGACTCACTGATTCAAAATAAATCAAAAACAGGTGGCCACTCCATATCGTGGTGCACAGATCTCAGGATGGACTCCACAATAAATAAAAAATAAAGATCGGCACTCACATTGAATTATTTTCTTTCATTGCCTTATTTATTCTATTTTTTCCAAAAATGCAATGTAGTGTGACGCGTTTCAGTCAAAAAAAGAAGACCTTTCTCAAACTATGTACATGGTTTAAGAAATGTTTGCATTTATTTGACCGAAACGAGTCACACTGTACATTGCATCTTTTGAAAAATGAAATAAATAAGGCAAAGAAAAGAAAATAATTCAATGTGAGTGCCGATCTTTATTTTTTTACTAATTCAAAACATTGATAGACACCAGAACCATTTTTTCACATATGTGTTTTATACAGATGTGTAAAGGAGGTCTAAGAGAACATGAATATTGTAGGGAGATTTGGATACTAATTAACCTTATAGATGGAAATGAGAGGGACATGACCAGCATATCCCGGAAGATGTGTGTTACGGAGGGGACGATTGAAATAAAAAATAATATAATATCAATCGTCGCCCCACGTCCGCCGGGCAGGTGATAATGCCACTGAGGACAAAAGGACGAAATACAGCAACTCAGGAAACCACAAAAGAAACTAAGCGTGTCCCTGTGAACCTCACAGGTGCACACGCAGTGGTCACATGTGTACGGACACGTCTAAACCAAAGGAAACGCAACAGAAAATGGTCACGTGTGTAGAGACACGACAAACCGAAAGGTAACCCAGTTAGCGTCACTGGGAAACCTGGAACGTAACCACTGAGCCGGTCATGTGTGTACGGGGCACGTCAGACCATGAAGGCTACCCAGTTAGCGTCACTGGGCAACCTGGAATGTCACCATTGAGCCGGTCACGTGCGTACGGGGCACGTCAGACTGTGAAGGCCACCCAGTTAGCATCACTGGGTACCCAGGGCTGGCACACACACATACACACAAGTCTACCACTGACACGGCAGACTGGGCATGTGCGTAGGGGACACGTCTTGTCCGGAAGGACCCTAATCCCTCACCGTGCCGAGACACAGCTTGTACCCAGATACAAATACCTGGTACTGGCGCCTGCCCTAAAGTCAGAATCACACTAGCATACATACACAGGTCTGCCACAAACACTGCAGACTAAAATGGCACTGGATACATACACAGTTCTGCCACAAACACGGCAGACTAAAGTGGCGCTGGAACCCACTCACTCTGACAGCCGGGAATGCAGCCTTTGCTGTCAGCATGCATAATGATGCTCGCGCCCTGATGGGCGGAGCTACAAACCTTTTATAGCCACCATCCTGGCCCAGGCCACATGGCATGTGCTAATGGCGTCGGCTGCAGCCATACAGGGGCTGCCACATCATTGCCATTGCTGATGTCTTGATGACCAATCAGCGGCTGCCATTTCATCGCTGATGTCACTGATGACCAATCAGTGGCCACTTTGTCATCAATGACATCACGCACATGCTCAGTATGGCTGCATAAGCACTTAGGCTCAGGATGGTACAAAACTCTAGCCACCTGATGCCTCAAGCGATGGCCAGGTGGCGCTGCAGAGTTAACCGACCCCAATGTGGGAATCAATGATGGGACTAGACAGGTTCGAGGCACAACAGAACCCTGAACTGTAACAACGTGGGTACTGTATTGTTGTGATGTGAAATATGAAACACAGTCCTCACTTACTGAAGCAAGTACCCATGGTTATTGGGCTCTCCCTAGCCTAAAAATAGCAGCCTACAGTTGTTGTCAGATCTAACTGTATTAGCCAAATAAATATCTGTTGTCTAAGTTACCACTGAGTCATCCTCCTTTGTGCTGTTATATCCACATGACCTGTTTACACTCAGCGTAGTTGGCAGTATGCAATATTCAAACACAGAAATGGCGGATCATTTGGTAACCGAGCTCACAGGCAGGGCCGGCTCCAGGTTTTTGTGGGCCCCGGGCGGAAGAGTCCCAGTGGGCCCTATCCACACACAGACACCGATACGAACACGTACATATACATATTTAAAGACAAACTCACAAAAATACATATAAACAGACAAATCTATACAGTCATATACACTTACAGACACACACAACTCTGCTGCATACAGACAAACACACACAACTCTGCTGCATACAGACAAACACACACAACTCTGCTGCATACAGACAAACACACACCACTCTGCTACATACAGACAAACACAACTCTGCTGCATACAGACAAACACACACAACTCTGCTGCATACAGACTAACACACACAACTCTGCTGCATACAGACAAACACACACAACTCTGCTGCATACAGACAAACACACACAACTCTGCTGCATACAGACAAACACACACAACTCTGCTGCATACAGACAAACACACACAACTCTGCTACATACAGACAAACACACACAACTCTACTGTATACAAACACACACAACTCTGCTACATACAGACAGCCAAACAGACACAACTCTGCTACATACAGACAAACAAACACACACAACTCTGCTGCTCTGCAGGGCCCGCACCCGCGGCTCTGCGGGGCCCGCACCCACACACCCGTGGCTCTGCGGGGCACACAATCGCGGCTCTGCGGGGCCCGCACTCTCGGCCCTGCGGAGCCAGCACACGCAGCCTGCAGGGCCCGCACTCGCGGCCCTGCGGGGCCAGCTCACGTGGCACCGGGGAGGGGTGGGGGGGATTGGCAGGGGATACATCCAGGGGGTAGAAGCAGCTCACCGGGGCCCATAATCGGGAGGCGGAGAGGGCACTTACCCACTTAGGTCACGGTGGAGAGGGGGCCCACATAGCGCCGGACAGAAGCTCGCCTCCTTCATCTGTGGGACTAAGCAGGCGGTAGCTCCGCCCACAGATGAAGTTCAAACCAGGATGTCTGTGCGCCTTAAAGGGACGGCACTGCAGATTGCTGCCGAGGACTGCGGTCCCTGGAACTCGGCCCGGGGCAGCAGAACTGTAAAGGCGAGTGGGCCCCGGCCAAGGGACAGCAGGACTGACGAGGCCGAGTGGGCCCCCCCGGCTCTCCAGGGCCCCGGCATTTGCCCGGGTTTGCCGGGTGCTGACGCCGGCCCTGCTCACAGGGGACAGGCTCCCTCTTGTTGCCATGCTTAGTAATCTACCAAAAGAGTGGTTATCAAATGTGGATTGGGTGGAATGACCAAGTATGTTACGTATGCACCCTAAGACACCTGCTTTACAGGCTGATATAGCCTTGCTCATTTTGGATGGGGAAGTCCGACAGATAGTTATGTTTAGGCAGCTAAGAAACTATGATACTGTGGACAAGGTGAGTCAGATCTTAGAGGGCATGCATGGTGATGCACCTGACGTAGGTAATTCTCCTCTTTCCTTGGGTTCAGAGAGAGGGAGAGACAGTCACCAAGTACATGAAGGCTTTACATGAAGTTATAGCTCACATCTATAAGAAAACTGAAAACTGAAGGTGAAGATCAGATGGTTGTGGGACTAATAGACATTTATCTGAGACAGGCATTGAAAGAACAACCACGCTATAATCCAAACATGTGCTTCTTTGAGGTCGGAGTAGAAACCAGATTCTTAGACCAAGAGGTTCTCACTGTGGTTATGTGTAGCCCCACAAGCGTTGTGTCGGTGCATGACCTTCAGGGACTCTACGCGGATGGAACAATCTGGTCACAGGTAGGAAACCTTCTTTTAGGATTGTCGTGACGCCACTCTCAGAATTGCGGCCAGTGGAGACCGCCACTGCAGATTAAGGGAAGCCTGGGGCTGATGGTGGGTGCAGTCAGTTGTAGTAGCCTCCTGAGAGTGAGGCAAGCCTCAGGGCCCTGTGTAGGTGTGTGGAACCACAAGGCGCAGAATAACTCAACACAAGCAGAATGTCTTTCAGGGGTTTTACTCACTGTTGATGGCAGGGTGAGTAACCCGGGCGTAGCTGGGATGAACCAGGCTGGAACCAGGCGTCCTTCAGGCTGACTTATGAGGGTGGCTACTGACTCGCCTTCCTTAGCCCTTCTGTTGTTTGTGATGACCCCGACTTGCAGTCCCTATGGGGGTCACCCAGGGAAGTTACTGCTCCCCTCGTTTCGGCCCGTTTGCTTGTAGCCTGGACCAGGTCACTCCGGCTGCTTGCCTCCTGTGAACTATGGGCCCTCACTTTGCTACGTGGCTGCGGACTCTGTGGTGTTGTCTTGGGGGTTTGAAGTGCCCCCTCAAGCAGGTTTGGCAGAAGAAAGCTGGATCTATCTCTGCACTGGGACCTGTTACCCCTTCGGGCCTGGTACCTCCCTGGCAGTCCTCTTACTCTCCACTCCGTTGCTCTTTCTTTAGCCTTGTGTGGATTTCGGACGGCACCACTAGGTGACCGTTCTCCCCCGTCAGTAGTCACTGCGCGTACGTTGTCAGAATTGTGTAGAGCTACAGGGTCTGCTTCTGCTCTCCCTGAACTTCACCACTCAACTGCCTGGCTCACTGTTCCCTCCTCTCCTGTTCTTGCCTACGTCACCTAGCAACCAGGCTCTCTACCACACCCTTTGAGTGGAGATGGAGGCCTCGCCCCCTCCTGGGATCCCCAGGGGTCCTCTCAAAGGTAAATGTGTGAGACCTGATCACTATGCGCCTGTGTAGTCACACCTCGTTCAGCCTTCTGGATTACCTGTTTTGTACTGTCCCCAGCATGGGTGCAGTACTCAGTGGTGCCTGACCAGGTCAGGGGCGCCACAGTTAGTATGGTTCAAACCCATGAAGTAATGGCTTTGGGAGCACCCTCTTTGATCCAGGATGGCTTATAACAAGAAATGAGGGAAATCAGGGGAGAGCTAAGTAGCATAAGAAAAATCCTTACTTCTACTCCAGAAGTAAAGTTGCATACCAATACAAAGAGGAGAGAAAGAAGATGTTTTATGGCAATTATTGTGAGATAATAACTTTTGGGTTTTCATTGGCTGTAAGCCATAATCATCAGCATTACCAGAAATAAACACTTGAAATAGATCCCTCTGTTTGTAATGACTCTATATACAGTAATATATGTGTTTCCCTTTTTGTATTGAATTACTGAAATAAGTTAACTTTTTGATGATATTCTAATTTATTGAGATGCACTTGTAGCAGAGCTGAATGTATAACTTATATTCCATTGATCAAAAGATTAAATAGGATATTTTCAAGTTCTTAAATGAGTAAAATTGCAAAGTGCTTATGAAAAGAAAGCATATATATATATATATACACACACACACACACACACACAGTACAGACCAAAAGTTTGGACACACCTTCTCATTCAATGAGCTTTCTTTATTTTCATGACTCTGAAAATATTGTATTCACATTGAAGGCATCAAAACTATGAATTAAAACATGTGGAATGAAATACTTAAAAAAGTGTGAAACAACTAAAAATATGTCTTATATTCTAGGTTCTTCAAAGTAGCCACCTTTTGCTTTCATTACTACTTTGCACACTCTTGGCATTCTCTTGATGAGCTTCAAGAGGTAGTCACCGGAAATGGTTTTCCAACAGTCTTGAAGGACTTCACAGAGATTCTTAGCACTTGTTGGCCCTTTTGCCTTCACTCTGCGGTCCAGCTCACCCCAAACCATCTCGATAGGATTCATGTCTGGTGACTGTGGAGACCAGGTCATGTGGCGTAGCACCCCATCACTCTCCTTCTTAGTCAAATAGCCCTTACACAGCCTGGAGGTGTGTTTGGGGTCATTGTCCTTTTGAAAAATAAATGATGGTCCAACTAAACGCAAACCAGATGGAATAGCACGCCGCTGCAAGATGCTGTGCAGCCATGCTGGTTCTGTATGCCTTCAGTTTTGAATAAATCCCCAACAGTGTCACCAGCAAAGCACCCCCACACTATCACACCTCTTCCTCCATGCTTCATGGTGGGAACCAGGCATGTAGAGTCCATCCGTTCACCTTTTCTACAAAGACACAGTGGTTGGACCCAAAGATCTCAAATTTGGACTCATCAGACCAAAGCACAGATTTCCACTGGTCTAATGTCCATTCCTTGTGTTCTTTAGCCCAAACAAGTCTCTTCTGCTTGTTGCCTGTCCTAAGCAGTGGTTTCCTAGCAGCTATTTTACCATGAAGGCCTGCTGCACAAAGTCTCCTCTTAACAGTTGTTCTAGAGATAAGAAGGCGTGTCCAAACGTTTGGTCTGTACTGTATATATATATATATATATATATATACATATGTAAAATTACTCAACATTGGCAGTCTTTCAGCCAATTACATATCACTATGTCTTGACTTTTTTCCACATTGTTCTTACTTTTAGAGGGTAATATTTATTTATTGAAATTATTTTTGAATATTTTCCTATTTTCTATTTCCTCTTTACTTACAAGTCTCTACTGCCCTGGTTTTTACTGTCATGATTGTATCAGTGACCTCCTGTCTACAGCACATGAGCACTACAACTAATGACTGAGCTCAGCAGTCAGATTGAGATCAGACAGCAGCAGGTGAGCACTGACCCAGTGACTGAATGTACCTCTCAATAATTCCCCACCTCTGACATCTCATCAACAACATTAGGTACAACTATACTTTTCTGGACAGGGAGTTTTCGTTGCAGATTTGGTTCACTGTACAATTTTACCTTATACATGGAGCAGTAAGCTGATGGTGTTATATGTTCTTCTAAGCCTAGCCCTGTCTCCTCCTCCTGCAGTGCTGTATGACACGTCACATATAATACCGCACAATACAGAGTTTCCTATAACATCTGCTCCCCAGACAGGAGATACATCAGGTCTACAATGGAGAACAGTCACATTGTCGGGATTTTACTGCTTCTCTGCTCAGGTGAGAAGGACGCTGGTATATTGTGTGTGATGAAGAAAATTCATGTATAAACTAGAATAATTCTCCTATGTGTATAATATATGGATAGATAAGGTCATTAATAAAAGTAATAATTATATATATGCTCTTTTCCAGGACACATTACTGGAGACTCCATTGAGCCAATGAATTCCCAGATATTTACTGAAGAAGGAAAGAAAGTCACTCTCTCCTGCTCCTACAAAACTTCAATTACCACCACTTATTATCTATACTGGTATCGTCATTATCCTGGTTCAGCCCCACAATATATATTACGAAGAATTAGTAAAGGTGTCACTGATAATTCTGAGGAGAAATTCACATCTGATGTGACAGTAAACTCTACAGATCTGGTGATCAGAGATGTGAAGACAGAGGACTCAGCCTCGTATCTCTGCGCTCTGCAGGCAGCACAGTGCCACACATCTCACCTCTGATCTTACATAAACCTCATCCTCAAAGAGAGAACCAGAATTGATTATATGCACTGCCTACTATCAGCAGAAACATGCATGATAGAGTCTATTCCACAGATATACAAGTGCATCTCAATAAATCAGAATGTCCTTAAAAAGTTAATTTATTTCAGTAATTCAATACAAAAAGCGAGGAAGATGGGAGCACGGGAGTTTGTCTTCTACCCCCTTAAGAGACAATTTGAATAATTCCTAGAGGAGCATTGCGGCTTAAAAGTCTCCTCATTGGCATGCTGGAATGGTGTATTAGTCTCCATATGGAGAATAGCTTCCCTTTTAGAATACAAAAAGGGAAACACATATAGAGTCATTACACACAAAGTGATCTATTTCACGTGTTTTTAATGTTGATGATTATGGCTTACAGCCAATGAAAACCCAAAAGTCATTATCTCACAAAATTAGAATAATTATTACAAAACACCTACAAAGGCTTTCTAAGCATTTAAAATTGTCACTTAGTCTGGTTCAGTAGGCGGCTACACAATCATGGGGAAAATTGCTGTCTTGACAGATGTCCAGAAGGCAGACATTGACACACTCCACAAGGAGGGTAAGCCACAAAAGGTCATTGGTAAAGAAGCTGGCTGTTCACAGTGTGCAGTATCCAAGCATATTAATGGAGAGTTGAGTGGAAGGAAAAAGTGTGGTAGAAAAAGGTGCAAAAGCAACCGGGATAAAAGCAGCCTTGAAAGGAATGTTAAGAAAAGGACATTCAAAATTTTGGGGAGATTCACAAAGAGTGGACCGCTGCTGGAGTCAGTGCTTCAAGAGCCACTATACAGTCATATCCAGGACAAGGGCTACAACTGTCACATTCTTTGTGTCAGTCAATTCATAACCAATAGATAATGCCAGAAATATCATAGGTGGGCCAAGGAGAAAAAGAACTGGACTGTTGCTCAGTGGTCCAAGGTGTTGTTTTCAGATGAAAGTAAGTTTTGCTTTTCATTTGGAAATCAAGGTCCCAGACTCTGGAGGAAGAGTGGAGAGGCCACAATCCAAGCTGCTTGAGGTCTAGTGTGAAGTTTCCACAATCAGTGATGGTTTGGGGAGCCAGGTCATCTGCTGGTGTAGGTCCTGTATGTTTTATCAAGACCAAAGTCAGCGAGCCATCTACCAGGAAATTTTAGAGCACTTCATGCTTCCCTCTGGTGACAAGCTTTTTGGAGGTGGAAATTTCATTTTCCAGCAGGACATGGAACCTGTCCACACTGCCAAAAGTACCAATACCTGCTTGATTGTTCAGCAAACTTGTCTGACCTAAACCCATATAAAATCTATAGAGCATTGTCAAGAGGAAGATGAGAGACACCAGACCCAACAATGCAGATGTAGCGCCCTTGAACCCATCAGGGTGTTACAAGGTTCTGCATCCCCACAAGGATGCAGGCCCTACCCCCTTAGGGACCCAGAACCCCAGTGCCGCTAACAGCAAAAACCCAGGTAATCCCAGTTTTCCCCAATGGAACAATGGACCAATGGACCATTGGATGGCTGCCTAGAGGTGGAGCCAATCCAGTCCACTAGTTGACCAGGTGGGAGGGGCAGACTGTGGAGAGTAGTCAGTTGAGAGTTGACAGGCGAGGTGTGAAGTTGGAAGCGAAGTGACGTCCTGACTTGGGTTGACGGTGACCTGGTACCCAGGAGAAGTGGTTGCCAGTGGAATACGGTGGAGTACTCCTGGAACTACGCACCGACGGGGTACAGGACCCTAGCACAGGAAAGAGCTTCAAGCCAACCTGTTAACACCTGCATAGCAAAGGGGACCATCAAGGACCTTGCTGACTCTATAGAATCCAAAGACTCAGTAGCAAAGGGAGAACCGGAGGCAGGACCAGAGACTCCAACCCCACAGGGTTCATACTACCGTCAAGCGGACTGAAGTGGACAAACCACAGAACGTGGACCCCTAGTGTTCTATACCACGGTGACCCACTTACCAAAGACAGGCACAGGGGAAGAAGGTACCAGAGAACCAAACTGGCACTGGGATGATGGGGACCTGGAGGGGAAACCAACCGGCCTTGGGCAACCAGTTAACATCTGCAGAAAGTGAGTAAACCAGTTGCACTGAATACTTGTGTGGACTACCTTCTTCCAACAGCCATTGCACCATACACCCTCTAGGGCAAAACCCTACTTGCGGAGGGACTACCATACTAGCTGCAAATACCACCAGCCCCAGTAGAGACAGTCTGCAGCGGCAGCTCCTTACACTTAGCCGCAACACCGCAAGTGGCATCACAAGTGAACATTGTCATATTCTCCCCTATAAATATCCCCATTACAAAAAGGGCCCAGGGCACGGAACCGGGTAACGGCCATCACCGTGACATCCCCAAGAGAGACACTGCCCGGAACCGATTACCCCATATCCCTGGGTGCTACACAGATGAGCTGAAGGCTGTTATCAAATCAACCTGGGCTTCCATAGCACCTCAGCAGTGCCACAGGCTGATCGCCTCCATGCCATGCTGCATTGATGCAGTAATTCATGCAAGAGGAGCTCCAACCAAGCATTGAGTGCATTTACTGTACAGACTTTTCAGTAGGCGCCAACTTTAACTGAAATAAATTAACTTTTTGAAGATATTCTAATTTATTGAGATGCACTTGTAGCAGAGCTGAATGTATAACATATTCAATTGATCAAAAGATTAAATAGGATATTTTCAAGTTCTTAAATGAGTAAAATTGCAAAGTGCTTATGAAAAGAAAGCATTGTTGAAATTTACCTATTATTATAAATCCTCTATAGTTTATGGTGTATTGCCAAGGGTACTAGGAATCCTACAGTCTCAGAAAAGCCAGTGACCCAGGTATGGAACACACAAGGCTAGCACGATCTATGTGTTGCGGGCAGGGGGACACACCGTGGCAAGGGGGCTGCTAGAGAGGCTCGGATCCGGGGTCGTTTCGGTGACTCGAGGGGAAGCCAGACCCAAGCCAGAGTACTCGTTTGTCGCCCGCAAGTGAAAAAGGGGCATTATATATATAGGGGAGGTTTGTCAGTGACGCCACCCGTGGTATCCAGTGATTTTGGTGCCGCTGGAGGTGGTGCCCGGGGCTGATGGAGTGGGGCAGCTGGATATTATCCCCTCCACAGGTAGGGGAGGTGTTGTCCCTGGACCCCGATACAGGCGGGATGGTGTGACAGAGTGCAGTCTGCAGGGTTGGAGGTAGCGTGACGGATGAAAGCAGCCCGGACCCCTCAGCTATGCAGGCCGGTTCCTGGGGAATATAGGGGTATGGGTCTCTGCTTACTTGATCCTCAGAGGCCACCTCCGTTTCACGTGCCCGGACAGTTGCGGACAGGTCCTTCATCTCCGACGTCGACTCTGTTATCATGAGGTAGACTTGGGCCCTAATCTTCCGGCACATCTTCCTGGTCTGTTCCTCCACCCAGTCAGCAGTTCCGGGAATCGGATCTTCTGGGCTGCTGGGCTGTGCTGACATCCTGCCGTCTTGGTGTCCAGGAACGAGTTTTTGCAGAGTCCTGGCGTCCCTGCACTTTATCAACTCTGGTCACATGCCGAACTCTCGCCCTCCCCCTTGGTTTTCAACAGCAGTCTCGCGGGACCCACAGTCCTTTGCAACTTTCTACTCAGGAGGTCACCGGGTTCCGGCTGCATTCACAGGAAGATGGGCGGGGCTCAGGACTCGCGCTCTTTTCAGGGATGAAGATGGCGAGGGTGTCCTTTTTGGCGCCAAAATGGCGGGCAAGATGGCGGCAGTCCGAAAAAAATTGTAGCGTTTTAAGGGTTAACAGTCCAGAAAAGGCGCACTTCACCTGTTCGTGACGCCAAGTTGTTGCGGGCAGGGGGACAGACCGTGGCAGGGGGGCTGCTCGAGACGCTCAGATCCGGGGTCATTGCGTTGGCTTGAGGGGAAGCAGGACCCGGGCCAGAGCACCCGTCTGTCGCCCGCAAGTGAAAAAGGGGTATTATATATTGTCAGTGACGCCATCCATGGTACGCGGTGATTTTAGTGGCAGTGCAGCTGCCGCTGGAGATGGTGCCTGGGGATGTTGGAGTGGGGCAGCTGGATGTTATCCCCTCCATGGGTAAGGGAGGTATTGTCCCGGGAGCCCGATACAGGCGGGATGGTGTGATAGAGTGCAGTCTGCAGGGTTCGACTGGATGGTGCCGGTGTACTCACAGTTCTAAAATAACTTGACACAGAGTCCAGATGGTAAACCAAGCTGCCGGCATCCGGTAGCCTCCAGAGGGGTGTGCTCGGGTCCCACACACTGGTACAGCAGAACAGGGGCCCTACCTCCTGCACTTTAGGTTTGCGTCCTTGGTTCTGACTACTCCGCTTGAAACGGGGAAGTCCACTCCCGGTGTGTTTGTCCGTGGGAGCTGTGACCCTCAAGAACTGACCTGTGGGATCTTAGCAGGCAATTGCGGAGCCCTATCCCCCTCATTGGGCTTCCGTCTTGCTCTATCTGGGCCTCCTGTGGGACGAGACCTGAAATCTTGTCCCCGGCTGGTCAATTGGTGAGGTGTTTGAAACTGTTCCTCGCCCTAGGGTCCAGGTACCCTGTCTGTGCATGGCCTCCAGACCGGATTCCCGCTGTCGGTAACGGCGGGCTACGACCCTGCCCTGGTCCTCTTAAGGTTTCCCGTGACCGGATCTCCGTCGCCTGTGGCCCTGTCTACCGACTGCCACCTAGTCAGTTGTCCAGTCGTCCGGTAGCCCAGGAGCTCCAACTCCTGACTACCCTGTTCACCGTCTCTCACTCAACTGTCAACTCTCCTCTCAACTGTCACTCTCTGACTGACACTGGCCCCTCTCATAACATCTCAGAACCCCTAGGTGAGTGTCGCCATCCACTTGGCCCCATCCACTGGTGTGTCCCTATTGTCATGGGGGGTGACTAGGGTTTAGATGGCTGGTGTTGTGTACCAGTATGGGGAATGTGATGGAGGACCAAAGAGGAGAGAATCCTGCACCTGGAAGAGTTGTGCAGTCTTCTGTGACACCCTGATTTTGTCAGGGCGTCACACTTGCACTAGAACCTGCTTGTGCTGTGCTACCCCCGCGTCAGCCGACGGGCTGCTCATACCCGGATCCGCAGTGGCTCGAGAGGTCTCCGGATTCGAGGCGGGGTTGCGTGGCTACCTCGGAAATAAAAAGGGGGAATTGTTTCAGGTGGTGAATGGGATAATGTTCGTGACGCCACCCACGGTGCATGGTAACTTGAGGGACCACCGCTGTCCGTTGGGGGGGGGAAGCCCGAGGACAATGGCGTGTGGCAGCTCGAGATGATAACCCCTCCCTGGGCAAGGGGAGTGGTGTCCCGGGATCCGGTAATGGATAGAGTGGGGGACCCGTCAGGTGAAAAGGGATATGGGTACTCCCACAGTCCAAAGACACTGACGCTAACACCAGGTAAACCAAACTCTTAAGTATCCTGCTCTCTCTGGGCGAGTACGCTGGGTCCGTGCCCCTTTGGTGTTGCAGGTTGGTCTGAAGACAAGTCTTCCTGTGACTTGATATTGTACAGTGTGTTTCCTGGCTTATTTTTAAAGCATACTAATAAAGAGATTTTTTTACATTTTTACTGGATTGGTGCTGGGTCCACTTCCTCCTTTTCATCCTCTGCAATCATACCGTCATGGACTGACCGGCGGGCCTCGTGCATTCTGAAGGATTACATGGTTCTGGTTGACAGGTGAGCTGGACAACCTCCTTTTTGCACTTTAAAGGAATACCTGTATACACTTGTATTTACTGCAGGTTAAAATATCACTGTTTTATGTTTGATAAAGAACTATTAGAATATGATATGTTATCAGGTTAGAAATTTACATTTTTTTTCCAAATTCGCTAAGCTGCAACATCACCTTTCTCCATTAGATGGAGTTATCTTCCTCTTTACAGTTAGTTGCACATTTCCTTTTCAAAAGCAGTTATGTTATATAGGGAATTCTGCAAGAAGAAAACATCTCTCACTCTTCTTAAATCTAAAATGTACAGAGTATTGTTTAATGTAAAAGATTATGTCTCTCTCTCTCCTCAATACCACCCCGCTTCTCCTCTCTGCATGTCCCTCCATTGGCTCCCAATCTTCCACCGTATCCACTTCAAACTACTAACACTGACCTACAAAGCTGTGCATAATCTGTCTCCTCCCTACATCTCTGAACTAATCTCCCACTACACTCCAACACGTCACCTCCGGTCCTCCCAAGATCTCCTCTCCTCCTCTCTCTTTCACTCCTCACGCAACTGACTCCAAGACTTCTCCCGAGCATCCCCAGTCTCCTGGAACTTACTGCCTCAACATGCCAGACTATCTCCTACCCTTGCAAGCTTCAAACGGAACCTGAAAATCCATCTGTTCAGAAATGCCTACAATCTACAATGAACTCGCCCGACCACCGTGCAGATCTGCCGCCCGACCACCATGCAGAGCTGCAGCCTGACCACCGTGTGGAGCTGCCGCTCGACCACCATGCGGAGCTGCCGCCCGACCTCCGTGCGGAGCTGCCGCCCAATCTACATCCCACCTACTGTCTCCTCCCCATAATCCTATAGAATGTAAGCCCGCAAGGGTAGGGCCCTCTTCCCGTTGTACTAGTATGTCTACCGTAACTTGTATATGTATTCTGTATGTAACCCCCTTCTCATGTACAGCACCATGGAATTAATAGTGCTCTATAAATAAATAATAATAATAATAATGTTAAAAACAGATGCCACACGGATGTCACATAGTCATCATATGGATATCACAGGGGGGCTAGGTGAGGATGAAAAACGCTCGCGCAAAGCACTCTCATGACATACAGAGTAACAGTCGGATGTCACTCAATGACGGTTTGAGGAGCAACAAAGGAGCCATATTTCACACGCAGGTGTGATGCTTGTGTCAGGGTAATGGTTCACATTATGCTGGCACAAGACTCAGAGGCTTGCGGTAGCTAGGTGACCCAGAGACCGTGATGATGTCCTTATGACGACCTTGTGTTGTCATGGCATTAATCAGGCCCCATGATGAGCATTTAGGACGTTAAACAGCTAGGTGTTGCATGGTGATTACTCCTCACTGTGAGAACCGGGGCTCAGCTTTCAGGTAAGCCGAGCTCCTAGTGATGATTACTCATGCACAGTCCTGTGCCTGTGCAAATGCCATGGCAATCCCGTACACCATTGGTCTGGAACCCCTTGGAGACCATGACATATAGGGTACATCATATCTCAAGAATTGGTTAAAGTTTGCTCAACAACATATCAACAAGCCTGAGAAATACTGGGATAATATAGTCTGGTCAGATGAGGCTAAAATTTAACTCTTTGGATGTCATAATTCAAACCAAATTTGGAGACCAAAATGCACTGCATATTCCCCCAAAACACTATACCAATGTACCAACACTGAAGTTTGGAGGAGAGAACATCATGGTGTGGGGCTTTTTTTAGCATACAGCACTGGCAAACTTTATATCATTGAAAGAAAGATGAAAGAGCAAATGTACAGAGACATTCTGGATAAAAATCTGCTGCCATCTACCAGGATGATAACCATGAAACAAGGGGGAACATTTCAGCAAGATAATGATGGCAAAAATACAGCCAAGGAAACTCAATTGGTTTTAGAGATAGAAAATAAAGCAGCTAGAATGGCTGAGCCAACCATCTGACCTGAATCCAATAGAAAATGTATGGAAGGAACTAAAGCTCAGAGTTCATAAAAGAAGCCCACGGAACCTTCAGGATTTGAAGAGTGTTTGTGTGGAGGAATGGGTGAAAATAAAATATGGGCAATGCATGCAATTAATTTCTCCATATAGGAGGTTTCTTGAAGATGTCATCATTAACAAAGGCTTTTGTATGAAGTATTAAATAAATTTCAGTAAGCATGTTCAATACTATTTTCCTGTGTCATTTATCATTACTACACATCACTTAATTTATGGTGTTATGATTCAAAGTTCTGTTGTACCTCAAAACTGGTGCAGTCCCATCATTGACTCCCACGTTTGGGGTTGGTCAACTCCGCAGCGCCACCTGGCCATCGCTTGAGGCATCAGGTGACTAGAGCTTTGTACTATCCTGAGCCTAAGTTCTCATGCAGCCATACTGAGCATGTGTGTGATGTCATCAATGACAAGGCAGCCACTGATTGGTCACCAGTGACATCAGTAATGAAGTGGCAGCCGCTGATTGGTCATCATGACATCAGCAATGACGTGGCAGCCTCTGTATGGCTGCAGCCGATGCCATTACCACATGCCATGTAGCCTGGGCCAGGGAGGCGGCTATAAAAGGTCTGTAGCTCCACCCATCAGCGCACGAGTATCATACTTCATGCTGACAGGTAAGGCTGCTATCCTGGCTGTTAGGCCATGTGCGCATGTTGCGGTTTTTTCTGTGTTTTGGCTGCGTTTACAACTGCACTGTGTCATTGACAAAATGCATGCGTTCTGCTTCCCCAGCAAAGTCTATGAGAATCATGCAAAATCTGTGCGCACAATGTTTTTTGAAACAGCGTTTTGATTGACAAAATCTCTGTGTTTAGAAAAGCAGCATGTCAATTCTTTTGTCCGTTTTGGCAGCGTTCTACACCCATTGAAATCAATGAGTTGTAGAAAATAGCTGGTAAAATGCTAAGCAGTGCACTTGCACTGCATTTTTGTTGCGATCCGCATGTTTTTTTGACATAAAGGCAGGTCTTTCGGTCTCTCTCTCTCTGTCGGTCGGCCAGTCAGTCGGTCTCTCTCTCTCTCTCTCTCTCTCTCTGTCTGTCTCTATCTCTCTCTCTGTCCATGTCAGTCTCTCCCTCCCACCCCCGCTCTCATACTCACCGATCCACGATCACCGGCGCAGCGCTGCACGGCGTTCACACTGTGGTGGCTTCTCCTCTTTTGAAAATGCTGGCTGCTCATTAATCCATCTCGTATTCTCTGCTTCCCCTGCCCACTGGCGCCTATGATTGGTTGCAGTAAGACACGCCCCCACGCTGAGTCACTGCTGTCTCACTGCAACAAATCACAGCTGCCAGTGGGCGTGTCTATATCGAGCAGTAAAAAAATAAATAAATAATTTAAAAAAAAACGATGTGCTGTCCCCATAAATTTGGATACCAGCAAGGGTAAAGCCACACGGCTGAAGGCTGGTATTCTCAGGATGGGGAGCTCCACGTTATGGGGAGCCCCCCAGCCTAACAATATCAGCCAGCAGCCTCCTGGAATTGCCGCATCCATTAGATGCGACAGTCCAGGGACTCTACCTGGCTCATCCCAATTTGCCCTGATACAGTGGCAAATGGGGTAATAAGGAGTTAATAGCAGCAGCCCATAGCTGCCACTAAGTCCTAGGTTAATCAAAGCATACGTCTCCCCGAGATACCTTCCATGATTAAACTGTAAGTTAAAGAAAATAAACACACACATCCAAAAAATCATTTATTTGTAATGAAAGACAAAAAACCCCTTTCACCACTTTATTAATCCCTCAAAAACACCTCCAGGTCCGACGTAATCCGCGCAAGGTCCAACGACGCTTTCAGCTCTGCTACATCGGAAGCTGACAGGAGCGGCAGTAGAACACCGCTGCTCCTGTGAGCTCCATGCAGCAACGGAAGTGAGTCGCGCAATCAGCTGTGCTGTCACTGAGGGTACTTGCGGCCACCGCTCTCAGGTGGATGACTGCAGCTGTGGCTGCGAGTAACCTGAGTGAAAGCACAGCTGATCGTGTGGCTCACTACAGTGACTCAGGGGATTTGCAATCACAGGTTAGTCTTTCACGTGTGATTGCAAATCAAGCCGCGGCACACACACAGAGCCGCGCGATCACAATGAAATCGAGTGAAGTTCATCCGAGTTAATTCTGATAGCGCGGCTCTGTCTCACAGCCAGCCATGCTCTTTTTGACAGTGCGGTCCCACTCGGCTCTGCTGCAAGTCTATGGGGATGCTGCAGAGCCGAGTGGGACCGCACTGTCAAAAATGTGCATTCTGGATGCTTTTCCCACTCTGTCTATGGCAGAGCAAGCATCTAGAACGCATGAATTCTCCAGGAATGTGCGCAGGTTGCGTTCTGCCGAATGCATCTCAGAACGTAGCTTTTTTGGCTGCGTTCTGAGACGCATATGCAGTGACTTACACGCTGCGGAATAGAACGCAACGTGCGCACATAGCCTTAGAGTCATTGGGCACCATTTTCTTGCAGTGCTTGTGGCAGGTGTGTGTATGGATTAGGACAGTGACTACTTCAGGGTTAGGCGTTAGTGCCGGGTATTCGTATCCATGCACACCTGTACCTTGGTACGGTGAGGGTTAACCATTGTCCTACCAGTGTGTATGTGTTTTAGGGCTAGGTGCCAGTACCAGGTGTGATGACATGGACTCTGTCAATACCTAGCATGGGTTAAGTTTCCTAAAATTCAGCCAGACATGATGATAGTTTGTTTATAAACAGGGGATAAGCCCCTCATTGTTTCTACAAGACTCTTAAGGCCACGTCACACACAACGAGATCGCTAACGAGATTGTTGCTGAGTCACAGTTTCTGTGACGCAGCAACGATTTCGCCAGCGATCTACTTATGTGTGACACCTAACAGCGATCAGGCCCTGCTGTGAGATCGTTAGTTGTTGCCGAATTGTCCGGACCATTTTCTTAAAAGGCGATCTCCTGCTGGGCAGGACACATTGCTGTGTTTGACACCTACCAATGACCTCCTAACACGGTCCCAACGCCCGCCGAGATAGTTATACAGGTTGCTGATCGTTTCTGCATCGTTGGTAAGGTCTGACTGTGTGACATTTCACCAGTGACTTCCCAGCGACTTACCAGCGATCTTTATCAGATAGTATCATTGTCGGGATCGCTGGTAAGTCGTTGTATGTGACTGGGCCTTTAGGAGTCTAGTGTTAAAGTTCTTGTTGACTCATGTAATTGCCTGGGCCAGTGAAGGGCAGATACCCAGACAAATCAATTATGCAAACCTCCTAGTATTACTATGTGTATTGCTAGATGCAATGCAACTTAGCTGTCTCTCCAATCTAGGATCTTCAGATCCGATTGGCAAACCATAACCGAACCTGGATTATAATACTACATGGTCTTCAGCATCGAATGCAAGGATTCGGATGAGATATCAAGGACTACCTAAGGAAGGAATCCAGCTTGGGACAATCCAGTCACCTGACTACAGGCTTTGTGGTCCTAAGCCAGCTTCCTAAATCTGGAGTTATTCCATTCTCAGTGGGTGCCTGCCGAAAGCGGGTTGCTGTTGGTTTGGAGTAAGTAGCCCTGGAAGCTCTGAGGCATGGACATTCTAATCCCTGGTGAGCCAGCGGAAGGGTAAGAAACTGTTGCCGGTTACATACTGTGGTTTTGCTGGTTATGTACCAAATGCATATATATATACAGTACAGACCAAACGTTTGCACACACCTTCTAATTCAAAGAGTTTTCTTTAATTTCATGACTCTAAAAATTGTAGATTCACATTGAAGACATCAAAACTATGAATGAAAACATGTGGAATAACATACTTAAAGTGTGGAATAACTGAAAATATGTCTTATATTCTAGGTTCTTCAAAGTAGCCACCTTTTGCTTTGATTACTGCTTTGCACACTCTTGGCATTCTCTTGATGAGCTTCAAGAGTTAGTCAACGGAAATGGTTTTCCAACAGTCTTGAAGGAGTTCCCAAAGATGCTTAGCACTTGTTGGCCCTTTTGCCTTCACTCTGCGGTCCAGTTCACCCAAACCATCTCGATTGGGTTCAGGTCTGGTGACTGTGGAGGCCAGGTCATCTGGTGTAGCACCCCATCACTCTCCTTCTTAGTCAAATAGCCCTTACACAGCCTGGGGGTGTATTTGAGGTCATTGTCCTGTTGAAAAATAAATGATGGTCCAACTAAACGCAAACCGGATGGAATAGCATGCCGCTGCAAAATGCTGTGGTAGCCTTGCTGGTTTAGTATGCCTTCAATTTTGAATAAATCCCCAACAGTGTCACCAGCAAAGCACCCCCACACTATCACACCTCCTCCTCCATGCTTCACGGTGGGAACCAGGCATGTAGAGTCCATCCATTCACCTTTTCTACAAAGACACAGTGGTTGGATCCAAAGATCTCAAATTTGGACTCATCAGACCAAAGCACAGATTTCCACTGGTCTAATGTCCATTCCTTGTGTTCTTTAGCCCAAACAAGTCTCCTCTGCTTGTTGCCTGTCCTTAGCAGTGGTTTCCTAGCAGTTATTTTACCATGAAGGCCTGCTGCACAAAGTCTCCTCTTAATAGTTGTTCTAGAGATGAGAAACCAGCAACATGCACCACCAACGATATTATGAAAAGGAGCGACGTGTCAACGTTCAACAATTTTTGACGTTTTTGAGATCGTTGATCGTCGCTCCTAGCTGTCACACGCTGCGATGTCACTAACTACATCGGATGTGCGTCACAAACACCGTGATCTCAACGATATATCGTTAGCGGTGTTGCAGCGTGTAAAGCACCCTAAATACAGACGGGGAAAGAGACAGACGGGGAAAGAGACAGACGGGGAGAGAGACAGACGGGGAGAGAGACAGACGGGGAGAGAGACAGACGGGGAGAGAGACAGACGGGGAGAGAGACAGACGGGGAGAGAGACAGACCTGGGGAGAGAGACAGACCTGGGGAGAGAGACAGACCTGGGGAGAGAGACAGACCTGGGGAGAGAGACAGACCTGGGGAGAGAGACAGACCTGGGGAGAGAGACAGACCTGGGGAGAGAGACAGACCTGGGGAGAGAGAGAGAGAGAGAGAGAGAGACAGACCTGGGGAGAGAGAGAGAGAGAGAGACAGACCTGGGGAGAGAGAGAGAGAGAGAGACAGACCTGGGGAGAGAGAGAGAGAGAGAGACAGACCTGGGGAGAGAGAGAGAGACAGACCTGGGGAGAGAGAGAGAGAGAGAGACAGACCTGGGGAGAGAGAGAGAGACAGACCTGGGGAGAGAGAGAGAGACAGACCTGGAGAGAGACAGACCTGGAAAGAGTCAGACCTGGAAAGAGTCAGACCTGGAAAGAGTCAGACCTGGAAAGAGTCAGACCTGGAAAGAGTCAGTGAAGAAAAACAAAAAGCCAGCACTAAATGTGCACTTCAGCACTAAAAATTCCAAACTGTACTTATTATAAAACGTTTTGAGATTTTTGGCAAAAAATTGCAATTTCTTGAGCTGCCTCGCCACGTCACGGCAAATCTCATTTGAGGCAGTCCTACACTAAAATATTTTTATAAAATGTGCCATACGGCCTCACATATGAATGGATAGGAATAACGTTTGGAACACCATTCTAAGTCCGAACTGGGTGCAAAAACCTAAAAAAACATCACTATGGGGAGATAAGGTATGCACACCAGTAACTATGTAAGGGGAATACATGAAATAGCAGAAACTGCTGTGTGAATACTGACTTGAAAAATCCAATAGCTATATGCAAGAGTGAATATGTGAAAAATGGAATCTGCATTACTGCCATGAACATATGAATCAAGAGAAATTTAGCTACTGAATTGATCAATGCAATAGAGCCCCAACACTACGCCAAAGTATTTCTCTACGTTGGGGTCCCTAGCTTGTGTGTGTCCTCTCATGCAGTTAAAAAACCTACCGTGTATGGGAAGCTGAGACCCAGGCTATTTATGCGTATGATATGGATTGGCAATAGGTGTGGTTGGGGAGGGTTCACAAACGAAAAAATACTAACAAATAGAATGGTGTTCCAAACGTTATTCCTAAGTCCGAACTGGGTGCAAAAACCTAAAAAAACATCACTATGGGGAGATAAGGTGTGCATACCTTATCTCCCCATAGTGATGTTTTTTTAGGTTTTTGCACCCAGTTCGGACTTAGAATGGTGTTCCAAACGTTATTCCTATTTGTTAGTATTTTTTCGTTTGTGAACCCTCCCCAACCACACCTATTGCCAATCCATATCATACGCATAAATAGCCTGGGTCTCAGCTTCCCATACACGGTAGGTTTTTTAACTAAATGAGAGGACACACACAAGCTAGGGACCCCAACGTAGAGAAATACTTTGGCGTAGTGTTGGGGCTCTATTGCATTGATCAATTCAGTAGCTAAATTTCTCTTGATTCATATGTTCATGGCAGTAATGCAGATTCCATTTTTCACATATTTACTCTTGCATATAGCTATTGGATTTTTCAAGTCAGTATTCACACAGCAGTTTCTGCTATTTCACATATGAATGGTAGAACTGCTCTTAGCAGCACTCACCTGGTCTACTTCAATCCCGTACCCATGACTGAGTCATGGCTGTGGGCGGGACAGGTCCAAGCAAATGCTGCATAAAGTAAATAGCCTGTGGACGAGGCCTGATGACAATCTGAACAGTCACCAACCGCTACTATTCATATGTGAGGCCGTATGGCATATTTTATAAAAATATTTTAGTGTAGGACTGCCTCAAATGAGATTTGCCGTGACGTGGCGAGGCAGTTTAAGAAATTGCAATTTTTTGCCAAAAATCTCAAATTTTTATAATAAGTACAGTTTAGAATGTTTAGTGCTGAAGTGCACATTTGGTGCTGGCTTTTTGTTTTTTTTCTTCATTGAATTGGTCGGTGGTTGACCTCCACCTTGCTATGCACCCCAATTTGGGATGTATTCCATCTGTCTAGATTTTGGCGGTTGGTGACTGTTCACATTAAGTCATCAGGCTTTGTCCACAGGCTATTTACTTCATGCAGCATTTGCTTGGACCTGTCCCACCCACAGCCATGACTCAGTCATGGGTACGGGATTGAAATAGACCAGGTGAGTGCTGCTAAGGGCAGTTCTACTATTCATATGTGAGGCCGTATGGCACATTTTATAAAAATATTTTAGTGTAGGACTGCCTCAAATGAGATTTGCCGTGATGTGGCGAGGCAGCTCAAGAAATTGCAATTTTTTGCCAAAAATCTCAAAATTTTTATAATAAGTACAGTTTGGAATGTTTAGTGCTGAAGTGCACATTTGGTGCTGGCTTTTTTGTTTTTTCTTCTGGAAAGAGTCAGACCTGGAAAGAGTCAGACCTGGAAAGAGTCAGACCTGGAAAGAGACAGACAGACAGCGACTGGGAGACAGAGAGACAGTTACTATCCCGGGAAACGCCCGGGTACTACAGCTGGTGTGTGTGTGTGTGTGTATATATATATATATATATATATATATATATATATATATATATATATATATATATATATATATATATATATATATATATATATATATATATATATATATATATATATATATATATATATATATATTTCTGAAAAATACTCAGCATTGATAGACTTTCAGCCAATTTACTATGACTATCAACTATGTCTTGACTTATTTCACATTGTTCTTACTTTTAGAGGGTGATATTTATTTTTTGAAATTATTTTTGAATATTTTCCTATTTCCTCTTTATTACAAGTTTTATTACAAGTCTCTACTGCCCTGGTTTTTACTGTCATGGTTGTATCAGTGACCTCCTGTCTACAGCACATGAGCACCACAACTAATGACTGAGCTCAGCAGAGAAACTGAGATCAGACAGCAGCAGGTGAGCACTGATCCGTTGACTGATGTACCTGCCACATGTATGTACATATCTCTAATGGGAGTTTTCGTTGCAGATTTGGTTCCCTGTACAATTTTACCTTATACATGGAGCATGACAGTGTATGGCCCAATTCCTCCATTCCTTCCATATTCCGTTCCATACCCATCCTCCCCACTTACTTATCTATATAAATAAACACACCACAACTTCTGTTGGATAAATATGGCCACAGCGGCCATTTTATTAACATAAATAACAATAACCAATTAAATAACTGACAATTGGGGGGAGGTCCTTGAAGCTACCAGATCTGGCACATACCATCTCTATTTTACCCTCAGCCGTGAACCCCCCAGCTCAAGGGCACCATGCCACAATAAGTGGCCCACAATGTGTAAATACCATAAATACCGGCTCCCAGGGCACACCCCCGTCCAGAGCCCCATTAAGTGCCAAATCCCCCAATACCCCAATTCCATCCGGGAGGGAATTATCCAAATAACTCCGCCCCTTTTAACTTTACCAACTCCAAGGACCCCACCCCACCGCCACGACCACCGTGACATGAATCCCCCAAAATAAACCCACCAACAAACCAAAAGTTCATATGTGTTTTTTTTTTGTTTGTTTTTTAATATATGACCTTTAAACAAACCCCTTGAAAAATTGGGTGGGTGGGCGGGACTCCAGTTATTGAGGCACCCTAAAATGGCTCCTCTTCCCGCACTTTTCTATGTATTACACCCACCCCATGTCACATGCCCCTCCCCCATCTCCTTCCCTTAAAGCTACCCCTCCATTCCCTCATGGACCAACCCCTGTCATGTGGGCCTCTGCTCATTTTCCGCTCCGGCCCTTTCCTGACAGTGTATGGCCCAATTCCTCCATTCCTTCCATATTCCGTTCCATACCCATCCACCCCACTTACTTATCTATATAAATAAACACACCACAACTTCTGTTGGATAAATTTGGCCACAGCGGCCATTTTATTAACATAAATAACAATAACCATTTAAATAACTGACAATTGGGGGAGGTCCTTGAAGCTACCAGATCTGGCACATACCATCTCTATTTTACCCTCAGCCGTGAACCCCCCCCCAGCTCAAGGGCACCATGCCACAATAAGTGGCCCACAATGTGTAAATACCATAAATACCGGCTCCCAGGGCACACCCCCGTCCAGAGCCCCATTAAGTGCCAAATCCCCCAATACCCCAATTCCATCCGGGAGGGAATAATCCAAATAACGCCGCCCCTTTTACCTTTACCAACTCCAAGGACCCCACCCCACCGCCAACGCACACGCGCCCTGAAACCTTAGGTGCGTGCGCCCCCAACCAACTCCAGGGCTCGCTTGATCCCATCCTGGATCGCAAGAGCCCATAAGTCAATTCCAATGGCGTTCAGGTGCACGCCATCATTCAACCAAAAATTTACCTCACCTGACTCCAAGTCGTGATGTCGTACTCCAACACCCCCATTACGGGCTACAAAACGTGCTACCACCTTATTCACCTTCACCCTGGCCCTATTGATACCCCTCTCCGATCTTGCGCCCCGCCACTTCTTTCTGGGCACGATATCTGACCACACAATCACAACCTTCATGAATGATGACCACAACCTCAATAAGTCAAAACGAATATCCCTAAGTAACTCCCGCACCGATCTAGAACCCAGATCGTTACCCCCCACATGCAAAACTAGGATGTCAGGCATCCTGTCTAACCGAGCTGCCTTATGAACCTCTGGTAACACTCGACTCCACACCATCCCCCTTAAACCCAGCCATCTAATCTTCAGTACCTCTCCACGAAAACCTAACTGCTGTCCATTTGGCCGGACATCCGCACGTCTTGCTCCCCAGTGCACGTACGAATGCCCCAATATCCACGCCAGGTACGGACCACCATCTAAAATAAAGAGAGAAAAAACCAAACACACCTAAGTACCAACTCCTTGACAGGAAACAAAACCTCCCCGTCCACCTCACCAAAACCTGAACAAATTAACTCATTGATGAATGTATGATTTATAACGCAACGAGCTCCACCTACCAATTTTTTGTATATCCTCTGCACCTAATCCCCTAGACGCTGCCTCAATTGCTGCCCCTATGCGGAATGAGTGAGCAGCAAAACACGAAGCTTCCAAACCCATCCCTGCTAAACACTTCCGCATGACACCAGTGAACTTGTATCTGGAGAGGAATGAACCGTCCCTATGACAAAGCAGTGGGCCTCCCCACCCCCCCCCCCCCTGCCCCCAATCCCTGATACTCTCTAAAACAACGTACTGGACACATCGTGGAACCATCCACTGCTCTCAGCGTCACCCTTTTTCCCCTCCCCTCCTGGTCCGTCTTGGACCTCCTAATCCAGAATTCCAGCACCCGCTCTGAACAAAAAACATCGGTCCACAACAAGCCTCCTCCCTTTACCTTGCTTGGTGAGACCAACTCCCCCACCCTTAACGCCCCAAAAAAGGCGAAAGAAAAAGCCAACCGGAACAAAACAGTCTCCCACTCAGAGCTGCAGACCCCCACCAGCCGCTCCCCAAGCTTCTCTAACATATCAAACGACACTGGCCTCCGCCTATCCACCCTAACATGCCCCCTCCTATAACCCTTCATTGCCTGCCCAACAAGAAAACCCTTCGTTACATCCGTCTGCCCTCTAAGTTTAAAACCAAAAGCCAACCCTGCCACAAAGCCATTCACCTTTGCTACGGACCAGCCCAATTCTGATGCTCGACCGATAAAAAACAATACCGCTAGCATCCTATCCCTATCTGAAAAAACATCTCCCCAAAACCGCAACCAGCTACACCATACTTGCCAAGCTGACTCATACGCCTCCCACGTCCTCTCCGTGACCGAGCCCCGTATCAAACGACTCACTCCCCGACAACCAGCCTCCACAGCTCCGATGGGCTCTCCACTCCTGAAGACTGAGCCTCCGGGGCTAAGGCATGAAAGCGATCCCACTGAAACCGAGACAGAGCATCAGCAATGCAATTCTCTAACCCGGGCACATGAACAGCCACAATACAAGCATTCAGCCGTAAGCATTGCAAAACCAGTTCCCTCAACACTCTTATCACCGGAGGGGATGAAGCCATGAGGTTATTAATAACAGCTACCACCCCCATGTTATCACAGTGAAACCTGAGCTTGCGATCTCTAAACTCCTCACCCCAAATAGACACCGCCACCAGAATGGGGAATAACTCCAACAACGTCAAATTTCTCAAAAAACCCAGTTGCTTCCAGTCCTCTGGCCAACTGCCAGCACACCATTGGCCCCTACAATAAGCCCCAAAACCAGCCCCCCCCGCCGCATCTGTGTAAATCTCCCTGTCAAAATTAGTCTGTGCCTCACTCTGAATAAGGGACCTACCATTGTACTCCCGCAAAAATGACCCCCAGACCTCCAAGTCGTCCTTATACTCCTTTTTTAATCGCACGAAATGATGCGGCGCCCGAACTCCTGCCGTCGCTGCCGCCAATCTCCTGCAAAATACCCTGCCCATTGGCATGATTCTGCAAGCGAAGTTCAATTTGCCCAGCAACAATTGCAGCTCTTTCAAAGTCAACTTCCGAGACTGTCGGGCCCTCTCCACCTCATGTCGCAAGGACACCAACTTGTCCTCCGGCAACCGACATTCCAATGCAACAGAATCAATTAAAAACTCAACTGTGTACAAGGACCCTCCGTCTTTTCCGGTGCTAAAGGAACCCCAAATCGCCGCGCAACCCAAACCACCGTTGCCAGCAAATTTTGACAGACCGCCGAGTCAGGCGGGCCCATAACAAGAAAATCGTCTAAATAATGAATAACTGACTGAATGGTAGAAACGTCTTGCACCACCCATTCCAAAAATGAACTGAATGCCTCAAAAAACGAACAAGAAATTGCACAACCCATCGGCAAACAACGATCCAAATAAAAACTTCCCTCCCAGTGGCAACCCAGCAACCGTATGCTATCCGGATGCACCGGTAGCAGCCTAAAGGCCGCCTCAATATCAGTCTTTGCAAGCAATGCCCCCTGACCATACCGTCGCACCCACCGCACCGCCTCATCAAACGACGTGTATACCACCGAGCACAATTCGGGATCTATGCCGTCATTAACTGACAAACCCTTTGGATACGATAAGTGGTGAATAAGACGGAATTTGTTAGGCTCTTTTTTAGGCACCACACCCAAGGGAGAAACTACCAAACCCTCAACCAGAGGAAACTGAAATGGGCCAGCCATCCTGCCAAGCCCCACCTCCTTTTGAATTTTTTTTATCTCACCACCTCTGGGTACAACAATGCTGACCGCAAATTTTTTAAAGAGAAAGGGACCTGATGCACCGGCGGAGGAATCCTGAAACCATCTTGAAAACCCTGAAACAAAAGAACTGCCCTATCCCTGTCCGGAAATCTATTTAGAAAGGGGGCATCGCGTGCAGCCGAACTGGTGTCTCCCCCTTGGCTATTACCAGCTCCGGGCTTACCTTTCCCCTTCTTAAAACATTTTGCTGCCCCATGTGAGGACCCACTGCAGTGCGAGCAGATATGTTTGAACTTACAACTGGTCCCATAGGTACATTGCCCCTCATTACATTTCCAGCATGCCCCAGACTTGTCGCCCTGGCCACTGCTGCCACCGCTTCCTGCCTGAGACCCTCCGCCTGCACCCCCAAGAAAGGACTGACCATAACGCGATGGGGCCATGACCTTCAACCAAAGCCCAATATCCTTTTGATCCCACCTAATACTGGGACGAACTGCCTTTCTTTGCCGGAATTGCTCATCATACCGAAGCCATGCCTGGCCTCCGTATGTCCTATGTGCCTCTCCTATTGAATCTAAATAACAGAACAATGGTGAACAATTCTCCTCTCACCCACCACACTGGCCAGTATAGCAAAAGCCTGTAACCAGTTTGACTCGCCCACCCCAGGGCTATGGGACACCCGGTACCGGGCCGGACTAGTCCGGTGGTAGTCAGTGGTGGCTGGGCCCGGCTCCGTGGCCCTGGTGGGTGTCAGTTGTAAATATGGCTTGTTTGAAAGTGGTTGTGTTCGTGACGCCACCTGTGGTATGCGGCTAATAAGCCACCGCTGCTATGTGAGGCCACCGGGATGATGTGATGGCAGCTATGGTGGTACTGCTCCCCACAGGTGGAGCAATGCCCGGGGCACAGTTGGTGCTTGTAAGTGTCTATGTAGGTGGAATAACAGAGACGAGTCCAAGGTGCAGTTCCAGTTCTTTTACTCACTGTTTCTGTCACACTTGCAAGGACCCTCAGACTGCTGGGACCACTGTCAGGGACCTCCGTCAGTTCTGGATGATTCAGAGCGTGAAATCCGGTTCCCTCTCTTTAGTGTCTCTTTTTCTGCTGTCTTCACTAGCCTTGCCTTAGGTAGATGGACTTGGCTTGGCCTCCATTACAGCCTCCAGGCTGGGGGGTCACCTGTCGGCTGATTACCCCTTTTCTGAAGGTCTGCACTGGGTTCTGGCCCTGGGAGCTTGCAATTCCCTGGGCCTCGGTTTTTACTGTCTGGAGACTGTCTTTTCACTCCTCCAGTTTCTAGGGACCGTCCCCTGTCGCAGCTAATCACTCCACCGATGTCACTGTGGAACGGGCCACCGCAGCCTGCAGCTACCCGTAGCGCCTCTGGGCCCTCGGCTTCGGTACCCAACAAGGACAGCTCGTGGTACCTACAGGACTACCCGCGGCCCTGCGACCCTTTCTTTCCTTCTCTTCTTTCTCCTCCTTGCCTGCCTCCAGCAGGCCTCCTCCTCCCTCCTTTCTCTCGTTCTTCTCCTCCAACTACATGCTGCTTCTCTCGCTCCCTGAGGTAAACTGAAACTAACTTGACCTTCCTTTCTCTATCTGCTCTCTGGTGGCTCCTCCCACCTCCCCAGTTGCTAAGCTACCACCCTATGGGAGCAGGGATAGGTCTTACAGCCCCTCTCAGCATGCAGCATGGGAGGGTTGCCTGCCACTTTCCCTGGTCCTGTGTGTCCCTAGCAATGGGTGTAGTGTGAATTTACCATGGGACCGGAGTTCACTCTCTTCCTCTCCCAGAATGGGGCATCACACCGCAGATGGGGTGCAATGACCTGTGGCGACGGAAGCCTCAGGGGCGCCACAAGTTCACAAAAGTCTGCGGTATCAGGCGCCACCTCCTTTTTTCCTCTTCTTCCTTTTAACTATCATCCTTTTTTCCTCTATCCAGATTAAATTTTTCCAATGGAAGCAGAGAAAAAATCTCCACGTATTAGTCCTTCCAGATTTTTTCCTTCGTCTCCTTTCTCAAATGAGCCCCCAATGGCCCCTCAAAACACACGTAAACCTCACCCTTTGCTCTATCATCTAACTTTATCGCATCCGCCTTATCTTTCTCTGTCTGAACAGACACCGAAACGCCACTGGTAACTGCCTCACTGCCTTGAAACACACTCCCTTGACTACCGCCTAACTCTGCTGCACTATCCTGGGTATCCATCCAAGCTGCCGTCGGAGACACTGTGCCCCTCCCCCCGTAACCGCGCTCCAGACGCAACAAAATCTCCCGGACGCTACCTAATAGCTCCCTGACCCCGCTACCTTCTGCTGCCGGACCCCCCCCCCCAACAGGGGCCGCACCCGGGAACGCCAACTGCTCCCCCAGTCCTAAACCTAGCACATTTAAGTTCTGGGACGTACACAACACAGATCCATACTCACCAGGCTGCACGGTTGCTGTGACACCGCCAGCCGCCATTCCTGAATCCTGCCGTATGCTCAGCGCCGATCTCGACCTGGGGGGCTCCCGACCGCTTCTATCTGCCCCACCGCTGACTCCCCTCACCTCCAAAAAGGCTGGGGGTGGCAAAAGTCCAGATACATCCACGCTGTCATGTTGCACAGGTGATTGTCCACTCTGTCCTCTGATGCTCTGGCACCTGCTCCTTGCTTGCTGTCTCCCCCTGGATTCATCCTCCTCGGTGCAGGGGTTGTCCTCAGCTGACCCAGCTGCAGGCACCTGAACAGGCACCTCAGCCGAAGGACCCACAGAAGGCCCCAGCATGTCACTGTGCAGGCCCCGCCTCCTCTGCTCTGACTCCGGGCCGCTCCAGTTTGCCGGACCCGAACTCCTTGCTTCTTCATAATGTCGCCCAGCAGACCCTGCGACCGGAGCATCGCCGCCCGGGCCTGCCGCAGGATTCTTCCGTCCTCGCTGCCGAGGAGGTACAGGCCTTGCGCCGACCACGCTTTACAGCCTGCCACCTCCCACAGCCCCAGGCTGGCTGATCGGATTCCTACCCAATCGCGAGCGCCGATCCGATGGAGCGTTCCGGCGCCCGCTGGTGGGAGGGTCCCCGGAGGGACTCCGTAGCCGACGCCTGGAGTGAGGGGTTGTCTCTGGGCTTAGTCTCTCTGGAGGCCTGGTCCTCCGTTGCCTCCGTCCAAGCCCCTCCGTGCTGCGCTGCGGCACCATATCACCCAGCAGGCTGGACACCTGCTCCTGCAGCCAGACCTCACCCCGCGCGCCTGCAGCCGCCCTCAGCTGCCCCAGCAAAGCCTCCATATTCGCCATAAGGTAGGTGACTGTGGGAGAGGGTACACTCCAGTTATTGAGGCACCCTAAAATGGCTCCTCTTCCCACACTTTTCTATGTATTACACCCACCCCATGTCACATGCCCCTCCCCCATCTCCTTCCCTTAAAGCTACCCCTCCATTCCCTCATGGACCAACCCCTGTCATGTGGGCCTCTGCTAATTTTCCGCTCCGGCCCTTTCTGTAAGCTGATAGTGTTATATGTTCCTCTAAGCCCTGACCTGTCTCCTCCTCCTGCAGTTCTGTATGTCACGTCACATATAATACCGCACAATACAGAGTTTCCTCTAACATCTTCTCCCCAGACAGGAGATACATCAGGGCTACAATGGAGAACAGTCACATTGTCGGGATTTTACTGCTTCTCTGCTCAGGTGAGAAGGACGCTGGTATATTGTGTGTAGAGCTGAAAAGTAATACATAAACTAGAATAATTCTCCTATGTGTATAACGGATAGATAAGGTCATTAATAGAAGTAATTATTATATATATGTTATTTTCCAGGACAAATTATTGGAGACTCCATTGAGCAAATGAATTCCCAGATATTTACTGAAGAAGGAAAAAAAATCACTCTCTCCTGCTCCTATAAAACTTCATCATCTGGCTATACATATTATCTATACTGGTATCGTCATTATCCTGGATCAGCCCCACAATACATATTACGTAAAATTAATAAAGTCTCCGTTGATAATTCTGAGGAGAAATTCACATCTGATGTGACGTTAAACTCTACAGATCTGGTGATCAGAGATGTGAAGACGGAGGACTCAGCCTCGTATCTCTGCGCTCTGCAGGCAGCACAGTGCCACACATCTCACCTCTGATCTTACATAAACCTCATCCTCAAAGAGAGAACCAGAATAGATTATATGCACTGCCTACTATCAGCAGAAACATGCATGATAGAGTCTATTCCACAGACAGGGGCGTAACGACCGCGGTCGCAGAGGTTGCCATTGCGACTGGGCCCGGCAGGTTAGGTGCCTGGTGCCCATTCTGCAGATCAGCAGCCAGCTCCTCTCTGTGAGAGAGGAGCTGGCTGTGCTGTTCTGTGGCAGACAATGTGGACGCTATATGGCCCGTGAGTCAAGGAAGGTCTGGTGTCAGCAGCGGCACTGGGCTCCTCTCGCCCATCATCGCACATAGCAATGATAAAGCATCAAGCGGCATGCTCCGCTCCATGCTTCATCATTTTCTACCTGGGCCGAGCGTGATGATGTCACTCACTCCTGTGCGACTGCTGTGCTGAGAGCACAGAGCGCAGGACAGGAGGATGCTGTGACCGGAACAGCATGGGGAATTAGGAGAGGTGAGGACTTATTGTTTTTAATCAGTGAGTACACGGTGGCCAGAGGTCTATGGGGCTGCATTATACATGGAGGTTTATGGGGCTGCATTATACATGGAGGTCTATGGGGCTGCATTATACATTTATACATGGAGGTCTATGGGGCTGCATTACACATGGAGGTCTTTGGGGCTGCATAATACAACATGAAGGACACCTTTTACATGGACTGTAGGGTTTCATTATACATGGAGTATGGGACTGTATAATGCAATATGAAGGGCACCTTATACATATACATGACTATAGGGGTGCATAATATATGGACTATAGGGGTCCATTATACATGTAGATCTATGGGGCTGCATAATACAATATGAAGAACACCTTATACATGAACTATAGGGGTGCATTATACATGGAGGTCTATGAGGCTGAATAATGTAATATGAAGGACACCTTATACATGACTAAAGGGGTGCATTATACATTGAGAACGATGGGCTGTATAATACAATATGAAGGTCTATGGGGCTCATTATAATACATATAGGACTATGGGTCCTGCATTATAATATATGGAGGACTATGGGGGCTACCTTATACTGTACATGGACTATGGGGGTGCATTATAAAACATTGATTATTATGGGGGTGCATTATAATATATGAAGGACTAGTGTGGTGCAGTATATTATATGGAGTACTATGGGGTGCATTATAATATATCAATATATTACATACATATAATACATAGAGGACTATGGGAGTTGCATTATAATAATTGGAGGGCTATCAGGGCTACTTTATACATGGAGGACTGTTACGAGGGGGACCCGGGGAAGCGTGCCAAGATGGGAAATGGACTGCTTCCGCCGGTCAAGGTCCACTGTGCGGTGTAAGGGACCGCCGCTATGGTGGGTGAAGAGTGAGCGGGTTGCTGCTAGCGATCGTCTGGAATGTCACAGACAATCTATGTACACCGATCTGCCCTAACCCCTGAGGGTTGTATGGCACAGATCTCACGGCTCGGTGTACCTGTTGCACGGGGAAGCACAGAGGTGCCCACGCACGTGTGCCAGTGGAAGTCACGAGAATATGGCACGAGGGTAGCACAGAGGTGCACACGCACGTGTGCTTTCAATAACCAGGTGAGTCCAATGGAGACTTGAGGAGCTCACCTGGGACAGGAACACGGCCTGTTGACGGGGGTACTGCCGGAGCAGCAAGGCAGGAACACGGCCTGCAAACGAGGTACTGCCGGAGCAGCAAGGGCCAAGCCCACAAGAGACAGTAATGCCTGAGCAGTGGCGTGGCAGCACGCTGCCAGACATCCAAACATAGAAGGACGGTCGCGCGCTGCCATGATGGCAGGGGGAGCTTTTAAGGAGGTGCAGCTCCACCCGAGGGCGGGCGCGAGGCGGAGATGACGGACTTGACCCAATCAGGGTCCACGACGTCCCAGCCTGGCCAGTCAGGATTCACCACGTCACCAGCCTTGTCATCAAGCCGTGTGACGTCAGTGAGCGAATCAGGACCCACCACGCATTGCACATGCTCACCCTCCTGCCTCTGGGAAATAGAGGCGGGATCCTCGGTCTCACAATGTGCAGAGATAACGGGAATCTCACTGCTTCCCTGAGCAGTAAACCTCTGCACATTGCGCAGCCTCGCAGACCTTCGGGGCCGCTGAGCAGGAGAGTCTGCGGCAGGCCAGGAATGGGAGACCGCTTCACTCCTTGTAACAGGAGAACCACTAGGTGTCACCCTTCTGCTGCCTCTCTGAGAAGGTATCTCCTGCACACTGCGCAGTCTGGCAGACCTTCGGCGCTGCTGAGCAGGAGTGCTCGTGGCAGGCAAGGAATGGGAGACTGCCTCAGTCCTTGCCTCAGGAGAGCCACGAGATGTAACATTACCCCCCGTCTAGGCCCCCCCCCCCTTGTCCGTGCTCGAAGGCCGCTATCAAACCCGGGGCGCGGATATGATCCTCCAACTCCCAGGATCTATGCTCCGGACCACGGCCGGCCCACTCCACGAGGTAGTACCTCTTGCCCTGTATGACTTTTGTCTCCACAAGTTTTGCCACCTCAGGGTCGTCTGACGGGGAGTCGGTTTGAGCCGGCAGGGACCCCGAGAATTTATTAAGTCGTACGGGTTTCAGGAGGGACACGTGAAAGGTGTTGGCTATAGCCCAGCGTGGAGGGAGCTGGAGTCGATATGCCACTGGGTTTACCTGCTGTAGTACTTTAAACGGGCCCAGATACCTAGGGGCGAATTTGGCTGCCTGTACCCGTAGGTTAACATTCTTAGAGGACAGCCATACTAGATCACCAGGGGCGAAGGATGGTGCAGGGCGGCGGCGAACATCAGCCGTTGTCACCATCCGGTCTTTGGCCCTTTTAAGAGCCTCTTGGGTGTCATCCCAGATCTCCCGGGCCTTGGTCGCCCAATCCTCCACTCTAGTATCGGGTGACGTAATGGGCATCGGAACCGGGATTCTGGGATGTTGTCCGTTATTGAGTAGGAACGGAGTCTGGCCAGAGGATTCATGGACCGAATTGTTAATGGCAAATTCGGCCCAAGGAAGGAGGTTAGCCCAGTTGTCGTGGTGTGCGGATATAAAATGGCGGAGGTAAGTTACCAAGGTCTGATTAGTCCTCTCCACTAGTCCATTGGTCTCGGGATGGTATGCGGAGGAGATGTTCAGCTCTATCTGCAGGAGCTTACAGAGCTCTCTCCAGAAGCGAGACGCGAACTGGGGACCCCGGTCGCTCACCACCTTGTCAGGCATGCCATGCAACCTAAATACATGCCGAATGAACAAGGTGGCGAGAGCACGTGACGTCGGGAGTCGTGGGAGAGGCACCAAGTGGACCATTTTAGAGAAGTGGTCCGTGATGACCCATACGACCCTGTGTCCTGCTGACTTGGGCAGATCTCCCAGGAAGTCCATCCCTACCACTTCCCAGGGACGATCCGGCACTGGCAGTGGGTGAAGAAGACCTGCCGGTCTCTGCCGGGACGGCTTATTCCGAGCACACGACATACAGGCTCCCACATATTCCTGTATGTCCTGGGGTAGTCTCGGCCACCAATAATGCCTGGTCACCAGGTCTCTGGTCCTTTTGACCCCGAAGTGACCCCCAACCTTGGAGGCATGGGCCCACGATAGCACCTCGTTCCGTAGTTCAGGGGGAACGAGGGTTTTGCCAGGTGGCACCTGGTCCAAAGAAGTGGGAGTGACCATCCTCAAGCTGTCCGGGGGTAGTATAAGACGAGGCTCCTCCTCGTCCTCCTCCAACACAACTATACAACGTGACAAGGCATCGGCCCGTACGTTCTTCTCACCGGCCAGGTGGCGGATAATAAAGCGGAACTGGGAGAAGAATAAAGACCAACGGGCCTGCCTTGGGTTCAGGCGTTGTGCTGTCTGGAGGTATGTGAGGTTTTTGTGGTCAGAAAAAACCTCAAATGGATGCTTCGCACCCTCCAGGAGATGCCGCCATTCCTGGAATGCTAGTTTCATCGCCAGTAACTCCCTATCCCCTATGGAGTAGTTCCTCTCGGCCGGAGAAAAGGTCTTGGAGAAAAAGAAACACGGATGTTTCCTTCCTCTTTCGTTTTTCTGGTACAGGACTGCACCTGCACCGACCGAAGAGGCGTCTACCTCCAGTAGGAAGGGTTTGGAGATGTCTGGACGATGAAGGATGGGAGCTCTGGAGAAGTGAGTTTTGAGAGTGTGAAATGCCTCTACCGTTTCCCGTGTCCATGCTTTGGGATTAGCGCCCTTGCGGGTAAGGGCAATGATGGGTGCTGCCACCATCGAGAAGTTGGGAATGAACTGGCGATAATAATTGATAAACCCCAAGAATCGCTGGATCGCCTTCAGCGAGCGGGGCTCAGGCCAGTTCATCACTGTCTCCAACTTCCCCGGATCCATTGCTAATCCCTGACTGGACACTATGTACCCCAGGAACGGCAAGGATTCCTGTTCAAAAACGCACTTTTCCAGCTTAGCATATAACGAATGGGTGCGGAGCCTCTTAAGTACTCGGATGACATCCCTCCGATGGGTGGTAAGATCGGGGGAGAAGATAAGAATGTCATCCAGGTATGCAACCACGGAAAGATACAAATCCCGGAAAATGTCATTCACAAAGTCTTGAAATACGGCGGGGGCATTGCAGAGTCCGAAGGGCATTACTAGATACTCGTAGTGACCGTCCCTGGTGTTAAAGGCGGTCTTCCACTCATCGCCCTTTCGGACTCGCACTAGATTATACGCCCCGCGTAGATCCAGCTTTGTGAAGACCTTTGCCCCACGGAATCGATCAAATAGCTCAGTAATGAGGGGCAAAGGGTATTTGTTCTTGATTGTGATTGCATTTAATCCCCTGTAATCGATACAGGGGCGCAGATCCCCTTCCTTCTTCTGCACAAAAAAGAACCCTGCACCAGCCGGTGAAATAGACTTGCGAATGAACCCCTTTGCCAGGCTGTCCTGAATATATTTGGACATAGCCTCCGTCTCTGGAGCAGAGAGTGGATACACTCTGCCCCTAGGGGGCTCGGAGCCTGGCTTCAGGTCTATTCGGCAATCATATGGCCGGTGGGGAGGAAGAGTATCTGCGGCCCTTTTGGAAAAGACATCCCTGTAGGCCTCATAAGGTGTCAGTAAACCCGGCCCCTCAGTATTCCCTGAGGACCCAACCAACCTAATGGTAGCGGGTGGTTCGGTAGTCACGAGGTGCTCTCTACAGGATCCTGCCCAGGATGAGATCTCCCCTGTTGCCCAGTTGAGTATAGGAGCATGCTGTCTCAACCAGGGAAGACCCAGTAGGATCTCATCCGTCCCCCCTGGAAGCACCAGGAAGGAGACCTGCTCATGGTGTCCCGGTGGTACATCCATCCTGAGAGGGATGGTGATCTGGGTGATAGGATCGAGTAGTATGGACCCGTCGACTACCCAGACCCTGAGTGGCTTGGGCAACAGAACCAGGGGAACTGAGTATCGGGTTGCCAGGGAGGTCGAGATGAAATTGCCTTCAGCGCCTGAGTCCAAGCAAGCCAGGGCAGAGAAGAGAGTAGTGCCGAACTGCAACTGGGCGCTGATAGTCAACCTAGAGGGAGAAGTAGCGTCTAGAGTCCCCCCTGTGATAGAAACTAGACGCTGTCTTTTCCCGACGGTTTGGGACATAGGGTAGCTATGTGTCCCCTCTGCCCACAGGAAAAGCAGATGACACAAGACCGAGAACCTGGGGCAGAGGAGACCACCTTGGACACTTCCATTGACTCCACGGAGTCGCCTACAGGACTGGCTGGGGGACCTGTCTGATGGAAGACGGGAGTCAGACGCTTTTTAGGCCGAGAAGACGTGGGTGCTGAAGAGACCTCGAGCCTTCGCTCCGCCTGGCGGATGTCTATGCGAGAGGCAACCTGAATCAAGGACTCTAAAGTGGCAGGCACCTCACGTGTGGCCAGTGCGTCTTTGACAAACCCTGCCAGGCCCTCCCAAAACACAGGGACAAGGACCTTATCCGGCCAGTCCAGCTCTGCGGCCAGTGTCCTAAAGTGTACAGCAAAGTCCCCGACTGAAGCAGACCGTTGCCGAAGTCGTAGGAGGCGCAGCGCGGAATCGTGGGTGACTTGAGGCCCGAGGAACACCATTCTCATGGCCCCAAGATAAGCTGCTAAGTTATTCACCACACGATCTCCGCGCTCCCACAACGGCGTGGACCACTTCAGCGCTCTCCCTGTGAGCAGGGACTGGACGAAGGCTACCTCTCGGTAGCGTAAAGAGTCGCGGACAGCTCTAAGTAGGTGGTAACCTGGTTTATAAACCCACGGCACTCAGAGCTGTTGCCGCTAAAGCGCTCTGGAAGCGCAAGGCGAGGAGACCTTCCGCCCAATAGCACAGCCTGGGTAGCCGCCTGGGTGGCGACTGTCGTCAGAGTAGTCTTATCGGAGGAAGACTGCTCCACTGCTGCCAATCGTGACTCCAACTGCTGCACATAACGCAGCAACTGCTGCTGCTCTTCAGCCATAGCCAGACCTTTGGCGCGACCGTAATGTTACGAGGGGGACCCGGGGAAGCGTGCCAAGATGGGAAATGGACTGCTTCCGCCGGTCAAGGTCCACTGTGCGGTGTAAGGGACCGCCGCTATGGTGGGTGAAGAGTGAGCGGGTTGCTGCTAGCGATCGTCTGGAATGTCACAGACGATCTATGTACACCGATCTGCCCTAACCCCTGAGGGTTGTATGGCACAGATCTCACGGCTCGGTGTACCTGTTGCACGGGGAAGCACAGAGGTGCCCACGCACGTGTGCCAGTGGAAGTCACGAGAATATGGCACGAGGGTAGCACAGAGGTGCCCACGCACGTGTGCTTTCAATAACCAGGTGAGTCCAATGGAGACTTGAGGAGCTCACCTGGGACAGGAACACGGCCTGTTGACGGGGGTACTGCCGGAGCAGCAAGGCAGGAACACGGCCTGCAAACGAGATACTGCCGGAGCAGCAAGGGCCAAGCCCACAAGAGACAGTAATGCCTGAGCAGTGGCGTGGCAGCACGCTGCCAGACATCCAAACATAGAAGGACGGTCGCGCGCCGCCATGATGGCAGGGGGAGCTTTTAAGGAGGTGCAGCTCCACCCGAGGGCGGGCGCGAGGCGGAGATGACGGACTTGACCCAATCAGGGTCCACGACGTCCCAGCCTGGCCAGTCAGGATTCACCACGTCACCAGCCTTGTCATCAAGCCGTGTGACGTCAGTGAGCGAATCAGGACCCACCACGCATTGCACATGCTCACCCTCCTGCCTCTGGGAAATAGAGGCGGGATCCTCGGTCTCACAATGTGCAGAGATAACGGGAATCTCACTGCTTCCCTGAGCAGTAAACCTCTGCACATTGCGCAGCCTCGCAGACCTTCGGGGCCGCTGAGCAGGAGAGTCTGCGGCAGGCCAGGAATGGGAGACCGCTTCACTCCTTGTAACAGGAGAACCACTAGGTGTCACCCTTCTGCTGCCTCTCTGAGAAGGTATCTCCTGCACACTGCGCAGTCTGGCAGACCTTCGGCGCTGCTGAGCAGGAGTGCTCGTGGCAGGCAAGGAATGGGAGACTGCCTCAGTCCTTGCCTCAGGAGAGCCACGAGATGTAACAGAGGACTATGGGAAATGAATTGTAATACATGGAGGACTATGGGAGTGTATTCTAATATATGAAGGGTTATGTGTGATCCTTTATACTATATGGCAGGCTATGTGGGGCCATTATTGTTTTTGGAGAGCTATATACAAGGGGGGACAAAGATAAAAGCATGGGATAAAAAAGTTTTGTGCTGAGGGAAAGAGGCCCTCTTTCCCTCAGCACCCAGCTTTATTATGTTCTGCTATACATGTTTCCCTCAGCATCCAAATTTCCCATTTTCTGATATCATGGGGAAGCTGGGTGTTGAGGGAAAGATGTATAGCAGAGCATGGGAAAGCTGGGTGCTGAGGACAAGATGGATATCAGAACATAGGAAAGCTGGGTGCTGATAGAGGGATTTCAGATCATGGGATACCTGGGTGCTGAGGGAAAGAGCCAAGTGTCAGCGTTATTATCCCGTACCCCAAGTGTCGGTGTTTGTGAAGGGGGGGGCAAGGTCCAAACTTTGCACTGAGGCCCATCAAACTCTAGTGATGCCACTGTCCACAGATATAGCAGAGTTGAATGTGTACCTCATATTCTGTTGATATAAAGGTTAAATAGTATATATTCAAGTTCTTAACCCCACTACTCACGTGCGATTTTCTGGATTTTGCTCCTCTTCTTCCGAGACCTGTAACTATTTTATTTTTCTGTCAATATTGCCATATGAAGGCTTATGTTTTGTGGGACGAGTTGTACTTTTCAATGAAACCATTAGTTTTACTGTATAGTCTACTGGAAAATAGGAAAAAATTTAAGTGCCGTGAAATTGCAAAAAAGTGCAATTGTATGATGCTTTTTGGGATATTTTATTCATCCTGTTCACTATATTGTTAAACTGATGTGTCAGTGGGATGCCTCAGGTTGGTATGAGCTGGTAGATACCAAACATGTATACTTTTACTTTTGTCTAAGGGGTTAAAAAAATTCAGAAGTTTACCCCCCAAAAATTTACGCTTTTTGCGCCATTTTATGGGACCTGTAGCGTTTCATATTTTGGGATCTGGGGCTCAGTGATGGCTTATTTTTTGCATCTTGAGCTGGCATTTTTAATGATACCATTTTTGTGTAGATACTATGTTTTGATCGCCTGTTATTGCATTTGAAAACATGTTTGCAGCGACCGAAAAACGTAATTTTACCATTTGGAATTTTTTGCTCGCCACGCCATGTATCGATTAGATTAATTGATTTTATATTTTCATACATTGGACATTTGTAAACACGGCGATAGCAAATATGTGTATATTTTTTCTTTTTTTAACAGTTTTATTTTGAATGGGGTGAATGGGGGTGATTTGAACCTTTAGGTTTTTGGGGTTTTTTTAACTTTTTTTTTTTTACATTTCTTATTTATTTTATTAGTCCTCCTAGGGGACTTTATGTCTGCACAGTCTGATCGCTTGTTCATTTCTGCTGATCAAAGCTGCACAACCTAACTATGAGGGTGCTTTATCACTTGTGTACCGCTTCCGATGCCGGAGCATCAGAATCGATATGCTAATGACCCTCTGCTGCGGTGTCAGGGTCATGCGGCTGTGATCTGATCTTGCGATCGCATCACAGGTGCAGAGAAGAGGGAGGGAGCACATTCTCCCCGTCTCCTCCGTTGTCTGTCATAACATTGCACGTGTGAGCCGAGACTCGATGCAAAATGCAGCATGCTGCGATCGCACCGAGAGCCCGATTCATGTAGAGAAAAAAGTGACAGTTTAACACTGGTGCGAGTGCAATCCGATTTTTTTTTTTTTTTTTTTTTTTTTTTTTTTATCGGATTGCACTGGCACATGAAAATCGTAGATGGAAAAGCGCCTTAAAAATGAAAATGGTTGCAAAATCAAAAACTCCCTGTGTAATACAAATTCATGAGCACTAGGTGGCGCAATATATTTATATGTAGCACAACTCTAAATAGAAAGAAAAGCAACACTTTCTTGATCCTTTTTTGTCACTGTCTCTGTTACAATCAGGGCATCGTGTTGTGGCTTTTTCTATGTTGTATGATTCTTTTTTTGTTTGGGGTGTTTTTTCCCGTTGACTACTCACATTTTACTATTCGGAGGATAGATAGAATAGATAGAAATAATATTTTTTGTAATAAAAGGTATTATCAATAATTGGTCTCTTCTAGATATATATTGTGATATCAACCTTCTGCTTGTTGTAAGCCTAAAAAATATCTGAGGAACTGAGCGGATTTACCAAAACAACATATCTGACTTTCGCTTATTGATTCATGTAACATTTAGACACTATCACTAGGGATGAGCGAATGTATTCGCCGCTATTCGGTATCCGACGGATAACAGGCTATTCGAGACATTCGGTATCCGACGAATAAAACAACATCCGCTCCGATACTTTCATTTTCATTTCTGACTTCCTGGCACCTGTTTTCCAGACAATGAACACATCTGAGGTTGTTTGCCCTCACAATAACGCCGCAGCCATCTTTGTTGTGGTGTTACTGTGATTGGCTTGGCTGCACAGCATTATAGGGGCTATATAAGCCAGCAGCCCTTTTGTGAACACGCAGTTATTGTAGAGCTCATCCCGAATTGCCCTGGTGCGGTGGCAATCGGGGTAATAAGGAGTTAATGACAGCCCATAGCTGCCACTAAGTCCTAAGTTAATCATGGCAGGCATCTGAGACACCCCCCATGATTTTCCTGTTAGTTTAAAAAAATAAACACATACACCTGAAAAATCCTTTATTTGGAATAAATGATGAAAAAAACAACCTCTTTCACCACTTTATTAATCCCAAAACATCCCTCCAGGTCCGACGTAATCCACATGAGGTCCCGTGATGCTTTCAGCTCTGCTACATCAAGCCGACAGGAGCGGCCGTAGAACACCGCCGTTCTCTGTGAGCTCCATGCATCAACTTAGGTGAGCCACGCGATAAGTAATGTAATAGAAATGCCTGGCTCACTAAGAATGAAAAGCTTAAGGTGCTCGGAAAAATATATGTCCAGAAAGTGTAAAGAATCCGGCACACTCAGTAAAATGATTTCCAAAGATGATATTTCGTTTCAATGATTTTATTGTTCTTGTGAGGATATCAAAAACGTAATGTGTGTACAAGTCCAACGTTTCGACCAAAACATATGGTCTTTTTCAAGGACTATGAAACAGAAAACAATATATCAGATAAGACAATTTTCATTAGGTAAAATTAGAACACATAAATACGTGGGGAGCTATTACATGATCTTACATAAAAGGGGGGAAAAAAATATATATATCCCAATGGGAAAGAAAAACAGGGATTACACTGAATTTCTTCACAAGAACTCACAATTTTTATGTAAAGTAACAGTAATATTTCATTACAGTAGTATACATCAGATTTTCAATGAAAAAAATAATAACGAACAAATAACAAAGGAAGTTTATAGGGTAACACCAACCTCAAAGGTTATAGTATGGTATGTATCATATGAAATATTCACTTTCGTGTATTTTATGTTACTCTTATAGCCTAGGACCAAAAGAAGGAAAAATCAGTGATGCCTAGGACCAAAAGAAGGAAAAATCACGGGGGGCTCCTGCGCGTCATGCACTCCAAGCCTCGCTCCCACATACATACCAGGAAATGCACAAGACGCACGCCGGCTTCCTTATTAACCATAGAGTATATATAACTCAGTAGCGGCAGTCACCAGTCACCACCAGGCACCTGTGGGCACCACGTTTTTCAGGACAGTTAAAAGGTATGTGTTTGGACCGGACCCCCTAATCTCTTGTGTATTTTATACACTAAATCCCTTTTATCTCGTATAACAGGCCCCACCTGCATACCTAGGATTTTTCCCCATTATTTCACATTGTGGGTAAGCTCTCTTTCACCCCTGTCTTTGATATAATATTTAGTTCACACCTTTATACTATGTCCTGCTCTTACCTAGGTGCCCTGTTACGCCTATCCAATTGAATCCAGTTCAGCCCTCAATAGGTGCCATACATAGGCAAGCTAACTACAGGTGATCTTGTCAATCTTTTTACCTCTGCCATTTTGATGCAGATACCTCTAGTATACTGATGTGTTTTTTTTTGTAATATGGCAGCTATTCATATTTATATGACGGTTTTCTCTTTATACATTTTAGATCATGAGCTATAGGTATATTCACCTGTGGATCTATCCTAATTAAATCGCTGATTCTCTCATGAGTGCAATTTTTTTGACATATTCTTTGAGGAATATTACTTTCTCCTGCCCTGGATTGTTAGATGACCAGGCACGTAAGGGAATCTTTTCAAATTCTGTATGACAACATCCAGTATACTACTCATGTTGTTTGCACATACATATGTCTTATATTTGCTCTATATGTCATTGATTATACAGCTTTTCTGTCAAACCTAATCCAGAAAAGAGGACGCTAGTCATCCTATCTACTTAAGTGAGGGTACTAAGGTAACTATACTTATTCCCCATAGAGACATTGTCCTTTTGATAACTTACATGACCTCATTTCCCGTTATACACTCAACCATATTCCCATATGATCACTGATTTTTCCTTCTTTTGGTCCTAGGCTATAAGAGTAACATAAAATACACGAAAGTGAATATTTCATATGATACATACCATACTATAACCTTTGAGGTTGGTGTTACCCTATAAACTTCCTTTGTTATTTGTTCGTTATTATTTTTTTCATTGAAAATCTGATGTATACTACTGTAATGAAATATTACTGTTACTTTACATAAAAATTGTGAGTTCTTGTGAAGAAATTCAGTGTAATCCCTGTTTTTCTTTCCCATTGGGATATATATATTTTTTTCCCCCCTTTTATGTAAGATCATGTAATAGCTCCCCACGTATTTGTGTTCTAATTTTACCTAATGAAAATTGTCTTATCTGATATATTGTTTTCTGTTTCATAGTCCTTGAAAAAGACCATATGTTTTGGTCGAAACGTTGGACTTGTACACACATTACGTTTTTGATATCCTCACAAGAACAATAAAATCATTGAAACGAAATATCATCTTTGGAAATCATTTTACTGAGTGTGCCGGATTCTTTACACTTACTCACGCAATAAGTAATGACACTCAGATTACCCGTGGGTCACTCAGGGGATTTGCGGTCACCGGTGAGTCCTTCACCTGTGATCGCGAATCAGGCAGAGCAGTGCGATGACAATGAAGTCGGGTGAAGTTCATCCGAGTTCATTCTGATCGCGCGGCTCTGACTCGCAGCCAGCCATGCTCTATGGGGGTGTAGCAGAGGAGAGTGGGACCACATTCAAAATGCATCCAAAACACAGCGTCTTGGATGCTTTTTAAAGTGCACATGCAGTGTAAAGTATGAGGAAGAGAATGTGAATGAGCAAAGCTGCAGTGTAAAGCATGAAAAAGGGAACATGAATGAGCAGAGCTGCAGTGTAAAGCATGACAAAAGGGAACGTGAATGAGCAGAGCTGCAGTGTAAAGCATGGGAAAGGAAACGTGAATGAGCACACCTACAGTGTAAAGCATGGGAAAGGAAATGTGAACAAGCAGAGCTGCAGTGTAAAGCATGGTAAAGGAAACATGAAAAAGCAGAGCTGCTGTGTAAAGCATGGGAAAGGAAAAGTCAACGAGCAGAGATGCAGTGTAAAGCACGGGAAAGGAAATGTGAATGAGCAGAGCTGCAGTGTAAAGCATGGGAAAGGAAATGTGAATGAGCAGAGCTGCAGTGTAAAGCATGACAAAAAGGAATGTGAATGAGCAGAGCTGCAGTGGAAAGCATTACAAAAGGGAACGTGAATGAGCAGAGCTGCAGTGTAAAGCATGACAAAAGGGAACGTGAATGAGGAGAGAGAGAGACCAGGCATGATTCAAGATGATTTCCAACCTTCTACAGGCTGTGCCCATAGAGCTGTTATGGCGACTGCGTAAAAGCCCACGTAATTTTTTTTTTAATTTCATGAAATTCATGAAATAATTAAAAAAAGGGCTTCCCTATGTTTTTGGTTCCCAGCCGGGTACAAATAGGCAGCTAGGGGTTGGGGGCAGCCCTTACCTGGCTATCATGCAAATATATGGCGAAGCCCATGTCATTTTCTTTTTAATTTTTTTGGAAAAAAAACTTAAAAAAAGGGCTTTCATTGCCAGTCAAGGTAACACCAAGTAGTAGGGGTTAGCAGCCGGTAGCTGCTTGGGTTACCCTTAGCAATAGAAAATGCTGACGGAGCCCACACATTCTTTTGTTTTACCCTTAACTCTTGGGTTAGGTTTTTTTTTTTATATTTTTTAATGATAAAAAAAAAAGAAAAAAAAAATTGACATGGGCTTCGCCATATATTTGTATGCTAGCCAGGTACAGCAGGCAGGTACGGGCTACCCCCAAACCCCAGCTGCCTATTTGTAGCCAGCTGGGAACCAAAAATATAGGGAAGCCCTTTTTTAATTATTTCATGAATTTCATAAAATAATTTAAAAATTATAACAACGTGGGCTTCGCCCAATTTTTTTTGTCCAGCCAGGTGCCACTAGGCAGCTGGGGACTGGAATCCGCAGTACAGGGTGGCCCAAGCTTTCTGGGCCCCCCGCGGCAAATTGCAGTCCGCAGCCACCCCAGAAAATGGCGCTTTCATAGAAGCGCCATCTTCTAGCGCTGTATCCAACTCTTCCAGCTGCCCTTGTGCCGGATGGCTCGCTGGGTAATAATGGGGTTAGGGCTAGCTGTGTATTATCAGCTGGCCCTAACCTCGAAATGCATGGTGTCATGCCAGTATTAGACATGGCCACCATGAATTTCTAGTAAAGATAAAACAAGCACAAGACAGAGAAAAATATTTTATTAGAAATAAAACACAACACAATTAGTGACTCCATCTTTCTTGAAATAAACAACCCTCTCCTTTGCCGTAGTCCTTGTTCAACCGTCCCACGATGTCCAATCCGGATTCAATATCGTCTGATCGGTTTGCTGATGAAGGAGGCACGTTTAACCTTTGAAACGCGTCGGAAAGTATCTTGCTCTGCGCAGGCTTCCGTAGCCTGAGTACAGCCTGTGACGTCACAAGCTTCCTTCATGCGCACTATTCGGTATCCAGGGAAGCCACCGGCCAGGGCCCCCAAATACCATAGCCAGCTTCCTGCTGCACACCACGCAGCTTGCCGTGCGTTACACACTCTGCCAGCCAGGCACAACATCTCCGGGAGAATTAAATTCCCTACACCATCTGTTAACTCCTGATGAGCTCTCTGCAGCACGGACTTGCTCATCTATCACCTGTCGGCAGCGATCGTCCAACAATACAGCCGGCTCTGCTCCCTCCACCAGGCAAGTTCACTGGTTCTTAAACAACCATTTATCGTGTTTTATCTAGTATGTCAACCATGCTCTAGTCTCTACTAGATTGCTTTTCTCGGGAATGTCCTTGCTGCATTTCCATTATTCTATTGTCCAGCATTAACTGTGAGCGCTGTAGTTTTTCCTGATTTCTTTATTTTAATCTTGTTCTCGCACACTTTGTCTAATTTTGAGCCCGGCTAATTTTGCTAATTGTTTTTGTGGGCATTATACACAAGCTTGCTTTCATTTATGACTGATAATGACAAAAAATACAGGGGAAAGTAGTGAATACATAAAGAGAGAGGTGCAAAAAGTTGTGGAAAGTCATGACACCAGTTGAAATCTATCAGTAATTAGACAGCAATCCTGCCAAATAGTGAAAAATAATATCAGCTGGTTTAACTGATGGGCTTTAAAAAGGTGTCTCATTACCAAGGTGCCACACAAGAAACATCTCATGATGTGTAAAACCAGTGAGATATCTCAAGAGCTTCGCTTTGGCATTGGCTACATAAGAATTTCTAAACTACTGAAGGTTCCAGTAAGCACTGTTGGGGCCATAATCCGGAAGTGGAAAGAACATCATTTCACCTTTACCAGCCATGACCAGGTGCTTCCTGCAAGATTTTAGAAAGCGAAGTGACAATAATTATCAGAAGAATTGTCAAAAGCCAAGAACCCCGTGCGGAGAGCTACAAAAAGATCTTGAATCAGCAGATACAATTATTTCAAAGAAAGGAGGGTGGTCATTTCAGCAAGACATTGATCCCAAACTACAGCCATGAAAACTCTCAATTGGTTCCAGAGAGGAAAATAAAGCTGCTAGAATGGCCCAGCCAATCACCTGACCTGAAGATAAATAGAAAATTTAAATTTGAATGGTGGTTGTGAGAAAGAATGGCACACAATCACAACTCAGCAATGTATGTGACTAGTTTCTACATACAGAAGTCATATTAAATCTCTCATCGCCAACAAAGGCTTTTCTACTAAAGTACTAAATACATTTTACTAAGCACATTCAATACTTTTCCGTGTGTCATTTCTAGTGATGAGCGAGCACTACCGTGCTCAGTACTCATAATGAGTAATGATGAGCGTACACTACAATGCTCGGTTGTTCTTTTCTTGAGTCAAGTAGGTTGGATGCCCTGACGGGCTCATCAACACGAGTAACCAGTATTATGGAAGTCAGTGATTGGTCATTTTGGCTTTCTGCCCACAAACAGCCAGCCATAAGCAGAATATTTCCAAGGGAGCGCGTGGTTTGTTTTTTTTGGACACACTACATCCAAAATGTTTTTACTCCCAGTGAGAGCTATTCAGAGATTGCAAATGACTCTCACTGGGGTTCCAGCTCCCATCATTCACTGAACCAAGCATGCACTTTGTTTTTGATGTTTCACAGACTACAAATCCAAGGACCCACAATGCTTGGCCAAGATGGTCAATCAAAGTATCGAGCAGTAGCGTATATGATCGCTCATCATTAGTCATTTCTAATTATTACTAGTGATGAACAAGCATTACGATGCTCAGTTGCTCGGTACTCAAAAAGAGCAGGTCGGACGCTCAACTGGACTCAACTAAAGAACTGAGTATAATAAAAGTCAAGAGGAAACTAGAGCATTTTTTCAAAAGATTTTTATTATCCAGCCGACTAATTATTACCCATGAGCAAATTTATGGACACTAGTGATGAGCAAATATTACCATGATCGGGTGCTCAGAGCAAGCAGGTCAGACTCTTGGACAGCTGCAACTTGCACACAGAGCACAATGGAGGTCAATGGGGAACTTGAACATTTTTACAGAAAATCTTAAGTAAAAAATCTTGAGTTCCCCATTGACTTCCAATTATACTCAGCACAGGTGCCAAGCCCGTCTGAGTGTCCGAATGCTCATTACGACTATTGAGCTCTCCAGCATAAATTATATATATATAGATATATATATATTATATATATATACACACACACACAAACCGTATTTTCCGGATTGTAAGACGCATTTTTTTTTTACTCAAAACTGGGGGTAAAATGTGGGTGCATCTTACAATGCAGATATGGCTCACTAGGGCGGCGATGGTGGACCGGGGTCATAGGAGGCAGGGTCGGTGATACTCAGGGTGTCACTGCAGTATTGCAGCGTCAGCAGGTGCCTGATCTGACTGTGGGCTCCATTGAATCACCTGTGATTGACGCGATGAACTTCAAGCAAATGGCTGTGGAGGCGGCGCGTCCGCAGATTGATGCAATGGACTTTAAGAAAATTTCTGCGCACATGCCACAGCCGCAGCCATTTTTTTGAAGTCCATCTCATCAACCACGGGCGATTCAATGTAGTCAACAGTCAGATCAGGCGCCCACCGCCGCAGCGACACCCCAATACCCCGTCTCGTGACTCTCCTGATTCCTCCACTCCAGTGACACCCCTGCTGCATGCCGGCAGATCAGATCATCGCTGACCCTGCCTCCTGTGACCTTCCTGAGCCGCTCCACTACTGCCACTCCCCCCTGCATTCATTAGGATTAAGACATACTAGAATTATAAGCCATTTTAACATTATATATACATATATATATATATATATATATATATATATATATATTATACTTCTGGGGTTATTATAAGTAGGGAAATTTTGAGAAAAGCAGAGCCCACAAGTGAAGGGTCTCAGGATACTTTACTTTTCCCATGACACGGGATAGGTGTCACCTTTTCGTCTGTGGACAATTATTATTCCCGTCCTGCTGAAAGCATTCATGTTTGGGTTTGTCTTTCATCCATGGCATGGGGTCACTCATAATTTTGCTTAAGGACACAGCCATAAATAAAGAATGGGATCTAAATGTTTTCCAAGAGCAGCTTATTCCAATAACCCAAGAGCAAAGAGAAGAGGGAGAGATTAATTTCTCATTCTTCTCCATTGTCTGTATCATTGTATATCAGACTGTATTTGGATATCATTAGTGCAGTCAGATGTTTCACATTGTATTGCCAATAATCCAATGTACGCTGCCAATTGCAGCATGCTGCAATTTTTGCAGATCTGACATGCAGCATTGATTAATATTGGACAGAGTGCAAGGTGAAATTTTCTCCATATTATATGCCAGTGTGAGCAAGACCTTATTGGATGGGTCTGACCCTACAAAAAATAAGTAAATAGTAAAAATACAGTGGAACCTTGGTTTAAGAGTAACTTGGTTTGAGAGTGTTTTGCAAGACAAGCAAAGCTTTCTAAAAATTTGTAACTTGGTTTAAGAGCAATGCTTTGCAAGAAGAGCAAACACTCACCATACACACTTCCGGTTCTGTCCTTTCACCACGCTCTGACCCGCTCTGGAGGTATCTTTCTGTCCATATGTACTGTATACAGTATACCATTGTACAGTACAGTATATACTATATAGCATATTTGTCAATTTGCATTTGTGGATACAGTGTTGTACTTTCTTTCTGCTAACCAGTGCAGCACATTGCTTGTATTGTACCTCTTGCACACCAACAATTCTATTGTAAGCTAATGTGCAGTTTAATTGTTTTATATGATTTTACTGTACTGTACAGTAGTTTGTATTAGTGTACTGTAATAATGTTATATGAATACAGTACATTATTTTGTATTACTGTAATAAGTTTGTATAAATACTGTAAACATTTTTGGGTTGTGGAACGAATTGTCTGCGCTTCAGTGATTTCCTATGGGAATATTCGCTTTGATATAAGAGTAACTTGGTTTAAGAGCACACTTCCAGAACCAATTATGCTCGTAATCCAAGGTTCCACTGTATGTATAAAATATAGTGTGAATTTACAGAATAAGCCGTATTAAAAAAAATACCCACACAATATATAAAATGGTTCATGAATTCACCCCCACTTTGCTGCACCAAAATATGCAGCACAAAATAATGCAACATTTATGCTATGTGTGAACACAGCCTAGCTGTGCTGCATGGTGACTCAGTGGTTCACTGGTTAGCACTGTAGCTCTGCAGTGCCGGTGTCCCAAGTTCAAATCCCATCAAGAGCAATGTCTCCAAAGTGGTTGTACGTTCTTTCTGAGTTTACGTGGGCTCCTTCCCAAACACCAAAGAAAGATTCAGAACCCCAATGGGGATAATGTCTGAAAAATGCTGTTGAAATTAATGGTGCTATATAAGTGAGTAACATAAATAAACTATCCAAGCAAAGTCTATGTGATTTCATGAAAATGCCTACCAACTGTGAATCTAAAGGTGCTTTTTCTTTATAGGCTTCTATGGGGACCTGCAAAAAATGCAGTTGCATCTTTAAGTACAGAATCAAAGTTTTTCTGGATTGTAAAAAAGCATAAAATCTTCCCAAAGATGCATCAAATAAAGGAGAAAAGGAACAAAAATGCAGTTAGCCAAAAAGTGCTTATTTTAAATAATAAGGTGTTTTTTTTCCAGTGAGAGACATATAGATCAGGAGAACAGACTGTCAGTCATTACAAGTCTCACACCTAATATGCACTGGAGGCAGATTATCAGGGAGATCAGTGTTTGACCCATAGATCTTAGCAGATCATTTACATATAAGAAAAAGTGGATTTCTCAGTTATATATAGGGATCATTACATTCAACTTTCTAAGATCTGTGAGCCTGTATAGACAGATTAGAAGTAGGGATGGGCGAACCCAAACTGTAAAGTTCGGGGTCCGTACCGAACACATGGTGTTCGTGCACATGACCCTTAACACGAGCTTTCTGGGACATTCGTGTTACAGTTCGTGTAACCGTTCGGGTCCAGGAGCTGTTAAAAAAAGCACGTTATTAAAAAAACATTATTATGATCATACTAACAGGTCCCGCGACATCCTGCAGATTCTGTCTCCCAGCGCTTCTACTAACGTGTCTGTCCGACCATTGCTGTTCCCCCCGGTAAGCATCCCTGGCTAAAAGGACCTGCCGTGACCGTGACGTCATACCCATGTGACCAGTCACGTGTGAATGTTGTATTACCTCATTGGCTACAGATTGGTCACGTGAGTATGACGTCATCAAAGGTCCTGGTGCGCCGTGTTGCGAGTGTCATCGCATCACGGCGCACAATCTCCCGACGGCAGCGGGTCAGCTGCATGTATTTCCACAGCTGAGGCACTCCTGTCCGGAGAGTCGGGTGATACACTGCGAGACGCAAGTGCAATCATCCCGTCACTGTCAGCCTGCTGCATCGCTCTGTCCAGAACGATGCAGCAGACCTGACATGGCTCTCTGTGCTTCTAACTGTGTATAGACTGTGTCTGTGCACAAGATGAAGCAGAGTTGACTTTGTTCTTTGCTTCTCACTGTGTATAGACTGTGTCTGTGCAGTGATGAAGCAGAGTTGACATTGCACTCTGCTTCTCACTGTGTATAGACTGTCTGTGCACAGTGATGAAGCTGACATTGCTGTCCCTGTGGATTATGTTGGATAGAGGACTTTTTTATAATAAAGATGGAGTCTCTTTTTTTTTTTGTTTTATTTCTAATAAGAAAAAAATTTTGTGTTGTGTTTTTTTATGGTTTCCTAGAAATTCATGGTGGTCATGTCTAATTTGGCATGACACCAAGCATTTCGGGCTCAGTACCATCTGGGAATACAAAGCTAGTATTAACCCATTTATTACCCAGCGAGCCACCACCATCACGGCCGCTGGATAAGCCGGGTAAAGCGCCTGGAAATGGCACTAAGAAACAATGCGCCGTTTCTAGGGGCGGCTGCGGGCTGCAGAGAATCCCAGCCCCCAGCTGCCTAGCTTTACTTGACTGGCGATCAAAATACGGTGGGAGACCACGCATTTTGTTTTTAATTATTTTTTTAAATAAAAAAAAATTAATGGGCTTCCCTGTATTTTGATTTCCAGGGAAGGTAACGCCAGAAAGATGGCGGTGGCAGTCCATAGCCATCTGCTTTATCTGCTCTGAGAATTAAAAATGCCGCGGAGCGCTACATAATTTTTTTAATGATTTATTTATTTTTACAGTACTGTGATGTCAGGCAATCAAGATACAGGGAAGCCCATTTTTTTTAGTTATTTAAATAAATAATTTAAAAAAAAATGTGTGGACTCCCGCCCCATTTTTGATTCCAGCCAGGTACAACTAGGCAGCTGGGGATTGGAATCCGCAGCTCAGGTTGGCCCAAGCTTTCTGGGCTCTCTGCCGTGAATTGCAGTCCGCAGCCGCCCCAGAAAATAGTGCTTTCATAGAATTGCCATCTTCTCGCGCTGTATCCAACTCTTCCAGTGGCCCTGGTGATGGGTGACACGCCGGTTAATAAGGGGTTAATACTAGCTTTGTTTTACTAGCTATTATTAAGCCAGAGATTCTTAATGCCAGGCAAATTTGACCCGGCCATTAAGAATCTCCAATAAAGGGTTAAAATAAAGACACCACACAGAGAAAAAATACTTTAATAGAAATAAATACACAGACACACTTAGAGACTCCATGTTTATTACTCCCTCTCACCCCTCCATGGTCCTGGTCTTCTTTCTTCTTTCTTCTTTCTTCTTCAACCCATGCAACTCTGCTTCATCAGACAGCACTGCATGGGAGGAAGAACGCTGCTGCTCCTGTGCAGTCTAATCACTCATTGAGTAAGCAGAGGCTGTGGGTTGGTAACCTGACGGGCGGGTTACTATAGCAATGGTGATCTCCGATCACCTGATTCCCGGCGCCGCTATTCACCAGCTGTGGCAGCCAGTCCCTGCATGTGGGCTGACACTGTAAAGAGCGCTGACATGCAGGGACGGGGGGCCGACCATGTGCCTGAGCATCTCGCCGGTACACGGCACTCGCCGAGTATACTGAGTACGGACATGCTCGGGTGAGCACCGCATACTGGCGAGATGCATTGACAGGACTTAGCATGACGTCATAGCCATGTGACCAGTCTGTAGCCAATGAGATAATACACACGTGACTGGTTAGATGCTATGACGTCACGGAAGGTCCTATCATCAGTGCTGGTTACCGGGAGGGCACAGCGATAATCGGAAGGAGAAACGGCAGAAGACAGAGACTACAGGATGCGTCACGGGACCTGTAAGTATAATGACAATGTTTATTATTAACTGTATTCTTTATTTTACAGCCCCCTCGCTCCATCCCATAACTGTAAAGTCCAAGTTCGGTGTTCGGACGCAAGTTTGCGTTATATCAGAACCCGAACGCGAACTTTACAAAACACCGAACATTGGGGGGTTCACCCATCCCTAATTAGGAGGGTTACTCTGGCTGCCAGATTCATTTAAATTGCAAATTGAATAACCTTTTTGAATGATGCAAACAAGTTGTCAATGAGATTTTTCAACTTTGCGAGTATAAACTGTCACTGTTAACTTTTACATATTAAAAAATTGATTGATATCTCATCTGTCTAGTAACATACTGGTGTGACAGTGCCATATGTCAGATAGAGGGGGATTGGCAGATGACACCTCCACCCTCCCCTTATACAGAAGACGTCAGCAGTCACAGCCCCGGCTTCCATCAGTGTCTTCTGCTGCTGTCTTCTACTTGTCTTCTCTGTGATCAGATAAGTGTAGAGCGTCATGTCTCCTCACATGTTTCTTCCCTTCTTCATCACAGTTTATTATTTATCATGTAAGTATACTATATTCATTATAACTGACAGATCAGTTTTTATTGGAGTACTATATTGATTATTATTTTTATGTATCTACATTTTAGCATAAGTCTATTGTGCATCATTTTGAAATATAAATTACCGTACTCTGTTCTCATATTTATCATAAACACATTTACAAAATAAAGTTTAATTTGGAGCAGAAATGTTCTCATGTTATTCATTCTTCTTTGTTAATAGGTTCAGTGCTGGGAAATGTCATCACCTCAGGAAAGCAACATATCGAGGCTAAATCAGGGGAATCCGTAACATTATCCTGTACCTATTCTACCAGCGACTCTGGCCCATATCTGCACTGGTATCGTCAGTACCCCCAAAACATACAGTTTATTCTCATCAGGGGGAGCAAGAGCTATTCAAACATAAAGCGTTATAATCCAGATCTGGGGTCTGAAAAATTCCAATCAGAGACCAGTGATACAACAACCTCTTTAACCATTTCCAAACTGGAGATGTCTGATTCTGCCTTGTATATGTGTGCTCTGGGTGATGGAGCACAGTGAAAAAAGTCCCGCTTTCGAGTGACAAATGCTTCTGATGCAATACAATTTCACAACCACTAGGTGGCGGAATACATCCACATTTTCAGATTCTTTGATCTAATATACAATATATATAAAATGTACTCAGGATTGTGCATTTGAAAAAAGTGAGTGGCCACAATAGAAGTAAATGCAAAAATAGCATTTATAATGTTTACTGAAAACACTATGATAACTTTATTGTGAACTAACTTATTAGTTTGTTTCTTCAAAAACATTTTGGATGTTTTAATCATCATAAGCCACAATGAAGAAATTCTATTAAAACTATTACTCTTTGTGAAAAGCATGCCAGTATATCCCCCTATGTTGCATGTGCCTCATTTATCAACCCTATCAACAGCGCTGGTGAGTAAATGAACACAGGCTAGAAATCAAAATAGTCAGCAAGTGGTGGCCGGGCTCACCAAACACATTAATCCGTAAAGAAAAGGCTTCAATCTCGAAATGCACAACAATTCAAGTAGAAAATATATAGGTAAATTACAAATTGACATTCCATTATTCCTAAAAACAACATATAAAAGACACAGCAAAGGTTTAAAAATATTGCACACATGGTGACATAAGAGCAGCTGATAAACTAAGAAGAACACAAGTTTTGGCATTTTAGCTGTTTACTAGTGCTCAAGCATACTAGTTACTGAATCGAGTATCCCTGGTGCTCAAGTCCCATGCTCAATTTCCTACCCCACATGATTTGCGACTTGCCTAGCAATCATAGTAATGCCATTGCCTTATTAGAGTGATTTTTGCTTTACAGTCCTTGCTGCTGCAACGTAAAACATCTATTCTTTTCTCGAATAATACTGATCTTAGCTGCATATAACATGTGGTAGCTGTTGAAGAAGGGATAGTGTATTAGAGGCATGTAGGCAGGGGTTACAGCTAGAGCTGAGCAAACCAGTAGAAGTCCGGTTCGGTGGGTGCAGACGAACCGACCCTCCACAGGTTCGAACTTGAACTGAACCCCAATGGAAGTCACTGTTTGGCAGTTCTGATCTCTGCCAACATACAGCTAGCCATAAGTAGAACGCTTCTGGGGGAGGGTGGGTGAGCTTTTTCCTTTTTGATTGCACACTACATCAGATCACTCTTGTGTTACCTGCAGCGTGAGATGAAGTAGCTCATAGCTGGGCTGAGCAATAAGTGTACCTGACTTCATTGATGCTGGTGCGATTGTGTTCAGCATATGTAAAGCACCCAAAATCCGAACCCTAACTATGTTTTAAAAAAAAACCAAATTGGTACGAAAACCGAACAACGAACATTGGGTTTTATTATCTCTAGTAATAACCTTTCAGTTCTTGCTGCTGCAGTGTAAAACCAAAAGTTCTTTTCAGGGCTAAGTCTAATCAATTTATTCTATTCTGTACTAACACCACTCTTAGCTGCATTTAGTGTAGGAAGAGCTGCTGTAGAAAGGATAGTGTATGAGAGGCAGCTTGGCAGAGATTATTGCCTTACACTCCTTGCTGCTGCAACAAAAAAAAATCTATTCTATTCTCTAATAATACCGCTCTTAATTGCATTTAGTGTGGCGCTAGCTGCTGGAGAAAGGATTGTGTATTGTAGACACTTAGGCAGGGATTATTGCTTTACAGTCCTTGCTGCTGCAATGTAAAACCAAAAGTCTTTTCAGGGTTAAGTCTAATCTTATTTATTATTTAATAAACCCGCCTTATCTGCATTTAGTGTAGGGAGAGCTTCTGGAGAAAGGATAATGTATTAGAGGCATCTAGGCAGGGATTATTGCCTTACAGTCTTTGCTGCTGTAATGTAAAAAAAGAAAGAAAGGATACTCATCTAACAATCACCCACCCTCCTATCCTGGAGGATGAGGAATGGCATGTGACCAATGCAGCCAAGCAGGGTCCATAGTGGCGGCCATCTCATACCCTCTGCCCCTGATGATTGTCAGTTGCAGCCATTTATCTAAATTAGAAATGGAGGATGTACAGAGTAAAAGGTCTTGGTCACCACTTAGGTTTTTAACTGGTCCCATGTCCATTCTTGTGTAGAAATGCCAAATGAGAATCACAACCAGGTAGCATCCACGTACGGCACACTGGACAAAGAGGCAGAGATAGGAAACTGACTTTATTGATATACAAGGGATATTATGCAGGAGGGGAAGGGTGGGATAGACAGTAGGCAACATTGTTAACAGATAATCCCATGGCTAGCTGAAACTTGTATAACAGTGGCGCCTCAGCTATCATAATGAAAAATATACTATATGTATCACTACAGTAAAGACAATTATTACCAACTTACTCTACGCTTTCACCTGACTTGCTTTCTCTAACTAGGCTGTGCAGCTGCTATTAACTGTCTGATGAAGCCTGCACTAAACCCTATTAATGAGAACTGTCAGTCTTTAAACTCATGGTACTGCAGAAGGATGGATCCCTCCGTTAGCTTCAACTTGGACTTGGTACTAAGGTAGTTGCGTTGACTTGGTGGTGTGCATGTCTGCTTGAGATGTGGGTCTCCTTAGTCTTCCTTGGGCTGTGGGAGGGTTGGATCACCCAACTGCTTCATCCTTTCCTTCTTTGTACAGTAAGCACTCAGATCAAGTCATCTGCCTAGCTAAGTGGTCACTCGTATCCTTTTACAGTCCTGCTCTGAAGTCCACTTGTAGCCAGGCATTGTACTCTTATCCTCAGGGTACACTACTCCTCTCAGTACAACTCTCAGTCTCTCGGGCAGCATCTCTTTTCAACTTCCCACTTTTTCCGAAGTCTTTTCCCTCTTTTCTGCTGTGTTTATCAACCCCACCTAAACCAACACTACCTTACTCTGCAGGGGTTTTACCCAGTCCAAATCCACAGAACCAGAGGGGAGCATTACCTCTTAAAGTCACAGTACAATCCACTCTTCTGTAAGGGCTGACCCTTATATTCCTCCCCAAATAAGGATGGCCGTCATCATCCATAGTCCCACAAAAAAAAATGAATTTGAGGCTACTGATCGCCTTCAACTCCCTTGGGCCAGAGTCCCTGATGAAGAGAATGCAGCCCTCTTGACACTCACCATCCTATAACACAATGGAGGAGTGCGCAATGTGCACACAGCACCTGAACAAGTGGGAAACAGACTTAAGGTGCAGATAAAGCAAATTGATCAGCATATCTAGTTGGGGCAACCTCTGTAGTAGACATTTCAGACCATCTGAGGCTTTGACTGTTGGTCAGGACCAAACTATCTTCCATGGGAAGTGCCCCCAAGGGGCTTTCACAAACATTGCGGTATTTTGACAGATCTTGGGGAATGTCCTTTTCACAAGCTGTCAATAGACCGTTGCCAAGAGTATCAGTGGGTCACAGAAATTCCGCAGTCTCAGAACTTGTCCACTAGTCTTCTTTACAATCAACATTTGGGGAGAAAGGCTCTTGGGGAGGAATAGGAGGAGCAGGCGCCTGGACAGTTATAGGATCTTCAGACCGACATGACTGTAAAATATTTTCCTGTGGAGTTCTGGGGCCAGATGCTTCACATTCCACCTGTACTTCGTAAACTTGATTGCCAGGACACACTCTCATAATTACTCAGTACGGTCATGTCTCCCACCGCTCATTCAATTTGTCTTTGGGATGTTTTCTCTCATCAGCACCCAATCTCCTGGTCGAAACAGAATCTCTTGGATTGGGCCCGGTCACTATGGACTTTTCCTTGTTACTTCTGGCCTGCTAGTCAGTAGATAGTCTGGAGTCAGTGATGCTGTTCTTTTATCCATGAGATAAAGTACGTTTCAATCATGTCTTCAGGCTGGTCTTGATTTAATTCAATGACATCTTGCTAGGCTCTACTGAGCAGCAGCATATAAGGGGTATAACGCTTATTAGTGTGAACCAGGTTGTTATAGGTCTAAACCAATTCTGACATGTAGTCTGGCCAATGTGTCCTCCTAGTTTACTCAAATGTCCTCAGCATTTGAAGCAGAGTGCAGTTAAAACACTCAAAAGCCGCTTCCCTTGGGGGTGATATGGGGTTGTCCTAGATCTTTCCATGCCATACCGTCGGTATAGTTCTTCCATCACTTTGCCTTGAAAGCACGCTCCCTGATCTGAATGAATCCTCCTTAGACACTCGTAAACCCTAATGAAGCCTTTACAGATGGCTCGCACAAGAGGGCACTATAGAGTGCTAGTATAGACTGTTGTCGAAGTATTCGGTTCAGGGACCCAAAATCATTTACTATATTTGTACCGCCCCCGTGTCAGCGGCCGAGCCGCTCAGATCCGGAACCACGGTGGCTCGAGCGGACACTCGAATTTAAAAGGGGGAATATGTACAGGGGAGTTAGAAGTTCATGACAACACCACAGTGCGTGGTAAGATGGAGTATCACCGCCTCTGGTGGGAGCACCCGGTGGCGGTGGTATGGCAGCAAGGTGTTTTAACCCCTCCGTGAGTAGGGGGTTTGCCCCGGGGCCCGGGTGTTGGTAGTTAAGGGGTGCCGTTGGGGAGGAAAGGGTTTTCTGCGTACTCACTCAGTCTAAGAATACTGACACCGACACCTTGTAAACCAGAATTCTGAGCACCACTGCAGCAGGGAGGGAGCACGCATGGATCCGTGCCCCTTGATGTTGCTTGTTAGCCTGTGACTTTTTCTGTGGCACTTTCTTCACTATTTGGACCTTGTAGTGTGGAACTAGTCGGGTCCCGCTCACTCGTATGGCTAACGGAGTGAGCTTGCTCTCAGGGTTCACGCTTGGGATTTTCTGGACTATGTATTGGGAAAGTCCTAGACCCCTTGTTGCGCTAGTACCCTGATTTTGGAGTGGGTGGAGGATGAATCTTGAAGACTTTACCCTCGTTGGGTAAATTACCTGGCTGCGTTAAGCTACTTCCCGACCTAGAGTCCATGTACCCAGTCGTGCCGTGGGCCCTTGCCCAGAGATGGCTCAAGGCCACCGGCTGCCCTCCTCGGCAGATCTGTGCCCCTTGACACGATCCCCTGCGATTGGGGTTCCAGCTCCTACCAAGACCAGACCAACGTCTGCCACCTAGTAACCTACCGGGAGCCCAGCTCCTGACCTCCTCTCTCCTGCTCCTCACACTTCTCACCTTTTCCTCTACCAACCCCCCAAGTGGGTGGCCCTATTCCCTTCAGGCACCCCAATGGTGTGTCTGGTGGGTGTGGTGCAGAGTGTTCCTAGGGTTTTGACTGGCTCTGCTCTTAGCAACACCGAAGGACAGGGATCAGTAACCAAGGAGGATGCGGATACTGTGTAGAAGGGCAGATTGCACAATACCCTGTGACGACCTGATAGGCCAGGGCGTCACATATCTGCCTTCTTCTTCTGCACTTCAGCTAATACTTCCTGTAGTGTCATGGCGTATTGGGTAATCCCTTCCTCTTGAAATATTTAGCTCAAAGATTTCCCGCACTGGCCATTTCACCATATACTGTATCTCCTGTAGGAATCCTACTATTTCTTTCAAGGATCTGTTCATGGCTTCCGGTTGTAGAAAGACATTTCTGTAGGCCTCACATGTCAAGGTGGTCAAAGCAGTCTTCACCTGTAATTCTAGGATAACGTTGTAAATCTTGGTGGTGCAGTGCAATCTAGTCACCCAGTTGGACAGAGGCATATTTTGAGTAGCATGCTTAGTAACATGCCCATAGTGAGGGCCCTTGCAGTAGTTCCACTATTGGCGACAACAGATTAGCATTACCCTCACTGATGTTTGCCACCTCCATCTTTGTAACTGTACCCTACAAGCAGTGCTAAATGTAGCAATGCCAAATTAGAAGCACCACCAGGCAGGATCTACGTATGGTACACTGGACAATGAGGCACAGACAAGAAACCAGCTTTATTGATAGAAAAGGAATATTTTGCTGGAGAGGGAGAGTGGAAGAGGCGTGGATCCCCTGCAGCAGATGAACTGCTCGGATCCGGGGTTTTTACTGTGTGTTGTGTCCCATGAATGGGAACAACCTGTTGTATATAATTCTTGCATTGCATATTTTTCCTCCTATCAGGAAATTCCTTACTGTTATTAGGTAGATTAGACTGTATGAAGTTTGTTCCTATGTACCTCCCTTAGTTGGCTTCTGTATAGAAAGCTCCTCCCTTCTCATTCAGTTTAGTCTAGAGGAATCATTACTGAAGAGACATGTCTGCAACCCTGTACAGATTATTCCTTTTCACCTGCCTTTACTTTGTACTTAATACAAGATTCTAGAAGGAAACTACAGCGCTTCCCCTGGTCTTCCTACAAGTCATCGTTGGGCTGAGTTGAACTATCTGTGGAAGCCGGTAGAGTGAGTAAAACCATACAGTTATCTAAGGGACTGATAATTAGAGAGGTTGGATTCATTGCTACCAGGAAGAGACAGAATAGTGAAAAGGACTAGCTGTGACCGGGATTAGTATACATGTATAAGTAAAGAACCTGTTTCCAGGAGTGCTATAGTGCATACACTCCAGAGAAAGGATTATCCCAAGGGGCTGATAACAAGCCACAGCATAAAACTTTATAGCAGCTTCAGACAAAGTGCCCTGTAAAGTATTAACCTGTTATCAGAACTGTGTGCAGCTATAAACCAAGAATCCCCCATAAGCTAAGTGTAAATTGCAGCCAGAGACTCTGCAAATACATCCTGCAAAACACAGACTGCTGGCTGCAGAGATTGCAACATTGTATTGGTTTCCATGACAACCAGTGCAGAGCAGAATTCACCCTTCCTGATGGAGGCAAAGAGAGCTCTCTCACTACCTGCTTTAAAGCAACAAGAGGAAGACATGGACTCACACTTACATTACAGTGAAAGATCTAAGCGGTTGATCAAACTAACATGGAAGGTTAAAGAGAACCTAGAAACAGCCAGAAGTGAACTGCTTACCCACACAGCATTATTGTGGCAAAGAGTGCAAAAACAAGTGACTGTTTTATCTGCGCCTGGTGCTCATGAGCTACCACCAGAGGGAGCCCTGGAACAACTGTACTCAGCATACCAGTCCTACAAAGAGATTTGTAAAAAATATTCCTCTACCCTGCTGAGATCAAATACGTCTGAGTCTCAAAAAGAACTACAGGACTTTCAACAGCTTAATGCTGAACGAGACCACACCGTGCGCGATATTGTGAGCGAGACCGAAGCAAAAATTGCGCAAATGTCAGGAGCGGCATCTTACAAATCCAGGTCCATTAAGAGCTCAAGGCACTCACTCAAATCAGGCTCATCAAGGTACTCAACCCTCAGCGAGCAGCTCATAAAGGCGCGCGCGGAAGCAGAAACAACAAAAGTACACGCCATCTTCGCCCAGAGAGAAGCAGAGATGAAAGCAGAATCTGCACGCAAGGAAGCAGAAATTGAAGCCCTTCAGAAGGAATGTGAACATGTGGCGGCCATGGCAAGGCTAAAAGTCTTTGAGCAAGCTCTGGGTGGGAGCCAAGAAGTTTGTGTGATCTCGACACAGAAGACTCACTTAAGCGTACAAGAGATTACGTGCTGAGCCAAGCCGGCGAACTGCCAACTACCATCAACATTCCCGTCAGTGCTAACACTTCTCCAGAGCCTCAAGACACTGATCCACCTACAGCTTCCAGCCTTCCAGGTCAGTCCAATGCACCGCAGACTTTCAAGCCTGAACCAGCTTCATATTCCAATGCACAGCTACACCCTGCGCATCAGCAACCTCCGTATGCCCATGTCTACATGCAACCTAACATGCCGGCAAGGCGCTACACTCCCAACAACTATGTAGTTCCAGCCCCGTATACAACAGAGATTGTACACACCAAACCGATCACTGGTCTAAACGCCTACGCCACTCCATACTTTCCCATGTTCCCGAACCAAGAAGCTACAAATCACGCAACCAGCACCACGCAGTCAGCAAATGTGCCCCCAACGTCGGAGAGATCAGACATGTCCGACTTTGCGAGGTACATGATCCGCCGAGAACTCACCAACACCGGTCTCACAAAGTTTGACGACCAGCCCGAAAACTACAGAGGGTGGAAGTGTGCCTTCAAAACCGCAACGCGTGACCTTGGCATTACAGCTGCTGAAGAGCTGGACTTGCTAATCAGGTGGCTAGGGCCACGGTCTACTGAGAGAATCAAGAGACTCAGATCCGTCTACATCAGCGACCCAACAACTGGTCTCGCAACCGCATGGGACAGGCTAGAGAAATGCTTCGGCAGTCCTGAAGCAATTGAAGATGCATTGCTGAAACAACTATACGACCTTCCCAAAATATCTGGCAAGGTGCTTCAAAGTACCAGGAACTCAGCGACCAGCTGTCCGAGCTCCAGCTGGCCAAAACAGACACACACCTACCTGGCCTCAGCTACCTGGACACCGCTCGTGGGGTGAAACCCATAGTCGCCAAGTTGCCTTACAACTTGCAGGAAAGGTGGACTATGGTAGGAACAAACTATAAAAAAGAGCACCAAGTCTCCTTCCCTCCATTCTCCTACTTCTGCGAGTTCATCAACGGCATCGCGGAACGTAAGGCAGACCCCAGCTTCACCTGTGGAGAACCCACCGGCTCCACTTCACCGGCTCCCAGATATGAGAGCCCTCATCAAAATGACAGGAAATGTAGGGGCCCAGTATCAGTCAAAAAGACGGATGTTCTACCACCTACACCATCAGCACCAGACAATGGCACTGAAGGCGGGAAGGCGGAAAATCCGAACCGCCAATGTCCTATTCACAAACTGCCACACCCCCTGAAGAAGTGCATTGGCTTCAGGAAGAAACCCCTTCAAGAACGAAAGGAACTCTTGAAAAGGTTTGGGGTATGTTTCAGGTGTTGTGCCTCTACAGAACACCTTGCCAAGGACTGTAATGTTACAATTAAGTGTATGGAGTGTGACAGCACAGATCACGTACAAGCGCTGCACCCATCTCAGCCTGATCCTGCACCTACACCTTCTCCTACCACAAGTCATGGCGGGGAGAGTACAGGCCAAGCTGCAAACCACCTCACAGTATCCTCCTCGTGCACCGCAGTCTGCGGAGAAGATCTCTGGGACAAGTCTTGTGCGAAAATATGCCTAGTAAGGGTATATCCCAAAGATCACCCAGAACGAGCCGTGAAGGTGTACAGCATCCTGGACGACCAGAGTAACAGGTCACTTGCCAGGTCTGAACTCTTCGACTTGTTCGGTTTAAAAGGAAATGAATACCCTTATACACTCGGTACTTGCAGCGGCATCTCAGAAGCTTGCGGAAGAAGAGCCAGTGGTCTCGTGGTAACATCTCTTGAAAATACCGTAGAGATACCTCTACCGACACTCATCGAGTGCAACCAGATACCGGCTAACCGGGAAGAGATTCCAACACCAGAGGCAGCTTTTCACCACCCTCACCTGAGAACTATCGCCAGCAAGATCCCACCTCTTGATCATAGTGCAAAAATCCTGATTCTGATTGGAAGGGACATCCTTCGGCTACACAAAGTATGCCAACACATCAACGGGCCACATGATGCGCCATTCGCTCAGCGCTACGACTTAGGCTGGGTGATCATAGGAAACGTCTGCGTAGGCAAAATGAAGAGTCCCGACGCGATCTCCTCCTACAAGACGCACATCCTCCCAAACGGTCGCGGCACTCACTTTCAACCATGTCCGCATCACTACGGGGTGAAAGAGAGGCTAAGTGACACCAGGTGGCGACAGCAGCCTCCCGACTGCGCGGACGCATATCTCTGGGATGACGATTTCGGGTCAACAGCGTTCGAGTCTACAAACGAAGACAACAAATTGGCTCCGATGAGAGAAGACAAAGAATTCATAAAGATTATGGATAAAGAGTTCTCTCAAAATGACTCTAACAGTGTGGTAGCCCCATTACCCTTTCGGTCTCCAAGGCCAAGGTTGCCAAACAACTCCCAGCAAGCAACCCCAAGGTCCTCCTCTCTAAAACGCACTTTGGAAAGACAACCAGAGAGGGAGAAATGCTTTGTCGAGATTACGCAAAATATCCTCGGCAGAGATCATGCGGAACAATGGCACCATATTCCCACCGAACAAAACCCAGCCGACAGAGGAACGAGACTCACTGCTGCATCCAAACTCGGCGACAATATGTGGCTGACACCTCCAAGTATCTTATACGAGGAGACCTGCGATAACTACGCCGACAACATGTACGAGCTGGTGGAACCAGAATCCGACAAGGAAATTAGACCGGTCGTCTCCGCTCGCTACACTTCAGTGACATCAAAACAGAAGTTGAGACCTCATCGCTTCGAGCGCTTCTCAAGTTGGTCATCTGAGGTACGAGCCGTAACTTGTCTTATTCACATTGCTCACTGTTTCACCGACTACAAGTCTTCAACGTGCCACGGCTGGCACATGTGTGTGATTTGTCCAGTCACCGAACTCGTGCTACTTTTACCAAAGGAGGACTTTACATGAACTAACTTTGTCATTGGACACTGCCACGGCGGGGAGCGTACCTTTCCTTACCCCTGCTGTACGGAGACACAACTGTCCGTGTCCAATTGAACCTTGAACGCTTCCTTTGGATTAAAACCTTACCGTTGGATTATTGGGTTGGAGGAAGAGTTGGCATGTTTGCGGCTTCCCCAATCTGAAGATGGGTTTGTTGAACTTGGATTCATTTTTTCAATTTTTCTACTTTTACATTTTTACGCAAGGACAATGCGTCATCAACCAAGCATGGACTTGAATTCAGTGCATTACTGTTGCATTTTTTGTGTTTGTCTCTTTTCTCGTTACAGGTTTCGTGACATCGAGGGACAGGATCGACTCCTTACGTCGTAGAAGGACTTGTGAAATCATATGATTTCAGACGGGGAGTGTTGTGTCCCATGAATGGGAACAACCTGTTGTATATAATTCTTGCATTGCATATTTTTCCTCCTATCAGGAAATTCCTTACTGTTACTAGGTACATTAGACTGTATGAAGTTTGTCCCTATGTACCTCCCTTAGTTGGCTTCTGTATAGAAAGCTCCTCCCTTCTCCTTCAGTTTAGTCTAGAGGAATCATTACTGAAGAGACATGTCTGCAACCCTGTACAGATTATTCCTTTTCACCTGCCTTTACTTTGTACTTAATACAAGATTCTAGAAGGAAACTACAGCGTTTCCCCTGGTCTTCCTACAAGTCATCGTTGGGCTGAGTTAAACTATCTGTGGAAGCCGGTAGAGTGAGTAAAACCATACAGTTATCTAAGGGACTGATAATTAGAGCGGTTGGATTCATTGCTACCAGGAAGAGACAGAATACTGTGGCTTGAGGGTCCCCGAACCCAGGGCTCAGTGGCCACTCAATGAAAAAGGGGGATATCTTCAAGGGAGAGTTCATGACGCCACCCGTGGTTCGCAGTAAGGGGAGTACCGCCGCTGCCGATGGGAGTACCCGGGGAAGATGGAGTGGGGCAGCCAGATGGTGATCCCTCCATGGGTAGGGGGAGACCCCGGGACTCTGGAGAATAGTTGCAGATAGCGTTGTGCAGGCTATGCGGGCGGGCAGGATGCAGGGAGAGCAGTGTACTCACTCAGGCTGTATGGATGCTGGTGCAATCATTAAGCAGACTCTGGTGCGGAAGTAATGGTGCCGCTGCCACTCTGGGGAGCTCGTCCGGGTGTCTGTCCCCACTGATATTGCCTAGTGGTCCGGAGCCTGCCTCCATGCACAATTGTGTAGATGTTCTTGAGTGACCCTTCAGCCTGAAGCTATCAGGGTCCCGCTCCCTATCTTGAAATAGTGGAGCTGTGCTCTCGATGGCTGACACTTGGGATTTCAGTGGGCCACATAAGCTGGAAAGCCCTTTCGCCCTCGTTGTGTTGGTGCCTTCGATCTCTGAGGTCTTGGGGAAATCTCTGAGGTGCTCGGTACCGGTCCGGTTACTGGACTTTCCGGTGCCGACTGTTTTCCAAAACTAAATCAGTACACCCTTCTCCAGTACCCTACGACCGGGTCTCCGACTCCTCTGGTCCTAGACCACCGTCTGCTACCCAACCAAGGTCACACAGTGAGCTACAAATCCCTCAGCTCCTCACTCTCTGAGGGCTACTACTACCCTGACTTCCTCCCTCCCACCAGTCTGCCTGACCCCTAGTCGGGTGGCCCTTTTCCAGCTACACCACCCACTGGTGTGCCTGACAGGGTGTGGTGTGAGGTGTGCTTAGGATTTGACTGCTGATGGAAGCAATACCAGTGTGTAGGAACCCAGAACCATGGAGGGTGAGTTCTGCACGATGAGAGACAGGAGTGCTGTTCCCTGTGACACCCTGATAGAGTCAGGGGCGTCACATAGACAGTTGTTAAAATAACAACATTGTTTACAGATACTCCCCATGGTTAGCTGAAGCGTGTATAACAGCGGTGCCTCAACTATCACAGTGAAAAATACACTATCTGTATCTATATGTTGCACTCTCCACCGGAGATAATACTGTGGTGAGCAAAAGTGGACCCACTGGACCACAGGGAGGGCCTACCCTTTCATGGGGCAGCTGAGTCCCAGGGCAGGGGCAGACAGGAGAAGACAGGACAGTCTCAAGTGTAAACAGGAACCACCAGAGTAGCTTGAGGCAGACTGCACAGGCAGGACAGACAGGCAGAGTCACTAGCAAGGCAGATGGCATGGCCAAGTCAGACAGGCAGAGTCTCTATTATCAACTGGGCAGGAAGTAAAGTCAGAGTCACTAGCAAGGCAGAAGGCACAGCCAGGACGGACAGGCAGAGTTCCTAGCACCATAAGGGCATGACGGACAGGCAGAGTCACTAGTAAGGTAGATGGCATAGCCAGGATGAACAGGCAGAGTCTCTAGCACCAACAGGGAAGGACAGACAGGCAGAGTCACTAGCAAGGCAAATGGTAAGGCCAGGGCAGACACAGTCGCAAATACCAACAAAGCAGGATGGACTGGTAGCAGATACAGGCCGGACAGGACTGCAACCAGGTGCCAACAGGGCAGGATGGGCTGGGACCAGGCACAGGCAAGAACAGGGATGGAACCAAGCTCCAACAGGGTAGGATGGGCTGGGACCAGGTACAGACAGGAACAGGACTGGAAAAAGATGCCAACAGGGCAGGATAGGCTGGAACCAAATAAAGGCAGGAAAAGGACTGGAACCAGGGGACACCAAGACAGGATGGGTTGGAACTAGAACTGAAAGAGCAAAATGGGAGAGGACTGGTGGGTGACCTGACAACTAACTAGCCAGAGAATAACTTACTGACAGAACTGAGAGTGTTTAACAAGCACCTCCCCTAGTAGAAGCTTGCCTTACATACCCAGTGCCCCTCCACGATAGGCTGAGAGGCACTTCCAAGGAGTGGTGTACTGTCTCTTTAAGAGAAGGGCAGAGGTGCGCGCATGCTCTAGGAGCACTCCTGGTGGCCCTGTGCAGTGTACACAAGCCCCAGGAGGCCTGAGGAGGAGACATGTTGCGGGCGAGGGCGCAGACCACGGCAGGGGGGCTACTCGATATGCTCAGATCCAGAGTTGCGGCAGTGGCTCGAGTGGCAGCCGGATCCGGGGCTTGTGCAGCAGCCCGTCGCTCACGACGTATTAAAGGGGTTATTTACAGGGGAGAGTTTGTCAGTGACGCCACCTGTGGGTTGCGGTGATAGTTGGTGACACCGCCGCTGCCTTGGTATGGGGCAGCCGGGGCTGATGGAGCGGGGCAGCAGGATGGTATCCCCTCCACGGGTAAGGGAGGTGTTGTCCCGGGGCCCAGGTATAGGTGGAGTGGAATGCTGGGACACAGTCTGCAGGCTGGACCGGATGATACCGGTGTGTACCTCCCCGCGCTCGGCTGCAGCCGAGCCTCTTGGATCCGGGCTCGTTTGTAGGTGGCTCGAGCACCTCCGGACCGGGGGTCACTTCACTCTGAAAGGGGCTGGCGCTTTGAGGGGGGTTAGGGTTACGGCCTAGGCCGTGGTTTTTGTTTGAGTTTGTGACGCCACCCATGGGTTGTGGTGAATGTGGACACCATTTCTGCGGTTTGCTAGGCACCCGGGGAAGATGTTGCGCAGCAAAGATGTTAACCCCTCTATGGGCAGGGTTGATGGCCCCAGACCCGATTGATGTGATGTCGGTGCTTGGCGGTGCAGGGCGATGCGTGGCCCGAGGACACAGTTGTACTCACTATTACAGATGCACAAGAGTCTCTGGTAAACCAAGATGATGGTGGTCGGTGCCCGCAGCCGGCTGCGTCTGGTCCCCCACGCAGGTTGGTGGTCCCCGCCTTTCTCCTGCACCTTTTTTGTAGCTGTGGACAGCCCGTGCTTCAGCAACGGGAGACCGCTCCCCGGCATTATGTGTGTCGGGAGAGCCCGTTTGCCTGCAGACGCTGGCCCGTGGGATCTCTTTGCCTAAGCGGTGGCTTTTTATCCCCCTCGGTGGGCTGTTGTCTTCAGTCAGGACTTGGGTGGGAAAGGACCTAAAGTCCAGACCTCAATCAGTTAATTAACTGGGTCCACTGGTTTCTGGACCGAGTTTCAGGGTCTGAGTACCCCCCTTTTGTGCTCCGGTTTCCAGTCGGTTCCCCGGTTCGGTACCGGTGGGCCACTACCCTGTCCCGATCTCCTACGGTTCCACCGAGCCGTCTCTCCGGCTCCTGCAGGCTGAGGCCACCATCTGCCTCCTAGCCAGAGATGACTGGGCTCTGCCCCAGACACCTGACGTTCTATCACAGCAACCTGGCAGGCAGCGCTTGGAGAGCCCCGTTCCTGAAACTGCTGATTGGATCGAGGAGCAGATGGAGAGGATGTGTCGGAGGATCCAGGCCCAAGCCCACTTCATGCTGGCGAAGTGGACGTCGAAAATGAAGGGCCTGGCTGCAGCTGTCCGGGCACGGAAGTGGAGATGGCCTAGAAGGAGCGGGTAAGCAGAGACCCACGTCCCTATGTTCCCCAGGAACCGGCATGCCCGGCTGAGGGGTCTGGCCAGCTCCCATCCGCCACGTCACCTCCCTCATCACCCGTGTCCACAGCCACTTGCCCCGACTGACTCGTTGCCTCAGTCCGTGGCAGCGGAACCCGTACCATCTCCGGGGGAGGACCCAGTCACTGGATCCTCAGGCCTTACCGTTACCATCACTCCAGCGCCGCTGATGATGTCAGACCCGGCCCCAAGCCAGGCTGCACCGCCTGTGACGTCCACTCTGGCCCCGAGCCAGGCCACTCCGCCTGTGACGTCCGTCCCGGCCTCAAGTCCGGCCGCAGCCCCGATGACGTCAGATCCATCCCTGAACCCGACCACTACGGAGGCGGCACCGATCCTTGTCTGTACCCCAGCTGCAGCACCAACAGCTCCCAAGCACCCCGACCCGGCTGAGGAGCAGCCGGCGTGTTCCTGCAGGGAAGAGGAGCAGGCCACTGATCATGGGGCCCCCGGCAACCTGTGAGGCTGATTGTAGCCGGCACCGAGGGCATCCGAGTGGGCTTGGCTCCTGAGCAGGAGGAGGAGCAAAGGAACCGTGCCCCATACAGGGAACGGCAGCAGCAGCTCCGCAGAGAAATAGCTGTCTGGGAAAAGAAAAAGGTGGATGTGATTGCCCGAACCTATCGTGAGGACTGTCTCTGGCAAGCTACTTTCTGGGTTAGACCTACCGAGGTCAGGTCCACCATTTTGACCCCCAAAAAGGGTGGGGGTTCATTTACGAGCCGGGACTGGAGGCCGAGATATTTGTGTCCCAGAGGGATGTAGCCCATCACCTACTAACCAGCCATCCAGATCGGAATCTGGAACCCGGAGACATGGTCGGCTATACCAGGCATTGTGGAGAGTGAGGGTGGTTTGCCCTTGATGTCAAGAAGTGGGTAGTGGTCAATGAGGAGCCATCCCTCGCCTCCCACCGTCACCTTTATGAGAAAAAGGAGTAACAGGTAGAGGAACCAGGCTAACCCTTTCCCTGTTTAACCCAGGCTTACCCTTTGTTTGCTGTTATGGACCATGGCCTCAGGACTGGCAGAGGCTGCCCAAAAAATTTCTTGGGCCAGTCTCGAGGCCCAGTCACTAACGAAACCAGTGGCTAACCTCCAGGTCAGAAGGTTCTGGACTTTGGGACTCTTTGGGGTGGACTGGTGGGGAGGGGACTTCAATCTTGTCACCACGGACACTGTAAGGAACTCGGGGTGGTGTAACATTATGGCTAGCGATGGCACCAGGGGTTCAGGTGTTTTGGGTGGCAGGTTGAAGGGAGAAGAAAGTTTATGCAACGTTCAAGAAATGTGCCTCCCTGTAAAGGGATGAAATGTTTTAATGTTTATATGTTATGTTTTAACCTTTTTCAGAAGAAAAAAAATAAAAACCGGTGCCGGACAGCCCGAGGACAGGCTGTGTTTTACCAAGGGGGAGTGTGACGCCCTGACAAAATCAGGTTGTCACAGAAAACTGCATCCATCTTCCAGATACAGGATTCCCTCCTCCTTGTCCTACCAACACAACCCCACACACAGGTACATACACCAGCCACAAAAGCCTAGTCACCCCCCCCAGGACAATGGGGACACACCAGTGGACAGGGCCAGGCAGATGGTGACGCCCACCTAGGGGTCCTGAGGTGTCACGGGGAGGGAACATGACAGAAATAGTCTAGCAGAAAAAGTGAGAGGAGTGAAGAGGTAGTTGGGGGTTGTAGCTCCTGGACTACCGGACTACCTGAGTTGACTAGATGGCAGAGCAGAGCCACAGGAGATGGAGATCCGGTCGCGGGAAACCTTAAGTGGACCAGGGCAGGGTTGTAACCCGCCGGTGCTGACAGCGGGAATCCGGTCCGGAGGCCATGCACAGTCGGGGTACCTGGACCCCAGGGCGAGGACAGCTGCAAGCACCTTGTCAATTAGCCAGCAGGGGACAAGATTCCAAGTCTTGTCCCATTAGCAGCCCAGACAGAGCAGGTCTTCCTCTGCACTTGAACCTCACTCTTTTACACTCCAACTTAATCTAACTGTTTTTTCCTGCCTCAGGAGCTGTGAACTACTCGGTGGGCGTGTCCAACCGCCTAGGCACGCCCCCTTGTGTGTCCATCAAACCCTGAGGGAGGTGACTAGGGTTTTAAGGGTGGCTGGTGATACCTTTTTAGGGGACGAGCGTTATGCAAGGGTCTACCTGTGACTACCTGGCTAGTCCAGGGCGTCACATTCCCCCTTGGTTTAATACAGACCGTCCGCGGGCTGTCCGACCACCCCCGGTTTATTTTGAAAACTGCAAAAGATAAAACGGGAAAACATATACAATTATATTAATTTTTTACATTTTCAGCAATTCTTAGAGGATCATGCCTTACGGGAGGCATTTTTACTTTAACGTTGCAGAATAAAAACATTTTTATTAAACTGGAATGGGACGGGACCGGGTCCTTCCGTTTGCCCACCCAAGCAAACCTAGCCTTGAAGTTGCCTCTAAAAACAGGTCAACACCCCTTTTCCCCAGTCCAGGAATCGGGTTCAAGTCCGGGTATTGCCCACAATGGGCCGGGTACAAAGTTCCATACCCGGCAGTCTCTCAGAGGCCCCACGTCCAGGGGACCCCTGGACCTGGAGGGTAGTCACCGGTTGCCACGGTGACGGGACCCCAGCCTACTCTGCCTCAGGCCCTTCCTCCAACCAGCCTCTCCGGAGATTGCAGACATGAAAGGGTGGTCCAAGGGGTTATTTACAACACTTAACCCTGGTACAGCTTCCTCCTGCAGCTTTCCCATGGTGCACCACCAGGCAGCACGAGTCCCCAATGCCACTTTCACTCACGGGCGGCACTGTCTATAAAGACCCCGTCTTCAGCTGCCGGCGGTGCGGGTATGACTGCTCCTCTAAACCAGACTCTGCAACCGGGATTGTCCTCACACCATTAACTCCTTGTCGTCCTCCACCAGGGGTTCCGACCCCTGATGGCGCCCACTGGGGCTCTTTCCAGTCGAGCACCTGCTGCAGCGTTTGTGCTCTCACCCGGACGCAGAATCGGCCCAGCTCCCGCTCCAACCAGGCAACGGTTCCCGCGGGTAGCTTGCTCGGGCTGCGATCCTCCGCATCAAAAGCCACTCCACCTCTTCCACTTCGGAGCCCCGCCCCACCACGCCGCCGACAGGGTTGAACGCAGACATCGTCCATCCATTCCCCCTCGGTCTTTTCGTGGCACTCCCTGTTTCTGCTCGGCAGGTTCGCTTTTTGACCGCACGCTTTGCTGCACGGCTGAGTTCCCAGGGGGCGGGGCTTCAACTCTCGCGCTCTTTCGCGAGGAAGAAGACTTTGGCGGGAATCTTTGCACCAAAAGATGGTGGCAGGATGGCGGATTCTGAAATTTTTCAACGGGTCACCGCTGACTTCCACTTCAAGGCGCAGTTCACCAGGTAGGTGATTAGGTAAGTATCCTGTTCGTGACGCCAGAAGAGTCAATGTGTACCGCCCCGCACTCGGCTGCAGCCGATCCGCTCGGATCCGGGCTCATTTGTGGGTGGCTCGAGCGCCTCCGGACCGGGGGTCACTTTGCTCTGAAAGGGGCTGGTGCTTTGAGGGGGATTAGGGTTACGGACGAGGCCGTGGTTTTTGTTTCAGTTCGTGACGCCATCCATGGGTGGTGGTGAATGTGGACACCACCGCTGTGGTTTACTAGGCACCCGGAGGAGATGTTGGGCAGCAAAGGTGTTCACCCCTCTGTGGGCAGGGGTGATGGCCCCGGGAACCGATTGATGTGAAATGTCGGTGCTTGGCGGTGCAGGGCGATGCGTGGCCCGAGGGCACAGTTGTACTCACTATTACAGATGCACAAGAGTCTCTGGTAAACCAAGATGATGGTGGTCGGTGCCTGCAGTCGGCTGCATCTGGTCCCCCACGCAGGTTGGTGGTCCCCGCCTTTCTCCTGCACCTTCTTTGTAGCTGTAGACAGCCCGTGCTTCAGCAATGGGAGACCGCTCCCCGGCGTTATGTGTGTTGGGAGAGCCCATTTGCCCGCAGACGCTGGCCCGTGGGATCTCTTTGCCTGAGCGGTGGCTCTTTATCCCCCTGGGTGGGCTGTCTTCAGTCGGGACTTGGGTGGGAAAGGACCTAAAGTCCAGACCTCAATCAGTTAATTAACTGGGTCCACTGGTTTCTGGACCGAGTTTCAGGGTCTGAGTACCCCCCTTTTGTGCTCTGGTTTCCAGTCGGTTCCCCGGTTCGGTACCGGTGGGCCACTACCCTGTCCCGATCTCCTACGGTTCCACCGAGCCATCTCTCCGGCTCCTGCAGGCTGAGGCCACCGTCTGCCTCCTAGCCAGAGGTGACTGGGCTCCGACCCAGACACCTGACGTTAAACTGTGGCAGACCTAGGCACAGGTCTGCCTCTGCACTAATCTAACTGTTTTTTCCTGCCTCAGGAGCGGTGAACTCCTCGATGGGCGTGTCCAACCACCTGGGCACGCCTCTTGGTGTGTCCATCAAACCCTGAGGGAGGTGACTAGGGTTTTAAGGGTGGCTGGTGACACCTTTTTAGGGGACGGGTGTTATGCAAGGGCCTACCTGTGAATACCTGGCTAGTCCAGGGCGTCACAGGTGTACTCACTGTTTTTGAATAAATAACACAGAGTCCAGATAGTAAACCAAGTGCCGGATACCGGTAGCCTCCGGAGGGGTGTGCTCGGGTCCCGCACACCGGTAAACAGAACAGGGGCCCTTCCTCCTGCACTCTAGTTTGGTGTCTCGTGTGTTGACTAGTCGGCATGAAACGGGAAAAGTCCACTCCCGGTGTCTATGCTGTGGGAGCTGTGGCCCGCGAGATCTGACCCTTGGGATTTTTGCAGGCACTTGCAGACGCCTTATCCCCCGCGTTGGGCTTCTGTCTTGCTCTATCTGGACTGCTGGTGGGACAAGACTTGGAATTTTGTACCCTGCTGGCTAATTGACAAGGTGCTTGCAGCTGTCCTCGCCCTGGGGTCCAGGCACCCCGACTGTGCACGGCCTACGGACCTGATTCCCGCTGTCAGCACTGGCGGGCTACAACCCTGCCCCATTCCACTTAAGGTTTCCCACGACCGGATCTCCGTCGCCTGTGGCCCTGCTCTGCCATCTTCCACCTAGTCAACTCAGGTAGTCCAGTAGTCCGGGAGCTACAACCCCCGACTACCTTTTCACTCCTCTCACTTCCTCTGCTAGACTCTTTCTGTCGTGTTTCCTCTCCTTGACACCTCAGGACCCCTAGGTGGGCGTCACCATCTGCCTGGCCCCGTCCACTGGTGTGTCCCCATTGTCCTGGGGGGGTGACTAGGCTTTTGTGGCTGGTGTATGTACCTGTGTGTGGGGTTGTGTTGGTAAGACATGGAGGAGGGAATCCTGCATCTGGAAGATGGATGCAGTTTTCTGTGACAACCTGATTTTGTCAGGGCGTCACAGACACCCACGGGGAGGAGAGTAGGGATGCTAGGCAGCATGGAGGGAGCCGTCTGCAGTGGTGAGTGATAGCGTGTCCCTGCAGAATGGGAGAGCAAGGAGTGAAGGGATGCAGCATTACACTATACAGTACAGACAATAATCAACTACTCTACGCTTTCACCTGACTAGCCTTCTCTAACTATGCTCCACAGCTGTTGCGCACTGTCTGATGAAGCCTATCTGCGCACTTGTCGCGGGCGGAGGGGACGCGCTCACCACGCTCGGGTCCGGGGCTTCTGCTGCTGCTGCTCGGTGGCTCGAGTGGTGGACCGGACCCGGGGACTCGAGCAGCGCTCCTCGCCCGTGAGTGAAAAGGGGGTTGGTATGTTTAGGGAGATTGTTCGTGACGCCACCCACGGGACGTGGTGATGTTGGCACCACCGCTGCTGGTAATGGGGATCCCGGGAGAGATGGTAGGGTGCAGCTAGGATGTTGTCCCCTCCGTGGGTAGGGGGGTTAGTGATCCCGGGGCCCGCTGGTGTAACGGGGAGGCCGGATGGCTGGGGTGCAGGGACTGTGCGTCGCGGTGCCGGACAACACTGACAGAGTCGTAGGTAAACCAAAACAGCCGGATGGACGGGTCCCGCAGCCGGCTGCAGTGTTGTTGTTGTGCTCTCCCCGGATGGCTGATGGTGGCTGTCTTTCCCTGCACCTTTGAGAATGTTCTTGACTCCTGTGGTTGCCCACCGGTAGTCCGCTCCCCGGCGTATAGATGTCGTAGGAGCCCAGGCGCTGGCCCTTGGATCTCTAGCCTGTGGCGGTGGCTGTATATCCTCTCTGGGTGGATGGTTGCCTTCAATCGGGACTTGGTTGTTGGGAAACCCCTGGGGTTCCTGTCACACTCGGATTTGACTATTGATGGCGGCTCCAAGCCTGGTCGGGGTCCGATGGCCCTGCCTGTGTGCTTAGCTTCACTCCGTTCCCTGGTCCGGTACCGGCGGGCCGACGCCCGACCCCGGTCCTTACGGCTCTGCGGAGTTCCACCAACTCCTGCAGATGGCCACCACCGTCTGCCAACTTTGCTGTCAGTGCCTGGGCTCCAACCCAGACACTCGAAGTGTTCACTCCTCTCACTTTCACCTCCAAAACTAAACTGACACTTTTCCCGCCTCCAGGCCTGTGAACTCCTTGGTGGGTGGGGCCAACCGCCTGGCTCCGCCCCACCTGGTGTGGACATCAGACCCTGGAGGGAGGCAACAAGGGTTTTTGGTTGGCTGGTGTAACTGCCTAGGGTGGGGGTGTGTGTTGGTATGTATGTGACTACCTGGCTAGTCCAGGGCGTCACACACTGTCTGTCTAAAAACTTAATTGGCAGGAACTGTCAGTCTTTAGAGTCATGATACTACAGAAGGGTGGATCAGTCCCCTAGCTTCAACTCAGTACTGAGGTAGTCACATCGACTTGGTGGTATGCACTTTTCTTTAAGGTGTGGGTCACCGTAGTCTTCCTGTGGCCTTGGGAGGTTTGGATTGCCCAAGTGCTTTGTCCTTTCCATCTTTGACCGGTAAGCGCCTGAATCAAATGACGTGCCAAGCTAAACGGTCACTCATTCCTGCCCGGAAATCCACTCATAGCCAGGCACTGTACTCTTCTTCTCAAGGTACGCTTCACCTCTCCTGGTTGAGCTGTGAGAATCTTGGGCAGCATCTCTTTTCAACTTCCTGCTCTTTCTGAGGTATTTTTCAACTTTTCTGACTTCTTCAAAAATCCTGTCTAATCCAAGACTATTCGCACATCACTACTCATTATATTCTGCAGTAGTAGGATCCTGTGGTAACATATGTTTGAATAAGCTTAGACCTGTCTCCTCCTCCTGCAGTTCTGTATGTCACGTCACATATAATAACACACAATACAGAGTTTCCTCTAACATCTGCTCCCCAGACAGGAGATACATCAGGGCTACAATGGAGAACAGTCACATTGTCGGCATTTTACTGCTTCTCTGCTCAGGTGAGGACACTGGTTTATTGTGTGTAGTGCAGAAAACTAATGGTGTTGTTATTATTATTAGATTTTTAAGTTCACGATAATTGTCCTATGTGATAAAGATCGGTCAGGTAATTAATAGAAGTAATAATTAAACCATATATAAATATGCTCTTTTCCAGGACAAGTAATTGGAGACTCCATTGAGCCCTTGAATTCCCAGATATTTACTGAAGAAGGAAAGAAAGTCACTCTCTCCTGCTCCTATAAAACTTCAAATAACTATGCTTACAACCTGTACTGGTACCGTTATTATCCTGGATCAGCTCCACAATACATAATATATAAGGCTAATAAAGGCTCCGCTGGTTATTCTAATCACAAGAGATTCACATCTGAGGTGACATTAAACTCTACAGATCTGGTGATCAGAGATGTGAAGACGGAGGACTCAGCCTCGTATCTCTGCGCTCTGCAGGCAGCACAGTGCGACACTTCTCACCTCTTCTACTACACTAATCCCACTGACAGTATTTGAAAACAGAACCAGTGATTCTATAATTTTCTTACATTGCCAGTATGTCAGTAAGTACAAGTCAATACATTTGTGGTGCCCTGGACAAGCCAGGTCATCACAGATACTACACCAACACACCCCACAACCCGGCTAGGCACACCGAAGTCAAACACAAGTCCTTGTTGCCTTCCTCCAGGGGCTGATGTCCACACCAGGGGGTGGGCCAGGCGGTTGGTCCTGCCCACTGAGGAGTTCACAGTCCTGGAGGCGGGAAAAGAGTAGCAGATTAGTTTTGGAGAAGAGTGGAGAAGTAGTGAAGTGAAGTGAAGTGAAGTGGTAGTAGAGGAGACTGGAGACATTCAGGTGTGTGGCCCGGACAGAACAGCAAGATTGGCAGACGGTGATGATCGTCTGCAGGAGAGGCTAATTAGACCAAACCGTAAGGACCGTGGACGGGCGGTGGCCCGACGGTAACGGATCGGGGAGCAAAGAGAAGCCAGCACCATCCGGCAGGGCTTACGGACCCCGACCAGGCTAGGAGTCGCCGTTAAACTGGTCAAATCCATTAGCGAAGGGAACCTCCGGGGTTTCCCAGCAGTCAAGACCCGATTGAAGGCAACAGCTCACACCATGAAGGCAAACACAGTCCCCGCCAAGACTACAGTTCCCAGGGCCAAAGCCTGCGGGCAAAAGGGGCTCCCCCAGCCTCCATCCAAGCTGGGGAGCGGGTTACCGGTGGGAACCCATTGGAACCGTAAACACAACACAGGTGCAGGGAAAGGCAGTCACCATCAACCTACCGGGAGAACTACCGCAGCCGTCTGTGGGACCCGTCCATCCAGCCATTTGTTTTACCGGAGACTTTGCATTCATCATTGGCTGAGTGAATACCTCCGTGCCGTGCGGCACAGCGCTGCCCCCGCGACCCTGCACCTCACCAGGCCCCGTAACCCGCCTGCCATCCATCACTACCCCTCACCGGGCCCCGGGATAACCAACCCCCCTACCCACGGAGGGGAGAACCAACATCCAAGCTGCTCCCTGTCATCACTCCCGGGATCCCCATCCAGAGCAGCGGGGGTGTCACAACCTCACCACAACCTTGGGTGGCGTCACGGACAATATCCCTAAACCAAACCAACCCACCCCCTTTTCACTCATGGGCGAGGAACGCCGCTCGAGTCCCCGGGATCCGGCCCAGCGCTCGAGCCACCACCGAGCAGCAGCAGCAGCAGCAGCCGGACCCGAGCAGTGGGTGAGCGCAGCGTCCCCTCCTCGCCCGCGACACATTCAGCTGTACAGATATAACAGAGCTGAGCTTGTAACTTAAAGTCAAAAGAAGTATATGTCCGGCGCTTGTAAGGAACCAGATGGATGTAAATCGTTTAAAATGTCCAAATTTATTAGAAAAAAAATAAAATTGCAAAACAGGAACAGTCATGACAAACCCCTATCGTTGATGCTAATGACGGATTTTCACATGTTTTTCATTAGTGTGTCAGTATCTACTATATCTAGTTTTCCTGTCAGTATTGGAGTGTACATGATTAAGGCCAAGCGATTGGCAGAAACGCGTTGTCCCCACTGACCATCTAGTCCTATAGGGCTTTGTCATGACTATTACTGTTTTGCAATTTTAATTTTTTCTAATAAATTTGGACATTTTATATGATCCAGCTGGTTCCTTACAAGCACCGGACATATACTTCTTTTGTCTTCATATGGTTGCCCATATGGAGTTCAGGCTGCTGTGAGGATACTGGAGAAGTGGAGGAGGTGAGCTAACAACTTTGTTTTGTAACATAAAGTACAACCTTTGGAAGCAAAACTACCTCAAGTCAATTCTTCAATTCTTATTCTGAAAGAATTGGCATAATTGGTATAATTTACTTCTGGGAAGCCCATGACAGCAATACAGTAATTGTGAAGTTGGCAGCAATTAGCCAGGTTTTTTCAACCATGAATGTTGAGAAATATTTAAAAATGATCTCATTTGTATCATTTGTGTCTAGAGAGTTAAAACTATCATAAGGTATAATCGATTTCCTGATACAAACCTGTCACTTTCAATCTCCTCAATTTCTTTCTCTAGATAGCAATATTATAATTCTCCACAAGATGGCACATTTCTACATCTGCTGGAATCTGGACGTAAAGAAGCTCTAGGAAGATGAAAGGTGGTCTTCTCTACAACCAATGTAACTTGTGTTAATTCCTTCATGGAGCATTTCATTTTCCAAAGAGTCTCAAAAAATTTGAGTTGGATCAGACTGGAAATTGTACTATGTTCGCAATAATAATATTTAAATGTGCAACTTTTCCTTATTAGAGCTTCAGTTTCATATACAAAATATACATATAATTAATTCACGCATTGTACTTTATAAAATTTCAAAACCCAAAACCTCAGTAATCTTTCCTTACATGGGCCTAGAAATGTTTAAAGGGAACCTGTCAGGTGAAAAAAAGCGCTCTAACCTACAAACAGGAGCATGTGTGAGCTAGTAACCCCATCCTACCCATCCCTGTGTTGTAATAATGTGTAATATGAAAGTAATAAAATGTTTTATTACTTACATATTCACTAGGTAAAAGAGCAGGTCTCAAGCCTCATGGGCGTCACATCACCCTGTGGGCGTTTGCATGCTTTCCATGGTATCACGCCCCTGTGGGCGTCATACCATGGATTTACATGAGTGACCTCACGCCTGCTCCTTCAGAATCCTGCGCATGCGCACTTACCATTCTAGCTGCCTTCACATCCTGGTGTTTACTTGCCGAGTTCAGATGTGCGCTGCGCATGACCGGAGCCGCAGGAGTCTTCTGAGCATGCGTAGTGCGTGTCTGAAGCCGACAAGCAACCAGGATGAGAAGGCGGCGAGGATAGTAAGTGCGCACGTGTAGGATTCTGAACGAGCAGACGTGAGGTAGCTCATATAAATCCATGGTATCACACCCACAGGGGCGTGATACCATGGAAAGCATGCAAACGCTCACAGGGTGATGCGACGCCCATGGGGCTTGAGACCTGCTCATTTACCTAGCGAATATGTAATAAAATATATTTTATTAGTTCCATATTACACATTATTACAATACAGGGATGGGTAGGAAGGGGTTACTAGCTCACACATGCTCCTGCTTGTAGGTTAGAAAGGTTTTTTTGACCTGACAGGTTCCCTTTAACTCATCCAAATCTAATCACATCTCTAATAGAGATGAGCGAACCTTTCAAGGTTTGATTCACTGAATATCCTGGTGTTTCCCGAACAGTTTGACAAATAATTTGACAAATGTATCCAAACTCCTATGAATTCAATGGAATCCAAACGAAAAACATAGACAACACCTTCAGAGGGGCTCAAAGCCTGCCAAAATAGTTCAAACCATTTAACAGTGGAGCCACACTGTGGACTATTAATTTTATGGGTGTGAGAGCGAGAGGTTTATCACTTATCCACTTTTTCATATTATTTTTCAAGTGGAAATGCCAGGCCACATCCTGTGTATTACATGGACCTTACCTGACTGCTGTGTAAAGACACTATGGGGAAATAGGGGGGAGGGGGCAATTGGTGCCACTGTCTTGCTGTCTGCCTGAAATGTTTTAACACTAGAAGTCCCAGAAATTTCGAGCTCCCCCTGAAGTCCCGAAAGAGGGTCAAATAACATACAATAAACTGAATAGAACTAACTAGAAACTAAATGGCTAAACTCAATGGAAAACAACCTCCTGTGGTGCAACAGTAATGGCCTTAATTACAGAACAAAAGACGGTGATTATAGGATGTTAGCTAAAATCCTTCAGGTCATTCGACCGGTCTCTGGGTTCCAAAGGTAGAAATGTTAAATGACCCCTCTCTGGGACTTCTAGTGTTAAAATATCAAGACCCCGAAGATGGGTCTCCAATTGTATCTTGTTTGTACTGGCAGGAGTATGGGAGCAAGAGGCCTAATCATCTCACTCATTCACCTCAATATTCAATAGTCAAGGAAGCTAAAGCTAATGTCTGTGTGTCAAAACAATGGGACTGCACTTTAAAATGTATTTTTGCTGTTTTGGAAGTTTTTTTAACGCCCCTAAAGGTGTTTTCAAAAACCTTAGGTTTGGCCTCCCTTTGAATCCAAAGAGGTGTGAAAATGTTCTGCAAATATTGGTAAGTTCGCCAAAGATTGGCGAACCGAACTTTCAAAGGTTCACTCATCTCTGTCCGTGAAGTCCATGGTGTGTTGTGGTGGGGTAACACTCAAGTTTGCTTCCTCCGTCTCCTCCCACCAACCACGGACAACAGACAAGAGATCAATATCTTCATCTCCTGACTGTTGTGCACCATTAACCTCTTCCTATTCATCCGCCTCCATTTGTTCATCGGCTCCTGCACCTTCACTTACAGTTTGTCTGGTACCATGAGCCCCCCCGATCGCTGTACTCCATCCTCCCATGCCACCCGAAATTGTGACAACAGACCGGACCTTACAAATATTGTTCTCTCTTCTGCATCCTCCTCTGCTTCCTCCTCTTCCTGTGGGACGACCACCTCCTCTTACAGACTTCAAAGTCTGCTTCACCATGTAGATGACCGGAATAGTGATGCTGATGATGGCATCGTCAGCGCTAACCATCTTAGTAGCCATATTGAAACTCTGCAGTAAGATTCAGAAGTACTTTATCTGTGCCCACTCCACAAGTGTGATTTGCGCCAAAACCGGAGCATGTTGGCCAAGGCTATGCATCATGACATACTACACCAGGGTTTGTCATTGCAGCCAAAGACTTTGCAACATGTGGAGAGTGGAATTCCACTGTGATGCAAGTCGATTAAACATGAGGTGCAAATGTAGCGCCCCACGGGGCCTAAGGGGTTACTCGTCACCGGGCCACTGGTTTTGGGGGGGTTGCTATGACTGGCCTGACCCGGCTCCGTGGCCCCGTCGGCTACATGTAAAAGACAAACAAGCGGGTGCAAGATATAAAGGGGGATGGAAGGAGAGTGAAGGGTTCCTGGGAAGCGTGTCTTTGGTTGCAGCAGTGATTGGGATCTCGACCTCCTCTGCCACAAACCCTTCCTGTGACTTTTCCTTTTCCAGGAGCAGTGTTGGATGGGAATGGGGATGCTTTGCAGTGCCACCGGTGGTGTACAGCCAGGGATTAGCCACCACTGCAAGATGTTGCTCTCCTCCTGGGCTAATGTTAATGCAGCCCAGATAGTCCAGCTCCCCAGAGGTGGAGCAAGCACCAGGGTGGATGAAGGCGATGGGGATGGCTGATGGTGCCGAAGCGCTGGGCGGCAGCGCCGGCAATAACAAGGACAACACCCGGGCTGCGGTTCAAAGTTCCTTTTACTCACAGTTCTTAAAGGTCCCCGGAGGTGCCATATTCCGCTGCCATGAATGGACTCCAGCCGGTCTCGGATGAATCAGAGGCAATCACTGGTGTGTGTGGAAATGTGTGAGACCTTCCTCCTTGCACTGACTTGATGTTCCCCGTGGCCTGAAGCAACTTGGGGACCCTGCTGTCAGTGTTAAGTGTCCCGTCCTGTATGCAGGTGATGCGGGTCCTCGCCGTGGGGCCTGGCTGTAAATCCGAACCTGGATCCTATATGTCGCTGTGCTCCAGGAAAGTGGGTGGTGGGTGATGGGACATGAAATCCCCAACCCCTGCAGATTTGTTAGAGTCCATGAAGGTTTCCCCAACCAAGGGCTCTGCCCCCCAACTGCGCTGGCACTGTGGGAACGGTTTGGCTCAACATCAGCTACCATGTCTCCTCTGCCTCACCATCCCCACCGGTCGCCTCTCGCCCTATTCGAGTCTCATTCCTGCAGATTCGTGCGGTGTTGTGGCCATCGGTCCTGGAACAATGTCCACCAGTCTCCCGTCCCCAGAACCAGTCTGTTAAACACTGCTCTCTCAAGGCTGTCTGCTCTCTTACCTGTCCTGGACTGATCTGAAGTGAAAAAGGTTTGTGTGTCTCTTACTCACTCAGTGCCCTCACCCTTTAAATGACTCTTAGTGACTGTTACCCTGGTATCCTGGAATCCCCCGGATTGTCTGGCTTCCTGTATAAGTGGTGACTCATAGCTAGATGTTATGTAAGTGAGAAAACAACACCAGTGATTAACTCTTTCATCACCCGAGTGCAAACATCGCATTTTAAATTAAATGCAATGCCCTGTGGCGACTGAAGCCTCAGGGGCACCACACAAACGGCAGAAGTGAGCACACAGTCACTTTGCCTTCTGCAGCAACCCATCCAGGATGGGACAATGGCCTAGAAATTGCTGTATAACCAGGAGGAGGACATGAGCCATGCAAGGTATATGTGTGAGGTTGTCCCAGCAAAGGGCTGCCACCAGATTTGCACCATATTGCACACAGCCTTCCCTAGCTCCAGGTTCGGTGGAGACAGCCATTGCTCAAACTGGGCTCGAATAGCTGTCCACATCTCTTCAGCTGTGCGACTGCATTCTCTAATGCATATTAATTTCAACACTGCCTGATTGTGGTGAGCCCAGGTTGTGTTGTACAGAGGTGGGGGATTCTCTCTGAACTGTTGGAACACGTGTTACATTAAGGAATAGGTTGTTGGCACCTTTGAAGGCCCCAGATGAGGTGGAGAAGGCAGAAGCAGTGGAGGAAGTGGTACAAATAGAGGTTTGTCATGCAAGCCTTGGGGTTTCCAAGGCTTGTAGAGCAGCCCCTTGCCCGTTTGTGTGACGCCCTGGACCCAGGGGGTCACTGGTCATGACACTCACCACATACACCCCCACACTAGAAAGGTACCATCAGTCAACCAAAAAGACCTGATTGCCTCCCTCAGAGTTAGACAGGCACACCAGGTGGGCGGAGTCAGGCGGAAAGACACGCCCTCCGAGGAGTCTGCTGGCCTGAGGCAGGAACACAGTAAACAGTTCAGTCCAGTACAGTGGAGTGGAGAGTAGTGGAGTACAGTTCTGCTTGGGGCCTGGGCTGGAGCCTAGGACCCCAGATCAGTCAGGCAGGCAGATGGCAGTAGCCGCCTGCAGGAGACCGGGAATACGACCGGTGGAACCGTAAGGGACTGGGACAGAGTAGTAGCCCACCGGAACCGAACCGGTGAGCCAACAGGATACCAGAGCACCTGGCAGGGTACTCAGACCCCGAACTAGGCTATATGCCACCACCATAGTCAGATTAACTGATTGCGGTCTGGACCTCAGGGGTTCATTCCCACCAAAGTCCCGATTGAAGGCAAAAGCCCAACCCGTCCGGATAAGAGCCACCGCCTGAGGCCAGAGATCCAAGGGCCAGCGCTTGCGGGCAAAAGGGGCTCCTACGACATATACACACCGGGGAGCGGACTACCAGTGCCCAGGCACAGTGGTCACACTACAAACACAGGTGCAGGAGAAAGGAGGAAATTGCCAACCCGACTAGGAAGCTGCAGCCGGCTGCGGGCCCCGTCCATCCCTCCGTTTGGTTTACCAGTGACTCTGTGTGGTTTAATCGTGAGTACACCAGTGCCATCCGGCACCGCACCGCGCCGTACCGCAACCCTGCGCCCTGCACCTCGGCCCTCGCACAACCGGGCCCCGGGACCAACATCCCCTACCCACGGAGGGGCCAACACCTAGCTGCGCCACTACACCGTTCCCGGGATTCCCCGTACCTTCACCGCAGCGGTGGTGTCCACCATCACCGCAACCCGTGGGTGGCGTCACGAACAATCATCCCAAAACCAAACACCCGAATTCCCCGCGCGTAGCGCCAACCCCCCTTGCAGAGCGACGTGACCCACGGGTCCGTGAGAGGCTCGAGCCACCATCCGCAGTACGAGCACGGATCCGAGCGGCTCGGTGGTCGCAGCCGAGGCCGCGGGGCGGTACACTTGCCCCTGCCGCCACCAGAGTCACTCAGTGCCTAGTCAGCAAAATGTAACGCCCCGAGCAATATTTAGCTCAACCACAGAATGGCCACTATTTAGATGAGGAAATATTAATTTTTAGTTGGGGCACTTCTTTTCCACTATTTAGATTAATATATAGCAGGTTTGAGCTAGAGCAGACAATTAGCAATCACTAGATGATGAAATGTTGATTTTTGGCACACAGTGTTCCCGACACTGCATGTCCCTGCACTTCTTTATCCTGCAATGTCACCCTCCATCCTAATTATCTCAATTACCTATGAATAAACCGCCTAGCTAAGCTAACTGTTCAGCAGAAGGGGCAGAAACACTGTCCCTAAGCTTTAGCAATCACATAATGGCGCAGACTTTGCATGTCCACTTTTTATATGAAGAGGGACATTTGACTTAGGCAGCCAATGACACAAACCCTTGTGTCTAAACACTGTGGATGGTTTCTACACCCTGACTGGCTGCCGGAACATACACACATAAAGTTAAGAAAAAAAAAAAAACATCCATTGACCTCTCCCCACCCCCTCTCTTCATCAAACACGTCCCCCCACTCATAGAGCACCACTATCATAGATCATAGCCAAAGTAATAGTCAAATATTAGAAAAGCTGCTGAGAATTACCAAAAAAAAACAACTTTTGACAAAAGTGGTCGGAAATCCAAGCCCGAGCCAAATACACTTGCACCCTGCATTGATTGTTGAGTATGTATTGATTTGGGGAATGGGTGGGTTAGAGGAACATAATTAACCGGCTGCGATAAAATGTTTACTTGAGAAATTGTATAAATTTATGACTTTCCCACCTTCTAAACCTTCAATTGAAACGGGTGTCTATAAGGATTCCTGTTACTCAGGGGCGTAACGATCGCGGTCGCAGAGGTCGCCACTGCGACCGGGCCCGCAGGGTTATAGGGGCCCGGCATACGCTCTGCAGAGCCGGCTGCCGGGCCCCTATGTGTAGCGCCGCTGTGTAGTGGCCGACCACCGGGGGCCGGCCTGTGCGTCAGGGGGGCCCGGTGTCAGAAGGGGGCAGGGGGGCCCCTGACCTGGAGAGGCCCACCAAGCGTGTCAGACCTGCAGCAGAGCAGAAGCGCTCCTGCACGGCAGATGGAATCCATCCCTACCATGACCTGCGATGATGTCATGCCCATGTGACTGTGTGGGAGGAGACACAGGATGGCCGAGCAGAAAGCAGGAGAAGATACTTTGGAGACATGACTGGTAATGAGAAAAGAGGGAACATGAGGGGGAGGGGGCTGCAGGGGGAGGGGCATATGAGGGCTGCAGACTGTGACAGAAGCATGTGAAGGGGTGCAGAGTATTTGAGAGGGGTAAGTTGGGGTACAGGCAGGGTGAGATATGTGGGGCAGGGGGTGTGTGCTATGGGGGGTGTAGGCTGTATGGGGAGCAGGGTGTGTGACATGGGGGCAGGGGCGTAACTACCGCGGTCGCAGGGGTCGGAAGGAGAAGAGTGGTACTTGTTTTTTTTATTTTGCTGGCTGCATGACACATGGAGGCCCTGAGGGGGGCTGGCTGCATGACACCTGGGGGGCTGGCTGCATGACACATAGAGGCCCTGGGGGGCTGGCTGCATGACACATGGAGGCCCTGGGGGGGGCTGGCTGCATGACACCTGGGGGGCCTGGCTGCATGACACATAGAGGCCCTGGGGGGGCTGGCTGCATGACACCTGGGGGGCTAGCTGCATGACACATAGAGGCCCTGGGGGGACTGGCTGCATGACACATGGAGGCCCTGGGGGGGCTGGCTGCATGACACATGGAGGCCCTGGGGGGGCTGGCTGCATGACACCTGGGGGGCTGGCTGCATGACACATAGAGGCCCTGGGGGGGCTGGCTGCATGACACATGGAGGCCCTGGGGGGCTGGCTGCATGACACCTGGGGGGCTGGCTGCATGACACATAGAGGCCCTGGGGGGGCTGGCTGCATGACACCTGGGGGGCTGGCTGCATGACACATAGAGGCCCTGGGGGGGCTGGCTGCATGACACATGGAGGCCCTGGGGGGGGGGCTGGCTGCATGACACCTGGGGGGCTGGCTGCATGACACATAGAGGCCCTGGGGGGGCTGGCTGCATAACACATGGAGGCCCTGGGGGGCCTGGCTGCATGACACATGGAGGCCCTGGGGGGGCTGACTGCATGACACATGGAGGCCCTAGGGGGCCTGGCTGCATGACACATGGCGGCCCTGGGGGGCAGGCTGCATGACACCTAGGGGGGCTGGCTGCATGACACCTAGGGGGGCTGGCTGCATGACACATGGGGGGGCTGGCTGCATGACACATGGAGGCCCTGGGGGGGCTGGCTGCATGACACATGGCGGCCCTGGGGGGGCTGGCTGCATGACACATGGAGGCCCTAGGGGGCCTGGCTGCATGACACATGGAGGCCCTGGGGGGCCTGGCTGCATGACACATGGAGGCCCTGGTGGGACTGGCTGCATGACACATGGAGGCCCTGGTGGGACTGGATGCATGATACATGGAGGCCTGGGGGTGCTGGCTGATGAAACATGGAGGTCTATGGGACTGCATAATAAACATGAAGGACACCTTATACATGGACTATAGGGGTGCATTATACATGGAAGAGTATGGGCTGCATAATCCAAAATGAATGCACCTTATACATGGAATATAGGGGTGCATTATACATGGAGGAGTATGGGGCTGCATAATACAATATGATGATTCATGAGGCTGCATTATAATACATATAGGACTATGGGGGCTACATTATAATATATGGAGGACTATGGAGGCTACCTTACACATGGTCTGTGGGGGTGCATTATAAAGCATGGAGGACTATGTGGTGCAGTATAAAATATGGAGAACTATGGGAAATGCATTATAATACATGGAGGACTATGGAGGTGCATTCTAATATATGAAGGGTTATGTGGGACCCTTTATACTATTTGGAAGGCTATGTGGGGGCCATTATAGTATTTGGAGAACTATATACGAGGGAAGACAAAGATACAAGTATGGGATGGGAATGTTTTGTGCTGAGGGAAAAAGGCTCTCTCCCTCAGCACCCAAGCTTTCCCATACTCTGCTGTACATCTCTCAGCACCCAGCTTTCCCATGCTCTGATATGGGAAAGCTGGGTGCTGAGGGAAAGATGTATGACAGAGCATTGGAAAGCTGGGTGCCGAGGACAAGATGGATATCAGATCATGGGAAAGCTGGGTGCTGATAGAGGGATTTTAGATTATGGGAAACCTGGGTGCTGTGGGTAAAAGCCAAGTGTCAGCATCATTATCCCGTACCCTAAGGGCGGCTTTGCACGTTGCGACATCGCACGTGCGATGTCGGTGGGCTCAAATCGAAAGTGACGCACATCCGACGTCACTTTCGACATCGTACTGTGTAAATGCTAGATGATACGTTGAACGAGCGCAAAAGAGTCGTTATCGTATCATTGTTGCATTCACCGACATTTCCATAATGCCGGTGCCGCGACAGGTACGATGTTGTTCCTCGTTCCTGCGGCAGCACACATCGCTGTGTATGAAGCCGCAGGAGCGAGGAACATCTTACCTGCCACCGGCGGCTATACGGAAGGAAGGAGGTGGTCGGGATGTTTACATCCTGCTCATCCCCGCCGCTATTGGCCGCCTGCCGTGTGACATCGCTATGACGCCGCACGACCCGCCCCCTTAGGAAGGAGGCAGGTCACCGGCCAGAGCGACGGTCGCAGGGCAGGTGAGTGCATGTGAAGCTGGCGTAGCGATAATTTTCGCTACGCCAGCTATCACACGATATCGTACCTGCGACGGGGGCGGGGACTATCGCGTGCGACATCGCAGCATCGGCTTGCGATGTCGCAACGTGCAAAGCCAGCCTTAGTGTCAGTGTTAATGGAGGGGGGCCCCAGTCCAAATTTTGCACCAGGGCCCATCAAACTCTAGTTACGCCACTGCTGTTACTGCAGGTTTACTTCTCTCAGAGAACACATTGGGGAGGATATAAAGCAACAAAATTTTATGTGGATATCTGGTCTTTGATATCAAGCAATCCGTGGATAAAGAGAAGAGAGTTTACAAGCTATTTATAAAGATGAGCGAACCTTTCAAGGTTCGGTTCAGTTCGGTTCGCCAAATTTGCCAGTGTTTGCCGAACAGTTCAACAAACAGTTGAATGAACTTATCCTAATACCATTAAGTTCAATGGAAGGCAAAACCAAAGTCACAGAAAACTCCTTGAGGAGGGCCGAAAAGCTGCCTAAACAGCTGAAACCATCTGACAGTGGAGCCCCATTGTTGTTGTACAGTCATCATGAGCTTCCTAGACTATTAACATAAATATTGAGGTGGATGAGTGTCAGGTGTAGGCCTGGTGGGCTGGGAGCCCTCATACATCATGCAATGGCTCAAACTGCTTTTCTGCTCAGCCACACTCGTGTATCACCAATATTAGCTTCATAGTCTATTATTGCTAGACACATGTAAGGATAGTAAGAGCGGTAGATGAGTGAAAGTTAGGTTCATGCCTGCCACTCTGGGAGCCCTACTGCTATAGGTAACACCCAACAATGAGACCCAACTCGGAGCCCCTATTTCCCAAAGTTATGGGCAAACACCAGGTTAGTGGCATCAATTGCCTCAGACTACAAATAGTATAATAGCACAGCATGGTACAGGGCTTGGAACAAGGCCTGGCTCAGCATTTGTAGCTTACACATTGATCAGTAAAAGGTGAATGAGTGACAGGTGTAGGCCTGATGCTCTGAGACCCCTGCCACTACAGACAACACACAACAAGGAGACATGAATTAACAGCCCATGGGACTACGCTTTGGGTCTTTTTCTCCTTGCCTAATTTCCCAGCCCTCTGCCTGCCTTCAATCTGTGGATGACCTAGTAAAGCCGAGAAGTTACCCACACTACCATTTTGTAAAATATCCCCCCTCACACATACACTTCCCCTCTGGATAAAGTACTCTCCTTACTGCCTCTCACAAAGATGTGTCCCTTCCACAAATGTCCCCCCCCATTATGTGCCTTAATCCAGACCTCACTCATCCACAGTGATTAAATCTTTCATCTTTGCCTCCTAGTCCAGCTGCTTTCAGCTGTGCAAGTGTGCTCAAGGCAAATTAATGCTGCGTGGTGTGCACACTGCTGAGGAGAGCGGCGATGACTACAGATTGAGTGGCCCACTACAGGAATTGGCCCTTTTGGCAGATTTGCCAAAAATTGCCCGATGGCCAGTCTGGCGCTGACTGGAGACAGCACTGCAGCTGGATCATCAGCCCTCTAAAAACCTGTCTCCTGTGTTTGAAAATTCAGCAATGACCTGTCATTCACAGACCAGAGATAGGCGGAAATCCAATTTGTTGAAAACTTTAAATGGTGATTATCCCCCTTCACAGCATCCGCCACACATGTACAACACTACGGGAAGTGCGTTACAGCAAATCGCTGTAGATGTATGGTGCTACTATCATGTCGGCTTACAAGGACAGCCGGCAAATCATCAGCAGGGGTCAGTGTGGCGCCCCTGACCTGGTCAGGCACCACTGAGTACTGCACCCTTGCGGGGACAGTGCTCCCAGGTAATTCCAAAGGCCAGAACGAGGTGTGTACGCACAGACACATAGCAACCAGGTCTCCCACACCATTAGAGGGGACCCTTGGGTAGCCTCTGAAAGAGGTTAGCTTTCAATTCTCAGCAAGGGGTGTAAAGGAGGGGCTGTAATCTAGATGCAGTGGCAGACAGGAAAAGGAGGAGCAAGCCAGTGTGGGGAGTGTTTACAGAAGTTGCTGGAGGAAGCAGACAGACAGCCATGCTAGACAGACCCTGCAGGTGTGGTAGCTGTTAGCGGGGGAGTACAGTGACCAGAAAGTCAGCCTGAAAGACACCTGGAGAGAGGCAGTCAAGTACGGGGATTGCTGGTAACTACGCATGCACAGGGCATGGTGGCTAAGTGGTTAGCACTGTAGTCTTGCAGCGCTGGGGTCCTGGGTTCAAATCCCACCAAGGACACCATCTGCAAGTAGTTTGTATGTTCTCCCCGTGTTTGCATGGGTTTTCTCCGGGTACTCTGGTTTCCTCCCACACTCCAAAAACATACAGATAGGGACTTTAGATTGTGAGCCCCAATGGGACAGTGTTCCTGATGTATGTAAAGCACTGCGGAATATGTTAGCGCTATATAAAAATAAAGATTTAAAAAATAAAGATTTCAACAGGTCCCTAGAGCCAGATATCAATCTACTGATCTGCTTAACCTGCCGGTGAGGGGACTAAAGGTTCCTCACCAAAGATACAGAGCTCGAGCCACAGCAGCAACAGGGAGACCCATAAGGAAATAGGGCCAGAAGCCATCTCACCAGGTCCACGCTGCCGGCAAATGGGCCAGAAAGGGAAAGAGAGGCAGTAGCAACTTTCCCTGGATGAATCCCACGATACTGCAAGTGAGGGGTTATCCGAAATAAAAGAAGTTCAAGGAAGGCGAGTTAATAGCTACTCTCAGAATGGCCCGCAGGAATTCCTGGTTTCACCTGGTTTATCATAGCATCGCCTGGGTATCTCACCAACCAGCAAAAAGTGAGTAAAAACCCTGAAAGACATTGATGCCTGTGTGTTCTTCTGTGACCTGTGGTACTACACACTTACACCTGAGACCCTGGGGCAGCCTCACTCTCGGGAGGCCATAACACCAGACTGCATTTACCACCAGCCCCAGACGCTCTCTAAACTGCAGTGGCGTTCACCCCCTTACCGCAATTACCGAGAGTGGCGTCACGATTCTTATTAAAGTTAACCTAACATACTTGTTGCCGGAAGATTCCCAGCACGTGAAGACCCTGAGGCGACCTGTTTGTGGGGCAGAGTGTGGATGGCAGAGGCATTTTGCCAGACTCAGGTAAACACCGCAGACAGGCATCTGGTGAACCACAAGGCATTTTATTGCACATAACTTCTATACAGCTTCGGTACACAAATCTTTCAGTTTCTCAAATCACAATTCTTGCTGGGGGACTTCTCTTATTTCTCTTCAGCGGGCGTTACCCGGCTACTCTTGTTTCTTCAACTATTCTCACACTTTGGCTACTACAGGCTTTGCCCATAAACTTCTGCTCCTCTATCTATGCTTCTTCGGCTCTTACCCGCACACTGCTGGTTCTTGATCAAGGCACTTTTCTCTTTCTCTCTTTGGCTATCTGCCACGGTCGCTCCCACACTCTGCCCCGTTGCTTCTTCTCTCAGCACCAACAGACTCTCTCTACTCCTACTCTCACTCTGCTCCAGAGCCCTCTAACCCTCCCCCTAGGCTGTCCTACTCCTCCTTCTCCTGTCACTATTCCCAAAGGGACCACCCTCCACCCTGTTACCTAATGGGGACCCCGGTTATCACTATAACCACACATAACATCACATCGCTGGCCACCACACTGTGGGGCATCTTCAGGGGGAAATTTCCTTTTCACCACCAGGGGTCTGTCCACCCCTTACAACCTAGGTACGGGAGCCTGCAAGGTCCTGCCTTGAACAGGACTTGACATGCCTCCTGTCTGAGGGCGATTCATTGATCTAATACCCTGAAATGCAAAAGCATTTCAGAGTATTAAATTAGCGATCATACCAGATAAAGTTTTATAATCAAAGGTGTCAATATAATCAGTATTACAGCACCATTACAGCCATGTCTTTAATTTACATTACAAAGTCGTGCTGACAGGTTCTCTTTAAGTAAAGATTACTAAATTACTAAATAAAATATAAATGATCAATAGAAGAAACTATATCACATTGCCAGTGGGAATTTAAACAAAAAAAGTTAACCACTTCAGATCATCTCACAGAAAGCCGCCTTGGCTTCGCCACCACTCCCACATCCAACCCACAAACCTTCAAACAGCAGCTGCTGCACATAGAGACCCAGACTGGAGGGCACTGTGCAGAAGAACACAATGAGCGCTGTCATGAGGACGTCTGCCGTCTTTACTATCCTCCTCATTACAGGTAAAATCAACATAAAATGTGTCTATTACTACAGTGGTATATTTTCGTTTATTCAGTAGATACTATAATGATGTAATAATCAACTAGTTTGTGTAATGTGATAGTAAAACTAAAATATCAAATTATCAAAGTAAGAAAATAATTAATTGTGAAACAACATATCCCTATCATCTTGTATTAATTACCATGTTGAATGTGTATTTTCAGGAGTCCTAGGACAATACTCAGTGATCCAGGACTCGGCCATTACTGTTATGGAGGGAGAATCTGTACAAATAAACTGTAATTACACTGGCACAGAGTACAGCCTGCAGTGGTACCAGCGTATCAGTGACCGCAAGATCAAACCACTTTTTCTAATGACTGCCAATGGCCACAAATTTGGTGATCAATTCATGATGTTATTAAACGCAAAAGAGAAGTTCACATATCTTTACATAAACACGACTCAAGTAGGAGACTCTGCTGTGTACTACTGTGCGATGGAAGCACTGTGATCAACTCCAACAGGGGCGCAGTACAATAAGCTGTCAGACACATGGAACACCTCTGACACACATTTCATATATCCAGATATTTCTTTTATTTCTTTCTCTCACCAGAAAAAAAATCTCTGCTAAATGTATGCAAGAGAGATATAAACCCTCTGAAGGTTTCTGTTGGAATATTAATGTTGCATGGATTCAATAGCATTTCTAAGTTAAAGGAGTTTCTTGGAGATTTTAAAAATGATGTTCCATCTTTAAAAGCAGATCAGAAGAAGTCCAACACCTGGCACCCTCACCGATCAGCTGCTATAAGGCTGGAAAAACACCTATGCGTGTAAAATCGGTCCGACTGGGCTGAACTAAACTCGGCTGATTTTAGTTCACCTTAGGTCCGAGTGCAACGCAAGTGCGATGCTTGTTTTGAATAATTTAATGATTTGACTCGCGTGTGTGATGCGATTGAGATGCATGTTTCCAGCAACATCTTAACAAAATGAATTTGATTACACATGTGTCAGATAATTAACCTTTGGAAATGTGATGTCACATTAATCTGTTGAATATTGAATGAGTGAAGTTACTGCCACACTCGCAAATTAAAACGCTGGTGCGCGTGTGTGATCCTTCTTTAAACACGCTTCCATAGGAAATCATTGAGAAAAATGGTGTGAGAAACTTGCAAAAAAGCAGCATGCTGCGATTTTTTTCTCAGTCCGATTTGGACTGAGAAAAAAAACGCAAATGCGAGCTGAATCATTCACTAACATGTGTCCGATTCCAATGCGAAATTTTCTCGCATTGCTCTACTGCAAGAAACTCGCAAGTGAGAAGCCAGCTTTACGTCTGTAGGTGTCGCGGGCGGCGAGGCGCTGCGCTCGCCAACGCTCGGGTCCGGCGCTGCTGCTCGGTGGCTCGAGCGGTGGGCCGGATACGGGCACTCGAGCGTCTCTCCTCGCCCGTGAGTGAAAAGGGGGGTTTGTTTTGGGAATTGAGTCCGTGACGCCACCCACGGGTTGTGGTGAAAATGGGCACCACCGTTGCTGGTGGGATCCCGGGAGCGTTGGTAGGGAGCAGCTGGGATGTTGTTTTCCCCCTCTGTGGGTAGGGGTTGGTGGTCCCGGGGCCCGGTGGTGTGACGGGGGGCAGGGCTGGCGAGGTGCAGGGCCGCAGAGACAGCGCGGCGCGGTGCCGGATGGCACTGGTGTACTCACTCAGTAACAGACAGGCAAAGTCTCCAGTAAACCAAACGGCTGGATGGATGGGTCCTGCAGCCGGCTGCAGTGTCTCTCCCCGGACAGGTGATGGCAGCTGTCTTTCCCTGCACCTTTTTGTAACTTTTGACTATGATGGTTGACCAACGGTAGTCCACTCCCCGGTGTATAGGTGCCGGAGGAGTCCGGTTTGCCCGCAGCCACTGGCCCTTGGGTCTCTAGCTGTGGCGGTAGCTGTATACCCTCACGGTGCGGACGGTTGCCTTCTAACGCGTCTTTGGCTGTTAGGAAACCCCTGGGGTTCCGGTCACTAACGGATTTGACCTTTGTCGGCGGCTCCAAGCCTGGTCGGAGTCCGCAGGCCCTGCCTGTGTGTGCTGGCTTCACTCCGCTCCCCGGTTCGGTACCGGCGGGCCACCGCCCGACCCCGGTCCTACGGTTCCGCGTCGATTCACCACTCCTGCAGACGGCCACCACCGTCTGCCAACCTTGCTGTCCATGCCTGGGCCACACACCCAGACACTTGCAGTTCCTTCCACTTTCACCTCCAAACTCTTGTGTGTGACAGCGAGAGAGTAACAACTGAATGTGCAGTGAGCAGGGAGCCGGCTTCTGCGGACGCTGGTAACCAATGTAACTTTCGGGTAACCAAGAAGCCCTTTCCTTGGTTACCCGATATTTACCTTCGTTACCAGCGTCCGCCGCTCTCATGCTGTCAGTGCCGGCTCCCTGCTCCCTGCACACATAGCCAGACTACACATCGGGTAATTAACCCGATGTGTACTCTGGCTAGGAGAGCAGGGAGCCAGCGCTAAGCAATGTGCGCTGGTAACCAAGGTAAATATCGGGTTGGTTACCCGATATTTACCTTAGTTACTAAGCGCAGCATTGCTTCCACGCGTCGCTGCTGGCTGGGGGCTGGTCACTGGTTACTGGTGAGATCTGCCTGTGTGACAGCTCACCAGCAACCCGTGTAGCAACGCTCCAGCGATCCCTGCAGGTCAGGTTGCTGGTGGGATTGCTGGAGTGTCGCTTAGTGTGACGGTACCTTAACACTAGACTCAATGAAATGAAACAATGACAGGCTTATCCCCTCTCATTTATAAACAAAATATCTTCATGCCTGGCTGACTGTTAAGAAACTTTAACCCTTGCTAGGCACTGACAGAATCCATGTCACCACAGCGCTCATTTAACTTTCATGCTCAAAGTGGCAATGCACATCTGGACTCTGGACAGCATACTGTATCTTGCTGCACGTTGTGCAATATGGTAGGCGACACATTTGTACAAGTATTTGTGATACGTCTTCGTAGGTCCTGCAATGTTGGTGGAGGGGTCGCATACACCTGATGTCTGATGTGACCTCACAGAAAGAAGTCCAATGGGTTCAGGTCAGGTGAGTGTGGAGGCCACTCCACACAGCCACCATACCCATTGACTTATAGGAAGGTCTCCATGAGGTATCACTTCACGTCTGCAGCCTTGTGAATTTTACACGTTCTAATCATAGCATTTCTGTATGCAAGGTAATGGATAATGGATAGATATAGATAGACAGATAGATATATAATGGATATGTCGCGGGCAGCGGGGCGCTGCGCTCGCTAATGCTCGGGTCCGGCGCTGCTGCTGCTGATTGGTGGCTCGAGCGGTGGGCCGGATCCGGGGACTCGAGCGGCGCTCCTCGCCAATGAGTGAAAAGGGGTAGTTTTGTTTGGGGGTTTAGTCCGTGACGCCACCCACGGGTCGTGGTGAAGATGGGCACCACCGCTGCTGGTAACAGGGATCCTGGGAGCGATGGTACGGAGCAGCTGGGATGTTGCTTTCCCCCTCCGTGGGTAGGGGTTGGTGGTCCCGGGGCCCGGTAGTGTGACGGGCAGGCAGGCTGGGTGAGGTGCAGGGTCGCAGGGACAACGCGGCGCGGTGCCGGATGGCACTGGTGTACTCACTCAGCAACAGATGCTCAAAGTCTTTTGTAAACCAAATGGCTGGATGGACGGGTCCCGCAGCCGGCTGCAGTGTCTCTCCCCGGACAGGTGATGGTGGCTGTCTTTCCCTGCACCTTTATGTGATTTTTTAATCCAATGGCTTCCCAACGGTAGTCCGCTCCCCGGCGTATAGGTGCCGTAGGAGCCCGCTTTGCCCGCAGGCGCTGGCCCTTGGATCTCTAGCCTGTGGCGGTGGCTGTATATCCTCACAGTGTGAGCGGTTGCCTTCAATCGGGACTTGGTTGTTAGGGAACCCCGGGGGTTCCTGTCACATTCGGATTTGACTATTGACGGCGGCTCCAAGCCTGGTCGGGGTCCGATGGCCCTGCCTGTGTGTGCTGGCTTCACTTCGCTCCCTGGTTCGGTACCGGCGGGCCACCGCCCGACCCCGGTCCTACGGTTCCGCGTCAATTCACCATTCCTGCAGACAGCCACCACTGTCTGCCAACCTTGCTGTAAGTGCCTGGGCTCCAACCCAGACACCAGCAGTCACTCCTCTCACTTTCAACTCCAAACTCTATCTGACCACTGTTCCTGCCTCCAGGTCTGTGAACTCCTCAGTGGGTGGGGCTAACCGCCTGGCTCCACCCCACCTGGTGTGGACATCAGCCCCTGGAGGGAGGCAACAAGGATTTTGTGTCTGACTAATGTTACTGTCTGGGGGTGGGTGTGTGTGTGTTACCTGTGACGACCTGGCTAGTCCAGGGTGCCACATTCCCCCTTGGTTAAATGCAGACCGTCCGCGGGCTGCCCATCCATCACCGGTTTTATTTTTCAAACTACAAAAGATTAATTACATGTAAAACATTGGCATTCTTTAGGTCACTCGAACGTTGCAAAATAACATTTTTAATAATAACGGACGGATGTCTTCCGCTCTCCCACCCAAGCAACCTAGCCCTGATGCTGCCCTAAGAAGTGGGCAGCACCCCTTGACCCCAGTCCAAGCCCTAGGCTGCCCGAGTGGGAACGGGTATGGTAACTCGCACCCGACTGTCACTTCAGGGGACCCCACATCCAAGGGGGACCCCTGACCCCCGGAGGACCACCACCGGTTACGGTAGTGGCGGGGCGGGCCATCACTTTCCTCCAGGCCCATCCTCCAAATCAGCCTCTCTGGAGGCGGCAATGGATCCATCCCACAACATATTTACAATCCCACAAGTTCGTGGGTGGCCTGCAAGTTCTCAGCCATGTTCATGAGTAGTTCCTCATGTGAATATGGGGATTAACGGAACAACAGGGACAACTCCAGTCCCAACGGGGACGGTTCCTCTCGGACGGTAGTCAGGTTAATTTCGGCTTGATCAGTGTTTATTCATTCACTGAAACAACGGTGCTGAGGGTCCCAACGGGGACCACAGGGTGCAACGGTAGACCGCTGCCTTCACTTTAGGTCGACTTCTTCGTAGACCTGCTCCACCTCGACAACCTGACTGCAAAGTGGGACAGGCGGAGACCTAGGGGGGCTAGGTACAGGTGCATCCCTGGGCACTGGTTCACTGGCGGTTACTTCCGTCTCCTTTTCCTCCACGGGTTGTGGGAACATGATCACCGGAATAATTAACCCACCAGTCTGCGTAGGCCAGTCCGCTGGGAAATCACCCATCACTGTGTGGATCACCTCTTTTTCTTTCTCCCCGGTCGGTCTGGGGGCTGGTACTTCCGCTGCCACCCTCAATGGGGGTGGGCACCTCTTCAAGTGGTCTCTGGAAACCGTGGCCAAAGTTTTCCCCTGGTCACGACTAATCTGGTAGGCCTTCTCATTCTCCCATTCAGTGGGTTGTATGACATACGGAGTTTTCTCCCACTGGTCATCAAGCTTATGGGTTCTTCTTTTCCGTTTTAGCACTACATCCCCAGGCTCAAAGGGACCAGCTGGAGCCCGCCTGTTGAAATATTGTTCTTGCTGCTCCCGGCTGCAACACAGGTTCTTTTCCACATACTCCTGGACCTGTCGGTACTGCTCTCTCCGCCGGGCGTCCCAATCAGCAGTCGAAGGAAGGGCCTCTGGAGCTTCCAAGTCCATTTCCAAGTCCACCGGCAACTGGCCCGGTCGGGCCCTCATCAGATATGCTGGGGTGCATTTGGTAGAGCTACTGTGAATGTTATTGTACATGTCTACCAGGTCAGGCAGTTTTTCTGGCCACAGGTTCCGTTCTTCTAACGGTAGCGTCTTAAGGAGATCCAGGACCAGATGGTTCATCTTCTCACACATGCCGTTAGTCTGGGCGTGGTACGGCGTGGTCCGGATTTTCTTGCAGCCGTATAACTGACAGAACTCTTGAAACACCTCCGCTTCGAAAGCCGGGCCCTGATCGATAAGCACCTTTTCCGGGTACCCGTGCGGTCGGCAAAAGTAGACCTGGAATGCTCTGGCTGCGGTACGGCCAGTCAGATCCTTGACTGGGACAACCACCATGAATCTTGAATAGTGGTCTACGATGGTCAGGGCGTAGGTGTACCCACTTCGGCTAGGGGTGAGCTTGACGTGGTCCAAGGCGACCAACTCCAGCGGTTGATGGGTAATGATTGGTCGTAGAGGAGCCTTCTGGCAGGCTTCGTCCCTTCTTCTCAATGCACAGGGACCACACTCTCGGCACCAAGCCTCTACAAACTCCCGCATACCACTCCAATAGAACCGCTCTCTCAACAGCATCTCTAGCTTCTTCCACCCAAAGTGCCCAGCACCATCATGGTAAGCTTGTAGAACTGTGGGCACATTGGCCTGCGGAACCACCAGCTGGCGAACCTTCTCATGAGTCTTCAGGTTGATCAGTTCCCGATACAGTTTCCCCTGGCACAGGTGCAGCCGGGCTCGTTCTTTCCACAGCTGTTGGGCCTCGGGAGGAGCGACAGGGTCCATTCCAGCAGAGCCTTGTTCAATTATGGTCTTGACCAATTGGACGGCAGGCGCCTGGTCTTGGGCTTCTTGCCATCCCTGACTGGGCAGCGGGTCCAAGCTCACCTGTTGCTGCTTGACATGCAACTTCTCGACGGGCGGCCGGTGGAATGCGGGCAACTCAACTTCTTCGAGGTCATCGTCTTCCGACCCCTCACCCGACAGGTGGGGCATCCGGGATAACGCGTCCGCGTTGGTGTTCTTGCGGCCGGCCCGGTACTTGATAGTGAAGTCGTAGTTAGACAGCCTGGCTACCCACCGCTGCTCCAATGCGCCCAGCTTGGCCATGTCCAGATGGGTTAACGGATTATTGTCCGTATAGGCGGTGAATGTTGCTGCTGCGAGGTAATGGCGGAACCGCTCGGTAATGGCCCACACCAGGGCTAGAAACTCAAGCTTGAAGGAGCTGTAGTTTTCAGGGTTCCTTTTTGTGGGCCGGAGTTTTCTGCTGGCGTAGGCGATCACCTTTTCTCTCCCGTCCTGGACCTGGGATAGGACTGCTCCCAAGCCTACATTACTGGCATCGGTGTAAAGGATGAATGGGAGGCTGTAGTCGGGATACGCCAGGATTTCTTCCCCGGTCAGGGCCATCTTCAGCTGGCGGAAGGATTCTTCATGCTTCTCTTCCCACACCAATGAGGATCCCGGGGCTCTGCCGCCTTTGGTCTGTCCCACGAGGAGGTCTTGCATAGGTGCAGCCATCTTCGTGTATCCCTTAATGAAGCGGCGATAGTAGCCTACCAGGCCCAGGAACTGTCTCACCTCTCTCACCGTGGTCAGCATCGGCCAGTCCTGAATGGCAGTGATCTTCTCGGGATCGGGGGCGACGCCTTCCGCGCCCACCACGTGTCCGAGGTACTGCACCCTGGGCTTCAGTAGGTGGCACTTGGAGGGCTTCAGATTCATCCCATACTTGGCAAGGGACGCAAATGTGGCGCCCTGGACAAGCCAGAGGCCACAGGGAACAACACCAACACACCCCACACTCCCAGCAGGCACACCAAAGTCAGACACAAAACCCTTGTTGCCTTCCTCCAGGGGCTGATGTCCACACCAGGGGGGGGCCAGGCGGTTGGCCCCGCCCACCGAGGAGTTCACAGTCCTGGAGGCGGGAAAAGTAAACAGATTAGTTTTGGAGGTGAAAGTGAGAGGAAGGAAAGTGGTAGTGGAGCAACTAACTGACAGCGTCTGGGTGTGTGGCCCGGGCGGTACAGCAAGGTTGGCAGACGGTGGTGACCGTCTGCAGGAGTGGCCTATCGGAGTCTACTGTAAGGACCGTGGACGGGCGGTGGCCCGGCGGTACCGGCCCGGTACGCAAAGAGAAGTCAGCACCATCTGGCAGGGGCTTACGGACCCCGGCAAGGCTAGGAGTCGCCGTGAATTTGCCGAATTCGTTAGTGAAGGGAACCTCCTGGGTTTCCCAACAGCCAAGTCCCGACAGAAGGCAACAGTCCAACCAAGAGAGGGAGACACTGCCACCGCCAATGCAACCGTTTCCCAGGGCCAGAGCCTGCGGGCAAAAGGGGCTCCTCCAGCCCATATCCAAGCTGGGGAGCGGGTTACCGGTGGGAAGCCATTGGAACCATCTACCGTACATAGGTGCAGGGAAAGGCAGTCACCATCAACCTGCTGGGAGAAAACAACACCGCAGCCGTCTGTGGGACCCGTCCATCCAGCCGTGTGTTTTACCGAGAACTGTGTCCTCATCATTGGCTGAGTGAGTACCACCGTGCCGTGCGGCACAGCACTGCCCCTGCGACCCTGCACCTCACCAGGCCCCGTAACCTGCCTGCATTCATCCCTACCCCATCACCGGGCCCCGGGACAACCAACCCCCTACCCACGGAGGGGAGAAGTAACAACAAAGCTGCTCCCTGTCACCGCTTCCGGGATCCCCGTCCAGAGCAGCGGTGGTGTCACCAATATCACCACAACCGTGGGTGGCGTCACGGACAATAATCAAAACCCCCACAATCAAAATCCCCTGTTCACTCATGGGCGAGGAACGCCGCTCAAGTCCCCGGGATCCGGCCCACCGCTTGAGCCACCACCGAGCAGCAGCGGAAGCCGCAGCAGCAGCAGCGGCCGGACCCGAGCAGTGGGAGAGCGCAGCGTACCCTCCTCGGCCCGCGACAACTTGGCGTCACCAACAGGATCCTACCATTCTACCGACTGGTGGAAGTGCGCCTGGTGTGACCGCCGGAGGTGTCCGGCCGGAAAATTTGAAAAGCCGCCATCTTGGGCGCGAAGAGTTCCCGCTCGAGCGTCTCCTCGAGTAGTAGAGGCGCGAAGGCCAAAACCCCGCCCCTGTAGAGGAGGAGCCGGAAAGAGACTAAGGGGGATGAAATGGCAGCTGGTTGCATGTGAGCGTGGCTATAAAAGCAGGGACGCCAGGACCCTGCGGCCATCTTCTTCCTGGGAGAGGCCGCCAGCAAGATGTACATGCCGTCCCGTAGCACCGTAGCCCCCGCGCCTGGAACCATGGCGTGGGTGGAGATCCGGACCGCGCAGCTCCAACAGAGGCTACAGGTCAAAATGCAGCTCCTCTTGGAGGAGTGGGAGACCGACATGACGGAGGTCATAGCGACCGTGCGGAGACGCGAGGAGGAAGTTGCGGAAGGGATAGTGAGTGACCCACGCCCCGATACCCCTAGTGGGTCGGTCATCGCGGCTGCGGGACCCGGTCTGAACCCGCTCGCCCTGCTGCCTCCCTCGCTACCCGTCCTAACCGGTAGCGATACCCCGCATGTCCGCCCAGGCGGACCGACCTGTAGCCGGAGCCCGTAGCCGACCGGAGTTGCTCCCTTGGAAAGCCCAGAAGCCTGAGCCGGAGGCATTTACAGCAACTTCCCCTGTTCCGGAGCCGACAGGCCGCTCCATGCAGAAGGCCCAGCGGAAGAAAGCCCCTGTGCCCATCCCCCTCACCTTGGCTGAGGTTGCGCCGGGTTGTAGCGGCAAAGCAGCACCCCAGGCCAAGTCACCGCGGGACCTTCCACCCAGATCGCCAGTGGTGGGCAGTGTCCGGAAGGTCTCGCGGGGCCCGACCCGTGCGCCGGAGCTCGCAGCAGCACCGTACTGGGATAGGGAGCCGGTACCGTTGGGCCCGGAGATCGCAGAATGAGAGAAGAAGAAGGCAGAGATGGTGGCCCGTACAATCCGGGAGAAGGAGAGTCTGAGACAAGCGACCTTCCGTGTCCAGGGCCCCCTGTATGAAGGGCAGGTGAGGCGGTTTGATGTCCGCCGGGGCTATGGCTTCATATATTAGCCAGGCCTGGAGGCCGAGATCTTCATAGCCCGGCGGGACGTTAACGCCCACCTGCCAGAAGAGCACCCAGGCCGCAACTTGATGCCAGGGGACCTGGTGCAATACACCCGGCATTGCGGGGAGAGGGGGTGGTTTGCGCTGGATGCGAAGTTGAGGGGCAGCCAGGAGGCCCGTGTGTGCACCGCGCTCCCTCCCCCAAGTGATACCGAGGATTCATAGTGATGGCAGCGGAATACCGTTGTCCTTGTCCCCGTTGGGACCACCAGTGTTTAAAGTTAAAAAGAATGAAAAAGAATAATCTACCGATGAAGTCATCTGATTTGCACCTGATTGTCAGCCTGCTTGAAACCGGTCGTTGCCGGCAACTGGTCCCCGTTGGGACCCCCTTTACAAGTTATGCATAAGGAACTCCTTATGAACAGGCCCGAGAACTAGCAGGGCAACCACAAACTTGTAGCATGTAAATAAAATTTGTTTTATGGCTTTCACCGTTGCCGCCTCTGGAGAGGCAGATTGGAGGAAGGGCCCGAAGTGGAGCAGGCTGGGGCCCAGCCACCACCGGAACCGGTGGCGATCCTCTGGGGGTTTCAGGGGTTCCCCATGGACGTGGGTCCCCTGAAAAGGACAGAACCCGCTCGGGCAACTTGTGCTGGACTGGGGTCAAGGGGTGCTGCCCATTTGCTTAGGGGCAGCATCAGGGCCAGGTTGCTTGGGTGGGAGAGAGCGGAAGCCATAACCGTTTAGTAACGTTTAAGTAAGAGTACCTCCCAATGTGGGAAGATGTTATTTTAATTGTAATCTGTGTTTTACCGTTTTTCTATATTTTTCAGTTGTGAAAATAAAACCGGTGATGGACGGGCAGCCCGCGGACGGTCTGCATTTAACTAAGGGGGAATGTGGCGCCCTGGACAAGCCAGGGGCCACAGGGAACAACACCAACACACCCCACAATCCCAGCAGGCACACCGGAGTCAGACACAAACCCTTGTTGCCTTCCTCCAGGGGCTGATGTCCACACCAGGGGGTGGGCCAGGCGGTTGGCCCCGCCCACCGAGGAGTTCACAGTCCTGGAGGCGGGAAAAGTAAACAGATTAGTTTTGGAGGTGAAAGTGAGAGGAAGGAAAGTGGTAGTGGAGCAACTAACTGACAGCGTCCGGGTGTGTGGCCCGGGCGGTACAGCAAGGTTGGCAGACGGTGGTGACTGTCTGCAGGAGTGGCCTATCGGAGTCTACCGTAAGGACCGTGGACGGGCGGTGGCCCGACGGTACCGGACCGGTATGCAAAGAGAAGTCAGCACCATCTGGCAGGGGCTTACGGACCCCGGCAAGGCTAGGAGTCGCCGTGAATTTGCCGAATTCATTAGTGAAGGGAACCTCCTGGGTTTCCCAACAGCCAAGTCCCGACAGAAGGCAACAGTCCAACAAAGAGAGGGAGACATCGCCACCGCCAAGGCAACCGTTTCCCAGGGCCAGAGCCTGCGGGCAAAAGGGGCTCCTCCAGCCCATATCCAAGCTGGGGAGCGGGTTACCGGTGGGAACCCATTGGAACCATCTACCATACATAGGTGCAGGGAAAGGCAGTCACCATCAACCTGCCGGGAGAAAACAACACCGCAGCCGTCTGTGGGACCCGTCCATCCAGCCATGTGTTTTACCGAGAACTGTGTCCTCATCATTGGCTGAGTGACTACCACCGTGCCATGCGGCACAGCGCTGCCCCCGCGACCCTGCACCTCACCAGTAGAGATGAGCGAACTGGTGGCGGTTCGGCTCGAGGTCGGCTCGCCGAACGGGGGTCCCGTTCGAGTTCGGTTCGTCGAACGTTCGACGAACCGAACTAGAACCAATAGGCTATAATGGAAGGCAATCACAAACACAGAAAAATGCATGATAAATGTACACAAACAGTTAATAAACATTGCCATAACACTTACCGGTCCTCGCGATCCCTTCTGCACTCTGTCTCCTGCTGCTATTCCATCCGATGATCGCTGAATCCTCCCGTGACCGGCACTGCCAGCAGAGATGCAGGACCTGTCGTGACGTCAGAATAGCCATGTGACCAGTCACGTGGCTATTATCTCATTGGCTACAGACTGGTCACATGACTATGACGCGTCATGTAGGACCTGCGAGTGCATCTCTCCGGTACACGGTGCACATATGTGTATCGCCGTGTACCGGCGACATGCTCAAGCACACGGTCGACTCCCCGTTCCGTTAGGGACCGGCTGACACAGCCGGTCATTAACGGAGATCACCGTTGCCATAGCAACGCAGTTAGCGGTGACGTCACCGCTAACCGCAGCTCCGAGAGCACCGTTGCTATGGTAACGCGTCTGTCAGCGTTACCGCTGTTACCGCTGACAGCCAGCACTGCTGCACGCTGCTTCCCGATTGTAGTGAGGATTGTACTGAGGATGAGGTTCCCCAGCCCCAAGTGATGGGCTGGTGAACCTCATCCTCACTACAATCCTCACTACTACTACACTAGAAAGAAAGAAGACAGAAGAGCAGGATCGTGGAGGGCTGACAGGGGTAATAAAGATGGAGTCTCTAATGTGTCTGTGTATTTATTTCTATTAAAGTATTTTTTCTCTGTGTGGTGTCTTTTTTTTAACCCTTTATTGGAGATTCTTATTGGCCGGGTCAAACGTGCCTGACATTAAGAATCTCTGGCTTAATACTGGCTAGTAAAAAAAAGCCAGTATTAACTCATGATTACCCAACAAGCCACCCGGCTCCAGGGCTGTTGGAAGAGTTGGATACAGCGCCAGATGATGGCGCTTCTATGAGAGCGCCATTTTCTGGGACGGCTGCAGACTGAAATCCGCAGCAGAGGCGCCCAGAAACCTCGGGCTAACCTGTGCTGCGGATTCCAATCCCCAGCTGCCTAGTTGTACCCAGCTGGACACAAAAATGGGGCGAAGCCCACGTCATTTGTTTTTTAATTATTTCATGAAATAAGTGAAATAATTAAAAAAAATGGGCTTCCCTATATTTTTGGTTCCCAGCCGGGTACAAATAGGCAACTGGGGGTTGGAGGCAGCCCGTGGCTGCCTGCTGTACCTGGCTAGCATACAAAAATATGGCGAAGCCCACGTCATTTTTTTGGTGGGCAAAAAACTTCTGCATACAGTCCTGGATGGAGTATGCTGAGCCTTGTAGTTCTGCAGCTGCTGTCTGCTCTTCTCCATACAGACAGACAGCAGCTGCAGAACTACAAGGCTCAGCATACTCCATCCAGGACTGTATGCAGAAGTTTTTTGCCCCCTGAAAAAATTATGTGGGCTTCGCCATATTTTTGTATGCTAGCCAGGTACAGCAGGCAGGTACGGCTGCCCCAACCCCCAGTTGCCTATTTGTACCCGGCTGGGAACCAAAAATAAAGGGAAGCCCTTTTGTTTATTATTTCATGAATTTCATGAAATAATTAGAAAACAAATGACGTAGGCTTCGCCCCATTTTTGTGTCCAGCCAGGTACAACTAGGCAGCTGGGGATTGGAATCCGCAGCACAGGTTGGCCTGAACTTTCTGGGCCCCACTGCTGCGAATTGCAGTCTGCAGCCGCCTCAGAAAATGGCACTTTCATAGAAGCGCCATCTTCTGGTGCTGTATCCAACTCTTCCAGCACCTGCCTGCTGTACCTGGCTAGCATACAAAAATATGGCGAAGCTCACGTCCTTTTTTTGTAGTTTTTTGGCAAAAAAAAATAAAAAATGCTTCCCTGGATTTTCCATTGCCAGTGAAGGTAACACCAAGCAGTGGGGGTTAGCAGCCAGTAGCTGCTTGGATTACCCTTAGCTAGCAATACAAAAAATGCAGCGGGAGCCCATATATATTTTTTTTAATTATTTATTTAAATAACTAAAAATAAAATGGGCTTCCCTGTATTTTGATTGCTGGACATCACAGTGCTGTAAAAATAAATCTTTAAAAAAATGACGTAGCGCTCCGCGGTATTTTTGATTCTCAGCAGATAAAGCAGACAGCTATGGGTTGCCACCTCCATCTGCCTGCCATTACCTTGGTTGGCAATCAAAATACAGGGAAGCCCATTAATTTTTTCTATTTAAAAAATAGTTAAAAAAAAAAATGACGTTGGGTCCCCCCATTTTTGATAGCCAGCTAGGGTAAAGCAGACGGCTGTAGCCTGAAAACCACAGCTGGCAGCTTTACCGTGGTTGGGGATCCAATGTGGAGGTCCCCTCAGGCTCTTTTTTATAATTATTTTATAAATATTAATAATTACACAATAAAAGTAGGGTCCCCCCCAAATTGGATCACCAGCCAAGGTAAAGCGGACAGCTGTGGTCTGGTATTCTCAGGATGGGAAGGTCCATAGTTATTGGGCTTTCACAGCCTAAAAATAGCAGGCCGCAGGCACCCCAGACGTGGCGCATCCACTAGATGCGCCAATCCTGGCGCTTCACCCCAGCTCATCCCGTGCCCTGGTGCAGTGGCAAACGGGGTAATAAATCGGGTTGATACTAGCTGTAAAGTCACCTGAGATCAAGCCCAGCAGTTTGTGATGTCATGGCGTCTATTAAAAATGGAGAAAAAGTGGAGAAAATGTGGCGAAAAAGTGGAGAAAAAGTGGAGAAAAAAGTGGAGAAAAAGTGGAGAAAAAGTGGAGAAAAAGTGGAGAAAAAAGTGGAGAAAAAAGTGGAGAAAAAGTGGAGAAAAAGTGGAGAAAAAATGGAGTAAAAATGGAGAAAAAGTGGAGAAAAAGTGGAGAAAAAGTGGAGAAAAAAGTGGAGAAAAAGTGGAGAAAAAGTGGAGAAAAAGTGGAGAAAAAAATGGAGAAAAAGTGGAGAAAAAGTGGAGTAAAAATGGAGAAAAAGTGGAGAAAAAATTGAGAAAAAGTGGAGAAAAAGTGGAGTAAAAGTGGAGAAAAAAATGGAGAAAAAGTGGAGAAAAAGTGGAGAAAAAGTGGAGTAAAAATGGAGAAAAAGTGGAGAAAAAGTGGAGAAAAAGTGGAGAAAAAGTGGAGTAAAAGTGGAGAAAAAATGGAGAAAAAGTGGAGAAAAAGTGGAGAAAAGATGGAGAAAAAGTGGAGAAAAAGTGGAGAAAAAGTGGAGAAAAAAATGGAGAAAAAGTGGAGAAAAAGTGGAGAAAAAGTGGAGAAAAAAATGGAGAAAAAGTGGAGAAAAAGTGGAGTAAAAATGGAGAAAAAGTGGAGAAAAAGTGGAGAAAAAGTGGAGAAAAAGTGGAGTAAAAATGGAGAAAAAGTGGAGAAAAAGTGGAGAAAAGATGGAGAAAAAGTGGAGAAAAAAGTGGAGAAAAAGTGGAGTAAAAATGGAGAAAAAGTGGAGAAAAAAGTGGAGAAAAAGTGGAGAAAAAGTGGAGAAAAAAGTGGAGAAAAAGTGGAGAAAAAGTGGAGAAAAAAATGGAGAAAAAGTGGAGAAAAAGTGGAGTAAAAATGGAGAAAAAGTGGAGAAAAAGTGGAGAAAAAGTGGAGAAAAAGTGGAGAAAAAAATGGAGAAAAAGTGGAGAAAAAGTGGAGTAAAAATGGAGAAAAAGTGGAGAAAAAGTGGAGAAAAAGTGGAGAAAAAGTGGAGTAAAAGTGGAGAAAAAATGGAGAAAAAAATGGAGAAAAAGTGGAGAAAAAGTGGAGTAAAAATGGAGAAAAAGTGGAGAAAAAGTGGAGAAAAAGTGCAGAAAAAGTGGAGTAAAAATGGAGAAAAAGTGGAGAAAAAGTGGAGTAAAAATGGAGAAAAAGTGGAGTAAAAGTGGAGAAAAAAAATGGAGAAAAAGTGGAGAAAAAGTGGAGAAAAAGTGGAGAAAAAAATGGAGAAAAAGTGGAGAAAAAGTGGAGAAAAAGTGGAGTAAAAAGTGGAGAAAAAGTGGAGTAAAAATGGAGAAAAAGTGGAGAAAAAGTGGAGAAAAAGTGGAGAAAAAAATGGAGAAAAAGTGGAGAAAAAGTGGAGTAAAAATGGAGAAAAAGTGGAGAAAAAGTGGAGAAAAAATGGATAAAAAGTGGAGAAAAAGTGAAGAAAAAGTGGAGAAAAAGTGGAGAAAAAATGGAGAAAAAATGGAGAAAAAAATGTAGAAAAAGTGGAGAAAAATTGGAGAAAAAGTGGAGAAAAAAATGGAGAAAAAGTGGAGAAAAAGTGGAGAAAAAGTGGAGAAAAAGTGGAGCACCCTTTGATGCCTTTCATGTGGCACTAAGGGGTGCTTAGCTTTGTATTTAGCCAAAAAAATGAAAAAAAAAAATGACGTAGGGTTCCCCCTAGTTTTGTAGCCAGCTAGGGTAAAGCAGACGGCTGCAGCCTGCAGACCACAGCTGGCAACCTCACCTTGGCTGGTAATCCAAAACTGAGGGCACCCCACGCTGTTATTTTAAATTAAATAAATAATTAAAAAAAAAACACGTAGGGGTCCCCCAAAATTGGATCACCAGCCAAGGTAAAGCAGACAGCTGGGGCCTGATATTCTCAGACTAGGGAGGTCCATGGTTATTGGACTCTCCCCAGCCTAAAAATAGCAGGCCGCAGCCGCCCCAGAAGTGGCGCATCCATTAGATGCGCCAATCCTGGTGCTTCGCCCCAGCTCATCCCGCGCCCTGGTGCGGTGGCAAACGGGGTAATATATGGGGTTAATACCAGATGTGTAATGTCACCTGGCATCAAGCCCTGGGGTTGGTGAGGTCAGGCGTCTATCAGATACCCGACATCACCAACCCAGTCAGTAATAAAAAAAATAGACGACAAACACATTTTTATTTGAAAAAACACTCCCCAAAACATTCCCTCTTTAACCAATTTATTAGAATGAAAAACAAATCCAGGTCTGCTGTAATCCAAGGGGTTGGCATGACGATCCACACTGTCCCAGTCAATGAAGAGCAGGATGTTCCCCATTGGCTGGGAGAGCAGTGCAGTGACCTGAGCTAACATCAATGGGTCAGCCCAGGTCACTGCAGGGCATGACAAGTGCTGCTGCCAGCGAGGTACATTACCTGCGCTGATCTCCAGCACTGCCGACAGCCCCTGTCACTGAGTTCAATGACCGGCGTCTTCACACCAAGTATCGCGAGAGGCCCGTGACGTCACCGCTAGTCAGTCTCGGGTCGGAAGCGAGAGGTGATGTGACAAGCGGCGGCCATGGAGGACAGTGACAGCGCTGAGGTCGGGATGGCGGGACTTCATCACCGCAGGTAAGCCGAGCGGGACCATGTGTGTGTGTGTGTGTGTGTGTGTGTGTGTGTGTACTTGTGTACATGCCGCGGGCAGGAGGGGGCGGAGTGAGCTGAGCGGGGAAGTGTGGGCTTCCTGCACGTAACTAGGATAAACATCGGGTTACTAACCAAAGCGCTTTGCTTGGATACCCGATGTTTATCTTGGTTACCAGCTTGTGGCAGGCTGCCAGCGATGGCTCCTGCACACTGTAGCTGTAAAAAGCCCTGCTTTTTGCTGCTAGAACCGTTCTCGAATGTATCTAGAACTATCGAGCTTTTGCAAAAAGCTCGAGTTCTAGTTCGATCTCGAACAACCCCAAAAATCACTCAAGCCTAGAACTGGAGAACCACGAACCGCGAACCGCGCTCAACTCTACTCACCAGGCCCCGTAACCTGCCTGCATCCATCCCTACCCCATCACCGGGCCCCGGTACAACCAACCCCCTACCCACGGAGGGGAGAGCTAACAACAAAGCTGCTCCCTGTCACCGCTCCCGGGATCCCCGTCCAGAACAGCGGTGGTGTCACCAATATCACCACAACCGTGGGTGGCGTCACGGACAATAATCAAAACCCCCACAATCAAAATCCCCTTTTCACTCATGGGCGAGGAACGTCGCTCGAGTCCCCGGGATCCAGCCCACCGCTCGAGCCACCACCGAGCAGCAGCCGCAGCAGCAGCAGCGGCCGGACCCGAGCAGTGGGAGAGCGCAGCGTCCCCTCCTCCGCCCGCGACACAAACACTTCAGCCAGATGCTCCAGGTGGGCCTCATACGTCTGGGAGTGTACAATCACATCATCCAGGTACAGCAAGACAGTTTCGAAATTCAGATGTCCAAGGCAACACTCCATGAGCAGTTGGAAGGTTCCGGGGGCGTTGCACAGTCCGAACGGCATACTATTGAACTCACAGAGTCCCATGGGTGTAGCGAAGGCGGTCTTCTCGCGGTCCTCTGGCGCAACTGTCACCTGCCAGTACCCACTAGTGAGGTCAAGGCTATAGAAGAAGTTGGCAGTTCTAAGCGACTCTTCAATACGGGGCAGAGGATAGGCATCCTGATGCGTTATCTGGTTAATCGTCCGGTAATCCACACACATTCTCATGGTGCCGTCCTTCTTCTTTACCAGCACCAGTGGGGCTGCCCAGGGACTACAACTATCCCGAATTACCCATGCCTCCTTCATGTTCCTCAACATGTCTTTGGCGCATTGGTAGTGTGCAGGCGGGATGGGACTATACCTTTCTTTAATGGGTGGATGCATGCCTGTAGGGATATGGTGTTGAACCCCTTTAATCCTCCCAAAATCTAGTGAGTGTTTGCTGAACACCTGCTCATACTCCCGTATCACCCGGTATACCCCTTCCCTATGATGTATGGGGGTGACGTCAGTGCCTACATGCAGCTTTTGGCACCACTCCTCTATTTGCTCGGGGGGTGTATGGCCATTGGCAGGGGGCGCTGAGGCCGGGGAATGGCTTCCTGGATGGTGTGAGGATCTAGGGTAAGCAGCTTGGCAAGGGTAGCGTAACGGGGAAGCCTGACTTCTTCCTCCCCACAATTCAACACTCTCACAGGCACTTTCCCTTTTTTGACGTCTACCACTACTCTAGCTGCCATTATGGTGGGCCAATGCTCAGAGGGCGTGGGCTCCACCATTGCCGGGTAATCGCGTCCCTGTGGACCTACTGCTGCCCGGCACCAAATCATCATCTCACTTCTGGGTGGCACTAACAAGGGGGCCGCATCCATTACTCTCACTCCTCTGATCTCTCCACCCGTCGAACTCACTTGCTGCCGGTACAGTAAGGCCAGGATCTCACGCTGTACAGCCGTCTGCCGACCTCCTCCTGCTGTGGCGGCCAACTGCTGCAACAGGCTCAGCACCTCACTCATTCAATGCTCCATCACATTAGTCCCTAGAACAAGCTTTGGGTTATGGTCACTGGGTTCATTCATTACCACAATCATCCCTTGGTGTTGCAGTTCGGCCCGTCCCACGGTCATGGTCACTTGTTTGTACCCCACTTGGGTCAGGGGAAGTCCATTGGCCGCAATAAGGGACAGGCTATCATCAGGGGGTGCGATCTCATCAGTCCCCCAATACCGCTGATACAATGTATATGGCATAGTGGTTACCTGGGATCCAGTGTCCAATAGGGCCATGATCGGGATGCCATCCACTGCCAGAGGGATGATGGGGCGAGCTCCAATGTACCGGTCTCGCCAGTCAGGGGGGCCACTGGGTTCTACTCCTGAGGATTGGTCCTTGGCCCCAGGGGTTGCCCGTTTAACGGACATCGCCGGGAATAGTGGCCAGGCTTGCTGCACCTGTAACAAATAGGAGGTCCATACTGTGAGTCATTGGCCCTTCTCCTCTGCATCCAAGGGACGTCCTCCGGGCTGTCGGCGAGCTGGATCCTTCCCGGGGCCTTGGGTCTTGTCAGAGGTTGGAGTGCGGCGAGGATCTTGGTGAGGTCTCCATCCATGCGGCGGACCTGTGCAGCCAGCTCCTCCATCATCCCATCGGGCGTTGCAGGGGCCGAGGAAGCCGGGAGAGGAGAAGCTACTGAGACGGGAGCTGTTTCAGCCGGCCATGGGGCCACCCCGGGGACGTCCGGGACTGGAGCTTGCAGAGCCTTGATGGCCCGCTCCTTTAGTACTGCAAAGTCCACATTAGGATGTTCTAGGGCCCACAGCCGTAGCTGCTTACGGTCTTCTGGGGACCCCAGCCCCTGCAGGAATTGCTCCACTAGCATCTTATTGCTGTCCACATCATTAATAGTGTCCACCCGCTTCAGCGTGCGGAGGACTGTTTGCAGGCGCAAGGCATAATCCCTTATGTTATCGGTAGGTCGCTGCCGGCATTGATAAAACTGCATCCACAGCTCCGCTTCCGTGCGGGTCTCAAAAGCAATCTGGAGTTTCTCAAAAATAGTAGCCACTGAGACCCAGTCCCCATCGGTTCAGGTCTCTGTCTCCTGCTCAGCTGCATCGGTGAGTTGCCCTAGCACTACCGCCGCCCGTTGCCTGTCCGTCAGGGGGTATAATTCAAGGACTGGGCTAAGCTTTTCCCGGGACACCTGCAAAGCATCAGGCTTCCCATCATACTGCGGCAGCCAGGTAGCACCAGGCACATAGGGCAAGGAGAACGGCATCACCTGGGTGACCGCTGGGCCCACGGCCTCTCCTGGTCTTGCGGCTGGAGCAAGGGCTGGCCCATTTCCATCTGCGGGCGCCGCTGCGGCTGCGACTGCCGCTTCTCCAATGGCTCCGTCGGGCGCAGACATCTTGTTTCCGCCCCCCCTTGGTACTCTCTCAACACCTCCTCTTTAGGGGCGGGGCTTTGCTTTTCGCGCCTCCTCTGCTCAAAAAGACGCTCAAGCGGGAAAATCTTCGCGCCAAAGATGGCGGAACCTGAAATGTTTCTTCCGGACACCGCGCGGGGGCTACAAGGCGCACTTCTACCAGCCGGTAGAACGGTAAGATCCTGTTCGTGACGCCAAGTTGTCGCGGGCGGCGAGGAGCTGCGCTCTCTAACGCTCGGGTCCGGCGCTGCTGCTGATTGGTGGCTCGAGCGGTGGGCCGGATCCGGGGACTCGAGCGGTGCTTCTCGCCCGTGAGTGAAAAGGGGTAGTTTTGTTTGGGGGTTTAGTCCGTGACGCCACCCACGGGTCGTGGTGAAGATGGGCACCACCGCTGCTGGTAACGGGGATCCCGGGAGAGATGGTAGGGAGCAGCTGGGATGTTGCTTTCCCCCTCCGTGGGTAGGGGTTGGTGGTCCTGGGGCCCGGTAGTGTGACGGGGAGGCAGGATGGGTGAGGTGCAGGGTCGCAGGGACAGCGCGGCGCGGTGCCGGATGGCACTGGTGTACTCACTCACCAACAGATGCTCAAAGTCTCTGGTAAACCAAACGGCTGGATGGACGGGTCTCGCAGCCGGCTGCAGTGTCTCTCCCCGGACAGGTGATGGTGGCTGTCTTTCCATGCACCTTTATGTGATTTTTGAATCCAATGGCTTCCCAACGGTAGTCCGCTCCCCGACGTATAGGTGCCGTAGGAGCCCGTTTTGCCCGCAGGCGCTGGCCCTTGGATCTCTTGCCTGTGGCGGTGGCTGTATATCCTCACGGTGTGAGCTGTTGCCTTCAACCGGGACTTGGTTGTTAGGGAACCCCGGGGGTTCCTGTCACATTCGGATTTGACTATTGATGGCGGCGCCAAGCCTGGTCGGGGTCCGATGGCCCTGCCTGTGTGTGCTGGCTTCACTTCGCTCCCCGGTTTGGTATCAGCGGGCAACCGCCCGACCCCGGTCCTGCGTCGATTCACCACTCCTGCAGACGGCCACCACCATCTGCCAACCTTGCTGTAAGTGCCTGGGCTCCAACCCAGACACCAGCAGTCACTCCTCTCACTTTCAACTCCAAACTCTATCTGAAAAAGTAAATGCGTTATTCCCATTAACAAATTTTATTAAGGATATAGAAACACACCACCAGTGTAAAAAGTATTTTGACCATCACGTCACAATAAACATGATACAATATAGACATACAATGTTTAAAAGAGAGGTTACAATTGAAGGGGATCAAGAGGCTCAGGACTTAACTTTGAGACCAAAATAGGTCCATTCAGGCAGCGCCACACAATTAAAGAAATAGGATGCTTGCTGTCCATAAACGTCCAGATCGGTACTCTCCAGAAGTCCCCTTAGTTCTTATAATACCAAAGATGAGAAATCAAATCCTTCAATTTAGCAGAAGTGAGCCATCAATTTCATGGTAGATTTACAACAGTCTCCACCTCTCGACGCGTTTCCCCACATGCTATGTATGTGGTTCATCAGGAGGCTATAAAACAGATAAGCTCTATGAGCAACAAGTTGTAATAGTATTCACCATAAATTGCACATTCATAAGCTACACCACAAAAAGGCATGTAAGATAGAAAAACAATATCAAAGATACAAGAGTACTTGCCCAGGGAGATGAGGTACTAGATATGCAGATCCATGGCGCCCATCAAACAGGATCCACGGCCGATCAGACAATGCTAAAAAGATAGTACTGCCATAGTCCAGAGAGGCGTCATGGAGCTGCATACCACCATGAGGTTTAAATAGCCTGTAATCCCATGATCAGCTGTAAGCGGTCAGGGCAATCATGCTGATGCCGGCACCGCCACATATGTGCATGCCTAATGCATTGCGCACACCTGGGAAGGCCCAGGATACTGATATAATAAGAATGCCGCCGTCCATATCTCTATTGCGCCTGCCCAGAGTCTCCCAGGCAGCACGCACGTATGGACGGAGGACCGCAAGTGCCACAGTCAGATGGAAGTAAATAAGAGCACGGCGCATGCGTGAGGGTCCTGAATGTTATGGCGTCTGCATGGAAACGCCGCCGTCCACATCCCCATTGCGCCTGCCCAAACAGCAGGCAGCGCGCACGTGTAGACGGAGGCTCTGAGATGCCATAATCAGGTGGACATAAACAAAAGCACAGCGCATGCGTAGGGATCTTAAATCCTACGGTGTCTGCATACAAATCCTAAGATAATACAGAACACCGTGTACCTGCGCATGCGCAGTAAAGAGAAGAAGGTACTTAGTGCTTTTACTGCACGTCTAACATTAATATAAAGTACCCGCTGCAATATATACTTATTGAAAAAAGATTACTTAAAGACAAGGTTATATTATAGGGGGCTCCCATTCAAAGGAATATAGATATAATATAATTAATTTAGCTGATGTAAATAGATTAAAGACGCCATAATAGACATGACCCCCATTTGTAGGCACATACACCACATGGGCATCATAGGATATGCAATAGGTTATAGATGCCATAACAGACATGACCCTCATTAGTAGGCACATAAATAACATAGACATTATAGGATGTACAATAACAGGCAGAAAATTCTTATATATTATTACATCAACACTGTCAAAAATATAACAGGGATACCATCATTTTAGACAGATATACCCTTCATGTATATATTATGAGGGTACATCAATGACAAGTCTCCCAGGGCAAGGACGAGAATACATAGATATTGACCATTAATATGGTCCATTCCAAAAAGGGAAAGAAGTCTTACAAAGTAGAGCAAAAATGGATTAAAATTAACAATTAAGATTCCGCTTAAAGCTAAGTGGGAAGAAAACAGCCAAAAGAGAGCTGTTCATTCAGCCCTCCTGGGGTCAAAGATCCCATTTTGAATATCCAAGCTGATTCCTTCTGCAGTAATACCCTATCAAAGCCCCCTCCCCTAGGGTTGGGTTTCACCACCTCCAGAATGGAAAAACGAATTTGAGCTACATCCCCCCCATGGATCATATTAATATGGCGAGACATTGAGGTATCTCGTCCATTCCTAATATCCGACAGATGTTCGCCCACCCGCCTCCGGAGTTCTCTCAGGGTCTTCCCTATATAGTCCATAGGGCAAGTGCAGGTGGCCCTATAGACAACTCCGGAGGTTTTACAGTTACCAAAATCACGTAGGGGAAGATTTTCCCTGTGGCTGAACTAGTCACCCTTTTGCATTGTTCCATGGATCCACAATATTTACAGTTTCCACAGCGGAACATCCGCAGATACGTCTATCTAGCCAAGTTCCTGTGGTCTAGGTCCCTGGTACATGCTGTGCACCAATTTATCGCCTATGGTACGACCCCGCCTGTAAGTAATACTAGGGGATTTATTAATATACTTTACCAAAGTATTTTTACCACTACAAATCCCTCTGAAATATCACATCATAACCCCCATTCATGGGT